>NC_135578.1:77255609-78496859 GCF_965152235.1 Eretmochelys imbricata
ATATCACCCAATCGGGAGCCTCAGTAAAATGCTATGTGTTATAAATGGCAAAGCTGATTTCCAACTTAAAGGATAGCGGGGAAGCATGGCTGTAGCTTTGACATTTAGCAGTGTGGCAGGGAACATGTTGCTAAGTACATAGCTATCCCTAAGTAATTGTTTTCTGTAGATTAGATGCTTCTTATCTTGCACTAATACTGCAAGAAGGAGTCCTGTCATTGTTTACAGTTAACTCTAAATAACAGTTATTCAATCTGAGGGTGATGCCTGTGTTTAAGATGATCAAATTGGAGGGCTTTTTCCTTCATTCATTAGGTCTATTATACAGTGAAGTAAATCTGTATAATTAATGACTGGCATTAAGGGAAACAGCTGACTCAGAGTTACCCATCACCAATTCCCCGTCATCTAGGTCAAATCAGTAGTGACAAGTTTCTTGCCCTCTGATGGCTGTTGGACTTGTATTGGCCCTGGATGCTTAGAATGCTTAAAGCACACTTGCCTCTTTGGTAATAAGTTTTCCTTCTGCATCTCCTCCATTAATATTTTTACCTATTGGATCAATGGGCCAGGTTCACTGCTAGTGTAAAGTTGAGTAATGCCATTGAAGTCAGATTGACAAGATCTTATGTCACACTGAGCCAGACTCACTGCTATCTTGATGTTCCTCTGAAGGGGAGTTTTCTTTTTATGGTAACCATATAAAATCTGGAAAAACTTGATTTTGGAGACTTAGGTCCCAGTCTTGCAAACACTTACACAAATGTCACTCCCAGGAGAAAAGTTAGGCATGTGTGTAAGTGTTGGTAAGATCAGGGGCTGTCTATCAAACACTTGTGAACAGGAGACAAAATAAATTTGATAAAAGAAAAAGATCTCAAAAGGACTAAAGTATTCATGGTGTGTGAAGACAAATATCTGGATACTTTTTCCTTTCGTAGAAAAAACAGATGTGGATATTAGTTTGCCTTAGCAATCTAAATGGGAGGACAGTTGGCAAGCTAATACTGTGGGACTTAGACTTTGCTGGCACCTGCTTGCTGTACATTATTCTTGGCAAAACATTGGAAATTTTGGCATTAATATTACATCATTAAGGCTAACTTCTTAAAATTTTAAATAGAGCATGGTGAACAACAGATTTTCTTTTTTCTTTCTCTTTTTTATTTTCATTTTTTTTTTTTTTTGGTTCCTTATCCATTCTGAAAAATTGAGGGGGAGAAAAGTCATTTTGGGTTGAACTGAAAACTTTAAAAAAAAATTTTGTGGTGAATTAAAAGATAACTAAACATTTATTTTAATTTGAATAAAACAGGTTTGACTCAAAATGCTTAATTTTGAGTACTTTTTAGTTTTTCAAATAAAACAAAGGAAATTTTGAAAGTTATTTGGAATAAAAAAATCAATGTTTTATTTCAAAAATGTCAATGAAATGTTCAGACTTTTGGGGGAATATTTTTAGCATTTTGAGCAAAACAAGTTGATATTGACCTGGATTTACAAAATGTTTTTCTGTCACCACATCTGTCACCACATCTGTCACTTTTCCACCCTCCCACCCTCCAAAAAGAAAAGAATGAACAAACAAAGCCAGTTTAAGTCAAAATTCACCCAGCCTTGCTTAAAAAGCAACAAATGTACACTCTGGGCAATCTCACTGTCTTACAGGGTATAAGTCAGCATGGCATTTGGCCCAATGTGTCCAGAGAATAAAGGCTCTTACAGTCCACTACATTATTTCAAGTGGTCAGAGTCTAATATTGTACTCATAACATCTTTTCTAGATCAGATTCAACGGAGTTAATTTTAAATTGCCATAATGGAGCCTGGCATGGCACTCTGTTATTTTCCCATATGTAAGTTTCTTATTACAGTCCCATGTTTTTCAGAATGGAAACTTACAGCAGCATGAATTGAGTAGCTCATGGCTATTACTACCAGCAGCACAGCAAGAAAATAAATCAGTAAGTCAGTCTTCAGCACAACCATCCTGATGGGCATCACCTTTGCTAAGCAGTAGATGTTTTTTTGTCTGACAGGTGATAGCTAGACACTAGACAGCCAGTTAGTGGTGTCCCCAGCTACTGCCTGGACTCGATGAATGTGTCTCCTTAGTATGTTACTGCAAACCAGACCAGGACCAGGAACCTTGTGGGTTCACACGTGTGTGTGTCTATCGTGTTAACCAAGAAGCCTAGACTGGCCAAAGCATTAGGAATTTTACTTAGCAACCTTTTATTTGAGCTAAATTATTTGCTTTGTCCTTCTCTGCAGGTACAGCTCTTTCCAGGTGATACTAGAGGTGAAGTAACAAACATCCCTGACTCAGGATGGATTTGGACACAAAACCCAGTTATTCTGCTGGATCTGTATTGGGAAAAATCGAATTAAAAAATCTCTTGAAACCTCTGGTCCTGATTTTCAGAGCCATGGAGTACCCAAACTCCAGCTGAATTAGATAGGATCTGTGGGTGGTTGGCACTTCTGAAAGTGAGTCCCCATATGAATAAAAGATACTTAAGTATGTCCCAGCTTTTTCTTCCACAGGGGCTCTGTGATAGGAGTATCTAAATCCCACTATGATGGGGAAGGGGCTAGAGAAGCTCTGTGTGCAGAGGTAGCCCCACCCCTGCCAATCATGCGGTAGAGAGGAGGCCTTTAAAAAGCAGGAAGCAGGTGGAGAAGGACACCCTGAGCCAGAAGCGGCTACAGTGGCTCCTGAAGCAGCAGAAGGAACTGTCATAATAGCAATCCTCACTCCCAGCCCTATGAGGAGTTAATAGCGAACTCCCAGAGTAAGCCTGAGAGGGAGAGCTTGATTCAGCTACCTGGCCAGGAGGACTTCTGTAAAACCACAACACAAGCAGGCACCTCCAAAGAACAGGAGAACCGCTGGCTGTCTCTTTTTTGAGCTGGCTTCAGGTAAAGTTTATTCTTGTTTCATTAGAACATTTGTTTCCCTTTTGGTCCCCAGCAGTAAAAAAATTAGAGAAAGCTCAGAAAGGGCAGAGCCCACTTAAGGACTAAGAAAGGAGACCTGCGCTTGGTCCACCCAGTGTCCAGGGGCTCCAACCCAAAGGGGTGAAAGCCCAAGAAGGACTCATTTACATGCCCCTTCTGCTATCTTAACCCTTTACCAAGGCCCTTATCTTTCTCCACCCCAAACCGGTGCCCAGAGACTCCTCACGTGCTTTCACCAACGACTATACTCTCTCCACTCCAAGAAGACCAAAACTGCTTCTTTCCACCCCATCCATATGACATTTTTTCCTATGGTTGACAGGTCAACTAAACTTTACTTAATAGAGAAATCAGAGGTAAAACTGCAATCCAGCAAGTTTCTCGTTTGGACTAGAGCACTGACTTGGAGCCCAGTCCTGCAGTCCTTTATCTGATGCGGCGGGAGGGTCAGCAAATATTGAGCTATATAGAATTAGAAACATAATAGTAATATCTCTTCCTATAAGTGATTTTATCACAAATATGATTTACTGAAAAATCTGGAAAATGATTTCTGAGGATTTTCTTGTTTTGGTAGGTTAAACAAAATAAAAAGGCAAGGGTTTTTGTAGTTATCCCAATTTTAAGTCTCTTAGAAGTAAGGTAAACAGGGAAGTCACTTTTCTAATAGACTTGTTTAAAAGCTATCTTAGATTTTATGTATAAAAAGGAAAATATCTTGTGTTATAAATACTTGATACATAAGTAAGTGCACACTTCATGGAGACATGCAATAACTTCAAAAGCTAGGTTTTGTCAGATGTCAATTACACACAAAATTTAGGTAGGAGTAACCAAGCTATTGTCTATAATAACACTGCATAAATAAAAAATAGTCTTTAATTACTTAATTAATTTAATTTTTAATTAACGATTAATTTAATTGTTAAACAATAATGGAATACCATTTATTTAAATATTTTTGGATGTTTTCTACGTTTTCAAATATATCGATTTCAATTACAACATGGAATACAAGGTGTACAGTGCTCACTTTATATTTATTGTTATTACAAATATTTGCACTGTAAAAAACAAAAGAAATAGTATTTTTCAAATCACCTAATACAAGTACTGTAGTGCAATCTGTTTATCATGAAAGTTGAACTTCCAAATGTAGAATTATGTATATAAAAAAAAACACATTCAAAAATAAAACAATGTAAAACTTTAGGGCCTACAAGTCCACTCAGTCCTACTTCTTGTTCAGCCAGTCACTTAGACAAACAAGTTTGTTTACATTTACAGGAGATAATTCTGCTCACTCCTTGTTTACAGTGTCACCTGAAAGCGAGAACAGGCGTTTGCATGGCACTGTTGTAGCTGGTTTCGCAAGATATTTACATGCCAGATGCACAAAAGATTCATACATCCCTTCATATTTCAACCACCATTCCAGAGGACATGTGTCCATGCTGATGATAGGTTCTGCTCGATAACTATCCAAATCAGAGCAGACTGACGAATGTTCATTTTCATCATCTGAGTCAGATGCCACCAGCAGAAGGTTGATTTTCTTTTGGTGGTTTGGGTTCTGTAGTTTCTGCATTGGAGAGTTGCTCTTCTAAGACTTCTGAAAGCATGCTCCATATTTCGTCCCTCTCAGATTTTGGATGGCACTTCAGATTCTTAACCTTGGGTCGAGTAGCTATTTTTAGAAATCTCACATTGGTACCTTCTTTGTGTTTTGTCAAATCTGCTATGAAAGTATTCTTAAAACAAACATGTGCTGGGTTATCATCCAAGACTGCTGTAACATGAAATATGTGGCAGAATGCTGGTAAAACAGAGCAGGAGACATACAATTCTCCTCCAAGGAGTTTAGTCACAAATTTAATTAATGCATTATTTTTTTTAATGCACATCATCAGCATGGAAGCATGTCCTCTGGAATGGTGGCCGAAGCATGAAGAGGCATATGAATATTTAGTATATCTGACACGTAAATACCTTGCAACCCCGGCTACAAAAGTGCCATGCTAATGCCTGTTCACACTTTCAGGTGACATGGTAAATAAGAAGCAGGCAGCTGTATCTCCCATAAATGTAAACAAACTTGTTTGTCTTAGCGATTGGCTGAGCAGTTGCTGAACAAAGTAGGACTGAGTGGACTTGTAGGCTCTAAAGTTTTACATGGTTTTGTTTTTGAATACAGTTATATAACAAACAAAAATCATTTGTAAGTTACACTTTCACAATAAAGAGATTGCACTATAGTACTTGTATAAGGTGAATTGAAAAATACAGTAACTCCTCACTTAACGTTATAGTTATGTTCCTGAAAAATGCGACTTTAAGTGAAACCATGTTAAGCGAATCCAATTTCCCTGTAAAAATTAATGTAAATGGGGAGGGGAGGTTAGGTTCCAGGGAATTTTTTTTTGCCAGACAAAAGACATTTATATACGTTTTAAACAAGCAATTTAATAGACGTACTGTACTATAGTTGGGAGGTGCCCCCGCCTTACCCCACACAGGCACAGCCCACTGGCACTGCAGACAATGAGGCTGAAGGTGCCATAGGCTAGGAGAAGCACCTTGTGCAGCAGCAGCGTCAGCGTCAGTGTCCCAAGCACACCATTATAGGACCTAATCTCATTAGCCACACCATCAGGAGCTTGTTCACCTGCATATCTACCAATGTGATATATGCCATGATGTGCCAGCAATGCCCCTCTGCCATGTACATTGGCCAAACCGGACAGTCTCTATGCAAAAGAATAAATGGACACAAATCTGACATCAGGAATCATAACATTCAAAAACTGGTAGGAGAACACTTCATCCTCTCTGGCCACTCAGTAACAGACTTAAAGGTGGCAATTTTGCAACAGAAAAGCTTCAAAAACAGACTCCAATGAGAAACTGCTGAGCTTGAATTAATATGCAAGCTAGATACCATTAACTTGGGTTTGAATAGAGACTGGGAGTGGCTGAGTCGTTACAAATATTGAATCTATTTCCCCATGTTAAGTATCCTCACACCTTCTTGTCAACTGTCTAAATGGGTCATCTTGATTATCACTACAAAAGTTTTTTTCTCCTGCTGATAATATCTCATCTTAATTAATTAGCCTCTTACTCCACTTTTTCATGTTCTCTCTCTCTCTGTGTGTGTGTGTGTGTGTGTATATATATATATATATAATGTTCCATTCTATGCATCCGATGAAGTGGGCTGTAGCCCACGAAAGCTTATGCTCAAATAAATTTGTTAGTCTCTAAGGTGCCACAAGTACTCCTGTTCTTTTTGCGGATACAGACTAACATGACTGCTACTCTGAAACCTGTTAAGTGGGAGTTACTGTACTATTTCTTTTGTTCATCCTTTTTACAATGCAAATATTTGTAATAAAAAATAATATAAAGTGAACACTGTATACTTTGTATTCTGTGTTGCAATAGAAATCAATATATTTGAAAATGTAGAAAAACATCCAAACATATTTAATAAATTGGTATTAAATTTGGTATGCTATTGTTTAAGTTAAGTATTAATTGCAATTAATTTTTTTTGAGTTAATCGCATGAGTTAACTACAATTTAATTGACAGACCTAAAAATAGACATTCTTAATCTGCAGATCTACCATGCTTTGTTGTTGTTTTTATTGAGCCAGCAAATTACTTCAGTAAAGGATTCTCCAACCAACTAGATGAACATTCTGTGTCCTTGTCTTTACATAGTTAAATTTAGTTTTTATGGGGTATACGCCACATATTTTAAACATCCATGTCTTATTTCCAGACTATTATTTTTAACCTGGTTTGAAATTTTGTAGCAACATGTTATCTTTTGCACCAACAGCTCCATTTCCACTGTAATTGTACATGTTTACCTAGCTCCCTCCAGTGACTTGAAAGGCAAATAGAACCAACCATGCAATGTAGTTCCAGATACTGCAGCACAAGCTTCTGCAAAGAGTGATTATAATCTGGTGTAAACAAATAGAAAATAGTATTCTACAACGTACAGCTAAACACAAACAGCAAACCACAGCAGCAAAATTTAAACAGCAACAACATGCAGTTTCATGATTATTTTTATGTCTTTTCTATAACTGCTATAATAGTTAATCAGGTCCTTTAGGGGAAGGGAAGGTGCTAGAATGAGGAGGGGATTTATAATCAGATCCAGATTTAGAAAGTAGTTCCAATCTTTATAATGGAATGAACCAAATCCCCAGATATAAATTGCTTCAGATACTGAAGTGTTAAACAGCCAGTTACTGAAGAGAATTTAGGAGCTGTTACTAGTGCTAGACAGAGGAAACTTAACTGAGATGGAGTAAAAGATATTTAATAACTATTGTGTGGTTTTAAGAGACAGAATGGGAAAAAGCACAACCAACCTTACAACTATTTATGAACTGACGATGAAAGTGAAAGGTGTAGGACTGAAAAGCTTTGAGCCACAGAGAAGGGTGTGCATAGGAATTTCTGCAATGTCAATAACAAGAATAGTCAATGACAATATGAAGAGAGTTAAGTAGGTAGCTTGGTTGAAATCTTGGCCCCATTGAGGTCAACAGAAGTTTTTGAATTGATTTCAACAGTGCCAGAACACCCTTTATGTTCATCCTTTGCTATGTCTGTGTGAAGCTTTGAGAGAACTTCCCAGGGTGTGATACACCTATTCATTGAAATTACATAATGCCTTTTTAACTGTCCCTTCTTGCTGTTTAAGGATTAAATTCTTACTCTCAATTACACCCATTCAACCCCTTCAGTAGTTAAGCGTGGGTACAAATGAGCAGAGTTTAGAGGCCATGTTGAGGACCAGGCCCCATTGTGCTAGGTGCAAAACAAACATAATCCCTGCTCCAAAGATGTTACAATCTGAATAGGGACAAGATGTGAGAGGAGGGTCAGGGTGTTGAATCTGATGGAGTGGGGACCAGACTGAAGACAGGGAGGCAGTAACAGCAACACAAGATCCTTAGCAGGGCTGCTGCTGTTGTGGTTGTGTGTGTTTGTGAATTAGAAGACAAGTTTCAGTTCTCTGGGGAGCTGATTCTGACCATCATTTCAGTGCACCCAGACTCCCGATAGTGCCATGCACAGTGGGTCCACCTGTTCTTGTCCCATATTATAAAGATAGCAAAGGAACAGTGCAGGGCTGCATATGTCAGCCCTGTGCTGTTCCTGCAATGGGGGAATTCTTCCCCACCAGACGTGTTGAAAACATTATCAAACTGGCTATCAGTTTTTCATATACCAAACTCCAATTTTAGTAAAGAAAAAAAAATAAACATTTTTTTGGGAGGGGGGAAAGGCACAATTTCCCCCCATAAATTTTGATTAAATTAAAAAATTTAAAGGCAAAAATAATTTTAGGGGAAAAAAGACACATTGATAAATACACCTTTCATTTGTAAGCTTCAAGCCATTCCACTAGAAAAATGGAGATTGGGCAAGGTTCCAGTGTACTCATGAGAAAGGAAAAATGGAACTGCAAAGACAGGCAGAACAAAGATGTAGACGCATTAAGGTTCTGAGGATATACAGAGGCTCTCATATTGGTAACCGGCAGATATCCATATACGGAGAAAAAATCAATAGGCTGGAGTGAAAAATATGGTGATCCATTTTTATAGAAAATTCTAAATGTGTATATGGAGCCTCTATGAACTGACAATCAAATAAAGTGCCTGATCCTCTAAGCTCTGTACGCATGGATTCTTTATTAACTACGCTGTATGGTTATTTCAATTTTTTACCCTGTTACTTGATTAATTACATACATTTCATCTTTTTAACTTCAATGAGCTATGTATAAGACCTTTTGGGAGGACTAATCCCAAAATCTCAGATGTTTTTGTGTTTTAAGAAAGGCTAACTATAAAATCTTGCCAACTTTTTATGCGCTTGAACAAATTATTCCTTTTATGGGTTGCATAATTTTTCATGGTGTTACATATATTGTAGTTTCCTGGATCTAAAAATAAATGTAATATTCTTATTACATCCACCAGTGTAGCACTTACTTTTTCCTTACATTATATGACAAATTTTACCATATAGTTCTCTTTTTGAATCCTGCTCTCTAGTTCTTATGAGACGATTGTAGGGTAATATATTTACAAATCTGTTATGCTGCACTCTTCACCACAGTACCAGTGTGCCTCAAATTTTTAAAAATTGAAATTGTTTCTCTCATTTTCTTTCCCCATAGGTACAAGTAAATAGCTTATTTTGGATATAGAATTTGTTAAAATAAACAGGGAATGTTAGGTTAGTTTAAGAACTAAATGCAAAACTAATTTCTCTGAATTCCTCTCTCTTTTGGCAGCGAACACCAGTTTTTGGTTTGGTAGTTGAGAAAGTTCTGTCTCTTTTGTTCCCCTGTTGATCAACTGTTTAATTGTTCTAGCAGAACAGAGTTGTTGTAGAAGGTCATAGTTGCAGAATGAAGTAGCCAGAACCAATCTCATGAAGGGCTTTAAATACCAAACTGGAACCTTTTTAATTTGACTCTACTCAATGAGAGACTAGTGTAGAAATTGGGGTAACAGGCAAACAGTGGTCTGTGTCACTTAGGATATGGGCTATTTCTCTCTATACCAGGTCACAGTCTTTTAGGGTGTGTGGTTTCATTCCTAGGTAGACTGATATATAATAATTAGGCCTGGAGGGCAGGGAAGTGTGCCAGTGTGGTCAGGTCTGAGTCATATACGATAGGGCACAGTCTTCTAGTCACCCAGAGAAAGAGGACACTTGTTGCTAGCATGCCTATCTGGGTATCCACTAGTAGTGAGAAGTCTAAAAAATAACTCAAAAGATTCAGGTTGCTTGACAAATCTGAGGGCAAATTCACTTAAAAGAGGGTGAGATGGAGGTGTTCTGGATGGAAAGTTCTTCAAAACCATTTCCTCTCCCGCCAATATTTTCACTTTCCATACCTAGGCACTAATAAAGCTGGGAGATGGTACTATTGATGTAAGGCGAGTGTCAAAAACATTTCTTGCAGTCTGGGTTTACTGACTGATTTTCAGTCTGGAAACACTGTATATGGCATGAGTTTCCTGCAGCTTTGGCAGAAGACAAGCTGACTTTCTTTGCCTCCTTCCCTGTCGTGACATAGGTTTGAAACATATCCTTGTGCTGGAATTTACTCATATCAAATAACATTTCCCACCAATAATACTTGTCTCCTTCCTCCCAGCATGTTTTGGTGAAGGTAATCAGAGAACCCTGGAGATCTGAACAATGGAGTCAGCAGTGGAATTGGAAAAGGTGCTTCAGTAGTCTGGGCGGGGGGAAGAGCAGGGGTAGAGCTTCTCACTAATTCGTTTGCTCCTTGGCCTCTTTGTAGGGTAAGTTTTCCCTTAAGTAAGTTTTTTGGAATTTAGTGACAGACCATGACAGTAGCTTCTTCTTGAGTGGAGAGGGGGGCATTCCCATTTTCACCTGGAAGATGTGTTCTGACCAAAGTTGGGTGTGGAGCTAGTTCTTTGATTACTTTTGTCCACATCCAGCCTGAAGAATCAGTTCATGGTGTGGCCAGCCATGTGACAGAGTCTAGAGTTTACCTGCAAGACACCTAAGGTGGACCGTGTGGATAGGGGAGGTTTTAGGTTATCTGATCAGAGATGTCCTCCATATGGAGTTTGAAATCTCAAGGTGATGATGAGTCTTGTGGACTTCAATCACCATGTCAGATAGCTTCAATCAGCTCCTCTGGGAATAGAGTGGTTACTCTGCCTTCAGACTGGCCCTGTCATGTTTTGAGCTGTTCATGTTATTATTCTTTCAGGATTAACAAAATATCAAGTATCCTTTTGCAGGCAGAAATGAACAGATTGAGAATCAGCCAAAGTGTATAAACACAGGCAACAAATAATGGGAAAAATGAAAATGATCACGTTCAGATGTTAACTATTTTAAAATGCTTAGAAAATAACTCTGCTGCTGCCAATCGAATCAGGAAAATGTATTCGTGTTTACATTATTTATCCGCTCTTTCATTTACAACAGGTTTAATTAAAATAAACCTCTGCAGTTTTTCCAAATATTTATTCAGGATGCTGTTATTAAATGTAAATGTGACATTTTATATGACCCCAGTGTTAACTTTTTGGATTGGAATTTTAAAAAAATATAAATAAATCTCTAGTATTTCTTAAGAGGCATTTATAAGTATTTCATTTCAATAACACCAATTCAACCAATTTAGAGAGAGAGTTATATAGAAAATAATTGTATTTTAGGGCTGGATTAAAAATGGATATGGAACACCTGGAGTCTGTCCAAATCAGTTAAGCTGCAAAACCCAAATAACATAAAATAACCTGAACACAGCAAAAAATTAAAGCCTAAATTCTTTTCAGCTGCTAAAAATCAGCCTGTACTATAACCCATCTTAATGAAGCCCTTTTGGTCAGCCAGAGTCATGCCACAATAATGCCTGCCTACTTAAACCAACTTGTGTGTGACAGTATGTACCATGATGTTCACCCTTTGTACAAAAATATGCCTTCTAAGGTATCATTTGAAAACTCATAATCTGCGGAACATTATTGTCGTGGTAAAACGTGTATCAACATTGTATGTAAAGTTATAAGATTCTACTGTATAACATTGCTATCACATGCTCCAAGTTTAGAAAAGCAGGCACAAATCATTTCCTTAGGAATAAAAAACAAACCAACACCAAAGCCAGGCGTCAACAAAATCAAGTCGACGATCACCTAGGTAAGCCAGGAAGAAGAGTGTAAGTGAGAAATTTACATATTGGCAAAGAAACAGCTGGAGATAATCCTCAAAGAGGAGAGAAAGCTATCAGAACAGAGAACACGCAACACAAATTACCCCTCTCTCCTCCCTTTCTCTCTGCTCACAGCAGCAACAGTACCTGAAAGAAAACTGAATTGGGGAAGGGGCCCTGTCTTGGAGCTTTCCAGCCAATAAAGACTGCAAAGAGCATGTGGTGAGAAAAACCTTTGCCCTAAATTCATTTTCCTTAATAAATTAGGGGTTTTTTTTACATTTTATCTTTTGTTTTCTTTGTAACTAATTCTGACTTTTATGCCTCATTACTTGTAATCACTTAAAATCTATCTTTCTGTGCTTAATAAACTTGTTTTATTGTTTTATCTAAACCAGTATGTTTGGGAACCTTCACTTGACATAACAGGGTTTGTGCATATCATTTTCCACTGATGAAAGAACAGAATTTCTATGAGCTTGTATTGTCCAGGAGGGTGCTGGTCAGTACGAGACACACATTTCTGGGGACAAGTCTGGGACTGGGAGTTTGCTGGTGTCACTCTGTATCTAATTCATGAGTGACTTGCCACAGTATTCATGTAATTCAGCTGGGAGAGGTTTTGCATGCTAGAGGCTGTGTGTGAACTGCCCAAGAGTGGTTGGTCTCACAACAAAGCAGAGTAAAAGGCACCCCAGAATGGTGAATTGAGGGGTCACAGCTGTTCAACTGTCCACATTGTATCTTGGGTAATGTTGCAGTGTCAGAGAAAAAAACAACTCTTAAACTTACAGTAGTACACTTGACCCCAGAACATGGATGAGGCTGCAGTGTAAGAGACAAATAGCAAGTTTAGCAAATTGTGGCAACAGGGGTTGTGACTTGTCTTTTCACTTGGTTCCAATTGATTAATTATAGCTCTTGGTTGGTGCCAATGGTTCTGTTTAGAGCAGAAGTGATCTTAGGTTAATGGATGGATGCAGGTGGGTGAACTGTGGGTGAGAAAAAGAGGACTTTTCAGTTGGATTAAAGTGTGTATTTTTGTAGCACTTGGCACTGGCTAGTTCTCTTTGTCTTAAATGGGACCGGCTGGTCAATGTACATTGATGCCAGGTTTACTGAGTCCATGAAGTCTTGCTCAACATGTGCAGTTACTAGAGCCCTTGTAAAGTATTTCACACGGATCAGTCTTCTGCTCCTCCTGAGAGCTAGAATCAGAGTTATTCCATCTTCTGCTTGCACCATTTTCACTGATCCTATCAGAGATCAGCCACCTTGCTGCCCTTCTACGAGCCGGATATTATATTGGCAGGAATGTGAGTGAAAGACAGGAGAGAGAAGGAAAAGACACTGGCAACTTTCCACAAAGAAGCTGTTACACTTACTGAAAGGGGCAATGCCTGGTTCCCCACCCCCAATCAACTATAGTCACCCACTGAAGTGAATAGATTAATATATTTTAAGGCCAGAAGGGACCTCATCTAGTCTGGACCATAAAACTTCCCCAGAAATATTCCTAGAGCAGATCGTTTAGAAAGACATCCCCAATTTTGATTTTAAAAAAATAGTCAGTGATGGAGAATCCACCACAATCCTTGATAAATTGTTCCAATGGTTAATTACCCTCACTGTTAAAAACTTACACCTTATTACCAGATGGAACATTTCTAGCTTCAACTTCCATTCACTGGATCATGTTAACCTTTCTCAGCTAGATTAAATAACCCCTTATTTGTTCCCGATGTAGATATAGATTGTAATCAAGTTATCCATTACCATTCTTGTTTTGTTAAGGTAAACAGATTGAGTACTTCAAGTCCATCAGCATAAGTCACTTTTTCTAATCCTTTAATCATTCTTATGGCTCTTACCTGAACCCTCTCCAATTTATTAACTTCCTTCTTGAATTGTGGGCATCAGAACTGGATACTGTATTCCAGCAGTGGTTACACTAATGCCAAGTATAGAGGTAAAATAATCTGTGCACCCTTACTAAAGATTCCCCTGCTTATGCATCCCAGGATTGCAGAAGGTTTTTTTTGGCCACAGCATCACATTGGGAACTCAAGTTCTGCTGATTATCTACTACAGCCCCCAAAGTTACAGCTTTCCAGGATAGAGACGTGCCATTCAATACATATGGCCTATGTGATAAATGAAAGCGGGGGGTGGGAGCGGGTAGCTCCCTTTTATGAACGTAGCCAGCCAATTAGCTATAAAATCCCTTTTAGTAGCTGTTCTCTACTTGCTTTACCTGTAAAGCGTTAAAAAGTGTCACTGCAATGCACAGGTAAAAGGAAGTGAGTGGGCACCTGGCCAGAAGAGCCAATGGGAAGGCTAGAACTTTTTAAAATTGAAACAAGACTCCCCTTTTGTCTGTCTGTTGTTCTCTGGAGAGAGGGACAGAGCAGCAATGCTGTAAAAAGCTTTGGGCCAGGTATGAAAAATCATCAGATCATACCTAGAAACTACTCATTTGAGTACGTAGATCAAATATGTACGTAGATCAGGGAATGTCTAGGAAGATGCAATTAGGTTTATCTCTCGTTTATTTCTTTATGGCTTGTGGCCTCCTCTGTGCTAACCCCAGGTGCTTTTGTTTTGCTTGTAACCTTTAAGATGGACCTCAAGAACTATTCTTGATGCTTAACCCTTGTATTTTCTCTTTTTAAATCTAGCAGTAGCCTGAGTTTCCAGATGTATTTTCTTTCTTTTTGTTTTAATAAAATTTACCTTTTTTAAGAACAGGATTGGATTTTTGTGACCTAAGAGGTTTGTGCACATGTTGTTTAATTAGCTGGTGGCAACACTATTAATTGTTAGAATCCTTGCGGGCCGCCACGTTCTGCACTCAACATGCCAGAGTGGGGAAATCAGCCTTGACAGCCTACGTTCTTTGTTCCTAGAAATATACAGTTCTATTTAGCCATATTAAAATGCATATTATTTGCTTGCACCCAGTTTACAAAGCAATCCAGATCGATCTGAATCAGTGACCTGTCCTCTTCATTATTTATCACCCCCTCAATTTTTGTATCATCTGCAAACTTTATCAGTGGTGATTTTGTTTTGTTTTCTTTCACTTTGTTGATAAAAATGTTAAACTGGATATTGCCAAGGATTGATTCCTTCAGGACACCACTGAAAATCCACCCAGTTGATGATGATTCCCTGTTTAGTTACCTTTTAAGACCTATCAGTAAGCCAATTTTTAATCCGTATAATGTATGCCATGTTAATTTTACATTGGTTTAGTTAATGGATCAAAATGTCATGTGTTACCAAGTCAACTGCCTTTGAGAAGTCTATTACATTATCACTATTACCTTTTGCAACCAAACTTGTAATCACGTTAAAAGAGATATCAAGTTAATTTGACAGGAATCTGTTTTCCATAAACTTATATTGACTTGTATTAATTACATTACCCTCCTTTAACTCTTTATTAATTGAGTCCCTTATTAGCTACTCCACTATCTGACCCAGGATCAATGTCAATCTGAGAGGCCTGTAATTACCTGGGTCATCCTGTTTACTCTTTCTAAAAATTGGCAAAACATTTGCTTTTTCAGTCTTTTGGAACTTCCCCAGTTTCCCAAGACTTATTAAAAATTGACAGTAATGGTCCAGCAAGCATCTCAGTCCGCTGTTTTAACTAGCTTCCAAGATTTTTATCTGGACCTGCTGTTTTAAAAATGTCTAACTTTAGTGAAGCTACTAGTGAATTGGAAATAGTGTTATCATCACCATATAATGAGACTAGGTCATACATTTGGGGGGAAAAACAGAACAGAAATATTTATTGAACATTTCTGTCATTTCTGAATTATTGATAATTCTTCCATTTCCATCTAGTAATGGACAAATACTATTTTCAGGATTCTTTTTGTTCCTACTATATTGAAAAAAACTCATTGTCATTAACTCTTCTGGCCCTAGATTTTTCTCTGTGTCCCCAAAAAGTGTGACAAAAAGGAAATATTTGTGTCACCTGAATCCAGTCCTATTATTGTCTGGAACACCTGAAAGCAGCATTTATACACACTTAACTCTGTGACTGTTGGTTCCTGGTCACTAAGAGCCTAGCTCTGCTAGAACATAGTCCACTTTTAATAGTTTGGTTTAGAGTTGGCCAACCCCAAAAACATATGATAGACTTTTTTTTCCTTCACTGTAAATCTGATTTCTTTTAATCAGTCCCAACAGTCTACTTGTGAAAGGTGCTTTCCTCACTGAATGAAAACTGCGTTCCATTGCTATGAATGGAAGTAAGTATACATCTGATCTATTTCGCTTCCCTCTCACTCTCAAGCTCAGCATGTGACTGGCAGTAAACATTTCTATATACCAAAGGAAAAATACTTTATTCAGGGACAGTTCTAAAGAGGGCCCACAGACTCGTTCAAGCTAAAATGAAATCCCAGTTTAAAGACACAAAAGGCAATTACAAGCCAATGCAGAGAAAGTATAGGAAAGTTTCCTTTCAATATCTTCATCGCTTTGAGCGGAGACCAAGCTGCACTGACCTAAAAATGTAAGACTGAAAATTAATGGAGCTAACAACCACTTTGTGCTACTGCGTAAGCAATCCCATTCCACAAAGGTAGCAAAGGTGAATTCACAGAACATTTATGACCAGTTTGTCCCTTCCCATGTGAAGCCTAAAGTGGAGGAAAACTCTTCTTCTGTTCTTGTGGGAACAACAGGTGGAAGAAGGGCTGTGGAACTAGGTCACACTGACTCCCAACCCTGCCCATCTTGGGACACCCCTGTTCTGCACAGTGCTGTAAGCCATTCTGCAGCATATGCTCAAGCAGGAACCGCTGGCTGAGAAGAAGATGGAGGTTCCAAAAATTAAGTCACCCACTATTAATACTAATTTGGGCATCTGATGCAAAATGGAGTTTCATTGGCTTCCATTCCACACGTGATTATAGCTTAATCTGTAAGATAGACCTTGTCTGTAAATCAACATTTTGAATGCTTCAAAGCACAGACCATTTCATAGATGTATAACTTTTGCAGCTCAGCCCACCAGTGATATGGTAGGTTTTCGGATAGTATCTTGATCTTGAAAAAAGATACTATTACTGCACTAGTGTTTATTTGTCATATGTAATTCAGGCAGGCTGAACCATCACTACGGTCTCTGAGTGCTTCCCAAACATTAACAAATTTATTTTCACAACACCTGTGTGAGGTGAGGAGGGGTGAGGCACAGAGATTAAGTTCAAAACTATCCACTAAATTTGGATGCTCAATTTTGAGATGCCTCGGACCGGATTTTTCAGAGTACTTAGCATTATCTAGCACTTAATAGAAGCTTTGCTTTGAATATATAGAGTTCTGTTGCAGCTGTGCTCAGCACTTCCGCAAATCAGACCCTGGGGCCTCAAGTCAGGGACCCAGAAAATGAGCAACCCACAATTAGTGAGCACCTGGAAGAAGGTTGGTTTAAGTGACTTGCTCCATGTGACATACTAAGTCTGTGGCAAAGGCAGGGATAAAATCCAGTTCTCCAGGGCAGCATTCAGCTGCCCTAACAATGAAATCATCCTTTGTCTTCCTGCCATCCCTTGCCATGTTCACTACATGCCTTCCAATTTCTGCAGCAAACAAGACAAAGGTCCTACAGAGAGCAATCTCCTTCACCACACAGTCCTGATTCATTTCCAGAGCATCATCCATCCTGTGCACTGAATGAAGCAAAGGTCTTGTGTAAAAACTAGTATGTGATGCATAAGCGTGTATCCTAATGCACGGACACAAGGAGACTGAATTAAAGTTGCACAGGAAACCTTAATTCTGACACTTCCTAATTTTTTAAGTGCTTGACTTTAGTATAATAATTTGTATTACCGTAGCACATGGTTCTACACCCAGAAATGGTTCACTATCAAACCTAGTAGGAGCCATGAGCATTGTAAGTTATATCAAGTGCCAGCCAGGTCCTTTACTAGCTCTGACAGGTCTCTCTTCTCCATGCATTAGTGATGCTGTCTTCCTCACCATGCTCAATCACCTCTTGCCTGCATGAAATCTCCTCTGAGGTTTTGCTGAAGTAGTTCCCCATGTCTGTGAGGCTCCATAGTTTTTGGTGACCCCTCCTACCCAAAGGACAGGAAGACAGGAGATGTGACTGTAGTATAGCTTGCCAAGCAGAGGAATTTAGTCTCTGCTGCAGCTTCTAGAGTAAGAAAAGACTACAGATGGGGAATAACAGTATGGCTTCTGGTCTGGGTGTGTACGAGAGATCGAGATGTAGAGCCCCTGAAATGACAGGATCCCTGTGCCACTTGGTAAACCTCACAGAAGTAAGGCCACTGTTGCTGACAGTAAATGTTAGGATGCATGGCAGACAGCTTTGCCTTTATCACTTAGGGCAGTGGGTCAGAATATTAAATTGCGATTGGAACTGCTGAGCTTTCCCAGGGGGCTGCTCCTTGTTCCCAGATTCCCTGCTCTGTCTCCCCCCACCCAAAGCCATGAAGGATTATTCCTTGTTGACAGAGTAGAGGCTATGAGGGTTTTTATTACCTTAACCTCTGTTTCATTAATGTTAGATTTTTCTGGGTTAGTGTGAATCAGAACAGCGCAATTGGCTTCAGTGGAACTACAGTTATTTATACCAGCTGACAACCTGGCCTTTTAACTGCTGGCAACAACCACTAGACAAGCCTGTCCCAAGCCAAGTATTATCCGATGCTTAGGAAGATCTTAACATATCATAACTGATCATTTCATTAGTTAGAATGCTGTGTGTGCATTATATGAGGCTTATCAGCTCTATAAAGATCCAAATTTTCTGTGCATTAGTGAGGAACAAAACAGAATCAAGCTCTTAAAAGGCAAACAGTAGAATTATTTTGTGTGTGTGCTCCACACAAAGATTGTCTTTTCAGCATGGGATTTTTTTTTACTCTGAAAACACTTAATACTCATCAATCTTGTAGTATGTCTAGTACATCCCAAAGTAGGTGTCATGTCCCTCTAAATTACAGCATATAAAGGCTGTAATTTTCTGTAGTCCCTCTGGGCAAAGCATAATTCATATATAACATAATTTTAATGGAAATCTTTTCCTTTATTCCTTGGCAAGAGAAAAAACTTTGGTAGGAGCTTATCAAAGTTACTAAATATCTTTCCCTTAGGCATTCATACCAACATTCAAGTTGATTTTTCATTTCATTTAACACAAATATTTTTACCCCCAAGGGAAATTATTCTCAGTTATAGTTTCAGCATTACTGTCTTCCAAAGACTAATTTGTTTTATATATTGCTGCTCTGATGTGGAGAGGAGCAGTGTAATCTCCAGTAACAGGTTTTGAAAAATGAAATACTTGTAGAATACCTTGAGAATTAAGCAGGTCTTTTTGATTGACCATTTGGATAAGCAGAAGCTACTATGTCTGACTCATGACTCAAGTACATACAAATTCACCAGAGTCATTTTCTAACCATTTATAAAATTCCATGTTAGAAATATACAAAGGGCCTGCTTCCGCCCTTGCTTAACACCAGTGCAATTCCATTTTTGGGGTAGACTCCTGATTTACAACAGTTTAAGTGAGAGCAAAATCAAACCTTATGAGAATATTACAAGGCTCTTTATCAGATTATTCAGAAAGAGAATTGTTGCCATTAGAGATTACATTGCCTTCTAGGTAAATTGTTCCAGATGTTCCGCCCATTAAGAATGTGAGTGTTTTCAGAAGAAGGGGGAAAAGTAAGTCCTTAAAACCACAACTGGCTGAAAAGCAATTGCTTTAAAATGCAGTTTTTATGGCAGCTGCAGTTCCTGAAAGGAAAATGTTTTTTAAAAAGTCCCATTCGAATGGCTCAAAGCCAAAGAGGTGCTGAGAACTTAAACTCCCATTGACTTCGCTGGGAATTTTGGGACTTGGTACCTCATAGGCTTTGTTCCCCAGGATAAATAAAATCTTTGTTTAGAAAAGGGTTGTTTTTTATCATATCTATTGTTAATTGGAAAATTCAATTTCTTCAACAAGTTCATAGCCTGACACTGAATAGTACCAGTTTACTCCACAAGTGGTCCCATTGAAATCAAAGTGAGAGTAGTGTAAGGGGACCACAAGCTGGTCCATAGGATTCTACAGTTGGTAGTTTTAATTTATCCAAGTCTCATTATGTCTTGTAACATTATTTCTCTCAAAGTACTTACAAATAAACTTTGTTTTTAAAACAGTTTATCCTCTGTTAGAGAGAGCTTGAACTATCCAAATCTGATATATCCAAACTCTTAGATAATAGGAGTCCCCATACTTGAGCTAAATGCCCTCCTTTGTATGTTCATACTAGTATCCATATGAAGAACAGCTCTTTTCCAATATTCCCATAAGCAAAAAATCCTATGTATACCAATGGTCAAGCAATTGCGAACATGAACAAAATCCAAGGGCCATTCAGAATTCACAAAAGTATCTCTCTCCTTTCCCCTAATGTTCACCTAGCTCTAATTACAGCCTAATTCTGCTGCCCTTACATGAGTATCTGGGCCCATTGAAGAGGAAAGCATTCACCTCAATAAGAGGTACAGGGCTGGGTCCCAAAGCAGACCACATTAAAAGTTCTGCTTATTATTATGAAGTAGGGTCAACCACAGGTATGTCCTGTTGCTGATGTTGGAAAAATCTGAGGTCACTGTATTGTAAGGCCCACTGCATTCTTGGGAGATTTGTGTGTTCTTTGGATTTATCAGAGCCAGTTCCAATTTGTGTGCTATCTCAGATTGTACAAAATACTTTTCACAGGTGAACTAGTTTATTTTCAGGGTGGCATATGAAATACCAGAACAACCAGTTATTTAACCATTTGTGCATCACAGGTTAAGATGTTAGTTACACAAACAATTAACAAAAGAATTTAGTACAGCTGTTTGAAAAAAATATTTTTTAAACAAAACTATAGATACATTTTTGTAAAAATGTTCTCCATTTTTGACCAACTCCAGAAATTAGTTTAGTTTTGAATGCATAAAACAAGAAACAGGTAATTAGACAATATACTAGAGAGCAAGTTAGAAGGGTTGGGAAGCAGAGAAAAATGCTGTAGATTAGCAAAGAGAGAGCTCAAGGAAAGAAAGAAACTAGCTTGGCAAACATTTGATATGTCAGATGAAGGAGGAAATCTCATAATGCATCTCATTATGCAGATAACATTTCTTTTTGAGCCTTGTAGTGATCTACATATGCCTTAAAGTATGAGACTTCATCAAGCTTTTCCTAGCACATATAAATACACGACAAGCCTTTTAAAAAATAATCAGCTACAATATTTGACTCTGACCTCATAGAGGAGTGAACTTCATGGGCTAAGAGCCAGATTCACAAAGGTATTTAGGCACCTACTGGAACTTACAAAATCACCTAAATGTGTTAGGTACCTAACTGCATTGACATTTTGCAGATTTAGGCACCAAAATACCTTTGTAAATTTGGCCCTAACTGCTCACCATGCAATTTATATACAGCCATTAATTCCAATGGAACAGATGTAAAAGCAGAGAGAAGATGTAATAGCAGAGAGAAAAAGAGGTACCTTTGCAGCGATTTCAATTATGATGCAGAACACAGAAGAAAATAGTATAGAGGTTTTTCCTGTTTTGTGAAGTAATTTTCCTGTCAGACCTGAAACTGCTGTGGCAGAGCTCTGTTCAAGAAAACACTGTTCTTCTACTATACCCCTCACTGTAGCATCTTACAGTTGCAACTGTGACTTGCCTTTTGTGATCTGTAATCTTAAGGAGGGCAATGGAGCATGCCCCAGGGGCAAAAGGTGCAATGAGTATGCATAGTCCCTGCACACATGATTGCTAAGGGGCCCCACCCTGTAACAAATGTTCTCTGTGTGGAATTCCCATTGAAGTCCTTGGTAATTGTACACAAGGAGTGCTTGCAGAATAAGGCCTAATACTGACAGGAATACAAAATTAAGTCGACTTTATCTAATTCGACCTCAAGCCTCCAGATTAATTAAGTCAATTGTGCATGGCCACACCATGCTCATTGTCTCGATGGAATGCATCCTCACGAGCAGTGCCTGCATCGATGCACAAAGCAATGCACTGTGGGTAGCTATCCCAAAGTGCAACTTGCCGCAGTGTGTTTTGTGAAGTTTGTGCAATGCTTCATGGGATCAAAACATTGTCGCAGGGGAGAATGGGAACATTGCGTCAGCAGCCCATGATGCACTGTCCTCCATCCTCATATCAACAGCAAACAACCCAGTGGTTTTCGTGCCTTCAAACCACTGCACGTACGCCATAACCCCAGAAGCCTGGAGGCTGCTCAGTTGTGCACTCTTGTTGGGGGCATCTCAAACACCTTGTGCCTTCTCCTGCAGTATTTCCCGAGCCGAAGTAGAGTCCACCGCCTGAACATAATGATGTTCTGCAAGCAACCCTGTTGCAAGCCATTGAAAAAAAATAATTCACAGTTGCTGCTGGCAGTCACAGAGCAGCTGCACTGTTGAGCGCTGTTTCTGGTCCTGTGAAGCAAGCACTGACTGGTGGGACAGCATCGTTTTGCAGGTATGGGATGACGAGCACTGGCTGCAGAACTTTTGAATGCAGAAGGCCACCTTCCAGGAACTTTGTGCAGAGCTTTCCCTTGCCCTGCAGTTCAGCAACACAAAAACAAGAGCTGCTCTGACAGTGGAGAAGCGAGTGGCGATCGCTATTTGGAAGTTTGCAACACCAGACAGTTACCGGTCAGTGGGGAATCAATTTGGAGTAGGTAAATCAACTGTGGGAGCTGCTGTGCTCCAAGTGTGCAGGGCTATTAATTGACTTCTGCTACAAAGGGCCGTGAGTCTGGGAAATGTGCAGGACATAGTGGATGGTTTTGCCATGATGGGGTTCCCTAATTGCAGTGGGGTGATAGATGGCATGCATATACCCATCTTGGCATTAGACCACCTTGCCAAAGAGTACATAAACCAAAAGGGATACTTTTCAATGGTATTGCAAGTGCTGGTGGATCACAGGGGGCATTTCACCGACATCAACGTATGATGCTCGGGAAAGGTTCATGATGCGCACATCATTAGGAACTTGGGTCTGTTCAAAAATCTGCAATCCTGTACTTTCTTTCCAGACCACAAAATGAACATTGATGATGTTGAGATGCATATAGTTATCCTGGGGGACCCAGCCTACTCCTTCCTCCCGTGACTCATGAAGCCATACACCGGTTGTCTGGGCAGCAGTAAGGAATGGTTCAACTATAGGCTCAGCAAGTGCAGAATGGTGGTTGACTGTGCCTTTAGTCATTTGAAAGGGAGCTGGAGAAGTTTACTAATAAGATTGGACCTTAGTGAGGAGAACATCCCCATGGTTATAGCTGCCTGCTGTGTGCTCCATAATATTTGTGGGGAAAAAAGGGGGAAATTTTCCGCAAGAGTGGGCAGTTGTGAGAGATTGCATTGCAGCCAATTTTGAGCAGCCAGACACCAGGGCAATAAGAAGAGCACAGCAAGGGGCGCTGCATATCTGAGAGGCTTTGAAAAGCCGTTTCAATAATGAGTCACAGTAATGTGAGCTGCTTATCTGCATTGTGCTTTCCCAAACCTTCACCTGGCTTGTATCACTGTCCCTGTAAAGCCAACCCCGTAGCCAAGCACACTGCTTCTTCACAATAAAGAATATTTATTTCTCGAATCCATTTACTTTATTTAACAAACATAAGTAAAGAGGGAGAACAGAAAAAAAAAGGTAACCTTGGGGAAAAGGGGTTGTAAAGTTGGAACAGGAGAAACATTTTCCGATGTCAGGTTTCAGAGTAGCAGCCGTGTTAGTCTGTATTCGCAAAAAGAAAAGGAGTACTTGTGGCACCTTAGAGACTAACAAATTTATTTGAGCATAAGCTTTCATGAGCCACAAGTACTCCTTTTCATTTTCAGATGTGTAACATAACACCGCATTCCAGACCATCTAAAGTCTGTGAATGGGTACCTTCTGTCCTTGTACCCTCCCCCCTGAGTTAAGGGAAAGGGATAATGGACTTTTCGCCCTCATCTCATGGAACACTTGGGGAGGGTGATTCTGTGCCAGGCGAGGATGGCTGGCTGTCTACCAGGGTCTGCAGAGGGACTCTACCTTCCTGCTTTTGTTCCTGCAGTTCAACCAGACACATCAGCATGTCTGCTTGGTCCCCCAAAAGCCGAAGCATCTCATCCTGTGCTACACGCTTTTGCTCATTGGAAGCTTTCCTGTTCTCCATGTCCATGTCTAATTTCTCGGACAGTGAAATCCTCCATGCTCTCAGCTCTGTGTCAGCTGTCCTGGAGGCGTTCATTATCTCGGTGAACATGTCATCCCATGTTCTCTTTCTCCTTCTTCTAATCAACGAAAGTCTGCTTTCAAGTATAAATGACACACTGAAGGACACATTTCCAGCCGTCAGTAATGGGAAAAAATAAAGGAGCCATTTTACATGAATAAAATGTTTCCATGACAAGGCAGTTTTCATAAAAAACAACCCCTCCTTATTACACTAGGTGCAAGCCATAACATAATCCGTAACCGGTCACTGTGCCATTTTGCTGCTCCAGCCATGGTGAGTAGGCTCCCCTAGGTCATGGGTGACTGCACTTTTAATGAAGTTTTTTGGCAGGCTCATGTCGGGAGCAGAGGTAGCTAGTCGAATAATGGCCTTTCCCCATAGCACCATGGGAAACTTTTACGAACGGGGCGGGGGAGAACGTTTTCACTCCCAAATTGCAGAATCTCTTATGTGGGGCCCCATTATCAGCCACTTTAAACTACTTGCCGACCCATACCGAGCACAGTAAAGGTACATTAGTGTCCGCGTGGTTTGGAGATCTGGAATGTGGGAGATGGGGGTGGGTCTACATGCCCTTATTTTTCTTGTAAGAGCACTTTTAATGAAACATTCCCCCATTTCCCCTAGGCGACCTTATGTGATATCAGTCTCCTGAGGGTAAAAGAGGTGGAAAGGAAGGAGATGCTGCAAGTGTCTGGGTATGAACCTGTCTTTATGCTGCTATGCTGTGTACCACAATGATGCCAGCAGAATAAACCTTCTGCAAAGGATTGCAGAGTACCTCTGTGAAAGTTTCCTAGAGATATCCATGGAGGATTCCCGGGCTATCCCAGTCCACATAAACCGTCTTTTCCGGGGGCCACCCTTTGCATAGCTGGAATGGTCTCTTGTAAGCAGAGAACCACAGCACCTCGCTTTTTCTTCACAGTAAACATGCAATACCACCAAAAGTGTGTGCCCGCTAAAGTTTAACTGGACTTTGATTGTAACTGTATGCTCACCAGAGGTGCCTTCCCCGGCATCACAGTCGGCCACCGTGATATCCTGCGACCCACAGGGCTCCAGGTTTAAAAATATTTCCTGGATCTTGGGGAGCATGGATCCACCACTCACCTGTCTCCCATTCTCCTCCTCCGCCTCATCCACCATATCGTCCTCCTTGTTGTCCTTAGACTCACACACCTCTGAAGTGTCCACGTTGCTTGTGGGGGGGTGCTTGTAGGGTCACCCCCAAGAATCGCATGCAGCTCATTGTAGATCCAGCATGTATGGGGTTCAGCACCAGAATGACTGTTTGCCTCCCTTGCCTTCTGGTACGCTTGGCAAAGTTCTTTTATTTTCAGACAGCACTGCTGTGTGTTCCTTGTGTAGCCCTTCTGCCCCATTCCATGAGCGATCTTTGCATAGATGTCAGTATTTCTTCTGCTGGATTGGAGCTCTGCCTGCACAGACTTCTTCTCCCCACACGGTGATGAGATCCATCACCTCCTGTGCAGACCAGGCTGGAGCACATTTGGGGCGTGTAGTCTCCATGATCTGCTGTGCTCAAGCTGGCATGCTCCCAATGCTGATCAAACAGGAAATGGGAAATCAAAAATCCCGGGGCTTTAGCAGTGGAGTGGGGTGGGGGAGGGTCTGTTTCCTGTGTAGCTGGCTGCAGTGCAGCAGAGTTGAGAATGATCTCCAGAGTGATCACAGATGAGCATTAGGGAACACCA
The DNA here is from genome assembly GCF_965152235.1 of Eretmochelys imbricata. Lineage (NCBI taxonomy): Eukaryota > Metazoa > Chordata > Testudines > Cheloniidae > Eretmochelys > Eretmochelys imbricata. Next base: position 77,281,338 of record NC_135578.1, read on the forward strand.
CCTTGAGGCCAATTAAGTCAAATTACACATTGCTGCATCTGCACTACCTCGCAGTCGACTCATGAAAATCAAATTAAGCGCTATGCCTCTCACAGAGGTGGATTACTGAAATTGACATTAGAGGCGACTTAGATCGGTGTAAATTACCCGGTAGCATAGACACACACATTAACAGGTCAACTTAAGGCAGCTTCCTTCGACCTAACTTTTTAGTGTTGACCTGACCTCAGTGTTAACAGTTGGGCCTGATCCTGTTCCCATTGAAACTAAAGGCTAAACTTCCATTTATTTCAGTGGGAGCAGGATAGGACCTGGGGATGGTGTACAGCAGCGGTGGGCAACCTGTGGCCCATCGGCTGCACGCAGCCCATCAGGGTAATCCACTGGCAGGCTGTGAGACAGTTTGTTTACATTGACCCTCTGTAGACAGGGCCCCCTGCAGCTCCCAGTGGCTGCAGTTCGCCATGCCTGGCCAATGAGATCTGCGGGAAGTGGCGGACCGCAGGAATGTTCTGGTCGCTGCTTCCCACAGCTCCCATTGGCCAGGAGCAGCGAACCGAGGACACTGGGAGCTGCAGGGGAACATGCCTGTGGACAGTCAATGTCCGCAAAATGTCTCACGGCCCACAATCACCTTACTCTGATGAGCCGCAGGTTGCCCACCACTGGTGTACAGGTAGAGAACAATAATGCTGATTTAGTAGCATATTTATGTACCACTTTTAGTTGTATATGGCACTTAATCATCCATTTGTCGAGACTTAGTCTAATAATCAGTGTTTGTAGCATTTCTCTGACTCTCTACTAATTACTATAATTAAATATTTAATCAATTATTATTGAACATTTATATTATAGTGTCACTCAAAGGCCCTAGTCAGGATTGGGGCCCCACTGGGCTATGTGCCTCATTCATAGATAATCTGTATGCTGCAAGTCTTATGTGGTTCTATAGTATCTTCTTATCTAAGACCAAAGCATCACTGAGAACTGGTCAAAAAATTGAGAAGAGTCTTTGAAAAATTGTGTCAAGATGTTTGTGTTGACATTTCTGTGAAAATTTGTTGAAAATGGAAATTTGGAAAATTTCCACCCACTCCTGTCTCAAGGTTCCATTTTGCGATCAGTCTGCATGGGAAGCCCATGTTGCTGTCCATGGGAATTTTGTGGAAATAAAGGACAACAAAAATCTAATGCAGGGGAGACACATTCAGAACTAGGAACCTAGCAGCCATGGAAAAAGGGAGCTTGGTTTCTGTCTGGTATTTCCTTATCTATTGTTATCAGCCCACCACTGCTACTTCTGGAGCTGTGCTATTGCTTCTAATGAGTCTTACTCCTGCACAGATAATAAAAGATGTGGGCATGTGCACCATGGTTTATTATGAAAATTCTGCTACTGCAGAAGCCATGCCAGTCCACATTAAATAGTGTGACTTCACCTCAATGTCTTTCTGACTTCCACAATTAACGAAGTCAGGATCACCTGTCAGAAGCCTGCTTGTGGCCTGGATTTCCATCTTGTTAAAACCTTAGGGTATGGATAACCAAAGAGGACTCAAAAATCTGTGCAGTTATTTTCTGAAGATAATCTGGATGGAGTCACTAGGGCAAAACCTATTAAACGTCCTATTCAGAGCATTGCTTTTATTTGTTAGACTTTTGAAAGCATGCACTTTTTAATCTCCCCCCATATACTCTTTTTCCAATGCATTGTACTTTACCACAGCATTTGAACCCTTGAAGTTAACACTGAAATTATTCTTTTAGTTTAGGCCCCAGTTCAGCAAGGCACTTAAACATGAGCTTAAGTGCTTTGCTGAAGCAAGTCCTTAACTCCAGATCTCTGCTGAATATCTAAAAGGATACCTAGCAAAGGCATCTATCTCCCATTTATTAGGGTGGTACAAAGTTATGGGATTTGCTGATATGATAGCTAACACTAGACACCACCAGTGTCATGAAAAACCTTCCTCCACCTTCATCTGTCTAGGAGGCATGACCCCTTCCTCTTGGAGCAGGACCTGGCCACAGTGATTCATATGTTCATCAACACCAGGTTGGATTTCTGTAATTCACTGTATGTGAGATTGAAGATGAAAGCAACACTGCATCTCCAGCCTGTGCCACTGTGACCGAAAGGACCCCTGTATTCACACCCTACACACTATTGTAATAATCCTTGTACACAATATGCCTTGTGAGGTATCATTTGAAAACTAATAACTCACTGGTCAATAATATCATGAAATTAGTGTAGAAATGTTATATGTAAATTTATGAAATCCCCCTATATGATGTCTTTAGCACATGTTCAAAACCACTAGCCTTATCCAGGCACAAGTTGTTAAACAGGTCTTTCCTAAACAGAGGAATGTGTGTTTTACCTCAGTTTACATATAAGCAGTAAATAGGAACCTTGAGTCCCCTGGGGAGAAGAGATCACAGGAGAATAAGCAAATTTGCATGTCAGCAACCACAGATGAGAAGACAGAACATAGAGCTTTCTTCATCACCAGACCCCATGTCACCTTCTTTACTGTTTGAATAAACTTTGCTTCGAGAGGCAACCCTCACAAGAATCTATTTCAAAGGTTAACTGGACTATACAAGAAAGGGGCAGAAAACCCCAAACTATCTGTCACTCTTTTATCTAAGAAGACAAAGGAAAACAACCCTTTGACTTTGGGTGGAGACCCTGACCTGAGAGTTTGGTCAGCCATGTTGCTGGGAACATGGTAAAAATTTTACCTTCAGCCAAGTCTTGCTTGTTAAATTTTAGCTATTAGACATTGTTTAATCTTTATTTCTCTAGTAATAATTTCTGACTTTAATACCTGATACTTGAATTCACTTAAAATCCTGTTCTTCTTTTGTTAATGAACTTTTTATGTTTTAAACTAAACCAATCCAGTGCTGTATTTAAACTGAACTGTTTCGTAACTCCAGTAAAAGTAGCAAACAGTAGAATATTGACCCTTTACAGAAGCAATGAACCTTTAATATCTGAACTGCCCAGGAGAGGGTTGGACTGTGCAGAACACACATTTTTGGGAAAAATTCAGGACTAGGAGTATGTTGGGGTCACTTTACAAGTAGTACACATACCCCCAGCAGAGCTTCTTGACCATGCAACAGGCTAGAAGTCAAGAACTTGTCATGGTTCTCGGGGTGCCCATGGCTGGGAGTCACCTTCTCACACCACCACCTCCAGCAAGAGGGAGACTTGCTTGTGCTTAACACACCTTCAGCCTGTTAGTCACCCAAAAAAATCTCATTTGGGTTATGCCAGCCCTTACTTTGCCTAGCTGATTAGCAGTTGGTGTACGCTAGTTGATCAATCATCATAGAATCATAGAATATCAGGGTTGGAAGGGACCTCAGGAGGTCATCTAGTCCAACCCCTTGCTCAAAGCAGGACCAATCCCCAATTAAATCATCCCAGCCAGGGCTTTGTCAAGGCTGACCTTAAAAACTTCTAAGGAAGGAGATTCTACCACCTCCCTAGGTAACGCATTCCAGTGTTTCACCACCCTCCTAGTGAAAAAGTTTTTCCTAATATCCAACCTAAACCTCCCCCACTGCAATTTGAGACCATTACTCCTTGTCCTGTCCTCTTCTACCACTGAGAATAGTCTAGAACCATCCTCTCTGGAGCCACCTCTCAGGTAGTTGAAAGCAGCTATGAAATCCCCCCTCATTTTTCTCTTCTGCAGACTAAACAATCCCAGTTCCCTCAGCCTCTCCTCATAAGTCATGTGTTCCAGACCCCTAATCATTTTTGTTGCCCTTCGCTGGACTCTTTCCAATTTATCCACATCCTTCTTGTAGTGTGGGGCCCAAAACTGGACACAGTACTCCAGATGAGGCCTCACCAATGTCGAATAGAGGGGGACGATCACGTCCCTTGATCTGCTCGCTATGCCCCTACTTATACATCCCAAAATGCCATTGGCCTTCTTGGCAACAAGGGCACACTGCTGACTCATATCCAGTTTCTCGTCCACTGTCACCCCTAGGTCCTTTTCCGCAGAACTGCTGCCTAGCCATTTGGTCCCTAGTCTGTAGCTGTGCATTGGGTTCTTCCGTCCTAAGTGCAGGACCCTGCACTTATCCTTATTGAACCTCATCAGATTTCTTTTTGCCCAATCCTCCAATTTGTCCAGGTCCCTCTGTATCCTATCCCTGCCCTCCAGCGTATCTACCACTCCTCCCAGTTTAGTATCATCCGCAAATTTTCTGAGAGTGCAATCCACACCATCCTCCAGATCATTTATGAAGATATTGAACAAAACCGGCCCCAGGACCGACCCCTGGGACACTCCACTTGACACCAGCTGTCAACTAGACATGGAGCCATTGATCACTACCCGTTGAGCCCGACAATCTAGCCAACTTTCTACCCACCTTATAGTGCATTCATCCAGCCCATACTTCTTTAACTTGCTGACAAGAATACTGTGGGAGACCGTGTCAAAAGCTTTGCTAAAGTCAAGAACCAATACATCCACTGCTTTCCCTTCATCCACAGAACCAGTAATCTCATCATAGAAGGCGATTAGATTAGTCAGGCATGACCTTCCCTTTGTGAATCCATGCTGACTGTTCCTGATCACTTTCCTCTCATGTAAGTGCTTCAGGATTGATTCTTTGAGGACCTGCTCCATGATTTTTAGAATCATAGAATCATAGAATATCAGGGTTGGAAGGGACCTCAGGAGGTCATCTAGTCCAACCCCCTGCTCAAAAGCAGGACCCATACCCAATTAAATCATCCCAGCCAGGGCTTTGATAGAATCATAGAATATCAGGGTTGGAAGGGACCTCAGGAGGACTGAGGTGAGGCTGACTGGCCTGTAGTTCCCAGGATCCTCCTTCTTCCCTTTTTTAAAGATTGGCACTACATTAGCCATTTTCCAGTCATCTGGGACTTCCCCCATTCGCCACGAGTTTTCAAAGATAATGGCCAATGGCTCTGCAATCACAGCCGCCAATTCCTTTAGCACTCTCGGATGCAACTCATCCGGCCCAGTGGACTTGTGCACGTCCAGCTTTTCTAAATAGTCCCTAACCACCTCTTTCTCCACAGAGGGCTGGCCATTTATTCCCCATGTTGTGATGCCCAGCGCAGCAGTCTGGGAGCTGACTTTGTTAGTGAAGACAGAGGCAAAAAAAGCATTGAGTACATTAGCTTTTTCCACATCCTCACTAGGTTGCCTCCCTCATTCATTAAGGGGCCCACACTTTCCTTGGCTTTCTTCTTGTTGCCAACATACCTGAAGAAACCCTTCTTGTTACTCTTGACATCTCTCGCTAGCTGCAGCTCCAGGTGCGATTTGGCCCTCCTGATTTCATTCCTACATGCCTGAGCAATATTTTTATACTCTTCCCTGGTCATATATCCAATCTTCCACTTCTCGTAAGCTTCTTTTTTATGTGTAAGATCCACTAGGATTTCACCGTTAAGCCAAGCTGGTCGCCTGCCATATTTACTATTCTTTCGACACATCGGGATGGTTTGTCCCTGTAACCTCAACAGGGATTCCTTGAAATACAGCCAGCTCTCCTGGACTCCTTTCCCCTTCATGTTAGTCCCCCAGGGGATCCTATCCATCCGTTCCCTGAGGGAGTCGAAGTCTGCATTCCTGAAGTCCAGGGTCTGTACCCTGCTGCTTACCTTTCTTCCCTGTGTCAGGATCCTGAACTGGACCAACTCATGGTCACTGCCTCCCAGATTCCCATCCACTTTTGCTTCCCCTACTAATTCTTCCCGGTTTGTGAGCAGCAGGTCAAGAAAAGCTCCCCCCTAGTTGGCTTCTCTAGCACTTGCACCAGGAAATTGTTCCCTACGCTTTCCAAAAACTTCCTGGATTGTCTATGCACCGCTGTATTGCTCTCCCAGCAGATATCAGGAAAATTAAAGTCACCCATGAGAACCAGGGCGTACGATCTAGTAGCTTCTGCGAGCTGCCGGAAGAAAGCCTCATCCACCTCATCCCCCTGGTCCGGTGGTCTATAGCAGACTCCCACCACTACATCACTCTTGTTGCTCACACTTCTAAACTTAATCCAGAGACACTCAGGTTTTTCTGCAGTTTCGTACCGGAGCTCTGAGCAGTCATACTGCTCCCTTACATACAGTGCTACTCCCCCACCTTTTCTGCCCTGCCTGTCCTTCCTGAACAGTTTATAACCATCCATGACAGTACTCCAGTCATGTGAGTTATCCCACCAAGTCTCTGTTATTCCAATCACGTCATAATTCCTTGACATCACCAGGACCTCCAGTTCTCCCTGCTTGTTTCCAAGGCTTTGTGCATTCGCATATAAGCACTTGAGATAACCTGCTGATCGCCCCTCATTCTCAGTATGAGGCAGGAGCCCTCCCCTCACAGACATTCCTGCCTGTGCTTCCACCCGGTATCCCTCTTTCCCACTTACCTCAGGGCTTTGGTCTCCTTCCCCCGGTGAACCTAGTTTAAAGCCCTCCTCACTAGGTTAGCCAGCCTGCTCGCAAAGATGCTCTTCCCTCTCTTCGTAAGGTGGAGCCCGTCTCTGCCCAGCACTCCTCCTTCATGGAACACCATCCCATGGTCAAAGAATCCAAAGCCTTCTCTCCGACACCACCTGGGTAGCCATTCGTTGACTTCCACGATTCGACAGTCCCTACCCAGGCCTTTTCCTTCCACAGGGAGGATGGACGAGAACACCACTTGTGCCTCAAACTCCTTTATCCTTCTTCCCAGAGCCACGTAGTCCGCATGGTCATTCTTGGCAGTATCATGATGAGCCCCTTTAAAATGTTCCTCTGTAGTGTTCAGTTCCTTATCCACTGAACACTCTACTGTAATACCAAGTATGATGGGGTATGCACCCCTGTCATAAATATAAAGGGAAGGGTAAACCCCTTTAAAATCCCTCCTGGCCAGAGGAAAACTTCTCTCACCTGTAAAGGGTTAAGAAGCTAAAGGTAACCTCGCTGGCACCTGACCAAAATGACTAATGAGGAGACAAGATACTTTCAAAAGCTGGGAGGAGGGAGAGAAACAAAGGGTCTCTGTCTGTCTGTATGCTGCTTTTGTCGGGGATAGACCAGGAATGGAGTCTTAGAACTTTTAGTAAGTAATCTAGCTAGGTATGCGTTAGATTATGATTTCTTTAAATGGCTGAGAAAAGAATTGTGCTGAATAGAATAACTATTTCTGTCTGTGTATCTTTTTTGTAACTTAAGGTTTTGCCTAGAGGGATTCTCTGTGTTTTGAATCTAATTACCCTGTAAGGTATCTACCATCCTGATTTTACAGAGGGGATTTCTTTACTTCTATTTACTCCTATTTCTATTAAAAGTCTTCTTGTAAGAAAACTGAATGCTTTTTCATTGTTCTCAGATCCAAGGGTTTGGGTCTGTGGTCACCTACGCAAATTGGTGAGGCTTTTTACCAAACCTTGTCCAGGAAGTGGGGTGCAAGGTTTTGGGAAGTATTTGGGGGGAAAGATGTTTCCAAACAGCTCTTTCCCAGTAACCAGTATTTGTTTGGTGGTGGTAGTGGCCAATCCAAGGACAAAGGGTGGAATATTTTGTACCTTGGGGAAGTTTTGACCTAAGCTGGTAAAGATAAGCTTAGGAGGTTTTCATGCAGGTCCCCACATCTGTACCCTAGCGTTCAGAGTGGGGGAGGAACCTTGACTGTACGCTAGTTGACGAGCCCCTTTAAAATGTTCCTCTGTAGTGTTCAGTTCCTTATCCACTGAACACTCTACTGTAATACCAAGTATGATGGGGTATGCACCCCATACTTCCCCTGAAGGGGTTAAAATAGGCCTGATAGGACAAGTAACCTATTAGGCTTCAAACAGTGGATATTTATATTGAGTGAGGAACAGGAGGAGCTTCTATAAAACCAGGGAGTTGGCAATAGAAAGAAGGCTGCAGTTACTCTCCCTGGGATAAGGGAGAGAAAGGGGTTTTGGACTGAAGAGGCAGGATGTATCTAGCAGACCTAGGGGGTTTAGCTAGGGTGGACAATGTGAGCCTTGGATAGGCAAGGTAAGAAATAGTCGGGGGAGAGGCAGGAAGGTTTAGGGTAGTAGAGACCTGGGCTGCTGGAGGTAAGGCCCCTGGACTGGAACCCAGAGTAGAGGGTGGATCTGGATCTCCTACCAGCCACTGAATGAGCTACACAATCTGGGCAGTGATATTAAAGTCTGTCTGGGACTGTTTGTCCCAGTTACTGAGGGAGTGACTTAGTCAGGCAGTGGACTTAAGGACAGCCTGGGATGCTGTGGAGGACTTTGATAAAACCCTGGAAGGGGAGGACTATTGTGACTTGGCCAGAGGGCTAAGTCACAAGGTTGAGGCACTGCAGCTCCTGAGAAGAGAGGGCCGCAGAGTGAGGCAACGGGCCAAGAAACCACAAGCAGAGGGCAGCAGTCTGAAAGAGCTAATCCCTAGAGCAGCCATGAAGAGGTGCCTTTAGTGGCAACCAAACAACAAAAGCTGTAAGAAATCCAGAAAGTTATGTTTTCTTTCCATCTGCACCTTGTTTAATCCTGGCAGCTATTGTTGGTTCTGTTTTTTCCCTTTCAGACAGTTCTACAATGATAGAGGGGGGTTGTTTCATTTGGACACAATCAGAGAGAGTTTCTGTAAACATCTGGTCCTGCTTAAATGGTTTTAAAAGCATTTAATATAAAAAAGTTATTAGAGGATAACAAAATAAGTGCTCAGTGTTCTCACAGTACATTTTCTCTACTGGAAGTTTGCATGAGATTGAACTTCAGTCAAGGCCTTAGAAATATTTCTGAGTGATAATCTCACTTTATCTAGTATGATTTAAAAAAAGCCATAAGGACAATAACTGCAGTACTTGAAGCCATCTTAAAAAAAAAAAGTAGAAGCTCTTTCAACATTGAATTCATTTCAACCAGCTGGATTTTCATAACTGGATGAACATGGCCAATCAGGTAGTTAAATATGAAAGGAGAGGAGCAGATAAAAATGGAAACAATGGAAAATACATGCCACACTCCAACCTTTCAGCTCTATTGGACACATCTCCGTAGATAACTTGGTTGTTTGCCTGTAACTTTGATACCATCTGTCCATAAATATAAAGGGAAGGGTAAACACCTTTAAATCCCTCCTGGCCAGAGGAAAAACCCTTTCACCTGTAAAGGGTTAAGAAGCTAGGATAACCTCGCTGGCACCTGACCAAAATGAGCAATGAGGAGACAAGATACTTTCAAAGCTGGGGGTGGGGGGGAACAAAGGGTTCTCTCTGTCTGTGTGATTTTTTTTGCTGGGACCAGAGCAGGAATGCAGGTCAGAATTCCTGTAAAGGGCCAATAAGCAATCTAGTTAGATATGCGTTAGATTCTGTTTTGTTTAAATGGCTGATAAAATAAGTGGTGCTGAATGGAATTTATATTCCTGTTTTTGTGTCTTTTTGTAACTTAAGGTTTTGCCTAGAGGGATTCTCTATGTTTTGAATCTGATTATCCTGTAAGGTATTTACCATCCTGATTTTACAGAGGTGATTCTTTTACTTTTTCTTCAATTAATATTCTTCTTTTAAGAACTCAATTGCTTTTTCATTGTTGTTAAGATTCAAGGGTTTGGGTCTATGTTCACCAATGCAAATGGGTGAGGATTTTTATCAAGCCTTCCACAGGAAAGGGGGTGTAGGGTTTGGGAGGATTGGGGGGGGGGGGAGATGTTTCCAAGCGGGCTCTTTCACTGTTATATATTTGTTAGATGCTTGGTGGTGGCAGCAATAAAGTCCAGGGGCAAAAGTTAAAATAGTTTGCCCCTTGGGGAAGTTTTAACCTAAGCTGGTAAAAATAAGCTTAGGGGGTTTTTCATGCAGGTCCCCACATCTGTACCCTAGAGTTCGGAGTGGGGAAGGAACCTTGACACCATCATAGCAAGTGATATGCTCAAATAAGTATATCAACATGTATTTGTTTATGATTCATAGTCAATACCCTATTTCTTATCATCTTTGGATTTTTCATCTGTGCATTTTCCTTTATTGTTTATATATTCACTGAAAATAGATAAATAGAAAAAAATAAATATTAAAGCTACATTTAAATGTGCCTGAATTATAACTCATGCTTGAATAGTCACAAACTCAAATTGTCACAGCTAGGAAGAAAACCAACCAAGGTCAGATTCAGCAGGTCCTCTTTGGCCAGGGCTCAAGAGGGGATAGTCCAGGAGTTGGCATTGTGTCAGAGATGTGATCCATGCATACTGTGGATGAGGAATCGGTTTTGAAGTCCTTATACATCACAACAGATAGTGAAGAAAGTCAGATTCCTTTATTCTTCAGGTTTAGAGAACTCAAAAGGATACATGAAGGCTGCCAATACTCAAGCTCTTGAAACAAATCTAAATATAGCCAAAGCAGCCACATATAGTCCTTTCTGAGAGCATCAAGATACATTGTGCAAGAGTCTCCTCAAAGCCTTGGGCTGAGAAAAGAAGGGTTACTTACCTGTACTGTAACTGTTGTTCTTCAAGATGTGGATGCAGATGTCTATTTCACTCAGGTGTGTACACATCCAGTGCACCACAGCTGGAAAAGTTTTCCTTAGCAGTACCCATCGGGGTTGTGCATGAGCTCTGTACCTCCTCATAGCCCCTTTGGGGGCTATAAAGAGTGGCGCTGCCTCAGTCTCCCTCAGTTCCTTCACACTGGGGAAAGTCCAAAATGGGCCTTAGACCTCGCTCCGAGTTGGGAATTTAGAAAATATCTTGAATAAAGCTGCTTTCCTTGAAACTTCATGAGAACTTCCATGGCCTCTTGGGCATGTAACTTCTGAACCTCTTGAACCATCAGAGGCTCATGAGATGGGTCCCTGAAAAGAGCCAGGGAAGGAGAATGGGGAAGGAGGAATGGAGAGGAATTGGATTGAATATCCCAGTCTCAAGGTGCTTAGGACCCACTTGTCCATCATTATGGCCTCCCAAGTATCCAGTAAGTGAGAGAGTCTACTTTCAAATGGAGGGACGATAGTGTATGGATCACGAATCACTGGGGTGCTGTCCTCGCGGGAAGAATCAAAAGGCAGATTTTCCTGCATATGTCTGAGCAATGGGCCTACTCATTGGAGTCTGATCTAGAGGACCTTTTCTGAGGTCTATACCACCTTTCTTGGGCAGGAAGAAAGAGTGTCGATAGTACTGCTGGGAGTACTGGGCATGCATCGTTTGATGTCTCTTCTTGGACACTGGGGCATAAACCCCTACAGAGCAGAGGTCACTCAGAAGTCTTTAAACCAATGCAATGTTTTGTCAGTTATTTTCAAAAATAGAAAATGCCTCATCAAAGGAAAGGTCAGAGGCTATACCAGAATTATACAGCCATGATATTATTTTCAGTATGATTGCAGAGGCCATAATCCTACAGGAACTAGTGAGGCATTCAAGGCAGATTGAAGAGATGTCTTCATAACCAGATGGCCCTTTGCCAAAAGGCTTTGAACTCTTCCCTGGAGTCCTCAGGGAGTTTATCTGTAAATTTTGACAAAGCCTCCCAGTTAAGGAAATCATACTTAGCTAACAGCAGCTACTGATTCTTTATTTGCATTTAGAGAGATGATATAGAATATTTTTTTCTCCTCAGTGCAGCCAGTTTTTGGTTCTTTCTTTGGGGGCTGACTTAAACTTTCCTTGCCTTGACCTCTCATTGGCAGTGACTACCAGGGAATTTGGGGCTGGAGGAGAGTAAAAACACTTGAATCCCTGGGCGGCCACATGGTAGTGTTTGTCAGTGTATTGAGCTTTGGGAGCCTGTGAAGCAAGGTTTCAGAGTGGTAGCCGTGTTAGTCTGTATTAGCAAAAAGAACGAGGAGTACTTATGGCACCTTAGAGACTAACAAATTTATTTGAGCATAAGCTTTCATGGGCTAAAACCCACTTCGTCGGATGCATGCAGTGGAAAATACAGTAGGAAGATATATATACACAGAGAACATGAAAAAATGGGTGTTGCCGTACCCACTATAACGAGAGTGATCAGTTAAGGTGAGCTATTATAAGCAGGAGAAAAAAAACAGACTTTTGTAGTGATAATCAGGATGGCCCACTTCCAACAGTTGACAAGAAGGTGAGAGTAACAGCCAGGAAAAAAATAAGCATGGGGAAATAGTTTTACTTTGTGTAATGACCCATATACTCCCAGTCTTTATTCAAGCCTAATTTAATAGTGTTCAATTTGCAAATTAATTCCAATTCAGCAGTTTCTCATTGGAGTTTGTTTTTGAAGTTTTTGTTGTTGTAGTATTCGAGTGACCAGGGAGATTGAAGTGTTCCCTGACTGGTTTTTGAATGTTATAATTCTTGACGTCTGATTTGTGTCCATTTATTCTTTTACGTAGAGACTGTCCAGTTTGGCCAATGTACATGGCAGAGGGGCATTGCTGGCACATGATGGCATATATCACATTGGTAGATGTGCAGATGAACGAGCTCCTGATGGTGTGGCTGATGTGATTAGGTCCTATGATGGTGTCCTCTGAATAAATATGTGGACAGATTTGGCAATGGGCTTTGTTGCAAGGATAGGTTCCTAGGTTAGTGTTTTTGTTGTGTGGTGTGTGGTTGCTGGTGAGTGTTTGCTTCAGGTTGGGGGGCTGTCTGTAAGCAAGGACTGGCCTGTCTCCCAAGATCTGTGAGAGTGAGGGATCGTCCTTCAGGATTGGTTGTAGATCCTTGATGATGCGCTGGAGAGGTTTTAGCTGGGGGCTGAAGGTGATGGCCGGTGGCGTTCTGTTACTTTCTTTGTTTGGCCTGTCCTGTAGTAGGTGACTTCTGGGTACTCTTCTGGCTCTGTCAATCTGTTTCTTCACTTCAGCAGGTGGGTATTGTCATTGTAAGAATGCTTGATAGAGATCTGGTAGGTGTTTTTCTCTGTCTAAGGAGTTGTATCTTAGAGCTTGGCTGTAGACAATGGATCGTATGGTGTGGTCTGGATGAAAGCTGGAGGCATGTAGGTAAGTATAGCAGTCAGTAGGTTTCCAGTATAGGGTGGCGTTTATGTGACCATCGCTTATTAGCACTGTAGTTTCCAGGAAGTGGATCTCTTGTGTGGACTGGTCCAGGCTGAGGTTGATGGTGGGATGGAAATTGTTGAAATCATGGTGGAATTCCTCAAGAGCTTCTTTTCCATGGGTCCAGATGATGAAGATGTCATCAGTGTAGCGCAAGTAGAGGAGGTGCGTTAGGGGACGAGAGCTGAGGAAGCGTTGTTCTAAGTCAGCCATAAAAATGTTGGCATACTGTGGGGCCATGCGGGTACCCATAGCAGTGCCGCTGCTTTGAAGGTATACATTGTCCCCAAATGTGAAATAGTTATAGGTGAGGACAAAGTCACAAAGTTCAGCCACCAGGTTTGCTGTGACATGTTCGGGGATACTGTTCCTGATGGCTTGTAAACCATCTGTGTGTGGAATGCTGGTGTAGAGGGCTTCTACATCCATAGTGGCCAGGATAGTGTATTCCATTAGACTTTTGCTGGCTCTAAAACTGCCTCATAAATTGGGAGGGCTGCCTTTCCCAAGGTTGCAGCTTGAAGAATGTACAACAACTTGTGGGTATTCTCCTGCAAAAACTCAGCTTGTACAGCAAGTGCAGAAGACTTTCTTCTAATAGGATAGGATTTAAAATCCTTTGGGACCTGTGAGGATGAGCCTGGGACTACTGAGTCCTCTGAGGACAATTTGACTGGAGCTGAAGTGGTCTTCTGAGACAGCTCTTTCCTCCAACAATGACTCATCTTGTTGGGCTAGCTGTTTTGCAAGGAGAGCTTCTTCTAGTACATGAGGCCTTGATGTGGATGGTTCTGGGGACCTTCTCCTGGAAAAGGGTGGAGATTGAGATCATTGGGATCTAGGAATCCTGCAAGGGTTCCATATAGGCCAATAGAGCATTGGAGGCCAAAATCTGATTAAGATGGAAGGCCAACTGGCTTCTCATTGCTATGTGACTGGTACTGATCCTAGTACCAAGAGTCCCCCTCTCGAGGTGGCCTGGATGATTTATTGCACTTTGCATGCCTTGGTGGGGATGGAGAGAAGCTAGATGAGTCTGACCCAGGCCCAAATCAGTCAGCACAGGAAGCACACAGCCAGGTGGGGCTACTGAATGGCCCAGTGTGTCCAGTTCTCAGCAGCGCAGAGGTAAGGTTGCTACTGGTGGCGGTACTGTGGGCAATACCGTCAATGTCTCTCAGGAAGTAGTAAATCTTACCTCTATATCTGGTACCAAAGCAGGAGCCACAGGAGGCAGTGTATAGCCTGGTGTCAACAGCCAGGCCAGTGAAGGCTCTGGTATTGGAGCCAAAGTTGAGGGTGTAGTTGGTGCTGACATTGAAGAACATCCTGGTTCCAATGAAGAGTGCACCTGGGCACCGGATGGCACAGATGAGGCAGTCTTAGATTGTCTCCTAACCAGTGGGGCAGGCACCAGGGCAGAAAATGTGGCTGAAGAGGTTGAGGACCCAGGAAGCACGAGAGGTAATAGCCCTGTGTACTCCTGCATGATTGGTGAACCAAGGACAGAGAGGAAGAGCAGGGCCTTTGCCACCTCATATAACTGTGGGGTTGTAGGCACCAAAATGAGTGGCGCCAAAACAGTGTCTGTCGGTACCAGACTTGATGGCCTCCATGAGAATGGATCCAGAGACAATAGTACAGTATCAGGGGTATCTTGTTTCAGTACTGGGGAGACAAGGGATGATGGCTCAGCACTACCCTGGGTAGCCAGTGAATCTCGATGTTTCTCCAGTCCCCCCTTTGAGGTGGAAGATGAGCCTTCCTTGAAGCTGGAGTGGCTCTTATCAGTCTTATGGGTCCTTTTATGCGAGGAACCCCAAGAAGGGAACATAAACCTCTCCTCTTTGGAGAGGAGCCTGAGAACAAGAGCCTGCCCAAAGTCTCTGCCATAGTAGTGGTTGACTGCGCAGACAGAGCAATCTGGCACAAGTGCTAAAGTAGGCCTTGTGGCCTGTTCCAGGAGGTGCTTCTTGAGGTGCAGATCCCTGGAAATTTGAGCATGTTATTTAAAGGAGCAGCAGATGCTACACCTCTCCTAGATATGTCTTTCACCAAGACACAATGAAGGGTGTGGGGGTCACTATGAGGAATAGATTTCCCACAAAGGGCAGTGCTTGAAACCCAGAGAGCACTGCATGTCCCCAGTGGTCAGCTCCACCAACTAACTAGAAATTAAAACAGAAAAGAGAACATATCTAAAGGGTACTAACTGCTAAACTATTTACAGAATTAATGAAGCTTGGAGCTAGCGCTCTCTCTCTCTCTCTCTCTCTGTGTGTGTGAGAAACATGAGGAGAGCCACACAGGGAGTTATGACTCAGGCCATGAGCAGTCAGAAGGAACTGACCTTCTGGGAGAGGCCACAAGGAGGCACAGGACATGTGCGCCAACCCCAACAGTTACGCAAAACTTTTCCTGCTCCAGCGCTCTGGGCATGCACACTCCTAAGTGGAATACACATCTGCATCCACTTGAAGAAGAACATAGAGCTTTATACAATAAGATTTGCAATGTGGCCACTTGAGACATGCAATTCCTTCACCAAATTCCATTTGATTGACATTGACTCCTTGGTTGATGCAGCTTTTGCTATTTCCAGCCACCCTTAATCTAAAGAAAGCTAGGAAACAATTTGAAATCACAGAGAGAATAAGAAAATAAAGTACATTTTTCATTTCTTGTTTCACCTACTGGGATTTGTGTTATTTTGCATTTAATATTTCTTCCTTCCCTAAGAATCATCCCTTACTGCTCACTGCTCTCCACATCTAAAAGAGTGGATGCCAGTGTATGAGAGAATTTGTTTTACCTGTAGTTTTTATTTCTCCTAGTGGAGGAGGGCATGCATTGGTCTAGATAGACCCTCTCTCTCTATATATAAATGCTCTTGATAAAACGACAGTTGTAGCTATTACATTTTCAATTCTATTAACCCGATCTTCCACACTGGTGTGGAAGATAACGTTCTCCACTGGGTTTCAGGTTTGGAAGTTGCCTCTTGAGGTCAGACCATGGTGCTGTAGCAGTTCAGCAGAAGCAGAATGATGGTGGGAGGAGGGGGGAAATGTATAAATTGCCCCTTGATTATGGAGTGAGTAGGTCATTTGTGAATAGAGCCCTGACTAGTAAGTAGATGGACACACAGGTAAGGAAGTTAATTTTCTTTTTTCAAGCTTTTAAGAGGTTATTACAAATAGGAGTGAGTTAAACCAAACTGTATAATATTTGACACAGCTTCAGTATACTTGCAGAATCAAAGAATTATGTGATTTAAAATCTAATGAATTCTCCAATCTTCCTTAAAACGGATTCTGAGTATTTTCTGTCCTCTGGCTTTACTGATTTTCTTTCTGCAGTCAGTCTCTCTCTCGCATCACCTCAGCTTTCCCCAGCATATTTAATCACCAGCAACCACACACCACACAACAAAAACACTAATCCAGGAACCTATCCTTGCAACAAAGCCCATTGTCAAATCTGTCCACATATCTATTCAAGGGACACCATCATAAGGACCTAATCACATCAGCCACACCATCAGGAGTTCGTTCACCTGCACATCTACTAATGTGATATATGCCATCATGTGCCAGCAATGCCCCCTGCCATGTACAATGGCCAAACCAGACAGTCTCTACGTAAAAGAATAAATGGACACAAATCAGACGTCAAGAATTATAACATTCATAAACCAGCCGGAGAACACTTCAATCTCCCTGGTCACTCGATTACAGACTTAAAGTTGCAATACTACAACAAAAAAAACTTCAAAAACATACTGCAATGAGAAACTGCAGAATTGGAATTAATTTGCAAACTGGCCACCATTAAATTAGGCTTGAGTGAAGACTAGGAGTGGATAAGTCATTACACAAAGTAAAAACTATTTCCCCGTGCTAAATTTTCCCCTACTGTTACTCACACCTTCTTGTCAACTGTTGGAAATGAGCCATCCTGATTATCACTACAAAAGTTTTTTTTCCCTGCTGATAATAGCCCATCTTAATTGATTCGTCTAGTTATAGTTGGTATGGCAACACCCATTTTTTCATGTTCTTCCTACTGTACTTTCCACTGCATGCATCTGATGAAGTGGGTTTTAGCCCACGAAAGCTTACGCTCAAATAAATTTGTTAGTCTCTAAGGTGCCACAAGTACTCCTCGTTCTTTTTGCTGACACAGACTAACATGGCTACCAATCTGAAACTTGGTAGAAGTTGTTAGCATCTGAAGGTTTGACCAATTGTAATGCCAACCACTGAGTTTGTTGGTGATGACGCAGGTTGTAGCTTAAGGGTAACTAGCTGTTTCCTACTTAGCTAATTGGGAAAGTTGGGGTCTGTACCTTGCTAGCACAGAACAGTCTCAGCAGGTGGCATTGCACTTTCTCTGCACTTCCTTGACTAATTTTATTCAGGTTTTCCATCACCTTTACTCTGAGGCTGAAGTGCCAAATCACGATTTTGTCAGACAGGAAGTAATTTGAGCAGAGAGCAGCTGTAATGTATTTTAGAGCAGACTGGAGTAACAACAATAGGAAGAGACAATGGAATCTTATTTTTGGAAGCCCAAATGCACGCTATTATTAAGAATTTATTCTTTTAACAGGTGCATCTAGTGCTTTAAGGAGGGTATTCCTGTAAGAGCTCCATTGCCTTCAGTTGAGGGACCATTAAAGGCTCTATAGTTCTTGTAGTGTATCCATCGCTCATGTAGTTTTGTGTGCACTGAGAGGAAATGGTTTGTTAGCTGAGAAACATGTATCTAATAAGAACCATATTTTCCATTTTGGCCTTCATACATATACACTCTTAAGGCAAGGGCCAGGTGTACCTTTATGATTGTAAGTGCCTCATGCATCCTGGGCACTAATGGAATCAAATAAATAATACAAAGTAGTAAGAAATGGGCTGCAATTAAAATTCCACCCCCTCACCTGGCTACTTGTAGGTATAGACTGTTGTCTTTAGTAGTCAGATAAACTGTTCTGCCTGGTACCTTAAAAATAAGTAATTGGGACATGGCACAGAGTCTGCATCAAAAATTGCTCCCCACACCTTTCCATAAGAACTGAATGAAATGAATGTTCTCATGAAATTGATGAGCGACAGAAGTGCTTCCTTACTCTTGGACCCAAATTAGTTTAGGACTATGTTCTGGAGTTCAGGTTTAAGAGTGAAACAGGGCTAAGGTTCACATGCAATGGTGCCATCCTCTTGTGAGCTGTGTTGGAGAATTTGGCTGCAGACAGGCAAAAGAAAGTATCATTATTCCCATTTCACAGATGGAAAATGAAAGCACAGAGACTGAATGACTTGCCCAAGGTCACACAGGAAATCTGCGGCAGAACCAGGAATTTGATCCAGATATCCTGAGTCTCAGTACAGAGCCTTACTGTAAGACCCCCTTCTTCCCTGAGTTATTAGTGACCACACAGCGTTGTCTGCTAATTGGTCCATTTTCCTTCCACAATATACTGTTGTCTTGATCCTATCTTCTATATGTAGCGGGTGTGAGATTGTACTTAAATAAACCAGATAAATCACGGTTACATGCTGCTTATTGACATAACACCACCACCTGCTGTGTGTGGAGAGACAGTCTGTTACGGGGATGTTCCCGTGCTGTTGAGGAGTGCTGTGAGCTGTGTGGTTACCTGACAACTTCCCCAAGACCTGTTTTTCCACATTTTTAAGTGCTCTTGTTCAAGTTTTTAGAAAAAACAAACAAGGTGACTCCAGGAGATCATTTGATGCATGACCTGGCATCCTGTGTGGGCTACATTTTTGTTGTGTGAGACACCTGGACATTTGAAAATGGAACTTTATTTGACGTAGTGCTGGTGACATACTCAGATCCACTGAGTCTTCAGAACACACTGAACCAGATCCCTGGTCCTGCTGAGCCCTTTGTGCTGATGGAGTAGCAGAAAGGGACTCTAAGCCAAAATGGGCAACTGAGGATTCTCCCAGCATGCGTGTGTATGGGTGGGGGGGAAGTAGCTAACTCTGCACCAGCCTCTCCTGGCTCCCCACCCCATATATGGAGCATGTCAGGGCAGAGAGCATTCCCAGAGAGGAGCTGGAGTACCTTGGTCATCCTCACTGGCGTTGGGGCCCCACAAGTCCATTAAAAGAGCTCCGCAGCAGCCCTTTATAGGAACAAACCTCAATAATTTGCAAAATAATTATTAACATATTGTCATATATTAGGATGACTTTAGGTTATTACAAACTTACTTTTACTGGATTCTAGGAGATGTTTGGAGAACACAGGCTTATGTTTCTGGTTGCTTATATGAAATATCCAGGCTAATTCAACAAGTGGCAAGGAAATCTCTGCTTTCTGTCAGTCAGTGACAGGTAAGAAGGAGAATACTAGCGTCTTGGCCATAAAGTTGTATTGATCATCTCTGGGTCTGATTGCACAGAATCCTGGAATTCATCACTACTATTTTGTGCTAATATTCTATAACGTGCTATGGTATATTATGTTAGAAAGATTAGCTACTGTTAGTTGTGATTTTTGCCTTGCAGAGTATTTGGTAAGAGTCTTTAACTGGGAATTGTGGATGAAGCTGCTGTAGATTGCAATCTTGGGAATTGCTGAGTTCCAACAAACCAACAACAGAAGTGTCTTTTCATAGGGCAGGACTCTTCCCTCTTGGAAAGGATGTGAAGGGAATTTTTTTCCTAGGAAATTTCAAGAGAAGTGATGTCTAGCACCGGGTACATCAAGGCCATGAAAGCTTAGCCAGGAGCCTCTTCCCACCCCTTCTTTATCCTCCTCTCTTAAAAAAGAAATACCTCCATTTTAAATCCACACAAAGAGTTCTAGAGATATTCTCATTGAAAACTATTTCTTTTATAAACACTCTAAAGTCTTCTTTCTTTTAACTTTAAGGAAAAGATTGACCTAGTACTGTCTACACCAGGCATTAGGTGAGTATAGCTACATCTCTCTGGGGTGTGGATTTTTCATACCTAGTGCAGACCAGGCCTTAGACCATTTGTCTGATGCCCTTCATTGGGAAATGGGACACCTTCCAGCTTTCCTAGACTCCAAAATCCGTGTCTGAGATTCCTTGAGCCCACTCCCATTTGCTTGTACAGGGTCCCCCAGAGTTTTATCTAAGCTGCGGGCACTCTTGCTACAAGTTTAACCCTTTTGGGTGAGAAGTCAAAGAATACAAGCTTAGTAAAGGAATTTCTTAATCACAAAATTGTCAGACACATAGATGAACATAGTTTATTGAGGAAGAATCAACATGGTTTTTGTAAAGGGAAATCATGCCTCACCAATCTACTAGGATTTCTTGATGGGGTCAACAAGCATGTGGACAAGGGGGATCCAGTGGATATAGTGTACTTAGATTTTCAGAAAGCCTTTGACAAGGTCCCTCACCAAAGGCTTTTAAGCAAAGTAAGCTGTCTTGGGATAAGAGGGAAGGTCCTGTCATAGATTGGTAACTGGTTAAAAGATAGGAAACAAAGGGTAGGAATAAATGGTCAGTTTTCAGAATGGAGCGAAGTAAATAGTAGTGTCCTCCAGGGGTCTGTACTGAGACCAGTCCAATGCAACATATTCATAAATGATCTGGTAAAAAGGGTAAACAGTGAGGTGGCCAAATTTAGCAGATGATACAGAACAACTCAAGATAGTTAAGTCCCAGGCAGACTGTGAAGAGCTACAAAAGGATCTCTCAAAACTGGGTGACTGGGCAACAAAATGGCAGATAAAATTCAATGTTGATAAATGCAAAGTAATGCACATTGGAAAACATAATCCTAACTATACATATAAAATGATGGGGTCTAAATGAGCTGTTACCACTCAAGAAAGAGATCTTAGAGTTATTGTGGATACTTCTCTGAAAACATCCACTCAATGTGCAGCAGCAGTCAAAAAAGCTAACAGATATTGGGAATCATTAAGAAAGGGGTAGGTAATAAGACAGAAAATATCATATTGCCTCTATATAAATCCATGGTATGCCCACATCTTGAATACTGCATGCAGATGTGGTTGCCCCATTTCAAAAAAGATATATGGATTTGGAAAAGGTTCAGAAAAGGGCAACAAAAATGATTAGGGGTATGGAACGGCTGCCTTATGAGGAGAGATTAATAAGACTGGGACTTTTCAGCTTGGAAAGGAGACGACTGAGGGGGGATATGATAGAGGTCTATAAAATCATGACTGGTGTGGAGAAAGTAAATAAGGAAGTGTTATTTACTCCTTCTCGTAACACAAGAAGTAGGGGTCACCAAATGAAATTAATAGGCAGCAAGTTTAAAACAAGCAAAAGGAAGTGTTTTTTCACACAACGCCCAGTCAGTATGTGGAACCCTTTGTTAGAGGATGTTGCGAAGGCCAAGACTATAACAGGGTTCAAAAAAGAACTAGATACATTCATGGAGGATAAGTCCATCAATGGCTGTTAGCCATTGGCCAGGATTGGCAGGGATGGTGTCCCTAGCCTGTTTGCCAGAAGCTGGGGGTAGATGACAGGGAATGGATCACTTGAGGATTACCTGTTCTGTTCATTCCTTTTGGAGCACCTGGCATTACCCACTGTCAGAAGACAGGATACTGGGCTAGATGGACCTTTGGTCTAACCCAGTATGGCCGCTCTTATATTCTTATGTTCTATGTTCACTTACAAGTCTGTCTCTCATCCCCAGATTTTTTTTTTAACATTTGCAGAACAATGTATTTTTCCCTGGCCTCTTTCACAGAAATAATTCTGGCTGATATTTTCCAGAATAATTCAGCCTGCATCAGACATCTGCCATGGAAAATTTTAGACCCCAAAATTATAGTCTGGCAAAGTTATAAGCAACTGAAAACAGATTATTATAATAGGAAGCGTCAGACAACCTTAATAATAGGTGGCACTACCAGCTCTTCCTAGAATACTGTTCAGTGAGTTAAAATAATTACCTGCCTATTGTCCCTGGAACCTTGTAACATTATATTCAGCCACAGTGCAATTCTTTGAATGGACTTTCTTAAGATGCTGTATATCAATACAGTTATGGATATGTGCATTTTAATAATTGAAAATAAATTTAATCAATAAAATTAATTCAATAGCCAGTGAGGTTCCATAATTAGTACATTTTCTTGAAAGGTGCCTACAAGATATAGCATGATTTTACAGTAGATTAAATTCTAAGAATTGAAATTTTATCTCCCCCAAATGTTATGTTTCTTTCTATGTCTAGTAAAACACATAATAAAAGACATTGCAGCAGTACCTCTCTTCTAATAAATAAATGTGATACAGGTCTAACTAGAAACTATTTCCTGTTACTTGTTGTCTGGATTAGTAGTGACAGACAATTTATCTTTCAGGAAGAATGCAGATAAAGCAGTGATGTCACTCCTTTTCACAGCTCCACACTGCTAAAAATAACTGCTTAACCTGTAAGAATATAGAGGCCTTCCTGCTGAGATAAAATGATAGCCCCATTTCAGTTAAAACAAGGCCATCTGTACTTTGCTCTCAGTAAAGAACAGGAATAAAATCTCTGCTCCCCTCCCCTGCAACATCATATAATCATGCATTTATCAGCTTTGGAGTATGTGCACTTTGGAGTTTGTTAGATTTCACTCTAAGAGTAAAATAACACAAGGGAAATTAATACAGTCACATAATTTATTTTTAGTATGCAACATGCACACATTAGATATAATTTTGCCATGTACTTATAAATATAACTAGTTGAAAAAAAAAGCCTCAGTAAAATAAGCGATAAACATATGGCAGTAATTATTAGAAGAGAAGCAATTAATTTTCTCCTGGAAATTTTTCTTTGATATCTGTTCATTCAAGTTTGTATTTGTTTACTTAGCAGAGTATGCTCTAGGGACCTTCAGGGTGGCAGGATTGAGTGGGAAAAGGTTGCAGGTATTCCCGTGATCACTCTCAATGCTGATGAGTGCATCTGTGGACTGGGTAGCTAGGGATAATGTGTTCAGTTAGTGTTCAGTTTAGACCATTCCCCTTACAAGTCTGGGCATGTTATTGCACTTCTTCCCCTCAGGTTTTGCTTAACTCAGACCTACTGCACCAGAGTTCAAGGACCCACTTTAACGACAATGGAACAGCTTTCTGAGGATTTCAGAAATCCCTCATCTGTCTAAGTCTCCTTAACTCCCTGCCCATGCGGCCCGGTGGTGAAAATGCAGCTGATTTTGGTTGACACCCAAATATAAAGGGGGTTCCCCAGAATTCAGCAAATACTTAATTAGCTACTGAGCAATACGATTTTATAATAACCCTCTAGCACTGGACCCCTTCAGCATAACTCAAATTGCAGATACACTTTCCAGCATCAGCAGATACCTAGAGGATCCCCAACATCAAAGGGGGAGGAAAGAGTCTCCAATTTCTGGTATTTGAGTAATTTTCTCCAGATTGATATCATTAGTAAAGATTAGTATTACACACATACACATGAAATGACATGGGGAGGCCCCCCAAAACTAAATAATCTCTTTAACAACTTGGGTGCTACTCCTTTTGCAATTTGGCTGCCAATATCTCCTCGCAACATGTGACTGCAAGTACAAAGTGGTGGCCCTTAAAAACTTTCTACTTGCCTTTGACAGGTTTCAGAGTAACCCCCCTCCCTTTTTTTTCTTCTTCAAAAACCACACACACAAACTCACTCTCCTGCTGGTAATAGCTTGTCCAAAGTGACCACTCTCCTTACAATGCGTATGAAAATCAAGGTGGGCCATTTCCAGCACAAATCCAGGTTTTCTATACACTTGTAAAGAGAGTGGTCACTTTGGATGGGCTATTACCAGCAGGAGAGTGAGTTTGTGTGTGGGGGGGGCGGAGGGTGAGAAAAGCTGGATTTGTGCTGGAAATGGCCCAACTTGATTATCATACACATTGTAAGGAGAGTGATCACTTTAGATAAGCTATTACTAGCAGCAGAGTGGGATGGGAGGAGGTATTGTTTCATGGTCTCTGTGTATATAATGTCTTCTGCAGTTTCCACAGTATGCATCTGATGAAGTGAGCTGTAGCTCACGAAAGCTTATGCTCAAATAAATTGGTTAGTCTCTAAGGTGCCACAAGTACTCCTTTTCTTTCTACTTGCCTTTGATGACTACATATTTGTAAGTGGATGACCTCAATATTCAGAATCTGACTGCAGACAGGGGAAGAAACATTATTTATTTTAAGTTCAAAAGTGAAATTTTTTTTTGAAGGCCACTCGTGGAATTATGAGCTCTGTAAAGTTCTCTTGACACCACTGGAGCTTTAATACAATACTGTGGTTTGAAACAATAGGTAATTATTCATAAGAACTCCAGTGGACAGTTTTGTGCAGCTTTCTAAAATATATTTTAATGTCTAATTTAAGTAGTTTCTAATCTAATTTTAACATTCTGTTTGGCTTCAGCCCTCGTCTACTTCCAGTGGCTGACCGTTATGGATTTCTTTGTGTAACTTCTTGTGCTATTTTCAAAAGGGCTGGACATCCACACCTCCAGCTGAAGGCCACTGGAACTGCAGATGATCAATACCTCTGAAAATCAGGCCCCTAGTTCCTCGTTTTCTGTCTTGGAAGTATTTTTCCTGCCTAATCAAGAGCACGTGACTTTTTTTTAACTGCTTCTCAGTTTATCATTATCTTTCATTGGCAGATACATTGGAATAGATTTCAGCCTGAGGGAGACTTCCCTTGTAATGAAACCAGTGGACTCCCTAGTGCATAAATGGCAGACTCTTTTGGCATCATAATATTTGGTCTCTTCCTACTGGTGAAATATAGCTTGAACTTCTATGCTAAAGCAGTAGGTGGAGAAATTGGGCCATTTCTTCAGAGCTTAGAAAAGATAGTTCATACTTAGGCAACACAAGGTGGAGTCAGAGCTACCTATTTGACACTTATGATGGGAATTTTTATGATTATTTATTATTAGTAACCTAGTTTCACTTGCTTAGGATGCTTAAACCCACAACTGCAGTAATTTAAACATCATTTGCAATCAGAGGTTTCTGGGGATATCAAACACTTCATTTTGTCATACTAGATATAGCTATTTAGTAGGCTAAAGCAAGTTAGTGTAGTCTGATGCTGTATCTTAGACATAGAACCAATCTATTAGTTCCAAAAAACACAAGGGTTTCTTTCCACAGCTTTTGATACAGGTCAGTGATTCCATTAATGTCACCTGATAAGTACGTCAGGGCCTTTATAAATTAATGATCACATGCCCTTGGAAACCTAGTCCTTGTTTTAATTTAAACCAGAAGTTCTTTATTTCTGGGAGTTTTTCCTATTTGGAAGCAGTCAACTGTGTGTTATCTTCATGCTATGGCAGTTCGTGAATAAATTCTGGAAAAGATCAAAGTCCTACGTTAATTGCTATGTATAATATATTTAATCATTTTGTTGTGATTTATGGGGTGGAAATAGATGGCAGCCTCTTCCAAAATAGATGAAGGCTAACATATTTTAAATAGTAAAATCTTAAGACTTTCAACCTATAAATCAGTGTTGCTAATGCTAAATAGTGAAACCTCCCCTTTCCCCTTATTTTTTTTAGTATATCTCAATAGGTCTATATTGTTCGGACTGGAAAGAGAACTGCTGTCAATGATTCCTCTGAGAATGTAAAAAGGGGAAGTTTTCTAGTTGATATTTTTATAATAAAAAACTGGTTTTATTGGACAAAAATAAGCTAATTCCTTGATTCATTCAGGATAACTACCAGTTTCAGTAACAGCTAACAATATAGCATATTTCCAGCATTCTTGACACACATAGGTATATAGTTGTGACTTTCCCTTGTGCTTGGAAAAGAATATCTGCCTTATTAGGCTTAGCACAGGTCTCTTTTCCTTCTCGCTGTGAGGAAGTTTTAAAGTAATTTTGAAAGAAAAATCAAACTCATTTTGATTTCACAAATTTATGTTCAAAAATCCTCATTCTTCAGGGCACTTATTTTTCATAGAAGTGATTTGTGCATAAGGATGCATTTTAGCCACATCATTATAGTGATTTGATAGGAAAATAAAGTACATGCTACTGCTAATAAAATAGAGAATTTTTCATTTGGCATGGTATGTAAATTAGGGAGGATTCATAAGCTCACTTTGCATATGTAGATTCACACAAGAGACTCAGAGAAACAACTGAAGTCCAAAGAACTGCTCTGGTTAAATGGAATTTGTGAATATGGGTCAAAGGCTATCCTTTTGATATGAGTGTTCAATGCTGTTGAATACAAGGGGAAGTGGATGCATGTCTAAGAATAGTTAGAACTCAGTCTTGGCAGGTGCTTATTACCCTCAACTTGCAATGAGGTCCATGGGAGCAGGAGGTGTTCATCATCTCCTCAATACTGGGCTCTTAATACTTGATGAACACGCTATAGAGCAGTGTAAAGTGATAGTTACCAATGCCTTAGCTGGAGGACTCATACATATTAGCCAGACATAAGTGTAGAGGATGAGCCCACTCTGATCAGTGAAGGCCAGGCTAGCATCCTGTTGAGAACTCTAGTCCCATAACCACCTCCAGCTGGTGAGAAAAGGGAAAGGGGGTGCTGCCCCTGGGTCCTGCCTGGAAGTACGTATTTCCTCTCTGTCTAGGGCTATGCAGTTGAAGCTACCTTTTCTTCTAGCTGCTGAAGGGAAAAGGATCTTTCTGTTCTGTCTCCTATTTGCTATTCTGCTTTTCCTCCGCTGCTGTGAGTGATCTCTGCTACTGTACACCCTCCCGCCCCACTCCCTGAGCCTGCTGGTTGGTAAAAGGCTTGTGGGGTGGTTTCTGGTTACTCTGCCCCTAATTTCAGCCTGCTTTTTTTAAGTCTTGTAACTGGGTGGCAAGTTCTGTCCGTACAGGGGGATGTAACACTCTTCTATTTGCTCACCGTCTTAGTGGGAGTTATACCCTGCACACAGCTGTTGAGTAAATTCTGCTGACTCACTATGGCAGGTGAATGCAGAGGTCAGCTTCACAAGATTCTGAGGGGTGGGGCTGGGGCATAGTATTACACTCTGCTTAGAAATAGCTAAGGACAGTGAGGGGAAAGTCCAACAGGAAGCTCTGGGAGCAATTGTGTCTGCGGGGAAAACATAGGGTAAGTCTTGGGTTTGTGTTCTGTTACTTGAATTACCAGTTAAACAAGACTCCAGAAAAGGGTGAATTTGCCCTTCTACAATGTGCTTGTACTTTAACATGGTGAAAATGGCAACTGCTCACGGTTTTCTTCCCCCTGTGAAAAAGTCCTGGTGTCTGTCTTTGCTTCTCCTCATAGCTTCCCCAAACAGCAGCAGCTGCACAAACCTATTTGACTCCACAGCCCACTCAGAGCTACAGGCCTGCTGTCTCAAATGAGGGGAGAGGGCTACAGAACCCATAAAACAACTCATTCCTTTAGGTTAATAATGAAAAAAACAAGACCACAGTGAGGGTCACAAGTTTGGATTGGGACACTCAGCAGAAATCCTTGGATATCACCCCCCTGCTCTGTGGAGGAGTCAGTGGACCCCACCCAGATACGTGTAGGAAAAGGAAGTAGGTGCCACATCACAGAGTGCACCCCTGTCCTTTCCGGGGAGCAGCCACATGAAGTTGGTCACTTGCACTACTGTTAGTCAGAACACCCTGGGCGTCAGTGAAATTGTCTAGAGTCTCATTAATTTCACTCTATGTTTGCAAAACTATGAGTAGCAACAGAGGTACTGGGATTGCAGACTTAGGAAGATAACACTGCATTCGTTTACAATCTATCCATGTTTCAATGCTTATCTTTACAACTGTGTGAAAGCTGGACAAAAAATAGCTGAAATTCTGAAGGTATTGGTTCCCTCCCTCCTCAAGGTAAGATTCCTTTTCTCCAAATAGAGCTACCACCAAGGCTTGAAAAATCTATTTGTTCATATTATATTCCATTATAAAAACACCTGGAAGGTGTATAAATCATCCTTTTAGTCTAAAATCTGTTCTACAAGCTACTAGACTAACACAGTTTTAAAAACTAAATTGGTGAAAATGGATTAAAAAGACATTAAAAATCAATAGCATGGTCCACTTCAATGTGTGGGATACATAATATACTGTGGGAGTGTTTACAGTACCATAATTTGATATTGGAATAGTGACCAATACATATCAGAAACGAACACTGAAATCTCTCATAGTACTACCTATGAGCCAAATCCTTCAGCCCTTCATTTGACAAGGAAGGTTTAATTCTTCTATTACCATGATAATATGCACCATAGACCCAGTCCTGTGAGATGTAGGGTACTCCCCAAATCTATTGAAGTCAATGGGTTCTCAGCACCTTGCATATTGGGTCCTGTGTGAAGAGATTCTTATACTGTACCTCCAAAGTATACTCAGAATACTGTACTTAGGGGAGTCTCACATGTAAGTTGACACATATTGATGAGATGATAGACCTTTTATAGTCTATTCCATTTGACTACAGAAATGAGCAATTGTTCATATTTATATTTAATAAATCCCTTGACAAGCAGTAAAAAAAGGCCTGCTAGCTTTAGCTGAAGTCTTGGCATACATGTACTTCCAAAGATTCAATGACCTTTTCACTTTTCAGAGGTGTTCTGTCATTAAACTAATGAAAATGGGCTTAATTTAGAAGAATAAAAAGTCTGTTAAATGCTGATTAAAAATTAAGTCAGCTGATCATTATCCTCAGGTGGTCTTGTTCTAAGAGCTGTAATTCAGAGACTCAAAAAAGTAATCTTTTTAATGTAGATGAATCTAGTATTGGGAGGAGTTTATTGAAGCAGTTTGTTAATCCCTGAACTTTCAACTTCAAATACAAAGGTGCCTGAAAATGTAAATTTATCACTTGTTTGCAGGGAAACTAGAGTTTTCTCAAATTTACAAAGACTCCTTGTAGCATTTTGTGATCTAACTGCAAACAGCTGTGATATTTCACAGATAGGGCAGAAATTAACCTCCTGGTACTATCAAATTAGTTGTGATAAACAGAAAAAGTAGTATTGGGACAAGTTGTTTAGGTATTTGATTTGATTAGGCTGCTTTAGGGCTGGAGGGTTTGGATAAATTTTAGAACCAGCTATGGGTTGGAAAAAAATCAGTGAATCCTGGATGCCAAAATAATCAGGGAAAGTATGAACTATGTAAAGTAATAAAACTTGAAGCAAAATTTTAGAGGAACAAAACCAACAAACAAACAAAACTGGGAATATAAAAATAGTTTTTAGTTTGTTTTTTGTTTTTTTTGTGTTTTTTTCCCTGGAAGCCCTCCCCCTCTTAAAAAAAATAAAAAGGGGGGGGCAGAAGACCATTTTGGGGACAGGGTTATTTATGAAATAATTTGCATGTACATTTAGTTACATATCACATCAATCAGAAAATACACACATTTTCATCATACTATAAGTGTAATTAGACTAAAAAGTAGATTCACTTGCACAGCCAAATTTATTCATGATCAAGTTCAGAAAAGGTAAGGAGGCTGCATCACTCAGATGACTTTGTCCTAACAGGTAAAGCAATGAAGCTAATGCAATGCCTTAAACTCCATTATAGATAAGTTTTGCCACATAGTATTTGCAGTATCACCCATTACAAGAAGTTAAAACAGGCTAAAATCTTATGGCCTTTAAAACTGTGTGGTGGTGTTTCACATACTTTACATGTGTGCTGCCCAATTGTGGTAGCTATGCAGGACAAGCCACATATACTCTGGGTCAGAGTTATCTCAAGAGAGGGCTGACTGGCCATTACAGGAGCCAGCATGAACAGCCTGGGATTCTCTTCTCCTCAGGGAAGCCTCCTTGCTGCTCTTCCTCTTTCTTCTAGGAAGGCTGCAGTTCTCAGGCCCCTGGACCTCCCTCCAAACCCACAAGAAAGATCCTCTGCTGACTAGGGCTGCCAACTCCCTGCAGCCAGTTTCCTTTCTTCTGTCATATGTTCCCTTCTCAATTGTCCCCTCCAGCTGAGAGCCCCTCCTGCCACAAGCATTGAGCCTGGAAGGTGTTGCTTTGAAGAACTGTAGCACCTTTTGGCAGGCCAGACTATCAACCCTTCACCTGTATGTCTGCCTGGTGTGGCTGCTGTACACCCCAGCTCATGCCCTTTTTCAAGAAAAGGAGATAGAGCAGCAGCATGGAGCCCTCAGCCTTCATATGCAGGAAAAACAGACTCTCTCTACTGATAAGAAAGTCCCAAGCTCTCTCCTGCCTGGCCTAATTGAAACCTGCTCAGCCCTGTGGAGGGGAAGGGCCTGGCATTTGTTTCCTGTGGAAGCCAGCAAATTTTCTCCTCGTCCTCACGCAGGCCCAGGTTTGTGGTGGTCAGGGGGATTTTCTGCTCCTTCCTGTAGAAGACAAGGAAAAGAGAATTGCCTGCTTTAGGAATCTGCTCAGCATTACCCTCTTGTTCAAGGTGAGGATTGATGCTGACCCCAGCCATCAGCCCAAAGGGTGATTTGCTGGCAGAGAGTTAGGGGAGTTGATTAGCACTCCTAACTTGTCTCTGCTGTATGGGTGAAGCAAATATCCATTCGTTGAATAGCTTTTGGATTCATATTCAGAAATTCCTGGATAGCAACTAGAACCAGTATCCCTGCTATTCAGTAGATGCATTGTTAGATTTGCCCATTATTAGCCAGCATTCCTGATAAGCGCCAGAGCTGAACTTAGCCCCGTATTCCCAGAAGTTTGATGAACAGCCTGGCAGGTTGACTTTCATGCATCCCTACATGAGTCCTGGAAAGCTTCCTGAATGCTATGCCATCAACCAACAGTCACCATAAATTTGCTTCATTGTTTTGTCTGGAAAAAATATTGAGAAGTCTGTCTCTTTAGTAAGTTTATGATGAGCAGGAAGGAACAAAATGTAAGTTCCAAAGCCATGTTTTCACAAAGATGAATGTGTAATTTCTTGGTGATTTGTACAGTCACGCTCAAGTGCGTGCACCTTGTGACTTTATAATGGTGTTTTTGAAATCGAGCACATGACACTAGGGAATGCGTGTCAATATACATGTGTTGGAGGTAACGAGCATTCATCCTTAAACAATCTACAGGGTTTAAGGTTTTGGCTTTTGAAGTATTCAGACTGTAGCTCATGAAAGCTGCTTATTTTTTTCCCTCCAAAATTAAAAAAAGTGCTTACTTCTGTTTGCATAGGAGCAAGAATAATTATTACATTTGAGTGTGAGACTCAGCTCTTTTGAGCCAAGTTTAAAGTGCTTTTCTGTCCCAGAATTAATACAGATCAGATTGCAACATTGTTAATTTTGTAGTTATCACTGGCATAAACACTAGCAGTCTGGCAAATGCCCTATAGCTGTACTTGATTATTTTAGACATGTAGAACAAAGTTGTTTTCCAGGATAATCCCTCAAAAAAATGTACTGGTGTTTCTATCTAGGGAAAGGTGTCTACTACTTTCTGGGGGAGAAGTGTGTATAATATAACTGTGTACATGACTGGAATATTGATTGCTCAGGAAGGACAGGCAGGGGAAAAAAGGAGGAGGTGTTGCCTTATATATCAAAAATGTCTACACTTGGACTGAGGTTGAGATGGAAGTAGGAGACAGACTTGTTGCAAGTCTGGGTGAGGATAAAAGGTGTAAAAAAAGCAAGGGTGATGTCACAGTAAGGGGTCAACCACAGACCGCCTAACCAGAATGGTTTTCGCTGGGAGGGTGGTGAAGCACTGGAGCGCGTTACCTAGGGAGGTGGTGGAATCTCCTTTTGAGGTTTTTAAGGTCAGGCTTGACAAAGCCCTGGCTGGGATGATTGGCCCTGCTTTGAGCAGGGGGTTGGACTAGAGGACCTCCTGAGGTCCCTTCCAACCCTGATATCCTATGATTCTATGAGGAAGAGGTGGATGAGGCTTTTTATAAACAACGAACAAATTCATGGTGATAGGTCAGCTACCCAGACGTCTGTTGGGAAAATAACACAGCAGGGCACAGGTTATCCAAAAAGTTCCTGGCATGTATTGGAGACCACTTTTTATTTCAGAAGGTGGAGAAAGCTACTAGGGGTGTCAAGGTTCCTCCCCCACTCTGAACTCTAGGGTACAGATGTGGGGACCTGCATGAAAAACCTCCTAAGCTTATCTTTACCAGCTTAGGTCAAAACTTCCCCAAGGTACAAAATATTCCACCCTTTGTCCTTGGATTGGCCGCTACCACCACCAAACTAATACTGGTTACTGGGGAAGAGCTGTTTGGACGCGTCTTTCCCCCCAAACTACTTCCCAAAACCTTGCACCCCACTTCCTGGACAAGGTTTGGTAAAAAGCCTCACCAATTTGCCTAGGTGACTACAGACCCAGACCCTTGGATCTTAAGAACAATGAACAATCCTCCCAACACTTGCACCCCCACCTTTCCTGGGAAATGTTGGATAAAAAGCCTCACCAATTTGCATAGGTGACCACAGACCCAAACCCTTGGATCTGAGAACAATGAAAAAGCATTCAGTTTTCTTACAAGAAGACTTTTAATAAAAATAGAAGTAAATAGAAATAAAGAAATCCCCTCTGTAAAATCAGGATGGTGGATACCTTATAGGGTAATTAGATTCAAAACATAGAACCCCTCTAGGCAAAACCTTAAGTTATAAAAAAGATACACAGAAATAGTTATTCTATTCAGCACAGTTCTTTTCTCAGCCATTTAAAGAAATCATAATCTAACACGTACCTAGCCAGATTACTTACTAGAAGTTCTAAGACTCCATTCCTGGTCTATCCCCGGCAAAGACAGAATATAGACAGACACACAGACCCTTTGTTTCTCTCCCTCCTCCCAGCTTTTGAAAGTATCTTGTCTCCTCATTGGTCATTTTGATCAGGTGCCAGCGAGGTTACCTTTAGCTTCTTAACCCTTTACAGGTGAGAGGAGCTTTCCCCTGGCCAGGAGGGATTTCAAAGGGGTTTACCCTTCCCTTTATATTTATGACAAGGGGAGAGGCTGTTCTAGATTTGATTTTGACAAATAGGGAGAAACAGGTTGAGAATTTGAAAGTAGAAGGCAGCTTGGGTGAAAGTGATTATGAAATGATAGAGTTCATGGTTCTAAGGAATGGTAGGAGGGAAAACAGCACAATAAAGACAATGGATTTCAAGAAGGCAGACTTTAGCAAACTCAGGGAGTTGATAGGTAAGATTCCAGGGGAAGCTAGTCTAAGGGGAAAAACAGTTAAAGAGAGTTTTTCAAAAACATACTATTAAGGGCACAAGAGCAAACTATCCCACTGCGTAGGAAAGATAGGAAGTATGGCAAGAGACCACCTTGGCTTAACCAGGAGATCTTCAATTATCTGAAACTCAAAAAAGAGTCCTACAAAAAGTGAAAACTAGGTCAAATTACAAAAGATGAATATAAACAAATAATACAAGTATGTAGGGACAAAATTAGAAAGGTCAAGGCACAACACAAGATTAAACTAGCCTGAGACATAAAGGGTAACAAGAAAAATTCTACAAATACATTAGAAGCAAGAGGAAGACCAAGGACAAGGTTGGTCCACATTTGTCTACTTGATGAGGTGGGAAAATAAATTACAGAAAATGTGGAAGTGGCAGAAGTGCTAAATGACTTTTGTTTCAGTTTTCACCAAAAAGTTTAGCAGCAATTGGACATCTAACTTAATGTTTAATCTCTGAGGATAGGACAAGAAGCAATGGGCTTATATTGCAGCAAGGGAGGTTTAGGTTGGATGTTAGGAAAAACTTTCTAACTGTTGGGGTAGTTAAACACTGGAATAAATTGCCTACCTCTGTTTAGTGATCCATGAACAAGAACCCACCACCGGGACTCAGGCAGGTTAGGCATCGAGAGAAGTTTCATGATGGAATGAGTTAGGCACCTACCTTGCTTCAAAGTGGCCAGGGGAGGAGATGGTACCCAGATTTTGAACGGTACCTGATCCAGTAGATGGCCTCTGAAAATGTGACTTAGGTGGCTGAACATGTCTTTCCCTGGTTCATGAATCACTCTGGGGTGTAGGCAGGAGAGAGACATCCAGACACCTAGAGGGAAGCAGCAGTGTGAATGCCCAGAGGGAGGAACATAGACGCCAAGGGAGCTTTTACCCTGAAAACTGAGGTGCCAAATGAATTAAGCACCTACATGGTTTGGCGGGAATGTTGTGGATCACAGTGGAGCCAAACCTGGGATTTCAGTGCCTAAACCCTCGGTTTAAGTGCCTTCATGGATCCCACTCTTAAACTAGAGGGGTGGGAAAGATTTAGAGCAAAATGTGAAAACTTTACATTGAAATTTTCACATTCTGAATTTTCAAAAATTGTCCTGATTTCACACACACAGGTGTACATTTAGTTTTTCAGTCAAAAAGGATTATTTTGGAGTAGTAATTGCAGCCTGTCATTTCACTGCGCACAAAGAAATAACCTATATTTCCCTTCAAATTATCCATCTGTTCTTGAAACGGATTCATTTTCAAGAGGAGAAACTTCCATAAAAGCATGAGTCCCCTCAGCAGTGAGCTGGCAGGGGATTGGGGTTTGAATAGATTCACACAGTAGTGGGAATTAGACAATATTATCACAGGGACTCTGTTTGAACATGTGTGGAGCATAACTGTGTAAATCATAAGTTTAAAGGCATAAATGGAATGTGCTTCTCTTGTGTTCAGCTGCTTCAGTGCATCTCCACAGTTGGAGGGCACTGTTGTTCTTGTTACTATCTTAGAAAAGTTCCAGTGCAGTGGAAGGGATTAAAATAAACTGCAACAAAAAGGTTCCCTGATATGATGCTGCAGCAAATGAGTGTTGTAGTCAAGTCTGGCTTACAGTTGCAATTCTTCTGTCTATGCATTCTGGTAAGTGAAAGACATTTGTTTGCGCTAGTTGTAATGTTGAGTCCCTCCTGTAACTGAAATATTTGCTTGATTCATCCTATTCTCTAAAAAAGAAAAGGAGTACTTGTGGCACCTTAGAGACTAACCAATTTATTTGAGCATGAGCTTTCGTGAGCTACAGCTCACTTCATCGGATGCTGTAGCTCACGAAAGCTCATGCTCAGATAAATTGGTTAGTCTCTAAGGTGCCACAAGTACTCCTTTTCTTTTTGCGAATACAGACTAACATGGCTGTTACTCTGAAACTCATCCTATTCTCTAGCACCATGTCTCAGGATACACTTTATACTTAAAGAATGCTCTCTAAATAAGTGTTCTGGAAGCACTTTTTACACCCGCCTTTCTGGTGAAGACGCCCTATGCCAACAGGGGAGTGCTGTCCCGTCAGCATAATTACTTCACTTCCACGAGAGGCGGAAGCTTTGTCGGCGGGGGAGCGTCTCCCGCCAACATAGTGCCAGTGTGAACAACACTTAAGTCGCTGTAACTTGCATTGCTCGGAGTGTGTGTGTGTGTGTGTGTCTTTTGCACCCCTGAGCAATGTAAGTTAGATCAACATAAACGGTAGTGTAGACCTGCCCTCAGAGTAATTAGATAACCCAGCTGCCTAAAAGAGAGAGCACTGAGGCCTGATCTTATCCAGGCCTTCCATTTTGCATAGCACTCCTCTATATAAGAAGCATTTCCTGGCTCAAGAGCATTTTCTGATGTCCTAATAAGCCCAGGCAGTTTACATGTATGGTGTGAAATGGGTGCAGCCATAGTTTCAAACACATTATAGAGTTACATGGAATGTGGGTAACATTAACATTGCACACAGAGCAGTGAGTTACTGCAGCATGCTTATAAAAACTATGGCTGGGGGAGGGAAAGTGCTGCAAATATGTTCACAATCAGGTCTCAGGAGAGTAAAATCCTTCAAGCAGAATTTAAGCTTATTTTATTTATCAAGGAAAATGTATATCAGAGGATTCTAATTTTGCTCTCTTCCATTTTTCAGATTGTCGAATAGGAATAATAGATTCATTTTGCAGCCACCATTTCTCCCTTGTTTCCGGAGATTTGCCATCACAAACATGGAAGGTAGATCAAGAGTTTAGGATGGAAGCTGCTGCCAGTCCCTTCACCAATTTGCTGCAATACTCAGAAAGCTACAGCAAGGATCTCATGAAGCTGTGGATGCACATGCCTAAGCCCCAAAAGAGCTTAAAAATGCTATTTGAAATAATTTACATAGTCGCATATAGAGAAATATCATAATCATTTTTTGTGAGAAACTTTAAAGAAACAATAGTTTTAAAAAATGGAATAAATTGTTAGACCCTTGAAGTAAACATGAAGACAAGCACAGGACACTGAAAACAAAGGAAGATGGAAACGCATGCATGGGGCAGAGAGCTGCAGGTTTCAGGGTGGATATGGGCACCAGAATAAGATAGTGTTGAGCAAGCTGAATACTGGCTTTTTGATATCATCTCCCAGTTTTGTAGAAGCCCTTCCGAAAGTGCTTTTGAGACTATATTGCCTTACATGGCACGTTGCCTTTGGGGCTTAGGAGCATGATACTGTTCAGAGTTGCCCACTTCATTAGCTCAGCCTCTTTGGTGCACCCATGGAGTACTTCTGCACAGTCAGAGAGAATGGGACAGAAGGGAAAGATGCAGTGAAGCTGGTGCTTCCTTCACTTATGTTTGATACTGTTCCCCACTGCACATGGGGTAATAGAGGTGGAAAAGGACCTACTGGACCATCTTGTTCATCCTCGCTCTTTCTGCCAATATAGGAATGTTCCCTTCAGTACTTTGAGTGTATTGTCCAGTCTAGTTATACATGACCCAATCAATGGGGCTTCCAATGTGATTCTTGGGACAAAGATTGCAAACCAAAGTTATTTAAATGGTGCATCTATGAGATGTAAACATTCAGCTCACCAATCAATCAGCAATTTGTTTACAGCAATTCATAGTAAAGAACCTGTAGCTGTTTCTGAAAACCCTTGGGAATAATTCACTCAGTAACTGACCTATTTGCTGTCTTCGTGTTCACTATTCAGTCAGTGTCAGTGTAAATTTTCAATATTGCCAGGGAAGAATCTATAAACCTTCCTGTTAATGCAGAAGAATGAATCACTAAACAATATTCTTTCATCCATCAATCTACTGGTATGCTTAGAAGATGTACTGCTGGTATCTTAGGCATTGTCAGGATGTTGTTTTCATGAGAAAATCATTCCTGTCACATGTCAAATTCAGAAATACAGCACGTCAGCATAAATGCGATGTGGAACATTAAGAGAGATTCAGAAAAATCATACAGTCCTCAGTAATTCATCATTTCAAGACTCTAATCCTTTTGTTGCTCAGTCTAAACAAACCAGGTAAAAACATGGCTAATCAGACAGACTTGAATATGGCTCAGAGGAGGCTTAAAGTCTACATAAGGAAGGTAATGTAGAGTATTTGAGCTTGGGAAAAATATTTTTATTCTTCTCCTTTTATCTGCTAATTGTCTTTTAAGTTAATTGTTCCACTCAGTTCTCAGAGGTACCCAGTCATTTGACAGAATGTGTTTTTAGAGTGTTTCTTGCCTACATTCATGTTCCCAGATCAGTTGCTGCAGAAATTGGAGTTTAGCCCAACATTTTGACAATTGATATTTAATGTTCTAATAAGGACAAAGTCCATTGGCTGGATTCTCAGATGGTGTAAACTGGCTCTACAATGGAGCTATGCTGATTTAGCCTAGCTGAAAATCTAGCCCAATATTCAATGAACATTTTCTTCTTTTAAAAATAGCATTAGAAATTATGGGTTCTGTCCTTCTTATGTGTGTCCATCATTCTGCCAGGGATGGGGATTAGATGCACACTGTGCTAAGAGAATGAATTCATGCAAATTACTTTTGTTCATTATTGGGTCAGTAGCCTCTGTCCTCCTCTGCTAAGCAGGACTATTCTGACTTTATCAAATCACATGTTGCAAAAAGTCCATAAGAGCGTAAGAACGGCCATACTGGGTCAGACCAATGGTCCATCTAGCCCAGTATCCTGTCTTCTGACCGTGGCCAATGCCAGACGTTTCAGAGGGAATGAACAGAACAGGGCAATTTATTGTGATCCATCCCCTGTCATCCAGTCCCAACTTCTGGTAGTTGGAGGTTTAGGAACATCCAAAGCATGGAATTACATCCCTGATCATCTTGGCTAACAGCCATTGATGGACTATCCTCCATGAACTTATCTAGTTCTTTTTTTGAACCCAGTTATACTTTTGGCTTTCACAAAATCCCTGGGCAATGCGTTCCATAGGTTGACTGTACAATGTGTGAAGAAGTACTTCCTCTTGTTGTGTTAAACCTGCAGCCTATTAATTTCATTGGGTGACCCCTAGTTCTTGTGTTATGGGAAGGGGTAAAGAGAACTTCCCTATTCTTTCTCCATACCATTCAAGATTTTTATAGACCTCTATTATATCTCCCCTTAATTATCTGTCTTTTTTTTTTTTTTAAATCAGTATAATTGATATTTTTACTCTCTTCTTATACAGAAGCTCATAGCTTTAAGTCCTAGCATGGACATGTTGAGGAGAGCAAAAAAAAGCTAGATATTAAGGAACAAAACCTAAATCACATGGCTTGTTTAACACCTCAAATAAGATAAAAAGAAAAGGAGTACTTGTGGCACCTTAGAGACTAACCAATTTATTTGAGCATGAGCTT
This sequence comes from Eretmochelys imbricata, assembly GCF_965152235.1. Taxonomy (NCBI): domain Eukaryota; kingdom Metazoa; phylum Chordata; order Testudines; family Cheloniidae; genus Eretmochelys; species Eretmochelys imbricata. The sequence continues at coordinate 77,319,993 of NC_135578.1, forward strand.
TCGTGAGCTACAGCTCACTTCATCGGATGCATACCGTGGAAACTGCAGCAGACTTTATATATACACAGAGAATATGAAACAATACCTCCTCCCACCCCACTGTCCTGGGAGGAGGTATTGTTTCATATTCTCTGTGTGTATATATAAAGTCTGCTGCAGTTTCCACGGTATGCATCCGATGAAGTGAGCTGTAGCTCACGAAAGCTCATGCTCAAATAAATTGGTTAGTCTCTAAGGTGCCACAAGTACTCCTTTTCTTCATGATAACTGAGGCAACTAAACAATGGTATTGACAAAGTTTTAGTGTTCCAAATTTCCTTAAGGAAAGTGTGGCCAATACAGCTTGGTGGAAAACAGTTTTCCTGTCCTATAAAATGTTTTGAAATTAAAAAAACAAAACAAAACAAAAAGACGACTCCACACTGGAATAAAACTGAGACCGGCTTCTTTGTGAAATACCAGAAAAAGAGAACTGTCCACGCCTGACCCCTAATAGCCTGGTGGTTAGGGCGTTTACCTGGGATGTGGAAGACCCAGCTTCAAATCCCTATTCTGGAGGAGGGGCTGGAATTTGGACCTCCCACATTCTAGGAGAGCGCCCCAGGTACTGGGTATTCTGGGGTGAGGACATCTTTTGTCTGTGACCAGAGGTTCCATCCTGGACTTGGAAGCATTTACCACATATAAGTTACAATACAGAGGAGAGGAATCTGAGGTTGGCAAAACCTTCTGGAAACATGAGAACTCTGCTAATGTTATGGAATTTAAAAATAGTTTTGAAAGTAGTTCTAGACATATTCTGAATTAAATGTTTTAGCTAAGATTTATTACACCAGGTTTGTAAACTCTTCCACCTCTACAATTAGAAAGGCAGAGTGTTAATGTTCCAATATTAAAAACATCTGCACCTAAGTTGTAGGAAAATAGCATTAGTATTATGACTTGGCTGCAGTCTTTTGAAAAGCTGTAGAAAAGCTGACAGTTCTCTGTTCTCTCTAAAAATAAATCCTCAGTTAGACCTGGTAGTTCAGTCAAAGAATTATCAAGATGTGGTTTCGCAGTGGTTTCCATCCCATCATTGAAATGCTGTGCTATTATGCTACATCTCAACTAAAAATTCTTTATATGTATATGTTCTCCTTTCCTTGTCCACCTGGATTACTGTCCAGAGTTAGAGGCACCTCTGAAGAGCTAGTCACGTTTTCTTTCTTTTCTCGCTCACTGCCAGCACGAAAGCGATGGAGAGATGACCAAACCATTTTGGCCACATGGTTTTTCGTCTACCTAGAATCTGAACTGTTTTACAAATTATAAAGCTGGGGCCCTATAAATGGGAAGGAACAGAAATCATGTATATAACCTTGTCTTCAGCATGGGCAAGGCTCCAAGTCCAGTAACTTCTTCATGCCCTCCACCCAATGTAACACTAAATCCTGCCATCTGCTCCACTCAGTCAAGCAATTAACACATTACGCATTTATCTTCTCATTTTCCAGATAAATTATTTAAACTACTGCTCTGTATGAAAGTTTAAACCATTAATGTATTGTTGACATTAATATTTAATGTTCTAAAGGGGAAAAAATCAATATTTGTTCAGCATTTTCCTCTCTCTAAAGAAAGCAACGAACTATAGACTCTCATCTCTGATCTGCATGTAGCCCTGACAATAATGGGAGCTAGGTGCATATGTTGGTGGGAAAATGGACCCTGAAATTATATTACTTGCTCATGCTGACTACCTTAAGGGAGCTCAGCGGCCTCTGATTTCCCTTTACCAAAAGGAAGGACTTGGATTGTTATGTCATTTATAGAAAATGTCACAGGGTAAGCAGAACAAAGAACTGATCCAATGACATTTGAAATCAATAGAAGTCCTTCCTTTGGACCTAAAATACATTAAAAGTCATAGTTTTTTGCACTAAATTTCTGAGTGAAAAGTCCCATTTCTACCTCTCTCTTGCACTAGCAATATGTTCTCCAGGGACATTAGGAAATCAATTTAAAATAAAGTGTGGATTTTATTTTCAGTTGGTGTTTCCCACTGAGGAAGAGCCTTGATTTTAAATAGAGATGGCCAAGTTAGAGACCCAACTGGGGATAGGAGGACAACAAGGAAGTTATTGGGACGAAACTGAAGAAATATGTGGAACTCATTGGGTTGGGAGTTGTGTTTGTACTTATTTGCAGAAATAAAAGAAATATAAAATGTAAACTAGCAGGGTTGTCACAAGGACAGTCTGCAGATGTGAGTTTTACACACGCTCATTCAGTTCCTCTAGTAACTCTTTAGGCTATAAACAAAACAAAAATGGATTTTTAATAGCAAAGTGGGCTAGTTCAGACTTGGATATCCACAGTTAGGACCAAATATTTCTCTCTCATCTGCTCCTTGGACACATTTCTTGCCCCACTTTTCAGTTTGCTAATCTCCTCCATGTATGCCTCTCTTCTTTGGGTTCTTTTCATGACTCCAGTTCTGCATCCACAACATGAAAGGCTCCAGGGTTTGGGAAGCTAGGTTAACTCAGTTGGGTAACCCTCCTTCTAGACCTTAGCACCAGCACGACTATTGTTGCCTTACACCACAAAACCTACCATTTTAAGAATGTAAACCCTGATTCTGCACGTGACTCTGCCCAAACAAAGCCCCACTGAAGTTACCGGGGCTCCACCAATGTGAAATCAGTTGCAGGGTTGGGGTCTTAAATGATTCAGATTTTTATCATATGGTGTCCTTCTGCTTCGGGACAATGATGTCTCCAATTTCCCACAAGGAAAAAGTTCAGGTAACCTGAATGCTATACAAGTAGTATATGTTTTGTATATTGTATTATGAGATATGAAGCTAAAGGAAAAAGTACCCTTTTATGTGTGTTAGATATTACTTTATACTCAAGATCATGTGATATTTGAAATCTACCAGATTACCTGTCAAAAATCTCATCTGTATGTTGACTCTTGAGACACTATCACAAGGTTCATATATGTTGTTAGCTATAAATGTATTATAGTCACACACACACAACTTCTCATACACTAACCACTTAAGATAACATGTTTTTCATTGACTGATTTTATAATGGATTTAACTCTCTAAGAAATACTTATTCTTACCTAAGATGTCAATATTCATTCCTTATAAAGTGGTTGTATATTTTAGCCAAGTCTGCTATAGTGTTTCTCCCCTTATAAAATAATAATTTTAATTCACCTTCAACCATTCCTCCCACAAAAAAACTCGAGAGAAAATGAAAACAATGTAAGTGATGCTAACATAAATATTGTTTTCATTATTTTATCATTATTTCAATAACCCATTATACCATTAGGTTGCTAAATATTTGAGTGTGATTTTAAAGTACTGTATAATACTGAATACCGACAATGCATTTGCTCAAATATAAAGAATTGCAAACCTCTGGCTTTGGATATGCATAATGGGATTTAAATAAGCAAAACAGCAAATGATGTAGTAAAACTTGCTTAAATCATGGAAGCAAATTAATCAAGTAACAGACTTTGATTCTTAATTGTTGTGACAGTCATGCTGCCAGTGACTCCAGACAACTAGCTATAGTGGAAGCACACGGTGGACTGTAGTTAACAGACTTCTGTGCCATCTAGTGGCTGCTTTTATTTTTAATAACAAGTTTGTTTCACATTAGGAACTTCCACTTTTCCAGTTTATTTGTACCCTCCACCCCCTATTCCCTAGGCACTTCTTCACTAAGGCTTTTGGGCATATAGATTTAAAACATAGAATCCTAGAATATCAGGGTTGGAAGGGACCTCAAGAGGTCATCTAGTCCAATCCCCTGCTCACAAACCTAGGGTTTGGTTTTGTTTTGTTTTGTTTGTGGAGGGAGGGATTGTCTTAAATTGAAGAAGAAAGAAGAGAATGAGCTTTTTTCCCCCCTGAGTGTGTATTCCAGATTGTAAATGGGTAGCCTACTTCTTTCAGAGCCAGGATCTGTCCAGCCCGTCCAATTAGCCCTGCCTGCCACACCTGAGAGGAAGTGTGGGGACCTTAATAGAGTGGCTGATGAGGACATGATTCCTTATTTAAAAAAAAGCAGTAGGAAGGGAAAAGGTGGGAGAGGGACTGCAGAGTTCTTCAGACTGTGGAAAAGCCTGTGCCCTTAGAGCAGAAGGAGATGCTGCTGCTGCTAGAGGAAATCGAGCCAGTAAGACAACCAGGAAGGGCTGGGACAAAGCTGTGGAAGATAACTGATCCTGGCCTTGGCTCCCTGAGGACTGATTTGACCAGACCCAGAGGCATTTGTTTTGGGACTTTCAAGTTTTGTGCAGGCTTTGAGGTAAGAGCCTTTAACCCATTATTCAAATGCTCCTTTCAGAATGCTTTATTAAATGGAGATACATGGAAGTGCAAAACTAATCACTCCAGGTGCTAATCTTTTAAAATATTTTTACCTGAAAACAACCCTCTTTTTTTTTTCCTGAATTCACTGTGGGGTTCTCTATACTACAAAGATAGGTTGGCTTAATTTCATAGCCCTGAGGAAAATGTAGTTAAGCCAACCTAAGCCCCAGTGTAGGCACTGCTAGGTCAATGGAAGAATTCTTCTGTCAACCTAGCTACCACCTTTCAGAGAGGCGGATCTACTACAGTGACAGAAGAACCCCTTCCATCTCTGTAATAAGTGTCTACACTGAGGCGCCACAGCTGAGGCACTGTAGCATTTCTATTGTTGACGTAACCTCATTATAAATGGATATGTACTGTGTGCACTGTAACAGAATGCTGCCAGAGAGCACATTCAGTAGAAGAAGAGTATTTCTTCACCTTATTTAGTGGTGGATAGGGTCAGCATGTTTAGCTATGAATTGATTCCTTTTGCCAAGACAGGTTCTTATTCAAGGCTGTACCCTTGATCCTTGGTGCACTTCTTATGGTGAAAGAAACAATTCAGTTTCCTAACGATTGGGACAAGCAGAAAGCTCACCTTTTAGAAACTGGCTATGTGCATTTCTGGGTTTACAATGGTGCCAATGGCACCAGGTCCACATTCGGAAGGGGCCCCAGCGATTGGTCTGTGGCTCCACCCATGCTCTGCTCCAAGCCCCACCCACACTTGGCCTCTTCTCCCTTCTCCCCACCTGCCGCTCACTCCTTTCTGCCCGCTTCTCCCTTCTCCCCTGTGTGAGAGCAGCAGGTGGGACCTTGGAAGAGTCTGAGTGGGAGTGGGGGTGGGGCCTTGGGTTGGAGCATGAGCATGGCCCATGGAGCATGGCCTCGGTGGGAAGAGGCCGAGGGGAGGCGGAGTGTGGGCAGAGCTTGGGCTGGGGCCGTGGTTCGGGTGCTGAGGTCCACAAAAGATTAATCTGCCCTGTCTGTGTGGTTATCTTTCCTGCTTCTGATTAACTAATAGCTGTTTTTTCTGGTTCCTCTTAGCTTTTGTTTTCCAACCCTCTTCTGCCTCATTTTTCCACTTTGAGTGACTGTATCCGATCTGAGATGGATATCAGTGGCCTTTTACACATGCCAAGCATGTCTTTGACTCAAGGGGTATGGAACTAAGGACTGTTAATGTTGAAATGCACTCAAGAAAGGACAGCCTTATGGCCTAGCAGTGGTGCTCTGGACTGCTGTGCAGGAGTGAATAGCTGAATGTACAGTCACAATTGCTTGCTACTGCTGGAGTATTGCAGTTTACGGGACACCCCTTGCTCATGGCTATGTCTGAAGTCAAAATCTAGCCCCTGGGAGTTTAAATTTACAGTAGTAACATTCATCTGAGGGCATTGTCCTCTAGCTAAAAAGATTAAACTAAAGGAACAAAGCATGCCAGAAAGAACAAACCATGAAGCAACTCTGGTGGGAATAAGGATTATTGCTCCAGCCCTGCCTGTCAGCTGAATATTTTAAAGGAGCAAATGGCTCAAGATGCTCCAAATGTAAGAAAATTCCATGAGGGCAAGAGGCTAATACATGTGGTTTGTTTTTGTTTTGTTTGTTTTGGGTAAAGGTTTATTGTGGATACAGGCTACTAAGTGTCCTTCACCTGGCACAGCTGTGCAGTAGACAGAGGCTACTCAAGACAATCTGCTGCCCTAGGCAGAAGTTCAGTGTGCTGCCCCCATAGGCCTAGGGTGGCAGATTTGGCCTGGCCACCCCTCTGTCTTGACAGAAATCTGCTGCTCTAGGATGCTGCCCCATTGGCTTATAGCCAGAGTGGCCTCGGGCAATAGTTACTCCAGTCTAAGAAAATAGTTACTGAGTCAGCTGCAGAAGGAAAACAGAATTCTGTGGAAATAGGAAGATATTTCCACACCTGTGAGGATCTCTGCACCTTCAGGCATAACAATCCAAATGTAGAGGAGGAATAACTTTTCAGGAGGCCAGCTCTGGGAGATGCTTTTTTGCCAAAGTCAGGGTTCTTCTACTTCTAACGAACAGATCACAGCAGATGACTGCAGCAGGAGTCTCTAGGATATGACCCCCTTAGGGGGGAAAGAGGTGGTTTCATGCATTCATTTGACTTTGCTAGTTTCAGACAAGTATGCTCCAGAAATTTCCCTTCAGATGGATCAATCTTCATGGTAAGACATATCATCTGAAAGCAGAAACTTGAAAAATGCTCTTCTCATTTTTCATGTAGTACACACTGATTTACTAAAAGAGAAATGGTGTGCTTTAGTCATTTTTTTTTCTCTTCTAGGAAGGAAATTTATTCTGTAGAGTATAAATCACAGCAAAGGATGTGTTAGTGCCTTTTGCTGACAATATTTCTAGATATTATCAGTTTCAGATCTACAACTAACCTCTGCCCCTACTTATTTTCTTAGGAAAAAACTACAGTAAATGAATTCAGAGATGAATACTAGCCATCTGAGTGCAGTTTGTGGAGTTTTTCATTATGAGTTAATGCACTTCCTCTGTGCACTTAATAGTGCAAAGTGCCAGGTCATTCACTTTAGGGACTAACAACAAGATTTTTTGCTATAAGCTAAGGATTTATCAGTTGGAAGTGACAGAGGAGGAGAAAGACCTGGGTGCATTGGTCAACCACAGGATGACTCTGTGATGCAATCGTGAAAAAGGCTAATGCAGACCTAGGATGCATCAGATGAGGTATTTCCAGTAGAGACAGGTTAGTTTCATCATACAAGACACTAGTGAGACCTCATCTGGAATACTGTGTGGAGTTCTGGTCTCTTTTAAGAAAGATGCACCCATACTGGAACAGGTGCAGAGAAGGGCTATGACGATGATCAAAGGAATGGAAAACCTACCTTATGAGAGGACACTCAAAGAGCTTGGCTTGTTTAGCCTAACGAAAAGAAGGCTGAAGGGACATATGATTGCTCTCTACAAATACATCAGAGGGATAAATACCAGGGAGGGAGGGGAGTTATTTAAGTTAAGTGCCAATGTGGACACAAGAACAAATGGATATAAACTGGCCATCAACAAGTTTAGGCTTGAAATTAGACAAAGGTTTCTAACCATCAGAGGAGTGAAGTTCTGGAACAGCCTTCCAAGGGGAGCAGTGGAGGGAAAGAACCTAACTTATTTCAAGACTGAGTTTGATAAGTTTGTGGAGTGGATGGTATGACGAGACTGCCTACAATGGCATGTAGCTGATCTGCGACTCCTAGCAGCAAATATCTCCAATGGCTGATGATGGGACACTAGATGGGGAGGGCTCTGAGTTACTACAGTGAATTCTTTTCCTGGTGTCTAGCTAGTGGGCCTTGCCTGCATGCTCAGGATCTAACTGATTGCCATATTTGGGGTTGGGAAGGAATTTTTGTCTGGGTCAGATTGGCAAAAACCCTCTGGTTTTTCGCCTTCCTCTGCAGCATGGGGCACAGGTCATTTGCAGGTTTAAACTGGTGTAAATGGTCTGCTCTCTTAAACTTGAAATCTATATATCATGATTTGAGGATGTAACTCAGCCAGAGGGTTGGGGTCCATTACAGGAGTGCATGGGTGAGGTTCTGTGGCCTGCAATGTGCAGGAGGTCAAACTAGATGATCATGATGGTCCCTTCTGGTCTTAAAGTCTATGAATATTCTCCTGTATGCATATATGTATCCCATTTATCTGAATGGAAGAGGTGGCTTACAATTTGTTCTGATTAAATAGAGGGGAGACTTTCACATAGGTGATACTTTTGGGGAACTTAAATATGGACAATGGATGGTTTTTTTTTAATATTTGTGTGTTTCTGCGTCTAAATAAAACACAGGTGTTAACTCTATCTTTTGGGTTAAGCAAAAAAAAAATCACCATTCTAGAAGCAGAGAGGAAGAATATATTTCTCTAGATAGAAGTGGCAATGAAGATACATATTGTGTGATCCAAAACTGCCAAACAACTCTTGACGTATTACTTCCTGGCAGCTTTGCTTTTCCAGAGCTCGTACTGTAGTTTAAGACCAGGAAGAAGCAGAGAACAGTGGACAACGCAATTAGAACTAGAGGTACAGCTTCTAATGTTTTGTATGTGTCAAATATATCAATCTATGAAAAATTAGAGCACAAGGAGGGCTTGCTGCTGTTTCAAATTCAGCCATTCATGTTAGTGTTGCTCTGTTAATTTATTTCCTGTCTGCAACATAAGTAAGCAATACGCTCGACAGGGTGTGGGTTAGAATTTGATAAACACATGATTCAAGAGCATTGTGATAAATACTGCCGAAGTCTGAAACTGGAAACACATCCTAGAGTATGTATATAGGGAATCCTGGAATATGTTTGGAAAGATTTTACTCTTACTTTTAGACCTTTTTTTTTTTTTTTGCATGAAACACTGGAGTTTTAAAAATGTATTCCCTTATATTGTATCACCTGTTTATTTTTACCGTTCACTTCAGCTTATTTGATTGGAACCATATTTTAGCTGCTTTGGGACTGTGTAGGAGTCTAAAATCTATAGCAGCTTTTCAGGAAACAGGAAACTGACCTATGACCCAATCCCATTAAAGCATATGGTAAAATTCTCATGGACTTTACTTGCATTTGGCTCTGAGCCATTCTGTACTCTTCTGCAGAAAAGACATAAAAGGGGGACAAAAGACCCAGGATTTCCATGAGGCTAATCTAAGGGTTTCTACCTGTAGAGCATGAGAATCTATGAGTACCTTTATTCCAAATCCATTACTCACAGATCTGCCACACTGCTCTTCAGCCCTTCCACTCTCTCCTGCTCTCATGGCAGCATGACTCTCTTGACAATCTTCTCCCTTTGCAAGCACAAAGGTACAAATAGGGGCTGATGCTGTGCACTGGGAATGATTAATGACCCCACAACCAGGTGGTGGCCTATATCTTTCTAGATATCTAATTACGTATAAGATGCCCACCCTGCTATCGTACTTGAGCACCCGACAAATAATAATGGGTGTATCGTCCAACTCCCTTGAGTTAGGGAACTTTTATCCCCATTGTACAAGTGGAGATAAGAGGCATGGGGTGACTTTTTCCAAGGTCACACAGAAAGACTATAGTGAATCCAGGAATTCTGATCATCTGAGTCATACCCACAAAATCATCCTTTCTCTCTACAAGGGATAATCCATGTAAAAAGTTGACTAGAGCATGTTGGTTATTGAACATGTATTTTCATGTTTCTACCAAGGACTTCATTTTCCCACTTCTTTGACTTCAAGGTCTAGCTAAGTCTTGTGGTAAGCCAGTGTCGCGCACACTCCTACATGCAGTTCTGTTGCAGGGGTGGGCAGTCCAGCTAAGAAGGGTGGGAGAGTACAGTTCTGCCACAAAGCAGAGCATTTGAATGCAGAGTCCCTCCATCTTTTTTATTGCACTAATAAAAATGCTCAAGTGAAGGTGTGATAAAGAAGAGTGGCTCTATTAAAAGAGAAATAAGACTGTAGTGTTGTTCAAAGCCTCTGCCTGAGATTCATCAGATGAACTGAAGGCGGGGGCTAAAATAAATGTGAAAATAGCTCTCATTCAGAGTTAGTTATAAAAAAAAATGACGCTGGGAAATGTACGTGTATATACGAATAGATTGAAATGTTCAGATCAAATTCAATACAGTACAGTTACTGAGGGCTAGATTGTGACTCTAAGCACAGCTCTGAGCAAAGGGTAGTGCATAAGTTGCAGCTCCCCAGGAGGCATTATGACAAAAGACACACTTCTGTGTCACAATTCCTCCCCTGTTTACCTTTGGTGGTAGTGGGGTGGTAACGTACTCCTGGCCTACACTATACTGTATAATAACCCCCCCCACACACACACACAACCTAAATCCACCCACATACACTGGCTCAGCTGCTCTGGCCAATGAGCAGGGCGCTGGAGCCTAGACTCTGCCCACTCTCCATTCAACGTGTTCCAGGAATGGAGCAAGCAACTGAGTAGCCCTGCTTACTGTGGCCTGACCTGACCCAAGGTCTGAGTAGGTCAAACAGGTGTGTCGGGGGGCGGGGGGGAGGTTCCCTACTTCCCTGTGTGAATACATAGTCCAAGTCCTAGTCTAGTTGGAAGAATGCCACATTTCTTAACTTGGGAATGTATGTTGGGACACAGATAGGCTTAAGAGTTGAAGATCTCCACAAAAGTGATTGGATCAGAGTGGAAATCTATAAACCATGCTCCTCATCACAGCCAAAAATTTTCATTCACATCAACAGGATGACCAGTAAAGGAGAGATGATGATGGCACTGTAGGGCATGTGTGCAAGAAAATATAACAATGCCCAATACTCATTAGCTTTTGAGCTTAGTACAAACCTATTATAAACTTAATCTGCAAAGGAAAAGGGGGGAATTGTTGAATTTTCCAAAATGAAAGGGCACAGTGAAAATAGACAAGACCCTTCTTCTTTGCTCTCTCAATATAAGAATTTGACATTAAATCAATAAAGGGAAATAGCACTATACTTAGTATCTAGTAAACCTATTTAGTTCAGTTCCAAGAGACATTACCAAGCGGAATACTGTGGCTGGATCTTTAGGGGCTGAATAATTTTACAGCCAGTAACATTTCTAACTCTTAAAGGTAAGATGATAAATCTCATGCTTCAAGGCACAAGCTGATAGGAAATGCCTCCATCCTTTGCCAGGCAGGATTACACCACTGGCTAGGTGCATTATATTTGGGCTTTAGGGTGCCTTCTACTGAAAAATATTGGCCAAAGTCACTAGTCTAGATGGATAAATGATTGAATACAGCTTGTCAATTCCTATGTCTCTGTAGATGTGGTGTGTGGTTTTTGTTTTAATGGCTTAGCAGGAGTGTGATTAGAAAGGTTATGGCTTTTGTTCTCTACTAGGAAATAGTAATAACAGACGAAGGTAGGTTGTTTTAATTATAGGCATTTTAACATTTGACAGACTTAGAGCACAGCCTCAATGATGGGCTAAGCTCAAAAGGTTCAGTTCAGATAATCCCACCAAAATTCAACCATACTCAAACCTCTCTTGGCCTGTGAATCAGGTGATTAGCTTCATTTGGTCAGGCTTTGTCACAATTGCAGCAAGGGAGGTTTAGGTTGGACATTAGGAAAAGCTTCCTAACTGTCAGGGTGGTTAAGCACTGGAATAAATTGTTTAGGGAGGTTGTGGAATCTCAATCATCGGAGATTTTTAAGAGCAGGTTAGACAAACACCTGTCAGGGATGGTCTAGACCAGTGGTGGGCAACCTGCAGCTTGTCAGGGTAATCCACTGGCAGGCCGTGAGACAGTTTGTTTACATTGACCGTCCACAAGTACGGCCGCCCGCAGCTCCCAGTGGCCACAGTTTGCCATTCCCGGCCAATGGGAACTGCAGGAAGTGGTGGCCAGCATGTTCCTATGGCCTACACTGCTTCCCACAGCTCCCATTGCCCAGGAACGATGAACTGCGGCCACTGGGAGCTGCGGGCGGCCATGCCTGCAGACGGACAATGTAAACAAACTGTCTCACGGCCCACCAGCGGATTACCCTGACGGGCTGCAGGTTGCCCACCACTGGTCTAGATAATACTTAGTCCTTCTATAAGTGCAGGGAACTGGACTAGATGACCTCCCAAGGTTCCTTCCAGTCCTCTGATTCTATGGTTTTCAATTCTGCACCACCTGATTTGTGGCGGTCTGAGCAGATGTGATGAGAGTGGGATTTTATTGAAGTGCTTTTTTTACTTTTATTTTCAGCTGAAACCAGGAAATGAAGAAATGCATTTTAAAAAATAGTTTTTTGTGAACTTCCAAAAAGTTTTTCTTCAGTTTGAGTCTTTAGCAATGAGTTATTTCTTATTTTATCCACAGCAGGATTCCTAACTTCTTCCTGTAACTTCAGTTGGATGTGATAGTCTTCTATGTCTTCTGAGCCAAATGTATTGCTTCTCTAAGTGTTTGCAACTCCTTTGATGTCAATGCATCTGTGCCTGTATAGGACCACATAAGAATAAGGCTAATTTCCAGTATTGGTGACATTCCTGTTGGAGTATGTTTCAGATCACTATATCGTCTTTAATCAAGTATTTTGTTCAGAAGTGGGAGGTGTAATTCTAAATTGGACCATTAGGGGGAGTGTTCCCTTCTGAGACGTTGGGGGCCTGGAAGGTTGATGTGGGAAAAAAAATTCATAAGATTCATAAGCTAGCTAGGGGTGGTTAGCCCTAGTTGTCTTCCATCATGCCTGTTTTTCCCCCCTCTTTATTGGGTAAACTGTCAGACAGTTAGAGGTCTAGGCCAAATGGGGTTGAGGACAAATCAAAGAGACGAAGAGCCCTATCCGGGGAAATTTAATAGGCACCAGGAACAGCTGCTCTTTGTGATTATTTTTGTCGTATTGCAATATTACTTTGTTCAGCTTCTCCAAGGAGCATTTCTGTACCTGTATATCCCTTCTGTTCAGAGTGCAACACGCACTTGCACTAGGTTCCTGGTCTTGAGGCCCCATGCTACGTCCCTTGTGTAACCCACTACTTACTTCTGTTGAAGTGAGTGTGCAAAGAGTTTTGGGTGTGCAAGGAACTCTGCACTGATGTGTAATATTGTTGGTGCAGAATGACAGCATCAGATGCATCGCAGTGGTAGCTACATTTTTGGTAAAAGCAGGTGGAAGATTTATTTTTTAAAAAATGACAGATCTGTTTGTGATTCAGTTTTCTGTGATTCACAGGATCATTATTAGTAGTAAGAATTCAAATTCTTCCCCTGTATTCCCCAAAATGGTCTCAGATTCCCGCAAGCCTCTCAAAATGTAGTAGTATGCATGATTATACCTCTGAAAATTGCTACTGGAAGTGCATTAGTTGCTATTATTTACTCTCTGGTTAAAAATGTTTGTCAGCCAATCAGCAAGCAAAACAAAAATATGATTTAGGTGGCCAACAATACAAATTAAGTAGCAAATAGTCCAAATTAACTGCTCTTGAAGTGCCCAAAGTATGAAAATTATTCATCCAAACTAGTTGGTGAAAGCTTACTTTTAAGAAGTTCAGAATTGGTTTGTGATCAATGTGGTAACTGAAAAGGAGGCTACATTCACAATAATGATGATAATAATAATTAACAGCTCAACCAGCATTGATTTCCATGATGGGTGAAGTATTATACTGAGACTTCTAATAATCTATAAAGCACTTTGGGACTCCTCTATGTGAAAGGGGGAATCTAATTTTGTTACTATTATAATTACATAGGAAATTTCATGAGCTTTGCTTTTGCCAAGAATAATTCAGATTTGACACTATACTACAAGATTCATGTACGGTAGATATTCTATATGTAGGGTTTGCACAAAGGCGATAAGAAAATAAACCAAGAGGGCTATGGCAAAACACAGTCCTCCTTTCTGTAAAGTCACACATGATATGCCAACAGACCACGTCATTTATCATTGTTGTAAAGGACTGATCTTTGAAGATCCAAATTGTTCAGAGATGGGTGTGCTCATAAAATTCCACATTTGCATACAAACATAGGCACTCAAGTGTGCAGTTTTGTTAATTGTATGTGTAAGTGATTAGTTAGGGTCAACATTTCACAACCTCTGTTGCAAATGAACACTTGTACACATAGAATGGGGATGCTTGGGAGCACAGAGGCTGCATGTGTCTTGGGGTGGGAGCTCCATTTTGGCTAAGAAATACAAATTAGTTTTAGCAAGTAGAATTCTTTATATCACATCCTTAAAGGGATGACAGTGTTTGAAATAATAAGATGACAATGTGAAGACTACAGGGGAGAGCTGTCACAGCCTAATTGAAAGTTCATTATACTGCTTATACCATTATCCTAAAACTTTTTATCATCTGGCTGTAAATGTGCAAATTAAAAACCCAGAGGTAATTTTGTATTTTATCTGGATGTAAAAAGATTGTGAAATTAGCATCTCTTTCATAGTTAAATAACTTTAACCTGTACAATGACCTTTTAATATGCAAATAGCAGAGCTTTGTTGGATGGAATACATTTTCTTAATTGTAAAATGATAAGTCGAGAAAATCTGAAAAAAACAGGAATTCACTTTGAAGGTTTATGTGATAAGGAAAAAGGAAATGTTTTATATTTATGTGCAGGCTCAGAAGAGTGATTGTCTACTGCTGTTCAAATCTGTGACTCCGCAGCTGTAATCAAAACCAGCAGGAGAATTTCTAACTTACAACACCAGAAGAAAACTTTGGTGAATACATAATGCATGCCCAGAAAGATATAGAATTTCAATAGTTTCTTGGGTAACAATTTTTTGTTCTCTGCTTTTAAAATGTTCTGAAAAAACTTAAATGGTGTAACCGAAAAATCGTTTAATAATTGAACTTTCTTCTTGAGATCAAAATGAGATCAAAATTTAGATTCACACTCTTTTTTGCTTTAAAGAGTGCACGTGCAGGTAGAATTAACTTGCTTTAGGCATGATGAAAGCATGAACCACGCAAGCTTTTCCATTAATTTTTTGTCAACGAACCTCATCCTGACCTGAATACCATTGCTGTACCAGGCCTAGCCATCTCCTAATCAGTGACTGCGTGTTTGGAATTGTGTGGTGGTTTTGTGATGCCTAGAATGAGACAAACTTGTTTTCCATTTTCTGCCTGTAGACTAACATAGGACTTAAATTCACATCTGCAGAAGTGAATGGCTGGTGCAATAATCCACTGTATCACTCCGTTCTGTTTACAGTTCTCTCCCAAGTACAGGCCCAATCCTGCATTTGGTCAAGTCTGCATAAACTTTACTATTTCCTTGGGAAAAGGTTCAAACCCTAAATTAGTAATGCAATGTTATGGGGCTACCTCCACAAATAAAGGTTCTAAATGTAATCTGAGTTACTTCATGTTGGCTACAAAGTTCCAGGTTTTGGTCTTCACTACTCAAGGGAGACCCACTTGAAAGTGGAAACTACTGGCTAATGTAGATGAAGTCTCTGCTTTCTTTCAGTTCGTGACCCAAATGTAGATGAACAGTAAGCCAACTGCAGAGTTAAGATTCATGAGCAGGCATAGTAAACTTCCCTAGTAATTGAAACTGTGGTGCTTTTCAGGTAGCGTGAGCCTTGCAGGATCACATTGTAGGACGTGATTATGGTGTTTGGTTCACTCTGATATATTCAAGCTGCAACTGTACACATCTACTAATGTGTTTTTATAGGCATCCATTTTTTTTCATACTTTCTGTATTAACAAAAGTAAATTACTGGCCAGTCCGTCATCATTTTCTTACCAGAGAATAATTGTTCTCCATAGAACTGTGATGTTAGATTTAAATTTGCTGTGCTGAGGATGCATTGTTTCTGCAATTCTTCTCTAGAGCTTCTGAACATAAAAATATTTTTTTCCTCATTGGGTCCTGTAAAACACAGCTTCTCGTAGCCATAGATCTTTCTGATTACTGTTTGCTCTAAGTTTTGACAGTAAGACAGTTTCAGCATTAAGATTCCAAAGGGCTGTGAGCATGTTATGTTTTGCTACTGCATATGGATATATTTAAAGGCTGCAAAGCATGTTGTCAGCCAAAAACAAATCATATGAGCAAACTGTTATTTCTCTGGCTAAAATGTTCATGGTCCTATAGTGAGGTATTGGCTGATTTCAAAGAGGAAAGTCCCTAAAGATGCATTTGGGGTAAATGTCTCAAAAGAGCAGGCAATAATGTAAATATTTGGAGGCTGTTTTGCCAGAATGACGGTTACAACATTCATATGCTACAAGCCTTAAACAGTAACCATTTACGTACTGAGTTGCTATGCTCTGAGTAGTACAATAATCTACAGACAGTAGAGAAAATAGAATTCTAACAAGCAGACAAGTTATAGAAATTAGTTGAAGTCATCAAATATCTTTTCTGCTCTGACTCAGGTGGAGTAATTCAGGGAGCAAGTACAGGAATTTAAGTATTACCACAAAACAACATAAACCAGGGCTCAGCTCTCTATTGACTGTCTTCCTATATAGTTTAATAACTTCCCCTCCTATTATGGGACCCTTCCCCCAGAACCAGCTTTCCTTTCCTTATCTGTTCTGATAAGAGGCTAGACTACAGCGATTATAATGATGGACCTGGAATAAAATTAACTATGGGAGAGATTTTGCTACTCTTACTCACACTGAGGACTGCCTTAAGCCCAGATCCTCCAAGGCAATTAGGCATCTCAATCATTTGGAGTGAGGTGCCTAAATGTCTTGGAAGATCTGGCCTTACTTGATAAATAGCTCCATTAAAATCAATGGGACTGCTCTTGGACTAAGGTAGTACTCAGTGTAGCAGAATCTGGTCCCGTGATAGCAGGGTTTAAATGCTCAGAAATTATTTCCCAAAGACGGCCACAAGCCCCTTCCCCCCCCAGTTCGGGGCTCCTGTGGGTTGGAAAATATTTACCGGAGGTCTGCACCTTATGCCTCTGGCTGATTTCAAGCCCTGCATGATGGTATTGTTGTTAGCCCTCTGGCAGGTCATTGGGATTCTGCCCTAGGTTACTGTAGTGGGGAACCTATGGCAGAACAACAAAGCAATGAGATTATTTTTTTTGAAGAGTTTAGGATTCAGATTTCATTGGAAGTATGAAGGGCACTTAACCAGCCATAATAAACCCACATTCAGCCTAATTAAGTAGGAGGAAACTGCATTTTCTAAAAGAAACAGGTTTTCTTCTATGGGCAACATTTGTCCATTGCTCTTGCATGTGGATGGGGAAAATCACAAGTAGTGTCCCCAACCCTTGGACGACCCTGGTCCAGGGATGGGGGGTCACTGCAGTCCATGTGCTGACAAGAACCCAGGGATTACTCATTCATCATGCTCTTGGGGTGCAAACTGCATTGCCTGGCAGAGAGCAACAGTTCCAATTCATGACTTTACTGAATTTTGGAAAAGGAGCCTGTAGGAAGGATACTGAGCTTGGTGGGTGGGACAGGTAATATTTTGTCTGTGGAGCACTTTCTTTGCTGTGTTGCTGAAGGCTTTGGCAGATATGTTCCTCTTTGTCCTGCTGTTCCATATTCTTAAGCCATTTTGGCAAAATTCACCTGTCCGCATGACTTACTCCTTGAGATGGTTGCTTTGGCGTTGCTGTAATTGGAATACTCTTTACAGAAAAGAAATCCTGTATTAAATTAATTTCCACATTCCGGACACAAAAAATGATCACAGCAGTGGACAATAGCCAGAGCAGACATGATATTGGCAGGTATTGGGCTCTCCGTGACACCTATCTTCATAAGCTTATGTCACATTAACAACAATAGACCTATCCCTGAATGAAAGTCACTGACTACAGAATTTCTAAGTTAAACCATTCATATTTGGTTACATTAATAGATGTTGCTTGCGTCATCAAAATGCAGACATTTGTAGTGAAAAAGTCAGCTGGGTTACAACCAGAGCATTTCCTAGGGAAGTATGAATAGTTCAGTTGCCTGTAGCATCCTCTTCACAGTGGTCTCCTCCTCAAAGCCAAAGTGCTGGGCTAGAAGCCCTGGTAATAAAGTACATTTAAAAACAGATGAAGATAGAGAACCTCCTAGAGAAGACTGGGGACTTCCTGATGAGCGAAACATTGGTGAAATAGCTGGCCGCACCCAAGGTTATCTCCTTGCTCTAAAATTGTTACTCCTCATTGATCACAGATGACTTTCACCCACTGAAAAGAGCAGGAAAGTCTGTTTATGGGGAATAAAGCCTAGGACTCAAAATAATCCAAACAAACTGCATTCCAGAAGGGAGCCCAAGTGCCTCCCTACAGTACTAAAGTTTATTGTTAAAGTGGGTTTGAAATTGTAACTTTTTGCTGTTATTAGCTGTAAAAGCAAAGACATGTGCTAAGAGTTCATGTGGTAGGATGACAAGGAAACACATTACTTTTGGCCAGGAGGGGGGCTATTAAAAATAGGAAGGGAGTATTTATAGCAATATAATAGGAGAAAATCCTTACCAGCACCATATGTTTGAGATATAAGATGAGATTTTCCTGCCAAGATATCACATAACAATGGCAGGCTGCCACTACCTCCTCTCTCTCTCATAAACAATCCAGCAAGAAATCTTTGGATAAATCAGGCTGCAGCTTCATTATGAAGGGATGCATTCCACTGGTGCTCATTTCATACGCTGGGCCTCTCTGAAGAGCAAATCTTTCACAGTATTTTACCTGGTAGGCTATTGGCCCACCTGCTGTATAAGCCCTAAGGATCTTCCACTTCCTTCAGTTTGCAAGCTTCCTTGGAAAGACAACAACTGTGCTGCTGCACCACCCAGCCCTCATCGCTGCCTCCCCTTTGACCATCTTTGGCAGGATCTCATCTCTGTGCAAAATAGAACCCATCCCAGTTTAGTCTCCTCCGTTCACAATCTTCACCAATGAAAAGGCATTTTGAAGATACGTAAGGCCACTTTCCTCGGATACCTGGTAAGATGCAGCACTGCACCGCAGCTAAATCTAGAAATCTCTACACCAGTGTAAAGGACTTTTGATGGGATCTGATCTTTCTTTTGGGCCCTACAGCATATGATTAATATAGGGCCAAATTATACTTTCCCCTGTGGGTATGCTACAGTGAGGGAAGAGTGTGGGGACCTTCTTTCCTATTCAACCTTTATTCCACCCACAGAGGGAAGGGGCATAATCATTTTCTTGCTGCTGTGGAGCACAGGGAAGGAAGCAGTGGTTACTAGTACTGCTGGCGCTGTCAAAGGGACATGTCTAGGTGAGGGATGGGTGGAATGCCCATGCTTTAGGGAGCATTGTTCACCATAGCTCAACGCCCATCTCCACGTTCCTGAGATAGGTACATGCTCAAGAGAAATTATGCCTTGTAAAACATTAATGCCTGTTTCCTGACAGCAGTGCTCCACTGTTCTGCCTCTGTCCCTAAGAATCATCTGTATTGTCTTAGCCTCACATGAAGCAAACTGAGTCCCTAATTCATACATTTTGTAAACTGGACAACATCCTCAGTTGGTGTAATTGAGCCTGGCTCTATACTGAAACCAATGATGCTGTGCTTATTTACATCATCTGGGGATCTGTCACAATACACTTTGGTTTGGTGTAATTGACATGTGCCATGCTTTGTGCCACAATCGCTATATTCCATCCTCTAACTTCTTATATTCTTTCCTAAAGCAGTATGTTAAAAAAATCCACTATGATATTCAGCAGGCTTTCGTTTGACTTCTTACTGAGTCGGAGTCAAACATGGGGCACTGAATTTCATGTAGTTACATCACCCATGGATTTGGTCCCTCATTTCCAGCATCCTGAACAAGCATTTCTCTAGGTAGGTCAAGTACCCTGCAACTGGATGTAGTTACTTTGCAACCACCTGTCACAACTGTTTTAGGAAGTCTTTGACTTACTTGCTTGTTCTCCCTGCCCTTATCTACCCCTTTGTCTCTTGAATATTTCCATGCTTTCTAAGAGATTACCTCAGACCAAACCAATATTTTTTTAGTAGGGGGGGAGGGGGAGGAAACCAAATGTTTGAAAAATATTAAATGGTCCCTGTCACAGGCTTGCCTGAGCCAGTGGGCATCTTGGGGGTCACTTAATTTTCAGTAGTCCAACCGATATCTAATTTAGGATGTTCCACCTGGGCCTTATACAAAAGAAATAAAAAATCTCACTGCTGTTTGATAGAAGCAGCCAGCCCCTCTTTATCTGGCTGTCCTGATTGGCCTTTGCCTGCTCCCAGCCCTTCTAGCCTCTGAAGGATGAAGTCGTGCTGGTTCCAAACTAAGTCGGACAGAATTTAAAGTGTAACTAAGCATTCTCAAAAATTAGGGCCCCCTCATGCCCCTGAGCCCCATATGCAGAGTGCCACTCTGTCTGCAAATCTTCACCTTGTCACAGGGTCAGCCTCATTCCCCCCCACTTTGCCTGCCACCATGGGGATCCTACGATGAAGAGAATAGGCTGGAGGCAGAGATTAAAAAGACTGGAACTGTTCATCTTAGAAAAGAGACAACGGGGATATGAGAGGTCTATAAAATCATGAATGGTATGGAGAGTGCTATTTACCCCTTCACATAACACAAGAGCTGGGGTCACCCAATGAAATTAATAGGCAGCAGGAGGAGATGTGTTGTCTACAAAACCGGGGTGGATGACTGAGTCCTATTACCATATCCGTATGTTCCCTGGAGCAAAGGTAACCCTACCGAATCCTAGCATCCAAAAGAGAAGAAATAAAGGCCGAAGTAAAGAAAATGTTATAATTAGGGGTTATTGAAGAATCTTACAGTCAGTGGTCCAGTCCAGTCGTTCTAGTGCCTAAACCTGATGGTACCACGAAATTTCTGTAATGACTTTCGCCAACTGAATGAAGTATCCCAATTTAATGCATACCCCATACCATGCATTGACAAACTGGTTGACCGACTGGGTAGTGCCCAATTCTTGACTACACTGGATCAGACAAAAGGGTATTGGCAGAGGAAACATAGCGTTCTCCACCCCAGATGGGCTATTCCAGTACACCATCCTCACTTTTGGGCTACATGGCCACATTCCAGCGCCTCATGGATAAGTTGCTGCGCCCCCATACTAGTTATGCAGCCACATACCTAGATGATGTCATCATCCATATGCCAGACCGGGGAACCCACTTGGAGAATGTTGAGGCAGTACTGTGCACCTTAAGGTGGGCAGGCCTCACTGCTAATCCCGCTAAATGCGCCATAGGGCGAGCAGAGATTAGGTACCTGGGATATATTGTAGGAAGGGGAATAGTGAAGCCCCAAACGAATAAGCTAGAGGCGATTCAAAACTGGCCCTGGCTGACCCGAAAGAAGCAGGTCCGCATGTTCCTAGGGGTGGTAGGCTACTACCAATGTTTTATTCCCCACTTTGCCATTAGGGCAAGTCCCCTAACGGACCTGGTGAAGACCCGAGGTCCAGACATGGTGAAGTGGACCGACGCAGCAGTGGGGGAGTTCACAGACCTTCAGACGACCCTCTGTAATGACCCTGTACTCATAGCCCTGGACTTTACCAAGGAATTTATTTTAGAAACAGACACTTCTGAGATGGGGTTGGGGGCGGTTCTGTCGCAAATGGTGAGAGAAGAGGAACACCCTATCCTCTACCTAAGCAGAAAGCTGCTCCCAAGAGACCAGAAGTACGCAGTAGTCAAGAGAGAATGCCTTGCTGTCAAATGAGCCAGGGAAACACTGTGTTATTACCTCTTAGACCGGTGATTTACTCTTGTGATGGACCATGGACCCCTCCAGTGGGTGCCGAAGAATAAGGAAAAAAATGCAAGGGTCACCACGTGGTTCTTATCCCTCCAACTGTTCCAGTTCTGCATATGGCACAGGGCTGGATACTACCACGGCAATGCTGATGGTCTGTCACAAGCACGCTGCCTGGCGTCCCAAGTTGCCCAACTCTATGGTGTTGCGGGGGGTGGAGGGATATGTGATGGTGCAAGGCCAGATGGCTACAGTAAAGTAGTGGGAGACAGATATATTAGCCACATGCTAAACAAATCCCTGTTACTAGGATAAGCAAGTGGCAGCTGCTCCAGGTGAATTAAGTCACCTGGGGCCAATTAAGATCTTTCCAGAAGGCAGGGAAGACAGCTAGATTGATTGGGACACCTGAAGCCAATCAGGGGCTGGCTGAAACTAGTTAAAAGCCTCCCAGTTAGTCAGGTGGGTGCGTGTGTCAGGAGCTGTAGGAGGAAGCTGTGCTCTTTGAGGAACTAAGCAGTACAAACCATATCAGGAGCAAGGAAGGAGGACTTTAGGTAACAGTGAAGTAGGTATTGAGGAAGTGGGGGCTGCTGTGGGGAAGTGGCCCAGGGATTTTACACGTCCTATTTCCAAAAGGTCAGCTACCATAGCTGCTACTATCAGGGTCCCTGGGCTGGAGCCTGGAGTAGAGGGCAGGCCCAGGTTCCCCTCTCCCCTCCCTGACTAATTACTGAGACTCGGAGACAACCAAGACTGTGTGAGGGAGGGTTGCTTCTCCTCACCTCCCTTGCTGGCTTATGATGAAAATGGCTCAGTAGGCTGTGACCCTGGCCTCTAGAGAGAGAAGGGATATGTGGAGGGTCACAGTGAGCCTCTGAGGCTAGCAAAATCTGCCAGGAAGCACGGGACGCACTGAGATAAGGACAGAGCTTTGTTACACAAGTGAAAAGAATGGATACAAGTAGAGCAAGATGTATTAAGGCAGGATATCCGATCTAAGGAATAAACCTTTAATAGAATGGTCTATTACCCTAGAGATTCCCCAAGAATAATCAACAATCCTATTAAAAAAAAAAGTTGAAGAAATTCTCAGTCCTCTCCCCTTGTTTCTCTTCAGTATCAACAGGATTACAGAATATTCCCAATTTCAGAGTCACAAATAATATTCAATATGTCTTGTGGTGGTGGATAACTGTGCTGACCCTGCTAATGTCTGAGGACTTGCTCTGTGCTAATAGGGACCCCTAATCCACCCTCTCAGACACCTCTATCAGCTGAGACTGAAGCCTTTTCCAAGCCTGGTTTTATGACCTTGGGTACCTCTAGACCAGTTTACCCCTTGTGTTTTTTCTTTTTTTCCCCTTTAATGGTTGAGATTCACTTGTCTCTTGAGATATTAAGTCAGGACAGGCACCCAAAATCAAGAATTCAATCCAAATGTGGCACCATTACACAAATTGTTAATTAAGAAAATAGAGAGAAGAACCAAAGAAAATCATTTAATCTATACTCTTGTCTAACTATGGCTCTGAAAAGCTGTAGTAGTATTAATTGCAGTCGATTAGGTAGTGGTGACAGCAGACTTACATGTCAGAAGCTGGCCCTTTGGTGTGTGAGTTCATAGAACTTCCACACACCACCTATCTTCTTCTCTAGAGATAACGTAGCCCTTCACATTCCATGAGCTCAAAACAGGGTGTCAGTAGCCTATTTTGCCAACGAGTCTCTCTGTTTCTAGAGTTCTTAGCTGTGGAGTTTTGTTAGTATGTTTAGACATTTCCTCTTTCTTCAGTTGAAGCACAATACATAATTACTGTTTTATTTCCCACTCTCCAAAAGATTTTGTCTAAATCCATCATACTTTTCTTCCCCAGTTCTACAAGCATTTCAAGGAGCTCCTTTGAACTGAAGTATAATTTTTGTTTTTGTTACCTTTCCAAAGGCTATTGCCTCCCGCTCTGAGTTTTTGGGGTTAGACCTTTGTTAGACACCTGATCTTTTTAGTATTTCAATGAATTCTCCATTCCATGAAGGCTACTTGTCTAGGAAATCTGCAGCTATTAGGTGTTATAGACCACTGTATGTTTTATTTTAGATATGTGTGCACCTTCTTTACAACATGATTTTTTTAGAAATCTGTCACATTGAATCATGTTAAGTATTACTTTATCCTTTGAGACACTTGATTGAGTGTAGTATCTTATTTCTCACAATAGATCAATTTGAGTAAGAGTATCAAAATTGGCCTAAATTAGATGCATTGATTTGTTGCACTGCTCTCTAATCTAATGATAGTTGAACACTGCTTGAAGGGTAATTACTATTTTTTCATGGATTTATATTTTAATAGACGTGTGTCGAGGATTTCTTCCTTGGTATTCAGTGTATACACATGTTGTGCATATATTTCATAAAGACTATCAATTAAGCAGTGATTTTAAGACAAAAAAAAAGTTTCCAGTAGAAGCACAATGATGAAAGTCTAAGAGCCATGGTCTATTCTCATTTATCATGAGGAACAGATTATGGGCCAGGATCTGATCTCAACCACACTAGGGTAAATCCAAACAAATTCCACTGGACTCATTCCTGGGTGCTGAAGAAAGTATTGATTTGCATTGACATCTGTGAAGTTAGTCTGAATTTACTCTGGCATAGCAGAAACCAGACTCTGGCCCTGTCAGCATAAATTTTGAACAGTAGATTTAAAGCAAATTTTCATACAATTATACTTTGTATTTAAGTAAAACAGACCTCCAAAACTACCACTTGATATATGTTAACATAGTGGATCTGACTTGTGAATTATTATAACCTGACATCTATTAGCCATTAAGAATTCTAAAAACAGCTCAGTCTGCCCTTTGTAACCACAACTAATTTCTGACCCAGTTTATTCTTTCCCCTTTCCTCAAGCCTACATACTATACTGTAACTTTGCAAAAAGCACAAAAATTTATATGACAGAGTGGTGAGTGTATCATTCTTTCTAAGACATATTGTACTGCAGCACAAATGCCTTCTAATATAGAAATTGCCATAGTAACTACTCATTTCTTATTGATTAGATGGATAAAAATTCTCATAATACACAAGCACGTTAACTTGTTGGCACATGGCTTCAGGCTACCCCTGTGGCAGCCTTAACTTATGCATTCTCCACTTTTGCAATATGTAAAAGATATTTTTTTAATGAATGATTGTTCAGTGAATTAGACCAGGAAATAGCCTTTTCTGCTGCTTACACCACAATGTATCCTAATTTTAAGTTAAGTTCATTATGCAACACACAAACAGATTTCCTTACTTTCTTATAGTATTCAGAGTAGCAGCCATGTTAGTCTGTATTCGCAAAAAGAAAAGGAGTACTTGTGGCACCTTAGAGACTAACAAATTCCTGGTTTGTTATTGGACCAGGGAAAATGGACTGCATGCATGAAATGAAATCTGCAGGAAGAGAGATTGTTTCTGGTTTTGTAACAAGGCCACCTATTTTGCACTAATGGCTTCTAATTAAAAACAAGAAAAATCTTCTGGTTTAGTGGTGATGGCAGGGGTCTTGATGATCCCTGGCTGAAACTTCCTCCTGTGCCAGGATTTATTGGATGTACATTCAGGTTTTGCATTTCTCTCTAGTAAAGTGGAGCCTGGTGTGCCAATTGTTTGACACTCAAAAGGCTCCCTTGACTTCAGAGGCGATTTGCTGGGCACTCAATGAAGACACTTGTAGGCCTATGGTGACTTATAGTCACTGACAGCTGACTTTGTTCATGGATCAGCCTTCCATTGCTTGCTCTCTCACACCAATTGGAGAGATGCTTCAATAAGCCTTTCTCTAAGTTAATTTGGGGAGACAAGTTTTCTGAGAGTTTTGCCAGGGAATGGAAGTTGTCTTCACATAGGCAGAATGCTGTATAAAATTAAGTACAGCACATCCCTGGAACAAGGAGCATCCATTTATTCAGAACAGCACAGAATGTAAAAGCCCGATTTTAAAAGCTATCCCATTGGCTTCAGTAGGGACAGGATTTCATCCATTGGTTCTACCATTTTGTCATCATACTATCCTGGCCAAGTATTGCAGAACACTATTGGACACTCGCGTAGAAGACTGAAGATTTTGGTCAGAGTCAGTTTCAGTCAGACTTGCCTTCCACCCTCTTGTCACCTTTCTTGACTCTGAGCACTGTGGTTGAAAAAAGAAGAGTGCGGTTTAGGAAGATATCATATGCTGGGCATTGTGCCACTCACTCATTCTCTTATTTAACCTGCAGCCTCATTCTGAAAGCTCATCGGATCTTAAAATTTGAGCCTGGTCAGCAATTGGAAGGGAGATCACCAATGATAATGTAGGGTCCTGCAGGAAGTGATGTGGATAATTCGGAAGGCCAATCCCCTGTAGAGAGAAGTGGTGTATAACTTTGTCTCAGGACAGATAACTGAAGAAGTTTCTTTGGCAGCTGGAGATACCTAAATACTTAACTGGAGGAAATGGGCACAGCTCTTCCCTAAGACTGGCCTGGGCTCAAGTGCATGCCTTGAGACTCTTCACCACAGGGGAGAGTCAGAGTTAAGGACTAAGGAAGAGGAGGCCATACAAAGTGCCTTTTTTACTTGCCTGCTTATATACCAAGAGGCCAGAGGAGAGTCAGGTTTGTTTACACTATGAAATTAGGTCGATTTTATAGAAGTTGATTTTTAGAAACCGATTTTATATAGTTGATCGTGTATGTCCATACTAAGCGCATTAAGTTGGCGGAGTGCTTCCTCACTACCGTGGCTAGCATCGACTTACAGAGCGGTGCACTGTGGTTAGCTATCCCACAGTTCCCGCAGTCTCTGCTGCCCATTGGAATTCTGGGTTAAGCTCCAATACCTGATGGGGCAAAAACATTGTCACAGGTGGTTTTGGTTACATGTTGTCAGGCCCCCCTCCCTCCATGAAAGCAATGGCAGACAATCATTTCGTGCCTTTTTTCCTGGGTTACCCATGCAGAGGCCATACCACGGCAAGCATGGAGCCTGCTCAGCTCACCGTCACCATACGACTTCTGGGTGCTGCTGGAAGACACAGTACTGCATTGCTACATAGCAGCAGCTGCTTGCCTTTGCAGCAGATGGTGCAGTAGGACTGATAGCCGTCGTATGTCTCCTGGGTGATCCTGGCAGACCTCGGTGAGGTCAATCGGGGCACCTGGACAGACAGGGGTGCCTATTCTCCTCTTAGAGCACCAAATGGGAGCCAGAGACTCCAGGTCATTCTCTTCTTTAAGTTTCGCCTCATGGAGATTCAGTCCTGCCTGGAATATCATGCAAGCTGGAGGCTTCTGCCTCAGGCTGCTCTCCCAGCCGGTAGCACCGTACGGTCACACCTACCCCAGCCTATCCCTTGCTCCCATGGCTCATGAAGCCTGAACAGTAGTAAGGAGCGGTTCAACTACAGGCTGAGTAAGTGCAGAATGGTGTTAGAATGGGCCTTTGGATGTTTAAAAGCTCACTGGTGCTGTTTGCTGACTAGGTCAGACCTCAGCGCAACCAACATTCCCACTGTTATTGCTGCCTGCTGTGTGCTCCATAATATTTGTGAGAGTAAGGGGAAGACATTTATGGTGGGGTGGGGTGGGGTGGGAGGTTAAGGCAAATCGCATGGCACCCGATTTTGAGCAGCCAGACACCAGGGCGATTAGAAGTGCACAGCAAGGCACGCTGTGCATCAGAGAGGCTTTGAAAACCAGTTTCATGACTGGCCAGGCTTCGGTGTAACAGTTGTGTGTGTTTCTCCTTGATGCAAACCTGCCCTCTTTGTTGATTTTAATTCCCTGTAAGCCAACCACCCTCCCCCCCCTTTGAAATAAAGTAACTATTGTTTTGAAACCATGCATTCTTTCTTTATTAATTTTAAAAAAAAGAGAGAGAGAGGTAACGGACAAGGTGGCCTGGATGGGGTTGAGGGAGGAGGGAAAGACAAGGCCACATTGCTCATTGTAGCCACAAAAAAAATCAAACTGTTTGAACGACAGCCTTCTGTTGCTTGGGCCATCCTCTGGAGTGGAGTGGCTCGGCTCGGTGCCCGGAGCCTCCCCCCACCCCTCGTTCTTGGGAATCTGAGTGAGGAGGCTATGAAACATGGGGAGGAGGGCAGGCAGTTATACAGTGGATGCAGCGAGGGTCTGTGCTCTTGTTGGCTTTCCTGCAGCTCCAACAGATGCTTCATCATGTCCATTTTCTCCCCCAGCAGATGCTTCATCATGTCCGTTTGTTCCCCCATTAGCCTCAGTATCGCGGCCTGCCTTCGCTCTTCGCACTCACTTAATTCTTTCCTGGCCTCTGCCACTGAATGCCTCCATGCATTAAGCTGTGCCCTATCAGTGCGGGAGGACTGCATGAGCTCAGAAAACATGTCATTGCGAGTGCTTTTTTTTGCCTTCTAATCTGCAATAACCTCAGGGACGGAGATGATAGGGGCAGCGTAGAAACATTCTATGCTCTACGATTCTGGGGGGACTGCATGGTCATCTGTGCTGCTGAGTTCGCCACGCTGACCAAACAGGAAATGAAAATCAAAAGTTCCTGGGGCTTTTCCAGTGTACCTGGCTAGTGCATCGGAGTTCAAAGTGCTGTCCAGAGCGGTCACAATGGAGCACTTTGGGATAGCTCCCGGAGGCCAATATCGTCAATTTGTGTCTGCACTACCCCAAATTCGACCCAGCAAGGTCAATTTTAGTGCTACTCCCCTCGCCAGGGAGGAGTACAAAAGTCAATTTTAAGAGCCCTTTAAATCGATTGAATGGGGTTGGTTGTGTGGACGTGTCCATTTTAAAATCAACCTAATGTGGCTAAATTCAACCTAACCCCATAGTGTAGACCAGGGCTTGTGAGTGGATATAGTTTCTTAAAACAGATCCAGTAGGAGAAAGAGAGAGAGAAGGAGGAGCTGAGCCAGAATGAGTTTAGTGGAAGGGTCCCAGTGAGTTGAGAGAAAGGGATTGATGTGTGTATTCATTCTTTAGGCTTCTGCACTGGGATTATTACAGCCTGCAAATGAGACTGACAACACAGTGTGTTGGTCCTAAAGTATCAGCTCATTGGGGCCTGGGTCTGGTGGGAACCTGCCAGCAAGAATCTTTCTTGTGTAAGCTCTAAAGTATAATTGCATTCATGGTACCTGCAGAGGGAGGATGTTTGGTTGCCTCAGTCATTAATCCCCCACTCCTTTACATAGGTGTCTTATCCACTTTATCTATCACCGTTACACTGACCAGTTTTGTGTCTATTTCCTCCCTACAGCTCCCCGTCATGGTCCTTTTTTATGATCTTTACTTATTACGTGTGTAAGTTGGTTCTTCCTCACCAGGTAGTAAACTCTTTTGATCTCATTTGCTTGCACTAAATTATGAATGGCTTGGGTGGCTGAATGTTGCACAGGTCTAGGGGGAGGGAAAATTAAGTCAAGGAGTGTCTTTCCCCGGATTGTCCAAACAAGGCCATCTTTTTCCCTCTGAAGGAATGACCAGCACAGCATTAAGAGGATGTTGTGCTGCTGTTTTGCTGTCTGTAAGGTACTTTGGGATCTGTCTGCATGAAGGACACTATAAATGTAAGTTATGAAACTGGCCAACAGTCACAGAACATACAAGCCTGCAAAAATGGCAGGCCCAGAAAAGAAAATCTCTGTCTAACCCGTAGCTTTTGTATGTACGTCCCCATCAACAAAGTTCTAAGTGAGGCAGAAATAAGAGCATTATTGAGTCCTGTACTTTCCATTAAAAGTTGCCTTAAAAACATGCAGAAGTGGCTTGTAAAATAGCCCTAAGAGAGACGTTATGCAGTGTTTAAGAACACAAGGTGCTTTCTTGCAAGTTGTGTTCAAGAAAAAGGCCAGTTGTGGTTTTTTCCCCAAAGTGGGAGATTTCCAAAGTCTTTAATTTCATGAAAGTTAGTTATCCTAGTGCTGTTACAAATACCTTCTGGAGGCTGTAAGCAAGAGCTGTTCCCACCCTGCTGTAAAGCAGTCTGCATACTGTATAGAGCCTACACTCATTGCCTTCTGGCTTTTGGCTTTATGACAATAACTATAAAGTTCAGTCTAAACTTTCTCCCCAGGCTTGGCTTCTCCTAGGGGTCCTACAGCAGGACTTCTTAGTCCATATCTGGACTCCCCTCTGTCTTGCATTCTAACTCCTTTCTGTCAGACGACCACTCCCACCTCTCTTCTATTCATGGTGGAGTTTAATATGACACTCATTAAATTACACTTCTGTAACTGTGAGTTAGGAAGATTCACTTAGCATCACCCAGTGGAGTTAATAGCACATGCGAACAGGTTGGGGCCACAGGAGCCCGCTACCAGCCTGCTTCAGATTTTACAGGTTGCATCATGAACTTCTATCTAAAAAAGAAAAAAAACTCTGGCAAGAGAGCAGTTCCTTTTTGTAGTCACCTTTAATTTGTAATTTATATATACTGAAATCTGAGTCTGTTGAGGGTAAATGATGGTGCATTTCCTACCCATATGTGGAGAACGTTCTATCAAAGTTTATGACAGTTTCCAGGAATTGCTATACTGGACCACACTAGTGATCCATCCCATTCAATATCCTGTCTCTGACAGTGGCCAGTACTAGTTGCTTCTGAGGAAGGTGCAAGAAATCGCTTACTGGACATTTATGAAGTAACCTGCCCACAGGGAAAGTTTTCTTCCTAAGCTGTCAGCAAGAGGTTGGCTCATGCCCTGAGGCACAGGGGTTTAAATTTCGTGTACTTTTATTTATGCCATATAATGTAACTGTGAGTGGTCTCATCCATATAAATGCCTAGTCCATTTGTATTAATATCCCCCATCTTTCTCCTTTCATGGCATCAGCTCTTCATGAAAAGAGAAACTGATCCTGATATTTCTCTTCTTTCCCATTTCAGGTGACATTTAGATTTTTTTAGATCCTCCCCTAACCTCTGTCACTGAAAAAAACTCCCGCATCCTCCAGGACCGGTTTCTCTAGTTCTCTATGGCTTTCATGTCTGCCTGGACTCCAGCACTGTGTATGCACAGTGCAGCCACAGCTCTAACATCCCCCAGAATGTGTTGCTCATTGGAGGGAGACATTAGAAAGTGCAACATCAAGATTGCAGTTTGCTGAATAAAATGGTGTCATGAACTGGAGCAGCTGGTGGTAGTGATGTAGGGACCTTCCTGGAGGAACTAGGGCCTGGTTTACACAGCTGGAAAGGAAAGGTGAGAGACAGGAAGGAAGGCTTTTAGATGGTTTTCTCAGCTGAATTAATGTGAGCCTCAGGATTTGTTCAGATAGACAGGCTGGTGAAGAAGCCATCCAGTCTGGATAATTCCCAACAAGCCTGCTCATCTCTATTGCAGTATTTGAAGTCCATTGGTCAGATTTGGCAAAACACCTTTTACCTGCTACCCTCTGGTCAAGTCGTTCACGCGGCTGAAAGGGTTGCTTTTTTTTTTATGTCGTACTGTTATGCAAACAATGCTATGTAGATGTTCAGGTGAGATAAAAATAAATGTGTAAATGATAGCACAAAACTCGGAATACAGCCTTGTGTGTGTGAAAACGGCTGTGTCCCAATCAACTTACTTTGTATGTGCAAAGGAAGAGCTGCCTTCTGGAAGGTAAACAGAGCAACTCTTTTCCTAATAAAAAAGGAGTACTTGTGGCACCTTAGAGACTAACAAATTTATTTGACCATAAGCTTTCGTGAGCTACAGCTCACTTCATCGGATGCATGTACTGGACTGTATTTTCCACTGCATGCATCCGATGAAGTGAGCAGTAGCTCACGAAAGATTATGTTCAAATAAATTTGTTAGTCTCTAAGGTGCCACAAATACTCCTTTTCTTTTTGCGGATACAGACTAACATGGCTGCTATTCTGAAACCTATCTTTTCCTAATGTTGTTAACTGACACAACCAATCTTTTGTAAATTTAAAGTAAAGAAAAAGACACCAGAGATGCAATAATCTTAGTAATTATTTCAAAAGGGCAGAAAAACTATTCAGAGGGAGTTTGTTTTGTTTTTGGGGAAAGAGCTGATTAAGAAGAGGTCTTATTAAACTAAGCAAACCCACACGGAAGTGATGAATTCCGGAGAGTTTACCAAACATTTGAGCATTTAATTGTTTAGGGGGAGTTACTACATACAGTAGATTTGCATACAGATTGCACAGTGTTTAAGGTTCTCATCTTAACATATAAGATGTTAAGTAATCTCCAGGCTTTTCTGTAACTGTTCTGGAGAGATCTGGAGTTTTCAACAGCAAGTTCATATGTCATAGTAAAATGAAATAAAAGCTGTGTCTTTAATACATTAGTGTGTGCATGTGCACATGAACACACACTTGCTTACACCGATATCTTGCTTCATAAATATTAAAGGTCAAATTCTCTTCAGATACAATGGTGTAAACCTGGAATAACATCAGTGACTTCACTTAGGTGCTCAGATGCTACAATGATGAGGGTGGTATAAGAACCTACGTAGCACAGAATTCACTATTATTGCACATGATTTACACTGATATGATTGAGATCAGAATCTGGTCTAAATAATTAATTTAGCATGAGTGGAAAAGAAAAACAGCACATGGAAGATATCATTAATGGAAATACATATGTCGTTGGCTCTCACATAATAAACTGGCAGCTCTCACTGAGGTAACTGCATTTTATTTGCAAAGTACACTTGGGAATTTTTTAAAAAGTAATTACACATTTTCCTCCATTTCCACCGATTTCCAGAGAACAGTACTTTACAAATACAAACAGAAACAAGTAGAACCAGGTTTCAATACACTTTACGATCATGACTTTTTAAAGGCTCAGGAGCTACAAGCTTATTTGAGCCAGTGTCAAAAGAAAGAGGAATAAATTTCAGCAAAGGAAGAAGGAGGCAGTAAAGATAACTATATAGAATAACCAACAAAGGACAGCACTGGGAACAACTGTATAAATAATTGTAAATGGTTAGATACATATTCTAAGAGGCAATGTAATAAAATGCTGCTGACTCAGGAAAGAACAGTAGCTAGGGAGAATTTTCTGAACCCTTGCCATTTTAAAAGGCTCATTTTCCAAGTATGAAAGGATAGCTGTAGCTTTTCCTGAATAGAAAACATTACACCTACTGTTCTTCAGATATGCCACAGAGACTGGCTTATCTTCAAGAAAATATAGTCTACCACTTCCATGATGCAAAAATCTGTGCAAGGCTGCAGTATGATGCAGTATTTCTCCCCACCCAGCTGGCAGATTCAGAGAGAAATCAGCTGACTCAAAGGCTGCTGGAAAAACCTCTCATTTGTCTGGTAAGAAATTGGCAGAGGGAAACAGAGGATTCTTGCAAATAAGATCTATTACCATGGCCAAATACTCAGACTAATATAAATTTTAAATCTCTCTCTCCATGGCCCATTATTGAATTGTACAAGCCAATGTAATTATTCTGCTGCTAACCATGTTCAACCGCAAATAGGAAGATAGACAGCTCATCTTTTAAGTGCCTTGTTTGTCTTTTTAGACTCTCTTTTTGCCTTGCCAAGAGGAGAGGCGGCATTAGAGGACACATCTCTACTATAGCCCGAGGCCAGTGTGAGAAAAGGACCTGTGAGTCAGGTAAAGTTAACAGGGTTGGGATCAGGCCATAAGAGGGGTAGCTTGAAGGGCCCAAATCCTTTTTAAGTCAATGTGAGTTTTGTCAGGACTTGAAAGGAGACAACTGATGAGCAGAAAGATTACTACTACCACAGAATAATCCTGATATTAACTAGGCTCTGTGTCTGATAACCCCTGGAGGCCCTGGGATCTACTACAGGCCAGTAGCCCAGTAGATAATTTGTTGCTAACTGAGCCTACTCACGTAGATCATGAGTTAAAAACACAAGTCATGCTGTTTGTCATTGCACTAATGAATCTGAGATGATGCCACTGTAAAATCTGTACATTACAGATTAATTAACGCATTCATTTAACATCAATATTTTAATTCCTGTGTATAACAATGAACTGGAAAAAGTTTCAAAAGGAATGTGAACGGTCTAGTCTTAAGTCAAAAGGGCAAAATACAATCTAAGCAACTGATTCGAAATTCACCTCAGTGCTGAAGATTTTAGAGAGAACAGCTGGTTAGCAGCAGCAGTGCTCTAGCTTTTTACCATTAAACCTGAATTAAAATCCCAGAGCAAGCTGTGGCCTAGTCTCCATATGCCAACATCATGAAAACCCCTCAATTAACGAATGGCACTTTCTACTGAAAAGAGGCCCAAGATTAAAAGAGCAGGAGGTGCTGCAGGTTATTACTGAAGTGCACTGTCCTGAATGGAAAGGAACTGTGAAAGACTTGCAGTATGCCTGGGCAGACTTGCAGTATGCCTGGGCACGCTCTTCTTAGATCACCTAAAGTCCTGATCCAGCATTGAGCAAATATCATGGTAACACAGGTCCTCATCGTCATGAGCACTACAAACCTCACAAATATAAACAAAAATATGTTTTGCGGTTTTTTAAACAAATTATTCAAATCTTTTTTTCCTTTAAAAATAATTAAAATCATGTCAGCACTCATAAATGACCCTATAATAATAAGCTAGTGTATGCCTGCTACGAAGGGGAAAATTCTCGGGTTTTTTTCTAAAATTTTCATGTATTCCTAACTTCTATAAACAGATTAATCTTTCAGACCACAAAAGATTACATGAGAAGATTTAACTGGAAATTTTCAGTTGAGAAAACTATATCTGTTGGGTCATGTTAAATTTCATACATTTTGTTAATGTTTTTAAATTTAATTAACTTTTCAAAATATGGAAAGTTGTAAAAGCACCTGCTATTTGTGTGCAAATATAGTTATTTAGCCAGGTTTTTGGAATCATCGCTCTGATTCTCAAATCCCATTACACCTGTGTAAATCAGGAATAAATCCAATCAAATCAGTGGAGTTACATTGGTGTAACATATGTTTAGGTGAGAAGTGACCTCATGTTATTCACTACTGAACTTCCGCAGAAGCCTCTGCACTGGTGAACATATATTTTTTTCAGACTTTTTTAAAATGATGCTCAGATACTCAGTAGACCAGACAGCCTCTGAATTGGATACATCAGAGTTTAGGCACTTTATAAAATGCAAACTGAGAGCCAAAGTCCTTTTGCTTGTCTTCTACAAACAATCCCATTGCTTTAAATGGGACTACATGCTTGAGTAAAGTCATAACAATTGCAATTCAAAAAAGACATTTGATGTACTAGCTCACTTTCAAACACTGTGAAATGGAAAAAACTTCAAAGTATTTTGTGACATTTTTTCATTATTTTGACCATCTCTAATTGTAATAGAAAGATAAGCACCTCTATAGAATATGGCTCATGGCAGAAACGTCCTTCACTATAGTGAACTGTAAGGCCAGATTAAAAATGTTTTAGATTTGGTACCAGGCAAGCCCCAAAAAACACTGAGAAAGGACTTCCATGGTTCTGTGTGCTACTCCATGTCATCGGTGCTTTCACTGAATCAAGCCAATAGTGAGGTAACTTCTAAAACAGTTGTTCTTACATTCACTGAAAGGACAATGTTTTGATGTCATAGTGACAGCAGAAACACATTATTTCCATTCAACTTACACTCCTATGCAATTGCCATTGCTGAAGTAATTCTGTGATATATCATTCACCACACTGTTTTTACAGCCTGTCAACTGAAGCAAAGTTACAGGCTCCCCAATTTCAGGTAACTGTCCTGATATGTCTGTCCTTTTGCACAAATACATCTGAGCACATTCTTTAACATAATGCCTCCAAAGACAGTAACCAAGTTTGTTAATGCATCACATACAACTTCAAATCTTGTAGTTCTATAAACTACACCTACCTAATCCCGCTGGATAAATATAATAAGGATGTAGTAGAACCCCCCCACCCCCACAAATCAACAGGATCAAAAAGTTCTCCTTTCTGTGACATCGCTTCAAAGTCTTCTGGTTTTTAGAACAAAACTTCATTTTGTGGTGGAAGGGAGATGAGTAAGAACCACGATAATACAAACAGGCCAAACCCTTCCAAAAGGCCACAGGAAACAGACGGTGTTGCAGTGAATAAACAGTTGAGTTCACTGATATTCTGATGGGACTGGCGAATCCTCCAGAGGAATAGCAGTGCATTCTCTCATATCAGTATCCGAGTCGCTGGGTGGGAGAGTGGTATCATTAGGCTCACATGGGCAGCAGCTCACTCCTCCTATCCGGCTGCTTGGTGGATACTGCAGGGAAGCACGGAAGTCTAACGATAGCACTATTAGACGGTACAGTTGTAACATCACAACTAAGATATTCTTAGCTGTGAAAAACACCAGCATCTGATTGATTACTTTAAAATAGCTCATCAGTATCAAACGTAAAACGAGGAAAGGGCCATCTTGTATGAAGAGGCTGATTCCAATGTTCCACAGGTCTGCACTGTGTCTGCACAGCAGTAAAGTGGGGACTCTCATAGATGACACAGATAGTTTACAGCCAATATGTTGCACTGTAAATAAAAGACATGCTGTGTTAATGTAGCACTCTGAAACCTAGACATGAAAGGCTGAAAGGGCAGCTCAGAGGTAGAGTAGATTATTAGTGCACTAAACTATCAACCCTGCAGGTCCAGGTTCAAAATAAAGTATGCCCAGGGCTTGATACAGCAAAGCGTGCACTTCCCTCTTAAGAATGTACTTACAGTTAAGTATACACTTAAGTGCTTTGTTGAATAGGGCTTGAAAACAATATGGTCTCACTCTGTCCTTGTTGGACACTTGTCCACATCACACACCCACCATACAGATTTGGTATGACCAGTAACCTCCTTTCAGTGATGGCACATGGCTCACACAGCTGGCCTTGTAGGTTAGGGTTATGATATACAGGATGGGAGGTATGTACAGTGCTTACAAACAGTATGAATGACTCTAGTCATTGCTATCTATTTCTGGTTTTATGGGTACTAAATCACATGGGTATATCTTAACTTGTATGCACGAGTCTTCCTTAACCTGATGAAAACGTCTCGCTAGCTAACTTAAAATGCTTACAGTGATATTGCACCTGCAAGGCAAGATAATATCTAGGGGTCACTCATGATAAATATGGTTGTCTAACATGAAAAACTTACCACTGAAATTAGGTTATTTTGTTTAGACTGCATAATTTTTAGATTTAATTAGTATCATAAATCATGACACATTCAGTAGAAGAACTGTATTGTTTATCTCTTTGGATGTAAATAATTCGGTCAAGAATGGAAAGCAAACCTCTTAGAACAGCGGAGCATTTCATTTGAATTCATTAGAGAAACAAAAGTTTCTGCATGCAGTTGCTGAATTTTTTATGCACTTGTGCATCATCATCTTGAATCACCCTGCCTTGATGCAGCTGAATGTCATGTGCAGCACTGACATAGCCCTTTGTTACAAAGCACAGTGGTGCAGCCGTAAAAAGTAAAATTTTTGTGTCTCACTCAAACAGCTGTACAGAGGTGTGATAGTTACAAACTTACCTTCTTAAATAGAATTGTCACATATGGTAAATATTTTAAAGAGCATACATATACTCTTTCCTTTAATTTTCCACTGTGAAATGTAGGGAAAGAAACAGAATAGCAATGACAAGGAAAAACCTGGCATACATGTTGCTTCATTTAAATTAATGCTACGATCCTTTAAGGGTATTTGAATGCTTTCTTGAACTAGAGTGGTATTTATTTTTGAAAGAATACATTGTTAGCAAATCTGTATCTGCAAATCTGAATGTGACACATCTTAAAAGCTCCCGCATCAATCTGTAGCATCGAGCTGCTAAAATGAAAAATTAAAACATGGAAATATGGCCTCAACCTTAATATTTAAAAAAGCCTAATATCCTTTGTAAGAAAATGGCTTCAGAAAAAGTCCCAGAAGAAAAAAATGATTGAGCTATTTTATCAATTTTATATAAAAACCTGTTGAAAATAATTCCTGCTTGAGCTGATGGTATACATGAGATGCAGCTGAATTGTAAACTCCCAGAAAAGAGGGGTCAGAATAATAGATGCTGATATAGGGAGATGTCCATTATGCCTCCCTGCACCAGAAAAGCCCTCTCTGCAAGAGGATAAAATCACCCTGAGGTAGGACCACTTGTGATGTTTCTACTACCTCCTTTCCCTGGTGTTCAAGCCAAGGATGAGCAGCGTAATACTTTTATGGTTTCCAGAGAAGCTCTGTGGACTGGAGCCACCAAGTCGGGGAGTGTCTGGCCATGCCCTTTTCTCAGTCAACCATATCCACTTTATGGGCTATGCCGGCCTCATGTTAAGAAGAGGACATCCCAACTCAGGGGCTCTTTGCCATCGTCTACCCCAGTGGGAGCCAGCATAGTTCCAGGAGTGGCTCTAGCCCCCGGGTTTATAGTTAAGGTTGTGTCAATTTTTCCATTATAATGACACAATCACAGCAGGTGCTCCTATTTAACACATTCAGCAGCAATTCCAGTTTGCCTGGAAACAAACAGTGTATATTAAAGAGATCACAGTTCAGCTTGAAATAAATCTTCCTTCAAAAGAAAGCATACTTATTTTTCTATGCTGATGCTGAGCTTCCTTCGAATAACGCATCATTGTCTCTGTGATGTGAAATGCCGACCAAAAGCCCACAGCATAGTCTTTGGCAGTGGTGTTTACTTTCATTCACATAAAGCTGTAAGTGTGCACAGCCCTGAGACATGCTCATCTCTGAAAAAGCTGTTTTGCTGATACTAACCTGCAAGATCAAGTGGAAACTGCAACATACTCCAAGTCCATACACAAAGAATTGCATAAACAAGAGCATGGTTATGCCTAAAAATAAACAAACAAAAAAGTGAGTAACTAATTAAATGAACCCCCAAACTATTTAGAACACGGTCACTTTTAAAAGGATTTGGAGCTCAACAGTACAGCTAGTGGGTTCATGTGTCATTCCAGTGGAATTCTGGAGAAACCTGGGGCAACTCCTGGTGGGAATCCCTACAGTTGGTTTGCATTTTCCACCTGCTTGAGCTGTGTGATTTAGACCAAACCTCAGAGTTAAAACTCAAGAGTGATCAGAGTATGGAAATAAATTCTGAGGCTCAATGAGGAGAAGATGCCCTACCCTTCTGGTGATTTCACATCTTCGTTGAGCTTGAACCATCTTTGTTATGTAGAGAGAGCCTGCCCTGCTGTTAAATAAGTTTTCTGTTACAGGTACAGCTTAGTTGAATAGTGAAAAAAGAATAATGTATGGATATTTTCAGGGACAAAAGTGCCAAGTTCAGTTCCCCATTATTTGTGGGGTCACATTCTTTATGAAAATTCAGATAAGTGAGTATCTCTGAAGATGTTTCTAAATCATGCTAATTATTATTCATCTGAAAATTCACATTGGAAGCAGATTACTCTCTCCTCTCCTATTTTAAAACCTTGTCACCCACTCAGGGAGGAAACCATATCAGGTAACCGAACATGCAACTTGGATAATGAATAGCCACGGCAAACTGTTTGCAAACAACATACAGTCTGAAAAGTATCTGATTTACAAGACAATCAAGATTAGCTTGTGAACAAATCACTAACCAAAGGAGAGGCTCTGTTTGTAATAAATAGTTGGAGTAGCTCTAATTGTATGTATTGTAAACAGTATGTGTTAGTTACTCCATTTTCCTGGTTGTTTGAGTCCTTTCCTTTTGATGAATGTGGCATGTTTCATTATGAATAACGTCCTACGAAGCGGATGGGAGCTACTTGTCACCTCCATGGAGGCGCAGAAGAAGATAAAAAGTCCTAGACAGTAACCATCTCTTGACATCTCTGAATAATCTAGTTGCAGCAACCCCAAATTCACATGGATTACAAAACTTGAAATGGAACAAGAAAGTCTTCAGTATAACCTTGGATACAAATGATGTACTTCAGGAAATATTACTTACCTTACATTTTCTACTTCCAAAGTCTCGCTAGTGAATTCAAGTATGTCTGCTGCAGTTCCCACAAACATAAGCAGCAGCTGGGACAACTGATCACGGGTGATTTCACCACCAATGGGAAGAAGCCATCTCCCTATTATTAGTAGTAGTAGAAAAGTCTGGTGGAGTCCTAGCGTCCATACAGTTTCGCACACTGTGGAGAGCTGGGAGACAAAAACTCTAGCCTATTGCAAAGACCAAAACAACAAGAAAAATACTGTAACAATAGGAACATGAGATGGTCTAGCTATAAAAACTTATCTCCACTGAATGCACCTTCAATTCAATTGATCATGTTAGCTCTTTCTTCAAGCAGAATTAAAGCAAACCCGTTCATGCTGCTGGTGTGACTCACTCAATGGACTGCCAGACCGAGTTGATTTATCTTTCTTTTTCTTCCCTTGTCTCATTGTTCACTTAACTGTTATACTTTGCTCCACTGTAACTCCAAAATTGTTGAACTCAATTTTGTCATTCTTGGGGAGGAAGGAAATCCCTTCAGACTCAGACCAATCCTAGCAACAACATTTAGAGAACAAGCACCATCTACACCAATGGCTTTTTATAAATGACAATTTTCATCACACCACTTTGCAAAACTGTCCTGTGCAAGGTTCACTACATAGACCCAAAAAGTGCTATCTTATCTCTGTGCCCCTATATATCATAAGGTCTATAGATTGAGTAGAGAAAGGTATCCCACCGACTCAATTATGTGATGATCTGCTCCCTCATTTTTGGGAGTGCTCTCTTTTAATTGATTGAAGTCTTCTCTGTTGCCAATATTCTCCCATGTTTGTTCAGTTTCATTATTGCAAAACTACAATAAACAAAAACATCATACACTGAGAAAACATCATGGGGCTGGAGGAGAATTCTTGAATTTTCACCCAACAACTTCATCCTAGACAGACATCTCCTTCCTTCCATTCCAACATTTAATCTCCCAATTTCCCATTCCTGTTGTCTTAGCTGTACTTGCATTATACTCCAGCAGCAAACTGTAATATGCCACTTGCTCACCCCATTTGCAGAACTTGAGCCTCATTTGCATGTTGATCCCAGTCTCAGCAAGCCCACAATGGATGTCACTCCTGAAGCCCAACCTCCTGTGATGGTGTGCTGTGAATTCCAAGCCAACTAGTTCTGAGAGAGCCTGTGGTTCTACCTATTCATGTATTAAAATACTATGTAATGCCAACACTGTACTGCACTTAGTTTTACTTCTGAAGTTTGACTCTGACTTGCTGGATTAGTAAATACAGTATGAGTGTAGGATCCAGACACTGCAGCAGAGTTCTAGTAGTACAGTAAACATTTTTGTTCAGAATCTAGTCAACTGCCTTTTTATTAGCATATTTTAATAAACATATTAGAAACAAGAGAAAAATGACAGGTATCCATTTACTGCCACAACCACTGGTAGCTTTCCCCCCGCCCCCTTGTGTACTATAAGCCTGACCATTTTCTCTTTCTGCATCAGAAAACTCCAATGCAATATCATTTAGAAAGGGAAGGGGTTTCAGTACAACTATCATTTTCCCTTTAGGGCTATGAGTTCTGTGGCTTTCTCTGTGATTATCAATAGTGCCATCCTATTAGTTGATTTATTTCATAATTCACATAAGTTTGAAGGGACCTGCTAGGGAGCCCCTAAATTACTACCCAGTTTTGTAAAACAGAGTATTGTAGATTTTCTATATTGTATGTGGTGTTGAATTTTCTAGTAACTGCCAGTATATTTTAGCAGAATCAAATATGTCTGATATAGGATTTGTATGATCTTAGTGGGTTTGTGTGCCTAACTTTATTGGTCCAGTTCTGCTCATTTGCACTACTTTACATCTGGAGTAATGTAACTGATGTCAGTAGTATTACTTCAGATTTACACCAGTGTAAGCAAAATTTGGCTCCATTCTCTGTAGTTTCATTGTCCAGGAGAGCATCCAAATACTGCAAAAATGACACCTTACAAACTAGTTTGATACAACATATGACCACCTTCTATGCATGGGTGCAAAATCCAGCGTTATCTTAGAAGGATAGATGATTTCTGGGTGTCTGCAATGGGTAGAAAAAAAGACTTTTTACTGAATTAGGAATTTTTTATTTACCCCAAAATCATTGGGTATGTAGAAAAATATCTGTTCACTAACGGTGAAATTCTTCCATTGTTCAGGGGGCTAACACAGCATTCCCCATTTTGAAGACTTAAGTGGTGCATGGGTCTAGTGCTGAGGTGAATTTCACTCTAGAACTGGACTCAACACCATTTGCTATATGGTAGGGAAACCTCTGTAAAGTTTTGACTTCACTTCATAATGCAGTATGCTGTAGCTCTCTGTAATATGCCACCAATGGTTCCAAAAATATCCAGTCAGGCTCCCTCTGCTTAGAAGGTAAATCAGGGTTAAGGCTGATAGCTGCATTCTAATCTGAAGACAGGTGTGGCCTATGCTTTTGCGGGGGGGAAGAGACTATTTTCAAGACAACTTTCTCTTATCCAGGGGACCTGTCTGTAATTATTCTGGTTGTTTCATTTCTCCTTCCATAAGATCCCTCAGAGGAAGAAAAGATAAACCATTTTTTCTGGCAAGAGGCTATTTATTTCTATCTTCCAAGGAAACTCCTGCTGTAATTGGTGAAATGTCAGGACTAATTAAGAAACAAAGCTATGTGCTGCTGTGTATCCCCTTAGAGCAGAAAAGCACCTCTTTGAGTACATACAGCTCTGACAGAATGTAATGAAGGCAAAAAAACCTGAAGTTACTGAACTTCAGTAAACAAATCCTCATTGCATGGGGCTGCGGTGATTAAAGAAACTACTGTGATGCAGGGAGCAGATATTCAGTGACTCTTATTATTGTCCCTGGAGCAGATTGGATATGATTTTAAAAATCTATCTTCCTAACAATCCCTAAGCATCTCATTTCATTCTACTCAAAAACAAAGCTAATTAGAAAATCAAACTCCTCAGTTATTGAAGACTTTAATCCCATCATATTTCTGCCAGACAGGCCCGGATGATTGTTTTCTAGCATGCTCATCGCATCAGTATAGGAGTTAAGAGTGGGATTCACAAAGGTATGTACAGTAGGCACCTAACTCCCATTGATTTTAATGGAAGTTAGGTGCCTAAATAAGAATCCCACCATAACTTTTTCTGCACCAAACAGACAGTTTTCCAGGGAGTGCTAGGGATCTACATGCTAGTACAAAGGCAACATCTTCCAAAAAATACCTGAATTTGAGGTTCCACTTTTCCCCTTTACTGAGAATGAAGCATAAGTGAAGCACCTCAGGTACCACTGTGCAGTAATTGTGGACAAAAGCTGTAAATAGAGCCCCTTCCCCAATAACCTGGAAATTCAGAAAAAAGCTCTTAGGTTAGCTGTTTGGGTTATTTGTGGTGGGATGGGGGTGGAGAGTTTCACAGGGAGAGAGTTTAACATAAACAAGGGAAAAGAACCATGGATGTTTTGTATCTTATGAGATGGAAGGTAGACAGAGGCATTACTGTGGACATGTGACATGAACAAAACAATGAAACACGAACACAATGTGGTTAAATGAGGAGGCTGCAATTTTATTTAAAGCTATTGTCTAATTGGGTTAATGACTCCAATGTACCCAGGAGGGTTGTTTTAGTACACATCTCAACAGACACCACTGGCCTGGGTGGGACTATAACCTGAGGGTGAGTGTGAAGGCCATGCCCCCTCTACACCCTCAAGCTTGCCAAGGAATGGTGACTAGAAACCAGAGTCACAACACACTTCCTTCCTCCCACTTGGGGTAGGAGCCACAAACTATGCAGGACATAGAGGCTAACCCCACTGTGCATGACTGTGCTCAGGGTCAATGCCCAGGCAACCCACTGGGTTACAGGGAGCTTGAATCAGACTATTTTTAATTTATCTATGGACTAGAATTGCCAAAGTTGCACCAAGTGTAATGTAACCCCTGAGCCCAGACCTCTTGGATGCCAGGTGGAGGGTGAAAAACCCACCCAGCGCTTTGCCAGTTTTGCCATGTGGGAAAAATCCCTGCCAGACTCCATCACCAGAGATCCAGCATGTAGATTAAGAGGAGGGCTGAAACAGGGAGCCCACAATG
The DNA here is from genome assembly GCF_965152235.1 of Eretmochelys imbricata. Classification (NCBI taxonomy): domain Eukaryota; kingdom Metazoa; phylum Chordata; order Testudines; family Cheloniidae; genus Eretmochelys; species Eretmochelys imbricata. The sequence goes on from NC_135578.1 coordinate 77,363,730, forward strand.
GCTGCCCCATCTGGACAGAAAGCTGTATCAATCTCTTCGCTCTGCATTGTCACCAAATGGGAGCCAATCACAGAGCCATAGCACCACCCTGAATTGTAGTGGCGTACTAAACTGCAGTACACTATTCAGCCACTAGGTGGCACAGTGTGTAAAATATCTTATCTAAGCTAACTTCAGCCATACCTGGCAGAACTTTAAAGGATCTTGTACTGAACGCATCTGGTGTTTAGCTCTGAGAAGGAAGCTCAGTCTGTATCTGGTACAGGAGCCTGGGCTGCTAGGAGCAGCCCAGCAACCTGCCATGTACATGACACGCAGCGCAGTAGGTGGGACAGGTCCAGAACCCAGGCTCAGATGCAGAAGGTGGAAGGAAGTGATGGGAGGATAAGAAGCAGCAGCAGCCCCACCACAGTGAAGGAAAGTGGAGAGGAAAAGGAGAGGGAACATGTGGAACACTGCCTCAGCTGTTCCCACTTGAGAGAGCTCCTCCCTCTCCCCCACCCTAGCAGGTATCTCAGCAGCTCCTGGCACCATCAAACTGCAGCCTGGTGAGCAAGGTGAGAACTGTCATATTGGGGTAGGGATGAGGAAACGGAGACCATACATGCAAAAGCAACTTACTCTGTCCGTAGCTATCTGGGTCCCTCTTTCTATTTCTAAAGCTATTTGTGTTTTAATGTGAGCTTTTCTCCCGCAGTGCTGGACTTCTCCTTCTGAAGAATTCTGCCCTGACTTGCACTCCTTAGTCCTTATTCTGGACTAGATGTGAGCAAATAGTGGACACATATATTTGTTAACATGTTCATTTAGTCTGAGTCCTGATTTGATTCAATTACATTTGTGTCTTGTTCTAGCTCAGTTCTCTGGGAATATTTACGAAACTGGTGTGTGTTCACATGGAAGTTTGGGGAAGAGCTGTTCATTTTACAAAGTACGTACAAGCGTGAATGGGAGCATTGGCACTAGAGCTATTCGCCCTGCCCATCTATCCACTATATACATGCAATTATTTAGTGGGAATATGACACTTATTTAGTGGGAAACTCCTGCTGCAATTGGTGAAATGTCAGGAAAAAGAAAATTGAATGTAAAGCCTGGCAGGCAGTAAATAAATCTGGCTTACATCTTTCCTTCTCTGTCAGGAAGGAACTCAACTATTTTTCAGTATTGGATCTATATACGTAGCTAGATGTAATTCTCTTTATTGTGCAAAAAAGGATAGGAAGAAATTTTTAAAATCCTCAAACTTCCTTGGCTAACTTATTTCCTACATTTTTTTCTTCCTAAAATGAGATTCAACATCCCTATGATTTCTTCACATGTTTTTCCTACAGTCAAACCTGAGAGTTAGGAACACCTCGGGAATGGAGGTTGTTTGTAACTCTGAACAAAACGTTATGGTTGTTCTTTCAAAAGTTTACAACTGAACGTTGACGTAATACAGCTCTGAACTTTACTATGCAGAAGAAAAATGCTGCTTTCCCTTTATTATTTTAGTAGTTTACATTTAACACAGTACTGTACTATATTTGCTGCTGCTTTTTTTTTGGTCTCTGCTGCTGCCTGATTATGTACTTCCAGTTCCAAATGAGGTGTGTGGCTGACCGGTCAGTTCATAACTCTGAGGTTCTACTGTATTTATAAACATTAAGTGATCCAATCAAGGAACAGAAACCATATCGTGATCAGTTATAGGCCAAATTCTAGATTTTAATACTGCAAGGAGCAATTGCTACAGCTTGTGAAAACCCTATAGACTAATTCAGAAAATTCCTTTTGGGATTGCAAACAGTTTGCAAATGGAATTAAGGGCCAACTAATAAACTTTTCACAGTGTCATTTGACCAACTCTATTCTGGACCCACTGCTACAAGGGGCAGAGTACCCTCAATTGCCACTGACTACTGTGGGAGTTGAGAGTTTTGAAAACTCCAAGGGAGTTCTCAGTACCTCACAGGATTGGGCCCCCTGAAGCAACAGACGCACCTATGGGGCTACACTGTAAAGAATGAAGTTGATGCTGGAGACCTTCATAGTCTGCTGCTATGGAAATACATGTGATGCTGCCAATTCTGCACTATGACTTGCTTGCAGGATTAAACGTGAAGAGAAGCTGGACCGTGACTAGGGCCCTACCAAATTCATGGTCCATTTTGGTCAATTTCAAGGTCATAGGATTTTGAAAAATTGCAAATTTCATGATTTCAAATATTTAAATCTGAAATTTCATGGTGTTGTAATTATAGGGGTCCCGACCCAAAAGAGGGTTGTGGTGGTGGTGGGGGTTGCAAGGTTATTGGAGGGGTGCGTCGTGGTATTGCCACCATTACTTCTGTGCTGCCTTTAGAGCTGGGTGCCTGGCCAGCAGCTGCCACTCTCCGGCCACCCAGCGCTGAAGGCAGTGCACTAGTGCAGAAGTAAGGATGGCAATACCATGACCGCCCTACAATTATCATGTGACTCCTCCTCCCCCCTCCCTCCTGCCCTGCAACTCCTTTTGGGTCAGGACCCCCAGTTTGAGAAATGCTGGTCTCCCCTGCGAAAGCTGTATAGTAGAGGGTAAAAGTACACAAAAGACCAGATTTCATGGTCCACGATGAGTTTTTCACGGCCACGAATTTGATAGGGCCCTACCCATGACATAAGGAGAGGACACTTGTTTAAATATAGTCTTTTGTCTCCCGCAAAAATGTCAGGGCAAGTGATGAAAAAACAAACATTTACTTTATTAGTAGGATGATATATCAAGTTGGATCTAGCATTAAAATCATACTTAAATATACAGAGCAGAGCTGAGCAAACAATTGTTTTTTTAGTTTGGTGGCCAAACTGAAAAATCCAAAATAAAAAATTCATTTCAGGTTAACTCAAAATTGAACTTTTAGATTTTTTTTCTTGCCACAACAAAAAAACCCCCAAATTACATTTTTCTTTTGTTTAGATTCTGGGTGTTTTTTACCCCTTCTTAAAGATAAATCTAGCTAAACTTCTACTGAAATATCACTTCAAAATGAAAAGTGAAAATGTTTCATATCAAAAAAGCTAAAACAAAATGTTTTGACACTCTTCATTTTTTTTCATCTGAAATTATTTGCCATATTCTACCCAAATTTGCAAATAGTTTGTCATCCCAAAGCTGCGTTTTTTAATAAACACATTCATCCACAAAACTTTGCCCATATGTAGTACAAAGCACTAGTTCTGTCCGTGGGGTGGATTTTGGTTGCTTCTTAAACTGTTCAGGGTTGTTTAAAATAAATATTTGGTTGGCACATCTTGTAACTTCTTTTGTACTGAATGGAAATTTACCTTTAACCTGGCTGTTGCTCAAGTACACGTGGAGTATGAGTGAGCTCTCTGTGAGCCTGATTCAAAGCATTGAAGCATGTGTATAAAGTTAAGCATATACTTAAGTCATTCTCTATTCAGCACAGCACTTAAACACATTCTAATGTGGCTTGCTCAATTGGGACCTTAAGCTTTAGGAAGAAAACAGGAATGTCTCAAATCTGTGTTTTTACAGATTATAAAATTTGTCAGTTTTCTACCTTGCTATTTAATTCACTGATTTTACTGACTAATTTTTTTTACTCAACATAGTTCAATCTGACTTTATACCATAACCCTCTATTAAAAAAGTGCATCCCAACATGTTTTAAATCAGAGGTCCTCAAACTGTGGTCGGTGAGCTCCATTCAGGTGTTCTGCAGATAGTTCCCTGTAAGGTGCATGCCTGGGCGGCTGCACACAAAAGAATAGTGCTCGCAGGTGTGGCTCCACTAATTAGGTGCCTGGACCCTGGAGAAGACACATATAAGGTGAGGTGGTGGCCTTGGGAGGGAAGAGGGGGCAGTGGGGTGAGAAGAGGGGGTGGGGGGGAATTTGGGGTGTGCAGGGCTGCAGCGGCCAGAGAAAGAGGCAACTTTCCCCAGCTCCAGGGCTGTGACTGCTGGGGAGAGGCCCCCCTCCTTCCCAGCCTCAGCTCATGGGCTGCTGTGGTGGGGGAGAGAGGGAGAGACCCTCCTCCTTCCCAGCCTCAGCTCTGTGGCTGCCATGACGGGGAAGAGAGGGCACATCCATCGCATTAGACAGGTAAGACTACTGATATTAAAATATGAGTTGTGGGCTTTTATTTCTAGAACAAAAAACATCTATTATTAAGGTTTTTTTTAAATATATATAGCACTTTTATCCAAAGCGCTTTACAATAGTTAGCTAATGGTTCAAACAACATTTGGAAAGATCATTAAGTGGTCTGCCATGACCCTCAGCAATTTTCAAGTGATCAGTGGGGAAAAAAAAAGTGAGAACCGCAGCTTTAAATAATATAAGGCACTGTCGATATTTCACATATCTGATATATATACGTGTGTGTGTGTATATATATATATATTAATTAGTTATGCTCATTCCTGTGATACTTATGGAAGCAAAACTTGCATGCCCTTCAGTGGTAGGGGAGTACATATTAAATTATGCCCTAAATAATTACCACTTTTTGGGGGGAAGAGCTAATGTTTACTTTCAGGGATTCAATCTGAGAGCAAAATCTTTAATAGTATTTACTGCCTCAGTTACCACAAAACCTTTTTATTGTGTATTCAATAAATGTGCTATAGTTGTTGCACAATTGCCTGGTCTTGATCCTTTTATTAAGAAAAGGCACAAGATATTTTATTATAAAGAGTAGTACTTGTGACTGGGTGCTACATTTTGACCTAATTATTAACAAGACTGATGTCCTTCCCTGAGGTCTTGGTTTGAATCCATTAGGTCATGTGTACTTTCAGAATCCTCTACCCTTCTCTTCAAGAATAACCTGAACTATTTACTTGATATACTCCCACTTTAATTCAGAGGAGCAGTATATCAATAAAATACAAAGTATGCCATGTTGTAACATCATTCTGGGACATAATCTCCTGCCTTTGACTACAGAATTAGCCTGTTTCTTAGCCCAGAGTTAACAATTACAAATGTTCTCAATATCCACTTTACCTGTTCACAAATGTTTAGGAAGATGTGCCAAACATGAAGACAATAAATTCTTGCTTCTGTGTTTAGAAAGAGCCTCAGGCAATCTCAGTGCAAATGCAATTTTGAATATTTGATAATGTTTCTCTGTGATCTAACAATGTTTCAGAGGAGAAAATGAGGCTCTGTATTTGATTAATCAAACTTATTCATTTTCTTCCTATTGCTTTCTGTTAACGATCCTCTCAGGCTCTTCTGAGGAAGTTCTAATGCAACCCTTGGGGCTAAATCCTGATCCATGCTAAGCCCCATTGTGCTACTCTGGCAGTGCTAAGGGGACTTAAATATGCTCTAAGTGGGGAGATGACAATCATCCAACACTGAGGAATCAGCTGATTAAGAGCTGGCTGATTTAGGCTTGTTCTATGCTCTGTTGTTCCCCCCTACCTGGCATAGGGGGTGCATCAAAGATAAGAGGGAACCTTAATGCTGCTCTGAACTATACTGACTAGGGCTGGAGCTGCATAGAATTGGCTTTAGGATTGGAAAGCTGCAGTTGACTCATTTGCAGCTTCCCCCACCCACTCACAACTACCCCTAGCCCTTCCTTGGTGCAGCTGAGGATTCCACTCTTGAAATGGAACGTTCTCATAATCCTCATGAATAACAAGAGGACTTAGCCTTAATAGAACACCTTTAATCCAGGGATTTCAAAATGTTTTACAAAAAGGGGTAAGTATAAGTATCTTTTTTTTAAAAGAGAAAATAAAGCATAGATAAAAGTGGCTTTCCAAAAGTCACAAAGGGAATCAACAGCAGAGCTAGGACTAGAATCCAGGCCCTGTCCCTGTCTGCTTCATCACATGTGTAATAGCTCTGGAGACTGGCTCCATTATTTAATCAGAAAGCACAGAAGTCAGTACATCTCTGGTCAGAGGGCCAGCAGGAGGCCTATGCATCACTTAACTCTACTTAAACCCTCAAATAGGGATAAAGTGGGACAAAGGGGGTGAATATCATCCATCAGGAGTACAGGGTTGGCAGTGACTATGTAATCTTCCTAACAATAGTGGGCAAATATGCCTCAACCTTGACTTAGGTGGGACCATGGTACCTGTCTGCTAAGAACTGGACTGGAACCAGTACTGTATTTTACCTAAGCCACCAAGCAGCTATCTGACAGTAATGCCATTGCCAGCCTAAGTTGGGTTCAGACCAGTAACCTAGAGGTGCATGGCTGTATATCATTTATCTTGATACTTCCAGTCCCATTCCCATCAGCAGAATACCAAAGAGATTGGTCTCAGTCAGCCTGGCAAGTAGTGAGTTTCATTAAATCAAATGTAATGAAGTGCTGCCAATTCAACATTACCAAAAGATGTTACTAGAGTTGAAGCTGGATTGGTAGAGTCTCCAGAGAATGGAATGAAGAATAGGAATAAGACCTGGCAGACTATGAATAAAGGAATCAGTTTCCAGATATTTCCTTCAAGGACCACAAGAAATACCTGAGTTTCACGATGAGTTTCCAGTAGCCATAATGATGGTACTGTGCTAATCAGATATAAAAATATTGCTGGAGAAAACCTGTGAAGAAAACGAAAAGATAGCTTAGGTTACAACACTGTATGAGCACCACATATATCCTACCATTTTCTGAGTGGAACATTCAGAATGTTACTTTTCAGTGTGAACTGTATTTAATAAGCGTTTTGTGAGTTCTGCCATATGGAATACAAAAGGGAGGGGTAACTGCAACCAACACTTTAACAGCTGTCATTCTCACTGAATTCCTAAGGCAATCAATACATGTATGTCTTAATACTGGTTTACTAGTAAACTTCTCAAAGATTAGGTTTGTTTAAAAACCTCTCTCAAAAACAAAATGAAAGTTTCTCTTTTAATTCATGTATTTTGCCCACTCAGTTCTGCATGGAAGTGGGTATATAAAAATCTCTTGCTGAAGGCCCTCTTTCTGATCTCAACCATTGGTGTAAATCAGGAGTCACTCCACTGAGTTACACACGGACTCTGATCTCAAACTACTTTTACACCTGTGTAAGTACAAGGGTAGAAATATCCTGAACCAAAACAAATGTGTCCTCCCCAAAGAAACCTTCAACATGGACTAAAACTGTTTATAAAGATACTGGCCAGATATGCATGTCACTCACGCTGAAAGTTCTGTAACCTTGTTTGTTACATCTACATAGAGTGCTTCTGCGGGCGCAGGCTGAAATTGTGGAAAAGCAGCATCACTTGCCCCATAACCTCAGCCGTGCAGAACACAATGCCATCCACAGCCTCAGAAACAACTCTGACATCATAATCAAAAAGGCTGACAAAGGAGGTGCTGTCCTCATCATGAATAGGTCGGAATATGAACAAGAGGCTGCTAGGCAGCTCTCCAACACCACTTTCTACAAGCCATTACCTCTGATCTCACTGAGGGTTACCAAAAAAACCTACACCATTTGCTCAAGAAACTCCCTGAAAAAGCACAAAAACAAATCCGCACAGACACACCCCAGGTTGGGGTTCCAGGGGTATTCTATCTGCTATCCAAGATCCATAAACCTGGAAATCCTGGACACCCCATCATCTCAGGCATTGGCACCTTGACAGCAGGATTGTCTGGCTATGTAGACTCCCTCCTCAGGCCCTACGCTACCAGCACTCCCAGCTATCTTTGAGACACCACTGACTTCCTGAAGAAACTACAATCCATCGGTGATCTTCCTGAAAAGACCATCCTGGCCACTATGGATGTAGAAGCCCTCTACACCAACATTCCAAACAAAGTTGGACTACAAGCCATCAGGAACAGTACCCCTGATAATGTCATGGCAAACCTGGCGGCTGAACTTTGTGACTTTGTCCTCACCCATAACTATTGCACATTTGGGGACAATGTGTACCTTCAAAGCAGCGGCACTGCTATGGGTACCCGCATGGCCCCACAGTATGCCAACATTTTTATGGCTGACTTAGAACGACACTTCTTCAGCTCTCGTCCCCTAGTGCCCCTACTCTACTTGCGTTACACTGATGACATCTTCATCATCTGGACCCATGGAAAAGAAGGCCTTGAGGAATTCCACCATGATTTCAACAATTTCCATCCCACCATCAACCTCAGCCTGGACCAGTCCACACAAGAGATCCACTTCCTGGACACTATGGTGCTAATAAGCGATGGTCACATAAACACCACCCTATACCGGAAACCTACTGACCGCTATACTTACCGACATGCCTCCAGCTTTCATCCAGACCACACCACACGATCCATTGTCTACAGCCAAGCTCTAAGATACAACCGCATTTGCTCCAACCCCTCAGACAGAGAAAAACACCTACAAGATCTCTATCAAGCATTCTTACAACTACAGTACCCACCTGCTGAAGTGAAGAAACAGGTTGACAGAGCCAGAAGAGTACCCAGAAGTTACCTACTACAGGACAGGCTCAACAAAGAAAATAACAGAACGCCACTAGCCATCACCTTCAGCCCCAACTAAAACCTCTCCAACGCATCATCAAGGATCTACAACCTATCCTGAAGGACAACCCATCACTGTCACAGATCTTGGGGGACAGGCCAGTCCTTGCTTACAGACAGCCCCCCAACCTGAAGCAAATACTCACCAGCAACCACACAACAGAACCACTAACCCAGGAACCTAACCTTGCAACAAAGCCTGTTGCCAACTGTCCACATATCTATTCAGGGGACACCATCATAGGACCTAATCACATCAGCCACACTATCAGAGGCTCGTTCACCTGCACATCCGCCAATGTGATATATTCCATCATGTGCCAGCAATGCCCCTCTGCCATGTACATTGGTCAAACTGGATAGTCTCTATGTAAAAGAATAAATGGACACAAATCAGACGTCAAGAATTATTCAAAAACCAGTTGCAGAACAATTCAATCTCTTTGGTCACTCGATTACAGACCTAAAAGTTGCAATTCTTCAACAAAAAACCTTCAAAAACAGACTCCAACGAGAGACTGCTGAATTGGAATTAATTTGCAAACTGGATACAATTAACTTAGGCTTGAATAGAGACTGGGAGTTTATGGGTCATTACACAAAGTAAAACTATTTCCCCATGTTTATTCTCCCCCCCCCCCACCTCCACTCCCCACTGTTCCTCAGACGTTCTTGTCAACTGCTGGAAATGGCCCAGCTTCATTTATCACTACAAAAGGTTTTCCACCCCCCCACCCTGCTCTCCTGCTGGTAATAGTTCACCTTAAGTGATCACTCTCTTGTTACAATGTGTATGGTAACACCCATTGTTTCATGTTCTCTATGTATATAAATCTCCCCACTGTATTTTCCACTGAATGCATCCGATGAAGTGAGCTGTAGCTCACGAAAGCTTATGCTCAAATTTGTTAGTCTCTAAGGTGCCACAAATTCTCCTTTTTCTTGTTGTGGATCTCTCTGTTTTCTCTGGTTTCAGAGTAACAGCCGTGTTAGTCTGTATTCGCAAAAAGAAAAGGAGTACTTGTGGCACCTTAGAGACTAACCAATTTATTTGAGCATGAGCTTTCGTGAGCTACAGCTCACTTCATCAGATGTATACATCTGATGAAGTGAGCTGTAGCTCACGAAAGCTCATGCTCAAATAAATTGGTTAGTCTCTAAGGTGCCACAAGTACTCCTTTTCTTTCTGTTTTCTCTATCACTTTGTGTCACCTCTGCTTGCTTTGATGACACTTGTGGCATTCAGCTTCTTGAGCTGACCGTGTTTTCCAAGAACGCTGAGGAATTTTATCATACCATCTACGCACACTTCTCCCTTTTTTTGGTTCTTGTGTTTGTTGCTACGGTTTCCCAGTAAAATGCAAGTCAATACTTTCTTCATAGTCATTTTTTGGACCGTTAGGAGGACGTTAGGAGTTAGGTCCAATGTTGTTGTTTTGAATGAGCCTGATCCAAAGCCTCATGAAGGGATTGGAGTCTTTTCATTGACTTCCGGGGGCACTGATTCCAAACCTACTCCCATTAAAATTGACAAAACTCCCCTTGACTTCATGGGTGAAGGAGAAGCCTGAGGAAACTTACTTGGTTATCATTACTCCTGATTACTAAATCCTGAAGTCACATGAAACTGCTTGAAACAGCCTTAACTATCTTTTCTCCATGATGATGTGACAGCAAAATTAAAGATGTTCACAGATATAATAGGAAACATTAGCCCCTCTACTACACTTTTGTTAAGGTATTTCCCTAAAGCAGCCTTTTTTCGCTCAAATTGATTTTGTGGTGACAGCCCCTCACGTTCTGTTGCTCTGCAATTTAAGTGGTCTTGCTACAGCTGCTCAGTTTTTTGGCTTGCAGTCAGTCCAGCTGCTCCACCCAGTCTGAGCTCTACCCCCTTGTGACATCAAAATGAGATTGTGTGCAGATCTTCACAATATGACCAGTTCCTTTTTTTTCTTTGATGCTTTGGTCAGCAGTGAAATAGTTAACAATGTTCTCACTTAAATAATCATGGTTAGATTTCATAGTTAACACAGATTGAGACAAGCAGAGCTATTGTTTCAGGATTTCTGCAGACATCACTCCACTAATTTACATTTTAAAAGTTAGAAGGATTATTTTTGCAGCTATAAGGGCTAAAGATTTTGGGCATAGGGGCTAAACTAAAGTTTATTTTCTGGAGCAAGAGAGAGCTGCCAGAGAAAAGTACCAGTTTTCTGAACTGCCATAAAATGGCTCAATCAAACGCCCGATGCTACTGCCTTCAAAACTACCTAGTTACTCCTTGGTTTTTTAAATGTATTTATTTTTTTACTTCATTTCAATGTCATTGATTCAATTTTTTTTTTAAGTTAGATCATTTCAGAAGAGAGCAAAATAAGGCCTGGTCTACACTTAAAAAATAGATAAACCTAGCTATGTCCCTCAGGGCTGGGAAAAATTTTGCACTCCAAGCGCTGTCGTTAGGTCAACTTAATCCCTGGTATAGATGCATCTAGAAGACTGATGGAAGTGTAGTCATATCTTGAGAGTGAAGTAGTCCTAATTTCTACCCTAGAAACATGAAGCAGGTATAAAATGGAAAACAACTAGTATATTTGACAATCTTAGCCAGAGACATGATGGCTACCTATCTTTCCTGTAAGACAAGGTGGATGAGGTAATATCTTTTATTGGACCAATTTCTGTTGGTGAGAGAAACAAGCTTTTGAGCCACAGAGAGCTGCTCTTCAGATCTGGGAAAGGTACTCTCAGTGACACAGCTAAATGCAAGGTGGAGCAGAGTGTTTGGCATAGGCAGTTAGCGGATATTCTAAGGGACTGTTCAAGGTAGAGGGTCCATTAACACCTCTGCAGTCATAGGACAAAAAGAGAGGGTTAGTGGCATGGCCACCGACTCCATGGGTGCTCTAGGGCTGGAGCACCCATGGAAAAAAATTAGCGGGTGTTTAGCACCCAGTGGCAGCCAAGCTTCCCCCCTCCTGCTGTGCTTCCCACCTGCTGGGGGCCCCACTGATCAACTCTTCCCCGTTCCCCCCAGTGCTTCCGGCCCACTGCAATCAGTTGTTTCGCAGTGTGCAGGAGGCACTGGGAGGGATGGGGAGAAGCAGGGATGGGGCGCACTCTGAGGAGGGGGTGGGAAAAGGCAGGGGTGGGGCGGGGCAAGGTGAGGCGGGGTTGGGGCTTGGAGGAAGGGGTGGAGTGGGGGCGAGCCTGGAATGGAGCAGGGGTCGAGCACCTCGCTGGTAGAAAGAAAAAGAAATGTCTAGACACCTTCTTGTTATCAGGCTTGATCTTACTCCCAGTGAAGTCACAGAGTGCAGGATTGGGTCCAGTTTTTAAAAAACATTTCTGCAGGATTGCTCTAGCTCCTGAGTAAATTTGTTTTCCCCAAGACTTTTTACTGACCTCTGTTGAATCCGAACTTATTTGCACAGCTAAAACTATTCTTTGAATTTTCTGAAAACAGATGTGCAAAATATTCCTCTGCATAGCTGCTGATGTTGACAAAAATAGGATGTTCTGACACTGCTTCTTTATAATAAACATGTATTTTGATCCCTATAATTACTAAACAGTTACTGCATTATTTAAAAAGTACAAGACGCGTTAGTACTAGGAGGATATTTGAGTTTAGACTGTGAAAATTTTGTGGCTTGCCTCACAATAATATTTTGGACTTTTATAACATTTCACACAATGGTGTCAGCATTTATTATCATAAAACTATCTTTCTTTTTTTACCTGTTTGTTTACTTTCAGGGACATGTGGCTTGAGTTTCTACAAACGGAAGATCTATAATAATACTGGCAGATGCAAAAACTTTACCTCTGCTTATACAGAGCTGTTGATTTGGCTCACTCTTTAGATCAGGGGTGGGCAAACTACGGCCCACAGGCCGAATCCAGCCTGTCAGGGATTGCCACCCTTATGGCCCCATGGGCCCACAGCACTCCTGGAAGCGGCTGGCACCACGTCCCTGTGGCCCTGGGGGCGGGAGGAGAGGGGCAGAGGGCTTCGCGTGCTGCCCTCGCCTGCAGGCACCGCCCCCCACAGCTCCCATTGGCCGGGAATGGGGAACCACAGCCAATGGGAGCTTCGGGGAAGGTACTCACAGGCGAGGGCAGCGTGTGGAGCCCTCTGCCCTGCCTTACCACAGGAGGCACAGGGATGTGGTGCTGTCCTCTTCCGGGACTGGTGCTGGGCCAGAGCAGGCAGGGAGCCTGCCCTGGCCCCAGTATGCACTGCTGCCACCCTGGAGCCGCTCCAGGTAAGCAGCACCAGGCCAGAGCCCGCATCCCTCCTGCACCCGAACCCCCTGCCCTGAGCCCCCTCCCACACTCTGCACACCCTCATACACCCCGTACCCCTCCTCTGCCCCAACCCCTTGCCCTGAGCCCCTTCCTGCACACCGCACCCGCTTCCACACTCCAACCCCCTGCTCCAGCCCTACATGCAATTTCCCCATCCAGATGTGGCCCTCGGGCCAAAACGTTTGCCCACCCCTGCTTTAGATTAATGAATCACATGGGATATGGACAGAAGCAAAGTAATCCTGTTTGTGTGAGCACTTTCTAAACACATGTAAAACCCTCGACCTTGGGCAAACTGTGGTATGTTTTTAAGGAATCTTTGTCTCTCACCCACATTCATTTATATTGAAACATTTTCAATGCAGTAGCTCCCATATTTAACTTCAGACCGATTAGAAACTGAAATACTGAGCAGAATCTACAGCATACCAAGCCAGTGGCTTGTACACATCTTTATTTGTTGATTGTCAGTTCAGGGTAATCATTGTTGCAGCCAGCACTGATGAGGAATAATGTTCCAGGAAAACTGTGGCTATCAGTGAGACTAGCAGAAGGAGGAGGTTGCTGGAACTATAGCATGGAGCAGCCTGCTTTCTCTGGGATTTTTGCCCTAAGCACAGTTGCTACCTGACAAGCTGTTGCTCACAAAGCACCCAGATTTTCTATCTGTGCAGATTATAGCAAAATCTAAAGGAGTTATGTAGTTTTTCTTCCTAGCTATTTCAGCACTCTAGATCAGCAGCACTAGAACAAAAATGCCTTGCATGAAACTCACATTTTCCAATGTTTTCCCTGAGAAAAGTTTGATCTCCAAAGAGCCTGATGCAAACTACCCTTTTAAAAAGCTCTTTGGGATTTTGCAGTGGCTTGTCCAGAACCCTACTGCCCCCCCAAATCCCATCTACAAACCTACTGTAGTAATTGATGCAAATATTTCTGAAATCTCAACACAGACAAAGCAAGAACAGCTTATGTAGCAGAGCTAAAGTGAGTCCCAGCTCTGAAATAAAATAGCAACCCAGCTACAGTGAGCCTCAGATCTGCAATAAGTGTATATGCAAAGAGCCAAAAGACACCCTGAAGGAGCCAAAGGGATATGCTCACCATTTGTAGCCTTTGCCTTGCTTAAACTTGAGGGTGAGCCCAGTTTCCAGGCACAGGAGGAGGTTGAGCAATGCCAGCAGCCAGAACTTGGGTTCCTTCTTCACTTCAGTCACCCTCCAAACCCCGATCAGAGAGTGTAGAACAAAGAGCAGCCTTGTAACCAGGGCATTGAGCAGCACCAGCAGCTCCATTCTCAGCTGGCCCCCCACCCCCTCTCCCAGTACTGCGGGGGCCCAGTGCCTTTTACAGGCGATGGGAAGTTTCCCTGGGAATAGCTGATATGTGTATGCACCACAAGCAAATAGACATTTCCTCTTGTTCCATCTCGACAAAGGGGCCCAGTATAACAAAAAAAACCTGCATTGCCCCTCCTCCAGACTTCCTGAAAACTCTTTAAAAAAAATCAAAACCAGGCTTTTAAATTATAGTGCTGTCCAATGCAGGACTCCACACAGCACTGGCTGATCTCATTGAGTCACAGGCACATAAAGGATTCCTTTCTCCCCTCCACCCCCATCCTCCAGTCAGTGACTAGAAAAGTTATGGATTTGCATCTGATGGGTTTTTTTTTCATCCCTTTGCTTTCATCCCTTTTCTCCATTTGCTGCTGTTGTTTCATTTTATATCAAAGGGCAAAAGACGTTAGAAAAATTACCAGTTGAATCACTTTCTGTAGTTGGAGTTGTACAACCTGCCCCCCACCCTCTTTCCCGATAAACATTGCTTTAGCAAAATAATTTCAGCACGCTGACAAAGCAGCTAAAGGAAGAATATACAGAACTCGAGCTAAAATCTGGGCTGACTTTCTAGCCTTACCTCATGCCATTAAGGAGAAATAGAAAAAATACACAGTCTGAATGTTGTGCCAGTTAACTCTGAATATCCTTGCTTTTGCTTGTTCCTTGAACTTCCATAGAAATAGTATGTAAAGTGAAGTGGCTTTAATGTACATGGTAAACTTTCTCTATTATAGAGAATAATTTTATTTACACTGCATAACACGCAAGAAAAGTTTCCCAAAAGAAAGCTAAACATTAGACTGAATCATTGTGGTCCAGTTTTACACCCATGTGACTTCAGTGATTTCAACTGAGACACTTGGGTGTAAAACTGCAGCATGAAAGCAGAGACTCGGGTCTGTTGTAGTTTGTTTTGATTCCCTAATGGTCTGACTCTTTAGCTTATCTGATGATTTTACATATCCTGTGTTCCTCTAGACGTAAGCAAACATTTTTGCAACAGTTTGTGACTCTTACCAGAGCAGTGGTGTGTGTGCGTGTGTATTTTTAATTCAGAGCATTGGATTCTTTCAGCTTAAGACATCAGAGCATGCACTGATACTACCCTCCACCCCCGCAAAAAAAATCCCAACCCAAACCATATGAATCACAAGGAGACTACAAATAATGTTGAATAAATAAAGAGAATATTCTGTCAAGGCATGTTATTTCATTGGAAGGACCCTGGAATCTGTAGCTCTGAAGGATACTTTTTCTCTTAGATTTTTACTGTGGCAGAAAAAAGTCTTTTATGGACTCTCCAGATCTGGTTTTGAGAGGTAGAACACAATTTGGTTAGAAACAGCTTTAAAGCTTACAAAAGCTACTTGAAGTCCCTTAAAGGTTAATCCTGTTATTTTAGATAGTTGTATAATGTGTGCCAATCCCAGTTGCTAGGTGCCCTTACAAAAATGTCAGATAGAAAGAACAAATATCGAGAATTGGGGGAAGAAGGGGGAGGAAAGGTCAATAATACTAAAATTCTCCTGCCTAAAGAAAAACAAAGAAGCCACTTCCACCACTTAAAGCATCCACTCAGGAAATGCCTGAGTAAATAGATGGGCTTTGCAATGTGCCTTTGGGATCAACAAAAACAACTGAGACTGAGAGGGAAATTAATCTCAATCAAGAGCCCACCACTGTAATGCTCTAGCCTATAACCCCCCCTTCCACTTTGAATCTGGAGGGTGTCAGTTCATGCACTGAAGCTGATGTTTAACAAGAACAAACCTAACCTCTAAAGTAGCCCAGGGTGAACCCATACAAGGACACTGTATGAATGTAATGGGCTGGCAGTGTGTACATGAAATCGTTAACAGGTGGTATTCCTGCTCAGAATGATTTAACTGGGTTCTGCTGACCCACTGAAGCAGATAGCATGTTACTTCATCTAGATATAAGGGAGGTAGGAGAGGATCTGTGGTGTAGGCTGAGTTCCTGAAATAGGAACCCCGGAAACTACCAGGCCTGAGGAGAAGTTTTGAGCTGCACTGTATCTTATTGTCAATTTCATTCTTAACAAAAGCCCAGAAAGGGGCAAGTTGAACCTGCACAGTGTATGGACTTTGCATTAGAGTGAGCTGGGAAAGAAGCCTGTTTACAATGGGATTCTAATTTTTTAGCTGACATTTTTTTCTTTATCAGACAGATTTCAACTCTAGATTGACCTCACTAGCTTTGAATACCAACCAAAAGTTGCAGTCCATACTTGCGCACCTGGTCACCATGGTGAGGCCATGCAGCCAACCAAACATCCCACAACACTTTCCAGAGCTAAGCTCACATATCATTATATTTTTTTGTCTTGCATCCAAAGTTGTCCAGTGTCCGTAGTATTATTAGTAGTTACCATACCGACTTTCAAGTTTTGCTTAACTGAATGTCTAGGTAGTTAGATCTTGGAGAAATGCTTTTTGTTACTTGTGGTGCAATTTTGTTTTGCAAGGTGAGCATATCACCAGTAACATTGGTTCTCTCTGTGTGCCCTTGTAACTGGAGTCATTGTTTTGCTGTGTACAGGGTACCCACACAGTCAAATAAAAATATCACATGAAGCATTACGGTGCCTATTTTTCAAAAGCCCCTTGATATTAGCATTTCTCTTCCTACTGCATTGAAATATCCTGAAAGAGTATCACTGTAAGGCAATACTTCACTACAGTTATTTGGCATTAGCCCCATTCATGCTAAGGGATTTTGGTCAACTGCTACCTCAAAATCTCTTCCCCGTAACAGTAAGGCACACTTTCTCCACCACGACATAGGCTCTCTCTCAAGGCAGTACTTTCAGACTGATGTATAATATAGGTTGTTCTTTCCCTTTTTCAGTCATCTTTCTGCCAAAGGACCCTATCAATACCTCATAATAAGGTAAATGATGAACAACTTCTTGGCTGGCCCCATATTGCCCAGTAAATTATCTGTCCTGGGCCATGTGTAAATATCAGCAACTGTCACTTGATATACTACAGTCGATTTAAAAATATGTCGATCCTTCTGATCTGGAATAAAGTGTACTGGAGAAGCCAATGGGCTCCCAGAAATTCTAATGACCCTGTCCTAGTTGTTGTTTATGATCTGGCCAACATTCTTTAGCCACTCTGGAAGTGGTCTGTTTACATGAAGTCTGTGGTTTTTTTCCCCAAGGGGATGCTTGAAGAGGAAATCAGCCTGTTTACCAAATATTTAGCTACAAACTGAACAATTGAGTGTCCTAATGAAAAATCAAAACCAAACAAACCCAACATGTGGTAGTTAAAGTATATGTTCAAATGAATGCAGAATTATTCAATTTTATATTAAAAAACAATTGATCCAATTTTCGAGTAAGAAAAATCTTGACCCTCAGTGATCAAATAAGAGTGTGGAAAAAGCCAGATCTCTATAAACATGGTATACAGTAGAATATAGCAGCATAGTAAGAAAGTGAGGGAAATGGCTAAAGGAGTGAAAAAACAGAGTATAAAAAGATTAGCTCTCCACTAAAGAGCCAATATGATTGCAGAAGCATTACATTCCCTCTAGGAGATTTACTGAAGACTCTGCCCTGGATTAGAATTTGATATAAAATAACTTAACTGAAGTCATACAATTTCTGTGCCATTTGTAACTGAATTAATAGCATATGTTCCTGGAGGATTATAGTCAATGATTAAGGAAATTAGGTTTTGTTTGAATTTAATTTAGTAATATAAAGCTGCTACTATAATTTACAGCTTTGATATTTAATATTTAATAACACAGATCTTCAAAGAATCCTAGATATAGCCGTGTCATTATACATTGAAATATTATTCCCATAAGTCATTTATATTTGCTAGTTGATAAGAATGTTCATCAACCAGATGGGCTCAACAGGAGCTTTCTGATAAAACCAATGCAGTTTGACAGGCTAGAGGTGAAGGGGGAGAAGCTTTCTATACCTGTTCCCTTAATTCACTTGAGAGGAATTCTTCATTCTCAGCTGCAGTAAACAGTTACTGCAATGAGGCACCTCTGATGTATTGTTTTCCTTCCTTTAATTTCTGAGCAAGTGGCTGTTTACTTCACCAGCATTAGAAATTTTCCCCATCTTTCTCATTAGATCTTCCTCTCTCTTGTTCTTTCCTCTCCAATTCTCTAATTCACCATTCTTATCTATTCTCCTTCCTGCCACTCACTTCCCACTTTCTTTGCCCTCCCCTTCCCTATATCTTCCGTCAGCTTCTCCTCCCCTTTCGATACCTTTGTCTCTGTGTTTCACTTCATCCTTTGCTGTCAATACTATGCCTTTTTGTCCCTCTTGTCTGTGTCTATCACCTGCAGTTTCAGCACTGTTCCCCTCAAAATGGTGGGTGACTTTAGGAAGCAGTTGCCTCCCAATGGACAGAGCTTCTCAAAAAACAGACTAAAAGTTGAGAGAAGTAGGGTTGTCTTGGCCCTGGCTCAAATACACATTGTAATGCAATTGTTTGCAGCTTTGGAGGACAAAACTGCTCATCATAGAATGTTTTCAATTATTGGTGGCCATGGGTCAGCTATAGGCACCCAGCCAGATCCTCCGGTAGATTACCATAGTTCCATTGGCTTCAAAGCTCATGCAGCCCCCAAATGTTGCATGAGAAGAAACATTTTCAGTAACTTAGTGCTCAGCACCACGGTTAAAGGCTCTGTCCTACTGTCAACTGCCCTGCCAGTGCTGTCTTCCCCTGGTGCAAATGTGACGGGTTTGTGCCAAAGCCCCCTGGTAACACGCATCCTCTGATGTTGCCAGGCGCATCTGCAGTATTCCATGATAATGTATCCAATCATAGCTGGGATTTCTGCCAAACTATCAAAGTTGCAACCTGGTATGTTGCAACTTTTTACAGGCATGGTCATCATGTTGCTATCTCACACTAAATGGATCATCTTGGCATATCAGTTGCTGGCCTAACAGAAGCAAGGTTGATAGATCATGGACACCACAAGGTGGAAGTTTCATTACTTCTGGATTCCGGCAGTCCCAACCACTTTTATATGGGGTAGCATTACTACTGCAAGGCAAGGCCAAGTCCTCCTTGATAATTTGGATGATCGTGTCTTCTTGACTACTTATTACATGTCGTAAATATCGACATGGTCACCTTGCTGTCATTGTAGACTGTGTGCCAACAGAGGAATCAGCTGATTTAGTCAAAGATCACAGAATCTCAGGGTTGGAAGGGACCTCAGGAGGTCATCTAGTCCAACACTCTGCTCAAAGCAGGACCAATCCCCAATTTTTGCCCCAGATCCCTAAATGGCCCCCTCAAGGATTCATAGATACGAAGGTCAGAAGGGACCATTATGATCATCTAGTCCGACCTCCTGCACAACACAGGCCACAGAATCTCACCCACCCACTCCTCGAAAAACCTCTCATCTATATCTGAGCTATTGAAGTCCTCAAATCGTGGTTTAAAGACTTCAAGGAGCAGAGAATCCTCCAGCAAGTGACCCGTGCCCCATGCTACAGAGGAAGGCGAAAAACGTCCAGGGCCTCTTCCAATCTGCCCTGGAGGAAAATTCCTTCCCGACCCCAAATATGGCGATCAGCTAAACCCTGAGCATATGGGCAAGATTCAACATCCAGATACTACAGAAAATTCTTTCCTGGGTAACTCAGATCCCACCCCATGTAACATCCCATCACAGGCCATTCGGTCTATTTACCAAGAATATTTAAAGATCAATTAATTGCCAAAATCATATTATCCTATCATACCATCTCCTCCATAAACTTATCGAGTCTAATCTTAAAGCCAGATAGGTCTTTTGCCCCCACTGCTTCCCTTGGAAGGCTATTCCAAAACTTCAGTCCTTTGATGGTTAGAAACCTTCATCTAATTTCAAGTCTAAACTTCCCAATGACCAGTTTATATCCATTTGTTCTTGTGTCCACATTGGTACTGAGCTTAAATAATTCCTCTCCCTCTCCGGTATTTATCCCTCAGATATATGTATACAGAGCAATCATATATCCCCTCAACCTTCTTTTAGTTAGGCTAAACAAGCCAAGCTCCTTGAGTCTCCTTTCATAAGACAGGTTTTCCATTCCTCGGATCATCCTAGTAGCCCTTCTCTGTATCTGTTCCAGTTTGAATTCATCCTTCTTAAACATGGGAGACCAGAACTGCACACAGTATTCCAGGTGAGGTCTCAACAGTGCCTTGTATAACTAAAACCTCCTTATCTCTACTGGAAATACCTTGCCTGATGAATCCCAAGACCACATTAGCATTTTTCACGGCCATATCACATTGTCGGCTCATAGTCATCCTATGATCAACCAATACTCCAAGGTCCTTCTCCTCCTCCGTTACTTCTAATTGATGCATCCCCAGGTTATACCTAAAATTCTTGTTATTAATCCCTAAATGCATAACCTTACACTTCTCACTATTAAATTTCATCCTATTACTATTACTCCAGTTTACAAGGTCATCCAAATCTTCCTGTATGATTTCCCTGTCCTTCTCTAAATTGGCAATACCTCCCAGCTTTGTATCATCTGCAAACTTTATTAGCACACTCCCACTTTTTGTGCCAAGGTCAGTAATAAAAAGATTGGTCCCAAAACCGATCCCTGAGGAACTCCACTGGTAACCTCCCTCCAGCCTGACAGTTCACCTTTCAGTAGGACCCGCTATAGTCTCCCTGTTAACCAATTCCTTATCCACCTTTCAATTTTCCTATTGATCCCCATCTTATCCAATTTAACTAATAATTCCCTATGTGGCACAGTATCAAACGCCTTACTGAAATCTAGGTAAATTAGATCTACTGCGTTTCCTTTGTCTAAAAAATCTGTTACTTTCTCAAAGAAGGAGATCAGGTTGGTTTGGTATGATTTACCTTTTGTAAAACCATGTTGTATTTTGTCCCATTTACCATTGACCTCAATGTCCTTAACTACTTTCTCCTTCAAAATTTTTTCCAAAACCTTGCATACTACAGATGTCAAACTAACAGGCCTGTAGTTACCGGATCACTTTTTTTTTTTTTTCCTTTCTTAAAAATAGGAACTATGTTAGCAGTTCTCCAATCATAAGGTACAACCCCTGAGTTTACAGATTCATTAAAAATTCTTGCTAATGGGCTTGCAATTTCATGTGCCAATTCCTTTAATATTTTTGGATGAAGATTATCTGGGCCCCCCGATTTAGTCCCATTAAGCTGTTTGAGTTTCGCTTCTACCTCAGATATGGTAATATCTGCCTCCATATCCTCATTCCCATTTGTCATGCTACCATTATCCCTAAGATCCTCTTTAGCCTTATTAAAGACTGAGGCAAAGTATTTGTTTAGATATTGGGCCATGCCTAGATTATCCTTGACCTCCACTCTATCCTCAGTGTTTAGAGGTCCCACCTCTTCTTTCTTTGTTTTCTTCTTATTTATATGGCTATAGAACCTTTTACTATTGGTTTTAATTCCCTTTGCAAGTTCCAATTCTACTTGACTTTTAGCCTGTCTCACTTTATCCCTACATGTTCTGATCTCAATAAGGTAGGTTTCCTTGCTGATGCCTCCCATCTTCCACTCCCTGTATGCTTTCTGCTTTTTCTTAATCACCTCTCTGAGATGCTTGCTCATCCAGCTTGGTCTACAACTCCTGTTTATGAACTTTTTCCCCTTTCTTGGGATGCAGGCTTCCGATTAGCTTCTGCAGCTTTGATTTAAAGTAATCCCAGGCCTCCTCTTCCTTTAGATCCAGAAGTTCTTCAGTCCAATCCACTTCCCTAACTAATTTCCTTAATTTTTGAAAGTCAGCCCTTTTGAAATCAAAAACCCTAGTTGCAGATTTGTTTGTTCATCCTTCCGTTCAGTTTGAACTGAATTAACTCATGATCACTTGAGCCAAGACTATCCCCTACAACCATTTCTTCTATGAGGTCCTCACTACTCACCAAAACCAAATCTAAAATGGCATCCCCTCTAGTCGCTTCAGCAACTACTTGATGAAGGAATCCATCAGCTATCGCATCTAGGAAAATCTGAGCCCCATTATTATTACTAGCACTTGTCCTCCAGTCTATATCTGGGAAGTTAAACTCTCCCATGATCACGCAATTTCCATTAGTATTTACTTCATTAAAAACATTAAAGAGGGCTCTATCCATATCCAAATTGGATCCCGACGGTCTATAGCACACCCCAAGCACTATCCCAGGGGAGGCTCTAATAGTTTTCTTCCCCAATGTAATTTTTGCCCAGACGGACTCTGTCTTATCCATTCCATCGCTTCTTATTTCTTTACATCCTACATCATCATTGATATACAATGCTACTCCACCACCTTTACCTTTATTTCGGTCTTTCCTAAACAGAACATACTCTTCAATACCTGTAGTCCAGTCATGACGAGTATTCCACCATGTTTCTGTTATCCCTATAATATCTGGTTTCACTTCCTGCACCAGTAGTTCTAGTTCCTCTATTTTGTTACCGAGGCTCCTCGCACTGGTGTACAAACATCTTAATTTTTGCTGTTTGGCCTCGCTCTCATTCTGTACCCTATTAGGCACGGTCATTCTACAGCCAGTATATAACCTATTAGACTGCTATACACACTGCCCTTCCTCCTTATATACATTCTCCTACCCATGGCTGTATCCTTTCTTACTTAGTTTTCTTCCCTCTCAATGCTAAAATCTGGCATGGAGATTACCTGGACAGCTCCCAACCATCTCCCCCAAATTCCTAGTTTAAAGCTCTCTTAATCAGTTGTGCCAGCCTCCATCCTAGAAGTCTATTTCCTTCCCTACTCAGATGAAGTCCATCCCGAGAGAACTGTCCTCTGTCCATGAATGTCTCCTAGTGGCCATACATCCCAAAGCCCTCCTTATAGCACCACTGCCTAAGCCATCTGTTGATAGTCATAATCTTGTCACACCTTTGTTGCCCTTCTCTCGGAACAGGCAGAATCCCACTAAAGATCACCTAAGCCTCTATATCCTTAAGCGTCTTCCCCAGCCTAGCATAGTCTCCCTTAATACTTTCCAGCGAGAATCTAGCCGTATCATTTGTTCCCACATGAAGGATAATTAGGGGATTCTTTCCCACTCCCTTTAGGATCCTTTTCAACCTCAGGTCTACATCCCATATCTTAGCACCTAGAAGACAGCACACCCTTCTATTCTCTGGATCAGCTCTGGTTACAGGCCTGTTTATTCTTCTCAGAAAAGAGTCCCCAATCACATTGATCTGCCTTTTCCTGGTGATGGTGCTATTCTCCTGTCTATCCCCTGTTCCCTCTGGCTGCAAGTTCTTTCCATTCCTATTCTCTGTTGTAATCCTCTTCAACCCATCCTGTATCCTCCTGGGGCTCACATTTGGTGTAATCTCCATTGACTCTTCCCCTTTTCTTATCGGACTAGCCACTCTTCTCTTCTTCCTTGCCCTTCCACCTTCAGTGACTACCTGCTGAGCCCCTTCTTCATTTTCCAACTCTGCAAACCTGTTCTTGAGCTCTATTTCTCCTTCACTAGCCCATCTTTTCCTCTGCCTGGTTCTTTCAGTCACATGGTTCCACTGACCATTTTCCTCACCCAGTCTCCCCTCAGAATTCCCCAACCCTGCTTCCATCTGCAAGTCTGAGCTTTTCCCTTCAGATACCTCATGTCTTTGCTCCATAATCTGCCCGAACCTCTTTCTAAACTCAACCAGACTTTCCACCTGCATCTCCAAACCTCGGATCTTTTCCTCCATCAGCTCTATCAGACAGCATTTCATGCAGACAAAACTCTTACCAGGTACCCCCTCCAGGATCATGTACATACCGCAGCTTCCACATCCAGTCATCCTCATTGTGTCTTCCACTACATGGGTTACTCCCACCCTGTATCTGTCATAGCCTTCCCACCTAAATCCTGTTAATCTGGGAAACACAAACCACACCAAACCACCACCACCCACAGCAAAAACAAACCCCAAACAAGCACCACAAGACAAACTCCCCTTTCAAACTCCCCTGTTTACAGCTCTGTTTGCTAGCTCCCGTGCTGCTACAGCTCTTTGTGCTGCTGCCTGACTGGCTGGCTACCTTTATAGGACCCCTAGTCAGAGAAGCCCGGCCCCCTAATCACCCTGGGTTTAGCAGGCTAATGCACAAACCACTGAGCTCTCACCCTCACTCACTTCCTCCAGGCTGAGGGAGGAGGTTGGGGTGCGGGAGGGTGTGAGGGTTTGGGCTCTGGGATGGAGTTTGGGTGCAGAAAGGGGTGCAGGCTCTGGGAAGGAGTTTGGGTGTGGGCTCTAGGCTGGGGCAGGGGTGCAGGAGGAGGTCAGGGGGTCAGCGCTTACCTAGGGTGGCTCCCGAAAGTGACAGGAACACTCCTCTGGCAGCAGCTCCTGGTGGGGGCCCAGAGGGTCTTCACGTGCTGCTGCCCACAGGCACTGCCCTCGTAGCCACCATTGGCTGCAGTTCCCACCCCACGGGAGCTGCGGAGTCGGCGCTCAGGGCGGGCCAGTGTGTGGAGACCTCTTCCCCAGGAGCTACAGAGATATGCCAGCTGCTTCTGGGAGTGGCGTGGAGTGAGGGTGGGCTGAAAGTCCACCTTTGCCCTGCTACTCTGCCGGCAGCAGCGGCCAGGGGCCCCCAGGCCCTTTTAAATTGCTTGGGCCCCTGGGCAATTGCCCCCTTTGCCCTTCCCTGTAAGGGGCCTGCTGGTACGCACTGTTCCTCCACTTAATAATCTTGTGATCTTAGACGCTCTAAATGCGGTTATTGGTTCCCTGAGAATTGGCCATTATGGTTCAGGTATACCCATGGTAACTCCTGCCTCTTGTTCACATTCTGCACCTCTCAGAATCTCTCCATTTTCAGGACATGATTCAAGAGATGACATACACACTAGATGCCTTGGATCTCTCATGATGGCATCACTCAGAAGGAATTGGACCACATCATCACATGTGACAGGTGTCTCTTCACCTCCCGCTGAGTATATTTTGGCATGGAATGCACCACAAACACGGATCATCACGTAGTGGTTGCCCACCTGGCGCTGATGTTTTGACAAGCAAGTAAGCCCTCTGCGATGATGAAGAAGTTTGACATCAGTGCATTTCTCTGAGCACTGGATTTTGTTAACAGGTTTTGTATCAACGACTGCAATAGATTCTCTGCTCTAGCTGACCTGCCAGGTGATGTCAAGGTTACCTGGTCTCTGTTAATGTCCATCCTCTGTCAATCGCCTGTGCAGATGATTGTCTATAACCGCCCAGCACGTCGACCATGGCTATCAGAGGAGGTCTTCCAGACATTTAAATTGAAGATAATCAGCTGAAGGAAAAGTTCAACATCCTGGCACTTCATGATCACGAGGCATTTTGTAAACAAGTGGCAGATAAAGGTGAACTCAGCTTAGCCAGGGGAGATTTAAAGCTGGCATTCTGTGTGATCTGCAAGCTCAGCAGTCAAGCGGTAGTCTCTATGAATGGAATCTTAAACAACAGCATCATCCATGTAAATCAGATGACGACATCCTCTCATGCTGGGTGGGACATTATCACAGCATCCTGAAACACCTTCCAGCAATTTGGCAGCCACTGTGGTTTCGGACCCAGACACTTGTACTGACGCATCAACATTGGATGTGTGAAACTGAAAAACAGACCATTTGCAAACTGAAAAATGGACATGCAGCTGATGCTGATAGCATCTTCCCCCAGAGCTGAGAAAATGCACTTTTGACCTTGTGGCGGAAACACTTCTGGCCATCTTTCACCTGGTTTGGAGAACTGGAACCTTGCAAACCATGTGGAAGGACAGTATTGTGATCTCACTTTATAAGGGCCAAGGACTGCAAAGCAAATGTAAGAGCTACAGGCTGATCACCTTGTTGTCCATGCCTGGGAAGGTATTTGCACATGTTCTGCTGGTGTGTTTGAAGCCCCTGCTGCATCAGAAGCGTTGCCCCCCAACGGTCAGGCTTTATGAAGAACAGCTCCACATTAGATGCCATTTTGGCCCTCTGCTGGTTCTCAGAGGTACACCGTGAGTTCAAGAAACCCCTGCACATAGCATATGTCGATCTTAAGGCTGTGTTTGATTCAGTTGACCAAGTTGCACTATGGAAGGCCTTAAAGGGTGCAGGTGTCCCAACCACACTGCTGGACTTGATTAGCAAGCTGCATAATGGAACCACTACCCGTATACATCTGGGGAATTGGATGTCGGCACCTTTCAAATCAGTATCTGGTGTTAGGCAGGCTGTGTCTTCGCTCCTGCACTCTTTTGTCAGGCAATGGATCTTCTAATGCAGCATTCCATCAGGTCCATCGACATTAAGATTGGTGATCTCTCATTCTCAGACCTTGACTATGCTGATGATGTTGCTCTTCCAGTACAGAGCCCAATAGGTTTCATGAGGCACTCCAGCAAATGGAGGAGGAGTCAGTGAAGGTTGGCCTCCATGTTTCGTGGTCAAAGACAAAGCTGCAAAACCTAGGATCAAGTCCACCCGCAACTCCAATTTGTTTGAATAATGAAACTGTCAAATCAGTCTCCAGCTTTTGCTATTTGGGTTCTGTACTCACCAGTTCCTCCAACTCTCATATCGAGGTTCTTCACCAGATTGGCATTGCAGCACCTGCCATGGGTCATTTATGACAAATGTGGAATCAACATAATCTCAGCATGAGAACCAAGTTCAGGATCTATTCAAGCTGTATCTTCTCCATACCGCTGTATGATTGTGAAACATGGACACTATGCTGCTTAGACTGGGCAAAGTGGGAGGCCTTCCACACAAAATGCCATCATCATATGTTGGTCAAAAAGTGGAATGACTTCATTAATAATGCAGATGTTTATGATCGCTCTGGTCTACAGATTATGGGGGTCATTGTCCACCATTGGCATCTTACACTTTTTGGACGCATCGCCAGAATGCTGCAAGATACTCTGGCGAATGCTGTTCTCCACGTGGCTTGTAAAATCCATGACAAAATTCCACCAACTGAGGGGTGGAGGCGGCCCAGAGGCAGACCCTCAATTACATGGGTGCATCAAGTCCGTTCCAACATTGGACTTTCAGCCTGTCAAGCCCTTGCAGCTGCAGGGGAATGGACCAAATTTTGAATGATCACTATGGCCAGCCATTTGGCTAAGCGTTGAAGAAGAAGAAAGTTGGGGGGGGGGGAGGGGGGAAGCTATGATGCTGGCAGAACAGGTCAGATCAGGGCCCCAGGCCAATTCACTTGTGTATTAGTGTAGATAAAAGTGAGTGTTTGTTGTTTAAGTGTGTATTCAGATGTTTAGACTTTATGAAAACTAATGCAATGTTACTTTTATTGTTTTCTCTTATCTGTTCCTGTTACATTATAACAGCAAACATTTACATTGTATATACCCTGTAATTAAATAATCCATCAAAGAAATCTTGTGAAATCCTAATGAAGGAATTAAGGACTGTTAGAGAGCTTATTCCTTCACTCTCCCTGGTCCTTCTCGCATGAACAGAGAGCAACAATACCCGAAGTCCGAAGGTGCAAACAATTCAATGTTTATTGGGGTGAACTTCCAGGAAGCTTAAATACAAGTTCCTTTTCCTTATTTCCGAATCCCAACTTACTTCCTGTTTGCCCCTAATTTATATAGTAATATTCTTAGCTATACCTTAACCAATCATTCTACTAAAATTTAACTAACCAATCCTAACGTATTGTAACATGATTATGTAACCAATTATATCCCAACACCTTACTTAGTTTACACCCAGCAAAATTAATTATACAGCAGACAGGAACAATCACAGAACCAGACAGAGATTATACAGACAAACAATAGCAAAGTGGGAACTATAATGGCAAGACAATACAGAAGTGAGGATTTCACATCCCAGTACTGATAAGTGAGTTCTTGCCAGACAGGATGCTATCAAACTAAGTTTTCTTTTACATTTTCTAGGCACTTCCCTTTCTCTGGAGCTGATAGGCACTATCAGGACAGGATTGTATTCCTAACAGCCCAATAGCACCTTCTTTCCATGTGACTACTTTGGAATGTGAGGATGTGACCGGTCGCTTCCCAGCTTATGGCTGCCTCTGTCACTTAGCCAAAGGCCTTAGCCTAAGAACAGGGCCCCAGACTGTCACAGTAAGAGAAGGACCTTACATTGGCAGACAGTGATTTTGATTCTTTCTTTTATACCTCTAACTAGCCAAGTGATAAGAATACACCTAAATTCTTAAAGGACAGGCCTGAATATCTATATCCTAACAAGGAGCTTAACAGAAAATTCTAATTTCAAAGTAAGTGGTCATTATGTAGGATGGTCAGAAGTCAAAAGACTTAGTGCATTCCTTATTCATGATCATCAGAAGAAAAGCCCACATGGGTGGAGGCACCATCAGCTTGCTTTCTGTGTGAAGAAGCTATAAATATGGATTCACAGAATGGTCCTGAATCTGTAACTGTTTGGACTCTTATAGGGAAGTGTACCAGATGCAAAGCCAAGATCCCCAGGGTTCCTTGAAAAGAGAGGGAGACTGGCAGTTTATTACATCAATGCCATTATTTGGAATGACAAATGGTGACTCACCTGTTTAATATATTTTACCTGCTTTAACCTCTCAATAACTCTCATTTCTTTTTCTTAGTTAATAAACCTATAGTTAGTTTACTATAAAATGTACTGCCAGTGTTTGTCTTTGGTGTAAAATCTGGAGTACCAATTGATCTGGGGTAAGTGACTGGCCTCTTGGGATTAGGAGCAACCTGATGTGGTGCAATTGTTGGTTTAAGTGACCATTATCACTAAATCCAGTTTGGCTGGGGGGTCAAGACTGTCTGTGACTCCATGGTTAGACTGGTATAGTGATCCAGGAGTTCACATTTCTTACTTGCTTGGTGAAATCTAATTATAGAACACACCACCACTTTGGGGTGTCTGTCCTGTTTTCTGACAGTTTACCCTGAGGTAGGCACTCATGGTTGTGAGCCATTCCAGAAAGCGTGACAGAAGCATGTGGGTAGTTTAAACCTCTGATGAAACACAACCTTCCTCTTTCTGCTTTATATCTGTAAAAGGAAAAACCTCCAGAGAGATTGTCATTTTTCCCCAGAAGCTCAGAATTTTACCAAGATTTTGAGTCTCTCTCCCCTCCCTCACTTCATTTCAGGGCTAGAACCATACAAAATTGAATAATAATAAATCCTGAAGCAAACAGAGTTTCTATCATGGGTGGGAGCAGCCTGGGGTCATAACTCTGCTGCTGAACTCCCTGACCCCTTCTTTGGGCATTCCTGTATCCACTGCCAGAGTGGAAGCTAAACTATGGCTACAGCAATACATTATTAAGGGTTAATTCCACAGGTCTTTAAAGATGGGGTTGCACCATCTTAATGGGGATTTGGTACACTCCCGGTACTACCAGTCTGGCCATCTTTTACATCCTGTTTGGTTAGGAATGCCATTTAATCTTTCTAAGTCATCAGAGGGTCATCTGGTCACTGATATGTATCTTTCTTCATCCTATTTTATAAATCTCAAAGTCCTTTGGATTGGTACATTGCATTGTTTCTACCTCAAAGTTTTGTTTGGTATTGTGTGGCGATAAAATAATAGGGGTTGAAAGTGTGATTGTAGCACCTGAGAGGTGTAGCAACTATTCTGATTCAAAGGTTGGCTCTCCTAATATATCAGACACTGGATTCACATAGACTGTTATCGATTATAATTAGCCACAAAAAGTTAGTAAACTAAAAACTAAGGGTCAAGATTCTCATTTACACGAGAGCCCCTTTACATTGCCAAAGCAGTTGAAAGAAGCCTTAGGGTAAATGAGAATAAAGTCTTAAAGAATATAATTTTCCCTCAATACTAAAGAATGTCTGCCATTAATGTTATATGCACACACTGGACTTTGTCCATGGCTGTGCCCAATATACGCTGACTGCAGATCAGGCCAAAGGATCCATTTGTCTTCTAATACTGGGGCTGGTTCTATGCCATCCCTATCCCCAAGACAGTTTTAGAGAATCCTCTGGGTTATTCTAATCCTATGCTGCCAACAGGCCATGTTCCTGTCTGGGATCGCTGGAGTTCAGTGATGCTCTTTCTCCCATACATGCCCTAATGTGAATCTGTACTCCAGGGGCTAGGGAGGAAAGTGTATAGCAGCTTCCTGTGTTGGCTCTATGCCACTCAGGGCTTTCCACACACTAGGTACATCTACAGCTTGATAATTAAACTGGCTTTCTGGCCTATTTCTGGTGGAGTGGTACACAGGGACCAGAGAAGGATGGAAGATCTGGACCCCTTGAGAGGAAGATGTACTTCTAAAAATGCATAGCTTAAGTCCCTTCCCTCACTGCATGAATGCAGAATTTTAAAAATCCAAGAGTGAGTCTGCTAATGATATTCTTCATCATTTACAGCAGAAATATTAACATGGTATTATTGTCTGAAAGCAAGGCCTCTGTCAAGGTGCTTAATTACTTTCTCTGATTTCATTTTTGCTGCCACTGACCTGATGAATGGAAGAGAGAATATGGTTTGTCATATCCTCTTAGAAACTAAGCACACTAGTTTCTGTTCTGCCCTCTTATAATGTTGTAAACTTTTCCAACAACAGATATCCCCATATCTTTGTTGGTCCAAAATATATGCAATTTTGCAAACAAGCTTCCTCCCAAAGGCTGTAATTTCTAACAAACCATCTGCTATATCATTTTCTTTCCCAGGAAAAAGAGAGGCTGAGAGCCAGAAATAATTTCTGAATGCTCTATGCCCAAATTATTAATACCTGATCTAACTGACATCCATAGAGATTTAGAACCTTTTTTTTTTATAATCTTGCTGCATAAAATATTGTCAAGTTGTCTGGCAATACCAAAAACGGAATGCTCGTTACCAATTCTGGGTTTGATAACTTTCTCCAAGTGGCTAATAATGCCAGCTTGTTCATACTTAATTTCATTTGTTTCTCCTCTTGAGTACTTTCTCATTGCCTACAGTTGCCTTGTCCTTTATCTGAGAATTCTATGGACCGAATTAGTGTAATTACTTGCTGATTTTTTCATTTGTAATATAAATGCCAGTGTCAAGACTACACAGATAGTGATGGGGGAGGCAAAAGAGCATATCCAGGATTCTACTGCTATGGTATTGCACTGAGATGAATGCAGATTAGCACCTTTGCCCCTAAACTACTTAGGAAAGAAATTTTAGGAGGACGCTGGCTTTAGGATTATACAAAATGATGGGGAGTGGACAAAACCACAATCTCTCCTCACCAAATATTTTTTGTTTTATTAACTAAACTATTTTTTTTGACAAGTTTTTTTTTGACTGCTTAGTAAGGGCTTCTGTTAACTTTTGGACCGTGAACAAAAAGCCTTATCATTTTCTTTAGCATCCTGAATGATTAGCACCCTCCACTACACCCACCAAAGGGGAATCTTGTAAGTCATCTTTGAGGACAGTTATCATTTCCTGTTTCAAATGCAGAGTATAAAATGTATGGGTGGGATTTATGATTCAAGATGCTAAAGAGACATACAACATGTCAAAAGCTGTACTCTAGAAGGTGGTAGATGAACTGTCCACTGACTCCTAGAAGGTTCAATAACTTTGAAGTCATCAGGTAAAAAAAACCAAAACCTTTGGAATAAAGGTACTAGGCTGCAGACTTGTGTGAACACTAGAACATAAGGAAGGCCATACTGGGTAAGACGAACGGCCAGTCTAGCCCAGTATCCTGTCTTCCAACAGTGGCCAATGCCAGATACCCCAGAGGGAATGAACAGAACAGGTAATCCTCAACTGATCCATCCCCTGTTGCCCATTTCCAGCTTCTGGCAAACAGACTAGGGACACCATCCCTGCCCATCTTGGCTAATAGCCATTGATGGACCTATCCTCCATAATGTATCTAGTTCTTTTTTGAACTCTGTTATAGCCTTGGACTTCATAACATCCTCTGGCAAAGAGTTCCACAGGTTGACTGTGTTGTGTGAAGAAATACTTACTTTTGTTTATTCTAAAACTGCTGCCTATTAATTTCATTTATTGACCCCTAGTTCTTGTGTTATGAGAAGGAGTAAATAACACTTCCTTATTTATTTTCTCCACACCAGTCATGATTTTATAGACCTCTATCTTTTAACCAGTTACTGATCCAGGAGAGGACCTTCCCTCTTATGCCATGACAGCTTACTTTGCTTAAGAGTCTTTGGTGAGGGACCTTGTCAAAGGCTTTCTGAAAATCTAAGTACACTATATCCACTGGATCACCCTTGCCCATGTGCTTGTTGACCCCCCCCCCCAAAGAATTCTAGTAGTTTGGTGAGGCACAATTTCCCTTTACAAAAAACATGTTGACTCTTCCCCAATAAATCATGTTCATCTATGTGTCTGATAATTCTGTTCTTTACTATAGTTTCAACCAGTTTGCCTGGCACTGAAGTTAGGCTTACCGGCCTGTAATTGCTGGGAAGCCTAATGTTCTTAGTTTCAAGACAGTAGGTGCCATTTTCAGAGGTTTTGGTAAATGCCCGTTGAATTACTATTAAAAGAGAGCTTAATTACAGTTATACTAGAGAAAAGCGTGGTCTGCTATTTGCTCCTAGGATATAAATAAAACTGTTACATTATCTAAAAATAACATCAGCAAATCAATAGGTACAGCTATTGGGGAAAGAGGAAGGGTGAGGAAGGCCACTTCTCTTTACCCCCAGTAGCCTTTGGGTGCATTCCCCCGATGTGACCCACATCAGCTACTGCCTCCACAAGCCTTCTGGGGACAGAGTTCCAAAGCTCCCAGATAAAATGGCTCGCTGACTTAGGACTACCACCTTCCTCAGTGATTGAGGCCTACTTGAATGACATTAAAACATGTTCACTGTACAAAGACAGCATGGATAGTATGGACGAGTACCTAGGGCTGAGTTTCAGCCTAAAATGCTCAGAACCCCAGCCTTCAGACAAATACAGTACATCAAACTCTACATAGACAGTATTGCCAACTTTCCAAAACATTATTGCAAGTCCCATGATATTTGGTGTTTTTTCTCAGAGCAACAGCTGCTGGAGACAAATGTTTATGTGAGAATATCTGCTTTTTTTTTTAAAAAGTGTTTCTAGCCCTCATAATTGCAGAGAAAAGCTTGAAAATGTGACCCAAGCATACCATAAAGGGTTGAAAACAAGAAAGCAAATAAAAAGAACCCCAAACTTTCCTTTTAAAACTTCATGATTTTTAAGCCAGTCTGAGGATTTTTGTGTGTCCTGACTCATGAATGATGTTTTTGAATGTTTGTGGTTGGCAATTCTGCAAAGACCTCAGAGAGTGATTGCAGCTTCAAATACAGAGAGCTGTACATGCCATGGAAGGTATGTCTACCCTGCCACTGGGAGTGAGATTCACGCTAGTGGAACTCTCACTAGTGTGCTAAAAATAGCAGCGTGGACATTGCAGCATCAGTGGAGGCTCAGACTAGCTACCCAAGTTCAGACCCAGGGGAGGGGGGCTTGAGCTTGGATGGCAAACCCAAGCCAGTGCTGCAATGTCCACGCTATTGTTAGTATACTAGTGTGAGCCCCATTCACACAAGTCTATCTACTCAGGCTGCGAGGCCCACTACCAGGTGCAGTGTAGACATACATATAGACTACAGAAATAAAACTAAAAAGATAGCAATCTTTAAAATATATATTAAAAAGCTGCCAAAACTCACAGGAAAGGTGTTTCCAAAGTCAGACTCAAGCAGTATCCATAAGATGAAATCCTACCTGTTGGCGCTGATACAGTCTGTTCTGTTTCTGTAGCCTTTTCATGGTGTGTCAAGGTTTCTCCCCCACTCTGAACGCTAGGGTACAGATGTGGGGACCTGCATGAAAACCTCCTAAGCTTATCTTTACCAACTTAGGTCAAAACTTCCCCAAGGTACAAAATATTCCACCCTTTGTCCTTGGATTGGCCACTACCACCACCAAACAAATACTGGTTACTGGCGAAGAGCTGTTTGGAAACGTCTTTCCCCCCAAAATACTTCCCAAAACCTTGCACCCCACTTCCTGGACAAGGTTTGGTAAAAAGCCTCACCAATTTGCCTAGGTGACTACAGACCCAGACCCTTGGATCTGAGAACAATGAAAAAACATTCAGTTTTCTTACAAGAAGACTTTTAATAGAAATAGAAGTAAATAGAGGTAAAGAAATCCCCTCTGTAAAATCAGGATGGTAGGTACCTTACAGGGTAATTAGATTCAAAACATAGAGAATCCCTCTAGGCAAAACCTTAAGTTACAAAAAAGATACACAGACAGAAATAGTTATTCTATTCAGCACAATTCTTTTCTCAGCCATTTAAAGAAATCATAATCTAACACATACCTAGCTAGATTACTTACTAAAAGTTCTAAGACTCCATTCCTGGTCTATCCCCGGCAAAAGCAGCATATAGACAGACAGAGACCCTTTGTTTCTTTCCCTCCTCCCAGCTTTTGAAAGTATCTTGTCTCCTCATTGGTCATTTTGGTCAGGTGCCAGCGAGGTTACCTTTAGCTTCTTAACCCTTTACAGGTGAGAGGAATTTTCCTCTGGCCAGGAGGGATTTTAAAGGGGTTTACCCTTCCCTTTATATTTATGACATGGTGCAACTGGGTTTTAGGTGAGGTAAAGCACAGTTCACTGTACCACAGACTTTGTATACTAGGGTCGACATAGTTGCCATATTAGTTTCTCTTAAAATGAGAAAGACCTAAATGGAGACAGGCTGAAAAACCTGGCAAATGAAGAAACTACCATGCTGCCAGGGCATGCACCATATTTTCTCCATTTACCAAGGTGATAAATTAGTGGTGGAAGGGCAGGGGAGTGAGAGAAGGGAAAGAGGACAAGTTTTTGTTGCATAAATTTCCTCTTTGGATCTGTAGCTTTGGGTGGTGGCATAGCTCAGTGGTTTGAGCATTGGCCTGCTAAACCCAGGGTTGTGAGCTCAAACCTTGAGGGGGCCATTTAGGGATCTGGGGCAAAAATTGGGGATTTGGTCCTGCTTTGAGCAGGGGGTTGGATGAGATGACCTTCCGAGGTCCCTTCCAACCCTGATATTCTATGATTCCACAAAATAAGAGAAGGAGTACTTGTGGCACCTTAGAGACTAACCAATTTATTTGAGCATGAGCTTTCGTGAGCTACAGCTCACTTCATCGGATGCATACCGTGGAAACTGCAGCAGACTTTATATATACACAGAGAATATGAAACCATACCTCCTCCCACCCCACTGTCCTGCTGGTAATAGCTTATCTAAAGTGATCGTCAGGTTAGGCCATTTCCAGCACAAATCCAGGTTTTCTCACCCTCCACCCCCCCACACAAATTCACTCTCCTGCTGGTGATAGCTCATCCAAAGTGACAACTCTTTACACAATGTGCATGATAATCAAGTTGGGCCATTTCCTGCACAAATCCAGGTTCTCTCACTCCCTCACCCCCCTCCAAAAACCCACCCCCATACACACACAAACTCACTCTCCTGCTGGTAATAGCTCATCCAAACTGACCACTCTCCAAGTTTAAATCCAAGTTAAACCAGAACATCTGGGGGGGGAGGGGTAGGAAAAAACAAGAGGAAATAGGCTACCTTGCATAATGACTTAGCCACTCCCAGTCTCTATTTAAGCCTAAATTAATAGTATCCAATTTGCAAATGAATTCCAATTCAGCAGTTTCTCGCTGGAGTCTGGATTTGAAGTTTTTTTGTTTTAAGATAGCGACCTTCATGTCTGTGATTGCGTGACCAGAGAGATTGAAGTGTTCTCCGACTGGTTTATGAATGTTATAATTCTTGACATCTCATTTGTGTCCATTTATTCTTTTACGTAGAGACTGTCCAGTTTGACCAATGTACATGGCAGAGGGGCATTGCTGGCACATGATGGCATATATCACATTGGTGGATGTGCAGGTGAACGAGCAAAGGCTCAAAAAGGCTGACAAAGGAGGTGCTGTTGTCATCATGAATAGGTCGGAATATGAACAAGAGTCTGCTCGGCAGCTCTCCAACACGAGTTTCTACAAGCCATTACCCTATGATCCCACTGAGAGTTACCAAAAGCAACTACAGCATTTGCTCAAGAAACTTCCTGAAAAAGCACAAGATCAAATCCGCACAGACACACCCCTGGAACCGCGACCTGGGATATTCTGTTTACTACCCAAGATCCATAAACCTGGAAATCCTGGGCGCCCCATCATTTCAGGCATTGGCACCCTGACAGCAGGATTGTCTGGCTATGTAGACTCCCTCCTGAGGCCCTACCCTACCAGCACTCCCAGCTACCTTTGAGACACCACTGACTTCCTGAGGAATCTTCAATCCATCGGTGATCTTCCTGATAACACCATCCTGGCCACTATGGATGTAGAAGCCCTCTACACCAACATTCCACACAAAGATGGACTACAAGCCGTCAGGAACACTATCCCCGATAATGTCACGGCTAACCTGGTGGCTGAACTTTGTGACTTTGTCCTTACCCATAACTATTTCACATTTGGGGACAATGTATACCTTCAGATCAGTGGCACTGCTATGGGTACCCGCATGGCCCCACAGTATGCCAACATTTTTATGGCTGATTTAGAACAACGCTTCCTCAGCTCTCGTCCCCTAAAGCCCCTACTCTACTTGCGCTATATTGATGACATCTTCATCATCTGGACCCATGGAAAAGAAGCCCTTGAGGAATTCCACCATGATTTCAACAATTTCCATCCCACCACCAACCTCAGCCTGGTCCAGTCCACACAAGAGATCCACTTCCTAGACACTACAGTGCTAATAAACAATGGTCACATAAACACCACCCTATACCGGAAACCAACTGACCGCTATTCCTACCTGCATGCCTCCAGCTTTCACCCTGACCACACCACACGATCCATCGTCTACAGCCAAGCTCTGCGATACAACCGCATTTGCTCCAACCCCTCAGACAGAGACAAACACCTACAAGATCTCTGTCAAGCTTTCTTACAACTACAATACCCACCTGCAGAAGTAAAGAAACAGATTGATAGAGCCAGAAGAGTTCCCAGAAGTTACCTGCTACAGGACAGGCCTAACAAAGAAAATAACAGAACGCCACTAGCCGTCACCTTCAGCCCCCAACTAAAACCCCTCCAACGCATTATTAAGGATCTACAACCTATCCTAAAGGATGACCCAACACTCTCACAAATCTTGGGAGACAGGCCAGTCCTTGCCTACAGACAGCCCCGCAACCTGAAGCAAATACTCACCAACAACCACATACCACACAACAGAACCACTAACCCAGGAACTTATCCTTGCAACAAAGCCCGTTGCCAATTGTGCCCACATATCTATTCAGGGGACACCATCACAGGGCCTAATAACATCAGCCACACTATCAGAGGCTCGTTCACCTGCACATCCACCAATGTGATATATGCCATCATGTGCCAGCAATGCCCCTCTGCCATGTACATTGGTCAAACTGGACAGTCTCTACGTAAAAGCATAAATGGACACAAATGAGATGTCAAGAATTATAACATTCATAAACCAGTCGGAGAACACTTCAATCTCTCTGGTCACGCAATCACAGACATGAAGGTCGCTATCTTAAAACAAAAAAACTTCAAATCCAGACTCCAGCGAGAAACTGCTGAATTGGAATTCATTTGCAAATTGGATACTATTAATTTAGGCTTAAATAGAGACTGGGAGTGGCTAAGTCATTATGCAAGGTAGCCTATTTCCTCTTGTTTTTTCCTACCCCCCCCCCCAGATGTTCTGGTTTAACTTGGATTTAAACTTGGAGAGTGGTCAGTTTGGATGAGCTATTACCAGCAGGAGAGTGTGTTTGTGTGTGTATGGGGGTGGGTTTTTGGAGGGGGGTGAGGGAGTGAGAGAACCTGGATTTGTGCAGGAAATGGCCCAACTTGATTATCATGCACATTGTGTAAAGAGTTGTCACTTTGGATGGGCTATCACCAGCAGGAGAGTGAATTTG
The DNA here is from genome assembly GCF_965152235.1 of Eretmochelys imbricata. Taxonomy (NCBI): domain Eukaryota; kingdom Metazoa; phylum Chordata; order Testudines; family Cheloniidae; genus Eretmochelys; species Eretmochelys imbricata. The sequence continues at coordinate 77,401,898 of NC_135578.1, forward strand.
TGTGGGGGGGTGGAGGGTGAGAAAACCTGGATTTGTGCTGGAAATGGCCTAACCTGACGATCACTTTAGATAAGCTATTACCAGCAGGACAGTGGGGTGGGAGGAGGTATTGTTTCATATTCTCTGTGTATATATAAAGTCTGCTGCAGTTTCCACGGTATGCATCCGATGAAGTGAGCTGTAGCTCACGAAAGCTCATGCTCAAATAAATTGGTTAGTCTCTAAGGTGCCACAAGTACTCCTTTTCTTTTTGCGAATACAGACTAACACGGCTGTTACTCTGAAACAAAATAAGAGAGCTCTCATTTTTAAAAAGGAGACTATTGGTAAAACTAAGTGTAATTTTCCCATAGATATAACTTTTCTCTAATAACCAAAGCAACTACTGTAGGATTTTTAAATCATGGTTTTCCATTATTCAGTACAAAATGAATGCTGTTAAGGAACTGGAAATTTAAATCAGAACTTCAGACAAAGAATGGTTTACAGATATGACAGAAATAGTAGTGCATGAACATCTCCTACATAAATTGCAAGTTGGCATGGCAAAGGAAATATAATACATTTTAGATACTATTAAACAACGGATACTCACATTCTGAGGTAGAGATACTGCAGTATTAATAAAAAGAAAAGGAGTACTTATGTATCCAGTTTGCACAGACTAACACGGCTGCTACTCTGAAACCTGCAGTATTAATAGATGGCATCATGGCAACAGAGTTTTGGACCATTCCAGTTTCTATATTACTTAATGTTTAGTCTTTCACTCATTGTTATTTCATGACGTCTTTCCTCTTAACTTAGTCTTCTGCACGTTTGATAGCAATAATTAGCAACAAATCTGTGAAAATTCATGTACAAGTGAATTGGATAATTATCCCATACGTTTCTAGAAAGGGTATGATTACAGTGAAAAGATGGTAAACTTTTGTTGCAGTGGTTATCCTAATTATTTATTATTTATATTCTTAGTTATGTTGTTATATTTGACACTATAAGAAGTATACTGGTACTTCTGATAAATGTATCTCATGCTTTGTATATGAATGTATTTCTAATTTTATGAACTATAACTTCAGAGTAGCATATTAATGCATTATTCTCCCTCTCCAGAATATACCATTTTACCTTGCATTGTCATTAGCATACACTGTATCCAAAAACATTTTACAGTTAATACCACATTTTGCAGAGTTAACTATCATCAGAAGGAGAGAGAAATTGCTATCTGCGCTAGCTGCAATTTACAATATGGTGAATCCATTGGGAGATGCAGGAATGTTGTTGCAGATTGCAGGAACTGAAAAGGAGAAAGCTCTTGCACCAACCATGGTAATTATATGGTGGCAGATTGCAAGAGGAGGCCAATGCTAGATGCTAGGGGACTAGGTAAAGACAAGGCCCAAGAGAGGCGAGAGAGAGTCCGTGGAGGTCTTTAAAAGCAGGAGTGACATGGGGAGGGATGCCATTGGGAACTGGGCTCAGACATGAATGAGGTACCAGTGGAGTTTTCTGAGATAGTCATTCATCAGGTTTCTTTGTACTTGTGAGAGGGCAGACAGCAGCATTCAACGTATATTGAAGCCTGGGGTGCCAGGATGTAGGAAATCCACAGGGAACAGAGCTGCAGCAGTCAAGGCAAGAGGAGGGATGAAGGCATGGATGAGGATTTCAGTAGCGGCAGATTTAAAGCAACACTGTATATGTTGGAGATGGTGGCAGTGATTTACAAACATAGCAGCTGTAAGGAGAAGAGGGCAGAAGCACGGAGGGCACCAAGGTTAATGTATTTTTAAAAAACATTATTGATTGGGGCACTCAGATACTACAGTAGTGGGGGACATAAATATCAGAGGGTGTGTCTATACAGGGGGTTTAATCTGAAGCTTTTTGATGCATGTCAGGTAACTCGCAGTATGCAAGTCGCGTCAATAACATGCACAAGGGGAATGCCTGTTCATTTTCAATTTGCATTGTGTGAATGCATGCTGGCTGTTTGCTGCGAACTGAAGGCGTAGCATTCTTGGAAACTATCCCATGGTCCTTTGCTTCATTGCTGAGCAGTGTGCCTCCTGGGAGGGTTTTCACTAAACTGTGGGAAGCCAGGTGGGTTAAAAAAGTTTTAAACAAAATCCCATGTTTCTGCTGTCTCTACCCTACCTTTCCTTTTTGCGATGGTTCGTGCCATGTTCAAAATGCTGTTGACCAGCATTGATCCAACAATGCTCCACACCATTATGGTGACAAGTGTGAATATACAGTGTGTATTACAGCACCCAAAGCTGGACAAATGGAGAACTGAAATTTATGCATCGTACCACCAAGGAGATGAAGCAGGAGATTGTTCTACAGCAACAGCAGCAGTTCCTCTGGCAGCAGGATGAGGAGGAAGAAAAGGACTATGCCAAGCTGTTGGAACTAGAGGACCAGTTCCTAGACCAGCTACACAGCTTTTGGTGCTGTTTCTGGGCCTGGGAAACCAGCGTGGATTAGTGAGAGGGGATTGTTTTGCAAACCTGGGATGACCAGCAATGGCGAGAGAACTTCAGGATGGGGAGGGTCACCTCTTTTGAGACCTGTGCAGAACTGACCCCAGAGCTGCAGCCACAGTGTACGAACACGAGGTATCCTATCCCTTCTGGAGGGATAGGTTACCATTGCCATCTGAAAGCTGGCCATCCAAGAATGCTACTGGTCTGTAGCCAACCAATTTAGCAAGAGGAGATCAGTTGTTGGGGCAGTTCTCATGCAGATTGCTATGCCATTGATAAGGTGCTGTCTAACTAGTCATAATGCTGGGAAATGCTCAGGAAACTATTGATGATTTTGCATGGGTTCCCAAATGATATTGGGGCAATTAATGGAACTCATGTGCCTATCACTTGCCCCCAGTGCCAGGGCACATAATGTATAAACAGAAAGACACATTTCTCCATGGTGCTCCATAGATTTGTGGACCACCACAGCAAGTTTACAGACATATATGCAGAGTGATTTGGAAGGGGCCACGATGCTAGGATCTTTTGGAACTTAGTTCTATTTAGATTAATGGAGAAAGCCCTGTTTGCCCCAGGACCACTGTGAAGGTTGATCGGTTGCTCTGGGAGACCCGGCTTATCCTCTGATGCCATGATTTAAAAAGCCATTCACAGGCTGCTTAGAGAGAAGGAAGGAACATTTGAACTATTGCCTGACTAGTTGCAGAATGGTGGTGGAGTGGGTATTTAGCCATTTGAAAGGTAGATGTGCTTATGAAATAGGGTGGAAGCAGCAGCAAAAAGTGTTCTGACCATTGCAGCTGCATGTTCTTCATGATGTTTGTGAGAGCAAGGGGGAGAAAGCCTTAACGGTGGGTGGGAGGCTGAGGTGCAGACACTTGTTTAGAGATTTAAGAGGCCAGCAAAGCATCCAGGAGAATAGTGTCAGGCTCTTGTTTGTAGTTTGAGTCTCATGCCTGAATAGGTGCAGGCAGTTAGCCCATGGCAGAGAGTGTTAGGAGAAATACATTGCGAGCACTGGCGTATTGTGTATGGGTGGTGGAATGGAACATTCTTTATGTACTTTTGTAGCATCCTCTGAATCATTTCAGCGGTATTTTTTTTTAAAGGATTTTCTGACTTTGATGTAATAATGGCTGAATTGTATACAGTTTATTATGAAAAAAACAATGACAAAATAAAAAAGTTTTAATTGAATCCCTGGAAAAACAACAATGATTTTTAATGTGAAAATACATTTAACAAAACAATCTATTTACTAACCACCTATAAACAAGCCTTTCATTAAAGCAACAATACAAGCAAAACTGAAAATGAAACAGTGCAAAAAGAATAAGATGTGTGGTGCGGGGGCAGAGTAGGGGCGCTTAAAATCACAGGGGACTATGTGCTTCCCTTTGCCTCTTCTTCTCCACATGGGCTCTGCGGTTGAGTGCTGCAGCTCAAAATTGTCAGGGCCACTGCTGGACTCAAAAGTGCTGGGCTTCCAGGAGCCAGTGTTCTTGGTGCCCAGGGGTTGGCTCTGAGAGGGGAATGGCAGCTGGTAGGATTGTTGTGGAGGTGCAGGCTGGAGGAGTTTGTTGCTGGTCCCAGTAGCTAGCATTGTCAAGGGCTGAAGGACATGGCTGGGTCCCACACTATGGGACGGCAGGGCCTATTGGCCTAGAAGGAGCATGGTTTAGAGGAGAGCATTCAGGGTCAGGGTAGTCTCTGCATCTCCCTGTCTCTTTCCTTGCCATCCCTGGCCACAGCGACGATCTCCTGAGAGAGCTGCATTTCTTTCTCCGTCAGTGGACTGTGTGCAGCTCTCAGCCAGTTTGGTTTTCTTCTAGGACTCTGCCACAAGTGTGGCAAACATCTTGTCCCAAGTGTTCCTTTTTCATGCCCTCAGGTTGGCCAGCCTCTCAGCAGGAGTTAGAAGCTCTGTTCTTGACAATATGGCCGTTGCATGTGTTATGGCTGTGGGAATATGGCAAACAAAATTGCTTATTGTTCATATTCCAGACAGGCCATGATAGCATTGTTTTAAATATGAATGTGATTTTTACCTCCCTCAGATTCTTCCCAGTCCTGGGAAAACCTCAAAGAGAAGCAGTCTGCATGTCAGGAGGTACTGGGTTCACAAGGATTTGTCTGCGGTTAGGAAAGTTGTGGGGGTGGGTAGGGTTGGAATTATGGTCCTGTTTTGGTTTTGCAGTTTTGTTTGTGCACTGGAGGAGCTTCTAAAGTGTCAGGAGTTGCGGGGAGTGTGGCGGGTAGTGTTACCTGTTGGATAATCCCCTCTACATCTTGTAGAGGCTGTCATGACTTTTGATGTCATTCTGCTGATGCAGGTAGCTAGGAGCAGAGAACAGTCTTATTCAAAAAGGCAAAGGACAGACCGATGAGATGCATCAGGAAGTTATTCACCAGGATGGTTCTCCCAGAAATGCTGCAGGACTGCAAGGGATTTGCAAGCTATCCTGGGGGACATAGGTGTGCAGCTATTCCCTATAATGTGTGAAATGAAATACAGCAATTTCTCAGTCTTCAGTTCTGCTATATCTCCCCTGCAAAAAAATAAATAAATAAATAGACAGGGTCCTGAAATGATTGTCAGCTACAGTGCATTTGTACCTCAGCAGGGAGCGGTATTGTTTGTACCTTTACCAGCCATGCAAGTATCCATTTATATCTCATGTAAACCATGAACCCTAACCAGACTTCTTTTCCGTAACCACTGGCTCAAAGGGATGAATTTTGCACAAATGAATGCTTTTGTTCTTTGAATTGGCTGTGGGAGGGGAGGTGTGTTAGAGCCTGCAGCTGTGCCATGCTGGCAGCTGTCATTTTGAGACAGTAGAATGAGTGGAGGGAGGGTTTGCTGGTTAGGACAGATGAGGGGAGTGGGAAAGGAAAATGTGCTTCATGGCATGGTCCTGAAAACTGTTGACAAAACAGTTGCAGCACCCTGCCTCTGTTTCCCTTCTTGGTTGCTCAATAACGCCGCAACACAGTCCACTAGATCATTAAAAACATCCCCCACTTGGAGTCCAATTTATTTAGTCTTTACACAGTCTGGTCCTCCAGGTCCCAGTCCCAGTTCAGTGTGTCACTCTTAGGTACAGAGCCCCTAGCTCTCCTTCTCAGAGCTGGGTCCCACTTCAGTCACCATTCCCAGACTTTATCTGGCTGGAGCTCAGCTTTCAGAGTCTGACTTCCAAACTCCACTGGTGTCAGGGTCTTCCTCCTTCCTTAGCAGGCTACTCCCAGTCCTCCTAGCTGGGGCAGTTACCCTATGTAACAGACACAGGAATTTCCTGCAATATCATTGAAAGACCTTTATACTATTACATTTATGTACCAGTGTGGTCTGGGGTTATATGTAACCTCTCTAGGGGGGGAGATCTGACAGATATTGCAACCTATGCAGTCTGGTTGGGGTACATTGATTTAAGTGAATGGTTTATGTAGGGTTGTGTTCTACTTCATGGGGGAGGGCTAACCACAGTTCCTCTTGGAATTAAGAGCAGTGGGGGATAATTAGGCATATTCAGGCAGATGGTAATACCTCCAGAGAAGTACTACCACCTGGAGAGTCTCTCATACTATTTAAAAACTAGATTCTCCAGAGACCAGTAGACAAAGAGGACTTCTGGATAAATAGCCTGAGTTTAAACTGACTCAGGCCCTTCTACCTGATCCATCAAATGGACAGGACCTTCAAGGGGGGCCCCCCCAATCATTCCAGAAGGGTTGACCTAGGATGCCATAGGCTGATGTGTGACCTTTGGTAAGCTTTTAGCATGAGAGTAGGTTTTGAGAAGAAGCCGTATAGTAACCTATAACTGTGGGCAATATACAAGTCAAAGCTTTTGGAGAGAAAGCAAAGTACAGATGCTGCCTGCTTAGGCAGTTTGGCATGCTGGAGATATCACAGTATATTCCAGGGAGTGGGGAACCCTTAAAACCCCTAGTCAGAAGGAGGAGGGATGCAGGTCTCTGTCCAAGAGAAGTGTCAGCTGGGAGCTGGAAACCTTTAAGTGGGTGCCATGAAGGGACTTCAGAAGGGGGGATATAAGTGCAATTACCCTGAAACTTTGACACGCTGCAGGAGCCTTTGCTCACTCTTTGCAATCTCTGCCACAGCTACCTGAGCTTCTTGGCTTCTCTGCAGCTTTCTGTTGCTCTTATAATGGAAATCACCTGTTTCCTCTCCAGTGAGGTTCCTCAGTAATCAGGGATGGCTGGGCCCAGGCCTTTCAGCTCTTTGGGGCAAGCCACACTGCTGCAGACTGCTTGCTCTGGTATCGCTTGGTGACTCCTTGCAGAAATCTGTTTTGCAATATCCACAAAAAGATCTTTATTCTAGTGGCTGGCCACAAGAACTTCCCGAACCGACACTTCTCCCCAGCTGTCAATAAGACCCAGGGTCCTAGTGTGGCTCCAAGTGGCCACTCTAGGCTTGTTGTGAGACTTCTGATGTGCTATTCACAGTTGTCTCACAAGAATGATGAACTGGGATCTAGGAGCAAATTGGCAAAATCTGGTACAGTGTCATCTTTTAAAGGTCAGATGTCATTCTGGGAACTTGACACCAGAGCAGAGGAGGTCAGTAACTATTGACCTGCAAAGCACTGTGGGATAGTCCTTGGAAGCATGCAAGAACTGGTACGCAGAATTGTGTCCACATAAATAGAACAAACTAATTCAATTTGAAGCCAAACGAGTCCACTTTTCAAGAGTTCTCCAGAATTTGTGATAAATGTGGCATTAATGTGCACTGATGGATTGTCTCATGTGTATGCAAGAATTTTTAAAGCAGATTAACTTGATTTGATCTAGTTTAAAACTTCCATGTAGACAAGAGGTTACAGACAGAGGCAGATAGGACAGAGCTGAGAAGATAAAAGCAGAGAGGTTTCTCTTAAGAAAATCTTTTTTTTTTTGTAGACGTTCAGCTCAAGGAAGTCAATAGGAAGTGATAAGCTTACAGTTCAGAGAGGGTTTGCAGGTCTTTCTGTTTCTTACTTGTCTGACACGTCTCAGATTTCCACTATCCCTCAAGTCTACCTTTTCCCACTACCCCATCTGGCCATGAAACCACATATGACATTTCCCCACCTGCTTGCAATACTCTTGGCTCTATTTAGCATATAATATATATAGTCTGTTACCTGTGTATTGTACTCTAAGAAAATGTTTATTAAGAGTAGGGATGACCAAGGAAAGCAGATTAAGTAAGGGACACTTTATGGAATATGGGTATCATAATTCAAAATAATTAGATGTGAAAAACTGGCAACTACTATTGCTATAAATATGGTTGTGCCACAGAGGTTAGAAAAGATGTTTCAATGGGGGTGCTTAAAGATATTTTAGTACTTCTTTCACTATTGAGTTTGCATGCAATGGATGCAGCTATAAAAGAGGGTTCATGTGCATATGGAAAAGAGCAAAATATGAAATACCTATTAGCTACAAGGACAAGCCAAGTATATAGTTTTCATGTCTTTTTTTTGCCAAGAATTAATAGTTTCAGAAAATGAACATTTCTTAATAAAGGCTGTGTTACTGGCATGCCTATAGTGACTTCAGAACTGGTGTCTAACTTATTGTTCATTGACATCAAGGACCAAGTTTTCAGTGGAGCCTCAACATATTTTGCATTTGTGTATGCACAGCTTTGAGTGAACACAACACTGGCATGCAGACTTTTTGAGTAGCATCCCAAGCTTGGACAGGATAGAGTCTTTCTATCACTTGTGCAAATAAGTATCAGTCATCTGCACATGTAGATGACAGTGCTAACAAATGCTCAAAGCTGCATGAATGCAAATGGAGGCCATGTTTTGAAACACTGGCATTTCAAATATTGACACGCTGGTAAAACAAAATCCAGTATATTCAATCAATTGAAATACAGGCATCCATATTTAATACGACATGGTTTTAGAGCTGGTGCACAATCAAGGAAGGAAACTAAAGTTTATGCCAAACACAAATTGACGTTCCAACCCCTCACAAAATCACCATGAACAGCTGTAGGCCAGGAAATCCTTTATATCAGTCTAGCATGGGCAGAAAACGTAGCAGGTCTAAAGTGTCAGGACACAGCTTTAACATCTGTTAGCTCAGATGTTAGAGCAGCCCAGATTTTCAAGAACAATACTGTGCCACTGCCAGTTATCTTTTGGATATCAAACCAGATCTCTTTTCTGGTTTTGATGTTGATATCCTGTTATGACAACTCTTTATAGCAATGAGATCTCAAGATAATAGATCATGAAACTGCCTGGCAGCATAATGAATAATGATGTAAATAGAAAGGAGCATTAACACTGCCAGATTAAATGTAAAAATGTAATAAGAAAAGCCAAAAAGGAGTTTGAAGAACAGCTAGCCAAAAACTCAAAAGGTAATAAAATGTTTAAGTACATCAGAAGCAAGAAGCCTGCTAAACAACCAGTGGGGATCCTGGATGATCGAGATACAAAAGGAGCACTTAAAGACGATAAAGTCATCGTGGAGAAACTAAATGAATTCTTTGTTTCAGTCTTCATGGCTGAGGATGTTAGGGAGATTCCCAAACCTGAGCCGTCTTTTGTAGGTGACAAATCAGAGGAACTGTCCCAGATTGAAGTGACACTAGAGGTCGTTTTGGAATTAGTTGAGAAACTTAACAGTAACAAGTCACCGGGACCAGATGGCATTCACACAAGAGTTCTGAAAGAACTCAAATGTGAAATTGCGGAACTATTAACTATGGTTTGTAACCGGTCCTTTAAATCAGCTACTGTACCCAATGACTGGAAGATAGCTAATGTAATGCCAATATTTAAGAAGGGCTCTAGAGGTGATCCTGGCAATTACAGATCAGTAAGTGTAATGTCAGTACTGGGCAAATTAGTTGAAACAATAGTAAAGAATAAAATTGTCAGACACATAGAAGAATATAAATTGTTGCACAAAAGTCAACATGGTTTCTGTCAAGGGAGATCATGTCTTACTAATCTATTAGGGTTCTTTGAGGGGGTCAACAAACGTGGACAAGGCGGATCCAGTGGACATAGTGTACTTAGATTTCCAGAAAGCCTTTGACAAGGTCCCTCACCAAAGGCTCTTATGTAAATTAAGTTGTCATGGGATAAGAGGGAAGATCCTTTCATGGATTGAGAACTGGTTAAAAAGACAGGGAACAAAGGGTAGGAATAAATGGTAAATTTTCAGAATGGAGAGGGGTAACTAGTGGTGTTCCCCAAGGGTCAGTCCTAGGACCAATCCTATTCAACTTTTTCATAAATGATCTGGAGAAAGGGGTAAACAGTGAGGTGGCAAAGTTTGCAGACGATACTAAACTGCTCAAGATAGTTAAGTCCAAAGCAGACTGAAGAACTTCAAAAAGATCTCACAAAACTAAGTGATTGGGCAACAAAATGTCAAATGAAATTTAATGTGGATAAATGTAAAATAATGCACATTGGAAAAAATAACCTCAACTATTCATACACTATGATGGGGGCTAATTTAGCTACAACTAATCAGGAGAAAGATCTTGGCGTCATCGTGGATGATTCTCTGAAAACGTCCACACAGTGTGCAGCGACAGTCAAAAAAGCAAATGGGATGTTAGGAATCATTAAAAAATGGATAGAGAATAAGATGGAGAATATTTTATTGCCCTTATATAAATCCATGGTATGCCCACATCTTGAATACTTTGTACAGATGTGGTCCCCTCATCTCAAAAAAGATATACTGGCATTAGAAAAGATTCAGAAAAGGGCAACTAAAATGATTAGGGGTTTGGAACGGGTCCCAAATGAGGAGAGATTAAAGAGGCTAGGACTTTTCAGCTTGGAAAAGAGGAGACTAAGGGGGGGAGGATATGATAGAGGTATATAAAATCATGAGTGGTCTGGAGAAAGTGAACAAGGAAAAGTTATTTACTTGTTCCCATAATATAAGAACTAGGGGCCACCAAATGAAATTAATGGGTAGCAGGTTTAAAACAAATAAAAGGAAGTTCTTCACTCAGCGCACAGTCAACCTGTGGAACTCCTTGCCTGAGGAGGTTGTGAAGGCTAGGACTATAACAGGGTTTAAAAGAGAACTGGATAAATTCATGGAGGTTAAGTCCATTAATGGCTATTAGTCGGAATGAGTAAGGAATGGTGTCCCTGTTTGTCAGAGGGTGGAGATGGATGGCAGGAGCGAGACCACTAGATCATTACCTGTTAGGTTCACTCCCTCTGGGGCACCTGGCATTGGCCACTGTCGGTAGACAGCATACTGGGCTGGACGGACCTTTGGTCTGACCCATTATGGTAATTCTTATGTTCTTATGATGTTGACATGATCATATGTCTCACACTCACATGACTAGTGCCAGTGAACTCAGCTTGTATCACTCAGCCTGAGCCTAGTGTTAAACCTCCCATTGCTGAGCAAGCTTATAGAGAAGATAACTCATGGCCATCTAATTGAGGCTAATATTCTAGACCTGGCCTGAATCCAGATTGTGCTGAGACATGGGACTGAAACTGCATTAGTGGCATTGATGAATGATCTTCTGTGATCAATGAATAGATGGCAGACATCCAATCTCCTCCTCCTGCAACTTTGCAGCATTTGACACTATTCACCGTGAGATCCTGCCGTCTCACTAGAGAGGTAGCTTGAGTTTGAGTCCTTTTTAGAGGGATGTACCCAATGGCTAGTGATGGGAAACTGCACCTGCATCACTAAACCCCTCACTTGTGGAGTTCCACTAAAGATCAATGCCCTTTCTGGTCTTTTTCAGCATCTACATGCAGCCACCAGGTGAACTGGCCAGATGACATGGACTTAAGTGCCAGAAATATGTAGATAAGACAGCTTTACTTCACCACATATGACTATATTACTGCCACCAACATGGCCCTGTGTCTGGGCAAGATCGGCTCATGGATGAAGAATGGCTGGTTGAAGATGAACTTGAGCAAGACAGAGGTGATGCTGGTGGGTAGAGAAAATTTTTTGAAGAGTTTGAAGCCATGATAGAGTCTCCTTTAGTTGAACCCACAATTGCTTGATTCAATCCACAATTTGGGAGTGCTCCTGGATCCCTCTCTGGTGCTAAGCTCTCACATAGACAAATCTGTGAGTAATGCTTTCTACCACCTCTCTCTGGCTGACTAGGAAACTCCATCTGCCTGGCAGACAATGACCCAGTCTCAATTATTCACACCTCCATCACCTCTCAGCTGGACTAGAGCAACATAATATACATAGACATGCAGCCTTCAGTGCTTGGGAAACTGCAACTGCAATAGAATGTTGTGGCAATGCTCCTTGGCAACATGGGCTACTGTGAGCACATCAAACTATCCTCTACTCTCTATGCTGCCTTCCCACAGAACACTGAATAAAGCTCAAGGTCTTGGTACTTATCTACTAAACACCCAATGGCCTGGGCCCAGGCCAAGTAAAAGATTACATAAAGCACGGGGATGAAGATCATGGTCAACAGCTTTGCACCTGAGGAATAGTGGCGCTTTCTACCATAAGAATATAGCTAATCTATGCAGAAGACAGCTGTCTGTGAGCCAGTCTGAGGCTGTGGAAAGAACTCCCCCAGGAACTAAAGACCATCCCAACCTCACCAACTTCTGCTCCAAGTGTAAGCCAAACTTCTTTGACCTGGCTTTCTCCAAACAAATTGCAGAATATACATTTTTTAAAAGTATCCCTACCAAAACAAAACATTACACTGCATATGTTTTTCCCCTTGGGGAGAGGCTGAGACCAGAGAACTAATAACGGATGACAGATGTTAGTCACATTGCATAATGTAGTACTGAACAGTGCTCAGATACTGCAGTGATGTGTGTGGCATAAGAATCTACATAGAATAGAGAAATTGGACCTTAAATTAGTATTTTTAAAAAGTTGTTCTCAACATTGTGTAGAGGTTTATCATGGTGATAAAAGCCTGATGAGCTCCCTCTCCCCAGGACACTCACCAGACTGCTGTTCCAGACCCAAATCTTGGGTCCTACATGCTGTTGGCTTGCTTGGGCTAGCTGGGCAGAGTTTAGGCACAGTCTCTCTGGCTCCAGGCCTTTAGGCACACACTCCACATACAGACCCAGTGTCTGACACCCCTCTTAGCAATGGGGACCCTCATAGTCCAATTGCTTAGCCCCTGAAGCTAGCACTAGTTCTCCTAAGCCACCCTGTTAGCTGCTGCAGGCTTCCAGAGTTCCATGGAAGCTGTAGACCCTCGGATTTAGTACTTCCCTCTTTTTAGTACTTCCCACAGCTATGGGACTGTGTAAGTAACACACTGACTAAAGGAATTTCTAAACACCCACATGCTTTACTCAGCAAAAGCACAAGAGATCTACAGATCTATTGAAAAATAAACACATGCATGCAAAACCCTCAGTTTCCTCACCCTCCTGAGAGTCCTTTGGGTCTTACTGTTTTGCTGGAGTCCAGGATTCTTCTGCACCCCGTCTTCTCCTGCTTCATCTTGTGACAGCACCTGTAATGTGCTAGGCACTTTGTCTGGAAAGAGGGATTGTCTGTGCCCTGAGGAGCTTATAACAAACTGACAAGTAGAAAGAGTTCAGGGAAAGGGTTCTATAAAAGGGATTTTCTGAGTAGATCAGCAAACTTCACTATAGGCAGTACTGCAGAAGTAGGATTTTAGGGGGCACCTAAAAGTGGAGAGGGTATGGAACTTGCAGATGAGAAGAAAGCATAAAGGCTACTAACAGGTGGACATGACAAATCTGACATACCTTCAACATTCAAAATGTCTATGGGCATCAGGAACATTTTTCAGAGTCACCTAAATCCCATTTTCAAAAGTGACTTTGTCCCAATCCTCAAAGGTATTTTGGCACATAATTCCCATTGATTTAATGGGAGTCAGGCGCCTAAACACCATTGAGGAACTGGGCCTAAGATGCTTTTGAAAACGTTTTCAATTCCTTTTAAGTCAATTTTAGGTTTTCTGAATTTGCCTTTTCAACATAGTTCTTTGAAAAAAGGCAAGTGTAAGTTTTATCATGGGTTAATCTTAATATGCATCAGTGTTTTTGCTTGAAAAACACTATATTGTTACTGTCATAGGAATTTAGGAAGTGAAAAAGCTTTAAAGAAACCAGGGTGGGAAGAGGTGGTTTTCTCTTTGATTATAAAAACTTCATTTGTTACCAATCCATTTATGATGACCTGTAGAGAACCAAAAAGCTTTTTTCCTTGGAGCCTGACTTTTTTGGTTCATTTGGACATTTATGTGCACAAGGACTGCAGGACTGGGTCTTTGTTGGGGAATAAATATTTAAAATCCTCATATACAATAATGGCCAGACCCAAAGGCCAATTAAAGTCAGTAGAAGACTTTCCATTGACTTCAGCGGGCTTTGGATAAAGTTCTAATTGAGAAATATCTATGGAAACATTTAATACTAAGTATCAGAGAGTAGCTGTGTTAGTCTGTATCTACAAAAACAACGAGTCCAATGGCACCTTAAAGACTAACCGATTTATTTGGGCATAAGCTTTCGTGGGTAAAAAACCCACTTCTTCAGATGCATGGAGTGAAAATTACATATGCAAGCATTATTATACATGAAGAGAAGGGGGTTACCTTACAGGTGGAGAACCAGTGTTGACAGGGCCAATTCAATCAGCATGGATGTAGTCTACTCCCAATAATTGATGAGGAGAGGTCAATAGCAAGAGAAAGCTTATGCCCAAATAAATCAGTCTTTAAGGTGCCATTGGACTCCTTGTTGATTTAATACTAAGGAAATTGTCATTTCAGAAAATATGAAAAAAGGAATCCAAACTAATAAGATGGATTTGTAAGTATATGAAAGTAGTGTTTTAGTTAACTTTTTAAAACAGAGCTCTACCCTTGTAAGCCAATTAGCAGGATCTTTATAAAGAACCAGTGCTTTTAATTGTCAACTGTGTGTTTTTAAGCATCATCTCTTTAATCTTTTATGTTAATCAGCCTAACAGATTTAAAATTCACTGCATACAAGTAACTTGTCCTGCATACAAGTAACTAGTTAAAATTATTAATTAGATTATGGTGACTGTCAGAAAAAGTAGTTTTAAAAGTAAAATCAGATTGTTATGACTAATGCTGTACAAATTAGCATAAAGTAGTTCAGACAGAATTATCCCAGAGACTTTGCAATTAGGAGCACCTATTAGTGCACTTGCTAAACTTTTATCAATTAATTACTCTTGAATAGTAAGAACAAAATTGTGAATATGGGAAGAGTGATTGATTATAAGTGGCAAATTGCTGACTGGTTCCATTATTACCTTTACTTTAAAGATTTTTAGAGAAAGTGTCTTATCAATTTTATGAATACATAAATTACACTAATGTGCTCAGTATCAGATGGATTTTTCATCCTACTTATTCAGTAGCAATTGTTCTCAAAATTACACAGAAGGTTTTACAGTGCATGGGATATCATTCTGGTCACAATTGTCAAAAATGGGACCCTAAAGTTAGGCTCCTGAGTCCTTATTTAAACATTTAGCAGGCTTAATTTTCGAAAGTGCTGAGCACCAGCAAATCCCTTTCACTATAGCAGACTATTTATTAAAATCTTGGCCCTTTACATTATTCAAAATATTTAGCATTTATTATTCCTAAATATAGCCAATCACCTTTTTTATTACTGTGCCCATGAAACAAAATGTGTTTGCTCTGTTCTGAAATGTTTGTTTTAATAGGGTTTTTTTTTTTTGGGGGGGGGGGGTGGAAGGGCTATGCAGTCAATCTACAACTGCAATAAATGCTCAGACTTTCAATGCTTTTAAATGCTCAGGTTTTCAAAGCGGGCTACATTTCAATGGGGCTCAGGTTCTTTGAAAATTCCAGTCTTACAGAATGCTAAGTAAGGGGTTGATGCCCTACTCATTGAAGTCAATGGAAGGGAATTTTTTCCTTGACTTTAAAACAGGAATCGGATCAGGCCCCAAATTCTGTTAATACCTGAGTATTCTTAGGTTCTCAAGCACTGTGTGATGAAGCCATTTCAGCTGAATTGTCTTAATAAAAGTTCAAATTAGAAAAATCTCTCTCAGCTAACTCAGTGAGACAATAGCAGAGCAGAAAGGTTGTATTTTCTATAATGCTTATTACCAGATTCACACAGGGATATAGGACAGTCCCTGAAAATCTGGAAACTATCAAGAAATGTTATTTTAAATGCCATGAAATTGCTAGAAGTGTTTATTTTGGCTAATCTGAGATGAAGTCATCACTGCACATGGAACTACTCTGAAATATAGCACATGAAAATCCCCATGGAATATTTTACATAGCTGAAAGACAAAGGGCTAAATAACACAGGGGAAAAAAATAAGGAAGGGTGTTTTAGCAATCAGAGGTGCCTCCCTTGTCCCCCATTGCCAAAATACCACGGCTATAATAGAGATCCCCTTTCTAGAGAATTACTTTGTTGAAAATCAATGTCCCTGAGGTTCCCTCACCCAAACAGATTTCATATGAAGATATACCTTTGCCAACAATTTCTATTGCTCCCTATGCTCAATATCATGATAGTTAACCACTGATGCACTACACTACTAAGAGTACCAGGTCCTTCTTAACAATGATTACAGCACAGCATCTGTGAGAACAACAGTGAATGACTTACTGCAATTTAAGAGAAAAGGTGGGGGAGGTCATATTTTTTATTGGAATATCTTCTGTTGGTGAGAGAGACAAGCTTTCGAGCCACATAGAGCTCTTCTTCACGTGAACAACAACTACACTGGTTACTGCAATTAAGTAATATATGTAGCATCGTAAATGTGTGCAATGCTATACAAATGTAATAGACTGAGACAATCCTTGTCCCAAAGGTTATTGTCAGAAGTCTGATCAATGCCCATTGAAGTCAATGGAAAGTTCCCTATTGCCAGTTCTTGGTAACGAGCACAGTGCTAACTTACTGTGAATGGTTCCACTGACTTCAGGCACGATGCTTTGGTTCCACTCCTGCAAATACTGCTAAGTTAGATCAGATAAATACAACACAGGTCATCAGCTGGGGTGAAGAATGGGATCAGGAAGTTAAATCACCAGGCCTTTTTTAGCTAATAAATGAAATTTTGAAGTATGTTGAATCTGTTTTAGAACCATATGCTGGATAGATTGTTTGATCAGAAAAGCAAGGCTAATGAATGGTGCTGTGAGGATTCTCTTAGGCCCCCCTCTTTGAACCTTAGGGGCAAATTCAAGTGGTGTAAACCTGTGCCACTTCAGTTATTACCTTTATTCTTAAGATTGCTATGTTACCTTTTATGTTCACAGCATACAAACAAGGAAGTTAAAGTTTAAAAAACAAAAATAACGTAAATAACTCTCTCTAAGGCCACAACATAACACTACTGTTATTCTTAGAATCCAGAATGATAACACACAAGAGCCAAAAACAGGGACACACAAAGCAGGCTGCTCCCTAAGGCAGAGAAACACCACTCACTCCACTGTGTCCTAAGATGGCTCTTTGAAAGACTGACTGCTGAGACCCAGATCCCATGTTTCCCTACAGAGCCCCCTAGCCTGAAAACAGGGTCAGGAATTCCCCCACGTCCCTCACACACACACTTAAAGTGATATCTTGCAATTCCAACAGTCTTCAATACACCACACTACCCTTTAGTTCATTCCGAGCTCTATTCATCTTCTGCTGTCTCACACATGTGCACTCTCTTGCGCACACACACACTGCTACCAGCTCCATATCCTTCATGTCTGAAAGCACCTAGTAGAGCAGGTGCACTGGAATTAACTTTATTTCATAATTAAATTCTTTAATATATCTAGTGAATGTTTGAGTATTTATATGACTCTAGCATGCAATAAATACCATACATGCATGAATTTCAATTACATTTCGTAACACAATTATAGAAGTTATTCTAAATTAAATATTTCCCCCCACATCTTGGATTCAAGGCATGTGAACCACACAAATGATACGTTGTCCAGTGAGTGTTTGGAACCAGAGGGGAGTTCTGAAATCATTAAGGTAGCCATATAATACGTGGTCGTAATGAGGGAGCCACTAATGGCATCCTCTAGTAACACATTAAGAAGAAAATATCTGCTTAATAAAATGTAATATTAGTCAGAGCTCACTTGAATCCCTCCTCTGCGATTGATAAAGTGACCAAATGTGTAGTTTCAACCAACTGCAATGAAAATTGTAGAGCATATAATGATCATTGTAGTCAAAGATTTGAAGATTTTCACTCCCTCTTACTGGCTTTTCCTAACCTTCCCCCTCCTTAGGGGCTAAGGATTTTAAACAGTTTAACCCTCTTCCCCTGGTCTCTTTCTTCCACCTATCAAATGCAAGACATCTTGAGTTAGCATTTTAAATTATTCATTTGCACAAAATGGTTACACTTTTCCCCTCTCCTGCTTCAGATGCTTTCTAAAGACCCACCTGTTCCATGAGATTCAGAGTACATGCACTAGCTTCCAAACTCAGTCCTTGTATTAACTGTACTGCACCTGTTATTCTGTAAGTGCTTAGGGACTGCAACTCCATTTTATACATGATGCTGAGTGGCTGACCCAAAGCCAGTTGAAGCCAATGGGAGTCTTTCTATTCACTTCAGTGGGCTTTGCCCATATACAGCATTAAACAATAAATATTGGCAATGATGATGGGGACCCATCAGCAGATAGTGGTGCTCCAGTCCAGCCAGAGGAATGGGCACAGTAATCCAAAGAGAATGAATCTGAAACAGTTTAGCTGAAATTCAAGAGCCAGATCCACAGCTGATGTAAATCAGCAAAACTCCTTTGCCTTCAGTGGGGCTACATCAATTTACAGCAGCTGAGGATATAATCCCAGAAATGAAAAATGCACAAATTGTCTGAAGTTTCAAACATCCGTTATGTGCCCTCTCCTTTTGGTGCTCAATCTGTTTGAAAGACAGAATACCAGTAGTACAGACATCAGAGTGGGTTAGCGGTTCTGTTGTGTGGGGTGTGGTTGCTGGTGAGTATTTGCTTCAGGTTGGGGGGCTGTCTGTAAGCGAGGACTGGCCTATCTCCCAATATCTGTGAGAGTGATGGGTCATCCTTCAGGATAGGTTGTAGATCCTCGATGATGCGTTGGAGAGGTTTTAGTTGGGGGCTGAAGGTGATGGCTAGTAACGTTCTGTTATTTTCTTTGTTGGGCTTGTCAGCCCCAGAAACAACTCTGACATCATAATCAAAAAGGCTGACAAAGGAGGTGCTGTCGTCATCATGAATAGGTCGGAATATGAACAAGAGGCTGCTAGGCAGCTCTCCAACACCACTTTCTACAAGCTATTACCCTCTGATCCCACTGAGGGTTACCAAAAGAAACTACAGCATTTGCTCAAGGAACTCCCTGAAAAAGCACAAGAACAAATCCACACAGACACACCGCTGGAACTCTGACCTGGGGTATTCTGTCTGCTACCCAAGATCCATAAACTTGGAAATCCTGGACACCCCATCATTTCAGGCATTGGCACCCTGACAGCAGGATTGTCTGGCTATGTAGACTCCCTCCTCAGGCCCTACGCTACCAGCACTCCCAGCTATCTTCGAGACACCACTGACTTCCTGAGGAAACTACAATCCATCGGTGATCTTCCTGAAAACACCATCCTGGCCACTATGGATGTAGAAGCTCTCTACACCAACATTCCACACAAAGATGGACTACAAGCCATCAGGAACAGTATCCCTGATAATGTCACGGCAAAGCTGGGGGCTGAACTTTGTGACTTTGTCCTCACCCATAACTATTTCACATTTGGGGGCAATGTATACCTTCAAAGCAGCGGCACTGCTATGGGTACCCGCATGGCCCCACAGTATGCCAACATTTTTATGGCTGACTTAGAACGACACTTCTTCAGCTCTCGTCCTCTAATGCCCCTACTCTACTTGCGCTATATTGGTGACATCTTCATCATCTGGACCCATGGAAAAGAAGGCCTTGAGGAATTCCACCATGATTTCAACAATTTCCATCCCACCATCAACCTCAGCCTGGACCAGTCCACACAAGAGATCCACTTCCTGGACACTATGGTGCTAATAAGCGATGGTCACATAAACACCACCCTATACCGGAAACCTACTGACCGCTATACTTACCGACATGCGTCCAGCTTTCATCCAGACCACACCACACGATCCATTGTCTACAGCCAAGCTCTAAGATACAACGGCATTTGCTCCAACCCCTCAGACAGAGAAACACCTACAAGATCTCTATCAAGCATTCTTACAACTACAATACCCACCTGCTGAAGTGAAGAAACAGGTTGACAGAGCCAGAAGAGTACCCAGAAGTCACCTACTACAGGACAGGCCAACCAAGAAAATAACAGAACGCCACTAGCCATCACCTTCAGCCCCCAAATAAAACCTCTCCAATGCATCATTGAGGATCTACAACCTATCCTGAAGGATGACCCATCACTCTCACAGATCTTGGGAGACAGGCCAGTCCTTGTTTACAGACAGCCCCCCAACCTGAAGCAAATACTCACCAGCAACCACACCCCACACAACAGAATCGCTAACCTAGGAACTTATCCTTGCAACAAAGCCCGTTGCCAACTCTGTCCACATATCTATTCAGGGGACACCATCATAGGGCCTAATCACATCAGCCATACTATCAGAGGCTCGTTCACCTGCACATCCACCAATGTGATATATGCCATCATGTGCCAGCAATGCCCCTCTGCCATGTACATCGAACAAACTGGACAGTCTCTACGTAAAAGAATAAATGGACACAAATGAGATGTCAAGGATTATAACATTCAAAAACCAGTTGGAGAACACTTCAATCTCTCTGGTCACTCGATTAGAGACCTAAAAGTGACAATTCTTCAACAAAAAAAACTTCAAAAACAGACTCCAGTGAGAGATGGCTGAATTGGAATTAACTTGCAAACTGGATACAATTAACTTAGGCTTGAATAGAGACTGGGAGTGGATGGGTCATTACACAAAGTAAAACTATTTCCCCATGTTTATTTCCCCCCCTTCCTCACTGTTCCTCAGACGCTCTTGTCAACTGCTGGAAATGACCCACCTTGATTATCACTACAAAAGGTTTTTTCCCCGCCCTCCTCCCACCCTCCGCCCGCTCTCCTGCTGGTATTAGCTCATCTTAAGTGATCACTCTCCTTACAGTGTGTATGGTAACACCCATTGTTTCATGTTCTCTGTGTATATAAATCTCCCCACTGTATTTTCCGCTGAATGCATCCGATGAAGTGAGCTGTAGCTCACAAAAGCTTATGCTCAAATAAATTTGTTAGGCTCTAAGGTGCTACAAATACTCCTTTTCTTTTTAGTAGTACAGACAGAGCAGGGAAAGACTATACTGTATAGCAGTTCTCTAAATCTGCCTACCTCTCTGTAGTGATGAGTGAACATCCAGTGATTAATTTTACATGTTTATCCGGTCCCTATTCAATGTAAATATAGGGCAGGATATCTGACAATAGGCTCTTTTGAGATTTGCAGCACTTCCCAATTTAGGCTGGGTTAGACATACTGCTAGAAAAGCAATATTTCAACTAACCATCTTTGCCAAAACCAGGAAGAGAAAGGGCACCTTAATAAATAATATTTACCAAACTTTTTTCACACCTCACAGTGAATTCATTTTGAATTGTGGGCCAAAGTATGGGTCCATTCTTATTTTATCTGAACCAGTTCCTCCAGCCCCCAATAGTGATGGACATCTGTTTCTAAACCATGAGGCCAGATTCTGATCTGGGATATGCCCGTATTAATGTGAAATAATTAAATTGCCATCAGAAGTGTTCAGTTTTACACACCTTTGTAACTGAGTGCAGAGTCTGGTATTTTGTCTGTGTGCTACAGGGAAAGAGCGCATCATGAACTTTGTTATGCACTTGCACAAAAATCTGCTTTACCTGAGAGTGAGTTAAGAGTCACATTTTCTGGCCTAACTCTACTCCTTTTGCACCAATCCCAGAGTGCAAAGGGTGCAGAAAGTCTCTGTATCTCCCCAACAGATCTAGAGCTGGCATAGTCAGCTTCTTCATCAGCTATTGGTGAACAAGGCTTGTAAGGAGTATAGCCAGAAACCAGTGTGCTTTAGCAATCCTCTACTGTCATATAAACCCTTGGGGCTGGAGCTAATTGTCATAGGTTAGAGCAGCCTTTAGGCTGCTGTAACCTAATTAAGAGCTGGTGTAGATTGATCTAGAGATCAAGGAGCTGAAAGTGGTTCCCTGACTCAGCCTGCCTGTCTGGTTTGAGTGGATGTCAACATACAGGAGAATCTGGGACATTCTGTGTAAATCATTTGTTGATTAGATCCCATGCATGTGATTCCCTGTATACGATTACATAAATGCTAAAATTAATTTAGTCTATGCTACACAATTTTTTCAAAATATTACAATGATATGTGGAACATTCTTTATAAATTAATCAGGCTCTGAGTTGTATAAAGTATTAGGATTTTTCTGACTTTCTATGCATGAGTTAAGATGTGCAGTAAATTCTGTAATAAACTGTTTAAATCATGTTTTCCCTGCACACAGAAAAACTTGAAGATTCCTATGTTTAGTGTAAGTCTGTTTAAAAGCTTCAGGAAAAGCTAATAATCAAATATTGTACTGCTTTCTAGACAACATTTTAGTTATTTATGATTGTGATGGGGCACGACTCACCACTGCAGCACCTCCTGCTGGCTATCCTGGGAATTAGCTCTGGTTCACCAGTGCACCCTCATCTACTGGCTTCTCGCTGCCGTTGCTCCTGTCATCAGGACCCGTGTTGCTCTCAGGACTACAGTGTCTTTTTCTGGACGCAGCCCTTTGGCTGTGCCCCACTTGGTTCTCTCCCCCCCTTTTAGGGGGCTGGCAATCCTCTGCCCTACCACTTGCCTCAGTGGCAGGCTGCAGTTCAGGGTCTAGCCACCTATGTTAGTGGCTACTGGGGCCAAAGCAGGGGGAACCCAGGCCCACCCACTACTCCAGGTCCCAGCCCAGGGACCCTCTAGCTGGCAGCCACACACTGCGTCACCTCCAACCACCACCATCTGTTTCCCTGGGCCACTTCCCCACAGCCCTAGCACCTTCTCCACCGTTATATCAGGACCTCAGTCTAGCAGCAGTCATCTGGGAGCTCACTCATGCTCCCCTGACCCCACCCAGAACTGTTCTGACCATGGTACTATCTCTTCTCCCTCCTTCAGCACAGCCAGTTCTCCCTTCTCAAACTCCAGGGAATGACTAAAGCTGCTCTTTTCAGCATTCCTTCTTATATGGCTCAGCCTGGCTGTCTCTCTAAACCTTCTCCCGATTGCCTGTCTCTACAAGCCCTTTTTTAATTGGCTGTCTCCTGCACAGCCTCCCCCGGGCTGTTTTAAACCCTCTTCTGCCAGTATGGGGCAGATGCCCCACCACAGTGATGCTATTCAGAACCTTCCCCAATGGTTGATTCAGCAGAGGATAAAGTGTATGACTCAGTGAATACATTTAAACTATATTAATTATCTCCAAACTTTGGATTTAGCAGTATTGGCATTTCTGTTTCCAAAAGGACACCTTTATGGTCATAAACTACTATCTTTGGATGTGGGGAACAACTGAAACCCAGTGATGGATGCCATGGTGATACATGCCTTGGAAATACCATAGAGAAATTAGATTAGATTGTCTGAACAGATACTACAGTATGTCATTGACTTTTTGGCAATGGCATACAGTGTTGCCTTAACTGAACACCTGCAGTAAAGCACAGTTGCCTCATATAGTTCATTTTTCAATAAAACTTGGTGTTATCCAAATTGGCTAGTGAGTACTATTGTGGCAAACAATTATAGAAAAGTATATTGCTGTATGTAAGCAGGCAGCCTTAACATATCTACCCTCCTTAGTTATGGCAACATCATATAGATCCCAAACCCAATATTAACAATTTGAAGAAAAAACCCCTTAAAATAGTTAATTTCTCAATGACAAATAATGCCCAAATCAAACTCATACCAAGTAGGAAATGTAGAATCATCCTATTGGGGACAGCGTTAAGGTTATGTGTCACTGTGGTGACTTGAATGTTGATTTGCTTAGGGTAGGGACGATATGTGTTTTGTGAGAAGTATAGATATGTATCTAGGAGAAAGTGATATATGTGGATGTGCAACTTTATTTTGAATTTTCTGGGTTTGGGGGGTTTGACTTGAGAGCTATTTGCCCTTATCAACCTTAACTGTTTTGAATTAAGTAATTTCAAAGACTGATCGTTATCTAGTTTTAGGGTTGGTAAATACACATGTGTTATGTTGGTATCAGTTATCAGTATCTATAAACTGAAAACAGACTGAGGGACTTTGCCCTAAGCTATTTGGCAATATTGCTGTTAATGGGTGGTTTGGCCCATCACTCATTCTGCAGCATAAATGACTAAGTGGCTGTTCTGGTGAGAGGAAAAAAAATCCTTTCAGTTCACATAGTGAATTAAGCCTTACAGCGTTTCTTTGACAATGGCAATTATTAGTATTCCCATTTTATGTTTGCGGAAACTGAGGCACTGAAAGGTTAAGTGACTTGCCTGAGGTCACTCTGCAAGTAATAATACAATCATGAAAAACAGTTTTAATCATTAGGTTAATTAAAACCCCCTTTTCTTTACAAAACCTTACTACTGAGCTTAAAATTCATTCTCCATTTAACAATAAGAAGGATGAAATAATGGTTGGTTGTGATGCTGGGAGGTGATCACTTTTCTGATGTTCATTAAGCCGTGGGGGATACCTGGCTATCCATACATAGATTTGTAAGAGAGGAAAAGAGCATCCTTCAAACACTGCTCAAATTTCAAAAATATATCTCCAAGTAAATTGAATAAAAGTTAAATGAAGAAACAAACTATATATTAAAGCTGTAATGGAAGAAAATTTACACAATAGACATGGAATCCTCCCAAACATAGAGACAAATTCTGCTCTTCTTTACACTGGGGTGCATCTGGAATAACTCTGACATTAATGTAGTTACACTTGTGTAAATCCAGAGTAAGCGGGGTCAGAACTTGGCCCATTGGATATAGGACAAAGATAATATGTTTTCCATCATGCAAAATACTTCAAAAGATATGTTTGCAAAATTTCACCTTGTAGAATCACACCTGCTTAAATTAGATTAAAAAAATCACAGAAACCTTTTGCCTAGTTGACTGTGACTGAGATGACCAAATTGTGCACTCTAGGCCTAATTCTCTCCTCACTTATGCCAGTGCCAGTCAGGAGTGATTCTAGCTCCACTGTAATCAATGGACGTAAGCTGTGGTAAGACTGATGTGGGATGAAAACCAAGCCTTTTGCCTCTAAATCAGAATTAGCGGTATCAATGTTCAGGTTAAACATTAAAGGCGAGATCCTACCCTGATTTTAAGCAACAAACCTCCACTGACTTCAACTATACTATTCTAATGTACACCAGCTGACAGTTTGGCCCAAGGATCAAATATTCCCTGTATTCTAGATTCACTCCAAACTACTTTGTTGAGTAATTGGACTATAAACACAAATGCAAACATTTACAACATAGATATAAGAACATAAGAATGGCCATGCTGGGTCAGACCAAAGGTCCATCTAACCAGTATCCTGTCTTCCAACAGTGACCAGTGCCAGGTGATCAGAACAGAACAGGTAATCATCTTCTCCTGTCACTCATTCTCAGCTTCTGGCAAACAGAGGTTAGGGACACCATTCCTGCCCATCCTGGCTAATAGCTATTGATGGACCTAACCTCCATGAATTTATCTAGTTCTTTTTTGAACCCTGTTATAGTCTTGGCCTTCACAACATCCTCTGGCAAAGAGTTCCAAAGGTTGACTGTGTGTTGCGTGAAGAAATACTTCCTTTTATTTGTTTTAAACCTGCTGCCTATTAATTTCATGTGGTGACCCCTAGTCCTTGTGTTATGAGAAGTAGTAAACAACACTTCCTTATCTACTTTCTCTACATTAGTCATGATTTTATAGACCTCAATCATATCTCCCTTTAGACATCTCTTTTCCAAGCTGAAAAGTCCCAGTCTTATTAATCTCTTCTAATACGGAAGCCGTTCCATACCCCCTAATCATTTTTGTTGCCCTTTTCTGAACCTTTTCCAATTCCAATATATCTTTTTTGAGATGGGGCGACCACATCTTCACACAGTATTCAAGATGTAGGCATACCATGGATTTATATACAGGCAACATGATATTTTCTGTCCTATTATATATCCATTTCTTAATTATTCCCAGCATTCTGTTCATTTTTTTTTTGACTACCACTGCACATTGAGTTGATGTTTTCAGAGAACTATCCACAATGAATCCAAGATCTCTTTCTTGAGCGGTAACAGCTAATTTAGACCCCATCATTTTATATGTGTAGTTGGGATTATGCTTTCCAATGTGCACTACTTTGCATTTATCAACATTAAATTTCATCTGCCATTTTGTTTCCCAGTCATCCAGTTTTGAGAGATCCTTCTGTAGCTCTTCGCAGTCTGCCTGGGTCTTAACTATCTTTAGTAATTTTAGTATCTTAACTATCTTTAGTAAATTTAGTAATATGTTGAATAGGACTGGTCCTAGAGAAGACCCCCTGGGGGACAGCACTATTTACCTCTCTCCATTCTGAAAACTGACCATTTATACCTACCCCTTGTTTCCTATCTTTTAACCAGTTACCAATCCATGAGATCACCTTCTCTCTTATCCCATGGCATCTTACTTTGTGTAAGAGCCTTTGGTGATGGACCTTGTCAAAGGCTTTATGAAAATCTAAGAACACTATACCCACTGGATCCCTTTGGTCCACATGCTTGTTGACCCTCTCAAGATTTCTAGTAGATTGGTGAGGCATGATTTCCCTTTACTAAAACCATGTTGACTCTTCCTCAACAAATTATGTTCATCTATATGTCTGACAATATTGTTCTTTATTATAGTTTCAACCAGTTTGCCCGGTACTGAAGTCAGGCTTACAGGCCTGTAATTGCCGGGATCACCTCGGAGCCCAAGGTGGAATGCTGCCAAAGTCATATTACAGGGATGATTTTATAAGTCTAGTCTCAACCAGGGACAAAGTTAGACCAAAATGAATGCCTTGAAACCTTAATCAGAGAGTTGGAATAAAAACACAAAACCTTAAAACTCAAAGGACTTGCATGTGGGAGATAGTTAATATCTTATTTTCTTAAAAAAAAAAAAAAGGTATTATTTCTTATCAAACTGTTGAAGAGAATGTTCTTGGAAAAAGGAAATAAGGCAAACACCATTAGCATAGGTCCCAGTGATCTTCTTCCCATCCATGGAGTGAGGGTGGCCAAAGCAGGCACAAAATAGTGAATATGGAAGGTTGGGACAGCAGGGGTTCAGCTGCATGAACATCCACCTGAGGCCAGGATCCTGTGAGGTGTAATCTGAAGGTATAGGTAGGTAAGGTATGGGTATAAGTTAAGGCAGTAATGCAATGAGCCTATAAGCCTCAAGGCCTGTCAGGCAATAGATTAGCTAAACTCATCAAGGCATATGGCCCAAAAACCTTAGCATAAGCAGCTAACCAGGAGTAACCCTGGATCATAAGGTATCACAAAATAGAATGCTGTAATATGTATGATTAAAGTGCTGACAGGTAACCACAAAATGCCAGTTTATACCAGCATCAATAGACATTCAATCATAAGAATGCCATGTTAGAAGGCCTAGTAACCTATGGGAGTAGGATGAGGAAATACAGATAAGGAAAAGGGGCTGAAATTCCTATTGAATATGCATTAGGCATAGTAGGCATTATAGGCATTAAGAATTAGTACCATATTATAAAAGCTGTATATGGCCTGCATGCCTTGGGAGATGTCAGAATGACTTTCATTGGTGGTGGTGATGATGATGAGGATGATGACTAGCATTTTGGGTTATTCTGCAAGAGATGGTGTGATTATATAGATGCTCATATGTGGCATGTTTTGACCATCTTATATTATGCTTTACTTGGCTGGAGTGTTCGGGATTTTTGCTAACTGTAATAAAAAATTATAAGGACAAAACATCTTTCCTAAGTGTAAGTGCCTCCAGGTACACACTGAGTTCCTCATGATAACTAATACCTCTGGCTCTGGTCACAGGGCAGAGCCCTGACAAACTACAGAGTTAATTGACTTTTCTAATTAATCATATAACTAATGCTCAATCAATAGAGTAAGCAACAGAGAGCCCTTCATTGCTAAATCTGTGTGCTCAAGGAATTAGGAAATGGAGCTAGGGCACATGCACTCTCTGTACTCCACTTGTGACTGCCCGGAAGTTAATGCCCCTAGGAGCAGCCTGCATGCCTGCTGCTGTCTGAAGAAGGTGATACAGCACAGATATGGAGGGGACAGTCCAATAAAAGAAGGAGACCTTCCAACCATTATGTAGGATTCTTGTTGTTGTCCTCCACTTTAAATGTAAAACCAGCAGACCTCAGCCCCTTGGAAAGAAAGGTGGAGAGGTCATCAGTGGTGTCCTGCCAGCTTGGGAGACAAAATTTGTATCTGGCCTTCAACAAACCAATGCAACTGATGATACCAAAGTGCAATCTAATGTACAGAGTGAACAAACTGGAAAAATTAAAGAGCAACAAAATCTCTTCTATAATACTCTTGCTGATACTTGCATCAATTGAAGGGAAAAAAACTCTTTTCAGATGGATATGTGATTTTTCAAGTAATGATATCTCTTTAGCCACTTTAGTGCAAAGGGACTTATGGTTGGTGAAGTATCACAATCCTAAATTAATTTCTCTGTGTTTGTGTTTTCATTCTGTATCACTGCTCCTTTGGACAGTCAAAGACAAACAAAAATCACTTTGAATATGTTGGCATAAATCTGACTGCTCATTTAGAGAATATCCTTTAGAATTAATGCCTTACCTCTGATATCTAAAAAGAAAATTGAGTCAGCATAGTTAGAAAAATTACATTGGTTAGGGTATGTGTGGTGGGGTGGGCTAGGTCTGGAGGCCCCTGCTGGAGGCCTCACGGCCCTGCCTCACCCTGCCCCAGAAAAGAGCAGAGAAGTCTTTGAGGCAGCCTAGAGTGGCTGCAGGGGAGCAGCTAATCAGAGGGGCTGCTGGAGCGACCAGTCAAGGTCCAGAAGGACCATATAAAAGGAAACTACAGAAGCAGAGCAGTCAGTTGCTGCCTGGAGCTCAAAGAGGTAGAACCAGGTGTCTGGCTGGCTGGAAGAGCAGCAGGATCATGGACAGTTCACTGCAGGCAGGACTGAGCTCAGGGAAGTCTGCTGAAGACTGGGTGCCTGGCTAGCTGGATAGAGTAGAAACAGGACCATGGACAGGTCAGTGTGGGCAGGCTGAAGCCCAGGGGGACTGAGCCCAGGACCTGGCCAGACCAGGTGAGGGTCCTGTGATAGGTCCTGCTGGTCTGGTTGAAGACTGAGCCCATGGACGGTTGCCTAAAGGACACAAACTGCGGGTACTGAGATGGGTCCCTTTTGGGCTGTTAAAGAAGACAGTGGCTCCGGAAAGGAAGCCTTGAATCTTTGGCCCTATACCAGGGCAGTGAGAAAGAACTAGAGACTCCCAGAAAAGGGGGACAGTGTGTGTGTGACTCAGCCAGAGGGCTGAGTCACTGAAGACCCACCAAACAACCATTGGTTGGGGGGTGCTCATGAGAAGAGGATCCCACCCAATTGTCAAAACTGAAGGAAAAGCAAGCTCACGCCTGACCAGAAAGGGGGTGCTTGTGAGAGGTGAGTGCTGCCCTGTTCAAAACTGAGTGCTTCCGGGCACGTATTGGCCAGAGAGGGGGTGCTCGCGAGAGCTGGGTGCCAACGCCGTTAGTGTGCGTTAACACCATTAAAGAAGATGGACTCCCTTACCCATACAGGAGTATTCGTTTATATCTTGTACATCCAGGATACAATGACCTCATTTGTCTTCTGACTAGTTAGGGAATAAAAGACCAAAAGAATGTACAATGATTATCTCAGAAGATTTTATTCTCCAAGGGCCTCATTGTGGGCCTGGTTCCCTGCTGCTTTGCATGGAATACATTGATTTATACTTCTATGTAAAGAGGGTGTGGATGTAGGCCCTTTGAGGTTTCTGAGGGGAATCCTAATGAAGCAGATTTTCCTCATTCTAGATTTGTAACAACACCTATGGACAGTGAACATTGTCACAGAGTGGAGGGGACATGGTCTAGGTCTGAGAAAGAAGCCCATGCTGATGAGCAGCTTTAGAGTGAAAACCAAGAGTTCTATGAGTCGATTGGGCTCAAACTCTCCTCTCTTTTCTGTGGTGAATTATCCACCTAGATCTTTGTGGTTCCAGTTTCAGTATCAATCTCTTTAGTTCTCTCTGGCAGGCTGGGAAATGTAGCCACCATGTCAGCTATGTTAGTAGAACTAGCTTCTGTTTAAAAATTCAAAAGATGTACCTTTTTTTTTATTTGGCTTCTGACACTGTGCAAAGTGGTTTAGCCAACAACTGTTAGATTTAGCAGCGCTCGAGCCAATTTATTAAGCATAAATTACTTCCAAGTTTAGCTAGAATAACTTACACTCTTGACCCTCCTCAGATGTGTAGCCAATAGGACCTTTCTGGCTGCATCTTTAATGTCATTGGAGACATAAATACAAAATCTATCACTCAGGAGCATGGACATCATGTAGATTTGTGACAGTTTCTGGAGATCTTTAGGTCTGTAAATTAATGACTGGACTACACTGTTCTTAATTTACCACTCAAACCTAGTAACACAGGATTATAGAAGTTAGAGTTGGAAAAGACCTCCTACTGCAATTTATTTCATCCACCACCGCTCTTCCAGAGCAGGATTGTCTCACTACATTAGAAATTAATATCAATTTTTAATATAGAGCCTTATTCTCCTCTAATTTAAATTAGACCAGCAGGGAGTAGGGAAGGTTCATCTTGTAAATTAAAAGCTACTCTGTGTTCTGCTTAATCATTTCTTGTTATGAGGAGCCAAGTCCTGCAATTCTTTCTCAGACAAATTTCCTATTTACTGCAAAGGAGAGAGAATGAATACAAGAGAATGGAAACTGTTTATGCAGAAAATGGTGTACTGCTTGTTAGCTGTGGTGTAGTATTGCCTAACTTTTTAAATGTAACTCACAATTATGATACTAGACTTGGGGAAATTATCTAATACTATGTCTTTATTTTAGCTGAAGTAGTTGTCCGGACTCTATATGAGAAATTATTTGATTTAAACTACAAAGCTATGTATCTAGCTTGTGTTCATCAGTCTAGTACCCGAGCACCTCAAAAACATTACTAATAGATTTTATCCTCACAATACTACTGTGAGGTAGGGAATTATTAAACCTTCTGGACAGATGGGGAAGTGAGGGTACAGGTGATTTGTCCAAAGCTATACAGGAAGCCTGTGGCTAAACACAAAATTGAAACCAGCTCTCCTGAGTCACAGCCAGAGCCTTTTAAACTAGGGGAGTCTTTCTCCCCCTCAAATGTAAGGTGTTATAGTTCTCACATCCACCATCAGGTCTTTCCTGGCATTTGAATCCTGAACTTCTGAAACTATAGGTAAGATTTAGTCCTCAAAGCCACTAAGCAAGTATTATGCATTCTGGCTGCATGGCAATTACACAAAATACTCAAATGGACATTGGTAAGTGCTAAACCCTGATTGCTGTCAGAAAAAATGCAGACATGGGAACTGCACCCAAGGACACATTTGCAAAAATAATGTGTTCTGCAGCCCACTGAAATTTTCAGTTTCACTACTTTTGTCTTCAGTAGGGAAGCGTTTGGCTGCTAGACTTTGATTCTAAGCAGCTCAGTTCTGGATATGGCTCACTAACTGTAGTTTGCTCCACTTGCTGCCAATGGACTGGAACAATTTGACATCAGATCCTTCACCCTTTCGATGATAGCCTCTCTAAACAAGAAGTGTGATGAGTAGTAACACAAAATAACAGTGTTAGTCTCTGTACCCAACTCTGCAGTGGTACCAGTCAGACACCCAAAAGCCATGAGAAATGGCTAATACAATTTAAGCAATTTTATTAACAACAATTTAATTCACATTTTTTTTACAGATTTTTTTTCTACACACACAGCATTTGGCATCTTAAAGACAGATTAATTTAAGCAACTTCCCAACCTGCCTCTATCTATATCTCCAACTTAAAAGCTTTGTCAACTAAAAAGAAAATCAAATTAAAGATAGCAGGCTACCTGTAAAGATAAAGTGGTTGGTGGGCTGACTTTCATTAGGGATATCACATTACAGCAACAATCGAAAGAATCTTTTAAATGTCAGCCTTCTTAGCAAAGAAATTGTAGATGTTAAAATGGAATGGAATTTTGAGACCAAGATTTGGGTTAATTACTCAAATATGCAGAGTCATGTTCACTAACTTGCATTCATGATCTTTTACTTGCAAATACCTTTAAAAAAATAAACTAAGGAATCTCTGGCATAAAGAATATAATCCACACAACAGCCAGTGTTTTGTCTAACAACTGATGTAAGGTACTGTATTCCTTTCAGCAGTTGGCATGATACCTGATGCGAAATGATGTCTCATCATTATCAAATGTCCTGTCAATTCACATGCTAGATCTTAACACCACTACAGGCTCAGGTCAATGCTGATCACTGACTGTCTGTCAGTTTGATTGTACATCCTTCTTTTTAATTACATTTTTCATGAATATAAGGCTTCTACCGAATAAGTTGGACTGTTGGGGCCCCAATCCTGGAGTCTGGTACTGACATATGGACCCTTGTGCCCACGTGAAGCATCATTGACTCAGTGGGATTGTGGAAGGATCTCATTGGGCATAAGGTACTGCGCACATGGATCAGATTGCAAGATTGGGACCTAAATAATAAAGACGCTAGAAAGCAAAGAGGATCTATCAGTAATGTGTATTTGTCCATATAATAGCACCATTCTGGAAGGAGTCCAGTAACTACACTGAATTCTGCATTGGCTTTGAAATCCCCATTGTGTTATATCTGATACTTATTTTATTAAACCATATTCCAATGACTCAGGAGACCTCACCCCCCCAGGGGAAAAGAATAGTTGTTCAATTACTATTAGTTGGCCTCAGCATTCGTTGTTTCAGAACAGGTGAAATCAAACGTGGAATGTATTCAAAACAGAGACACGTATCCTATATTCTGAAGACTCATCTGAATACATTTTATTATGCTTGGTCTTTGACAATGACTGGTCTGGGGCTCACTTTGATCCAAATTATGCCCTGAGACATATGTAGAAAATGATACCTGGAATAGAATCTGGCCCGCTGTTCCTACTTCCCCCATGAATAAGATTATTTTTAATCTTACTAACACAATGATGTAGCAGTATTGTGTGTCCGTGAGCAGCATAGGATGTGGAGACTTTGTTGTTTACAAGATTTCATTTTACATCCTCTGCAGAAACATTTCCTTAAATGCAGAATTGTCCATATTTTATCACACAAAGTGAAACAAAGAAGTCCCCACAGACCGTACAGAATACATCAATTGTATCTTTCCTCAATATGAGCAGAATCTCTGAAAGAAAAGGATCAAGCAATTCTTTGAAGTTCAGATCTTGAAATCGATAATTTTTCATCTGCTTCCACCTCTCCTTTCACAGTCCCACCCTGTGCTTAATTATCTCTAAATATCTCAATACAGAGAAATGCCCTGATGTATATTGCGCTGACCTGGTTTTAAAAAAGGATGCTGTATAGAAGAAATAGGAAAAGAGAGTGAAAAGAACACAAAGGCAAACATTCAGGGTTGATCAGGCATGCTGTATTTGTGACAATACAGAATGCCAAGGTGAAATAGATTATGGAAGCATTAAGAGCCTGCCACGTTGAAAGGAAAGTGAAGACTGCTTTTGATAGTAAAACACTGAAATCTTATCGAATGGGGATCAAGGTTGTAAATGAAAACAACATCTGGCTTTGATTGTTAAAACCTGATTGCAAAAGGGAAAACTGAATGATGTTCTGTTACACAGTTAGCATCAGAAACTTGGAAAAATTGGCATTTAAAAAAAAAAGTCAGACAGACATAGGAAACAAGCAGCTGTTGGAGATGGGCAAGATTCCCTCTATAACATGTTGCAAAAAAATATATAAGGGTCTAATTCTGATCTCTTCTTGTTGTATATCTGGATTAACTCCACTGAAGTCAATGCAGTTTTACCTGTATAAAACTAGTGTCAGTAAGATCAGAATCAGGTACTAAATTCAGATCATAGTGATGAAATTTGACTAATTTTATGTTATCTATAATCAGTAGGACAGTATGGTCAGGTGTAGTTGAATTTATAATCTGTTTTTTATTTTATTTAGTGTTTAAATTTATATCCTCAAATTTAAACATTAGGGGTCAAATTCCTAACCAGATTATGTCCCTTTGCACTATTCCAGAGGTGACAAAAGGGACTAAAAGCTGTCTGATTTGGATTCCCCTTTCATACACTACCAGAGGGTTTGTCTAAAGCCAGCACAGCTCATATTCTCTTTGTCCCCTCCACAAAGGAGACATTTTGGAGCATGGCTGGAGGCGTGTGGCCAAATCTGGCTGGCTCCCGCCATCCCCAGCTGGTGGTATGGCTCCTGGAGGAATTCCCAGCTGGTGACAGTTCCTGCTGATGCAAGGTTGATTTAACTCTCTTCATGGACTCAGCAGCCAGCAGCTTTATGACCAGGGGAGGTGGTTAGTCTCCCCCCCTCTTTTATCATGCTAAGTGTGAGCAGCTGAGGTCTAAGCCCAAAGAGAAGAGAAAAAAACCCAAACGGTAGTTTTGCCCTCAATCTCAAATCCATACTTGTAACTTCATAATGTACCAAAATAATTGCATCAAAGTAGAAGATGCTGGTTACATTTTTTTTAACTCTATCTTTATTTTTTCAGTGAAAATAAACAGAGTGACTTTCATTACTCCTAGAACTGTGGTTCTTCTCCTTCATACTGTGATCCAATTTTGCAACAGAAGAAAGCAATCCCCTTCCTAATGACCATAAAAATAAGGAGGGTGGTTTCCATCCCTATATCCCAGAAATGGTCAGTTAGCCAGCATATCATTGTTGAGTACTAGCTAGAAGATACAGATCTAGAAGTAAGTGTGTGTTATTTGGCAGGTTAATAAAGACAATGGGATGGAAGGGGAAATTGATAGAGATGCTACAGAAATGGTGAAAGACAAATTCAGTTTCAAAGTGAAAACAGTTTTTCATTGTATATTTGTAAGATGCTGTTAGCAATTAAAATATCTTGAATTCCCTTGTATGGTTCCCTTGTATAGTATGAAAAGGTGAAACCTAGAAGATCAAGCTTCCTTTTTTTAAAATCCTTGTTTGTCCATCACTGAACTGTGTCAGAAACACTTCCTTCCACCCAGACTCTGGCAGTTCAACATTATTTATTGAAGCAAACAGAGGAAGTTACTCTATCCTTTGCTCTCTTGACATCTTAGAGTTATATGCAGAGAAGAAAAGGAAAGGAAGGAGACTTCAGTGCCCAACTATTCCCAAAGGGATGGGGCAGGAATAGTCAAGACAATTCCACTGAATTTTACCTCTTACCAAATGCAAGATTAAACTAGTCTATCACTGCCATCCTTTGGCTAACATAAAAAGGGGTGTAATCTATTAGTCCTTTGCTCCTTTTTCACATCAGATATTTAATTGCATGTTTTCTTTGCCCAATGTAT
Organism: Eretmochelys imbricata; assembly: GCF_965152235.1. Taxonomy (NCBI): domain Eukaryota; kingdom Metazoa; phylum Chordata; order Testudines; family Cheloniidae; genus Eretmochelys; species Eretmochelys imbricata. Next base: position 77,437,178 of record NC_135578.1, read on the forward strand.
GTACTTGCATGCTTGCGTTAATTCCTTTAAAAAGACGAATGTAGAAATAAAATGTCTCATTAATAAGGCCCCTTTCTCACCCTTTTCTCATCAGCGTCTTAAGCTTTTCTGGCTTTGATTCATTTCTGAGTCACCTCAGAGTTAATATTGTGTTGCAGGATCATTCTCTAACTACTTAGTCACTTCCAATCCTGCCTTCTGCTATCTGATGTGCAGCATATGTATTATGTTCACATGAGCAGAGCATGTTCATATTTTTTCCAAGATGAGTAGTGATGCACAACATGTAACCAATAGTAGGGCATTACTTTTAGACTTATCTGGATTTAAATCTGCAGATAATAGGATTCTCAATATCATGAGGAGCCTGGCTGAGATACGTACAGCAGGAGTAAATTTGGTCCAGAAATTCCAAATATGAAGAGCTGAATTATCAATATCTGATGTTTCAAATAAATTTAACATTAAATTTCTGAATTTTGCACAATGACACCAAACCAGTCAAAAGAGAATTAAGAGGTAACACTAAGAAGATTTGGAATCATAAACACAAAGGGACAATCAAATACATAGACACAGAAATGAACAGCAAAACAGCTCAGAAATTGAAGATAGAGACAATCCAGATGTTTCAAGTGCAAACTTGTTACATTATTTATTTTTTTTATATTATGTAGCCCCAACATTGCTCAGAGCCACAAAGAATTTATAATCTAAGAAATTAGAAAATTAAATAATACTCTGACCAGTTTTGTGTTTTTTTTTTTTTAACAGCATGTGGTTAGAATATTCTGCCGTTTCAATAATATTTCTAGACTTTGTCCCCTACTGTCTTGGTCAAATGCCAACATGGTGATTTATCCTTTGTTTCCAAACTATAATGCAGTGCCTTCCTGGATGGACTATATGACTCAGTTCTACATCCGCTAAAATTTCTGCAGTCTCCAAACCAGGAGACTTATTTCATCTTAATTCCATGGCAACTGTTTGAAAAAAATTGCCATAGAAAATTGTGCTTTTTCAGTAAAAATAAAAAATTTAAACCAAAATTATTTTGACTGAAAAATGAAATATTTTGCCCAAATAACAATGTTTCAATTCAGAAATGCTCCTGTGGTGCCTCATGCTCAGGGCCGGCCTACAACATTTTGGCACCTGAGGCGTGGAGTTCAAATGATGACCCCATACCCCCTCACTTGGGCCAAAACTTTGAAAGGTCTCAATTCTGCCTACTTCCTGTTCTATTCCTCTCATGGTACTGCTCTGCTACATACCCCAGTAAAGGAGAACTAACAACTTAAAATGCCTTGTTCAAAAATTTTAAATAAACAGTTACATTTGCTGTTCAGGCATTTGAAAGTTAACTTTTCTTGTCTGCATAGTAAACACTGTTATTTTTATCTGTTTGAATAATCAGTGGTGCTTTCCATGCCTTCTTGGTTGCAAAGATTTGAACTGCTTCCTGCTGAAGGTCCACAGTCTGGGCCAGCTCATGCTCTATTGAGATGGTTGCAAGGCCAACCAGCCTCTCCTGTGTCATTGTGGAGCATAGATGTGTTTTTATTAACTTCAGCTTGGAGAAGCTGTGTTCTCCACTGGCAACTGTTACATGAAGTGTTAGAAGTAGGTGCAGAGCAACAAAAGCATTTGGAAAGAGGGTGGTCATCTTATTTGTGCACATATATTCCAGAACAGCCTTTGGAGTTGATCCTGCTGAAACGTATCTTGAAAGGGCTTTCAGTTCATCACCTAAATCAGTCGCATCAATATCGCGCATGTCTTCATGTGTCAACACTGTCTCTAGTGCCCTGCATTGCTGATGTAGGTCTTCTTTGGGTATAGTGAGAAGTTTTGGAATATCATACAACATCCCAAATATACTGCTGTGTTCCCTGAGCTGAATGAAACGTTCAACTGACTGTATTGCACAATCTAGCACCTGGGTAAATAATTCAACTTTGAATTGTTGTTTGGGGTCTCATGGGATTATCCTGTGCCTCGTAATCAAAATGTCATCTTCGTCGGTGACTCTTGTATTCTTGAATGGGTGGAAAAATAGCTTCAGTGTGAAGTTCCTCTGCCAACTTCTGTGCACTCTTCAGAACATTTTGAAATCCCTCATCTAACCAGTAAGACTGTAGGTAGGACTTTGCTTTGTCCAGTTGTTCAATTGCTCCAGATATATCAAGGTCAACACCTTGGAGTCTCTTGCTTACAACATTTATTTCGAACATTATGTCATGCCACAACACTAAGCCACACAGAAATTTGAAGTGTTTCTGGTGATTCCATTTCCCTCTGCCACTGTTCTCCCACGAACCGTTCCTGTCATAGCATTATCCTGCATAACGGCAACTATGGCATCATCTATCTTCCCAATTTAGTGTTTGATAGGCTTTATCGCCTTCACTCTACTTTCCCATCGTGTCTCACTCAGTGGTTTCAGTGTCAGAGAGGATGTTCCCAGATGTTGCTTCAGAATTTGCCATCGATGAGTTGATGCAGAGAAAAATACATAGATGCTTTGAATGACATTAAATTTAGCAGCCTCACTAGAAGCTGATGCTGCATCACTGACCACCAAGTTCAATGAATGAGAACTGTATGGGACAAAAAAAGTTTGAGGGTTTAACTCTCGGATCCATGTCTGCACTTCTCTGTCCTTTCCTCTCATGTTGGCACCATTATCGTAGGCCTGACCTCTCATGTCAGTTATCGCAATTCCCGTATCTTCCAGCTTTTTATGAAGCACATTTGTCATATCAGCTCTGGTAGTATCATCAATGCCAATACATTGTAGAAAATGCTCTCTGACAGTCACCATTGCAGGGACATTTTCACTAGGTTCTGTTGTTACAAAACGCACCATTAAAGTAATTTGTTCCCTGTGGCTGATGTCAGGTGTGCAGTCCAGAATAACAGAGTAATATCTCGCTGACTTCAGATCTGCCACAATCTTCTGTTTGACTTTTATTGCCAATAACTGTGTGATCTCATTTTGAGTTGTTTTTCCAAGGTAGTGGTGTGTGTACATTTTGTGGGTGGTGACTCTTCTTAGATGCTCCTGGAGTACAGCATCACACTCAGCCATCAGCTCCACAATTTTAAGGAAGTTTCCATTGTTTGGCACATATAGCTGATCTGAAGTACCACACAGTGCTAGCAAGTAGCAAGTATTGGGTAGCAAGTATTCTCACAATGGCAGTGAGCCTTTTCAGAACATTTTGCCAGTAAAGAGACTCTGATACAATCTTCTCTTGATGTTGATCATCTATGATGGCCTTTAACCTTAGTCTCATCTCAAACTCTTTCCACCTATGGAATGCTCTCTGGTGATTTGCTGCCTTCTTATGGCATGCCAGATTTCTAGCCAGATTTTTCCAGTCCTTCTGTTCCTGTAGAACCCAATGTGGCTGGAACATTAGACTGGAAGAGTTTGCAGCAAAAACTGTATGCAGCATTCTGGGTTTTTGAGTATGTAAGCTATGGCGTCTCCACTTTGTCACCATTGGGGATTTCACACCAGTAATGTGTTGGATGGAAACTTCTATTTTCATTGTCTTTGGGGAACATGAAGTTTTTCACTTGCTGTGGCCCATGCAGTACAAGGAAGTCCCTCAGTCTACTGCTCAAGTGGGTCCACAGTCCTGGATCATCTAGACTTAAGGAACTAAACTCAGAAGCAGTGTTTCTTGCACCTCCACCACACTCTTCTCTGATCTACACTTTTCTTCAGGAATGTGCATGGTTACATCCATTTGAGATGGAGATATGGATGCTGCAGTAGCTGTCAGGTCACCTGCACTCTGACTAACTGGAAGATCAGGCATCTCCTCATCACTCACATCCTCACTGGGGCTGGAAGGCTCACTGTGAACATGTGTGTCTATGTATCTCAGGAGAGCTCCTTCCTGCTTAGATAAAGCAAAGGAAACTTTTCTTCTTTTTCTGAATGCTGCCCCAGAGGGGCGTTTTCTTCTTTCACTCATGACTGCTGTGCTGTGCCAGCTAGAGTGGCTTTCAACACTCAGTTGAAGGGGAAAAATAAGCAGGCCTGAGTGAGGGAAGATATCAGGATCTTAAGGGCCTAACTGGCTCCTACTACTTCAGTTGACTGCCTGTTCTCCTCAGGTGGGTTCAGAGAAGCAGCAGGAAACAGGAAGCTCCCTGAGAAGTGGGTGTTAATCAGTCCAGTCTCCTGGGGGTGCTAGAGAGGTACATAAGAGGTTCCTCCTCCTCTCTCTCCCAGCAGCTCCTGCTGCTTTCTGTTATTCCCTCTCACCTTTTCTCCTGCCTGCCTGTTATGTCTCTTGTGCCCTCCTTTCTCCTGCACAGCCTCCACCATCTCTGGGCATCTAGAGCAGAGAGAATACATATGCACTAGCAGCAGACACAATTTTCTACACTCTGGGTCCTAGTGGTGCCCCCCTTCCCCCCCCCCCCCCACAGTCTGGTACCTGAGGCAACCGCCTCAGTTCGCCTCATGGTAAGGCCAGCCCTGCTCATGCTCTTATACTCCTCTATAGGTTGGACTCCCTATTCAGGCCATGTGTGTCCCCCATGATGCACCTGGTTTTCCCTCTCTGAACTGTAACAGCGCATCATGGGAAATGCATGGCCAAAGTGCACCAGGCAAGATGAAATCCAGCTGGCGAAGAATGGTGATATGAGGCAATGTGGTAGTGTATCCAAATCAAAATATTTCAGTGAAAAGTGAAAACTCTTTGGGTTTCCAGGTTTTTCAATGAAGTTTAAATTTTATATGGAAAGCAGACACTTTCCCTCCTTTGGCTTAATCAACCCCCACAATTTGCCATCAAAAACAGATTAGACAAAAATTTGACCACCATTACCATCTGTGTTTCTTCAATGGCTTTCACTCTAAGTCTGGGATGTAGATTTAAATTCTAGGAAGATGTAATTTTTTTATTCCCATTTAGTGAGGTGTTCAATTTCATGTAAATAGGCAAACACACTGTTCTTATGTGGGCAGAATTGATCCAAACAATTTAAAATTAGGACAAATTTGGAATAGCATCATAAAGGGGATCAGGACATAACTAAACTTACTTTTGAGACTATCTGTAGCCATAAATGGAAGACAAATTTTTTTGAATAAAGGACTAATCTAACTGATCTGCTACAGATCTTGAAAAGAAATGCTAAGGAAAGGAAGGTTTCTGGATATACTGTTTTTAAATCCATATATCGCCTCTGACTTCAACATGGATATAGTGACAGTTTGATAGACAAAACAGGAAAATGCATTAACTTGGAATACTTATGAGCATCTTTAGAGGAAATGCCTTGAATTCAGACATCTGGAAAATGAAGGCATTATATGTTGACCTAGCATAATTTGCCATGTTAGTGATTTCTTATTCATTTTTTTCAGTACTAGTCAAAAGAGTATTGTATTTAAAAATAGAATTGCTTGTACTATGACGTTCGGAATAATACACCAACAACACAAATTACTAAAGAGAAATACTATAGCTAATTTCCAGCTCAGCCAGATACAGAAGAAATGTGTTGCCTGTAAATGAACAAGGCCATTTTTATTCATTTGCAGATGCAACTTCACTTAACGACCAATATATGTGATAGAATGCAAAAGATCTCAATCTAGTGATATTAACTTTCCATTTCTACATAAGCAAACTACAAGAAATCAGAGTACTTCATATTCTTGTACAGTCTTTGAATTTATATATTTGTACAGTTAATGACTGTTCCTGTCCACTGGCAGGATGTCAAAGATGCTTGTTAAAAATGAGAGGTAGAGGTGTAAGAAACTCAATGAAATAGCAATAGCATCTGTTAGCTATTACTAACTATTGAGTTGCACACTACTCATTTTTAAAGTCTGTTTGCACTACCTTCAATTATGGTCTGAAAGGTGCACAGATTGGCTTGTATATGTCACGTTGCAGAGCACAGAAACACGAATAAAGTCTGTCAGTCTTTTGATCTGCATGCCAAGTCAATGTAGTCACTCTAAGTATTTATAAAAAGGAAAAAAAAAACAAAAAACCCCTGCGCATATTGTACCAGTGAAGACAAACAAAACAATTTTTGCCCGCTTTGCCTGTTTTTATCAATCTGTGTAATACTCCTTTAAAAGTAACATTTTTTTGTCAGCTGGACAAATAATCTTGTCAGATGTTGTTAATTATAGATTGAGGCTTTTGAAGGCTTATGTATTATTTTTCATGTCTTGAATACATAATTATGCAGCAAAGAAACAGCACAAAGTAAATATTAGCACTAGTCTTTCATTTTTAAAGTTCTCTTATAGTTTGCAATTACTTTTTAAAACTCTTTCCACAAGTAAAGAATCAAACATAGCATGAAATATTCGTCTCAGAAGAAAAATGGTGTGGTGGGAAGACATTCACTTCAACTCAATACTTTGAAATACAAACTACCCTAATATCTATCTATAAGTGAATATTAAGATGGCTCTGTCAGTTTAATTTAATCAAAAGGAATGACTATCATCAGGGCTTGCTGTAAAAAAATGTTGAAATTGTATATAAACCCCACACTGGTCAGGTGGGGTTAACCAATCACTTTTGGCAGAGGAGGCCACACGCCGTCACCCCTGCTGCACATGCTTCTGGGGGAGGGAACAGATAAAAGGCAACTAGTAAGTTCAGTTGGGGCTAGAGGATGAATGGACACTGCCAGCTCCTGTGGAAGAAACATCAGCTCTCCAGACTGCACAGGCAGGTACCCCAGCCTACACTACGGAGGATCCCGTGACTGCAGAGATTGATGGAGACGCCAAGCCACTGCCCAGGAAGAACAAGCCCACAGGAGACTCAAGGGTAAGACATAACCCAGGGAAAGTGTTCGGAGCTGACACCAGAATCCTTACTAAGGAGATTACCCACTTCTGACCTGGTCCTGGGTCAGAAGCTAGGTTCCCCTACCTTGATCCTATGCTTGCCACTAGACATTACCACTGGGGGTCATTGCTATAGAGTGTTGTTTTGCTCCGCCCCACCCAAAAGATCAGGGCCCACCTGCTATTGTTCACCTTAGCCAGAAGGCTATGGGCTGTTTGTTTGCCTCGCCATGCCCAGCAGGCCAGAGTCCCAGGCTGCTATTGTCAGGCCTTGCTAGGAGCTGCAGACTATTTGTTTGCTCTGTCCCACCTCTAGGGCTGGAGCCAGGGATAGTACTACCCAGCTAGCAAGGGTGCGGCTGAGGACTTTTTGGGATGAGACTTGACAACTCTGCAAAAAGAGCATATTCAGGGGGAGTGTCTGGTACGACATTGTGATGCTAAATGGGGCAATCCCCCTTTAAACACGGCACACTGGTGACACATACACACATAATAGAGTAGACTCAAGACTAAAAATGGATTAAGACTAAATAAGAAAGTGAAATATCCACATAGTTCCAATTGGTTAATGTACAGTGGGCAGCAAGGTAAGCTATGGTACAATTCCAATAAAGAAAATGAGGAGGCCTTAGTTTCTATATTCAGTATTGTTACTCTGGCACCTTTCATTACAATCACAAGCCTGATCCTGCACCCATTAAAGTCAATAGCCATGCTCATACCAACTTTAATGAATGCCAGATATTCTCTTTAAAAATTTATCAGCAATGACTCTCATGAGATGTATTTATTTATTACACATCAGCTATTAATCTTGGGAACAATGTTTAATTTGTCTAAGTTCTTATAGAGTGCCCATTACTGTGATACCTAATAGGAGAGATATTGAATATTGTGATGATCACAGCCCAAGACATTAGTTTTTTCCCTTTTATATGAAAGTTAGCACAGAAGAAATGCCGCTGAATAATTTGCCTTAGAACTCTGTCTCTGGCTAGGTTCAATCACAAGAAAAACTGGGTCTTGCATCGTTCTATAATACTAAGATCTCTTACAGTATTCCATAACGCTGCCAGCTACCTCACTTTGCTTTCATCCCAGAGGCATTTAATTCTGGAAAGTTTCATAGCTAGGGGGAAAAAAAGTGTTCTTTTTTTAAAGTAAAAATACTAAAGTGAGGAAGGAAATATACCTTAATAGATTCATTTGTATTCCTTTATCAGTGGTCTGTGATTCATACTTGTGCTCTGGAATACAATACATAGATGAGTCACACAGAGAATCAACCTCTGCACAGGAAATTAAGTTGTCATTTTAGTGCAATATTTCTCTTCCAAAAGGTGAAACAAAGATGGGTTATTAATAGTCATGGATGAAGCCTCAAGGAGCTGGAAGATTTGTTTTGGATAAATACCCCGAAGTTCACATGCTATACTATATAGGCTTTTGGAGTTTGCAAAATCGGAGCCTAATTCTGAACACTACTATGTATCTGTAACTCCTATTGGTTTCAATTTTCAGAAGCAAATATATTTGCCCCAGTGAGGTCCCTTTAAAAATTTGTCTCTGAATATGAAAGCCAGCAATTTGTATCCAGTCAGGAAGCTGAACATCAGACAGTGTCCACATGAAGAGGTCCAAACACTGAAGCATTGAATGACTTGGAGATATTCAGGAGAAAAAAACACATTAATTTTATAATTCCCACAAATATTTACAGCCATTAGTGAAGCCAGTGACCCTAGTCTGTTAATATGTCCTAATTTCACTGCTGCAGTGTAGGGGAGTGGATGATTTTGCCCTCTTCACTCCTGTCCTCCAGAATACCTTTCCAAGATTAGGTGAAGAAGATAGTTTACTAGGTTGCTCAGGACCCTCTGAAAATTCTGAAATGATGGGGACTGTATGAAAGAAGTGTTTGCTGGCTACTGAATAACCACCAACACATCTTCCCAAATAAACCCTCTTAATATGCATTTTAAGGTCTACTGGAGGAGGAGTTGAATACAATCAGGTTCAGAGTTCGATACACAGGAGTCTCAATAGCATCCAAATATTAACACCTAAGAGTCTAAATATCATTAGAATCTGTACATTGGCCTTTTTCCCCATCCCAAATGATATTTTGAAAATATCACAACGTACTCATTTTAAAATAGTGAGCATATGTCAAATGATGAGCATTTTCTGTGTATGTAAATCTTGATGAAGGAATGCTGACATTAAAATTAGTGTGTATACATATACAGGTGATGCTATATATGTACATATACATGCTATATATGTACATATACAGGTGATGATATATATATATATCTGAAACTTACATATCATTAAAGTCAGAATCTGATCCTTCTCCTATTAAAATCAGTAGGAGTTTTTCTAATAAAAACAACAAGGAACAGTATCTGGCCAAAATAATTTAATCTACCCTCCTTCAGCTGCTGGTTTCACAGCAGGAGTATTGCCACTAAGAAGTTTATAAGGACATAAAAATTCACTTTAAACTCTAGGAAATTATCTATTTGTTTAAAATGGCATTTATGATTTCAGAAGGAGCAGCACAGTGCTTTCATGACTATAGTTGCATTGTAATTACTATACATTTAGAAATAAACAGAAAAATAGTTTAAATATAGCTCATGATGTATAATAAAATATGGAGCACATTTAGATGTCAAGGTCTGTTGGGTTTTTTTATGCAGCTTCAAACCCCAAACCATAAGGCTCAGTGGTTACAAAACAGATGAGGAACCCATAATTAGCCTCCAGGGTTCTTTCAACCATCCTACAATTCTGGATTCACTTCCCTCCAGATTTCTACTAAAATTACCATTGAAGATAGTCAAGCATTGAGAAGTACAGTATGTACTTTTATTTACTTCTATCCCCCTTCTCTCCAAAAGTATTTTTTAATTAGGGCATCAGAAAATGTGTAGTGGTTGTCATTAAAAAGTGAACATTTGACAATACCATACAATTGCCACAACTATTTCCCATACTAGATAGCTTTGAGGAGAAGACTGACAAGATCTGTCATAACTTTCCCTTTCCCTCAACTTCTTTCTTCCTCACCTCACCTCCCATACTTCTCACCTGTTAATGACTGTGAGATCTCTCACTGACTTCCCATTTGTGATCCTTCCACCTGTCCTTCACCCTTCTTCCTCTCAGCTATTAACCTCTCTTGTCCGAACCACAGCCCTCCTTTCTTTCCCTCACTGTGAACCTGTCCACTTCCTCTGGCTTCTCCCATCGTTAAAAACCTATAGCCTTGTTTTCATTTATACCAAAGTGAAAGTTACATGGACCCACTTTAAGGCCACTTTGCTACCAAAGCGAAGTCAATGAGAATCAGGCGTCTATTCTTGACTCTACTAGTCTCTCCAACTATCACGCTATCTCCCTCCTCTATGCTCACTGATTGGGTGGTCCACAATCATTGTGTTATCTTCGTCACCTTAAGATTGCTCTTAGACCCACTTTAGTCCGATTTCTGCTTTCTCCATTCCTCTGAAACAGCTCTCACCAAAATCTTTAACAACTTCTTCCTCACTGTGTCTCAAGGCCAGTACTCCATTCTTATCCTCCTTGCCTTTTCTGCTTCATTTGATACTGTGGATCACTCCTGCTTCCTTCACATCCTGTTTTTCCTTTGGGTTCTGTGACCAGCTTTTGTGTCAAGCCATAAGAAACTACATGCTTTTGATGCAAAGTTATAAATTGGCTCAGGATCACGTAAAAGAACCTTACCAAGACTTTTGAACCTCATTTCAAGGTTGTAGGGAAACCCGAAATTTGGAGTTTTGCATTTCATTGCAAACCTTCCTCTGAGATTTAAGTGGCGGGAGACCTCCAAGCATCCTTTAGAGAATAGACTCCATTGTACAATGTTTCTAACATACAATTGTTGTTTTTAAAACCTTGCTGTGATAACTGCAGAAGCTGTTACCCAGAAAACATTTGGATTATTTCACAGTTGATGTCTGAATCATATTAGTGGGTAGTGAAGGTTGCAAGTTTCCCACTGTTTCCTAAAGATAGTGGACAGATTTCATGTGTTTCTGTGCAAAATCATTTAATTCAGCATACTGTATATCTGGTCATAAAGCTGATTGTACAATATATTTAGTTTATGAAAAACTGAAATTCAGTGCATTGAATTAAAATCATGAAGAGACAATGAGATAGAGACATTCGTCCTGGATATCTTGGTATATTTTCTCTAAATGCACATTTTCAGTTTACATTTGGGTCAAATAATTCACTACAGATATTAAATATAAACATGACTCTGAAAATAAAACAGGGTACCTACACATATCGTTGGTAGATTTTTTATTACCTACCCTTTCAAAAGGTATCTGTATTATACTACTGAATAGCCTGGGAACAAATTACAACTGCACAGTAGCTTATTTATGGCTATATAAAGTTGAATTGTTTTTAATGAGACAGTTGCCTACAGTTGTTGCAATCACACTGCAACTGAGCAGCTACCGCAGCAGATTTTTCGGACTGAATGCAGAAGCCAAAGGAATTCCTTTGGTGCAAATGCTAGAGTGTGTCTGACCCATTACTGCAGCATGTGGTGCATATGCTACTACTGGCACAAAAAAGAGGGGTTTGTGAGGTACCAAATGGAGCTGTGAACAATGATTTCCAAGAGAAATTAAATGCACCGAACACCAAATATGAATTACTGGTGTTTTCATGGATGTTAGGAAAATCTGTTTTCTATTTCAATTAATATTTTGCTTAAATCAGTGCAGCTCAACAAAAAAAGCAATATCAGATGGAAAATAAGACAAAAGATCATTGTTTTGACAAGCCAATGTAACTGTAATTATGCCACATGTTTAGTAAAATGCTGAACAAACAATGGAAAAAAATACTTTTGGGCTACTCAACCAATTATAATCAACCCCATTCTGCCCACTCATCCATCTCTACAAGGGGATCATACAGCTGTAGAAATGAGGAACAAATCCAGTCAGTAAACTAAAAACAATGAACTAGGTGGTACAGCCATAAATGTTGGTATGCATGTACTACTTCCAACAGCCTTCTCAATTCAGACATCTTTTGGATCCCACGGGGACTCTAGAAAATTTATATATACATTTTCTAGAGTCCCCGTGGGATCCAAAATATATATAAATATAATTAAAAGAATCAGTCAGATCTAAGATTTCAGCTCTACATCTGTGAAGTTGTCATAAATATAAAGGGAAGGGTAAACCCCTTTGAAATCCCTCCTGGCCAAGGGAAAGCTCCTCTCACCTGTAAAGGGTTAAGAAGCTAAAGGTAACCTCGCTGGCACCTGACCAAAATGACCAATGAGGAGACAAGATACTTTCAAAAGCTGGAAGGAGGGAGAGAAACAAAGGGTCTGTGTCTGTCTGTATGCTGGGTCTTGGCCAGGGATAGACCAGGAATGGAGTCTTAGAACTTTTAGTAAGTAATCTAGCTAGGTATGCGTTAGATTATGATTTCTTTAAATGGCTGAGAAAAGAATTGTGCTGAATAGAATAACTATTTCTGTCTGTGTATCTTTTTTGTAACTTAAGGTTTTGCCTAGAGGGGTTCTCTATGTTTTTTAATCTAATTACCCTGTAAGATATCTACCATCCTGATTTTACAGGGGGGATTTCTTTATTTCTATTTACTTCTATTTTCTATTAAAAGTCTTCTTGTAAGAAAACTGAATGCTTTTTCATTGTTCTCAGATCCAAGGGTTTGGGTCTGTGGTCACCTATGCAAATTGGTGAGGCTTTTTATCCAACATTTCCCAGGAAAGGGGGGGTGCAAGTATTGGGAGGATTGTTCATTGTTCTTAAGATCCAAGGGTCTGGGTCTGTAGTCACCTAGGCAAATTGGTGAGGCTTTTTACCAAACCTTGTCCAGGAAGTGGGGTGCAAGGTTTTGGGAAGTATTCTGGGGGGAAAGACGCGTCCAAACAGCTCTTCCCCAGTAACCAGTATTAGTTTGGTGGTGGTAGCGGCCATTCCAAGGACCACGGGTGGAATACTTTGCACCTTGGGGAAGTTTTGACCTAAGCTGGTAAAGATAAGCTTAGGAGGTTTTTCATGCAGGTCCCCACATCTGTACCCTAGAGTTCAGAGTGGGGGAGGAACCTTGACAAATTTATATATACATTTTCTAGAGTCCCCGTGGGATCCAAAATATATATAAATATAATTAAAAGAATCAGTCAGATCTAAGATTTCAGCTCTACATCTGTGAAGTATTTTATGGCTTTCTATGCCTGTTACAAAATATGGAATATAATAGATCACAATGCACAAAATATTCATCTCCCATCCTGAGATGTAACCCATGTGCTCACATTGTTCAGCCTGTTAAAATTAACAAGGCTGTGACAACACCATGTAACAACGAGTCAGCTTGCACACTGTCAACTGGGCAAGTGCCAGTGACTTCTGACACACGATTGTATGTGGGAGATGGACTCTTTGGTGGGAGGAATACCACCAAAAAGCCTATCAGGAAACAAGATTGTGCTGCAGCAACTACATAATACTTTGACATGTACAAGAGATGGTCCAGCCTCATGAATGAAACCACCAGCAACAGATCTGGCAGAGAAGGAGACTATTTCCACCCAACTAAAGTCATGGAGAAATTGCAAGGTGTTGGGCCACCACCTTATCTAGCAGCAAGGTAGAAATTACATGCTAGTTAGCTACATCATCCATAACTGCAACTCATGGTAATAGAAAACCTGTCCGATAACTTTGAATTGTTCATGTTTAACTAGCTGTCTTGCTGTGGTATGTCTCTGAATACTGCCAAGGAACAGTGGTACAGATAACCATTACAACACAAAGACCTATGTGTGGCCATGTGGTGGAGGTACATGGTGGTGCAGGAGGTGGTTTTGGGGAGTTTGTGTTTGATTTGTTTACCCTGAGGCCCCATTATACCTCTCTTCTCTGGAAGTGTAAAGTGGGAACAGAATTGGGCTTTAGGCTGGACCCGAAGGAAAGCCACAAACTTTGGGGCATGTATAGACAAGCATTTACAATCATATAAAGTGGCAAGCAGAATACCTGAGTTAAAACAGAAGCAAAACAGTCTAGTTTAGACATACTCTTGGATGCCTCCTACTGCTCCAGAGGTGGCTGCATTCTGCCAATACTGCATGTATGTAGTTTGTGAAGTGCTTGGGGATCCTTTGGGATGAAAGGCAAAAAAGGAAAAGTGTATAATGCATTAATATTTTTATTAGCATATCATTGGTCAAGCCACTTTAAAAAAGCATAGTACAGTTTAAAATTGAAGGTTCTGTCCTTACTGGTCAATTAGACATATTCCCTGATAGATAGAATAGTGGCTCAAAGACATGCAGGAAAACTTGTAATGGAGAAAGAATCGTAATTCCAAGGTTGACTCTCCCATGAGGTGAAAACTGGGCCCTCAGCACAGATGAGATTGTTCTTTACACCAGGAAAAATCTTAATAGGTTTGATTATTTCCTAAATAATTCTTCATAAACCAATATTTCAGATTTCCCAAGGTACCTCTTCCCAAATAATTTAGTACAGTACTTAAATCTTTATTGTATTTACTTTTCTGGTTTCCCACTGAGTATATATTATTAAACTTTGACCCTCCAACCAATAAATATATTTAATAATAAAATTGTGATACTTCATAGTTATATAGGGATTTACAGCTTCATAGTGCTTTATAAATATGAATTAAGCAGTTCTCAGATCCTTCTGGAGCTAAGTACATACTACTTATACCCATTTTACAGCTGGAGAAACAGAGACCTATAGAAGCTAAAAGGCAAATTTTTCAAAGGTATTTAGAAACCAAAATGTACAAATAGCACCTAGGTGCTTTGGAAAATTTCTCTAGGTGCATTTCTGCATGTTTATGTGCCTAAATATCTTTACAAAGTCATTTGGCCCTAAATGACTTGACCAAAGACACAAATTAAATAAGTGACAGAAGTGGGAACAGGAACCTTCATTCCCAGGCCCTTGCTCTAAGATTGTGTTCCCATGGCTGACCTATATTTGCCATGAGCAATTTTGTCCTGTTTACTGGGAACACACTGTTAGCTGAGTTCAGTTCTGAGGTGCAAAACAGAGGTGTATATGTTACACTCTTGGGGATGTTCAAATTAGTCTGACCAATCAAAATTGTGAGCTCCAAATTGAGCTGTGTGTTCAACTCAAGTGTTTCCAGAAAATCTGACAATGCAGACTGGACACTGAGAATGAAAACACTCAGTCTGAGGAAATACTTGTGATGGTATTAGATGAGGTGATACTGATTTAAGTGCTCTTGGACTTTGGTTATTCAGTACTTAGGAGGTATTCAGATACTACAGTCAGGGGGATCGTATAAGTAACTAGATAGAATGTTTATAATTCTCTGTCCATGGTTTAGTCATCTTTGGCTAAACTGGCCATTTTGACTTTTCAGAACTGCACTGTTGATCAGGACTAGAATGGGAAGAGGACTAGAAAAGATGCCCTAAAACAGTGGACCCCAAACTTTTGAGGGTCACCGCCCCCCAACCCTTGTCAGCACTCCCCCATCCCAGAGCCAGGGCTGAGAATGGGGCCTGGCTCGGGGTGGGGGAAGACCCAGACAGAGGTAAGGGGGCCAAGGCTGGGGCTGCAGCTGGGGATAGGTCTGGGGCCAGGAGATGGGCCGGGGATTAAGCCGCAGCCAGGGGCCAAGGCTGGGGGTAAGGCTGGGAGCAGAGTCGCACTGAGCCTGGGGATGAGGCCAGGCATAGGGCCAGGAGTCGGGGATGTGGCTGCGGAAAGGACTGGAACAGAACCGAGGATGGGAAGGGGCTGGATGGTGCTCCCTCCCTGCCCCCTGTGTGGGCTGGCCCAGGCCCCGCCACACTCCCCCAAAGGGTCCTCTGTGCCCCCCTAGTGGGGTGCACCCCAAAGTTTGGGGACCTCTGTCTTAAAGCATCATGGCAGAGTGGGCAGACCACTAGGTGCTACTGCCCTCCATGGTAGACTACCCATCTACTCGAAAGACAAAAAGAGACCATGTGAAATAAATGTTATGTACTGATCTGTAGAAAAGCTTATATGTGAATGTGACAAAGTTCCTCCTCTACCTTGGTGTGTCTTGCTCTTATTGTCGGATTTGCTCGCCTTGGAGATTCACGGCAGCCCTCAGTTTGACTGTTTTCGTGAACCCACAGTCCAGGTCAACTCCTCCTGTGTCTGATCAGGAGTTGGGAAGTTTGGGGGGAACCCAGGCCCGCCCTCTACTCCGGGTTCCAGCCCAGGGCCCTGTGGATTGCAGCTGTCTAGAGTGCCTTCTGGAACAGCTGTGTGAGAGCTACAACTCCCTGGGCAGCTTCACCATGGCCTCCTCCCAACCCCTTCTTTATCCTCACCATAGGACCTTCCTCCTGGTGTCTGATAATGCTTGTACTCCGCAGTCCTCCAACAGTCCTCCTTCTCACTCTCAGCTCCTAGTGTCTCTTGCTCCCAGCTCCTCACACGTGCACCACAAACTGAAGTGAGCTCCTTTTTAAACCCAGGTGTCCTGATTAGCCTGCCTTATAGACTCATAGACTTATAGATATAAAGGTCAGAAGGGACCATTATGATCATCTAGTCTGACCTCCTGCACAATGCAGGCCACAGAATCTCACCCACCCACTCCTGCGATAAACCTCTCACCTATGTCTGAGTTATTGAAGTCCTCAAATCATGGTTTAAAGACTTCAAGGTGCAGAGAATCCTCCAGCAAGTGACCTGTGCCCCATGCTACAGAGGAAGGCGAAAAACCCCCAAGGCCTCATCCAATCTGCCCTGGAGGAAAATCCCTTCCTGACCCCAAATATGGCGATCAGCTGAACACTGAGCATGTGGGCAAGATTCACCTTAATTGATTCTAGAAATTTCCTGATTGTTCTGGAACCTTCCCTGTTACCTTACCCAGGGAAAAAGGACCTACTTAACTTGGGGCTAATATATCTGCCTTTTATCACTCTCCATCTGGCCTGACCCTGTCACAGTGAAACACTAACAAGTGTCAACTGTTTTAGAAGATTTTAATTATGTGGTAACAGCTTCTAGATTTGGAGTGGTGTCGTCAGCCGGCAGAGAGCTGAAAACAGCAATACATATAACCTACTGCTACATTCATAACGGCACAGCTCAAGAAGGGAATGTAAAGGTGTTTTAAAGTCATCACAGTGCTCCCTAGATCCTGGACCAGCCACACACCAAGGAATTGAAGGCTACGCTACCTTATAGGATTGGCAATGGCCCAGAGAAACTCATACAGCAGTTAGGAACTGCTAGCATGCTGGGGAACACCAACCGTGCCCAGTACTCTGGTCACAGGGAAAGGGTATTGCATTGGAGCCATTACATGGGCTCTATACCTTACATTGTACCAAGTACTAATTCTTGCGCATTTGAAAGCAAGTGGTCATTGTGTGTGGTGATCGGAGATCAAAGTCTCTAAATGCATTCCTCTCCACCCTCAGAGAAAGGGTCCAGGTGGGTAGTGACGGTATCAGATTGTTTTGCTGTGAATAGAAGCTATGGGCACAAGGAAAAATTCTTCATCTCTGGACTGTTTGGATTCTAACAGGGCAGAATAACTGAACAAGAAGATGGAGATCTCCAGAGTTGTTGTAGGTAGCCCTGAGAGACTTTCGGGAAACTGGCAGATTACTACATCTCTGCTACCATTTGGAATGATAGACTGTGACTCACCTGTACATATATTTTACCTGCTTTAACCTCTCAATAACTCTCATTTATTTTTCTTAGCTAGTAAACCTTTAGTTAGTTTACTATATACAATTGGCTACCAGTGTTGTCTTTGGGATGAGATCTAGGATGCAAATCAGCCTGGGTGAGTGACTGGTCTCTTGGGACTGGGTGTAACCTGGAATATTTGTGATTTTTGGTATAAGTGACCATTTATCAATAAGTCCAGCTTTCCTGGGTGCCTAGATAGACTGGAGTGTCTAAGTGTCTGTGACTCCATCACAAGACTATTGTACTTGTAGTACTTTGGGAGTTCACATTTGTTACTAGGTTGGTGAAATCTAATTATAGACCATACCACCAGTTTGGGATATTTGTCTGGCTTTTTGACCGTTTGCCCTGAAGTAGGCACTCATGGTCGTGAGCCACTCCAGACAGCATTAAAAGGGTGAAATCATGTTCCCGTTGAAGTCAATGGCAAAATTCCCATTGACCTCCGTGGGACCAGCATTTCAGGTGCAGAACTTGGGGGAAGGACAGGCTTTCTTAAAACTAAACAGCTCTGTAAGATGCCAGGGCCAGTTTAAACACATTTTAGGGCAGAATGATTTGAGCTGACATATAAGGGAAGGAGAACAAGATGGTGACTTCACCAGGATTTATTGCATGTGGAAACCTAGAAGAAAAACTGGCAGTAATGATCTAGATGATGAAAATAAGTTGCTTTGCATTACTAATGGACAGTTTACATTACAAAACCACTATACCATATTACACAATATTCATATATTATATGGTGTCCTCTCTATCTCAAGTGAATAAATAACATTAACATGAAGTTGAAGAGATTTATGGCAGGAATGAATCTTTCCGTATTGCTCTTTTCTGACAAAGTTTCTCTAAGTATTTCTGTCACATACAAACATTGTATCACTAGTCAAGCTAATTCCTGGTGTAACTCCATTGATCCCAGTGGAGTTACTCCACAGTCGACTTTGGCCCTGTGGCAGTACACTAAATCAGGACATAGACCAGATAGATGGCTGTGATAAAAGAAAGTACTTTCACTAATTGATAATGACATCATCCCAGTCCAGAGTAGGCTGATTGCTTCTTGTCTCATTTACAGTTATTTTCTTCAAAGGTCAGTACTTTCCTTTCTGAAATATTTTCTTTTTTCATTGTTTAGATCCTCAGATCCTTTGAAAATTACTTTTCCTTTTCAGTTTGGCAAACAATTCCATTTCCCTTTATATTTTAATGGTGCTAGAAACTAACATAGCTTTATTAACAACAATACAATAGTAATAACCCATTGCACTTTCATCAGATAGCATCTTTCATTCGAAGATCTCAAAGCACATTACAAACCTTAATTAACTATACCTCATAAGACCAGTGTAAGATAGGTAAATATTTTTAGACCTATTTCACAGACAAGGGAAACTAAGGTTCTGTCGACACATGAAAACTCCAGCCAGGTAAGAAGTATCCTTATATTGGTGGAAATGACCTTCCATGCATTCATACACAAATTTGTTCTTCAAACATCTATCAATGGAAGTAATTCCAGTTCACATCCAAAGTAACTTCACACTGATGGGAGTTATATCCATGTAGTGGCAGTGTGTACACATTCCTCTTCTGCTGTAACTAAATGACAGCAATAGTTCTCTTACTGTGAATCCATGCTTCACCACTCACAGAATTGACCTGTCTGGTCACCTTTCAGATAGTTCAAAGTTCTGTTAGAATCAACAGAAAACTAAATAGCAAAGTACACTGCATGTGTATACCCTCAGATTTCAAAGTCACGGATACAGCAAAAAAAACTCTAATGGAAGATCCTACTGTATATTTATGTGAGAAAAACATTCAATGTATTACTTTAAAACTACAAATCTAAGTGAGAGCATTGGAAGCAGTCGCATTTAAACAAAATCCAGACAGACATTTTTTGAGTTATGCATATGCAAAATATCTGATTTGGCATTTATGGGACAATTGTGATTTTTTTTTTCATTTATTTTATTTCATTTACACATATCCAACTAACAAATGGGTAAATGGATTTTGCCTGAGCTTACAAAAACAAACAGAAAATCTACACACCTCTGGGCTGGTACTAATTATGGAGAATTTCTATCCAAAAGAAATATATTTGAAAAGTCCCAAGCAATCAGAAAAGTAAGGCTCTAGTGAAAGTATCATTACATCCTAAACTACTGCACGTACAGTGGTCACTACCACTCCTATTATAATACACAAGAGAATTAAAAGCATTAAGCTTTGCTTTACTACTGACAATCAACCACAGGTGCACAGCTATTATAAATAACTACTCTGCTGTTATGCATTATTGTCTAAATCACTATTTTAAATCTAAAGTAGCAACTGTACAACCAGTAGATAAAATCCAAGAAAGTGGCTCTTAATTACAATTTAGTTATTTTAAAGGCAAAAAGTAATGAGCAAATCAAACTCACAAAGAATTACACTATTACATTTCAGTATAGTGTATGTGTGAAATGAGGTATACAATACCTATTAACAGTACATACTGTGATGAAAGTTTGGCCCAACATATTGTTCAGATTTTTTTAATTATAAAGTAGAGGGGATGGAGATTGGTTACATTGTTCTGAAAAAGGCAAATATTTTCAACTTAATATAATATTTTACATTTTATTAACAATGATACGGTAGTTAGAACTTGTTTGGATTAGTACAGAAAGAAATATGACTACTTACCTTTATTATACAAATGGAAATGAATGCATAGCTTTTGATAGTTGCAAAAGCTATTGCAATGACTTTTTAAATTATTTCCACTATAACCGTGAGATTGCAGACACTGATAATTTTTTATAATGTTCTGTCTTGGGGCTGAAACTTTCCATGTTTGATGGCAGCCCAGAAGTGCCCTTTTGTGTTGTTTTGTTTGTTTTGTTGAGAATTTAGAGACATTTTAATGCCATTTTGGCCTATGGTGCTGGCAAAAACTCTCTTATATTATAAAAAAGAATTCTAGCAATACTTTTAAAGCATTGCTCTACAAAAATTTGTTGAAGATGGAAGGTTAAATTGTCCTTAATCAGAAGTAGTGCCTTTGTTAGGCATGGGGGAGGGGAGGATAATTACTGAAAAATAATTTATGATCATTTTCAGTGAGCCCTTCCCCCACTTTGTGATATCACATGGGAGGTGGAAGAACTACATGTTCTTTTTGCCTTAGAGGCCCAGGAGATGATGCACTCAGTTTCAGTTTTGTGTATGAGAGACTATAAGTATCTCATGAAGCAAAATCTTCTTTAAGAACCTGATCCTATTCCCTTTGGCATTAAGGGGAATTTTGTAATTGACTTCAACAGGAGCAGCATTGGGCCTGAAAAGAGCTGTAGATACAGGGGGTGTAAGAAAACTGTAAGATTCTGCAACTTTAGGGCGTTTTTTGGTGCATTCTGCAAACTCTAAAGTTTCATTTTAAAAAAACAATTAAGGGCTCAATACTTCAGTCCTTATAGAAACAAAGCTCCTATATGCTTCTATGTAAACTGATATGCTGCTGCCCTATTTAACCTAGCTTCGCAGAAAACTAATATGGTAATGGTTACTCAATCCAATGACAAGATGTAATGCAGGAGCTTGCACAAACTGAAAGTGGCAGAGAAGAACTGCTGGAAGTACTACTACTAAAGAGGAATTACGGTAACAAAGTCTCCTGATCAGAAGGACATGTTCTATTGTAAGGTCATCAAAGAGTAATTTCAGGCATAGCCTGCACAAGTTACACAGTTGGAAAAAACACTTTAATACAAAGATTCATGGTTTTTCATGGAAATAATCTTACCAAAATGAGGATAAACTTCTCAGTCTGCCTTGTTACCTCTGACCATGCTTCCTTACATACCCTCTCCACAAGCAATTTCTGATTAGAAGTGTTTTTTCCATAGATTGTTTTTAAAAAAAAATATGGGAAGGGAAGACTAGAGAATCAATATGTGGTCTTTCTCAGATGAAACTACAAAATTATTGGAGTAGTGTAATCCAATCAGATGTGAATAAATTATACCTTGGCTGTTACAGTATACCATAAACTGAATATCACAAAGTATATATATATATTCACTATTTTAGGGGGGAAATTAGTGTTTGCTCGTGATTTAAACTATGTAAAGTGTACCTACGTACCAGAGTAATAGGTGCCTTATTAACAATAAGAATAAGTGATAAATAATACTTGTTACATGAAGCATTGCTAATGGGCATTATATGCAAAGACATGACAAAATATATACATGTTTTGGACGTGGG
This sequence comes from Eretmochelys imbricata, assembly GCF_965152235.1. Lineage (NCBI taxonomy): Eukaryota > Metazoa > Chordata > Testudines > Cheloniidae > Eretmochelys > Eretmochelys imbricata. Next base: position 77,459,081 of record NC_135578.1, read on the forward strand.
GAAGAAGGGAAGTTACATCAGATACTAAAACCATGCTGATTTACACTAATGTAGCTCTATTGACTTAAAAGGATTTACTTCAGACTTACACTGGTTTAAGTGAGAGGAGAATCAGATCCCATTGTATTCACACAGTGCTCCTGGTTAAAGATCTCAGGATTCTCAAAAAACAAAAGTTTGTTCCATCAAAAGTTGCTGTAACTTGCATGGTGTATGTAAATCCTCTTATGAACTATATTATCATAAAATAACTCCAGCATTTTGGCAATTCTGATCAGAATATCTATTACCGATCAGAAAATCCCTTGGTTACTTAGATATAGACGATGTGTGAATTGGTGCCCAAACTGACTCTGGGTGGTGCTATTATACAAAAGGGAAAACAGTGGATGGAAGGGGTGCCATCCTTCCCCTATCCTCCCCCATTTTGAACATGGATGTATATATAGAGGCATGTATTTTTTGAAGAATACTAGAATTTGGGTGGACTGTAGTTTCCTCAAAGAGGTTAATGTCAACCCCTACCTTGGTTATAGATCATGCAGATCTAAAGAAAAGATTTGATCCTACTTTTAGAATAAATCTATGAATGTTCCTTATAACATCACAGCAGAGTTTGTACAGATAAAAAAAGGAGTTCTTATATTCTCTATATAAATATATGTGCTGGCCTCAGGTCCTCTGCTCAACTAGTTTTATTTTTTACTAGCAGTGATATACTTAAGCTCTCCAGAGCTCTGCAAATTCATGTTTTACATGCAAGCACATAATCTTTTTGGAGTGAATATGGACATTAACTCCTCCTTGCAGCTCTTTATAAACATCTGCTTGCACGGCATATATTTCAAACTCAGAATCCAAGAAGGAAAGTGCTCCCAAGACTGATTACTGAGTTAGAAACCCTTTTACTTTAATGTACTCTGCCAAGATCTGTCCTTAACCTCAAATGAATCAGGGAAGAAAAGGGGAAGGGTAAGACTACACAGCCTTGTCATAATTCTAATCACATTGCCCAGTGATCACAGAATGACCTTTTATGTTTAGATATTAAAACAAATCATTGTACTCATTGTACCAGGAGTAGTCCCAGTAACTTCAGTGGGACTACTTGTGTGAGTAAGAGTTACTCCTGTGAATATGGGTTGTAGCATGAAGCCATTATTCCTGCAATTACTGTAACAAGCATTCAGATTTCTCAACATTTGCAGATTTTTAAGAGAGCATATTAGAAATAAGTAACTGAAATACTGAGAATGTCAACACAAGGAACTATGGGTCAGCCTCATCTAGTGCAAATTGTAGTAAGATGAGTCTCTGAAACATAAACCCTTGGTATCAGAGGCCTTGTATGAGGCCTGAGGCCTGAACTAAAGTAATGGACAAGACTCTGCTAACATAAAACAAAGTTAAGCTGTGAGCCAGAGGAAGGCCCTGCTCACAGAAGTTGGCAAGAAGAAGGCTGCTAAAAGCACGTGTACACATATAAGCACTAATAAGATGAATGTGTGCCAAGATGGCACCAGAACATCCCGGTATGAACACATTCCACAGAGATAACAAGGAACAGGCAGACCCATCTTAAAGACAGGGTCAGAAGAACAATATGATAGATAGACTTGTTTGTTCTAACCAACCTGTTCGTTTGAACCAACCTGTTGGAGTGGCAGCATCCTAATGCGTAGAGGGGTGGTACCTCAATACATCAGGAGTGATGTGGAACCTGTTTGTACCTGTGTATAAGAATGCATCCCTGAGTGGATGTCTTTGTCTGGCCTAGGGGGCAGTGGAAAGTCCCACCACTGACTGAGCTGGTCCATTGTCAGGGGGCATATATTTGTAGTGTGTCCATGCGGGGAACTATTACTGTGCTTTGTTTGACAATAAACCTGGCTGGGTGCCTTCATACCTTATCAGAGTCTGTGGTCATTGGGGGTTCTCTCGGGGTCTGCTGTACCAACTATCTGCGCAGAGCCGGGGCAGCACACAGAGGGAACAAACGCACACAGACAACTGTTGTCATCAGTGAACAGAGCAGAGCACCACACCGGTGGAGTCTGACGACACAAATCAGTGTTTTCAATTTACTCCAGCTGAGGGTCTGGTCACAGCTATTTGTCTGACCTGGCATTTGGTGAAAATTTACAAATTGTAACAAGTGGGAGAAAATGTATAGCCTAAGCTATTTTTGCATTAGGATGTACAGTAGTATAGAGAATGTTTATGTTCCCCTTTTCTCTACTCCTTTTTCCTATTCTTTTTACCTTAGTTTACTATAGTTTACCTATAGTTTAATAAACTATAAGATGGACTAGAGTACTTTTTCTGTGTCAGGTCTGGTGTTGCATATTCTGTCAGGTCTGTATCACATTGCCTGTAGGATCTACTACCATTACAAGTTTTTTGTGGGGGAACAACTCACTATACAGTAGTGGGAGGAAGGAGGAAAACTACTTATTTTGCAAAGTTCACTGATGTATTCAGAGACCTTGTATGATAAAATTATTTCTTTGCCATGCCCCACATGCTGGCTAGACTTCCTGGGGTTCTTGCAGCTGTTTCAATGCTTGCCATTATGTCTGAGCAGTTTGCCACTTTTTGAAGGTTGTCATTATATGTTCTATAATGTGCAAAAATGCTCAGTACAAAACATGGGCCGTAGTTGGGTCACAACAAACTGGAAACTGCCCATTATCCACTAAGCTTGTGATTTATAGTTTGAGAATCAACATGTGTATAACTGCTTCTTCCTGCTCAGAAATTCTGACCTTCCCTGACATATGTATACCAATAACTGTCCAAAAAAAATGTCAGAAATCTGTTTGAATGAGGTTCAGGGAGGTGGATCCCGTGGTGTTTTGTAGAATTATTCATAGTATTTTACAGAATTGGTTTGGCTCTGTGTAGCGCGCACACTGTGAATTCTTACAATTTGTACAATGCTCTGTATCTGACAGTAGTATAGCTGCAATTGCTTCCTCTTTTACTGTGTGTATTAATCCAACCACACAAAGACATTGTTCAGAATTACAAACGCTGCATGAAATAAGGTGTAAAGAAAATATGTGGCATTAAATGTGACTTTTGGATGCAATATAACATTCTCCATATTCCTTATGATAATTTGGTAGGTAATGAGTAGATTTGGGGCCTGATCCTCCATTCCTTTTGCAACAAAAATACCCATTGGCTTCAGTGAACATTTTCAATGTGCAAGAAATGGAGGTTCAAGCTCTTTAAGGTTAAGTAATTCCATTTTTCTTATTTAATATTAAGGGCCCAACACTGGATTCTTCTTCAAGCAAAACTCCTATTGAGCGGAAGACTGGAGTTCAATCTGCAGTTTTAATGGTGAGCGCCATAGGCTCTTTTATTTTTAATTCAAGATAGTAAGTCAGTATTAAAATATATGTGTAGATATAAATGGATAGATTCTCAAAAGCAGGCAACTAAGATGTTCTTTCATAATTGTTGCATGGACCCCTTATGTTAACAGAATCCAGATTTGTGCACACAAATGAGAATTTAAGTGTGTATATATATATATATATATGGAGCCATTTACTATATAATTACCAGACTGACTTTTGTAAATGCAGGATGTGCAGGTTCCACAGAGGTGGAAACAAATTTGACAGATCCAACTTAAACACTCCACAATTTCTTAGCGTGGCACTAAAAAACTGAGGGACTGATTTTCACAAGTTTTATTATAAAATGTAAATGTATTTGTCACTTCAAGTATATCCACACACAACCTACTATTGATAGAGTCCTTAAGCAGATTTTTACTTCCAAAAGCTTTTCCATTCACCTTTGGTTAAGCATCATAAATCATGTTAATAATCATAGGTATGTAAACTCAGGATGAAAAGCAGGTGGAAATTCTTAATGAAATTCTGCTTGTTACAACCACATCGATGCACAGATCCCTTTCGCTGTCCACTCATGACAACAAATTGGTTAAATCTGTGCCCTGTGGGTTAGGTTTCAGGAAAATCTGTATCACGATTAGGAACTTGCCCAACACAGCAGGTTTCATTCCCTCAATAACTAGTCTTCCCTCCGTGACAGCAGCACTACATCAGTGCTATGTGGCTTTTAATAGCAGATCTTGTATCATCATACTTAAGAGTATTAACATAGCAATTAATCATCCTCCCCGACTCCTCCTTTTTAATGTACATCGTAGTACGCTGTTCTATCCAGTGACAATTACTTCCCCTCAGTAAAGTGGTCCAGTTTTATATTTCCCTTCTTTTCTATAAGCTTCAGAGAGTCAATGCATGGTTATTTTTAAGAAAAAGAAACACAAACTCCAGGTTGTCATTGTTTTTTACAACATGAACAAAGCTATGTCTGACCTTCTAGAGCAGGGGTCAGCAACCTTTCAGAAGTGGTGTGCCGAGTCTTCATTTATTCACTCTAATTTAAGGTTTCGCATGCCGGTAATACATTTTAATGTTTTTAGAAGGTCTCTCTCTAAAAGTCTATATTATATAACTAAACTATTGTTGTATGTAAAGTAAACAAGGTTTTTAAAATGTTTAAGTAGCTTCATTTAAAATGAAATTAAAATGCAGATCTTATCAGTTTAGCACAGTGGTTCTCAACCTGGGGTACATGCACCCCCTGGGGGTGCGAGATGCCCTTTCTGGGGGTGCAAGACATGCAAGATTTTTTTAGAAGGTAAATCATCGAAAACACAAATTAAGCACAGGCACATAAGTACAACTACTTTGTTTAATCAAACCTATGTATTTATTAACATTATACATTTTTAACGATTACTGTAATATACAAAGTTTTTAAATTTTCAAGTTTTTAAGCTAATTGTAGTGTGATTTTTGATAAGGGCTGCAGAGTGCTGGGCCCAGGCCAGGAGCAGAGCCCTGGGCTGGCTGCCGGTACCCCAAGCCGGCAGGAGGGATGACCAGGGCCGGAGGCCCGGACCTCGGGCGGCTGGAACCCCAGACCAGCAGCGAGGTGAGCAGGGCCGATAGCTGGGACCCTGGCTGGCAAGGGGCCAGCAGCCGGAACCCCAGACTGGCAGTGGGCTGAGGTGGGTGGCGGACAGAACCCCAGACCATCAGCGACTCACTCACTGCTGGTCTGGGGTTCTGCTAGCTCCTGCCAGCTGGGATCCCAGCCGCAGGCCCCGCTCAGCTCGCTGCCAGCCGGGGGTTCCGTTCACCCAGGCAAGCAGCGGGCTGAGCAGGGCCGGCGGCCAGGACCCCGGCTGGCAGCAGCGTGCCAGTAAAAATCAGCAGGTTGCCGACCCCTGTTCTAGAAAGAGCCAATTCAAATCACACACAATTTCAAGGATATGACCATCCCAACATACTATACAAAGTGGACAAAATCCCAAATTACTTAGGGAGAGATTTTTCCCCTCCACTCCAATCCTATACACCCAACCCTTGGCTTTATCTTCTGTGCCATGTCTTCAAGAAGTGCAACCCAAAATCTTCCCCTTAATTTTCACTCAGAACTTACTCACGCAAAGCTTCCATTAATATCAATAGGGATTTTTGGGGAGTAGGAATATCAGGATTCCTAATTAATAATAATAATTAATAATAAATATAATTTATTATTACCTAGCTGTTATAGTGCTTTTCATCAGTAGACCTCAAAGTTCTTTACATAGGATGTCTGTATCATTATGCCCATTTTACAGATGGGAAAACTGAGGCACAGATAGGTGACATGAGTCGTCCAATATCACCCCGCAGGCCAGTGGCAGAGCTGGGGAGAGAACTCAGCCCGAGTCCAGTGCTCTATCTATGTAGTGTGCTAATTTCAGTGAATCACAAACTGCCAAGTATTAAAATAACATAGTTCATAGAAGAGAAAGAAGGAAAACATGAGTTGTATCAGTGATTCCATCATCTTGTCCTTGCAAGGAGTAGTCCCTCAAGAAGATAGAAGCAAATAATAAATGTATACTATTCTTGATCTCCGCCAAAAGATTTAAATAGTTAGTTCCAAGGATTGAATTTAGGTTAATAGAATTTTTAGAAATTAGATGGAAAAGACCATTAAGAACATGTAATCCATCTCCTGGGACCTGTGCTTTTTCCTGCCAACACTGAATTTATTTAGTATCAATAGTTCATATTAATCCCTGACGATGTAATAAATTTTAGGAGTAATGTAAATGTGCATGTAGTACTGCAGTGTGCCATCAACATGAACTAAGAGTTCTTAGGGTTCTGTCATCACTAAGTATAAATTGATTTTAAGAGTCTAAACCTGGAGACCTGATGCACAAAATAAAGAAATGTGGATAACTTAGCTGACAGGTGTCTCAGAAGATCTACATGCTAGATAGTCAAGAGTTGTATAAAAATAGCTCTAAGTGAATCTCCCAGAAAACCTTTATAAAGGAATGCACTGTCAAGATTCACAAATTTGATACGGGGAAAACAAGAACAATGTTAAGTGTTAAATAAGGCCGTAAGCTCCTCTGGACAGGAGTTCCTTTTTCTGTGTCCTGTGCAGCACTAAGTACATTGGTGGCACTGAATAATAATTTAACAAGGGTTGACTATACATCTTTGGGAATATTCGCAACAAGAGGTGAAATCTTGGCCCCAGTGAAGTCAATTGGAAAACTCCTGTGGGGTCAGGATTTCACCCTAGGTATTAAATACACAAGGGGACTTAGGCTCATCATTGCAATGCCTACTGTTAGGCACCCTGCCACCTAATGGAATCCACTGTCCCAAATTAGGCATCCAGGCTTCCTATACGGTGCTAGGGGAGTTAAGCACCTAAGAATGAGATCCACAAAAGCCAGCAAACTTAGCAGGGAGCCTTTTAGGCTAGCCGGTAGGTAATGCCAAGAAAAGTGTATGTGGCTGTAACCCTACATCCCAGTGCAAGAGGGCCAGGGGCTTATTGGTACCTGGTAGTGAGTTTCATCTAGCTTGACCAGTTCAGTTACCCCAATTCATTAATGTCATAAACTATATCTCACATTTGTCTTGTAAGGTATCATTGGAAAATTAATAATGCACTCATCATTAATATTCTTGTGAGGTGTGTGCATGGTAAACACCCAAGGGACCATACAAATATGTAGGAAATGTGGAACACAAATGTGTTTACCAGACAAATCTGGGGATTGGGTAAACAGGTTTCTCCCAGGCAACGGACAAGCCAATGCCTCCAGCCAGGTATCATCAGAATAAATTAGCAACCATGTGTCAAGAGGCCATTCATTTGCATTGGAGAGGGAAGAACAAATCAATTTGCATTTTAGCAAACACCAGCAGGGGAAGAAACCAGCATGGAACTTGTTTTACCACCAGACTCCATGACTCCTTCCTCACAGCTTGAATGAACTTCATTTTGGGGTGCGGGGTAACCTTCTTCACTGGGCTATAAAAGAGGGGGGCAAAGAACCCTGAGTTATCTTTCACCTAGGAAGACAAAGGGGAACCAGCTCCCTATACTTTTAGGGAAGGTTTGACTGACAGACAGTCAGCTATGCTGACCTAAAAGTGTTGGTGAGAGAAACCTTCTTAAACAAAGGCTGTACCAAAGACTAGATTAAGTTTTAGACTTTTAGGTGAGTGTTTTTTCACTGTTATTAGCTTGTAACTATCTCCAACCTTTATTTTTTTTTACTTGGCATTTCTTAATCTATGTTAGTAAACTTGTTTTATTTTAGTCTAAACCAAACCAGTGCTGTATTGAAGTGATTGTTAACTCCAGTTAATGTGGCAAGCTGCTAGGTATTGACTCTTTAAAGGAGCAAACAAACATCATTATTCCTGTGAATGGTCCAGGAAGGGGCTGGACATTGCAGACCACACGGTTTGGGGAAAATTCAGGACTGGGACAGTGTTGGAGTCACTTGGCTGGTAATAACCAAGGCTGGTAGATAGCTGAGTGTGGCAGGGGTGTGACAAGCAGGCTGCTGGAATCAGAGTACTGAGCCAGAGCTGCTTAACTCACAGACACTCCATGCATGCTTGTCTGTTGGCTGTTGGTGTCCAGGCTTTGAGCCGCAGCAGCAGAGCATTTAAGGTACCCAGGTTACAGGGCAGGTGGTGACACAACCCCTCAGTGGTGTAGGTTTATCCCAGAATGTGACAGTGGCCTAAGCACCATTTCTCAAAAGGAGTTAAGACCAGGTATGTGCCTATCAATGCTAGGAGTGTGTGGATATAGAAGACTCAGGTTCAATTCCCTCTCTGCTGGATGAGGATCAGAAAAGTGCTCTAATCACTGAGCTATGGGATGGATATTCAGGGGTAGGTCTCTCAATCTCTCCTGTTGAAACTGTTCTACTTTGTACAAATATTTGAATAGTCATTGCAAGGATTTGAAGTTAGATCTCCTACATCCCAGGTGAGTGCTGCTGCTGTTGTTATTATTTGTATTACCGTAGTACCTAGGAGCCCTAGTCATAGACTCATTGTGCTGGGAGCTCTACAAATACAGAACAAAAAGACAGCTCCTACCCCAAGGAGCTTACAGTCTAAGCATGAGACAAGGGACAACAGATAGATACAGACAGACAGGACAGTACAAGGAAACAATGAGACAGGTGACAGGCACTGATAACAGCATACCAGCAGTCTAACCATTCTCAAGTAAGGAGGGACTGAAGGAAAACAATGAAGTAGCTTTGTGATATTTACAGGGAGAGCCTCCCAAGTTGGAAGGGCAGCAGCTAAGAAAGCACAAAGGTATTTGAGTGAAGATTTAACATGTGGGTAGAGAAGGCTTATCAGAGGTGAGCATCAACAACCAGAGAGTGAATGAGAGATGAGTGTGGTAGGTAGGTAGGTAGAGTGCAGATTGACTGTGAAGGGCCTTGAAAGTGAAGACAAGCAGCTTATATTTGATACAATACAGAAGAATGAACTAGTGTCCCAAACTGTACAACAAGTAGTATTATAATCACAAAGCTGGAGATAAACAATGTTAAAAGTGTTATATAGTTTTAAAAATATGTATTTAAAATATTACATAAAAAAAACTTTTCCCCTTGGTCTGAATATCCCATCTTCTATCTGTCTATCTTTTAGATTTTAAACTCTTTAGGGAAAGGACTGTCATTATTTGTGACACCCTTGAACATGCTATAATAATTATGCTTCATGCTGAAGGTCAGACATTTCTGTTTTGAAAAAAAGTATCTTAAAAGTATATTTAAATATTCAAAACTAGGCTTTTCAGTTAACATTATTGTTTCATTTTGTCTGCAGACCAAAGGAGATAGCAATGCAGTGCTATACAAAGCAAAGATAAGAAACTATTATTATACCTTAGGAACATGTAAAGTCTGTGGGAAAAGGTATAAATTCACTGATTCCATTGTCCCTGCCCTTTTGCCCTTGAATAGGTACACCACTTCTATAAGACGCGTTATATTTTCTCTCTTTCAGGTCTTTGTTGTGAAACTCTATGGATTTTTGCCACCTTCTCCATATGATCTTAACCAGCTTTTAAAACAACATAGAACAATTTAGGACAGGAAGGTAATAAAAGAATATGTCCAGTTGAAATTACAGGGGGATCTTCAGTAGGGAGACTAATTACCTGAGATGGAAGTTAGTTTGGGTATTGGGGTTTTCCAACTCATTTCTTTAAAAAAGTACAGTAGAACCTCATAGTTATGAACACCTCGGGAATGGAGGTTGTTTGTAACTCTGAAATGTTCATTCCTCTGAACAAAATGTTGTTTGTTCTTTCACTGACTTAATACAGCTTTGAAACTATGCAGAAGAAAAATGCTGCTTTTAACCATCTTAATTTAAATGAAAGAAGTCCAGAACCAGTTTCCTTATCTTGTCAAATCTTTTTTAAACTTTCTCTTTATTTTTTCAGTAATTTACGTTTAACACAGTATTATACTGTACTTGCTTTTTTTTTTTTTTGGTCTCTGCTGCTGCCTGATTGCGTACTTCCGGTTCCAAATGAGGTGTGTGGTTGACTGGTCAGTTCGTAACTCTGGTGTTCGTAACTCTGAGGTTCTACTGAACATTTGGGCCCCAATCAAGCAAAATACTTACACGTATATGTAACTTTAAGTAAGTGAGGAGGCCCCCTGGAGTCAATGTATTGCTTGAGTGCTTGAAGTTGCACACATGTTAAAAGAAAAGGAGGACTTGTGGCACCTTAGAGACTAACAAATTCATTTGAACATAAGCTTTTGTGAGCTACAGCTCACTTTATCGGATGCATTCAGTGGAAAATACAGTGGGGAGATGTATATCCACAGAGAACATGAAACAATGGGTGTTACCATACACACTGTAATGAGAGTGATCAGGTAAGGTGAGCTATTACCAGCAGGAGAGAAAAAAAAACAAAAAAACCCCCACCTTTTGTAGTGATAATCAAGGTGGGCCATTTCCAGCAGTTGACAAGAACATCTGAGGAACAGTGTCTGTGTGTGGGTGAGGTGGTGGGGGGGGAATAAACATGGGGAAACAGTTTTACTTTGTGTAATGACCCATAAACTCCCAGTCTTTATTCAAGCCTAAGTTAATTGTATCCAGTTTGCAAATTAATTCCAATTCAGCAGTCTTTCGTTGGAGTCTGTTTTAAAATTTACTTTGCTTGTATAAATTTGTAAGTAGTTTGCTTCTGAGACTGTGCCGATTGCTTCCAAAGCTATTTGATATTTACTTGATTTTTTATTGTACTATGGAATAGTAAATGCTGGGTCAATGAGTCAATGGGTGCTTAAAGTGGTTTGCTGGATTGAGACCATACCCATTGTATTTTAGCATCACACAAAATATTAATGAATTTATCCTCACAATCTTTCCTATTTGGGGAAGTAGTATTATCCTTATTTTATAGAGGGGAAACTGAGTCATCGAAGCTGTCTACGCTGCAACCTTCTTTCAGTGGTGTGTAGAACCTTTTCCCCCCCACTAGCACAGGTATAAGAAGCAGTGTAGATAGACCGTGAGACACCATTTAGGCTAGTAAAGGCTCACTGAACCCTGTGGATATGTCCCCACCGTGGCTGGCTGCATGCCCAAGCAGTGCCTCCCATGTCTATACTGTTGTTTTTAGCAGTGCAGAGTCTCACTGTCTCCCAGCTGCTGGAGACCTTCCCCATTGCAGGGAGCTGCCAGAGCCCTTCCCTGCTACAGAGAAAGACTCCAGCAACAGGGAAAGTGTTCTGGTGTGGGGAGAAGGAGTGTGTCACATACTAGTGGATGAGGTGTGGGGGTTGTCACACACTCCAGGATGGGGTGCTATGGGTGTGTGAGGGGGGAGTCACACATTCCTGGATGGGAGCTATGGGGTGGGTGGGGGTGTCACACCCTTGTGGATGGGGTGCTATGGGTGTGTGGGGTCACACATTCCTGGATGGGTGCTATGGGGGTCGGTGGGGGTCACACAGGGGATGGGTGCTGTTAGGGTTGCCAGGTGTCCGGTGAAAATGAGCGAGTGAGTGAGGGTGGGGGTGAGTGAGCAACAGAAGGAGGGGGGATGGATTGAGCTCAGGGAGGGGCCTCTGAGCAGAGGCGGGGCCTCAGGGAAGGGACGGGGCAGGGCAAGGGTGTTCAGTTTTGTGCAATTAGAAAGTTGGTAACCTTATGGTGCTGTGGGTGTGGGTGTGGTTCACACAGGGGATGAGTGGAGGTCATACTCCTGGGACGGGTGCTATGGAGGTGGGTGGGGGTCACACAGGGGATGGGTGCTGTCATGCTCCCAGGATGGGTGCTGTGGGAGTGGGGGAGGGGGTCACAGAGAGGATGGGTGCTATGGGAGTGGGTGGGGATCACACAGAAGAGGAGTGCTATGGGGGTCGATGGAGGTCATACTCCCAGGATCGGTGCTGTGGGAGTGTAGGGGGGTGTCACACAGAGGATGGGTGGTATGGGAGTGGGGGGAGGGTCACATGGGATGGTTGCTGTGGGGTCAGGGGGGTCACCCGGGGATGGGTGCTTTGGGGCTGGGGGAGTCACCCAGGGGATGGGTGCAATGGGGAGGATCACACTCCTGGGATGGCTGCTATGGCGGTCACACAGGGGATGAGTGCTGCGGGGGGGTGTCACACAGGGGATAGGTGCTGGGGGGGCAGGGGTTCACACAGGGGATGGATGCTGTGTGGGGCTCATATGGGATAGGTGTCATGGGGTGGGGGGTGTCACAAGGGATGGGTGTTGTGGGAGTGGGGGTGTCACAGGGGATGGGTGTGGGAGCGGGGAGCTCACACAGGGGATGGATGTTATGGGAGCAGGGGGGTGTCACACAGGGGATGGGTGCTGTGAGGGTGGGGTGTCACACACGGGATGGGTGCTGTGGGGATGAGGGTGTCACACAGGGGATGGGTGCTGCATCGGTGGAGGTCACACAAGGGATGGGTGCTGTGGGGGGGTCATGCAGAGGATGTGTGCTGTGAGGGTGAGGAGGTCACACAGAGGATGGGTGCTGTAGGAGTGGGGGTGTCACACAGGGAATGGGTGTTATGGAGGTGAGGGGGTCACACAGGGGATGGGTGCTGAGGGGATGGGGGCTCACACGGGATGGGTGTTATGGGGGTCACACAGAGGATGGATGCTGTGGGGGTGGGAAGTGTCACACAGGAGATGAGTGCTGTGGGGGTGGGGGATGTCACACAGGGGATGAGTGCTGTGGGGTGTCACACCAGGGGATGTGTGCTGCGTGGGTGAGGGGGTCACACAGAGGATGGATGCTGTGCGGGCAGGGGGCTCACACAGGGAGATTGACATGGGGTGTCACACTGGGGATAGGTGCTGTGCTCGTGCGGGTGTCACACACGGGATGGGTGCTGTGGGGGGTTACACAGGGCATGGGTGCTGTGGGGGTGGGGGCTCACATGGGATGGGTGTTATGGGAGTCACACAGGGGATGGGTGCTATGGGGGGTCACAGAGGGGAAGGGTGCTGTGGGAGTAAGGGGGTCACGCAGAAGATGGGTGCTGTGGGGCTGAGGGGGTCACACAAAGGATGGGTGCTGTGGGGGTGTCACATGGGATGGGTGTTATGGGGGCTCACACAGAGGATGGGTGCTGTGGGGTGTCACACAGGGGATGCCGTGTGGGTGGGGGTGTCATACAGGGGATGGGTGCTGTGGGAGTGAGGGGGTCACACAGAGGACGGGTGCTCTGGGAGTGGGGGGCTCACATGGGGTGGTTGTTATGGGGGGTCACACAGGGCATGGGTGCTGTGTGGGTGGCGGTGTCACACTGCAGATGGGTGCTGTGGTCGTGGGTGTGCGGGTGTCACACAGGTGATGGGTGCTGTGGGGGGGTCACGCAGGGGATGGGTGCTGTGGGGGTGATGGGGTCACATGGGACGGTGCTGTGGGGGTGGGGATGTCACAGGGGATGGGTGCTGTGGGGTATCACACAGAGGTTGGGTACTGTGGGAGTGTGCGTGTCACACAGGGGATGGGTGTTATGGGGGCTCACACAGGGGATGGGTGCTGTGGGGTGGGGGTCACGCAGAGGATGGGAGCTGTGGGGGGGTCATGCAGTGGATGGGAGCTGTGGGGGGGTCACGCAGGGGATGGGTGCTGTGGCGGTGGGGGGTTCACGCAGAAGATGGGAGCTGTGGGGGGTCACGCAGGGGATGGGTGCTATAGGGTCACACAGAGGATGAGTGTTATGGGGGGTCACACAGCAGATGGGTGCTGTGGGGGGGTCACGCAGAGCATGGGTGCTGTGGGGGGTCATGCAGGGGATGGGTGCTGTGGCTGTAGGGAGGTTCACGCAGGGGATGGGTGCTGTGGGGGGGTCACGCAGGGGATGGGTGCTGTGGCGGTGGAGGGGTCACGCAGGGGATGGGAGCTGTGGCGGTGGGGGGGTCACGCAGGGGATGGGAGCTGTGGGGGGGTCACGCAGGGGATGGGTGCTGTGGCGGTGGGGGGGTCACACAGGGGATTGGACCGGGGGCGGTCATGCAGGGGATGGGTGCTGTGGCTGTAGGGGGTTTCACGCAGGGGATGGGTGCTGTGGCGGTGGGGGGGTCACGCAGGGGATGGGTGCTGTGGCGGTGGGGGTTCGCGCAGGGGATGGGAGCTGTGGGGGGGTCACGCAGGGGATGGGTGCTGTGGCTGTAGGGGGGTTCACGCAGGGGATGGGTGCTGTGGCGGTGGGGGGGTCACGCATGGGATGGGAGCTGTGGGGGGTCACGCAGGGGATGGGAGCTCTGGGGGTGGAGGTGTCACGCAGGGGATGGGAGCTGTGGCAGTGGACGGGTCACACGGGATGGGTGTTATCGGGGTGGGGGTGACACACTGGGGATATTTGCTGTGGGGGTGGGGGTGTCGCAGAGAGGGTGGGTGTTATGGGGGTGGGGGTCACACAGGGATGAGTGCTGTGGGGTTGTCACGCAGAGGATGGGTGCTCTGGGGGGGTCACGCAGAGGATGGTGTTGTGTGGGGTTAAACAGAGGATGGATGCTGTGGGAATGGGGATGTCACACAGAGGATGGGAACTGTGGGGGGGTTCACGCAGAGGATGGGTGTTATGTGCGATCACACGGGATGGGTGCTGGGGATGGGGGTCATACAGAGGATGGGAGCTGTGGGGGGTCATGCAGGGGATGGGTGCTGTTGGGGTTGGGGGGTCACGCAGGGGATGGTGCTGTGGAGGTGGGGGTCACGCAGAGGATGGGAGCTATGGGGGGGTCACGAAGGACATGGGTGCTGTGGGGTTGGGGGGTCACATGGGGAATGGGAGCTGTGGAGGTGGGGGTCATGCAGGCGATGGGAGCTCTGGTGGTGGTGGGGTCACGCAGGGGATGGGTGCTGTGACGATGGGGCGGTCACACAGGGAATGGGAGCTGTGGGGGGTCACGCTGGGGATAGGTGCTGTGGTGGTTGCGGGTTCATGCAGGGGATTGGTGCTGTGGAGGTGGGGGGGACGAGCAGAGGATGGGTGCTGTGGGGGGGTCACGCAGAGGATGGGTGCTGTGGCGGGGGGGTCACGCAGTGGATGGGTGCTGTGGGGGGTTCACGCAGAGGATGGGTGTTACGTGGGGTCACTCAGGGGATAGGGTCTGTGGGGGGTCACACACAGAATGGGTGTTATGTGGGATCACACAGGGGATGGGTGCTGGGGGGTAGGGGTGTCACGGAGAGGATGGGAGCTGTGGGGGGTCATGCAGGGGATGGTGCTGTGGAGGTGGGGGTCATGCAGGGGATGGGTGCTGTGGCAGTAGAGGTCTCATGCAGAGGATGGGTGCTGTGGCGGTGGGGGGGGTCATGCAGGGGATGGGTGCTGTGGCGGTGGGGGGGTCACGTAGGGGATGGGAGCTGTGGGGGGGTCACGCAGGGGATAGGTGCTGTGGTGGGGGGGGGTCACACAGGGGATTGGACCGGGGGGGGTCACGCAGGGGATGGGTGCTGTGGGGGGGTCACGCAGGGGATGGGAGCTGTGGGGGTGGGGGTCACACAGGCGATGGGTGCTCTGGCGGTGGGGGGGTCACGCAGGGGATGGGAGCTGTGGGGGAGTCACGCAGGCGACGGGTGCTGTGGTGGTGGGGGGTTCACGCAGGGGATGGAGCTGTGGGGGGGTGGTGTCACGCAGGGGATGGGAGCTGTTGGGGTGGGGGTCACGCAGGGGATGGGAGCTGTGGCGGTGGGGGGGTTCACGCAGGGGATGGGTGCTGTGGGGGGGGTCACGCAGGGGATTGGAGCTGTGGGGGGGTCACGCAGGGGATGGGTGCTGTGGCGGTGGGGGGGTCACGCAGAAGATGGGAGCTGTGGGGGGTCACGCAGGGGATGGGTGCTGGGGGGTCACACAGAGGATGAGTGTTATGGGGGGTCACACAACAGATGGGTGCTGTGGGGGGGTCACGCAGAGCATGGGTGCTTTGGGTGTGCGGGGGTCACGCAGAGGATGGGTGCTGTGGCGAGGGGTCACGCAGAGGATGGGAGCTATGGGGGGGTCACGCTGGACATGGGTGCTGTGGGGTTGGGGGGGTCACACGGGGGATGGGAGCTGTGGAGGTGGGGGTCATGCAGGCGATGGGAGCTCTGGTGGTGGTGGGGTCATGCAGGGGATGGGTGCTGTGACGATGGGGGGGGTCACACAGAAGATGGGAGCTGTGGGGGGTCACGCTGGGGATAGGTGCTGTGGCGGTTGCGGGTTCATGCAGGGGATGGGAGCTGTGGCGGTGGGCGGGTCACACGGGATGGGTGTTATCGGGGTGGGGGTGACACACTGGGGATATTTGCTGTGGGGGTGTCGCAGAGAGGGTGGGTGTTATGGGGGTGGGGGTCACACAGGGATGGGTGCTGTGGGGTTGTCACGCAGAGGATGGCTGCTCTGGGGGGGTCACGCAGAGGATGGTGTTGTGTGGGGTTAAACAGAGGATGGATGCTGTGGGAATGGGGATGTCACACAGAGGATGGGAACTGTGGGGGGGTTCACGCAGAGGATGGGTGTTATGTGGGATCACACGGGATGGGTGCTGGGGATGGGGGGTCACGCAGGGGATGGGAGCTGTGGGGGGGGTCATGCAGGGGATGGGTGCTGTGGGGGTTGGGGGGGTCACGCAGGGGATGGGAGCTGTAGGGGGGTCATGCAGGGGACGGGTGCTGTGGGGTTGGCGGGTCACATGGGATGGGAGTTGTGGAGGTGGGGGTCATGCAGGCGATGGGAGCTCTGGTGGTGGTGGGGTCATGCAGTGGATGGGTGCTGTGGTGGTGGTGGGGGTCACGCAGAAGATGGTAGCTGTGGGGGGTCACGCAGGGGATGGGTGCTGTGAGGGTTGGGGGGGGTCACACAGGGGATGGGTGCTGTGGAGGTGGGGGTCACGCAGAGGATGGGAGCTATGGGGGGGTCACGAAGGACATGGGTGCTGTGGGGTTGGGGGGTCACATGGGGAATGGGAGCTGTGGAGGTGGGGGTCATGCAGGCGATGGGAGCTCTGGTGGTGGTGGGGTCACGCAGGGGATGGGTGCTGTGACGATGGGGCGGTCACACAGGGAATGGGAGCTGTGGGGGGTCACGCTGGGGATAGGTGCTGTGGCGGTTGCGGGTTCATGCAGGGGATGGGTGCTGTGGAGGTGGGGGGGACGAGCAGAGGATGGGTGCTGTGGGGGGGTCACGCAGAGGATGGGTGCTGTGGCGGGGGGGTCACGCAGTGGATGGGTGCTGTGGGGGGTTCACGCAGAGAATGGGTGTTACGTGGGGTCACTCAGGGGATAGGGTCTGTGGGGAGTCACACACAGAATGGGTGTTATGTGGGATCACACAGGGGATGGGTGCTGGGGGGTAGGGGTGTCACAGAGAGGATGGGAGCTGTGGGGGGTCACTCAGGGGATGGATGCTGTAGGGGTTGGGGGGTCACGCAGGGGATGGGTGCTGTGGAGGTGAGGGGGTCACGCAGGGGATGGGGGCTGTGGCTGGGGGGGTCACGCAGGGGATGGGGGTTGTGGGGGGTCACGCAGGGGATGGGGGCTGTGGCTGTGGGGGGGTCACGCAGAGGATGGGGGCTGTGGAGGTGAGGGGGTCACGCAGGGGATGGGGGCTGTGGGGGGTCACGCAGGGGATGGGGGCTGTGGCTGTGGGGGGGTCACGCAGGGGATTGGAGCTGTGGGGGGGTCACGCAGGGGATGGGGGCTGTGGCTGTGGGGGGGTCACGCAGGGGATGGGGGCTGTGGTGGGGGGGTCACACAGTGGATGGGTGCTGTGGGGGGTTCACGCAGAGAATGGGTGTTACGTGGGGTCACTCAGGGGATAGGGTCTGTGGGGAGTCACACACAGAATGGGTGTTATGTGGGATCACACAGGGGATGGGTGCTGGGGGGTAGGGGTGTCACGGAGAGGATGGGAGCTGTGGGGGGTCACTCAGGGGATGGATGCTGTAGGGGTTGGGGGGTCACGCAGGGGATGGGGGCTGTGGCTGTGGGGGGGTCACGCAGGGGATGGGGGCTGTGGGGGAGTCACGCAGGGGATGGGGGCTGTGGCTGTGGGGGGTCACGCAGGGGATGGGGGCTGTGGGGGGTCACGCAGGGGATGGGGGCTGTGGCTGTGGGGGGGTCACGCAGGGGATTGGAGCTGTGGGGGGGGTCACGCAGGGGATGGGGGCTGTGGCTGTGGGGGGTCACGCAGGGGATGGGGGTTTTGGGGGGGTCACGCAGGGGATGGGGGCTGTGGGGATCACAGAGGGCGGATCGCGCTGCCGGGAAGCGCCCTGCGCGGCCGCTGCTCTCCCGGCCGCTACCCCTGCGCTAACGTCGCTCCCGCCGCCTCCCAGGGCAACGCAGAGACGCGCGGCCCGCCCGGCATGGCGGCCAAGGCGAAGGGGCAGGAAACCTGGCAGGTACCGGCTCCGCTCCCCGCCCCTTAGCGAGTGTCCGCAGCTCCCTCCGCCGGCCCCGGGGCCCCCGCTCGAGGATGGCGCGTGGCGGGGCGAGGGCTGCCCCCGTTATCCCGCCTGGAGGCAGCGCCTGTGGGCCGGGGCGGGCGCGTCACGGCAGCCTCCCGCTCCCCGGCACCAGCTCCGCGCGGCTGCCCCCCGCGCCGGCTGCCCGGGCGGGTTTGTAGCGGCAAGTGTGCCGAGGTGCAGAGAGCCCCGCGCGCTGGGTGCCAGAGCTGGGGGCGGTCGCAGGCTTGGGTCTGACCCTGAGTGTGCAAGGCCTTAGCCCCGCCTTCAGGGAGAAGGGAAGGGGTGCAGCCAGGCCTTGCTAGTTCAGCCGCCTCCTGCCTGTGAGCAGGTGTGCTTTGCAGGAGGCAGGACTCTTGTTATGAGGTTGGCCAGCAGTGCTCACTCCTTTTGTTTAATAATCTGTTGGCAAGTCACATCCTGTTTATTTAAACCTTTGAGATGTTACTAGTTCTCCAGTTAGCTGTACAAAAGGGAAAAAGAAGAGTGCATGCATTAAAAATGTTGGTGACAATGAAATGAAAGTTTTATGCATGGTATAGACTTGTAATATTTACAATAAAGAGAGTTTAAGCAGAACACACACACATACACAAAGTGGGAAATTCCCATACCAAAAGCTTTTCTAAAACCAGTTGAGGTTGCTAACTGACAACTCTTTTAATTTACCGATTGTCTCATTAAAAGCGAGGAAATGATTAGCTAAGGTTATCAACGTTAAGGTTGTTCTGTGATAAAGTAACTTTACTTCATACTTAATATGAACTAATTATTCCTTCTGTGTGGACTGTAAAATTTATAATGTCCTTAACTATAGTTGCTTTTAAGTGCTTGTGAATTTGTAAATTATGTGATAGGTAAGTCTATTGTTGTTTCTCAGCACCTTTCATTGGTTTTTAAATGAAGTTTTTGTGATATATGTTTATTGTACTTGAAATATGCTGTGTCCTTTATAGACCCTTCTCAGTATACAGATTTTTCTTGGTTTATTCATGCTGAGAGAGCATCTTAATTTTTAAAATTTCATTGTTGGTCTGAGGGAAATGCATGCAGTTTTATTTTGTGACATGAACAGTATGGGAACAAGATTAGATTTATCACAGATGATATTATATTTTTGTCTCCATGTAATCCCTTCATTGATTTATGTACCTAAAGCCTTCTAGGGAGTTTCACAAATCCTCACAAGATTCCTCCTGAATGCTCTTTTTTTCTATACTAGATCTCAGATTTGGCTTATAGATGTGTGATTTCACAGGTAGATACACAACTCTGTATGGACTGCATTTCAGAGGAAGCTCAAGAGTACAAGTTATTCCTCTTTAGGTCGACATTTGCTTAAGTTCAAACTTTCTACCTCCAAATCCATATATTTCAGATGGTATCATGAGATAGTGTTATTTTGCTAATTCTGTCTATTCTGGGGACTTATTTCACCCCAAATGCCTTAATGTGCAGATTCCATGCCCTCTGTAGAGCTTTAGAAAATAAACCTGATCTTCATTTCAGTCAGAGGTGCTGGTTTCAGATGTTTAAATGCATGAATAAAGTTAAATTCCTCAAAATTGCGAAGTGGAACAGACAGAAGATTTAGCCTATGGAAAGGTAAGTGCTGACAATACTTTATGACGTGTCAGCTTGACCTATTTCACTGACAGGTTTCAGAGTGGTAGCTGTGTTAGTCTGTATCAGCAGAAAGAAGGAGGAGTACTTGTGGCACCTTAGAAACTAACAACTTTATTTGAGCGTAAGCTTTCGTGGGCTAAAGCCCACTGCATCAGATGCATTCAGTGGAAAATAAGTAGGAAGATAGAGAGAGAAAGAGAGAGAGAGAGAGAACATTAAAAAATGGGGGTTGCCATACCAACTCTTAACAAGACCAATCAATTAAGGTGGGCTGTTATCAGCAGGAGAAAAAAAAAACTTTTGTAGTGATAATCAGGATTCCCCATTTCAAACTGTTGACAAGAAGGTGTGAGTAACAGTAGGGGAAAATTAGCATAAATTTGTTAGTCTCTAAGGTGCCACAAGTATTCCTTTTCTTTTCATGGGGAAATAGTTTTTAGTTAATGTAATGACGCATCCACTCCCAGTCTTTATTCAAGCCTAATGGACACAAATCAGACATCAAAGTATAATATTCAAAAACCAGTTGGAGAACACTTCAACCTCCTTGGACGCTCAATTACAGACCTAAAAGTTGCAATTATTCAACAAAAAAACTTAAAAAACAGACTCCAACGAGAAACAGTAGAACTGGAATTAATCTGCAAACTGGACACCATTAAATTAGGCTTGAATTTATAATGATACCTTGACATCTTCAGGCACTCAGACACTGTGGTGATGGGTTGATATACAAAACTCTAAGATTCTTTTTCTCTTTGATAGTGGGAATTTAAAAAGCCCGTGTTGAAGGAAATCCTCTTCTTCTGTAAAATGTATTACTAAATATTCTAGTGTTTTAGGAGAGATTTACATACTTTCCAAAATATTACTTTTATTTATATTAGTATCTGTAAACAGGTTGGTCGGGAAAACAGCAAAAAATTGGTACGATTCAATCAACTAAATTGTGGTTTAAAATAAGTATACTATACAGAAGAAGGCAACTTGTAGAAAATATATTGTATTTGAAATATATCACAGAAGTATTTTCTTTTTCTACAACTTTATAACAATTCCTATAAAGAGTTCAGAGTAAATTTCTTCACATAGTCTATTTTTGTTAGGTTTTATAATCTTTTACTCACATTTCTTAGTTCATTTAATGTATTTTAAATTAAGTTTATAGTGTATACTATTGTCTCAAGAATTTATTTGATTACGAACTTGGTGAAGTCATGCATTCTGCATTAAATTACATAAGTTTCAGGTTTTGGCTGAATCTAATGTTACTTGTTATGTGCGCTACATAATACAGGGTACACTGTGCTATTATTTTTACTCTTTTTATCATCTGCAGGATCTCAAGACACAGTTTTGTTTTAGATTGATTAAACAGTCTTAATTGTTTGACCTTCTAAGAAACACACAATTATATATTACTGTTTGCAGAAAACACAACATTTGAATCATAAATATTGCAACATACAATATAAACAGGGTCTTATTTCTTCATTTGGTATTTTTATTACTGAGATATCCTTCATTATTTTCAGAGCTGCAGATTGTCTAGTAATAGTAAAAGTTTAATTTCAGAACAAATATATGCTGATCCAAAATCTTCTTGAAATCTGAATTGTGGCATCTCAGAAAAATACAATATTTTATTATTAAAAGGACACAAGTGCTTCTGATATTTTCTGTTTTGTTGATTTCTACTTTTTATTGCTTTAAATATACACCAAACATATGAGAACAAACTTCCATTTCTTAGTTTATAGGCTTTGTCATTTGCATGTGACACATCTGTTTTTCTCGTTTGAATGGAATTGAAATTAATGTGGCTATTTTTGTTTTCTTCCTTATTTATGTGACAGCAAGAGAAGTACAGTGGTTAAAAATAGTGGCTGTTGATTTTAATTTTCCAGTGTTGGAGTAGACAATGGAGGCTCTCTTAAATTGTTATTTAAGAATTGTATCTTAATTGTTTCATATAGACAGATTTTGGATTTAAAATATTTGATAGTTAATTTAATAATGAAATGCCTTATAAGGTAGTAATAAGTGGGCTGCAACCTTTTATATGACAGTTGTTTGGCCTCCATTTTGTCCACAGTCATAGCCCCCGCCGTTCTGTGGCACTGTTTTGGAGGAGGTGCTCAGGTTTCTACACGCTTGAGTTACTTGATTTGATCTGAGGTATTTGATGGGTCTGTTTATTTATTAGTGTATTTTTTTAAAAGATTTTCATGGGTGCCCAAAGCATTAGATGAGTACTTTATATTGTAGTTTCATATACATGTGAATAAATAAATATCTTTGAGAGGTACAGAGACTCTTACATTCATTTTTCTCTGTCTCTTTTGAGGGACATAGTTCAGTTTTCTTCCAGGATATCATATCAGCAGTAATTTTCACAGATGTGTCTCATGGATACACCAGTCTGTCGAAAGACCCTCTCTGGTATTACTCATAGTATACTTTTTTAAGCCACCATTATCTTATTTGTTTTTCACTTAAGAGCTGGAGCTTTTCAATATCTGATGTTTAACCTTATGACTGTCCTGCAAACATTTTTCTTTGAAAAAAGAACAGGAGTACTTGTGGCACCTTAGAGACTGACAAATTTATTAGAGCATAAGCTTTCGTGAGCTACAGCTCACTTCATTGGATGCGTAGAATGGAACATATAGTAAGATTATATATATATATATATATATATATATACACACACAGATAAGTTGGAAGTTACCTTACAAACTGTGAGAGGCTAATTAGTTAAGATGAGCTATTATCAGCAGGAGAAAAAAAACTTTTGTAGTGGTAATCAAAATGTCCCATTTAGACAGTTGACAAGAGGGTGGAGCATCATCAAAGATTTACAACCTATCCTGAAAAATGATCCCTCACTCTCACAGATCTTGGGAGACAGACCAGTCCTCACTTACAGACAGCCCCCCAACCTGAAGCAAATACTCACCAGCAACCACATACCACACAACAAAAACACTAACCCAGGAACCTATCCTTGCAACAAAGCCTGAGGCCAACTCTGTCCACATATTTATTCAAGTGACACCATCATAGGACCTAATCACATTAGCCACGCCATCAGGGGCTCATTCACCTGCACATTTACCAATGTGATATATGCCATCATGTGCCAGCAATGCCCCTCTACCATGTACATTGGAAGCAGTGCAGGCCGAGGGATGTACTGGCCGCCGCTTCCAGCAGCTCCCATTGGCCTGGAGCAGCGAACCGCGGCCACTGGGAGCCGCGATCGGCCAAACCTGCAGACGCAGCCGGTAAACAAACCGGCCTGGCCCGTTAGGGGCTTTCCGTGCACAAGCAGCGGAACAAGTTTGGGAACCACTGGTATAACATAGGAGTAGTTTTTTTCATAATAAATGCTTTATTACCATTACTTGTGTCAGAGGGAAGTTTTTATTTTCTTCATTACTTTCATGCTGTTGAACTATCTTGAAACGTACTTTAGGTCAATATTGTTACCGCTGGAGACAGTATAAAATGAAAAGCTAAGAAGAGTGAATATTATCAACTATAGTACATATGAAAATAGACTAATGCTTAACCAGCAAATATTAGTGTGTCCGGTAGATCTTTGGTACTCATTGCTTCTTGCAGTCCTGTTTTTTGCAGCCATAATCAGCTGCCCAGTTACGCCATCTCCAAGATTGTGGAAGTCATGCTACAACTCTGCAGCAGCAGAAGGGGTACTCTTCAGTGTCTCTTTCTCTGGCTATCGGTAGAATTAGCAGAGCACCAGTCCAAAATTGTACTCCCACCTTACCAGTACTCATACTGCCTTGAAGTGTGAATGTCAGTGATGCTGAAGCTGAGCCAGCTTTGGAGGCCCTCTTCCATTTCTTTGTGTGTGTAACTGAGCACAAACCTTATTCCAGGAGCTTAATCCCACCTCATTTTTTTTCAAGTAAATGAAAAAATCCTTATAGACTTCAGTGGTATTGAATCCTATGAGTATAAAAATGTATACAATTCATGATGTCTTAGTGCGACTAGCACTTTCTTTTGCTTCACTACAGAAATATCCAAAAACTATTAGTAGATATTCATTTTGCACAGCAATTCCATTTTAAAACTTTGTAATGATATAGCTTCCATTTTATAGTGCTTTGAATCCTCACAGCAAGGTTGAATCACTGTTAGTGAAATGGTGCTGAACACAGTTTGACCTTGTCTAAGCTTGTGTATGAACTGTGTTCATCACAAGTTCATCTGCACCAATTGCTGCCATTCATTATCAGCAACAGGACATTTTAGTAGTGTAGACTAGCCAATAGATAAGTGTCAGACACTGACAGTGATTTCATAACTTTTCTTGACATCTTGTTTCATTACTTAACTATTCTAATAACAAATTTTTATTTGCCTACTGATTGACTTTCTAAATTTTCCCACTGAAGTCAACTATATAATCCAGTCAAGTATTTCCCTTGACTTTAGAAGACCATTGCATTGTTAATTCATGTTCAGTTTATCATCTACTATCAACCACATATCCTGCTTTGTAATATTTCTGAATGAGTATTTCTTATACACACCACAGGGGAACAATTATTCTCAGCATTATGAGTATACATTTTCTTTGGAAAAGTAGTTACATAATTTAGATCACAGTATACATTTCCTTGTTTTTGTTGTTAGACTATTAGAAAATCATGTATTTATTTTTAATTGCACAGAATTAAATTGTCAAAAATGGGTTTAGTGGTTAACATGCCACTGAGATGAATAGGGAAAAGTCAAGCATTTGTTTTTCTCGGTACAGAGCAAATAGAATGGTAGAGCAATTTCTGTCTTTTAAAAGTAAAAGTTCCCCTTTACTTTAAGGTGGGTGAACAAGTTATTTTTCATGTATCCACCTAACTTCACCTCCATCCCTAAACACAGTTGCTGTCTTGTGTTGCTGGCAGAAAATTTCTCCTGCATTTCTATTTTGGTGTTGGATGAATTATCTTTGTACGAACGTTCTGTAAAGTTCTTTGAGAACAAAAGTGTTATGTAAATTAGATGATTTTTTAAATACAATCTACTGTTTTTGTATAGGAAGAAGGCCAAGAACAAGATACTGTAGGTAGAGAGATTATGGCATGGACGTTTCTTTCTCTTCCCCAAATTAGTGCTTTGTCAGAACAAAATGTAGAAGGAGTTCAAAAGTAAGTAACAGTAATATATAACAGATATAGATAATGCTGGTGCTTGTGTCTTGGTGAAAGAGAACTTGTGTGATTTATCAGTTGACTGTTTTTGTTGAAGATATCAGGAGTGATAACTTTGATATTGATCATTTGGTGTGATCTTGCCTTCATAAAAGACTTACGTTAAATCAAATTCTGAAGGTGGTGAACTTGAAGGAAAGTAGTGAACTTGCCACTACCTTGATCTTTCACTATGATACTAATTCATGACTTTATTGAAATTAAAAAATCTCATTTGCAAAAGAAATGAATAACACTAGTACTCTGTGCAAGACAATTATTTTAATATAGCTGGTTAAATTAACTCCACCAGCACTGCAATATTGATTTATATATGTGGGCAAATGGCATTTTTTGAAGACTTGTATGCTAAGTGAATGATGATTTAATCCAATTTTTGGGACGCTTGGGGACAATGGCAGTAATGGAGTAAATAAGAAAATATGTTGGTCTCAGAATGTACTCTTCTCCTATATTCTCTCCATCTTTTTATTTTTCTTTCTCCTTTGCTCACTTTCTTTGTATGAATATTGCAAGTTGATATGGTTTTGGATATTCGATGTTTTTAAATATATACAGGTGTGATTTGTTTCGAAAGTGCTCAGTGAGTTGGGCTGACTGCTCCCATTGTAGGTAATGGTAAAGCTCCTATTGACTTCAATGTGAGTAGAGTAGGGCAAAATTGAGCACTTTAAACTGCCTCCTCCTGTGTCTTAGACCTCATTTTTAGGTTTCAGATTAATGTCTAAAGCTGAAAAAATAGAGGAGTTTGGATATAATAAAAACTGACCCTTAGGAAAGTGGCAAAAAGCTTCATATGAAGCTATCTACGTTCTTAAGGATTTAGGAGTCAAACTTTAGGCATCCACAATTGAATGTGTTGGTCTTAAATTTCAGGGGTGACATTTTCAAAAGTGCCTATGTGACTGAGGCGCACACGTCCCATTGAAAGTCACCTAGCAGTAAGTTCTTAGCAAGCTAAAGTCAATGGAACTTATGCTCTAACGTTACTTAGGTACTTTTGAAAATTCTGCCGTTAGTGGATAAATACAAATGTTTTAGATAAGATTAAAAAGATATGATTCATTACCTTGAAATACTCTTTCTCTTTGTTGTTAGGAAAAAGATCACTTATTGTTGACCTAGTGGGATTCCATAGAGAAATTGGAAAGACATTTTTCCCCATCTAATATTAAAAAGATTTTTCCCCCATTTACTCTTTTACTCTGCACAATAGATCTCCTACTTGTGGCATTAGAGAATGAAACATTCACGTCAATTGAGACCAAATTTCATTATCACCCTGTAACACAATTTCTTGTCAAAATCTCTCATCTAAGATTAGAAAGGAAAATACTGAGAGACCTTTGTGCTTCTCTTCATCTCAGCTGATATATATACACTTTCACAGATGGATCTTAAATTATGACATGTACTGCATTTGACTGAAAAGAGGATGCTTCAAGGGCATTTTAGGTAGCACAAACAATTTAGTACCAGTATTGAAACATCTGTCTCTCACCATAGGGCATCGTTTTTATATACTGTAAGGTTTCCTGGCCAGTGTTGTGCTCGATGGATTATGTGTCTGATGTGTTATAGCAATATCCTTGTTTTGTCTATTGATCTAAAGATTTTACTGCTGCCCACCACCATAGTACCTGAGCATCTTCCATGAAAAAAATAGCAATAGTAATAGTAGAAGATATATAAAGAATCTCATTGTGTCAATCACATACATTGCAGAATATTGAAAAAATGAATATCAGAAAACCCTAATTCCCTTGAAATAACGATTGTGAAAGCATAATGTTGGCAAAAGCTTATAAGACAGAGGATATGGACTGTTTCAAACTTTGGAAAGTTCACAGTTGGCCACGCTCCACTTCCATTTCAGTACATGACTCAGTGTTTTTAACCAACTTGTATATATACAGCTGCACAAATTCATCATGTAGAACAGAGGTAATGCTTTAAACAAAACTTAATGAATTATGTTCTTTATATTGTTCACTAGTGAGCCTTTATATTGTTCACTAGTTTGATTAATAAAACACATCTCTTTTTTTTTTGTATCCTTCAACAGTATAACTTTCTGGCTTTGTGAACACCGTGAACAGTTAGTTGCCTATTCGTAGGTCTGATAGTACTTTGTCTTTTTAGGAGGGAATAAGAAGCAGAGAAAAAAGATTCAGATTTTTTGGGAAGTAAAAACAATTATCACAGTTGGCATCTTTATTGACCATCTTAACTGGCCAAGGACCGAGAGAACATGGAATCTAAACTATTTTCTCTAAAACACAGTTGAGGTATATTGGCGGAATTGCAAACTGAAGTCCCCAGCCCTGTCCCTCTCTAATCCATTGCATTAATGCAGAAAAATAAAAAAGGATAGTACTAATTCTGAACACAATAGGCATAAATGAATATGGTCAAAAAAAAAAGCATGGCTTTACTAAGGAGAAATTTCTCCTTTCTGAACTTCGTTATTTAGAAAAAAATAAAGATTGAGACTTTTTCAAAAGCGTCTAAGTGACTTGACTTTCAAGGAGACTTAGGCCCCTAAGTGCCCAAATCACTTTTGAAAATGAAACTTATGCTACGAAATTACTTAGGCACTTTTGATAATTTTACCCAATATTATTTAGTTGAATTTTCAGATATAATGTAAGGTTTGTTCTTAAGGGAGCATTAAAGAACATGAATAGCCTGAGATAAAGAGCAAAGTCTTATTATCAATTAAAAACTTGTGTAGCTGTGAGAAATAAAGAGTCGTAATGAGAGAGATAAAGAGTAAGGAGGTCCCCAGGAATCAATAATAGGCTGACTGAGGAAGTGTACGCTGAGTTGGTGAAGGTTGCGTATAGCACTATGCAGTTGATTAGTAAAGATTTGGAGAATTGTGACAAACTCCAGATGGATTTAAACATGTTGAATATTGGACAACTTCATTGCAGATAACACTAAATTTTGAAAAAATGTAAGCATGGGTGAAGAAATTTTATGGTGATGAATTTGCAGGAACCACTGAGAAAAGAGACTTAAGAGGAGTAATGATGGCTACTCAGTACAGCTGCAGCGAAAAGGCAAATAGGATGATTGATTATATTAAACATACTAAGAAAAAGAATTCTGAAAATGACATTATATTGACAAAAAATATAGCCTAGAAAGTTTTCTCTGTTCTATGTCATCTGATGGGTCCTAGGGGCTGTTGCAGTCAAAGGGAGGCCCTAGGAGCATGGCTTCGTTAAAACTGCATTGTCAGGACATGGCAGGGGTCAGTATTTAGGGTATGGGCCTGTGCATGAATGGCTGTAGCTTACTGCAGATACCCTAGGAAATATTGCAACAATAAATGCTGGTATGAGAATTCTGCCATTTGATGCTGAAATTGCACAAGAATGACTTGTGGGATTTTGTCACCATCCATTCTGAGCCTAAACCCTAGCCTTGATTTGGCCTCAAACCCAAATCTTTAGCCTAAACCTAATTTACATCTTAACGCTGCATACCTGACCCATTTGTGTTTGAGTGTTCCAGACAGATTTCTTAGTACAACATAGTAAAATCAATTATCGTCACCAGTGAGTATTATGTTCATTATCATTATTATTATAAAGGCAGGTGTCACGTTATCATGCTGTTTGAGTCATAGTGTTGTGACTGCAACCTCGACTTTGCTCCCAGATGGAGCTGCAGCTAGGACCTTTTTGTAGAAAGTGGAGTTGCAATGAAGCTTACTTTTATAAGTGTATGTGAAGACAGGGTTCACAGTATTTTTCCTTTCTAGTCTCATTTCACCCTAAAACTTCCCAAGAAAATAAAAGCTGATTTTCTCTTGGATTTTCAGCTTCATCTCACTCAATAATTTGTGAATTTTAGATCTCCTTTATATCTGTTACATGTCTGTTACATAGAAGACTTTTGATTTTGTGGTTGCACATCTCACCCGAAAGATACAAGAAGGGATACCTTTGATCAGTCAAATGTGTCAAGTGCACCCACTGATATACAGATGAAGTCATCGTACCATTTTTTCTTCATAACTTACACTTAAATGTAGTATCATCATAACTTGTATTTTAATATACCTAAACAGTGCTTGAGGAAACATGAAGAATTGGGTTCATGTTGCTAATTACTGATTTGTCCTGTGAACAGTATTAATGTATTAAATGATATAGCTGAATCAGTTGCCTGGAATACACACATGATTGCAGGCAGACTAAATCAAACTTGTGGAACCTTTCCCTTGATTTTATACTTCACCTTTCCACCACAGAAAACTGGAAGAGTTTCTCAATTTCAGACAAATTAAGACATCTTTGAAGGAAGCTGTTTTACTAGATTATTATGTGTCTGGATTTTGGTGGGCTAAAGAGATGGACTTCACTCATCTACAGCTCTCAGGATTCATGGCCATCTTAAACTTTCTGTTGGAGAACCTCAGCAGTAAGTATAATTCTTAAAATATTCACTTGAACAGAAACTTAGCATGTTCTCTCAATTACTTGTTTTTAATGTAAGTAGTTAATATTTTAATTAGAAATAAATATTAAATTATTCATTTTCTCCCTGAGTATCAGCATGGTGTGTGCATTGTATTTTGGATATAACTCTTGGCTGCAGTTAAACTTTTATTCCTTCAGAAAAAATAGGTGAATTTTAAAAAAATTAAACATATAACAACTTTTTACCATATTATTACCTTGCAAAAGGTCCTTGACTAGAATTAGTTAGGAATTTTGCCAGAATGTACATATGCATCATGGTTAGGAAAATAATTGTTAGGAATTCCAGTTGTCTTGCTATAGAGTCTTCACTACACGAATACCTTAATATGGATTAACTGTACTAATGAAACTATTGAGAAGAATGGAAGCATATCAGAAATGAGTTTTCCTGGGTGTATCTGTGTTCGTGTATGTGTATACATAATACTATAGGCAGGACTGGTAGTGCTGGCTGTGGTTAGGTTTGCCTGACATTTTCCATTATAAAACCCTATTTTCAGTTGCTTAAGACTTTGCCAAACTTTAACCATTTGGGCTGAAATTTTCCATGCCAGGTGTCTGCCTCAGGCTGAATTTTTTTTGGAAAATTTCAGCTAAAACGCTTCCGCTATTTCAATGAGAGTGTGGAAGAATACATTGTTTTGCCCATGTTAAAATATCCTGATGACCTTTTTTTTTTTTTCTTCTCTCTTTTAAGCATCTCATGCTTTGGAGCAGGGACTTGAAATTTGGGAGGAGGGTGACCTGCGTATCAGGGATGTGTCTTTCTCTGTCCTTGTGAAAATCTGCCCAAATTTGGTGAAGTTATAAGCTTTTGGGGAAAAAAAATCACTATTTACATATGCTTAGTAGATTTTTTTTTTTTTTAGATTTTAGCAGTTAACTCACTGAAGATTTTGTCTCTACTGAGCATGCTCCATCCTGGGGCTGAGCAGAACTTTCCCTGCAGTCGCTGTTCTGCTACGAGCTATGCTGGGTTCAGACATCTTGTCTGAGAACAAGGGAGTCTGTCTCCTGTGATCTCAGTATTCCTACCCCCCGCCCCCCTTGAATGAGCATGGAGAAGAAAGCTGCCTTTTCATATGCAATGGGGACATGAGCTGGACCTGGGAGAGAAGATTGGGATTGGGAGACTAGAACTGGAAACTGGTTGGAGGGGTAAGGGAACTAGAACTGGAAGTTGGGGTGGAGGGTGAGATTGAGACTGGTTAGCCAGGAGACAAGTATTGGAAGCTAGTGGGAAGACTGGGACTCACTGTGCAAGGAGACTGGGACTGAGAACCAGTGTGGGGAGGTGGGAGGAGAGAACTGTAACTGATAGGACAAAGAGACTGGGGCAAAGAGGTGAGTGGGGAGGTGAACTCTAAGAGAGAATGAGAAGCTGGAGGAGAGAGATTGGCATGTGGGTTTAAGTTTAAGCGTGTGCTGAATTCCTATTGAAGTCAGTGAGCACTTCGGCATGTCTTTAATGTTCATGTTGTGCTAAAATGGTTTGCTGCATGTGGTTGGACTTAAGCAAGTGCTTAAAGTTAAGCACATCCATAAATAAATGCTTAAACAGGGCCTGAGGCAGCATAAGTAATACTACTTTGGATTAGTCATCTGTTAGTTGTGCCTCAGTTGGAAGAGTGCTAATTCAAAGAAGGGCTAGTCTCAGACTGCAATCTAGCTTGAAGATTGAAGGCTGTAGAAAATACAGCCATGGACAGCATTTGGTGCCCAGATTTGATCCCTTCAGATCCCTGAGCACCTTCAACTGCTACTGAAGTCAGTAGGAGTTTATGGTGCCTAGCACCTCGTAGGAGTGCGCAGGGCCTCCAGTTCCCTTCCAGGTGTGACTTCTGTCCCTTCTTCATGTGTTGCTCTAACCCCACAACTTCACTCCTTTTTTGCTTTACTTCTAGGGGACTCCCCATTTGTTGGCATTCCCAATTCTATTATTCAGTCTTCCCACTTCCTGTGGCTTCTTTCCTGTTCACACTGTATTTTGTGTATCTAAGATTACTCTCCTCTCTTCCCACCATGGTTATTCTTTGATACCTCTGTGTTCAGCATCTGAAATAGAATCTGTCCCTGATTCTCTGTTCATGTAATTATGATGTCAATATCTGAGTAAATAAGCTATCAACTAAGTAGTTTGTGTGTCATCTACTTTTGTCCCTACAGGACAAAGTGACCATCGATGGTGTTGTGAGGGAATGTTAAGACTACTGGGTTTTTTTAAGAATAATGGAAATAAGCAATAAAATTTGTCCAATTTTTAAAAAAATATTCTACATGGCCTCAAATGGAACTTTTCAACATTAAAAAAGTCTCTCAGTACTGTGCCAAGAAAACGTCTGTCACATCTATGTTTAGTTTTTGTTCTGGATTGAATTGCAGCCAAACACATGACGCTTGAAGACAACATAAAAGAGCTTGGGAGAGCAATGGCTGGAATAGGGGAGTCTCATTCAGAAAAAAGTGGTGGCTTGGATTTCTTCAGTGTTGATCAAGCCAAGGCTATAATCAATTACTTGAAGATCAGGTATACTTTTTTTCCAATATCAGTTATGTTTATATTCTAATAATTCAGCACTGTAAAGTATCTGCCAATAAAAAGAGAGAGTTATTTAGTTTAACATGATCAAACTTTGCCAAAAACTCCTGAACATTACACTAACACCCCCCCTTTCCCCACCCCGAAAAAAACAACAACCCAACAACCCAAAACCATTTACTTAAATAACAAGGCTCTGGCCTCAAATGATACAACCCAATGACTTCAAAGTTTACACTAACACTCTATCCTATTTCATGGTCTTGATGGTGAAGATTCTCTATGCTTCAACTGGGCAACAGCAAGTTATTCCTCCCCCTCCCCCCTGTTTTTTTGTGGTGAGGAATGGAGAGAGGAGGGAAAGGGTAGAGCATTATCTTAATGATTCAGTTATAAATGGCATAGTTTTAGGCCTTAGTCCAGCAAAGCACTAGATCATGTATGTAAGTTCAAACCAGTGAGTAGTCCGATTGATTTCAGTGGGATTACTCACATGGTTAAAGTTATGTACTTGAGTACTGTACTGGCTCAAGGCCATAATGAATAAATACTACTCGTGAACATTATTTGAGACACAAGGTGGGTGAGGTAATGTCTTTTTTTGGAGCAACTTCTGTTGGTAAAAGATAAGCTTTGAGCTACAAAGAGCTCTTCTTCAGGTGACTTTCATCTGTCTGATCTTAAGAAGAGCTTTGTGTAACTTGAAAGCTTCTCTATCTCACCAGCAGAAGTTTGTCCAATACAAAATATTGCCTCACCCATCTTGTCTCTCAATATCCTGGGACCAGCACGACTATAACAATACTGCAAACATGACAATTATTTGAATTTTGAACATAGATTACGTTCAAAGCCAATTTGGGATGGTCTCATGAATGGAATAGGAAATCCATGTTTTATGTACAACGCTGTTCTAAAAATCATTAGTGTGTTGCTTTTACTAGGCAGCCTGTACCACAATACAAAAGAGGTCCATCACCAGCTTGCAAACTACTGCTGTTGTAAGCACAAAAAGAGATGTGGCTGCAAACAAGCAGCAGTATGTATTTTTTAAATGTAACAAATGTAAGGCTGGATAGTTGCTCATCCTGCATACCAGTGCAAGGGAGTAAGGGGATGTAAGACACTCTTTACCCCAGTATACCATGCCATTTGTTTCCATCACATGGCAGGTGGCATGCTTCACAGAGCCACTGTATCCCTTGCTTTTGCAGATGGGCAAAAAGGGATGAGAGGTAGTGAAGAATAATACCTCCAGCACATTGAGGAGCATACATCGTACTAGGTATACACCTGTGCAGCACACTCTGTCTTGAGCAGTGGGGAGATGAGGTGGGGGATTCTGAAAATCTCACTCCCACAGTGCTCGAGGCACAGTGCAAAAATGAACTGCCTCTAGCCCTAAAGTAAAAGTTGTCGTGGTATTTATGAATGTCATCTTAACTTTTTATCTTTTTTTCCTTCTAAAACTTTCATATGTTTTTATGGAACAAAGGTTCTTTCATTGAAAGACCACAGTGCTCTTGGGTAACTATGTATTTAGACTGATCAGATCCATGTAGTTTGTAGTGTTTTGACCTATGAAACCATAGACCTAGTCTTACTTCTATTGAAATCTTAACTTCAGTGGGTGTAGGATCAGACCCTATAACTTTCCCAGTGGAATATTAATCCAGCTAACAACTAATCTGGGTGTTAATCAAGGGTATGCATGAATATTAAAAATCCTTTCCAAATTGCTGAGCAAAATATATATACACATACACTAAAGTACACCATATATAAAAGCCATTATTTCAGCCGCTTACATATTTTTTAATAAATAAAAAATAAATTGGTATATTTAAGCTTTGAAGTCATTTTCAAATTATACAAATACAAAAATAACTAATTTTTGTTACATTTTTAATTAATGTATTTTCCCATCTTCCTTTTACTTGTTTAATTTTTAAATGATAGGTCTGTCGCTCTTAAAGTGAATATGCTATGTTTCAGTTCAGATCAAATTTTTACAGTTGAGTTATGAACCCCTGAGATGTATAAAGGAAATAGGAATGAATGCTTAACTATATTGGCACAAACTGTTCAGCAGCTTTCAGGTTTAGTGAAAGATGACAGTTACCCTCTTTTTTTGTTTTGTTTCCCTTCGCAAATACACATCAACTTATCTCTTGCCAGTTTCTTTCAGGAAACAGTTGATCTAGGAAAATGTCAGTCTTAATCACCTTCACTTGCTTACATGACATCATAAAAGGTCCGATTCTTTAAATAGTTACAAGAGTAAAATTAATCACGTGTGCAATTGTTAATAGCATTGGTCACCAAAAAAATCACCATCGGTAACAACAGAAACAAAGAGCAAGCACATTAAATTTATATATCTTAGAAGAAAGAGAATTTTTGTCCTTAACATAGGATTATGGGTGCTAGGTTAAAAATAGTTCCATTAAAGAATGAATTCAGAACTTCCAAAATCATCATCATCATGAATAAATAAAATGTGATATACATAAGACACAATCCACTACAATATACCATGAAATATTTTGTGGGTATAAAGAGAGGATTTGATTGTTCAGCACTGTCAGTCTGGCTCCTTTCTGGGCCTTTTCAGTAAATACATAAAATGGTCTAAAACTAATGGCTAATAAGACAAACAAGGTATTTGACTTATTAGTAACATGTCTTTTGGCATTTACAAATGATACACACTAAAATGTTACCAAAAATGGCAAAGGAGGTTGGGAGGGTCAGAGTCATCTGAAGGTCAAAATTACCTAAATTAGTTCCAGATAAATTATGAGGCCTGTGTAAACACAGGCTTATATCTCACTACCAGGACATGGCAGGAATCAGAGCTGAAGTATTGCAGACAAAATGTACTGTAAATGGAATGGCAGATACTGTAGAACAAATTAGTTGTCTGTGTAATCTGTGTCTGGTGAAGAAAATTTGGAGTTTGACGCAGCTGAATTTCTTGTTTTGTTTTGTAATCTCAGTTGTCAACAAATTAAATTGAGTGGCTGAAATAGTTACATTCTGCAGTTACATTTTGTGGAGCCTGCTCAGTAAATACATTTAAGTCGCCACCATAAAGTTGCCCACAGAACTTGAGAATTCATCTACTTACATGCACAAAATTGTTTGCGCACACATAAACATACATTTGAAAGTTGTGCAAATGCATTCGGGCAAGTCTGTAGGAAAATTATTATTATTATCCAAAAGGCACAGGCAAAACACCTCTGTGCCCTCCTGATTCTGGGCAGTTCCCAGGTCTGGAGAGGCCACCAGCATAACTTGGACTGCCTTGGGATCTTGTCTAATTACAGCAGCTGATCTGGGCTGCTCTATGGGCTGCAGCACTGGTTAGAATCATAGAACCATAGAATATCAGGGTTGGAAGGGACCTCAGGAGGTCATCTAGTCCAACCCCCTGCTCAAAGCAGGACCAATCCCCAACTAAATCATCCCAGCCAGGGCTTTGTCAAGCCGGGCCTTAAAAACCTCAAAGGAAGGAGATTCCACCACCTCCCTAGGTAATGTATTCCAGTGCTTCACCACCTTCCTTGTGAAAAAGATTTTCCTAATATCCAACCTAAACCTCACCCACTGCAACTTGAGACCATTACTCCTTGTTCTGTCATCTGCTACCACTGAGAACAGTCTAGATCCATCCTCTTTGGAACCCCCTTTCAGGTAGTTGAAAGCAGCTATCAAATCCCCCCTCATTCTTCTCTTGTGACCCTCAGTGCTATGGCTTCACCCCTGACCTTCCCGTATGCCTGAACTCATGAGTGGGTCCTGGGGAAGCAACTTTTATGGCTGGCTGTCTTGCTCGGTTCCTGCAGTGGGAGAATTTTGCAGATTAAATGCTAACTGTGTTTCTGGCATTTCCAATGCCTTACTATTGCATGCCTGTGGAGAGGAACAAGAATTCTCTGCTCTCTAGAATTCTGTGAAAGAATACTTAAGCAAGATTAAACATTTTTCCTTCTAAACTAGTTACAATAAATTCTTCCATATTATTAAGAATTGTTTGTAAAATTTTTGTGGTGTTAACATTGGGAATTTCTGCTTTTCACCTGTCAGCTGTTTCTGTATTGAGAGATAGGATTGCTTCTGGTGATTTTTTTTTTTTTGGCGGGGGGGAGAAGTAGGGGGTCCTTTAACAATCTGGTCCGGAGAATTGTATTATTGAAGGCAATGTATTTTTTCAGACATTTACTATACTATACATGTATATCTTGTATAACATAGGGGAGAAGACTGAGCCCTGTGGGTCTCTGCATGTGAGTGTTTAGGAGGTGAAGTGCCTTCTGTGAATAAAGACCCAGCCATTTCAAGGTGTTTCCGTTTACAACTGCAGTTTCTTGGAGCCAGGACAGGAGTGTTTGGTGATCAGTGATACCTAATGCTGCAGGTGTGATCCAACAGGATGAGTCTGAGTGTACACCCCTTGTCTATGGACAGGAGGGTGGCTATCCATCAGCACAAATGCTCTCTCAATACCATTGTCTTGGCCTAAAGCCTGAGTGAGAGAACACTAAGCTATTAACAATTGAAACGTGGCCTTAAGAGACTGTCTTTGCTAACTTCTTTATTCCTGGCTTGGGAATGGAGTGGGAGGTTGAGATGCTGGGTAGTAATTTGTGCTCTACACAAAGTGATAGCTTCCTTAGTATTGGTTAGACAATTGTATTTTTAAGGATGGGTGGTAGATTTCCTGTTGACAATCTGTAAGTAAAGTTCCCGAGTGTTATCAACTCTTCTTTACAAACCAGGAAGGGCTGGAGTCAGAGTCACAGATAATTTATCTGATTGCTGTCTTTGCTTCCATGAGTACTACTTGTGTGAATGGGACGAACTCTTGGAAGAGAGGGTGTTGTGTTTTTGGCCTGCACTGAAGTTGACTTCTACTTTTGCTTGAACTTGCTGTGAAGTCATAATTCTGTGTTTGCCATCAGTGTGTCACAGTATTGTGAGGGATGTCAGAAATTACAGCATTACAACTTCACAGGAACAAGTACTGTAGATGAAAACATATGGATTTGTGATAAAGTCCACCTTTGATTAAATAAGTACTGTGTCTTTGATCATTTTTAGAAAAGGAGCAAGGAAAATTATTTAAAACATGTGACAGATGAGTGTATTTATATATTAAGGAAGCTATATATTTAAATATTTTAGTCCAATGTGAAAGTCCCTTTTAAGTTATTTTTGTTGTAATATTCAAAACTCCAGTGTCAATCCCTGGTCTCTGGGAGTATGTCATCTGAATTAAAATTATTGATATACTGTGTTCTCCATTTGTTTGGGGAAAACAAACCTAAACAAAGAGGTAACAATGAAATGTACCATTTCTTGTACTCTGCCACACAAGAAAAAAACCCCTAACTTATTTTTTACCAAGTTTTTCCTACTGTATGTATAGCGTAAATATAAGGTAAATTTTAATCTGGAAAAAATATTTATTTTGGAGTTTAAAATGCAATTCTAAGATGAAAAGTGACTTGTAAAAAGGAAAGGAGTACTTGTGGCACCTTAGAGGCTAACAAATTTATTTGAGCATAAGCTTTCGTGAGCTTCAGCTCACTTCATCGGATGCATTCAGTGGAAAATACAATGGGGAGATTTGTACACATAGAGAACATGAAACCATGGGTGTTACCATACACACTGTAAGAAGAGTGATCAGGTAAGGTGAGCTATTACCAGCAGGAGAGTGGGTTGAGGGGGTGGAGAAAAAACCTTTTGTAGTGATAATCAAGGTGGGCCATTTTCAGCAGTTGACAAGAACATCTGAGGAACAGTGGGGGTGGGGGGAATAAACATGGGGAAATAGTTGTACTTTGTGTAATGACCCATCCACTCCCAGTCTTTATTCAAGCCAAAGTTAATTGTATCCTGTTTGCAATTGCAGGATCACTCCAATTCAGCAGTCTCTTGTTGAGGTCTGTTTTTGAAGTTTTTTTTGTTGAAGAATTGCAACTTTTAGGTCTCTAATCGAGTGACCAAAGAGATTGAAGTGTTCTCCGACTGGTTTGTGAATGTTATAATTCTTGACGTCTGATTTGTGTCTACTTATTCTTTTACGTAGAGACTGTCCAGTTTGACCAATGTACATGGCAAAGGGGCATTGCTGGCACATGATGGCATATATCACATTGGTAGATGTGCAGGTGAACGAGCCTCTGATAGTGTGGCTGATGTGATTAGGTCCTATGATGGTGTCCCCTGAATAGATATGTGGACAGAGTTGGCAACGGGCTTTGTTGTAAGGATAGGTTCCTGGGTTAGTGGTTCTGTTGTGTGGTGTGTAGTTGCTGGTGAGTATTTGCTTCAGGTTGGGGGGCTGTCTGTAAGCAAGGACTGGCCTGTCTCCCAAGATCTGTGAGAGTGATGGGTCGTCCTTCAGGATAGGTTGTAGATCTTTGATGATGCGTTGGAGAGGTTTTTCGTTGGGGGCTGAAGGTGATGGAATAACAGAACATCACTATCCTCAGATGTTCTTGTCAACTGCTGGAAGTGGCCCACCTTGATTAGCACTACAAAAGGTGGGTTTTTTTTTTTTTCTCTCCTGCTGGTAATAGCTCACCTTACCTGATCACTCTCGTTACAGTGTGTATGGTAACACCCATTGTTTCATGTTCTCTGTGGATATACATCTCCCCACTGTATTTTTCACTGAATGCATCCGATGAAGTGAGCTGTAGCTCATGAAAGCTTATGCTCAAATAAATTTGTTAGTCTCTAAGGTGCCACAAGTACTCCTTTTCTTTCTGTGGATACAGACTAACACGGCTGCTACTCTGAAACCTGTGTGAAAAGGGCTTCATTTGCTTCTATCTTTGTTGTGTCTCAAGTTTTCCAGTTCAGTCTTTCTTGGTATACTACCAGCCTGGGATCTGAAAGTCGAGTTAGGTGCATTTTCTACTCCCGTACCATCACCAATAATAAAGATCCTGCAGGTCAAATTATGCCCTTGTAACTATTAACTTCTGAGTTATTTTTCAGAGCAGAATATTAAGCCCCAAAACTCAATTTCACAATGGTAGGGCTGATATCTCAATTGTCATATTGAGTTTATTATAACTGATATGAATCTTGTAATACCTGCAATGGCTTACACATTGTAGCTAGAATTAGAGCTCAACAAGTGTCTCTTCTTATTAGTGCTGAGGTATCTGTCACCTTGACCTAGGGAATAAGTCCTAGGGTAACAAATGTGTTTAGAATACTTCCTTTCTAAAGATTTGTGGCTGTGCTGAAGCTACGTTTTCTTTTCTTTTTCAGTTTATTTCAACACTATAAACTATATGAATATCTTTTCCACAATCCCAGGGAAGAACTTGTAATAGGCGATGAGGTAAGTAATCTATATGAATAGAACTGATTAAGCAGAATTATTTAATGCATGCCCTGTGACATCTGTTTTATAAAGCTCAAAGCAACTTTGTCAAAATTGCTGATGTGGTAACAATACAGAATAGCAGATTAAAGAATAAAAGTTAGATGCAAAGATATATGTCTCCAAAATGAGTTATGGGTTTAGAAAAATGTGGTTTTCTTGGTTACAATGTTAAATCTGTTGAATTAAAAATATCTTCAGGTACAGTTTTCAGAGTAACAGCCGTGTTAGTCTGTATTCTCAAAAAGAAAAGGAGTACTTGTGGCACCTTAGAGACTAACCAATTTATTTGAGCATAAGCTTTCGTGAGCTACAGCTCACTTCATTGGATGCATACTGTGGAAAGTGTAGAAGATCTTTTTATACACACAGAGCATGAAAAAATACCTCCCCCCACCCCACTCTCCTGCTGGTAATAGCTTATCTAAAGTGACCACTCTCCTTACAATGTGTATGATAATCAAGGTGGGCCATTTCCAGCACAAATCCAGGGTTTAACAAGAATGTCAACAATTTCCATCCCACCATCAGCCTCAGCCTGGTCCAGTCCACACAAGAGATCCCCTTCCTGGACACTACAGTGCAAATAACTGCTGAATTGGAATTCATTTGCAAATTGGATACAATTAGCTTAGGCTTGAATAGAGACTGGGAGTAGCTAAGTCATTATGCAAGGTAACCTATTTCCCCTTGTTTTTTCCTTACCCCCCCCCCCCGACATTCTTGTTAAACCCTGGATTTGTGCTGGAAATGGCCCAACTTCATTATCATACACATTGTAAGGAGAGTGATCACTTTAGATAAGCTATTACCAGCAGGAGAGTGGGGTGGGGGGAGGTATTTTTTCATGCTTTGTGTGTATAAAAAGATCTTCTACACTTTCCACAGTATGCATCCGATGAAGTGAGCTGTAGCTCACGAAAGCTTATGCTCAAATAAATTGGTTAGTCTCTAAGGTGCCACAAGTACTCCTTTTCTTTTCATGTACAGTATTTATAATAATCTTCAGGATTTTAATTAGAGAATGCATGACTCCACTTTAAAATCAGTACTCAAATCAGAAAAGGTTACGTGCAGTAACTCCACGATGACCACAGTTCTAGAATACCTAGGCCCATTATTTTTAATGGCAGCTGTCAACAGATAATTATATTGATTGTATAGGAACATTTTAATTAGACATGCAAGACTTCTAAGGCACTCAGGT
Organism: Eretmochelys imbricata; assembly: GCF_965152235.1. NCBI lineage: Eukaryota > Metazoa > Chordata > Testudines > Cheloniidae > Eretmochelys > Eretmochelys imbricata. The sequence goes on from NC_135578.1 coordinate 77,499,944, forward strand.
AACAATGGGTAATTGTGTTGATAATCTTTGTCACATATATCTTAATTTTTATGCGTGTGCACGGATACGTTGATCAAAAATGCATTGACTCAAGATTTAGCCTTTAATCAAATGTTCAGGTTCATCTGTTTTTCTGCTTGACTCTACTAATTGAGGATATATTTCACAATAGATTGAAAAGGTTTTATGCTTTCACTTTATGAGAGGAGGCAATCAGTTGTTTTGCTAAAAAAAAGGGTTGAATTTTAGCTTATAAATATTAATGGAAATAAATTAAAGGGAAAAAAATATTCAGTATTTTTCCTTTACGCTTGAAGCTGGCAGTTTGTGTTTACAAATGGTACTATCCAATTTCTTCTATGTTTCTTCTGACTGGCTTAATAAAACATATGAAAGGTTTGTTTCTTGAAGCAGTCATTAGCATTTTAGAAAATACTACATTTTACCTGTAACAATGCAGCAGGGCATGTTATCATTCATTGATTGAGGTGAATCCTGGCTCCACTGAAATCACGGCAAAACTCCCATTAACTTCAATAGAATCAGGATTTCACCCTCAGTCTTTATGTTGTTTTATTTTTTCAGTGTTAGCTAATCAGATGAATGGTTGGCTAACACTTGCATACTGGCAAAATTATTTTTAAAAAGTGAAGCTTCAGTTAAGAAATCGTTTCACCCATACATTTTGTAATTTATGAGGTATATTACATTTTTAGTGTATTATAAATTAATTGAAAATCTTTTAAAATTGTTTTTATGTAAAGCTCATTTCTGAATGGCTAAAATCAATTATCTGAGTCAGAATGCAGCTTTTCAGTAATGGAACAGTAAATAAATGTCAACTAAACCAATGTCTACCAGCCAAAATGACACCATCTTCCTTATTAATCATTTGGTGCACTAGGGATGAAAACACTGGAAAAGAACACTGTCATGAATGAATGTCACCCAATTTGCCCTGGCATTTATCTAGCATCAGGACACACTTATCCTGTGACATTCAAATCCCTCCTTAAAATAAACTTATGATTTGAAACATTCCAGTGGTGATCCTCCATAGCAACAAATCTAATTTACAAAAATTCCACCACAACAAAAATTTGCACCAGTTTTGAACTTGGAACTTCCTCCAATCATCTGGTGTATTATGCACCCGCCTGTCTGTCTCTTTTAGATGGTAAGGCCCTGTCGCAATACTTATCTGATCTTCTTTGTATTGTACAGCTCCGACCACACTTTAGTGCTTAATAAATACTGATAGTTATATATTGTTTTCTTTGCTTTCTTACACTCACTCTAATAAGCTATAATTTAAAGCTTTCCAGATATTCAATAAAGTAATTTTCTCTAAAAGCAAATATCTAAGATTTTGCATGCACATGCCTGTGATGGGAATCAGACCCATTATATGACTGAAGGTCTCTGCTTTCAACAAGATTTCATTTCCAGATTTTATCTGGCAAGCAAAGCATTACCTAGTGCCCCATGTCCCTGCAGTCCCTTAAACAACCAGCTGGGCTGTCTGCCTACATTAATATTGCCAACAGGCACAATCATGCCTCAAGCCTATTGGGCTCTAACAATAAGAGCCCCACTCAAAGCTCATCCCCCGTATAAGGCGTACAAGCCCTCCTGATGGAGGTGCCCCGTAATGAGCTCTGTCTCCAGCAATGCTAGTCTGAACTTGAGTTTAGTATTTGGGGCTAAAACAATTTCCTTACTGAAGAGTTGTGACAAATGTGGAAGAGGGCAAGCAGTCTGAAGCTCTCCCATCCACATAAGTGTTCTCTCCAAAATGGGGGAATCACTAAAACATATGCACCGCTACCCTCAACTGGATAGAATCAGGTGGTCTCAGTTTTGTTTTATAAGCCCTCTGCTGCTAGCAGCTGATGGAAGAGTCTCTTCTTTTGGAGCTAGAGGATCTAGGTTCTGTCTTTGGAGCTGCTGCGAGGTTCTGAATGGCGATGGTGTGCACAATGCTGATAACCATGACACGGCTAGGGGCATATGAATTAGTTACCGTTATCCCCATTTTACAAATGTAGAAACTGAGATAAATCAGTTAAGTGACTTGCTTCACATCACACACCATGTCAGAGTTGGGAACAGTACCTATATTGCCTGACTAAAAGTCTAGTGTTCTAACCCCAACACATGCTTCCTCAAAAGAGACATCATTACAACAGATCAGAACTGGGAGAATTTTATAACAGAGATCCTTTTAGGGAAATTGGACTACTGAAGTTTATTTTTCTCTAATGCAAACAACCGTACAGTATTCTCAGTCAGATTGCTTTTCTGATCTTTCACTGCAGTTATTGCTAAATGACCATGTTACTACTTGTGTAGAACCCATCAAGCTAGAAATGGAAAATGAATCAAGGTGGTTAGATTATTCATACATTATCACTGGTCATGCCAATTAACAGAATTTCAGTTACATAAATACAACTCATAATCAGTGGTCCCACATGGTCCGACTAATATTATAATATAATATAATTATAATATACTGTAGTTTTATAAAAAACTACACTTTAACTCTTTAAAGGGCAGACTACATTTGGTGGTTTATTTTAAAAAACACTGATTATAATATGTTTTTGTTCTATATTTTCACTTCAGCTAAAGTATTTTGAATAATATTGGCTGAGATGCTTATGTTGCATAAGAATAAAAGGTCAAAACTGAAAAACGAATGGTATGTTTGGTAAGGTAATAAAACACACAGCATGCGTCTAACCACATTTGGTGACTTTAAACTTGCCTGTCCAATTGTCAACCCCATTACTTCTCCTTCACTCCAGCTCTACAAGGACTGAAAAATTGGATATACATGTATATCTTTTGATAAACATGACAGTACAAGAATTACAGAGGGATATAAACGTACGGGATAGTTGTGTAAATCCCTTCCATTTTTGTTTTTAACAAGTATATGGATGTTCCCCTTATAAACAGTATTCTTGTTGTAAGGTACCTTCCCCTTTTGGGTATAGAAAGAGGCTCTAATAAGAAAATGGGTCAAATCCTTGGCTGAGGAAAATCAGCATAGCTCCATTGATGTCAACAAACTCAAAATGACAGCACTATGAATTTTCTGGACTTGATATTTAAAAGATTTCGGCATGTAAATATGAGTTTAATTTGTGTGTACAATTGCTGCATAAATTATTTGCAAAGTAGTTTCCCAGTGCTGCAGTGAGAACTTATGGTGCAGATTGTTGTGCCCTACAGAGCTCATTGCAGTATCAGAGCCTAGGTGTGCAAATACAAAACTTACACTCTGAACTAACCTACCACCTTTAACTTCAAGATTTTCATTGTTATTGTTTTCCCCGTACCAAGTCCAGAGATTTCACTATCTAGTTTGTGATTTAATGTACTTATATTAGACTGCAAATTCAGAGAGAGCAAGTGGGGTACCAGACTAAATTTTGATGTACAGGGATTCTGTGGAACAGTTCCCATTAACACATGTCAAATCTCATAAAGATTTAAATTGTTAATACATGAATTGCATAGAAGTTTTTATTATTTTCTATTTTGGTCTTCAGTTAATTTATTTTACTTCGATAGGATGATATATTACAGAATGTCTTTAATATTTTTCCACAACATTTACAAATTGTACTTTACACAGTACATGTTTTTGCTGGTCTCGGTACTGTATATTTGGATGGAATGAGTCTAAAGTCTTTTGGATGATGTCTGTTTTGAAACATTTCCGAATAAAAATAATGTGGTTGGTAAATCTAGTTTTATTCCTAGCTGCTCTAGCCAGCATGATGGAGTAATCTGCTATTTTATGGTCCAGATGACTAGCTAAGTTTCACTTCTTGAAGTAATACTATATGATATCATTTTCTTTAAAGATGTCATAGTGGATCAGGTTGCAATAACAATATTTAAAATTAAATTTAATGGCAGTGCACATTTAATATTATAGCAGTTGCTAGATATCACCCAGTACAGTTAGAGTTTCAGAACAATTTCCATGATAATGTCCTTTTTCTGTGCGTTCGTAACTTGCAGAAACATTAAGCTTCTGGGGCTGAAATTATCTAAGGTTGCTCTCTACCCAAATGTGATTTTTTTTTTAAAAAGTTTGAACTATATCTTTTCTATGTTTGAGTTTGGGGACAAAGAAGGGGAATATACTATTTATATTGTAAAAACTTCTACTACAAATTTTTTAGACAAGGGTACTCTAAAGGAGCTGAAGTATGAAACTCGATATTGACATAATCATCATAGAACTGGTGCCTCTTGGTTGGGATGAAAAATGGTTTTGATTAATGAATTCTGATATTTTGAACTGAAGAGTTGCACACATTTACATGCTAAACCTGTATATTAGACAATTTCCTTAAGCATATGGAACATGTCTGCACTTCCCCACAGTTTGGAGTGCTAGACTTTGAATAGCAGTGCACACCAAAGTGTTGCACTCTAACTCCCCTGCATGGATGCTGTGGGTGTGAATGAAAGGGTTCCTAGTTTGCATTAATGTAGTCCCCTCCAAACAGGACTACATCAGTGTGCAGTAGGAACCTTTAAGTTTGCACCATCAGTATCCACACAGGGGAGTTACAGCACAGCACTTGGAAGCAGACTGTTATTCACACCTCCGTAGTCTGAACCAACCAGACAGCGTTGACCTGCCCTTAGGTTCACACTTAGAGGCACAGTGATTAGCTAGTTAAGTGCACACTTTTCAAAGCTTGCTGTCTTTCTTTAAATGTTCATGTTTTTACTTGGCTTTGTTTTGTAGGTATCACTTTAGCCAAAACATCAAAGCAAATTGAAGAAAGTACATTCAGTAGTTTTACTGTACTACTATGATTGTTTAAAACTAGGTAGCACACTTTGTAGCTTGTGTAAGCGGAGCTTATTGTACGTTCTGCGTGTCCTTGCATTCCTCCATTCTCCACCACAGACACCCTGTTTGCAACCCCCTGTTTTAAGTACTCCCTGCAACTCCAGTTAACCTCCTCTCTGCTAGGGTCTCTGTGTGCCCCCCATCCAGGGTCTCGCGTATCAGGGTCTCCTCTTCTCCCCATACCAGCAGCTCTGGATACACGCTCATCCCACCTTTCCCCAAGCCCTCCATTCCCTTCCATGGCAGGATCTGTGTGGGCTCCTCTACTCCTCTTCCCTCCCGGGTAGGGGCTCTCTGTGCCTCCCCCTTCCCTGTTACCAGGTTGCTCCAGTCTCCCCTCACGAGGAGGTTATATGTTCCCCCTCCATCATGGCAGGGGATCTGTATGCATCCCATTCCTCTTTTCCCCAACCTTCCCTCCTTCTTCCCATATCAGGATATCCCAATCTCTCCCTCAGACAGAGGTACGGTGTGCCCCACATTCCCTCCTTCCCTGCCATGTCAGGGGTTCTGTGTTCCCATCTGCCTCCATCACTATGGTCTCCATTCTGTCTCCCATACAAAGGGTTCTTTGTGCCCCCTTCCCCCTATTCCAGGGTGTCATAAATATAAAGGGAAGGGTAAACCCCTTTGAAATCCCTCCTGGCCAGGGGAAAGCTCCTCTCACCTGTAAAGGGTTAAGAAGCTAAAGGTAACCTCGCTGGCACCTGACCAAAATGACCAATGGGGAGACAAGATACTTTCAAAAGCTGGGAGGAGGGAGAGAAACAAAGGGTCTGTGTCTGTCTGTATGCTGGTCTTGGCCAGGGATAGACCAGGAATGGAGTCTTAGAACTTTTAGTAAGTAATCTAGCTAGGTATGTGTTAGATTATGATTTCTTTAAACGGCTGAGAAAAGAATTGTGCTGAATAGAATAACTATTTCTGTCTGTGTATCTTTTTTGTAACTTAAGGTTTTGCCTAGAGGGGTTCTCTATGTTTTTGAATCTAATTACCCTGTAAGATATCTACCATCCTGATTTTACAGGGGGGATTTCTTTATTTCTATTTACTTCTATTTTTTATTAAAAGTCTTCTTGTAAAAAACTGAATGCTTTTTCATTGTTCTCAGATCCAAGGGTCTGGGTCTGTAGTCACCTAGGCAAATTGGTGAGGCTTTTTACCAAACCTTGTCCAGGAAGTGGGGTGCAAGGTTTTGGGAAGTATTTTGGGGGGAAGGACGTGTCCAAACAGCTCTTCCCCAGTAACCAGTATCAGTTTGGTGGTGGTAGCGGCCAGTCCAAGGACAACGGGTAGAATATTTTGTACCTTGGGGAAGTTTTGACCTAAGCTGGTAAAGATAAGCTTAGGAGGTTTTTCATGCAGGTCCCCACATCTGTACCCTAGAGTTCAGAGTGGGGGAGGAACCTTGACACAGGGTTTCCCATTCTCTCTCACCCCCATGCTGGGGTGTGCACACACCCCTTTTCCCCTTCTCACCATTTCCTCTTCTCTGCCCCCTCCCCCCATTATTATTTTTTCTGTCTGAGAGAGAAATCATTCCATGTGTCAGCATGTTTACCTCTATTGGAAGGAGAAGCAGTGATTGATATAAGGGATATGCTGGAAGGTGTTAATGGCTGGCATCAACTGGTTAATTGATCTATATATAATTGCAGAGGTGCTTGAGGCTATGGCTGTGTTAAAGAGCTAACAGGGGCTTCATGTGGCCACTGTCACTCTTCCAGTTTTCTGATTTTTCTCCAAATCAGTATGGGTTCTGGCCATTGATGCCTAAAACATTCCCTGAAATTTTGGAATTGATCAAATGAGGCATTTAAAAGTTATTAAGTTACTGACAGAGAAATACTGTTGAGTTTAGTGTAAGCCCTTCACAAGCTTGGCAGTACTTTGTTGACCAGGAGACCTCTCCAATGGTGAAGCCAAGTAGCTCGGGGTAGAGTGATTGGGTATGAATTTTGTTTGCTTCTCTAGTGTTTCTGAATAGGTTACTTTGTCTGTATCCTTTGGGCATTCTTAATGGCTTTCTTGACTAGTTCTGTAATTAAATAGAGCTGCGCAGGGGACTGTAATTACCTTTTGCGGAGGTGCTCCACCCACTGCTAATTATTTTTCATATACTAGTCAAGTAAAACAACAAAAACTCCTAAAAAATACAGAGGGACCCAGTCATAAATATAAAGGGAAGGGTAAACACCTTTAAATCCTCCCTGGTCAGAGGAAAAACCCTTTCACCTGTAAAGGGTTAAGAAGCTAGGATAACCTCGCTGGCACATGATCACAATGACCAATGAGGAGACAAGATACTTTCAAAGCTGGAGGCGGGGATAAACAAAGGGTTCGCTCTGTCTGTGTGATGCTTTTGCTGGGACCAGAGCAGGAATGCAGGTCAGAACTCCTGTAAAAAGTCAGTAAGCAATCTAGTTAGATTCTGTTTTGTTTAAATGGCTGATAAAATAAGTTGTGCTGAATGGAATGTATATTCCTGTTTTTGTGTCTTTTTGTAACTTAAGGTTTTGCCTAGAGGGATTCTCTATGTTTTGAATCTGATTACCCTGTAAGGTATTTATCATCCTGATTTTACAGAGGTGATTCTTTTACTTTTTCTTCAATTAAAATTCTTCTTTTAAGAACCTGATTGCTTTTCATTGTTCTTAAGATCCAAGGGTTTGGACCTGTGTTCACCTATGCAAATTGCTGAGGATTTTTATCCAGCCTTCCCCAGGAAAGGGGGTGTAGTGCTTGGGGGATATTTTTTGGGGGGGGAGATGTTTCCAAGTGGGCACTTCCCCTGTTCTTTATGTAACACTTTGGTGGAGGCAGTGTTTAACCTAAGCTGGTAAGAATAAGCTTAGGGGGTCTTTCATGCAGGTCCCCACATCTGTACCCTACAGTTCAGAGTGGGGAAGGAACCTTGATAGACCCATTCAGGAGGAGGTGGGAGACAAGGCTTCCAGGTTATTGGCTCCCCACTAGCCTGCCTGCTGAAGAGGCAAGCAGATGAGCTATGAGAAAACCAGACAGGTTTCAAAATCCGCCTGGTTTCTAGCAGAATGTCATGAAAATCGAACCATTCCTGTGAAACATTTCACTTTGGATGAATCAGCAAATTCTGACAAAAAATGTTTTGTCAACATTTTTCCAACCAGCTGTAAAAAAAAAAAAAAGAAAAAAAGAAAAGGAAATAGTGAGGAATCTGTCAAAAAGACCAGAAACATCTTATTTGAATAATTCAGTGTCCTTAATGTAGAATAAGACATCAGTATTCAGTTAAAATGCCTCAGCAAGGACAGTGTGGATGAACAAATCATATCCTCTTGAACAGTCTTTCACATTTAGGTCACCAGTTCAAATTTTGCCCAAGTTGTTTAGTGATTGACAGTTGATACCATCTGCTGGCTATTTGGCATCCAGTGTGATATCATTTGGTGGTTACAGTCCAATCTGCAAGGCCAAGTGTTTACATTGCAGATATCACCACCACAGTTGTTGCTAATTGGCAATTAGACCTAGGCAATTATTGCACACAAAGATTAATGAACATTTGTTGTAATGGACGTCATGAATTTGTGTAACTGCTTTTGTGACTACCATTTACTCGCTTTTTGTGTGAATTTGTGCAACAAAAATTGTGTTCACAAAAATGTTTCTGGAACTGTAAAGTGTTGTGGTTATTCATGCAAATGCATCTTCACATGTGAATATCCATATGACATGTTTACAAAGCCATCTTGAAATCTCATTGTGAGTTAGTTGCGAATAGAGAGCTTGACCTTATTCACTAGACAATATTGTTTTTTTTTAACTATAAGTGATTTTTAGCTGTGGATATATTGTCATCTCTGACAACCTTTACCCCACTTAGCTATTAAGAAGAGTTAACAGTTAATTTCATATTTAAAGTACTAATAAGATCTCGGTAATGAAGATAGTTTTTGCTGCCCTCTTAAAATCCTCCAGAAAGTTCAGCGTGTCCTCTAAATTTCACCTTAATATGTATATGTGGTCATTTGTTACAATGGAGAGTATCTGTACCTAACATTGGATCTACAATCTTTAAGCATTTAATTGATATAATGTTATTTTGATTGCCTATCTCTTGTTTGTAAACTAATCAAAACTCATAACATTATTTAAATAGTTATCATACTTGAATTTTGTATGGTATGTTCAGTTGATATATGTAGTAACTTCAGTGATGAGCTGCCAAAATCTTAACAACTGGTTCCCTCTTCACCCCATGAGGGGTCATTGCCCACCCCCGCCCTCCGGGACTCCTGCCCCATCCAACCCCCCGCATTCCTTTACATTCCCCCCCCCAGGACCTCTGCCCCATCCACCCCCCTCCCCTGTCCCCTGACTGCCCCCAGAACTGGGCAGGAGGGTCTCGTGGGCCACCGTAGTGGGTGCCCACCACCCCTAAGAGCCAGAGGGACCTGCCAGGGGGCGAGGTGGGGAATCCGGCGGTGCTTACCTGGGGCAGCTCCCATTCTGGCTCCTAGGGGTGGGGGAGCATAGCTATGGGGGGAGCGCCCACTCCCCCCACTGATCACATAAAAAATGGTGCCTTAGGTGCTGACTCCATGGGTGCTCTGGGGCTGGAGCACCCACAGGGAAAATTTGGTGGGAGCAGAGCACCCACCAGCAGCTCCCCGCCCTGCACCCGGCCCCAGCTCACCTCCACCACAAACGCACCCCCTCCCCAGGCTTCGTGCAAATCAGCTGTTCAATGGGAAGCCTGGGGGGAGGGCTGAGAAGCAGGCGGCGGCTTCCTGCTCAGGCCGAGGGTGGTGGAGCTGAGCTGGGGCAGGGAGCGGTTCCCCTGTGTGCCCTCCCCCCTCCCCGGTTACCTGCTGCGGCACGGGCGGCCCTCCTCACACACACACACACCCCGCCCCAGCTCACTTTCGCCTCCCTGGGCCTGTGTGTGAAGCCGCCACCTGCTTCTCAGCCCGCCCCGGCTTCCCGCGTGAACAGCTGATTCGCTGGAAGCTGGGGTGGGGGCGGAGAAGCAGAGCGGGCCGGTGCGTTCATGGGAGGAGGCAGAGCAGAGGTAAGCTGGGGCTGGGCGTGGGGCGGGGAGCTGCCGGTGGGCGCTCTGCCCCCACCAAATTTTCCCCTTGGGTGCTCCAGCCCTGGACCACCCATGGAGTTGGCGCCTAAGACGCCACTTTGGGACGGTTAAATTTAGAAGCCCTTTTAGAACCTGTTGTCCCTCGCGGAACAACCGGTTCTAAAAGGGCTTCTAAATTCAACAACCGGTTCTAGCGAACCGGTGCAAACTGGCTCCAGCTCACCACTGAGTAACTTGGGTTTATACATAAACCTTAGCAATGAAAATAGTTTTAAATTTCAATAAAAAGATAATAAGTATAATGAGGATATAGAATATTAATGTGAACTATGCATTTATCTTAAAAATAAGAGCCTTCAAAGTTAAACAGTTGTGGTCTGTTAACAATCTAGATTGTTGGCAAGTTTTTAAACTCACTAATCAAAACATAAAAAGACAAAGGAAACTTTTTTTTTTACAATGCAAGAATCCTGAACAAATTTCAAATCCACTTCACTTAACCCTGTTTAAAATTTTGCTTTAGAAGGATACATTTATTCTTTCTCTCACTGGGGAGATGAATTTTATAGATAGGGCAGTGAGCTCTGAATAGGGACTGACTTTTCCATCTTTGTTATAATTTATGTGTTCTGTTTGTTCAGATGGCATTTTTGATGGTATTCTAATTATGAACTTTTCAAATTATTTCATGTAATTTTGTTTAGAGATAAGAACTTAATTGATATTTTAGCTAAGCTTGAAAATGGCAATTTTTTGTGTTGGATTGCATTTTTTACCAATTTACAGATATGCAGACTTTTTAAAGGTCTAATTATGTATATGGAAAAAATAAAGAAAGCAGTGCTTTATCTGGACCTTTGAACTTCAAATATTTTCACTTTCTGTATTTTTAATTAAATTAGTCAACCTGCCAAAATATACCTGTGCAATGTTGTTTATACACCATTTGAGTCTCGCTTAACCATTTAAACTAAATGGTTTAAAAATGGGACATAAATAGTGCATAATTTTTGTATGGACTGTCTGCATGAGAGGGACTTTCACCAATAGTGCTCAGTCACAGGCCCCCATGTATCAAAAGATGGAGGCACATAAGTCCAGATAGGCAGTCTGAATGCACTGTGCACCCAGTGTGCAAAGAAGAGGGAACCTGTACCATTAATACAACAGGGAGCTGTCAGGCTGCCCAAGGAGGGAAATTCATATGCATGAGCTCTCTGCCCTATGCACGTCCCCAAACAGAGTGTTTGGCCAAGAACAACATGGGAAGTAGCCTTAGAGCTGTAGTAACCCAAGAGTAGCTCTTTTGATTGGAGGGGAAAGGACTGGGTCCATATTCTTTCATTATTGAGAAAAAATTGATTTTTCAAGGTGGTGGTGATAGTGAACTTTGGCTTTTGGACTCTCTATTCTTGGCTCATACCTCTCCGCCATTGTCATGGAGGTTGGGTTATATCAGCCCATTGGCCCTGGCTTGGTCTTAGTTGAGGTCCATTTCAGAACTGTCAGCAAACATGCCTAATTTCCGGCTTTGGGCATTTCTCTTACATTTACAGGACTGCCTGCAAAATCTCAGAGCTTCTAGTGTGGTCATAGGTACCACGCTCATGAAAGTGGCATGTAATAGATAAAAGGAGGATGAGAGTCGGGTCTTTGAAGGCAGGCTGAAAAGAAGACAGCTCTTGGATCCTTGAACTCCAGTGTTGTCAGAATACACTTAAAGTAGCAAGGAGATTATTTTCCTGATTTACCCTTTTTCAGTTTCCCATTGTGCTGTGGGCATATAAGGTTGTTCAGCTGAGGAACCCTATTCAGTTTCTCCTCGACTGACTTATAACTCACTAGGGAAGAATCTTCTTACCCACTGGAATGTCATTCAGTGTCTCCCCTTACACCATTCTCTGGTACTTGATGCCCTTGTATGCAGCAATGGGTACAATCTTTTACTCTGACCCTGGGATGGGGAGGTGTTGAGTGGCTGTGTAAGCATTATGTGGCCTCCTTGATGCTGCTTTTGCACTCAAGATCTGCTTTATTTGTGACTGCAGAGCCTAGATAGCCTGTACAGCTTCTGGAGGCTCCATGCCATAGATGGTGTTGGCCAAAGATTGGACTACACCCTGTCCTGAATGTGTCCATTTAAATTCTAGTAACATTTATCCTGTAACATTCAGTTTTGTGTTGCATGCTGGTCCTGCTCACCTTTGTGGCAGATTATGCACTAACCCCCCACCCCCCTATAATATTGAGAAAATATGCCATAGGCATAATGTTGACACTTTTACAACACACTTTTTAGGGCCCACATTTTTTACACTCTTTATTTATACAAGTATCCTATTTCCACCACTTCAGATATCCTGTAGGTGTCAAGAGTTTCATTGGCTTTCTATTCTGCTGAAAGAGCACTGCCTGCTGTATACCATGGTAGTGGGTCAGTGGTCTATTTGAATGCGGGTTGCAAATATAGAATGGGAATTTCTTTTTGAACTACACAGTATAAGGCATAATAGCATAATTCTTAAGCGATAGATGTGTAGATTACAGAGTATTCAACTTCCTCTGAGGTAAGACAATCCAAATGTGGTTTTAGACTTTTGAAAGTATTCTACGCTGAGTTTTGGATTGGCAAAACTTCCAGCAGTTTTGGACACTGGGCAGTTGGAATTCATGACTGTGTCTCATAGACTTTAAGTCATTTAATATATTTTATGTGTTGTGCATACAGGTTTGGAGGTATTGACATGTGCACCATTGAAAATGTACTTAGACTCTATATTAATTAGGTGTTGCCTCTTGTTTCATTTAAAAAAAAAGGGGGGAGTTGGTGTGAAAGGGTCACTTCTTAATTCTTTTCAGAGTAGCAGCTGTGTTAGTCTGTATCCGCAAAAAGAAAAGGAGTACTTGTGGCACCTTAGAGACTAACAAATTTGTTAGTCTCTAAGGTGCCACAAGTACTCCTTTTCTTCTTAATTCTTATTATAGTTCTTTGAATATCTGCGGAATACTCTCACATTTTTTCTCACATAGAATTCTTTTAGTATTCATGATGTCCATTTATCATTTTAATCTTTATCTGTTACATATTCAGGCCCATTAATGATCCTTCTTTGTTCTAACAAAGACATTTTGCTAGCTTTTGTGTTCTCCACGAGTTAGGAATTAGTTGAAGGTTTACCTTTGGAAAAATGCTAAATTACCTGTAATTATGTAACTTCAAAGGAAGTATTTAATGTAGTTTTACTCCGAACCATTCTCGTTATTGGAGATTATATATATGTATTATTTTTTAGTATTATTATTGTCCCTGCTGGCCCAGGTTAAAAGCAACTGATGGCTGGAGGAGAAGTTGCTCTTTTTTTTTTTTGGACTCTCTTACCAGAGGTGCACTGTAGTGCCCTCATGTGGGAGTTCTAAAAACATAATTACATTCCAGTCTCTCTGAGAATGGGAGCTCTGAGGCAAATCCTGTTCACACTACTCATGAGAATAGTTCCCAAAAGGATTTTACCTTTTGTCCTTTTCTGCTGCACTTACAAACAAAACTATCTGAATTACTACTGAAATGTAAAATAATCCCCTTTTCATTGGCGCCCTGAAATAGCAAAACCCAATGAGAGAGGTTAAAAACAGAATCTTAGTCTTATCTTTGCATTTCTTAGCTTCTGCTGGTGTAACTCAAATTCCTGCTGTTATTAATGGTATTTGTATTGTCCAGTATTTAATAGTCTCTCCTTGTTCTGATCAGACCCAAATTAAATGGTAAGTAATAAAGGGAAAAGGGTACACAATCAAATTACTAGAAGTAACTGGTCGGCCCAAGCATTGCTAGAGCTATGTAATGGGTTGGGGGGCAAAACAGGGCTTTGGGGTCAGTCATCAAGTTCATAGCCTTTAGAACTGACAATGAAAACACATAGCTACTTTCTTTCTGTGAATTTAAATGACGAATTATTGTATATATTGAATATCAGAGCAACAGAAAAATCATACACCATGGATAGACTTTATTAATTTCAAACACAGATGACAGACATTAGACAAGCTTAGAAGTCTGACAGACTAAGAGTCTTGGTGTTTGACTAGTGCAAGAGAAAATGAGACGTCGTCTTTTTGTAGATTATTTTTCTCCTTCATAGTACAGTGTACATTAAATAAACTAATACATATGAAACATACACATTAGAATAAAATTTAAAAGTCTGGAATAATGTAACTTATTTGGAGAAAAGATTTCAGAAGGGTGGTACAAGAAATACAGCCCCTAAGACCTAGCATATCAAATATAATAAAATGGGGGAAACTGGATTGCTCAGGGAATTAATGATGAGATTATAGGGTCTTTCTCTGTTTAGTCACCATTTTGAATATGGAGTAATTGTTCAGCAGACTATGTGAAATGTGTTGGTTTCTACCTACTTTCTAATAAACAAAGGTCATTTAAAAAAAAATCCTGCTCTGACCAATTTGCTAACGAACAATGAAATTTGGAAACACAGGAATTGCTTGATCATGATGGTGCCTCCAAGATCAGTCTGTACAGGACAAGTGAACTTTTTTCCCCTAATTCCCCCTGTACTCTTCCCACATGTTGTGGGTGGGAGCACAGAAGGGTTAGTGTGAATATTAACTAAACACCTCATACGGTGTGACATTTACCCACGTGCACAGGACCCACATAAGACTATGCAGGGGATAGGGAAAGGACTGCTGCACCTTCTGGGCATCAGTTAAGGGTGTCTCTGTAGCAGCTCCGCTAAGGGTCGCATAGTTGGGGGGGGGGGAGGGGAGAGAGAGAGGAACCGGACTCTGGAGGGTCTCCTGGAGACCCCGTGGGCCCAAACCCCTGCATGCTGTTCCTCATAGACTGGAAGGAAGAGTGGCTGTGCAGGGTTTGGGTGAATTCTATCTTGCTCTGCCTGGTTTAGCATGCTGCACAAAGCCCAAATTACACAGGATTTGTATGGGGAGGGATGAATTTCACCCACTATTACAGCTATTTGGGAAAACTGTTGAGTATTCCCCCTCATTCCCATTGACTAGTATCTCACCCCATGAGTAGTCCCAACAATGTCAGTGGATGTTTGCAGAGTAAATTACTGTACTAACATTGTGAGTAAAGGTAGCAAAATCAGGCCCCACTTTAGAATCCTTACAGATAATTTAAACACAAGGATGATCTCACAAGAATGCAAAGATCCCTAGTTTATAGTCTCTCAAAATGCTAGTGCAGCTTTTTGCTCCGGATAGGAGAAAGTGGTGGTGTAGTTTATCTTTATAGATCAGTCCTGAAGAACACCTCATATTCCAGACATTTTTTACCAATTTTTATTGTTTATTTACAGCTGTGACAGAGTGGCTTGCCCCTTAAGTTTTGGAGGCCTAGGGCCAGCGAGCACTGATTACTAAGGAGGCACATCTGGGAGAGAGGAGACGATTTCCCCCATAAATATCAGCAGGAAGCTGCATGGAGAGGGGGAAGCATAGGATACTGTGGGGAGTGAGAGAGGCTCCTACAGGAAAACCCTGAAAACCAAGGGGATTTAGGGGCTGGAGCTCAGAGGGCAGAGGCTGCTGTGGGAAACCTGACTGGGTTTGGGCCTGGAGGCCAGTACCAGAAGGCTGAGCTCCACCTAGGAAGAACTGGGAGGATGGGCTGTGAGAGCACACTGGAACGGAAGAAGACACCAGAACTAAATATTGACTTTTTGGTGGTTATGGATTTTCTTGTGGGACCCTGAAGATTAAATTCTGTTTTTGTTATTAAGCCAGCCACTGGCAGGTGTGGTAGTAACCGAGAGACAAGCCTTTCTGCAGTTCTTAAGGAAACCTGAAGTGGGGAGAAACAGAGGCAGGATGCTGCTGAGTGACCTCTGGCCATGCGGTGGTGCTCAGTAAACAGTAACCCCATTACATCAACATTAAATTAAGGTAACAGTGATATTTAGTTTTCAACATTAAAAGAATGTTGCAGTAGCATTTATAGTAGAAACTATATTTGTTAGTATACATATGTAGCGTTTAAATTCTTTTTGGATAGACTAAAGTAAATTTCAAGTAATGGCAAATAAATTTAAATAACAGAGCCGTAATTAAAGACTTTCATGCCTTTGAAAATATTTTAGCCCTGATTTTTTCTTTCCCCGCCCCCTTATTTTTACTGGCTTTAATTATCCATGATCAAGGGAGCAGGCGTATACAGCTATTGCAATATTTTCTAAAACAGAACAGTGCCAGAATGAAATATTTGTCTGTGTACATTTGCCAACTTGTTTTCATTCTTTTCCTCCGCCCGCTCCTTCCCCCCACTCCTTATATTCTGGGAGGGACTGCCGGTTGGTGCACTGGATCAAGGACAGTGCAAAATTAGTACAGCAGGAAACTTTGAGATGTTTAAATAACTTTTGCAATAGAAGTAGGTTTTTAACTAATTTCAGAGTGAAGATACTATATTTCCAAACTATTGTAAAACTGAGACGGGGAGCTGGATGCCAGTGTTAACAAAAATAGAATTCACCAAATTCTTTATGGCTGTTTAACCTCTGTTCCTTTAATCATATGCACAGCAGGGAAAAGGGATGTGCTAAAACAATATGATATGTATAAAGCAGCGGACATTTTTAGCTACAAACCGCACTGCCAGTTGGAAGCAAACAATAAGGCCAAATTTATTTAATTTTTTAATGAATTTTGAGCTAAGTGGTCCTTTTAATTACATTAATCAGGCAGGCTTCCACATTGCAAGCCTTAGGGCTAGAAGTACAATTTAAATCCTTTGTACTAATATGTCAAAACTTTGAAATAGATTAAATGGTTTAACATTTGCTTGATTTATATTTCACTAACACACAATTTTTATAATTCAGCTTTTATCACTGCAGTGTGCTGCCATGACAAAATAAAGACTACAGTAGTTTTGCATAAGTGTTTATATAATACATGAGATGTGTATAAAACTGGACCAGTATAGGGGACTGGATTACTCAGGGGATTAATATTGATCTAGAGCCTTTCACCTCAAGTCACTGGTTCAAGCCCAGATGAGTAGTGATTGAAAGTTATTGAAGTCTGAAGCTGTTTGGCAACCTATGCAAAATGAATGTGTGGTGTCAGTCAAGATTGGTAAAAGATACAACCAGTCTAGTAGCAGAAAGGAGGCGGAACAGAGAAATGGAAGACTAGTATCTTTGTCTCTGTCCCCTCACCTTGAAATCCTAAGTGGCTATACTCTTTTTAGATATGGTCTCATCAGATTTCATAGCTAGGTAAGATTAAGTTGGGTCAATACTTGGTTGGAAATATTCCAACCCTCCCCCCCCCTCAGGTGTTGTAGAAAATGATTGGTAACAAAATAAATAGTGAACCAATGCCATGATTTGGTGGTGGTAGGCATTGCATGGCAGGATCTGTTCGAGAAGATATAAAACTGATGGCTGACCACTTATCATTAGCTCAAGGACACAAATCACAACAGTAAGTGTTAACCACAATGTCATCCTGCTATATTCCAAATGTTTAATTACAGCCTTCCTACAGTAATTCTTCTGTAAATTCAACTGGTAGAGGTAGGTATTCACTCTCTCTTCATCTCTCTTGATAAAATTAACATGGCTCGTATTAAATGGATAAAAACTGGCTAACTTGTAGATCTTAAAATGTAATTAAACAGGAAATCCTCACTGAGCAGGTGTGCTTCTAGTGGGGTACTGCAGAGATTGGTTCTTGGCCCTACCCGATTTCAACATTTTTGCCAATGAAGAAAGAAAAAATCGTCACTGATAGATTGAAGATGGCACAAAAATTTGGAAGAGTGGTAAATAATGAAGGGGACAGGTAATTGATACAGTGATTTGGACCATTTGGTAAACTAGGTTACAGCAAACAAATATGCATTTTAATATGGGTAAATATATACATCTAGGAACAAAGAATATAGGTAAGGTTATGATTTTTTCATGGAGGTTACAGAAGTCATGGAATTTGTAACTTCTAGCAACCTCCGTGAATTCAGCCTTGTCGGCCGGGAGCTGTAGGGTACCCTGCCGCCAGGGGGACCCTGCAGCTCCCCATGGCTACTGGTACTGGGGGCCCCCCAGAGTTCTCAGCTGCCGCAGCTCCTGGCTGCCGTGGGTGGCGGGCCACAGGCAGCTTCAGGCAGCAGGGGCTCCCCATAGCTCCAAGCTGCCACAGGTGGCACTGTCAAAGCTGCTGGCTGCCACAGGTGGCGGGAGGGCCAGAATTCCGAGCTGCCGTGGGTGGCAGGGGCACCCTGGAGCTCCGAGGCAGGGGACCCTGGAGCTCCGAGCCCCCACAGGTGGTGGGGGTCCCCAGAGCTCAGAGCAGCGCCCACAGCTGCCCAACCTCTGCAGGCTGTATGGGGACCCTGCAACTGGGCTCCCCATTGTGTTAGGAATATTTTTAGTAAAAGTCAGGGACAGGTAACAGGTTTCCATGATTTTTATATTATTATTGCCCATGACCTATCTGTGACTCTTACTAAAAATATCCATGACAAAATCTTATCCTTAAATATAGGCCATAATTACAGAATTGGGGAGTGTGTCCTGGGAAGCAGTGACTCTGAAAAAAGGTTTGGGTGTCTGGTGGATAATCAAAAAAAGAACAGGAGTACATGTGGCACCTTAGAGACTAACAGATTTATTAGAGCATAAGGTGGATAATCAGCTGAACATGAGCTCTTGGTGTGATGCTGTGGCTAATGTAGTTAATGCAATCCTTGGATGCATAAATGGGAATTTGAATTCAGAGTAGAAAAGTTGTTATATTTGGCATTGGTGTGACTGCTGCTGGAATTCTGTGTTCACTTCTGGTGTCCATGATTCAAGAAGGATGTTGATATATTGGAGAGGGTTCAGAGAAGAGCCATGAGAATGATTAAAGAATTAGAAAGCATGCCTTACAGCGATAGATTCAAGGAGCTAACGTACCAAAGAAAAGGTTAAGGGAAGACTTGATTATAGTTTATAAGTACCTGCATGGGAAACAAATATTTGATAGTGGGCTCTTCAGTCTATCTGAGAGAGGTATGACATGATCCAATGGCTGGAACTTAGCCAAGATACAAACCCATGCTCCAGGTTTCCCTAAACCTCCAATTTCCAGAAGCTGGATTGAATGTCAGGGAATGAGTCACTCAAAATTGCCCTGTTCTGTTCATTCCTTCTGACACATCTGGCACTGGCTGCAGTCAGAGAGAGACACGATACTGGGTTACAAGGGCCATTGGTCTGATACAGGTGGCCATTCTTATGTTCTTAAATTGAAGCTAGACAAACTCAGACTGAAAATCAAAAAATTTTTAAAAGTGAGGGTATTTAATCATTGGAACAAATTACCAAGGTCATAGTGGATTCTTCATCACTGACCTTTTATAAATCAAGATTGAATATTTTTCTAAAAAGATATACTCTAGGGATTATTTTGTGGCAGTTCTATGGCCTGTGTTATACAGGAGGTCAGACTATATGGTCACCTTAGAATCTATAAATATGAATCTGCTGTGTAGTGCTGACTGTGATTGGTGTTTAAAGGCTTCCTTACAAGAGGTGACTGCATTCCAGTGATGTGATTTCTTTTCATAAAGCTTGTGAAAGATTTGGGATCTCTGGATGAAAGGCACTATGTAACATGTCAGTTATTATTATTAGCCACTTTATATTTAGCTGTCCAAAATTTGTTTCTGTACAATTTATTAACAACATCTTGTTTTTGCCCTAAATGATTTAAATGAAAATAGCTATTGCCCCATAGGCTGTATACTGTCCTTAAACTAGGTTGAGCATGGGACCCAGGGTTCCTTGGGTGAAATCTTGGCCCTAGTGATGTCAATGGTAGAATTCATGTTGACGCTGATAGAACCAGGATTTGATCCATTATAAAGATCTGCTAGCTCAGTTACCTGACTGCAGTGTGGCCCCTTCCTGAGTGACCTCACTTGGGAACATTTAGTAAGATAAATATGAATGCAGAAGAAAGTTAGCACAATTATACTGGTTAGAGAGCTGTTAAAAGTTTTTAAAAAACATTGAAGGAAATGGGGTTAGGTGAGGAGAAAATGGATGGGGACAAAAGCAATGTGAATGTGGGGGTGGGAGGAAATTTGTGCAAAAATACAGAAATGGATAGGGGACGGGGGGCTCGTTTTATGTCCTGGGCCCTGTAACTCCTGACTACAGCCCTTGTGACCAGATGAAATTCTTCTGCAAGATAATGTTTATTAGAAGATAAATAATTACATTTTAATGTATCCACAAACTGAAAATATTTGGCCATATATTTATATTTCAAGAGGGGTTTTCCTTTGGCTTTTGGTAATTATTGAGGGAAGAACAAACTTTGTGACAAATAACTATCTGGAGCTATTGAATTCCCGTGAAGCATTAGATCACTTATAGATGATTGCATTGATTTATAATGGGGATATTTTTAGCAGATCTTGCTGTCAAATGCTAATATGTAGCTAAGTACACTAAGCCCAATGTAAGCGTCTTTGAACTTTCTGAATTTTGGTGTAATGACCCTATTCATGCTTGCTTTCATTAAGAAGGTGTAGTTCAAAAGACCTCTTTTGAGGGGACTAGATGGCATATTGGGTTAATATATTAACCTATTACCACTTGAGAGTAGACTTCCAGGTCTAGCTATTGTCTGTCACAAAAAGAAAATGAGTTTGGTCTATACTATACCCCAGCTCTATTTTGTGAATATGTCAATACTGCTCAAATGCTTTCTTTGCATTTCTAAGCAGTCTCTGCTTAAGAAGTGCCCAGTGCTGAAGCTGTGGAAATACTAGGGATCAAAATTAAGGGCTTGCTCTACATGGTGGGGTAATGCACACTTACAGAGGTGTGATTGAGGAGCCCTAATGTGTTGTGCATTAATTGCTCTGTTTTGACCGTGCTGGTGTGCATTAAAACTGGTTTCAAACAATAATACACTAAAACGCATGAAGGAGCTTTTAGTGCATACAGGGTCTACACAACCCCAGTTAGTGCAACACATTAGTGCGCTTTAGAAATAACACCCCTGTAGTGTGCATTGCTGTTTCTTGGAGACAAGCCTTAAGATGCATTGGCAATAGCTTGCTTGCACAGTGCCATTCCACATTATGCCTGGCTCAAATCACTGCAATTAATCCTTCACTTTGCAGCATGAATTTTTCACCTCCAAATTTTAATAATGCAAAAATTCTTGTTGACATAAAAGGTATGTGTTGAAAATTGACTAGATTTTTAGTGTTGTTATGAGAAGAGAACAATAGATGGCCAGCTGTAATTTACAAAAATTCAATGCAACTCACAGTGGCCTATAGTATTTGTGTTTTCTGGGTTTTTAAAAATAATATATGGGTCCAACAAAACTTTTACTTTTAAAAATATTAGTGCATCAGCTATATTGGAAAAGGCTGAAATTGTTCAAATGAGCTCAGTAAAACAATTTGAACTACAATTCCCGGAATGCTCATGAAACTGACATGCCTTCATATTCTTAGTCATAATCCATCATTCTGATTTCAGATCGATGGGTCATGACTTTCTGATGTCAGATCTGTGAGTTAAGGCTTTTTTGAGTACAGCTTGCTATCCAGTTATTGCCTCTATCCATATATTATAAATCATTATTTCTTCACCATGCAGTCAGCAGTTTCTGTTTCCTAATATTCTAAAGCATACTTGTTTAGTCTTTGTTATGTTCACAAATGCTGCACATTGAGAAATCAAAAATGGTGAGTGCTTACCTAATAAAAATATAAAACCTCTATCACAACAAACAGTTTATGGAATATCCTGGGTTCCTATTTCTTGTTGAAATAGAGAGAATTAAATTTAGGTTGAAATAACTCATCTGTGACCTGCACAAATAAAAACAATAATAAATTAGCACAACAGTTGTGGTAGATATCAGATTTATTTTAGTTCACACAGCTAAGTTTCTTGAAAGATAACACTTTTTCTGATAAGGTGATCTTTATAAGGTAGATCTTCTTCTGGATTAAATTTAGAGAGACAAGGTGGATGAGGGAAATCTATTGTTGGACCAACTTCTGTTGGTGAAAGAGAAAAAGTCTGTTGCACCTTCAAGAGCTGAAGAAGAGCTCGTAAGCTTATCTCCTTTACCAACGGTTGTTGGTCCAGTAAAAGATAGATTACCTCATCTGCCTTGTTTCTCTAATATCCTAGGACCAACACAGCTACAACAGCATTGCAAACAACAATGGAAGATATCTGATTACATTTGACATTTTCTAGTGTGCTGATTTAGGTCATATTGCGTATATATCAGTTGCTATTATACTGGAGTCCCGTTAGATTAATTCCTTATAGAGTAATAAACTTAATTTCAGTGCACGAAATTGTAGAATACAATAGAAAATGGATCTCATAAAGGTATGCATGAGTTACATTAATACATTTTATATGTGCCAAATCAAAACACTGGCCTTGGAGCACACATCTTATTAAAAAGAATACCTAGCAAAATAAAAGATCACCTGTTTCCACTGCAGTCCTTACATTAAGTGCAACTGTACTCTGTTGGGTTGTGACCTCAACAGGTTTCTCAAGTTAAGGAGGTTTGGACCTGATCTGTATTTGGATGGGAGAAGTCCAGATTCTACAGCAGCCTGAATTTTCTTTGGTGTTGGTGATTTTTCATTGTGCTACTTTCCTCTGAATTGCTATCATGAACACATGTCCAAATGTTGTGCTAGTGGTCCCTGTGCTGCTGATAGAGGAGACTAAAAACCAGAGAGGCAGTGTGCTCTGATTAATCTAGGACTCCAGACCTGGGTTCTAGTTCTGGCCCCATCACTGACCTGCAGTGCTTTCTCTTCAGAGGCTATAAACAACTGTAGGTGCCAGCAGTTACAGGTTACCACACAACTCTTTCTAAGCAAGCACATTTATTCTTAAGGTGTAAGCATTGGAGAGTAGACATTTAAAAACAATAAAAGAATGTATACATATGCTTAAAAAGCTTCCCAGAGGTCACCCCAAATCCAGTAGATGTCTGGACTAGTAGATGTTAGTCCTTCAAAACACACAAATGGGTTTTCCTCAGGGTTACAAGTTCATAACTGTCTCAGATTCAAAGCCAGACCAACATAAATAGTTCATTTTTTCCCCCTTATGCAGCTCAGGCCTTTGATCTTGGCCTCAGGTAACAGGTGATCAGCCAGAGAAAGAGACACTCCTCGGGGCATAGCTTCAAAAGGTTGGGGTTTTGCAGAACCAGAGCTTTGGAATTTGCACTCCTGTCCCCCTAGATATTTCCCAGGAAATCCTCTTCACATGTTGTTGTCCCAAAAAGTCCATTCTTGTATGGCATGTTGTTCAGTGTAGTCCTTTGATCATCTAGGCCTTACACCACATCTCCCCCCTACAGAGGTTGCATACGATTCTGGCCCACAGTATTATATAAACTTTGCATATAGTAGAATGGAACCGAAGATACTTAATTCAATAAGAATTTCAAGGATATTGCAGGAAACTGCTGTATCTGCGACACACACACACATATATCATCCACAGAGCGTGCAGAGGTGTATACCACAATTGTTCATTAAGTACCTGTTACCCAGATGCAACTGAGATGTGTTAACTGGTGAAGATGTGCAAGCCATTAAAAACATAGGTTGCTTTTCAGATCCCAAGCTTACCTTGTAGTTGGAGGGGTCGGGGGGGAACTTGTTACTTGGAAATGGAGTAAATTTGATCAGAAAATCATTGAGACAATAAGCATAAAACTCTGCAAAGTCTGGCTCGGTACACACCTGCTGGCCAAAAGACGTCAGAAACATTTTAGCTAGAACTCTGTTTAAACAATCTATAATATGGTTACTTACCACACTTATGTATGGTACATGGGGCCTAAGTATCTGTCTCTCTGCCTTTCTTGTTACCTACAGATTTCCAAAATGGTAAAAATCTTGTGCCAAATCCTGCTCACAGGATGTCAATGGCAAAAATCTCCTTGACTTCGAATTTCCTGCCAAATGCATTAGACCGCTAGACGGAGACATAACAGTTAATCTTGTACATTAGAGAGTTCATAGATGATCATCAAATCCACCAGCTGCTGCCTGCTCTTTCTGGGTAGCTTGCCAGCTTTCTGGCAGTATGTTGACTGGAAAGCAGACAGTGACACACTTTGATCGAAAAACTTGTATGATGATTTTTTGGTTGTAATATTATTGTTTTTTAAAAATGATAAAAGAGATCAAGATGTGTATCATGATCAAAGCATGCTTCTGTCTGCTTCCCCGTCAGCAGCTTCTAATTTATAAAAAAAAATCAGATTGCTGATTACTTTCTAGACAAAGGTTGTGCTTTCTCTTCTGTGCTCTGCCAGGAGATGCTGCAAATGAGAAAATTAAAATGGGGGGGGGGGTTGGGATGGGGATGGGAGCTAGTAAAACACCAATTGACATATATATTTAAAGAAGACAAACAATTTTAATAATTTAAAGAACAAGTTTAGTTGCCAAAAAAATTGTTAAAACTTTTAAATCAGCTGCTGACTTCATTCCAATATGAGCTGAGGAGCTGCATATGATGTTATTGTGGTATATGTAACCTCCTTCCATTGGAAGAGCTTCTACTAGGGTGGAGTCTTGAGACTAATTTGCTGTAGATGGACAAAAACATGCACTTAGGATATTTCACATCATCAACAAATTTATTTGTGGTTTTGGAGCCTTATTTCCTAAATGGGGCCTCTTGTCAATCTGTAGTTTTTCCATATGGAGTTCTGCAGGAGATATAATTTATTAGCATGTATAAATGATATAATGAGCTCCTGGAAGCAATACTTGCATGTATAAATGCTGCAAATGATACTATGTGTAAAATTAGAAGCCATGACCTAAAAATTTGGCCTTTATATTTGGCATAGTTGTTTCTTAGCTTGTGTTATTTAGTCAAGCTTTAAAATGCCTTAGTCTAATATGATAAATAGCAGCTGCATAGGTGCACCCTGGGATGGATACATTCTGTGCGTTGGAGAGAGAGTATGTCTGTTGATGCAGGAATGAGTATTTCTAGCTGATGTAAAAGACCAGCTCAATGCCAATGATGGGAGTTAGCACAGTGGGATGATGGCCCTTGGTGGGGCTCTTTGGGTATGTCCACACAGCAATTAAAAACCCACACCTGACCCGTGCCAGCTGACTTAGGTTCATGGAGGTCAGGCTAAGAGACTGTTTAATTGTGGTGTAGATGTTCAGGCTCGGGCTGGAGCCCGGGCTCTTGAATCCTCTGTGGCGGGAAGGTTCCACAGCTCAGGCTGCAACCCAAACCCAAATGTCTACACCACAATTAACCAGCCCCTTAAGGCTTGTCTACACTTACAGCGCTGCAGCTGCACAGGTGCAGCTGTGCTGCTGTAGCACTTATTAAAGATGCTACCTCTGCCAACTGGAGAGCTTCTCCCATCGATGTGGGTACACCACCTCTGAGAGGCAGAAGCTATGCTGATGGGAGAAGCCCCCCCATCAGCATAGCAGTGTCTACACCGGGAGTTTCCGCACCCCTGAATGATGTAGTTATACTGACATATGTTTGTAGTGTAGGCCAAGCCTTAGCCTAAGGCCCATGAGCCTGAGTCAGCAGGCACGGGCCAACTGTGGGTTTCTAGTTGCAGTGCGGACATATCCTGTGGCACTAGAATAATATAAGTATATCAATAATTTCATACTCTGCCAATGTTAGATGGGGAAAGGGCTAGAGCAGGAAAACCACATAAGGGAAAGAGGCATTGACAAAGTGCTTCATAAAATTATTAATTTTATATAAATAAAATGTACGCTAGCCTGTCCAGGTTGATAGAGGATTATGTAAAAGGGTGGCTGGGTAAGCCAGAGGAATATGATGCTTCTCAAACCACTTTTTTGAATGGAGTCATTGGCATTGGTTATGGGGCTGTTGTTTTACCTCTGGAGAATTTAGTTTAAATTTTGACTTGCATCACAACTGAAATTAATGTTGATGGTTTCTTTCAAGACACTTACTCACCTGACACAGATTGGCACTTAGGGCAGTTAATGCTTAAGACAAATACAGGATTCCAATAGCAGGGGTGTTTTAGCTCAAGAATAAAGTATATAGGTGGATCTGTAAAGAGGAATATGTTCACTTTCATTCACCCCCTGGCCACTCCAGTAGCCATCCCACCTCTTCTCATTAGCTGCTTCCCATTTCTCCCTCATTCATCTCATTGAGCCACCGCACAAGCCTTTTCTCCTCCAGAAGGCTGATTTTGTATTGTGCTTTTCCCACCTTTCCTTTGCTGTCTCCAGCCCCCCCCCCCCCCCCCCCGACATTTGCCTGCCTCCAAATCTGTTCCCTCCTCAGCTTCTCTGGCCTGCAGTCTTGACATGACTGGTGTTCCTGATGTGGTTCCCGTTTTGATGGTCAGGTTGAAACCCAACAGCTCTGGTGCTAGGCTTTGTCAGGGGTGCAGAGCTTTAGCATTCAATCCCCTTGGCTGTCTTCTCATAGCCATAGCCTAGTATCATTCAGGTAATGATGCAAAGTACATTTCTTTTGATTTACATTGGATTAACTGTATTTGTTTTATGTTTCATTTATCTGGAACTGAAGAGCATTGCTGCCATGGTAATAGGTGCTCTCAGAATGAGTAAATAATAAATTCTTCTGACATTTTTCCTCCAAAACTGACCATGATGGAGATACTGCTCTAATTGTAGACACAACTGTCTTCACACCCCTCATAATCATTTTCTCTGCCAGTCCATCTACCCCCAAGGATACTGACATGCATTTGATTGTGGGGGGTGGGAGGGGAATATCAAGATTCAGATTTAATCTTGTAACCTTATCCACTTACATGATCTTATGAAAATATTTCTCACCTTTATATGGTTACTGGGAATATTAATTTATAAATGTAAAAAATACAAAGTCCCTTTAAAGTGTTAAACATAGAGTTGTAAAATATGCATCTAGAACAAGGTACAATTTGTATATATCAAGGGCTTTTTTCCCTTTAGAGTACAACATATACTTTATCTATCCAGTCACTAATCTCAAGAGTCAAGGCTTCTGCCTCAGTGCTATGGTGATGCTTCGTTGAACTTTAAATCTCCATAATTTTTGACATAGAACTGAAATGTTAATGCTTGAGATTACATGTAACGGGCGTACAGTGATAAATCAAATCATTTGAACATTCAGTTACAAACAAGGATGTCAATAACAAAATCTTTCACTTATAGTCACTTAGAAATCCAAAGTGGCCAACAAACAGAAAATATCTACAAACACAGCCATTTTAAATGCCACATTCTCTGCAGCTACTAAAGATTAAATTTAGTATAATTTTAAAGCTCAAAATCTTTGCCATGAATCCCAGGTTGAGATAAAATTCTACATGATTATGAAGATCTTGTGCAAACAAATTCAGCTGTTTTTTTTTTTTTAAGAATGGAGATTAAATTACAGTTGGTGGGGGATACAGGCTTAAGTGACTGTTATGTTTAAACTTAGTTCAAGGAAAAATTATTCTGTTGGAAATGGTTTCTTCCATCAGAAACCATTACAACCCAACAGAACTGGAAAATGTCTTTTCCAAAACTTTCCAACCCTTGTTGGAGAGAAGAAAAACCTTCTGATAGGAGATTCATACCCTCTCAATAACTATCTCCAACCCAACCAGACTCACAGCATCCAAGGTGCGGATAGCTTTGGCAGCTAACCAAGAGGAAGTTTATTTCCAATCATCCACCACGGCAGATTTAACCCAAATTTAAATTAGTTTTTATGTTGGTAAGTGGTCATACTACAAAAACATAGCCCGGTCCATAACTACAGTTCTATTTAACATAAATTGCAGGAACATACAATACAGCTTAATCAACCCCCAAATACTCAACTTACTTTCTGACCCAACATAAATAAACTGATGAACATGTACTATAAAAGTAGAGAGCCAGTTAGTATTGGCTTGCTTATAGTGGGATGTAAAGTAGGTCAACTTTTTATATGGTATACTGAACCAATGGTCTCTTTCAGATCAAAAAAATATATGGCTGGAGTTCTTGACTTAGAATTTATACAGCAGCCCAACTGTCATGAAATACTGATACCTTGACAATCATTTTAAGATTCGTATTTTTAAGCTATGTATTTTATTTTGTTAAATTGATGAGTGTTGATCAAATATTGTAGTCTGAAGATGGAAACTGGTAATACCCCAAATTAGTGTCACATGCAGAGGTGCAACTTAAAATCTGTAACTTAGAAATTTTAGAGGGTAACTGTTTCAGAGTATACATCCGTGAATCCAGAAATGCATGTTAATAACTTAATTTTAATGATACAAACATGAAAATAAGTCACTAAAACAGTCTCTAGTCAATTTTCTGATAAAATAAACTTGTTTTTCCATTTGTGATTAAAATGACCTACGGTAAGATTTTGTTTGAACTAGGTGTTAATTAAAAATATGGAAATGGATTTAAAACACATTACAGTTCACAGAGGAAGAATAATAGCAACTGATCTCACAACCGGGCCTGCTTTGAGATGTTTTTAAAATATTTACTGGTTGTTTTTCTGCATGCTTGTTTCCAAAGCAAAATGTGATTCCAGTAAAAACAGAAACTGAATTTATAGTCCACAGGACAATTTGTTGTTTTAACAGAAACTTACACATTCCAAGGCAAAGACTTAAGCCAGTGCTCTTTATATTTTATGTCTAATAGCACAGGATGCAACATTACTGTCCTTATATCACCCTATATCAGAACATTTTTATAGTGCAACATATTAAAAAGAAACACCATATTGCACTCTTTAAATCACATGAGCAATTTGTACATCCTACTAGCTTAAAATCAATATTATGTTTAGGGGTTTTCTTAATGCCAACTTTTTAAAAATTAAACAACTATTTTACTTATACATCAGCTGAGAATTAATTGAGGAGGGTAGCGTAATGATACTGGATCCACCCATGGGCTGAGAGGAATTTAGACAATTTGTTTCCTGGCCATTTGACAGTTGGAGGCGGCTGCACACAATGCATAGTTTGTTTGGTTTGGGTGGTGGTTTTGTTTTGTTTCATTTTGGGGCAGGAGGAGTTGTGTATGACCACTCTTGAATGCAGAGAGTGCTCTAATCAGAGGCATAAGATAAGAGAAGAATGTACTATACATTTGTATGACAGGCAAGGCCTTGACATTTCACAGAATAGGTGAGCTGGTGGAATCTCTGTCTAGCTTCAGGCAATAGCTAGCCACTAATCACAGAATCAAAAAGTCCCCCTTCCACAGTTTGGTTTTATTAGCAGAAAGCCAATTCCAGAATAACACGACATGAACTTCATCCTATGCCTCTCAGGGTTCTTCCCTCACACTTGTAGCATGTTAGCTCTGGATGAGGGTCACTAACACCTCCCTTATATTCAGATGAAGTCTGAGAAGCTGCAACTGCCCCAGTGAACCGAGAGTGAGTAACCTGCAGCTCCGGGCACGGTTCTAGTATCTGCTACTATGGTGGGCTCACAGGAGACAAATGTAGTGCCACCACATTTTTTACACCGAAGTATTCAAAACGTTGGTAGGCCTTTGTACAGCTAAACTCAGCAGGTACGCGTGCACATCTGTTTGCCATCTTCCCTTTCAAGCAGATAGAAGTGAAGGGAGTCTTCGCTAAAGGTATAAATCCCTCCTCTTACCTCACTGACTAACTTGTAAGATATAATCAATATATGTATCTTAAATCCTGCACTTACCTTGCACCAGACTTCCCGTGCGATCAGGCATCTTGCTTGCAGTTCTCTGTTGTGTTCTCCATTTGCTACTAACCCATCCCCTAAGGTACTTAAACTCAGAAACCCGATGTAGGAGCAGGCCCTCATTGATGATATTCATCTGTCTTGGTTCCGTGTGAATCACACACCGGCCTTCAGGCTTTTTTTTTTACTCATTTTGAGACAAAATGTGTTAGTTCCCTGTTCCAGGTGTGAATCACCTGGATGAAATCTTCCTCACTATTAGCCATTCGTGCAATATTGTTTGCATAGATCATCTTTGTCCCACCTTCTCTTTGAATTTGCTTAATTATGAAATCCATCAGTTATGAATAGTAATGAACTAAATGCTAATCCCTGGTGGAATCCAGCCTTCACCTTGAAATCTTCCACTATACCAAAGGCCAAGGGCATCTGCACTTTTCTCTTAGAACCATCATACATCAACATTATCTGGACAAGATCCTCCAGTACCTCATAGAATCGTATCAAAGGCACCGGCAGTCAACTTGGTAGTTTGTTGAATGCTTTCTCCAATTCAAGGAAAGCCCAACCATGCTCTTTTCCTTTCCAGCTTCTTTTCTACCAGCTGTCTAACAATGAACATAACATTTGTCTTCCTTTTTCCTTTTCTACAACCAAACTGCTCCTATCTTCAAATGGGCTCCACTATTCTGCAGATGTGACCATCACATCTAAGAGATTCCCTCTAAGAAAGAGGTTCTCAAACTGTGGTCCACTAGTGGTCCGCGAGCTCCATTCAGGTGGTCCACGGATAGTTCCCTCTAAGGTGCGAGCCTGGGTGGCCGCACACAAACAAATGAAGGGTCACCCACCTAATTAGTGGAGCCATGCAGGTGTGGCTCCACTAATTAGGTTCCTGGCCCCTGAGAAGACACACGTAAGGTGAGCTGGTGGCCTTGGGGGGAATAGGAGGTATGTGGGAGGGGGCAGTGAGGTGAGAAGAGGGGGTGAAGGGAATATGGGACATGCAGGGCTGCTTATGCGCCAGGGCTGCGGCTGCTGGGGAGAGACAGCCCTCCTTCCCAGCCCCAGCTCGGCGGCTGCCACAGCAGGGGAGAGAGGGCACATCCATCACACTAGAAAGGTGGTACTACTGATATTAGAATATAAGTTGTGTGCTTTTATTTGTAGAACAAAAAATGTTGTTAATTAAGGGGGGTTTTTTATATAGTGCTTTTATCCAAAGCGCTTTACAATACTTAGCTAACTGTACAAACAACATTTGGAAAGACCCTCAGCAATTTTCAAGAGGTCCGTGGGAAAAAGAAAGTTTGAGAACCACAGCTCTAAGAGTTACATGCAGTGTGACCAACCTCTCTCAAGGCTTTGATAATTTCCATCATGATTTTGTCTGGACCTGCTGCTATTCCGGGTGCCATCTTCAGCAGTGTGTCTTTGACCACTGCCTCTGACAGATTATCAATATCCATAATTATCAATTGACACTGGTTTAGTGTAACATATAAAGAGTTTGCATTAACTAGATTCACATAGTATTCTCATAGTTACATATTGTGTTTCTCATCACAAGCAGTCTGCCCCCACATCTTTACAAATGGTGTGTTTCTTCCATATTCCTTGCTTTTGTTTCTTGTCCATGCAACTGCATATATTTTCTTTTTGGCAAGCTGAGGGCAGTTGTTCAATTCATACAGTTCATCTAAGGCTGGTTTTGTCACCTTTCTGACTGCTTGCTTTGCGGCTCACCGGGAAGCTTTATAGGCAACAGTTCTTCTGAAAGGTTATTTTCCATCACCTAGATGTAGCTACACATGCCATGTACAAATTTAATGTCTTCTAAATTGTATCCTGTGACTGGTAAAACATCTAAGTTTTAAAATGTTTGGACGACTAAGATGGACATTTGGTGTCCAAATGTCCCTAGATTTTTATTTCAGATCTCTCTATCTCTGTATATAATGAACAACTCTGATTTCAAACCAAGAATGTCAAGGCTGGCCTGCCAGTTTGTAAAAGTTGTGCCAACCACACATGCTCTGTGAGTCTTCATCTTCAGGGAGAGTATGCGTCTATATTAACAAAATCCTGCAACCTACATTGGAGCCAGCTTCTGTGCTTTATTTGCTGGCAGAACTTCCATGAGAGAGAAAGGGGGGGATAGCAGTAAGTAGTTTGCAGGGTTCAGACACACAGGAGCCATGCTTTCTGGTGTTAAAAAAAAAAACAAAACAAAAAAAGCCCCCCAAACTCCTACAACACTGTACATGACTTAAAGAGGTATTACCTCAGTTTTGCCAACTCCAAGCGTTTGAAAATCATGAGTCAAGCCCCAAGAAGTCATGGTATTGACTTAAAAATAATAAATGTTGGGTTGCCTTCTGGTTTTTGAGCCTCAATGATTTATATTTGCAATCTTTTCTCAGCAACCACAAGGGCTAGACACTAACTTTTTTTTTTTTTTTTTTTAATGAAAGCTGAAATTCTCATGCAATCCCATGTTTCCATGAAGGTTAGCATTACTGTGAACACAATATGAATTTACAGCTACTGTTCCAAGGTGAATCAGTACTGCGTTGATGCCTTCCGTGTGGAAGCACACTGGAAATATTTTCACTGTCCCGTCCATGATGTCTGTAATGTATTAAGAATTGGCAATATTAATTGAAAACTTGGTTAAAAACAAAGAAAGCATGTTGCAATCCAGTAAAGTGGAGACACTATTCCTTTTCTTTGGTCCCTGAAACTGTGGCAGCCCCTGAATGTGACATTAAGAGGTGTTTTCCACAGAGGGGCCTCTAGAAAGGAAGGGTTTGGTTGCTTTCTGTAGGAGCACCCTTTTCTAGTTGCCCAAGCATTTAAATTGGCAGCAGTTGCTGGAGTAGCAAGAAAATCCTGCCTGTTGGCTAACAGGGGAGTACCTTTTGCACTGAAACAGTAAGAGGATATTTACAAGATTAAACTCAGGGGGAAAATATTTATAACTATGACTCTGTTTCTCCTTACAATAATTTATGGGCAAAATGTAGGAAAGGAGGAACACAACCGATAAATAATATCCCATATGTAAACATAATGGCTGCAGCAAATTATTTTTATTTAAAAATTAATATTGATGTTCATTAATATAAATTACCACATTTCAGATGACACTGATGTCCTTGAGGCCAGAAGTCACTGACTGATTTACGGCTTTATGGGGGGAAATATCCTGTTTTGTGAATTTAGTTATAGCACCAAATTATTTAAAATAGCTATTTTGGGCCAGATTCATTCCTGGTGAAGTTGAGTTTCACAGTTCAAGTATTTTCTTACTGCTCAGTTCCTATAGCTGAGAAACCCACTTCTAAAATGGATTAACATAAATGCTAAGATAAAGAAAAGGAAAATAAAGAAGAAATGTGATTTATTATTCTGTTTCTTTTATGTAATTGTAGTTGTTTTCATGTGGTCCAAATTCTGCCCTTGAATGTGCATACACAACTCCCATGCAAGTAAAGAAAGTTGAGGAAAAATTTAGCCCCTGATTAGTGTAGAATTCAGTTCTGCCATCCTATTCAGACTTCATAGGTCCTATATTTGGAATGATTGTTTGGCCGATAACAGCCTTCACTCTTTTGGCTTGCTTATGTCCTCAAATGTGCACACCACATTGCAGCTAAGTAGTATAAGCAATGTATCTGAGGTGCTAGCAGCAGCAGCCTCCCCATAAAATTGGTGTTCTTTTAGAATTTTGGTGTTCCGCTCAATGCCTATTAAGCAGCTACAGTAGGCAAATTGTATGCATATGTGCTTGAAGATGGGGCTAAACTGGTGGTTTGGCCAAAAGTGTGAGTTTAGAGCTCTAGTCATTAGTTTATTCATTCCAAGTATTCTACCATATAAACCACAGACTTTCATCCCAATGTCTGAATCTCAGAAGATTTGCAGATCTGGAGTTAAGCATGTTTAGAGTAGCTGGTAAAATCCTGCAGATCCTGCATTAAGTGTTTTGGTCACAAGAAATCTCACTTAAGGCACTTTTTAGAGATAAGCCTGTGTGGCTCTGCAGGTATCATGTGGCCCTAAGGCATACCATTTAAAAATCCACAAGTATGGTGTGTGGATTTATACAGAAGAAACAAGGAATAGTTTCTAATTTTGCTATCATTCATATATGGCCTGATTCTAAGTGTATTGAAATCAGTGGAAAGATTCACCGGTACATCACTGGGTTTTAGATCAGGTCCATAAGACAGAATTTTGGGAATATTTTTCATCCTTTATATAACGTGCACTTCTTCCTTTTGGTTAAGATTTACTACAAAGAAATAAAGTTTTAATCAGGTGGAGGAGAGTACAGTACTGTAGATGTTTTGTAGGATGGGAAAAATAGTTTAAAGTTTCTTTAGGATACAAAAAGCTTGAAGCAAATAGAGCTTTGGGCCAAAATATTACATTTTCTCATTCAAGAAGAAACAAGCAACAAATGTAGATTCTGATTTTCTGCAAACATATTAGCAAATCCAAACTGACCTTAATATTAGCTTTTGCTGATTTTCAAACTCTAACATTTATTCCATGAATAGAGTGGTTCACTTCATACTGCATATGTAAATACTGCAGAGTTTTCCAATGACTTGAATTACTGCATAAGTCAATAGCTGGTTTTAATCTCCATAATATTTTGAGAGTGGACATTTGTGCTATGACTATTAAGATATACCAAACAGTCATTTATAGAATATTAAAAACTCTTTAAATACACTATTAAAAGTTATGTCATTGCTTGTTTTTATGCAATAGAAACTTAAATAATATAATACAGTGTTGGATAAAATGTATTACAATGGTAACTTAAGCAACATTAATTTAAGTAACAGATAACATCTGGGGGAAATGTAATTCTATATTCATAACTTATGCAAAGTTAATTTTATAACCACCACCACATCTGTAGAACTCATTTATTACAATTTCTTACTAATCCTGCTATTGTTCTGTTTAGAAATATTCCTTTATACTATTTTATTATCTGTGCTATGCCCACATTTCTAAAAAGGCAGTCTGCTAGTTCTCAACAAAAAATACAAATGGCATACATGGGGAACAACATGACTACTTTTTAAGACTTTTCCATTTTTATGCAAACCTCCACTAGAAAAGAATTAAATGAAAAGTAATTGTGTACGGTTATAGGTTTAGAGTAACATTGAAACAAGTAAGTGCAATCCTCAGCTGTACCAAGGTCATACTTGGTGCAGCTGAAGGGGGATCCAAAACTGGCTCTAAACCACCTTCACCAAACTGACCTCCAGTGCAAGTTAGAGCAGCGGCTGGGCATCTGTAACTTGTTATGGTTAGCATGGTTCCCCGGGAGCATTGCACCACCCGGAGACTGGCAAAGCATACTGTGATCTAGTTCCACTTCCTCTGTCTCTATCACATCTTCCCTTGTCCCCAGCTGATCAAGACACCCTCTGCACTGGTGGGGCCAGCCCAGGATTCCTCCAATATGGGGGAATCCTCATCAGCCACTTTAAGGGTGGTTTAAGATTCCTTTGCACCACTGGACTTATAGCAGTCGGTGAAGATCTGACTCATTTCTGTGGCAAGTGCAACACCGTATTAGCACAAATAGATTGCATAATCCCTTAACATAATATTTTGTCAGCTTTTCCCCCATCAAACTGTTTCTCACAGGTCAAGAATTAGTGATTTAAGAAGATATTTTGAACAACACAATTTTGTCATGAGTAAATAAGTCTGAAAATAAAAAAAAACTTCAGAATTTTTCAATAAGCAGCACAAATATTTTAATATAGATCAGTGTAATTTGTCTTAAATCTATTCACAGACTTCAGAAAGTTATAAGTTTCTTTTAGGGAAATTGTAACTGTTTATAAGCAGAAGTATAATACTGACCCTGTCTCCTTCTGTGTTTTTAAATAGATTTTACTACAGAACCATTTCTGGTGTTAAACATGAGGCTTTGTTCTAAGGAAATACAAAGACTTAATTGTAGTTTTTAAAGGAAAGTATTACATTAGAAGGATTCATTTAAATGCAGTCATTGGCTCTGTGCTTTCACCACAATTCATTCATTCTAATTTTTCTCTGGACTTATTGAGAATGCAACATATAGGAAGGGACAATTCATAATGGCCCTTTCACTGCATTTTGGCTTCGAAGTATAGTGCTGCTCATAAACCTGTTATTACTAAACAAGATATTTCATAGTCTACCTTGCCATGTCAGGCACTTTTTAATATCTTTTGTTTGAATTTGTTACTGTTATGGTTTATAAAAGAAACTAGTTGTGTTGTAATTTAGTTATAATCTGACAATTCAAGGGTGTTATAAGACTCAGAACAGAAAAGGAGGGAAGAGTCCCTGGGGTCAGGAAGAAATTTTCCCCCAGATCAGACTGGCAGTGACCCTTGGGGGGGTTCACCTTTATCTGCAGCATGTGGTTGCAGGTCATTTGCCAGGATTATCTGGGTATATCTCTCTTAATCATTTCTCTCCCATTGCAGGGGCCTCAAGCCCTGGTGCAATTCGGTCCCTCTTATTCTTTGTCTATACCACGTAATAATTTAGTCTCCTGTGAGTCTCATTTACTTTGGTCTCATTTTGGTTGTTGGGTTTAAATGGGCAGGTGTTGGATGGTGTTGGTGGCCTGTGATATATAGGAGGTCATGAGCTTTTGGTCCCTCCATGCCTTTAACTATGACTCTATTTAAAGGGAAACTGTAAGGTAAAACACCCCAAATAAACAAATTAACAAAAACAAAAACCTTATCTATGTTTCAAAAAACACATTCAATGATTAAATCTGAATTTATTTTAAAAAGCTAATTTAGTTTTTATTATTTATACTGGTTTCTTTTACTCTCTGATTTAGAAGCAATAGTTAGATAATCACTTATGAACAGTATTAAATTATAGTAATATACTTGAAGATTATTACATCATATAATCTTGGGGCCTGACTTGGCACTGTGTAACCCTAGTATAAGTCCTTTAGAATTATTAAAATAATGCAGTGATGAACTGGGACTTTTGACTCTAAGATACAACAAACATTCTTATTCAGGAGTGACAAATTTATATTTTATAATAACCCTCAAGGTATGTCCAACACTTTAGTTTCCAAACTTCATTATCCATGTGGATATGGAACTGCAGTGCTATGGAACCTATGGAAATCAACAGCTCTTTCCAGGTAAATTGTTCAGTTTTAAATGAGGGCCCCTGGAAGCACATGTCAGAAAGTAAACAGTGATCTGTAATAGTTGTCAGTAGGCTTTCCAATATCAAGCACTTGGATGGTAACAAAAACGTACTATGTTTGTTGTGAGACAAGCATTTTGTTTCCTTTCAAAAAGTCTTCACAAAGCTGTGAGCAAGAATTAAATCCAATATTACAATGAGGTTTTTTTAATCCAAACAGAATGTGGTTGAACTTGTCAAACCAATGGATACACTTTTCCCTGCTCCGCTCGAAGAAGGTATATCTTACGATATGTATTCATCATTTATTGTGTTACCCCCAGAATCAGAGGTGGAAACTGAGGTAAGGGTTTCTTTTTTCTTCTTTTCTACTATGAGCCACCCTCCCCCCCTTCCCCCACGTTTTCCCATAGGAGCACAGTGAAAGTCACCAGTTTGATTCCTCTGTCCATCTTATGCTACCAGGGTATAATGTGCACACAGTTTTAAGACTGAATGAAGTTGCTGTTGTTGCATTAATTGGTCAGCAAGGGAGCATGTATGTCATGTATTCAGTCAGCCTCTCCCACCATTCCTCAGGAAACAATCACAATGTCTCAGCAGTGTGCCTTCTTTGTATTGGCCAATGAAAAGAACTCTGAAGATCTCTCCCAAATTAGAATCTCTCACATGCCAGCACAGCACATTACTGTTGTGCCTTTGGGCTGGCAACACTTTGATATTGTATATAATAGTGGAATGTTCGAACTGAAACATTTCTCGTGGCATTTACTTTTAA
This sequence comes from Eretmochelys imbricata, assembly GCF_965152235.1. Taxonomy (NCBI): domain Eukaryota; kingdom Metazoa; phylum Chordata; order Testudines; family Cheloniidae; genus Eretmochelys; species Eretmochelys imbricata. The sequence continues at coordinate 77,537,666 of NC_135578.1, forward strand.
TTTATTAGGAAATCGATCAAGAATGTCATCCCGAAGGGCTCCAACCAGAAACAGAATCCTTGGATATAGATCCTATGGCTGGGTTCACTATTGAAGATGTTAAGTCAGTATTGGGTCAGATCACAAATGAAATTATTGGCAGCCTTCAGGTACTATTTTAGAAATATGTTCACTAATTCTAACTGTAGTTAATTAACTAATTAATAACTGTAAACTGTACCCACACTATGCTGACAAACAACACATTCATCTGCTGTAGGAATGTGGTTTAACAGGTATACATAACTTGCAAATTAGTCACCTCACATGTAATAAGAGCCAAAAATAGATTCAGTAACATATAAACACATCTTCACAATTGCTGTGTTATTTAGAAAGTATGGGCTAAATCCTGCTCTCTTTCATATCAATGGAAAAATTCCTTTTCAGTAGTGTAGGATCTGATGCAGTGAGAGAACACATGCCATATTGAATATGCTCAATATGAATTTTCAGAAACATGCAGCCTTTGAAACGTATACACACACTCAATTATTATGTAGGTTCTGTATTACAAACATATGTAAGCCTAGTCTATACTTTAGTTTCTTTGTATGTAGTTACATAAGAGTTGCCCCAATGGAATAGACTATTTGACCATCTCATATTGCATCCTGCTCCATCAAGCATCTGAACATACTGAAGAGAAACAGCCAAACCTTGTTCAATATCCATTATTATTGTCTTCATTGCACCTATCACTCTGTATTAGCTGTTGTAAACAGAACATGCCATTAAAATCTTATATGGTGCAAATTTGCTCACAGTGATATACGTATTTGAATGAGAAAGTTTATTACTAACAATATCACATTATCTGAAAATTGTTTGATATTGAGAAACTGTAGTTGTACGGATTATGCATGAATGGGAAACATCAGCTGGAAAATTGACACCAGTGCAATGCCTTCCAGGTTTGATTCTGTATTCCCATTCAACTTGTCATTAGAAATAGGTGAAAAAGTCTGAGCCTGAATTGTGAATTTCCTATACATGCAAATAGAACCTGCATCTTTTCTAAGAAATTAAATACATATTTTTCTCTTGACCTTGCAGACCTTACCTTGGCAAAACTCCCAGTGAAGTCATTGAGAGTTTTGCATGAAAAAGAACTGCAGGATCAAGTGAGAAATGCATTTTTTCCATCTATTAAGCTCTGGTTACCTACCCAGAGAATAATATCCTCTTTATTATAGTAACTGTCCTCCACAGTCTCTTCTGCAACTGATTCCTCAGCTCTTTAACACCCTCCTCCCCCAGTTGCTCTTATCATTCGATTCTGTCTGATCCATATTCAAAATCCTTCCACTACATTCTTAGACATTGAACTGTGATCTTATACTCTGCATTGTTTCTCCAATGAATGTAATACATCCTCTGGTGCTGGTTGAATCAAGGAAATACCATTAAGTGTCGGATCACAGTGCTGGCTCAAAGTAGGTGTGACGGTAATGGTAGTGGACTGAAGCAGGAGCTGCCATAGGGACAGCTGATTTTCATTAAAGACATTTATCAGAGAAGGATATAAGAATGGGAACAGAAGGGCAGCTAGGTTGTGAGTGAGAGAATTAACTTGGAGATTCAGTTCTCCTCAGGAAAGTGATTAAGTATGCACCTAGAAGACACAGATCAATGGGATATGGACTTGTTCGTTTATACTTGATAGTGGTCCAAACATAGTGAACAAGGTAGATAAGATAAGATCTGAGTCAAGTTCAAATAAGATCTGGATAAAGTTCAAATAAGAATTCAGATTTTTTGGTGCTTTATCCAAACTTTTCAGAATTTCAGAATATTTTGAGATTTGGCCATCACTGCTTGGTATGTTGGAGTATGGCAATAATAGGGATTTTAAGGTTAAAAGCCTAAAGTTTAACTGAAAAGATAACCTACTACAAACTTTCTTAGATGGAATTCAGCACTTGATTTTAATGACCGATATTTCTACTGGTATAAATTACATAGCTCTATTGAAATTAATATGAAGTTAATAGAGAATTTGGCCCTAAATCTATGATCATTTTGTGTGGAGACAGTGAAGTATATTTTTACCCTCTCCAGACTTCCATAGAAAACTTAAAATACTTGAAAGGACCTTATCTTGTGTTCTTTCCATTTCTGATCTATTTTTGTTATGAAACACCATCTGTTTCCATGGACATATACATCTATGCATACTGAAAAGGTTACATAAATTCCAAGGCCTCTGATATTCATGGAATTAGATCCAGTGTGCCCAGATTTCTACAGGCAGCAGAATTGCAGACAGCTTCATATGATCACTGCCAAAGAATTTGCTAAAATGTGTCTCATCCTATGTACCTTCATTGCAAATATTACATTGACATTTAAGCACTGAAATGCTTCAGAATTCTGGAGTTCCTATGTATAATATATATTCATTATTATGTATGTGATCAAGACAGACAAGCAACATCTCATGAACCTTGTTTTTTTATTGTTCATTTCCAATATGCTTTCTAAGTTCCAGTAGTGGGTCAGTAACATGTATTACACTAGAGACCTAATATCTGCAGCAAAAGAAAACACTGCAATAACCAAACCCCAGAGCAATTTTTCTGATTTGGTGGTTAGTGGTGAAATCTGTCTGAGAATACAGACAAATTAGCCTATCTCCTAATTTAAGGTTATATGAAAAATGGCTGTCCCAATATCACTTCCTGTTCATGGCAGACCTACTACATTGGGATTGTACACAGTAATATGATAAAGTGTTATCACATAAGTACAGGCTGGAACATCATAATGTCTGCAAAACAGGAAGGTGTGTGCAGGAAAATGTCTGTCTTTAAGGCACTATAATATGTCAAAACCACAAAGACAATGTGCAGCACAAAATAGCTCCATCGTAACCACTTTTTTTTCTGATTGTCTTCACAGACTGAGATAAACGAAAAACTGCAAATGCAGGAAGAGGCTTATTCTGTGAGAATAGACAAATTAAAATAGACCTGAGTAGCTAGACAAGAAGTGGTGCCGAGTTTTAGAGAAATCTACGAAAACAAAAGAACACAGTTGGCATGAATTTAATTATTTTTTTACAAAGGAAATTTTTGAGCTAATGTTTTTTGAGAAAATATTCATCCAAATTTCACAACATTACTGTCTCCTAATGTCATTTATATTTACTCTATACTTAGTAAGCTAAAAGGATTAGAAGGATATGTAGTTCAAAAATATAAAAGTGAAGTCTACTTCTAAATAGCAGTTTCTGATAAAATTTTAAACTTCTTAGTAATTCCACTCCTTTGTGTTCCTCTTATTGTAAAGTACTTTTAGATCTGATTCTAGCATTCGACACCCCCCCCCATCTACAATATTTTCGTAAATTTTCACTGATGGAGATGCATATTGTTGGCTTACAATAGAGAACACCATATGAAGACATTGCGGCTATATTAAGGAGAGAATGTCATTAACATGTAATTATATATTTTTGATCTACAATTATTTTCTTAAATTCAGATTAAATTTTTTGCTGAACTTGTTAAAAACTCGAGTATCATTTAACACTTTCTGTCCACCATATTGAAATTACATAAACATAGGACTGGATCCTACACTTCTTTCTCAGACATAGCTGCTTCTGACTTCAATAGGAGTTTTGTTTGGAAATTCGTAACACTTTATTCTGACTGTATTTGTTACTTCAATATATATTAGCATTGTTCCATATTTAGCACATATTGTATAAATGTTGGTTAGCCCAAAATGAAACCTAACAAATAAATGAGAGTCTAACTGTGTAATATGTTCTAGAACTGTGAAACCCATTCATTTTTACATTACAGAGCTCTGACTCTTTGAAAGCACTTGGTTAAATATGAATCATGCTTCTAAGGTTAGGCTAAATAGTAAATGGAATATTTGAAAACATTTTAAGCAGTAAAATTACATATTTGTTTCTCATAACATGTTAAAGAAATTATTTCGATTCCATCCACATTTTATGATGGTGAAAATACACATTAATGAAAAACCTGTCTAAACCTGATTAGGAAAGAAAATGAGTTACCTAAAGAGTCTTGTTTGCCACTCTTTCACTTGCATGGGCATATACTTGGTGTGTACAGAACTGAGACTAAAACCAGAAGGGGGCAGTGGCTGCACATCATGCATCAAAAGTAATTTAAAAAATAAATAACATCCAGTAGCACATCTGGGTGGGAATGGGCTGTGAATGTGTACTTGAGACAATATTTCAGATGTGGACATCATGACCTTGTATAGCAACTGTTTAAAATTTTGCATGAGCAGAATATTTTTAGTCCGGAAAAGGTTAGCTTTCTGACAACTCATAATGGTTGATTTATGCTAATGTTTCTGATTTTGTCACTTTTGGTCTCTGTTCATATAGCATTGGTCAGCAAACTCCTGAGGGCTCACATCCAGCTATAAAAGCCAACAGTTTCTAGTTTGAGCACACAAACATCACAAGGAGATTGTGTATGAAAGTTAGATCACAAGGAGTTGTGTATGAAAGTTACCCCCAAAATTACCCCCCAAAAATACCTTCTGCTGGGCCAGGTCAGCTGACTCAGGCTCGCAGGACTCAGGCTGCAGAACTATAAACCTGTGGCATAGACTTCAGGCTCAGGCTGGAGCCTGAGCTCTGGGACCCAGTGTGGAGGGAGGGTCCCTGAGATCGGGCTTCAGCCCTTAGCCCCGTGAGCTCTAGTCATCTGACACAGCCACAAATGTTTAATAGCTGTGTAGCCAGCTATGGGAGATTTATAAAGCACTTGGTAGATGAATAATAGTACTATATGAGTGCAAAGTATTGTTACACTGATTTAACATGCAGACTTAGTATATATGTAGAACAGCTGAGGAATCTACTAAAATTCCTAAACTTAGTTCAAATCCCAAAGGCCAAACTTGTACAAAAAGTCCAATTGAAGTAAATTAACAGTGCCAATGGCAAAATTCCCATTGACTTAAGTAGGGCCAGGTTTTCATCCCTGGGTTCTGTAAGGAGACACCAGGATGAATGATCTGACATACCATATGATTCTCAAAATGTAAGAACTGATTTAAAATAGGGCTGTCGATTAATCGCAGTTAACTCATGTGATTAACTCAAAAAAATTAATCACGATTAATCTCAGCGTTAAACAATAGAATACCAATTGAAATTTATTAAATATTTTGGATGTTTTTCTAAATTTTCAAATATATTGATTTTAATTACAACACAGAATACAAAGTGTACAGTGCTCACTTTATATTATTTTTATTACAAATGCCTGCACTGTAAAAATAATGAAAGAAATAGTATTTTTCAGTTCACCTCAAAAAGTACTGTAGTGCATTCTCTTTATCATGAAAGTGCAACTTACAAATGTAGATTTTTTTTTTGTTACATAACTGCACTTAAAACCAAAACAATGTAAAACTTTGGAGCATACAAGTCCATTCAGTCTGACTTCTTGTGCAGCCAATTGCTCAGACAAACCAGTTTGTTTACATTTTATGGGAGATAATGCTGCCCACTTTTCTTAATTACAATGTCACCTGAAAGTGAGAACAGGCATTCACATGGCACTTTTGTAGCCAGTGTTGCAAGGTATTTATATGCCAGATACACTAGACATTCGTATGCTCCTTCATGCTTCGGCCACCATTGCAGAGGACATGCTTCAATGCTGATGACACTTGTTGAAAAAATAATGCGTTAATTAAATTTGTGACTGAATTCCTTGGGGGAGAATAGTATGTCTCCTGCTATTTTATCAGCATTCTGCCATATATTTCATGTTATAGCAGTCTCGGATGGTGACCCAGCACCCGTTGTTCTAAGAATACTTTCACTGCAGATTTAACAAAATGCAAATAAGTTACCAAAGTGAAATTTCTAAAGATACAGCACTCGACCCAAGGTTTAAGAATCTGAAGTGCCTTCCAAAATCTGAGAGGCATTAGGTGTGGAGCATGCTTTCAGAAGTCTTAAAAGAGCAATACTCTGATGCAAAAACTACAGAACCCAAGCCACCAAAAAAGAAAATCAACCATCTGCTGGTGGCGTCTGACTCAGATGATGAAAATGAACATGCGTCAGTCCATGCTGCTTTGGATTGTTATCGAGTAGAACCCGTCATCAGCATGGACGCATGTCCTCTGGAATGGTGGTTGAAGCATAAAGGAACATATGAATCTTTAGTGCATCTGGCACGTAAATGTCTTATGACTCTGGCTACAACAGTGCCATGCGAACACCTGTTCAGACTTTCAGGTGACATTGTAAACAAAAAGCGGGCAGCATTATTTCCCAGAAATGTGAACACACTTGTTTGTCTGAGCGATTGGCTGAACAAGAAGTAGGACTGAGCGGACTTGTAGGCTCTACAGTTTTACATTGTTTTGTTTTTTAATGCTGTTATTTTTATACATAATTCTACATTTGTAAATTCAACTTTCATGATAAAGAGATTGCACTACAGCACTTGTAATGGGGGAATTGGAAAATACAATTTATTTTGTTTTTTACAGTAAACATATTTGTAATAAAAATAACTATAAAGTGAGCATTGTACACTTTGTATTCTATGTTGTAATTGAAATTAATATATGTGAAAATGAAGAAAACATCCAAAAATATTTAAATAAATGGTATTCTATTATTGTTTAACAGTGCAATTAATCACGCGATTACTTTTTTTTAATCGCTTGACAGTCCTAATCTTAAAATGGAAAATAATTTTATGTTTTAAAATGCTAACATGAAATGCAACAGGTCATGCTTAGGATGTGAATGTACTGATATTAATACAATATGTAGGTACAATATGATGAATTATGGTTTCCTGGCTCTTATTGGTAAAAATCAGTCTTACTGTTTTTAAGATCCCTTGTCATACTGCATTCCTGTGTAAGTGTCCGTCTAAAACAAAGGTGAGCCAACTGTGGCCCGCGGGACCATCCTGCCCAGCCCCTGAGCTCCTGGCCCGGGAGGCTAGCCCCCAGCCCCTCCCCCGCTCTTCCCCCCTCCCTCGCAGCCTCAGCTCACTCTGCCGCTGGCCTAATGCTCTGGGCGGCAGGGCTGCAAGCCCAGTCTGACCCGGTGCTCTGTGCTGTGTGGCGCAGCTGCCTGTCCTAGTGCAGCCACTCCACCAGCCACCAGTGCTCCAGGCAGCACGGTAAGGAAGCAGGGAGCAGGGGGGTTGGATAAAGGGCAGGGGAGTTTGATGGGGGTGTGTGGATAGGGGACAGGGGGGTTGAATGGGGGCAGGAGTCCCGGGGAGGGGGTCAGTCAGGAAGGAGAGGAGGAGTTGGAAGGGGCAGCAGGGGGCAATCAGGGGCAGGGGTTCCAGGGGCAGTCAGGGGACAGGGAGAAGGGTTGGTTGGATGTGGCAGGGGTCCCGGGGGGGCAGTCAGAAAGGAGAGGGGAGTTGGATGGGTCCCCGGGGGGCCATCAGGGAACAGGGGGAGTTGGATGGGGCAGGAGTCCAGGGGAGGCTGTTGGGGCAAGAAGCGGAGGGGGGGGGGGTCAGATAGGGGGCAGGGGCCAAGTCATGCCTGGCTGTTTGGTGAGGCACAGCCTCCCCTAACAGGCCCTCCATACAACTTCAGAAACCTGATGCGGCCCTCACGCCAAAAAGTTTGCCCACCCCTGGTCTAAAAGTAGCTTACATTGTAATTCCTTGTGCAAACAAATGGGACTGTTTTCAACTTTTAGTATACTTAGTCTTTATTATTTATTACTTTTGTTATACTAATAATGGACACAGTGCTTTCCCATGAACATAGTTTAAATTGTTTAACCAGGTTCTTGCCCTGAAGAGCTTTTGATAGAAGTTGGACAGACTCAATATAAAGACAGGAAAAGGTGGGTGACTTTGTCCACGCTGCCAAAAAAAAAAAAGGGTGTGTTTTTACTGCAGGATAACTTATGTGCCTTAGCTACCCTGCTATAAAATCCTACTGGCAACAAGAAGGCACTTGGGGTTTACTGCAAGGTAGCTAGGTGAGGTCAACCGCAGGTAGAGGTGCAGTGTTGACCTTGCCTGGCTACCTTGTGGTATAAACAAGTGCTTATTGCCAGTAGGACTTTACAGCAGGATAGCTCATATGCATTAGTGATCCTGCTGTTTAAAAAAACATCTGTTCTGCAGTGATGACATAGCCTTCGTGTGGGAAGACATGGAAGGTTAAGCAAACATGGAAGATTAAGCAAGGAGCAATTTGAAGGAGAGAGAGATTGAGCTTAGAAAAGGTGGAGTGGGAGAAGGAGACAAGAGAATGGTTTCTTTCATCTATTAATATCTTGATCAGCTTCTCTCATTGAATCATCCTTCTGTCCCTCTGCACCAAGACTGCACTTGAATTTGGAACACATCAAATAATTAGGTGTCCTCTTTAAAATTGTTGGCTACCTTTTCAGAATAGTTACTTATAAGCCACTTTTCACAGATGTGAAATTAAAATTTCCCCAAATGGACATCAGTGTACCTGCTAAAAATCCACACACCCATTATGCCCACAAAATCAGCATATGTTGATGCAGATAAGCACAGCTGTACAGTTGAGCCCCAAGTTGTATGTGCTATGGCAGGTTTTTCCAAATGCCCCCATACTGCTGACTTTTACCCCAAGTGTAATATATTATTTTCATTGCACAGGGCTTGGGAGGAGGGTGGGGGTTGTGCACAGGTTGTACTAATTGTGTAATGGGATTGCCTACAAAGACCCCATAATATATTAGCCATTTGTGTTGTTATTTTCAGAAATTATTAGTCACACTTTCTCAATCTGAAAATCAGCAGGATATGTAGAACTTCGAGACTCTGTTTCTGCCCGTTTGTCTTTTTAAAGTTACTTGGAATTACACCCAGGAGGGGCCTATGTGATCCTCTCTTTCGTTCCTGTGAGATTTGCAGATACCACTATTTCTGAACCTCCAGTGCTCCTAATGCCACTATTGTTATTCTACCCGCTATGACTGTGATCCTTAGCTGGAGCCCAGAAACACAGAGGGCCGCTCAGGAGAGAGGGTGCAAAGATGGGTTTGGCCCACCTTTGCATTACATTTGTTACTGCCCTGTTCCTGGTTCGGCTATGTGCCTAGCCTGTCCCCTGACATAAATTAGAGCTACCTGAAGGGTTCTCATGTCAGTTAAGTGATCATCAGCATCAGCAAGGAGTCCGCAATTAGTCCCAGAAAGGGTAGTACAACCTGCACAGTCCCCCTGTACATGGGGCAGCTGAGGCAGCGACTCTCTTTGAGGTAAAATCCCTGTCTAAAACTTCCTTTGGGGCAGAGCAGCTCCGTCCTACTCCTTGCTTTGACTAAATGCCTAAATTTGCCCTGGTTTTGAGGAATGAGTGGAGCTCTAATAAAGAACATGAAACATGCAAATGAAACACTTGATGTTTGTAAATGAGCAAAGTCAAAAATGAAAGTTATTTAACTTCTGATTATTTGGTGGTGTCTCTTCAGGTGTTCATTGTATATAGCCAGCTTCAAATTATAGAAGCTGGGTAACCAGACAACACATACGGCAGTTAAAATCAAACTATACTCAGTGAATCATTAAATTTTCCCAATAAATTTATATAGTCCTACTTGAATTCAAAATGTCCACAATAGGAAGAACAGAATGTGAAATATTTCCAGCGGGCAGACAACTTTGAGGGTAGTATGCTTGTCACACTGTAGAGCAGAGGCCTGTTGTTTGAAAGTTTGCATAATAACTCCATTAAGAATATTTTTGTATTGACGTAAAGCTTTACACCTGCACTGTTGGCTATGACAGCTGATAGTTGTATTTGTTTTACATATGTACACAGTCGATTTAAAAAAAATGTCAGTTGTAACAAACATCCTTTCAAGGTGGAGTGAACGGAGTGCTGAAGAGTAAACAGTCAGATTGTTGGAGACTACAAGGTAAAGTCCTTCCTCCCTGAAAGTTATTTATATAAAGTAAGGAATGTGCAAGTCATACTGGCATGAATGTGGCAATGTCTTGTTTATTGTGGAATTTAATGTAAGCAGGAACAAATCTAAAACCCATACTAGGTGGCTTCAGAGCAAGAGTTACTATAACTTTGCCTTTTGAATCACTTCTTGCTATGTAACGTATAGTCCAGGGAAGACTTAAAAATATATGTATGGACAAATCCTCAGCCCAGGTAGAAGGGCAGATTGGAGGAACAGGAGTTGGAAGGAGGACTCCCAGAGCAGCTATGGAGCTTCTCCTTAAAAGTTATTACAGTTCAGTGGTTGTAGCAGGCTACATGGCTCCTTATATGCCCTTATCCTGTAAGGCCTCCTGGAATTCTGCCAATTCCAAAAGGCGCACACACTTTGTGCTGCAGAACCATGCCAGTTCCATTGTCCCGGGAGCCTCTGGGCTTGAGGAGTACTGTTTTTCTTTTCCCAGCAAGACAGAACCTACACATTTTAAATTCTTCTTTGAGTGGAGGAGGTTTATCTTTTAACTCAATGAGCTTTCGTTTGGGTCACTTACAGTGTTGTGGGGCACCAGTCCAAACCTGCTCTGCCTTGTGGACCCCATGAATTCTGTGCTTCCATGCATCCTTTCTGGAACCTTTAATTAAGCATTGGCAGGCTTAATTTCTCCTAAATTAAGCTGTCTGCTGTTGTCCACTCCCAGTTTCTGGCAGTTAAAGGCTTAGGACACCCGAGGCGCATCTGCACTTAAAATGTTACATCAATGCAGCTATACCAATGTAACTGCACCACTGTAGCACCTTAATGAGGACAGTGTACCAGCAGTTGTCAAATTGTGGGTCAGGAACCCAAAGTAGGTCACAACCCCATTTTAATGGGGTCGCCAGTGCTGGCTTAGACTTGCTGGGGCCCGGGCCAAAGCGAAAACCCGAGTCCCAGCACCTAGGGCCGAAGCCCAAGCCCCACTGCCTGAGGCCAAAGTCAAAGCCTGAGGGCTTCGTCCCTGGGCAGTGGGGTTCAGGTTGCAGGTCCCCTGTCTAGGGCTGAGGCACTGTACTTCAGTTTTGGCCGCCTCCACATGGGGGCGGTAGGGCTCGGGCTTTGGTCCCCCTTCCTGTGGTCATGTATTAATTTTTGTTGTCAGAAGGGGGTCGGAGTGCAATGAAGTTTGAGAACCCGTGCTCTATGCCAATGGGAGAGCTCTCTCATCGGCATAGTTAATCCACCTCCCCGAAAGGCAGTAGTTATGTCAGTGACAGAAGCTTTGCTGCTGACATAGTGTTGTCTACCTGGGTTCGGTTGGCATAACTCACTCGGGGGACTGGAGTTTTCACATCCCTGAGTGATGATGTTATGCCCATCTAAGTCTGTGATGTAGACTAGACCCCAGAGCATGGGGTTGCATCCCTGACTATCTTGGCTAATTGCCATTGATGGACCTATCCTCCATGAACTTATCAATTCTTTTTTGAACCAAGTTATATTTTTGACCTTCACAACATCCCCTGGCAACAAGTTCCACAGGTTGAATGTGCGTTGTGTGAAGAAATGCTTCCTTTTGTTTGTTTTAAACCTGCTGCCTATTAAGTTCATTGGGTAACCCTGGGTTCTTGTGTTATGGGAAGGGGTAAATGACACTTTTTCTCCACACCATTCATGATTTTATAGGCCTCTATCATACCCTCTCTTTTCCAAGCTGAACAGTCCCATTCTTTTTAATTTCCCCTCATATGGAAGCTCTTCCTTCGCCCAATCATTTTTGTTGCCCTCTCTGTACCTTTTCCAGTTCTAATATATCTTTTTTTTTTTTTTTTGAGATGGGGCACCGGAACTGCACACAGTATTCAAGGTGTGGGTATACCAGGGATTTATAAAGTGACATTATGATATTTTCTATGCCTGTTCAAGTATGACAAAGGAAAAAAAAGTTACAGATGACTGACCTGCATGAGATACATATCAATATGCAGGTAAGACAAATCCCTTCTTAGGCATCTCAGGTAAATTGAATCAAGTTTTTTACCAGCATTATACCACACCCTAGCCCTGTCCTTATCTTTTATTATTCCTTGTTGTGCTATATCATTTAAATTATAATCTTTGGGGCAAAAGTTGTCATTTAATAATCACCTCTAAACTGCCATACATACCTGTGGTACTGTATAAACAATCATACATTTCTACTATCAAAGGGAAAAAATTCTACTATCTGATCCATTAGGCAGACCTCAGCCCAGCTATTCCGGTCTCCCTACTGTTCAGAGTTGCAACCTTCCCCAGAGTACAGCAGTAAATCAAGAATCACCAGGCAGCTCCGAGAACAGAACTTTGCCCTTTGATTGCTTTCCAAAGAAATGTCCTCAATTCCTTTCTCTGATAGATACACATTGTGGATCATATTAACAAATTTTCCCAAGCCTTCTTGACCCCTCCCCCAGTAGTTAATGAATTTGTACTCGTGATTGGAAGACCCGTAGAGAATTACTACATTTTCCCAATTTAGCAAATGAGTGCTAAAATAATCTAGGTCCTGCGTGAAACGAAGCATTTTGTTCATTTACTTGGAAAAAATGGGACTTGGGATGTTTGTAATATTTCACTGTATGTTAGCGAATTGTCTGCACAATGTTTTACTGAAGTAATGCAGCCTAGAAGCATTGCTTTACTACCTTACCCAGGGCCCAATATTGATTTCAGTGGGAGTCGAAAGTACGAGGCATCTTGCAAGACCAGAGCCTCTGCTACTAAATCAGGGTCAATGGCATTTGTCACAACTAGTGATTCTTTGAATTAGCAACGTGAGAAACGGTGAGTCCACTCTGATTTTTGTTGCTACTCGCAGTTACACAAATGTATGCCAATTCCTACATTTTGTAACATGAGCTACAGCTAGATGGAAAAATAAGAATCTTTTTCTCACACACACACACACACACACACAAAGATCCTTTAATCAATATTTTTTTGATTTGCTATAAAAAACAAAAATTTACCCTGGTATTTTTTTTAGTTGAGGTTTCAACAAAATATATTGCCAAAAATCTATATTCTGAAACATTTCAAGCAGCTATAATGGCAACAGGTTGTTTCAATTTGCAGCAAAACATTACAACAGCAAAGAATACTAACAATATATCTTGCGAGGACAAATGCTTCAGCTGGTATAAAGGGTCATAGTTCTACAAAACTCAGTGGACATATTAACAGGACCTGGCCCTGTGAACTTTCACACTTCCGATCAACTCTAGTTTTCCATTAATAATATAAATATAGGGACAGATTTTCCATTGAAGTCAATGGATAACACTGTTTTACCTTAACTGAGGATCTGGTCCTTCGGATAAAGTTATATGAAGACATGGTCATGGTTTATTTACGTTTTTGTTGATTGTCATACAAATTTAAACTAATGGGCCAGATTCTGAAGAGGGTTTTTTTGGTTGATTGGTTGAATTCAATGAGTTTTAACTGAGTAAAAACAGAACTTCAGGATTTGGTCCATCAATCTTAAATCAAAAATTCTAGTATACTATTTCCAAGTTTCTGTTTACACTCAGAATTAGAAATGTACATGTTTTGTATCCGTGAAAAACATTTTGATATGAAAGAATTTGTTATTCCTGTGCTTTGTGTCAACAATCAGGAGTAAACCTTTGGATTTATTAATTCCTAATCTTTCAGCTATCTTGCATCATTATAATATAATGAACTAGAACTCTGTATGGTGCATTATCAATAAAATCTAATATTGAAAAGAGTACTGATCGTCTAGTGCAAATGGAAAGCACAGTAAATGATTTAGAGAATGTGTTAAACATTAAAGCTATCTAATACCTTCTAACAAAGATTGATACCCATAAATCTAAGATAAATGACCTGTAAAATTACTTAAGAAGAAATAATACTCATTTAATCAGGCTTCCCGAGAAAAGAGGGGAAAGGTTGGAGAGAAACTCATAAAGAATTATTAAATCCCTTCAAATTCAATACTTAGCTGATCACAGAGAGCAAATGTCTCTCCAAGCCCAGACCAGATAAGCAGTTTCAAAGCAGCACACCTGAACCTGTCTTTGTGAAATGGCTAAATTACAAACATCATTGAAAAAATCCCTGTTTGCCATCTCTACTGATTTTACAGTTCTGCTGAACATTCTCTTTTCCAGATTCAGCATTGTTTGTATCAGAGCATGATGCAAGGTGCATTTATTTGACTTAGCATTTGATTGTGTCCAGGGCTGGAATGTTAGCTTGATTTCTGGCTTTTTGACTGTAAATATTTTTCTACTGGTAGAAGTGATAGCTTAGTTTAATGCTCTCCATTGACCATTCCTGTAGGGAAGAGGGGCTAATTTTATATTGAAAGGAACACCTGTATGAAAATCAATTAAAAATTATGTTGGTATTCTATGCATGTTAGACTGAAGACAAATCTGCTTCCCATTCTGCTGATAAGATTAACTTTACTTTTCAAATCCATTTTAGAGTTTGAGTAACACGGATGCATCCGATGAAGTGAGCTGTAGCTCACGAAAGCTTATGCTCAAATAAATTAGTTAGTCTCTAAGGTGCCACAAGTACTCCTTTTCTTTTTACGGATGACAGGAAAATTTGGCCATTTTTTTTTCACTGCTAAGTAAAGACCTGATTATTTAATTGCTGCCCACTCAAAACTGCCACTGATTTCAATGGGGCTTTTGTTTGCAAGATGAAGGCTCGTTGTTTGCAAGATGAAGGCAGTAAGTATTAAATATCAGAATTGCTGTTTTCAAAAATATAAGTAGATTATTAGAGCACAGATGATCTACTTTGTTTATCCTTTGGTTTTATTATTATCTTGAGCTCAACACTATTGATGGTGAAAGCCTCTATTAGAACTCAACACAGAACTTTTCATGAAGCAACACAGTTGTACTTTTATCGGGGAAGGAAACACTTTCTAAGTGTGAGTCAAACTCCATTCTGAATCATGTGGATCTGCTGTAACTATTGACCTTCATGTAGTTAGTCGTCATTTACATAGGGGCACAAGACACCAGCATCTGGCACTTTTCATTTGATCCTGTGTGTGTAACATGCAAACACTTTTACTTTAAATACATATTTTATTGTTAAAAATTGTATCTGAATTCTTGCTGTGAAAAATAGGAAATTTGTTTGGAATAGAAAAATGAAATCCACGTAGTGAGCATAGCTGATCCGATCAGAACCTCTTGACACTACAGAAATAACCATATGATAACATGGTTGTGGCCAGCCCATGTTATAACAGTTTATTTTTGCTTGTGTTAACAGGGGAAAAATACATTATACCATGGTTGTGGTCACATCATGTTTGTTTAACATGGTTCTTTTTGTAATGTAGATGGGGCATCAGTGTTACAAATTGACTTTTTTTTTTAATAAAATGGTGTAATGTTAGTCAACAAAGGCCTGTTGGCTGAATTCTGCTCTCATTTGAATGGGCTTAAATCCATAAAATCTCCACTGAAACACCAATCTGTGAGTAAATTTGGCCATATATGTTAAAGGGTAAGAAAGTGTTGCAGTATGTGTTTCTGAACCCTATCACTCCTGACAAGCAATTCCTTTCCACCCCTTTCCCCTGCTTATTGCTGAAAACACTCAAGTATTGTTACTCTCAGACTCAATGATTTGTAGAATGGTCCATATTCTTGTCTCCTAGAACTCAGTAAGATAGCTGAATACACTTTTCTCCTATATGTTGTTTGCCAGAGGCACTGTACCGAATGGCTAAGAACGAGTGCAGAGAAAATTTCACATGCACTTCAATCTTCCTGGAGGAGCTCAAGACAGCAGCACCCACCAGATACAGTGAAGTTTGAGGGACTGAATTAGTTGGAATCCGTTTCAGAGCTGCTAAATTTTCACTTCAATGTATATATTCTTTTAAAAAAGAAAGAGTATGAGAAATTATGAAATTAGGCTGGAAGAGAAAGATGCATGGAAACCTCTGGCAGGTATTGCTGGGGGGAAAGGAGGAAATGGGGCTCTTGTTAATTTGAGTTAATCCTGTGAGTTGCTGTTTGACCATAACTCAGCAGAAGTGGAAATCACTCAGCATCTTACTCGAGGTGCTCAGCAGTTTGCCTGATTGGGCTGTTGACAGTCAGCTGAAAACTATATATAGTGCAAATCATCAACTGCTGTAAATTATCATAGCTCCACCAATGGAATATGGCAGTTTTTACACCACCTCAGGGTCTGCCCCCATACGAATGCTTCTCCCCTATGTTTGACACTCCCTAAAACTGAGTATGGGGAAGATTCCCTCCCCCATCCTCATTTACACACACATTCTCCCAGTTAGAATTAAATTAAAATCCTGCTAATCTCAGAGTTTTCATGTCAGGTTCTCTTCTAGAATAAGCTGTTCTTTCATTTTCATACTCTTCTGCTTGAATCCCAAGCTATCAATGCCCTTAAAAGAAAAAGGAGTTTTGCTTTAGGGGAAAAAAGGCTATTCAAATTATTCATGATTTATATCAAGAAGGGACCTTTCCATCTTTCAACTAGCAGAAAATGGAAGTTTGATCTTCCTCAAAATCATTTATTTGAGAACCTTCTAAATTTCTTTCTAGTAGGTTAACTTTCTTACAAAGCATCAGTATTCAGCACAATAATGACTATTATTATATAACTGAAGCACAGTACAATAACCATCGGGCTAATAAATGGTCTCCTGGTTCTATAGAAAATTTAACAAATCGTAAAAGCATTTATTGGAGCTAGGCCAAGCACAAATGACAAAGCAAGTTCAATGCTGCTTTTGGAAATGAGTCGTGGTCAGAAATACTCTCTGGGACCAAAACCATTTCTTTGAAAGTCAGAGGTAAATTTACTCACCTTAATTTTCAGCCTAGATTTTATGTTGATTCTGAAGCACTGAATAAAGTCAATTCCAGCAGAGCTGCCTGCTACTGCAGCTGTTCCAGATGTTAATGCAAAGAGGGGCATTTAAAAGGATCTGTTCACTTGAATATGTTGTTTTGAAATTATGCAGATTATATTCGAATATGACTTGATACTTCCCTATTATGTGTTTTTAAGGGAATAGAAAGATGCTACGCTATTAAGTGGTTTATTAACATTTCTAATCACAGCTCTTTGACTTAGAAAATAATTGTTCTATTGTGTGCTGCGAAGCTGCCTGTAAACAACTGGCAAAGGGATATACTGCCTTGCATTCCCCATAGAGAAAATATCAAATTCAATTGATTAATCAAAGGAGACATTCTTTGATGGAACCTTTTCAAACTTTATTAAAGATACTGAATAAACCATAAGCAATCAGAGATCATAATCTGAAATTCTGCTATGCTCGCAAATACAGTAGCTGCTGTGTAAACCTTTAACATAACTCACAAGCCAGAGATGAGATGTATGTGATAATTTTTTTCAGTGCTACACACAATCTTGATTTGAAACATGCAATCTTGATTGGGACCTCAGACCAGTGTAACTCTGTTGACTTTATTGGAGTTGCTCTGGATTGCCACTGGAGTGAGTGATGTTAAAATCAAACCCATTGGTTTTTTTGTTTTTGTTATGTTTTTAATCAGTAATTCAACAACTGAAGTCCTGTGCTTCCTGGCTCTTGCAGAGTTCTTTTCTATGCTCTTCTTGAATGCGGGTAATCTAGCCAGATCCCTGTCCACAAATACACTCAATCCACCCTTCCCCTTCTCCAGAATAAAGGACCGGAGGCCAGGAAAGGGAACAGCTGAAGATTGAAGGTGATGAGGAAGGGATGTTAGCAGGGAGGAAAGGAGAGATCAAGAGGTGAGTTGAGGTGGGGTCAGAAGAGCTGGAGAAGAATTTGGAATGCATCCGATGAAGTGAGCTGTAGCTCACGAAAGCTTCTGCTCAAATAAATTGGTTAGTCTCTAAGGTGCCACAAGTACTCCTTTTCTTTTTGCGAATACAGACTAACACGACTGCTACTCTGAAACCTGTCTTTATTCAGTGAGAAATTCAAAGACCTGATTTCCAGATCCCAGCCTTCACATCCATGGATAGCACACATACAGATGATCAGTTGATATGTAAGTGCAGAGATAGATAGGCTTTGCAGAATTTGATTTTTTGAATAATTGTATTGAATAGTATCCATATTTATTTTTAAGAATTTTGAAACTATTAATTTAACTTTTCACAATTGCAGAAATTCAGGGGGCTGTCAGAAAATAATTATTTAATGGGGGTGAATGGCGAGATTCAAAAAGTTAAAGCTTTATAACTACTAAAACATAAATCATCACCATCACATATCAAAATATACAAAATTAATATCCTTAACACAAACTCCAGTTCTCAAGTAGCATTATTCTTACTTCGCTTATCTGCAAATTTTGATTACTGTGCATGGAAATATTTTTTTCGTTAGTTTGTGCGTGTACAGTGGAATCAACGTTTACCTATAAAAAGCAAATCCTTCCAAGCCTACAAGTGTAACAACTGTCTGTAGTGCGTGTCTGAAAATCTGGGCTTAAATTAACTCTTTTGCAGCTGAGAATGTTCTTATTCATCGTTGGCTGCAGAGGCAGGTCTGGAGGGCGGCAGTGAAGGTGATGCACTGCTAAAGCAGTGCCTTTCCATCTCTTAGGGGTAGAGCAGGGAGGAAAGAGAAACTGTAGCTGCTGCTTGGCTCCCCTGTCTACTCCACAAAGGAGCGGGGTCAAGGGCTACTGCAGAGTTTCCTTGCCCCAAGGAGGGGGAGAGAGGGAAAAGGAAAGAGCTCTGGTAGGCCTCCTCACTCGACCCAAGTGGGGAGAAGAAAAGAGAAACAAGCTCCTGTTGACCTCCTTGACCTCTAGTTGCTCTGTCACCATGGTATCTAACCCTGCCCTGGAACACTGGGAGCAGTGGGAGAGCTGGCGTGTTTCTCTGCTGTTTTGCCCTCTGACTGATTCTCATCTATGGTTGGCGGCAGCTCTCTCCCCACCGCATCTTCCACTCTTTGTGGTCTCCCTGGTAGGTGTTTCCTCCTCCATACTATTCAGTGGGGAAGCAGAAAAAGGAGGCATGAAGAGTAGCTGACAACAGGAGGAGCAGTGGTGGTGCTGATCAGAGAGGACAATCCCATGCAGCAAACGATCCCCATCCAAGCCTTTGAAGGGGAAGAAGCAGATCTGCTGCTGCAAACCCACCTATCCCTAGGATGGGCAGTGGGGAGCAGAGGATATATAGTCTAATATCCTTGGGGATCATTACTATTTGGGACTAGCACTGAGGTAAGTGAGGCTGGGGGAGGGGTTGGGAGTGGGAGAAATCAGGAGTAGGTAAGGATGAGGGTGAAGTAGAAGCTGAAGCCTCTCTTTGAAATGTCAGGTCAGCTCTGCCCTTGGTGATTGGCGCTCTGCTCTCCTCTCTGCCTATAGCATAGATAGAATAGAGAAAAGAAGACAGATCACAAGACAGGCCCATTGGTGTTACAGGTGCTGCTCCCACCACCTGAGCTCGCCTCAGGGAAAAGAGGGCAACCTGGCTACTGAAAACAAACTCTCAATAGCTTGAAGTCTTTTGGATAAAGTGGGATAAAGTGAATAAAGAGGATAAAATGTAAAAGGGAGAGAGTCAAAAATAAGAGGGCCAGACTCTGATACATCAAAGCCCTTAAGCATATGCTTAACTTTAAGCACTTAAATGCTTAGGTCCCACAGAAGCCAAGTTAGCCTTTTCTGAATCAAGGCCTCAGAGAGCAACAGGGAGCCTCACAGGGATATATGGATGGAGTGAAGATATAAAGGACTCCCTTAATATCCTGAGAGTCTAGAAATCATCTTAGCAGATAAGTGAAAGAGACCCTGACTTTAAGCTCTTGTGTTATACAAGGTATTACTATGCTCGAGCAACACCAACAATATGCTAAGTCAGGGGTCGGCAACCTTTGAGAATTGAGCTCAGCACGCCTCCGGTCTGGGGTTCTGTTTGCCGGGTCCTGCCAGCTGGGGTCCCGGCCGCCGGCCCCGCTCAGCCCACTCCCGGCCAGGGGTTCTGTTCACCCAGGCAGGCAGTGGGCTGAGTGGGGCCGGCAGCTGGGACCTCGGCTGGCAGCAGCGTGCCAGTAAAAATCTGCTCACGTGCCACCTTTGGCATGCGTGCCACACGTTGCCCACCCCTGTACTAAGTTTACACACATGAAGCCACAGTCCTTGTCCTGGAGAACTCACATGGTGCATATAGGCATTTATGTGTGCCCAATGCACTGGGGTAAATTTCACGCTCTGGAAATATGCACCAGGCCTTCTCTGTCCTCCCAACAGAAAAGCCCCAGTTTTAGTTTCTCTTCATCCCTGCAGTGCCCATAGCAAAGGAATCACTTAGCACTTTCCAGATTTCCGTTACTAGTTTAAGCTCTCTTTTGGTACTTTTAGCTCCTCAGCTTAACTCATGGGGTACCCAGGAGAGACTATTCCATATGTAACTCCTTTGGGCTCTGAGATGAGGCTAGCCCCTTGGTGGGTGGGGGGTTGTATTATCATCTACATTTGTTTCAATAAAAGATGAGAAAAGCTTCTCAGGCATTTATAACAGTTAGCATTCCATTAGGGTTTTTCAGACTCCATCCCCTCAGTGTCATCTTTCCCCTCTATCTCTCGTTCCTCCTTTTTCTCCATCCTCTTTCTTCTGCTTAATCCCTCCCCTCCTTCTCCATACCCAAGGTCAATGGCCCTTTTTCTTTCCCAGTGTTTGGGAGGACAGAGAAGGCCTGGTGGGTATTTCTGGAGCATAGGATTTACCCCAGTGCATTGGGCTCACACAGGGGCCTATGCACCATGCAGGCCCCATTTAAAGCATTAAAGGCAAAGCGACACTATCCTGCCTCCAGTTAATCCAGTAAGTGAATGTTTCCTCATTAAGGCCAAATTCTGGTACACTCACTCATGGTGGGTGGCACCTTACCCCACACCTAGTTTCATGGGAGTACTTCAGGATTAAGGTGCAACCTAACATGCATAAGGATATCAGAATCTGACCATAAGAAAGGTTGTAAAGGCAGTGTATGTATGGCCTTTAGTTTGGTAATTTAACACCACATAATTCCAATCTGTGTTTCAAGCAATTAAGTTTAAACTGCATGCAGTCACAACAAACTACGTGTAAAGCATTGAAAGGACAGGGTGTGTAGGCGCGGTGGGTGCAATGTTGCATTCCCTTATCTGTGCTCTTGAGGTCTTCTGTGAAAAGAAACATACTAAAATATCCTCCCATATCAAACATCTCTATGTTCCTAGCTTCATCAAGGTCGCAGCTGGAACAAATTAGAAATTAGAATTAGAAAAGGGAATGATAGCAATAGTAAAAATAATACGTTATGTTTTCTTGTCAAATGGATATTGTCCTTTTCACCAGAGTCATTCATTTAGAATTTTAATTTGAATAGGGCTTCTGTGATGTGATTTGCTGCCTGCCATATTGTTCGCTACTTTCTCATATTTTCAGTCTCTTTTCAGTTGTTGTTTTTTTCCTTTATAACTTCTCCCCAGTGGTTGAATCGGGCACTGGTGCTCATTTTTACATTAAATACACAAACTGTGTCTACAGATTTATTGCTAGTAAATTTTCTATTACTAAAGTTAACTGTGTACAAGTGTTGGGAGTGGGGAGGACGACAACAGACTATCAGCAGAGAGTGAACAAGATGGAATATAAAGAAATACTAAGTGTAACTATAAAGCCTTTGATCTCCATTGGAATGATAGCTGGATTCAGTGAAGCATAATACGGGTAATAACATTACTTAGCACTTATAGCAACTTTCATCCCTAGATCAGGTGTGAAAATTCATATGGGAATGTGGCCAGTAAACTATACGTGAGAGAGAGACCTATCAGTAACCTGTGGGCAGATCCTTAGCTGTGTAAATTGTCCTAGCTCCATAGCAGTAAATGAATCTGTGAAGGAGTGTACTGCCTCTTTAAGGGACAGCCTGGAGTGCAGTCAAGGTGGCCCTACCCAGTTCTAGGGCTGGGCTATATAAAGGAAGAGGAAAGCGGGGAAACTGAGCAAGGAAGAGGGGGAGTAGAAATTATTCAGGCTGTAGCAGGTGGTGATTTTCCTCTCAGGTTCCAGGAGACTAGCCTCATCAGACTCAGAAAGTTGGTGTTTTAGCTGTCAGGTATGGGATCTCTGCACCATGCTCCTGAGGTGAGGATCTTGTGTGACAGATATTGCAGTATCTCTGGGGACCATGTTGTATTAAGTTTATGAATGATTTATGGATCATTGTAGGCAAGGAATTGTTGCCCCAGCTCTCCCCAGAACTAAAAATGGGGAGAAGGGGATCATTAAGGTCAATTGCCCAGGTGGTAAACCCCTCCAGAGAAGTACTGCCCCCATGGGGAAGCTAACACATACTGGTTCAAACTGGGTTTTCCATAGACCAAGAGACATGGGGCTTTTGGTGTAAAAAGGCTTTGTTTTAATGGACTTCCTGCTAGTCCAGCAAATGGGGACTCCCTCTGTCCAAGGGAGTGGCCCGGGAGGGGGGGCACACTTGCAGAAGGGTTGGAAAGACTTTTCATCGTAGGGCCCCAGAAAACTGGGGGGTGCCTTCTAGTAAGCTTTTAGCACATGTAGGTGACTCTTATTGGTTTTTATGCGTCTATCTATCTTTGTCATGCTTTTGCCCTAAGATCAAAAGCAGTTTGCTTATGAAAGTTGGTTGATAACTGCTGTACACTGTTCTAGCCTCTGGAGAAGGAGTTAACTACAGGTGCTGGACCCTGGTCAGATGAGCTGGGAAGTTGCAGTGAGATACAGGAGTACTGCAGGGCTAAGCCCCCTGGTCTGTATGGGGAGAGACGTAGGTCTCTGGTCCAAGAGAGGTGGTGGCTGGGAACCCTAAAACCTTAAGTGGTGCCTTCAGTGATGACCCAGGGCAGGGAGTGTCCACCTGTAAAACTGTGACAGACCTTATGAACTATTTCTTGTAACTGCTTCTGTCTGGAAGCCTTACTTTTGTTCTTTTAAAGTGCTGTTTTGTTAATGTACATTGGCAGCTTCTTGGCCTGAGCTGTTAAAGTGAATCTATTGCTGCCAATCAGGGGAGACTAAGGTGGGGTATTCCTGCAGGACTGCATCAGGCCACAAGGGGGTGAAAGGACTGCCCAACAGAGTCTATGACCATTCATATGAGCTGAGGATCTTCCCCCTGGGTTGTAGTATTGGTAATTTAGGCACTTCCTACATTTTTAAAACCTCTTCTGTTTAGAAAATATTGCTTCCCACTATGATTTCTGTGATTTATTCATCCTGTTTTTTTCAGTGCCTGCCCATGCACCCCTGTTGTATGCAATGCTGCAAAATGAAAGCACCTTTATATTCCATTATAATAAGCTAACACGTTAAAACAAAAGAGAGAGCCACTCCATATAACAATTGCTTCACAGGGAGTTACTGACACGTTAAAACTTGAATTATCCTCTATGGAGGAAAATTTTCTAAGGACAAATGCAAAACAAAAGTGATAGTGAAAAAAACCTGACAGTATATTGCACAGTATCATTTATTAGGTCTCTGTAATTGAAAATTTACATCAAACTCGTTAATTTATTATTAAACTCTTCCCTTTTATCTTCTCTGTGTGTGCATGTGTCGTATCCCCTCCCTTTTTCTGTGCTGGGGAATGTTTTACAGTTATGACCATCAATGAGAGATGGTCCAGAACTGTAACCTTAGATCCAAACCCCTGGCTTTATTGGTGCAGGGCATCTCAAAGGGTTTGGGTTTAAATCTCCAGATTCAAACCCATCTCTTTTCTTGATTCTGGATTGGGTCAAAATGGGAAGATGCCTCATTCTGACCTCGATGTGGCTAATATCTTGCAAAAATGGCTATTCTTAGGGGAGGATTACAGCCATTTTGGCCAAATCACATGAGAACATCTTACTAGATTTAAGCACAGTCTATCTGCCACTCAAATGCAAGCCCTGATTCAGCCTCAGACAAACAGTGAACTTTAGTCCTAAACCTATTCACATCTGGATCCAGCTCTAAATATGGTCTCCTTGATCTATTACTAAAATCACTTCATAAAGGGGAGTTTGCACAAAATAGCATTCTCAACCAGCTAGAAACAAGTTGGCTGATGATGGAGACTATCCAAAGGTCATTCTGTCACCTCCTAGAAGATGTGGCTGAGTGGGGAGGGCATCCATGGCTCTTAAGAGCTCAGAAAGTTGTGAGTTTCTTTCCCCAGATGTCTCCATGTGGTTTGTGCCCAGCGGCATGCCCCTATACATTGCAGGTCTCAGTGAGTGATGTATGCCTTTTCTGTCAATCTAAAAGTAGTTTAAAAACTGTCAAGAGCAACAGATAAAATGACCTCAAACAAACCCAGATGAAAGTCCTTTGTTTTTATTTTTGGAGCACTTTGCCAGCTTGATTCTTTCATAACCCAATATAAATTTCAGAATGTTTTATTTCAATACAAATACATGTATATCAGACCTGGCGCTATATTTTAGTGCTAACACTTTGAGCAAGAACATGAACTGAACAAGTTACAAGTGTCCAGAAAATTACATCACTTTTTTCCAAACTTTTAACTCTGTTTTCTCATCTTTATTTAGAATATTCTTTTCTCAAATGGATTTACAACACTTATCCCTATTGCACTAGGATTTATAAATAAAGGGCCTGATCCTGGGAAGTGCTGAGTACTCTCAGTTCCCACTGACTACAGCTGGAGTTACAGATGCTCAAAGCACCTTGCATGAGATGCTTAGCACGTAGCAGGATCTGTTTCAAATACTGTTTGCTGGGTGCAAATAACATGGAAGTCTCCCTGTTTCTAAAATTAAACTGTCTCTTTGCAACTGCAGCTAGTATTGCAGCCAGCTGTGCACAGACTGGCTTCCTGGTGCCTCCTGCAACCTGGGCCCTTCTGTCCCCATTCCAGACAGGTTGCTCTAGGATTTAATCTTTACATTATAGGTCTATCTGCATCTTTTCTTTGCATTGATAGACCTTACATCTTAGGTGTTGATCCCTGCAACTCATTGGGAATGGCACTGTGCAGGTGTCTGCCTGAATGCACTGAACTGCATGATCAGAGACTTATTCTGTAAATGAAGCCAGCTCCCAAAAAGAATATCTCTGCTGTGGTTTTGATGCCATTTAAATTTCTCATTTTACTCTGAAAAGTCTCAGAGATTCCAGGAGAACACCACTCGCTGTGAAACAACTCAGGTAGCTTTTAATAAATCATAGTACCTTTGTGTTATTGAAATGCAAGTGGATTGTCTAAGTCCTGTAATAACAAGTCTTCAATGAGTCCAGAGGCAGCTGATCCAGAGCAGGCAGGGCAGGCAATGCCTACTCTATTTTTCCAGGGTCTGTGCAAATCTCAAAGAGAAAAGCAAGGAGCCTCGTCCCCCAGCATGAAGTGCGATAAATAACATATCAGTTTGTTTGTCCATTTGTAGATGTCACCATGCTTCACTGAAAAAGTCTAGTAGGGCATTAGAGACCCTTAATCACACTCCAGCATTCATCATGAAAGCATTTTCTGAGTCCCTGCACAGCACACTGTTGGTCCCCATAAGCTTCCTGTAGTTGTTATAACATATATACTGCAGTAGTGTCCAGAGGTCCCAATCAGGTGCGGGGTACCATTTTGCAAGATGCTGTACTGTATTCTCTCCTTACTTGCATTTGAACCAAGGATTCCCGGCTTGAAAACCTTCAAAGATTTGTTTGCATACTTGCTACATCAGAGATGCAGGCTCAGGATCAGCTTGCAGCAAGAATGAAAGAGCAGAGATTCCAGGAAGGGTATGAAAGGGGGTGATGGAGTATAGAAATGCAGTAAGCTTCCCCAGCAAAGGTTTGAGGCTTTTCATGATGCAACATAGCAGGTGGACAAAAGAGAAAATGTCAAAGACAAGATAAGGGAGACAGGAAATGGCAAAGCCTCCTGATTCCAGATCATCACTCTCAGAAGTTAAGAAGATAAATGGAAAAGGCTACCACTGATGTTTTAATGGTACCAAAAATGAAAGGACAGATTCTGCCTTTAGTAAATTATAGAATCATAGAACTGGAAGGGACCTCAAGAAGTCATCTAGTCCAGTCCCCTGCACTCGTGGCAGGACTAATTATCTAGACCATATCTGACAGGTGTTTGTCTAACCTGCTCTTAAAAATCTCCAATGATGGAGATTCCACAACCTCCCTAGGCAATTTATTCCAGTGCTTAACCACCCTGACAGTTAGGAAGGTTTTCCTAATGCTCACCCTAAACCTCCCTTGCTGCAATTTAAGCCCATTGCTTCTTGTCCTAGCCTCAGAGGTTAAGAAAAACATTTTTCTTCCTCCTCCTTGTAACAACCTTTTATATACTTGAAAACTGTTATCATGTCATAGAATCATAGAATATCAGGGTTGGAAGGGACCCCAGAAGGTCATCTAGTCCAACCCCCTGCTTGAAGCAGGACCAATTCCCAGTTAAATCATCCCAGCCAGGGCTTTGTCAAGCCTGACCTTAAAAACCTCTAAGGAAGGAGATTCTACCACCTCCCTAGGTAACGCATTCCAGTGTTTCACCACCCTCTTAGTGAAAAAGTTTTTCCTAATATCCAATCTAAACCGCCCCCACTGCAACTTGAGACCATTACTCCTCGTTCTGTCATCTGCTACCATTGAGAACAGTCTAGAGCCAACCTCTTTGGAACCCCCTTTCAGGTAGTTGAAAGCAGCTATCAAATCCCCCTCATTCTTCTCTTCTGCAGGCTAAACAATCCCAGCTCCCTCAGCCTCTCCTCATAAGTCATGTGTTCTAGACCCCTAATCATTTTTGTTGCCCTTCGCTGGACTCTCTCCAATTTATCCACATCCTTCTTGTAGTGTGGGGCCCAAAACTGGACACAGTACTCCAGATGAGGCCTCACCAATGTCGAATAGAGGGGAACGATCACGTCCCTCGATCTGCTCGCTATGCCCCTACTTATACATCCCAAAATGCCATTGGCCTTCTTGGCAACAAGGGCACACTGCTGACTCATATCCAGCTTCTCGTCCACTGTCACCCCTAGGTCCTTTTCCGCAGAACTGCTGCCTAGCCATTCGGTCCCTAGTCTGTAGCGGTGCATTGGATTCTTCCATCCTAAGTGCAGGACCCTGCACTTATCCTTATTGAACCTCATCAGATTTCTTTTGGCCCAATCTTCCAATTTGTCTAGGTCCTTCTGTATCCTATCCCTCCTTCCAGCGTATCTACCACTCCTCCCAGTTTAGTATCATCCGCAAATTTGCTGAGAGTGCAATCCACACCATCCTCCAGATCATTTATGAAGATATTGAACAAAACCGGCCCCAGGACCGACCCTTGGGGCACTCCACTTGATACCGGCTGCCAACTAGACATGGAGCCATTGATCACTACCCGTTGAGCCCGACAATCTAGCCAGCTTTCTACCCACCTTATAGTGCATTCATCCAGCCCATACTTCCTTAACTTGCTGACAAGAATACTGTGGGAGACCGTGTCAAAAGCTTTGCTAAAGTCAAGAAACAATACATCCACTGCTTTCCCTTCATCCACAGAACCAGTAATCTCATCATAAAAGGCGATTAGATTAGTCAGGCATGACCTTCCCTTTGTGAATCCATGCTGGCTGTTCCTGTTCACTTTCTTCTCATGCAAGTGCTTCAGGATTGATTCTTTGAGGACCTGCTCCATGATTTTTCCAGGGACTGAGGTGAGGCTGACTGGCCTGTAGTTCCCAGGATCCTCCTTCTTCCCTTTTTTAAAGATTGGCACTACATTAGCCTTTTTCCAGTCATCCGGGACTTCCCCCATTCGCCACGAGTTTTCAAAGATAACGGCCAATGGCTTTGCAATCACAGCCGCCAATTCCTTCAGCACTCTCGGATGCAACTCGTCCGGCCCCATGGACTTGTGCATGTCCAGCTTTTCTAAATAGTCTCTAACCACCTCTATCTCCACAGAGGGCTAGCCATCTCTTCCCCATTTTGTGATTTTTTTTGCCCAGCGCAGCAGTCTGGGAGCTGACCTTATTAGTGAAAACAGAGGCAAAAAAAGCATTGAGTACATTAGCTTTTTCCACATCCTCTGTCACTAGGTTGCCTCCCTCATTCATGTCCCCTCTGAGTCTTCTCTTTTCCAGACTAAACTAACCCTTTTCCAATCTTCCCTCATAGGTCATGTTTTCTAGATCTTTAATCATTTTTTTTTGTTCTTCTCTGGACTCTCTCCAGTTTGCCCACATCCTTTCTGAAATGTTGCACCCAGAACTGGGGACAATACTCCAGTTGAGGCCTAATCAGGGCGGAGTAGAGTGGAAGAATTACTTCTCATGTCTTGCTTACAACACTCCTGCTAATACATCCCAGAATGATGTTCACTTTTCTTGCAACACCGTTACACTGTTGACTCATATTTAGCTTGTGGTCCACTCTGACCCCCAAATCACTTTCCGCAGTACTCCTTCCTAAGCAGTCATTTCCCATTTTTTATGAGTGCAGTGGATTGTTCCTTCCTAAATGGAGTACTTTGCATTTGTCCTTATTGAATTTCATCCTATTTACTTCAGACCATTTCTCCAGTTTGTCCAGATCATTTTGAATTTTAATCCTATCTTCCAAAGCAGTTGCAACCCCTCCCAGCTTGGTATCGTCCTCAAACTTTGTAATTATACTCTGTGTGCCATTATCTAAATCATTGATGGAGATATTGAACAGAACTGGACCCAGAAATGATTCCTGCGGGACCCCACTCATTATACACTTCCAGCATTACTCTGAACCACTGATTACTTTCTGGGAACAGTTTTCCAACCAGTTTTGCACCAACCTTATAGTAGCTCCATCTCGGTTGCATTTCCCTAGTTTATTTCTGAGAAGGTCATGCAGGACAGTATCAAAAGCTTTACTAAAATCAAGATATACCACGTCTACTGCTTGCCCCCTATCCACAAGCCTTGTTATCCTGTCAAAGAAAGCTATGAGGTTGGTTTGACATGATTAGTTTTTGACAAATCCACGCTGGCTGTTACTTATCACCTTATTATCTTCTTGATGTTTTCAAATTGATTGCTTAATTATTTGCTCCATTATTTTTCCAGGTACAGAAGTTAAGTTGACTGGTCTGTAATTCCCTGGGTTGTCCTTATTTCCCTTTTTATAGATTGGCACTATATTTGCCCTTTTCCAGTCTTCTAGAATCTCTCCTGTCTTCCATGGCTTCTCAAAGATAATCACTAATGGCTCAGATATCTCCTCAGTCAGCTCCGTGAGTATTCTAGGATGCACTTCATCAGGTCCTGGTGACTTGAAGACATCTAATTTGTCCAAATAATTTTTAACTTGTTCTTTTCCTATTTTAGCCTCTTCTGATCCTACCCCATTTTCACTGACATTCACTACGTTAGATGTCCAATCACCACCAACCTTCTTGGTGAAAACCGAAACAAAGAAGTCATTAAGCACCTCTACCATTTCCACATTTTCTGTTACTATTTTTCCCCCCTCATTGAGTAATGGGCCTATCCTTTCCTTGGTCTTCCTCTTGCTTCTAATGTATTTGTAGAATGTTTTCTTGTTACCCTTTATGTCTCTATCTAGTTTGATCTAATTTTGTGCCTTGGCCTTTCTAATTTTGTCCCTACATGCTTGTGTTGTGTGTTTATATTCATCCTTTGTAATTGGACCTAGTTTCCACTTTTTGTCGGACTCTTTTTTTATTTTTAGATCATTGAAGATCTCCTGGTTAAGCCAGGATGGTCTCTTGCCATACTTCTTATCTTTCCTACGCAGTAGGATAGTTTCCTCTTGTGCTCTGAATAATGTCTCTTTGAAAAACTGCCAACTGTCTTCTATTGTTTTTCCCCTTAGACTTGATTCCCATGGGATCTTACCTACCAACTCCCTGAGTTTGTTAAAGTCTGCCTTCTTGAAATCCATTGTCTTTATTTTGCTGTTACCTACTATTGCTTAGAATCATGAACTCTATCATTTCATGATCTTTCACCCAAGCTGCCTTCCACTTTCAAATTCTCAACCAGTTCCTCCCTATTTGTCAAAATCAAATCTAGAACAGCCTCTTCCCTGGTAGCTGTCTGCACCTTCTGAAATAAAAAATTGTCTCCAATACATTCCAGGAACTTATTGGGTAACCTGTGCCCAGCTGTGTTATTATCCCAACAGATGTCTGGGTAGTTGAAGTCCCCCATCACCACCAAGTCCTGTGCTTTGGATGATTTTGTTAGCTGTTAAAAAAAAAAGCCTCATCCACTTCTTCTTCCTGGTTAGGTGCTCTGTAGCAGACCCCCTACCATGACATCACCCTTGTTTTTTACCCTTTTATCTTTACCCAGAGACTTTCAACAAGTCTGTCTCCTATTTCCATCTCAGTCCAAGTGTATACCTTTTTAATATATAAGGCAACATGTTATCCCTTTTTTCTCTGCCGATCCTTCTTGAGCAAGCTGTACTCTTCTATACCTATATCCCAGTCATGTATATTACCACGTCTCTGTGATGCCAACTATGTCATAGTTGTGTTTATTTACTAGCATTTTGAGTTCTTCCTGCTTATTCCCCATACTTCTTGCATTATATACAGACATCTAAGATACTGATTTGATTCCCCCCCCCGCCCCAGTTCCGTCTTGTGTCTCCTTTATCCCTGATATAACAGCCCATGCTCCCCCCAAATTCCAAACTTTCTCCCAGGTCTCCATGTTCTTGACTTACCTGTGGGCTTTGGTCACCTGCCCAAATCCAGAGTAACTGCAGTGAGCCCAATTAAATTGAGTAATTTACATCAGTGTACAGAGAGCAGATTTTTCTCCTGACGTAGGTGTGATGATGTTAGTCATTTGGATTAGGATTATCCAACCGCAGATACAAACTCAACAAATTATTTGCCTTGCTATCTGTAATATGTTAATGAAAGTGTTAAACTGTGACAGAGACAAGCCAAGCCAGGAACGATAAGCTTGTCTTGGAGAATTTTGGTATTACAAACAAAAGGATACAAAACTGTGTCCAAGGTAAATATTGATATGACTCAAGAGGAACTAGTAAAACTTGCAGTATTTTCAGCTTCATTACATGTGGGAGATGTTTATTATAAAATATGAAACATTGGCGTGCAAATGACTTACAGAGTAGAGTTATTTTTATGTTAACCAATTTGGAAGAATGACATCTTTTGAAAGGAGATGTAAGGTGGGTGCATGTTTTTTGTGAAACATGGAAAAAGTGTAATGTAATAAAAATACAAATGAGTAAGTAATTATGGGACATTCAGAGTAGATTTAGACGAATAGATGCTCCCAATTCGTCACTATTCCAGAATCCATCCATTGACTGCTGAACTTACTCCCACTACAGCTTCAAATTTACCCCCTTACTCCATATAGGGTATGTCTACGTTGGGAGGTGCTTCTCAGCATGGGGAGACAGACACGTGCTAGCTCGGGTTGAGCTAGCATGCTAAGAATAGTAGTGTGGCTGCCATGACATGGGTGAGTTGCCTGAGTACAATCCTGGCCAATCCCCTGGGTATGTACTTGGGCAGCAAGCCCAAGCCTCCACTGCAGCCACCCTGCTATTTCTAGTGCACTAGCTCAAGCAGAACTAGCATGTGTCTGTCTAGTCCTGCAGGGAAGCACGCTTCCAGCTGCTGTGTAGCCATACCCATAAAGTCACATTTGTTGAGAGGCTCAGCAAAAACACAATGACATCCAGAAGGGCATTCCTCAAAGACAAACTAGGCTGAGAGAAGAATGTTGACGCAAATGGAAACTACAAGGAGTAGTTGTCAGTGCTGGGCCCTGTGAGATGGCTCTCAGCCAAGATCTACAATGAGCAAGGAAAGAAATAGGAGGAAAGCTATTAAAATAAATCAAGATCAAATAAGACATCAAATAATGTTGTTGTTGTTTTTTCAAATGTGATTGAT
The DNA here is from genome assembly GCF_965152235.1 of Eretmochelys imbricata. NCBI lineage: Eukaryota > Metazoa > Chordata > Testudines > Cheloniidae > Eretmochelys > Eretmochelys imbricata. The sequence goes on from NC_135578.1 coordinate 77,569,588, forward strand.
TTTGTGTTCACTAAACCATTGACTGGTTCTCTTTTAAGAATATTGGGTGCGGGGGACGGACTAAAAACCAGATACACATAATTCCTTGAAGATTTTTTGTTGTTGTTTGTTATCTTTTTGCACCTTACTCTTAATGTTGTCTTTACACCAGGTCTGTCACTTTTCTTTTCTTTTTTTTCAGGATATCATTACATGTGTACTGACTTGTAAGTAAGAAATTGCAACCATAAACATTCAGATTGTTACATGGACCGTGTTTTTTAAAAATTACATAGGAAAATTCCACAACTCTAGTTAATTTTCACAGATCAGATCAGATCCTCAACTGATGTAAACTGGCGTAGCTCTATGGGTTCCAGTGCATTTGTTTCAATAAAGTAGTTCCTCAGTTGAGTGTGTTTCAGGACAAATGACTTGCTATGGAAGATAATGTTCTTGGAGAACAGAATATCTTCTTGGTCCTATAATACTCAGGAGGGTCTTAAGCAATAGATAACTAACATGGTAGGCTGGAGTTCTGGAGAAATGTAAAACCAAAGAAATTAAAAGAGGGTCCCCCCTTCCCCACCATTTATGGGGGGTCTGCCAGGAAAATATTTTAAAAGCTATGGATTATTTATTTAAAATCAGATAGTTTCTGCATCCTTTGGCAATGGTTGTGAAGTCACATTGCAGATGATAGTAGGCATTGAGAAGTCCACAGCCCTTTCAGGAGCTGAAGCAAACTGGTCACTGGAATTTTCAGGTTCAGTTCAGTAGTCCCAAGCCAAGGTGTTTGAGTACCCTGGTAGTTTATGAACCCCAGCACACAGAAGAGTCTTCCATTTAAGATTTTTCCTATTCACAAATTTGTATTTATTTTGAATGGTGTTTTTTGTCACAAGAACGTGGTGTTAAAAAGACAATACATTGAAGTTGTAAACATTTAAGATCCCTTCTTTAAAACATGTCTAAAAATGTTGCTGTTGGTGGGGGATAATTCCCTGAATGTTGTCAAATTATGAAAACCCACCCCAGGAGGGGAATTCTTGAAGCTGCACGTTTATTTGGGGGGTATGGCTAATAAACACTGTACAGCATGGTGATCTGTCTATGTAGAATGGAGTTTTACTGTACTGTGTACTCTGGAAGTAAACAGGGTTTTTGTTCCCCCAGCTAACTGCCTCTAAGCTTGTATCTCTCACACCAACTCCTTGTTGTTCACACTTCACTTTCCTTGTGAATCTTTCTTTGCGGGGAAAGCATGTTACCAAAAGGACTGATCTTATGATCTTTAAACCTTAAAAAAAAAAAAAAAAAAGAGTGAATTCTGGATTATCTATGACACTTTGGAAATTCAGACAATTGTTTCTGCTGTGTCACTCTATTTATCTTTTCCTTTTGTTCTCTTTTCATTTCTGCTTCACTTTTTAAAATATGTTTCTAGGCTTGGTGGAGATGAGGGATCTGCACTTCCTCCATTCAAAGGTTTAAAAATGTCCCTTTGTAATGTACAAGAGCACATACATTTCTTTATTGTGACTATGTCTAGCTATAAACTATAAAATGAGGTAGAGATCATATTGATTCATATGTTTTAAGGGTATTGCTCCACTTTCTCTGTATTATTGAAGTAATGATCAGTCGCTTATTTTAAAAGGATTTATAAAAGTAGACCCAACAGAGAAATAACTTGGTAGAAAATAACTCTGCATTTCAGAAGGGTTTGGGTTTACCAAAATTTTCAGGGCCTGTGATCCTCTAGCTGCAGGGCATGGTGCAGAGGCCTCTCCTCCTTTAGCACCCCCTGCTGACAGCCAGTCCAACCTTCTTATAGATTCATAGATACTAAGGTCAGAAGGGACCATTATGATCATCTAGTCCGACTTCCTGCACAGCGCAGGCCACAGAATCTCACCTACCCACTCCTGCGAAAAACCTCTCACCTTGCAACTCAGCCCTCCAGACAAGTCACTTTTAATCCTGCCTCTTGTGGGGAAACCCAAGGTCAATATGCTACCGGTCTGGCAGCATCACACTGGAGGTTCAGCTCAATATCAGGCTTTTGGGTCTCCTAGCCTTTGGCTCTGGGAGGCAGACAGAGAAACCCAGGCCTGTGCCCTACTTTGGGTTCCAGCTCAGGGACCTTGTATGAAGCAGATGAGATCTGTTTGTTCAGAACCTCTGCTGTATCCATGGGCTGCTTCCTACGGTGGCCTGCAGCTAGGCTTTTCTCACAGGCTTGCTTCATAACGGCTGGAGCCAAGCTCATGGAAAAACACAACAGCAGGAGTAGAAAGGGTCATCCAGGTCCATAGATAAAAATCCCAGTTTTAAGGTAGCTCTAAGAGTGAACATAAGAACTGCCATTCTGGGTCAGACTAATGGTCCATCTTGCCCAGTATCCTGTTTGAGACGGTGGACAGGACCAGAGCTTCAGCGGAGTGTACAAAGAAGGGCAAGTGGAGTGATCCATCCCATCTTCCTCTCCTGGCTTCTGGGAGTCAGAAGGGTCACCCTGAATATGGGGTTGCATCCCTGCTCATCTTTGCTAATAGCCATTGATGGACCTATCCTCCATGAACTGATCTTGTTCTTTTTCAACTCAATTATAGTTTTGGCCTTCGCAACATCCCCTGGCAATGAGTTCCACATGTTAATTGTGCACTGTGTGAAAAAGTACTACTTTGTATTAAACAGAGGGTGACCCTTGGTTTTTGTGTCATGGAGAAGGGTAAATAACACTTCTCGATGCACTTTTTCCACACCGTTCATGATTTATAGACCTCTGTCCTATCCCCTCTTATTTCTCTCTTTTCTAAGCAGCCCTAATCTTCCATCTGTCCTCATATGGAAGCTATTTCATACCCTTGCTCATCTTTGTTGCCCTGCTGTGAACCTTTTCCAGTTCCACTATATCCTTTTTGAGATGGGGTGACCAGAATTGGACACAATATTCAAGGTGGGGTTCACCATGGATTTATATAGTGACATTAGGATATTTTTCTGTCTTATTTTCTATCCCTTTCCTAATGTTGTTAGCTTTTTTGACTGCTGCTGCATGTTTAGCTGAAGAGGGATAGACTAACCTCAATATCTGGGCAGGCACAGTGATTCCAATGATGAATCAACAGCACAGAAGTCATCAAGGGCCACCACTAGAGTGTGATCAGCCCTTTAGCCTTTGTCCCTCCATACTGAGCTTGCTTTGGCCAACACTGTGCTGTGAAGGCCATCATTATGTCTCATTGCTGCCACTGGGCATGGCAGCATGGAATTCTTCTGCAGGGAAGATTTACTGTTGGTGTAAACATGTTGCTTAGATATTGGAAGCCTCCTGAGAAGGAACAGATTCTCCTTCCATACCCCCACCCTGTCAGTCTTTCTGTCTACCCTGCCTCACCCACACATATTGCTATTCTATTTTTTCCTGATAATATTCACCCACTCTTCCCACCTTAAATATTTTATTCTAATTATGAGGTTTTCACAAGTCCACTGCATGATTCTGGAATGCATAGACTATTAAGATTTTGCCAGGTGGTAACCTTCTTTACGAAGTCAGAGAGACTGAGCCCATTATAGCATGAAGCATTTAAAGAGCTACAGATATTTGAAAGAAAGAATTCAGTGCTCTGAACAGATAGTCTTTTTGTATAAGAATTTCAGGCTTGCTGGAATACTACGTACTAGGGAGAGAGTTATCAAATGTATTACTTGATGTTTATTATCATTCAAAATGATAATAAACATAGCAACATCAACAGTTGTTTTCTTCTGATCAGCTAAATGTATTTTGATCTTTTGGATTTTAATCGCCTGAACCTTCAATCAATGTCTAGCCTACTAGTAGCAGTTGATTCTCAAGAAATTCCATTGGTCCTACAGCCATGGAGTCCTGCAGCCAAGATGAGAAGAACATTCATACCTCTGTGACATAAATGAAAACACAAGTTTTTACACAATTCACACTGTGATTTTATTAGCTAGATAATTCCCTTATCTAGAGAGTACTTAGTTCTTTGTTTCAACACAACTACTAGCTACCCCATCTTAATGAGACACACCTCTAAATCTGGAGAAAATCTGCCATGGTGACCCCATAAGGTTGTAGCAGCCACTGTTAGCTGGGGGATTGTCCTTCGCTGTGTTTCAACCTTTTCCCAGAGTTCCAAAGGTTGATTCTGCAAAAGCATACCAGTATTTAATTAAAAACCTGAAACAGAACTAAACTGTATATATAGCAATTAATAAAATTAGCAACAGATGCTGAAACAACAAAACTCTGATGGCTGTCTTTTGTGTATGTGTGTGCTCAGTACAACTTCCAACCCTAAACCGGATGCCAGGTTGACAGTTGGCATTCTCAGAAACATATGCATCTGATATGTCATTGGCACTGCCTGTTCACCTTTGGACAAACTTTCACATCTTGCAAATGCTTCAGAAAGCTTCAGTTAGTGCACAGATTTTGTGCCAGGTCCTTGCAAGTATTTTGCATTATACCTAACTATAAGCAGCCTCTCTGTGACTGAATTTTCTCTGCCCACACCTCCACCCCCAACTTAGTAAACTGTGCACATACCAGCTGGTCAGTGTGAAAATCTCCACCCATTTATTTGGATACTGTACCTTACTGTGTGTTGTTGTAAAGTCAGGCACAATAACAAGACTTTTTTTTATATGAATAAGTTAATGACGCTAGAGCGATTTTGTGCTATCTGAGGATCTCACTTAGATCTGTATCCAGAAAGATACAACTGTGTCATTTATTGCTCATTCATTATTACTGCTATCTTTCAATAAGGCCATAAATTAAGGTTAAACTTGACATTCCTTCCAGAGATAAATGATCGAGAACAATTCTCTTTAAGCAGTGTAGTAAAGGAGGAGTCAAAAGTGAGAACCTTTAAGAGACAACCTGAGCTTTTAAAATGATGTGTTTGGCTCTTAGAGTCTTTGGTGATGGTGCATTAGAAATTCCTGGATATACAAACTGAATAAAAACCTTGTGTGTGGATTTGCTACTGTTCTCTTTAATTTCTCGACAAAACACAGCATGCAGTCAACAAAGGAATGTTGTGTGTCAATAAAAACGTACATTGATCATCATCAAACAAGTTGATGATGATCAATGTATATTTGACTGGGTCTAATTTTGCACCTGCAATTCTGCATGCAATTTAAGTCAGTTAGAAAGCAAAGTTCCTGAGTTGAGTAACCCGGTGACCTATTCTGAGGGCACAAATGATTATCGATTTAAAAAAAAATTACATTTGCATTTCTTTGCACCACAAAAATAGGGGCCTGGTTAGGAATGAGCTGAAAATCTGGCCCTATGCAACTGTTCAGTGTCTGTGTGTATGCCTATCTTGGGGTTTTATAGGATCACCCATTACAGTAATGACTTAGCATCTGCCACATAAAATCAGCAGCAAAAGCGAAGTCCCTAGTGGACTTCCTGAAGTCTCTGACCCTTCTCCCTGTGTGGGGTGAAAACTCTGCTTGGGGTGGAGGGCCATTTTTGGGGAGTGAGGGGGTTAGGAATAGAAGGGATGGTCTTATTGTGAGCATCACTTATGGTGGAAAGCCTTTCTCAAAGAAGAAGTTTTGGCATAGTTTCCTAATGAGGGCCAGATTCAGGATTTGCCTGCTCTCTTCTGGAAGATTGTTCCATAGTTACTTGATAGCTGGGGACAAAGAGTTCTCTGTTACATGCTTTGTCCTGGGCTTAGTGATGCGCATTGTCCCTGAGACACACAGCTGTCCTGGTGGTTCATAGATCATAATTCAGTCTTTGATGTAGCTGGGGTGTGATCCATTAATTGATTTGAGAAATATGATCGAGGCCTTACACTGGCCTTGGTAATCAGTGATGGGACTTTAGCATGGGCTTCCTGTGTTCATGGCCGCCTAAGCCATGGAGAAGGGAGGCAGGTGTATTCTGTAATGCTGGAGCCCGTGCATCATTTTCACTCTCAGCTTCAGATACAATAAGTTACCCAGCCTGGAGCAGTGACAAGGTACCATGGTCCAAGCACTGAAGTCATGCCAGGGCCCATAAAGTTATTGGGGTCCAACCAAACAGAGTGGTACTCTGGCACTTCACCTGGTGCATGGACTTGCTATGCTACTCACTCACATTTGGCCCAGCCACCCTTTCGTCATGACTGGGGGGTGGCCAGGCCAAATCTGAGTGAATGGCATTGCAACTTGGTGCATGGGGTCACAGTGCCACTAGGGGCCCCATCACCCCTCCATTATGAAGGAGGGTGGCTGGGCAGGCCAAAGCCGAGTGGCGCTGTGACTCCATGCACCAGGTCACAACTCTACTCACCATTCAAATTTGGCCCATTCCACTTGAGTGTATGGGATGATGGGACCAAGAAGAGCCACTAGGCAACTAGGATTGGAAGGAGCCACCATAACCCAGGACAGGAGTGGAGCACTGAGCCAAGGGATGAAGGTGCCAATGAGTGGCCAGGAAGGTCCTGGGGCCAATGGACCAGGAGCTGCGGGGCAAGCTGCAGGTGGGCTATGGGTGAATGGGGAGTGTTTGGGGAGGAGGGGAAGAAGGATAGAGGGTGAACGAGGGATGTTGAGGGCAAGCAACATTTCTGATTTCGGAATCGGAAACCTATTCTTGCACCAGGACGCTCTGGGCCTTATTCCACCGGCCTGGAGGTGATAAAGGCATGGCTCACTGTGACCAGGTCCTCATCCATGAGGAAGGGACAATGTTTCCGAGAAAGCTGGACATGAACAAGTTATTTTGGGAAACAGAAGCTACCTGGTCATCCAAGCTGAGTTGAGGAGTCAAACAGGACCCCTGGGTTTCACACTACTGTGCTGTACACTTTCAAAAGAAAATGGCCACAACCTCAGGCCCAGCTCTTTGAAGAGGTTCTTCATTCTGACCAGTATTGCTTTGATCTTGCTGAGTTATTCTTGAACCAGCTGCTCTTCATCCAAGAACTGATTTCCTGTAGGCAAGTATGAGTATAAAAGCATCTGCCTTCAACAGCTGGCATGTCATTTTCCTGCCAGTATCCTATATCAAACCTACTTCTTGTTTATAAGCAAGGAAACGTTGGTGGCAAGTTGGGGCTGCTGAGTCTGGAAGTTCTGCAAATTCATAGCCCCTCAGAATGGGAAAAATTCAAATATTCTTTGAGCCCAACCATGCCAGGCAAGCAGCTCCCTTCTGCACCCTGCAGGAGACCAGAAAAGGCAAGACACATGGTGACAGAGTGCAGAGGAACTGCCTGCTCTGCAGTACACAAAGAGTGAAGTCCATCTTGCTTAGCCCCTACCCCTTTACAGGGAGGCATTCAGGGCAAGGGATATAAGAGGAGTGTTTGGGGACAGTGGCTCCCTGCTCAACCGTGGGATGATCCCCAGAATGCAGTAATGCTTCTCCTGCTGATGCTACCTCGTTGTGGGTTGTATTTATAAAGATGCCCTCCTGCTGAACAGGCCGCCGTGCCTGTAGCTCTGTTTTGCTCCTGCTTCAGCACCCCCCCAGCATGCAGCTGCATATTTCATTTGGGGGGAAGGATTACAGTGGCTGCTTTTAAAAGAAGTAGTACAAAAAAGCCAGGCAAGCACCTTACCACAATTAGAGATCTCATTCAATGCCATTAATGACAGTGAAAATTGCTAATATTTAATTAAAGGAAACGTCACTGAATCAATGGGACTGGTATAAAATAAAACAAAGTTCCTTTCCCTGAGGCACCCATCTGTCAATCTGGTGCTAGGGGGTTAATGGGGAAACCTCAGTTCTAAGCTGCTAAATGTTTTGCCTTGTTTTTTCTAAAATGGAGGAAACACTAGGAATACTGTATCAGGGGATGGACATAGCCTAATCCAAAGGAACATCCTGGATAATCACCCCTATTTCTCTTGAGCTGCGGTTTTGATACTATGGTGTGTTCTGGGAGGTATTTCTAATGGAAGGAACACCAGCCACCATCAGGAAACTTCCCTGCCCTCAGCATATGGCGGAGGAAGCAGGAAAGGGAATGGGGCTGGGGGTTGGTATTGGTGTGGCAGGGTTAAAACACTTCAGCTAGAGCTAGGAGGGCTCCCCCCCAAGCTGTGCACAATTTGGCAGCATAGGTGAAATACAAACTAGACTCAGGAGTCCCAGTTTTACAGGTAGCAAATTAATTTATGTTTTGAGATGTTACATGTAAAATGTTCAGTAAAGAAACACCATGTTCAATAAAGAAAGATACTATGTAGGACCAAGGAGACGGTTAAAATCTTGCCCCCAAAATAAAAGACAATTAGCAAACATTTGAGGCCAAATTTCCCCCACGTTGATTCTTCTGCTAGTAAACATCATCCTGGTTATACCTATATTCTTTGTTGTCATAGGTCTGCCTCACAAAACCTTCTTTTAGATGCATTAGTGAATATAACTGTCTTAGGACTTATCTGTATTAGAGATATTTGCACTGATGTAGCAAATTGGTGTAGTTACCCTGATGCAATTTAGAGTCTAAAGAAAGCATCTGAAAATGTCCCTTTAAGAATGGACTGTGCCAAGGTACCAGAAATAGGTGAATCTGATTTAGCATCCAATCAAAATTATTAATCAGCAATTTAAAAAAAACTGATTTAAGATGGTAGACAACTAAATTGATTGTTCTTAGTCAATTATTTGAAAAATGTATTCCTGTGGACTGCATTTTCTAGAGCTGGAAGAGCAGAAGGTTTCTCATAGGATTGTGAATACGATATTTAAGTTATGTTAGAATTTATTGCCTTATCGCATAACAGAAAACGGTGGCCAGATTTTTAAAGATGCATTAACTCAGCCTATGTTACTGGCATAATTTTGCCCTTACAAACCTGGAGGCATTTTTATTTATTTTGTGAACTAGCCCCAAACAGTGTTTGCCTGAAGCGTAATTTATGACTAAGAAAAATAGCAAGGCTATAAGTAACAATCCTTGATTAGACTGTAAGCTTTTGCAGCAGGAACTGCTGTTTGTTAGATGTTTGTACAGCACCTAGTACAATGGGACCCTGACCTTGCTAAAGCCTCTAGATGCTATCACAACATGAATGTTAAGAAATGGTAAGTGTAGAAAGGTGGAGGCACTAGGATAACTCTTTTATCCTATATTGGACTTACGAGATCAGGGTTAAAAATCCCAGTTAGCATCTGAACTGTGATTTTATTTTCATTTATATAAAAGGATTTTAAATCCTCAAAAACACTGCATTTTTTTAAATAGGTCACAGCACACTGGGTGTTGGCAAAAGCTGCATTTATCACAGGAGAAAGACACGCTCAAATAATATAAAACAAATAACAGAAAAATCAAAGTTAGAGAAACACGTGTTTTTAACTCAGCGTTGATGAGTGTCATATTTTTGTTTCAGGAAAGTGGGCCTTCGTGAAGCTGTAGGTATGATCCAGAGACTCTAGGTAACAAACTCTGCAGTTCAGCAAAACATCACTATTTCACACCACATAGGCTGGTGCAAAGAGTTTCTGATGTTTCAGTTCACACAGGTTCAGGGCCCCCTGAACTGTGATTTAAATTTTTTGGGTTCATTGATATTTCAAAAACAAAAAAATCACAAAATTTCGTCTAAAACCATAAATCCAGCCCAGGATTCCTCAAAACAAAGTTAAGCCTTGAGCAAATGTTTCTCAAGTCAGCAAACCTTTTGACAAACCTAGAAAATGTTTCCAGTTTGAAAATAAGACCCCAAACCAGGTGATTTTTGTATGGGTTGGGATTTTGCTACTGAGATTCTCTCTAGTTCTAAGCTAAATCCCCTCCACATGCTCTGATTGTGCTTTCACTGTTCATATTTTCTGCTGACATTCTAATTCTTCACTGACAACAAAGCAAACACATAAAGATAATAAATACAGATCTTTAACTGTATTTATAGCGCACCCAGTAAAAGCAATTTTGGGGTTTATTCAAGTTCTGCTTATGTCCATTCATATGTATCAATTTGTACAGAGCCTATTATTTTAAAGCATTAAAACAATGTAAAAATCCACATATTATATTTTTATATTGCAGAAAATTAATCCAGAATAAGAAAAAAATTATGCCACATACATTTTTTGTACATTAGCAGAAAAATGGTGATTTTTTTTTTGCTGATCGTTAACACCTCACCACACCTAATGTGATATCAGAATTTCACTTGCCCAAGGAAATTGGAAGTATCAGGACACATCCTGATGTTGCCTTAATTTAAAACTGCTGCCAGGATCTGCAAAATGTAGCAGCTTTAAAGCAAATGGTTGAATTAAAATTATACCAAACCCTTAAAGGTTCTGCCTTGTCTAACTGGTGTATATCAAGTAGCAAAATAAAATATGATCCTGGTATAAGAGTATCTGAAAATACATACAATCCTGCAACAGTAAAGTTAAGGACAGTCTAAGCTTTTTCTTAAGTGCCCTTATTTAAAGCTTTAGCTCAGCTAAGTGGAGACACCTGGTGTTTGTTGTTGCAATTCCACTAATACATCAAAGGTCAGAAAGCAGAAGTGTAATGCTGTCAACTGGGCAACTATGGAAAGAGCACCTCCCAATGTATCTGGGAAAATAATCTACCCCTGCAAGGGTCTTCCACAAGCCTAACGTTTGTTCTTGCATTCTTTGTGTAATTAAAAAGGCAATGTGAATAGATAAGTGCTTTGAATTGACACCCACCAATACTGCATGTATTTAAGGGGGGAAATGCCTCCTTCTGTCAGGTATTAAGTAAAAGTGCTAACTTTTGTGTAATAACTGTTTTGTAATACTTAATAAGTAGCTTGTGTAACACAGTTCCAAGGGAGGGAAAGTTTATACAAGGCCAAAAGAATATTAAAGTTTCACTATAGAAGAAATACTAGGGCTGCCAAGGCCTGATTAGTCATAAAATCCACAGCATTATCATCATCCATCACTGCCTGCTTTTAATGACTAAACTAAAGAGAGAGACAGCAGAGTTTTTAAAAAAAAAGTAAGTTTCTATAAATGCTGGACAAACACTAGATTCCAAAATACTTTGATAGAACCCTAACCCAAAAAATCATTTGAATGAATCACAAAACATATGTTGTTATGTTTTGCTCTAAAAGCCATGAAGTTTATGCAGAGCTCTATTATGGTAACTGGTTGGCTTTTCATGCATTCCTAAATTACCATGTAATCTAAAACCTTGTTTTCAGCTGCTCTATATTGGAAAGTCCCTTGCAATAATCAGGATGATTACAGGCTAGGAGGAGAACAAAACTTGTTTGTATTATTGCAAAATAAAATTGTAATTTATCAGACATCCTATCTTTTCAAGGGGAAATAATCAGAATTCATTTTTTCCTCTTCCTGGAAATATTTTAAACAAAGGTTTAATTTTGGCTACTCTACAACTTTAAAACACATGGATACTTGGTGTAAAAAATAGTTTCTTTCCTGTAGGGACTTGACTGTAATTGGTGTGCCAAAACTATCTCAAAGAGATTTCATTGTCTTATCTACTTACATCATCTTAATGCGATTTTATTTTACTTTGTCAAAGTCTTATTAATGTAAATGTGTTCTTGATAGCAAACAGAGTTCTTTTTTATGCAAAACAGGATTCAGCTGACTCTAATAAAACAGCTTGCAATCCATTAGACTATAACAGTAATGTACTTATTTTGTTTCCAAATCAAGACTGTGTCAGAAAGCTATATAAGGAAATTTGTCTTGTTTTTCCACAATAATTTCTTGGGTGGGGTTACATTATGATCTTTAAATGAATAGTATCGCTTAGAACAAACACTTCATATATCTTTTATCTTCCCCTGCATACAGTTCTGAGTTTTCTTTGAAAATGCAAAGCTACTTTTCCAGATAAGTCATCAAAATGTTTCCAAAGTATTTTAACTGCCAGATTAACTATATCTTGAACACAAAGATAGATTGCTTACATTCTTTATGCAGAAATCCTGCCAATGTGTGGCAACTAGCAACAAATTAATTTCTTTTGCAACAATGCAAAAACGTTTTGCTAGGCAAAGCTCAAAAAGGTAAATAGATACTTAAAAAGAAAATAAGGTTACTCATTCTGAAAGGGTAGTCTGTAAATGAAGAACAGAGGATTAAATGTACTCTCTCTCTTTTTTACATCTCTGTTATCGCTTCTGTTAATGTATTCAGTTAATTAAGGATTGCAGCGACCTTGTGGCAATTTGTGAAATCTAGGAATTTTTTTAATTCTGCCTCCCCCACAGAGTCTAACATAATCTGTTTCACGTCAAAGTCTGTTTATGTCAGCAATGTTCATAGAACCTAACTCTAAAATGTTTTAATAAATTTATCAGCTGGAAAATATTGCAAACATTTCATTTCCTTTGATACAGACACAAAAAACCCTCTTCCTTCATTGCAAATTCTTGCTCATATGAATCACTCTGAGTAATATTTGCTTTAACTTTCGTGTGGTTCTACAAACAGCCTTTATATGGCCAAACTTCAAAGCTGGTAGAAATAAAATTTAGAAATGTGATAGGAGTAATCTATTATTAGGCATGAAACATTAAACCACTTTTAGTTATAAACCTTAAAATCTGAATAATCTGGGTTTTTAACTTGCTGTATATTTATTGTGTTTTCACTTACTTAGGCGTATATCATGGAGGGCTGTTTTGAACAGAAATATTTTCCATAGGAGTATGAACCACAATTGGATTTAATTTATCCTAATATTTAATTTAGAAAAACTGTACTGTTATAACAGAGTTCTCATATGTCAAAGCAGAAATACTTTGCTTGGTGTTTCTTGCAGTGTAAAATTAATCTGTTACCAGCATGCTGACCTGAAAGTCAGGTTTCAGAAAAACAGGCATGGGGTAAAGGAAGGGGATTGGGGAGGAAGAGATAAGATCTTGTTCTTTGACAAGGGGGAGGAGGGAGGGAAACAGGAATGTCACAACCCACCACTGACATCAAATAATAGAAAATAAACCAAATGTGTATTTGAGTGAGGAGTTCTAAAAAAAATTTATTCGCTTCATCCATAGCTGCATACATGGCAGGAATGTTAATTGTTAAAATCTGCACTGTAGTATTTCTTCTAAGCAAAAGAGTTGTATTTAATGTGAGTTCATGTTTGTCTCTTCTCCACCCCACTCCCCCCACCCCCGGTATATTTACAGTGACAAGAATGTACTAATGTTCAGAAATGAGTCAGATGTCAGAAGGAGATCTTTATGAAATTAGGGAACTTTGAACTGATATGTGCATGTAGGAACAAAGCAGCATCGGTAACATTTTGTTCTTGATTAAGTTTGTGCACTAATACAGTAGATTAAAAATAAATCCAACAGTTGAAAACACATTACAGTTCAAACAGAGCAGGTCAGCCAGAAATAAACTATCATTCAAACCCCAAATTTAAAATTCTTGTGAGTCTTGGAAAAACAGGGATACAGCCTGGGAAGCAAAGTTAAACAACAGTAGGGCCAGATTTTGCTCCTCCTGAAACCAATGGGAATTTTGCCATTGATTTCAAAGGGAGCGGGAACAGGCCCATGTCCCCTAATTTTTGGTTTGTTTATTTTGTGGCTTAAAGCCTAAAAATGTCATAATGTTTTCTTAGGTCATATTGTGGTCAGCACAGGTTTCGTTTTGTTATGTTTTCTCAGGTTACAGATGCACAGGTTTCATTGAGGTGCCAGCTGAGAGGTGTCATGGAAATACAGTTGTATGCTTTTGCATGCGCTGATGCAATATTCAGGGTCCAACTCTCCAAGCCTTCCAACTGGGGCACTCCTATAGAGGTCAGTTCTGATACGGATACTATCACAGGGTGGCACTGGCCGTTTAAGAGCGAAGAGGCTAGTGTACCTGTGACTGGTCATCTGACCCCCCAGATGGGCTTAAAAGAGAACAATGGGACCAAAATGGGGGTGAGAGCTAGTGAGTGAGGGTTGTAGCACAGACTGAGTTAGTCAGGAGAAGAGCAGGTGAGAGCTGTTAGAGACCGGGGGAACTGTGGAAGATCCTGGAAGGCACAAGAGCAGCAAGAGGGGTTTTGCTGGCTTACTTCCCAAAGCCACAGGGCCAGGGCTGAAGGCAGAGAGCAGCAGAGGGCAGTGAGTGGTGATGCTTAAGCTGAAGAGGCACAGCCAAGGACCAGAGAGAGTTGCACTGGAGGAGCTTACCTGATGATACCTCCATGCCGGAGAGCTGGCTGCAGGAGAATAGTGAGAGAACTCTGGGCCTGGGGGAGGCTCTCCTGGTGAGGAGGCTCTCCCAGCAGGGAGGCTTTGGGGGTTTCAACTAAGAAGACTGGGATTCCACTCTAGTTAGAGGGGCTGTGGTGGCTGTCTTGGCAGAGGGACAAAAGAGGACTGGCAAGGCAGAGGACACCAGAGTATGATGTGGAAGGGCTCCCAGCAGAGAGGTTGCTGCGGGGGGCCCCTGCTGGGAAGAGCAGGGTTTTAAGGACTATATCCACTAGGTGTGTGAAATTGACTATGTTTAAGACTTCTTGTGTTGAGGATTATGTAGTCTACATTTTGATAATAAATTAGCTCCAAGGAGGGGCATTATTAAGGCAAGTGAGCTGTTGTGGAGTTACTGGCAACTCTGAAAGGGAAAACTGAGGCAGGTGTACTGATTCTGCTCCGGAAGGGTTGCCTTATGTTTGAGATCTTGTGAGAGTGCACCCTCAGCTACAAAGGAAGTAGCCTAAAGTCACTGATCACCTGAGAGAAACTAAATCTTTGTCATGTAAAAACAAGTGAAGGGGATGATATTCCCATTAGAAAGGAGTCTCAGGGTCCCAGTGGTCTCATTTTATATAAGTGAGACTTGGAAGATATTCCAGAACTTTGCTTCCCCAGAGTTCCTGGGACTGTTTCTCTTGGGTTTGGTCCCTGGGGGGATTTGTGTCCCCCAGTTTGGCTTTGAATTTTAGGTTTTGAACTCAAAACTCAGTCAAAATGGACAAATTTCCCCTGACTTCACAGGGAAACACCATAGGCAACCATAAATTTTACAAGATGTCAATTAGGAGACGGATGTTGTTCTAAGTCCAGGGATGAAACTGGGCCCAGATCTGTAGGAAAGAGCCATGAAACTTAGCAAACTTTCTAACGAATCTGGACAGTCTTAAGTGTGTAACAAAAGCTGAAACCAAGCAACTTTCCTATTGTTCCAGATTCTGTTGGGACCATTTCGCTCAGCTGTAGTTTACAAACTATCAAAAATCAGTACAGAGGAGAGTGGAAATAGCTCTTCAGCTATTTACATGTATGTCTGTGAAACAATTCAAGCCACACCCACATACTTTATTAGCTTTAAAAAGCACCAACTATTTCCTCCCCTTTCCCTCCACGAGACCCAATATTTCTGGTTTAATAGCTTACCCATAGCAAGTGCTGTCACATCACAGAGCTTGTGGTATTGTGTAGATTTGCACATTCACAGGAAGCATACGTGCACAAAGCTGTGACAGTCGCAGCCTAAGGAGTAATAGCTCCAGCAAGCAACTGGGAGGGCTGTTAATATTGCGGGTGGAGGTGAAACATAATTGAAACCGTTTATTTTGGGGCATTGGGGACTGAGCAGTTTCTGAGCAGCAAATGTCCATAATTCATGTGTCGTGGCCTTATAGACTTCTAACTTGCTGTACAAATTTGGGTAGTTGAAGGAAGTGTAAACACCAAACGCTGCTCACAGTGGTCCATTTGACATTAACTTATTGTAGATTTAAAGACCTGTCTTATGATCTTAAAAACAGAAAAGGACAAAGATCCCAAACTAGTAGGTGAAGCTAGGTTGATTGTGAAGAAGAGTTTAGGGTGTTGCCGTCCAGCTTTGATATTTGAAAAGGACCTTTTGAAAATCCCAGCTACTGAGTCTTTTTGAGTTATTTATAACATTCACTGTAACCAAATTGTTTGCTTGAATTGAATTTTCCCCACCTAGCAGTGTCCTCTCAAACCCGGAATCCCCCATTCAGGGGCCAGATTCTGCCAGCTTCGCAGCTGAGCAGTCAGCTGTGCCCTGAATAGGCCTATTGACTTCTATGGGATTCCTTGTGAGCATGGTATTGCTCAGCGCAAGAGTAGCAGAATCTGACCTTTTATTCTCCCTTTCTTCAAAGGGCCCCAAGTCCCAGTAAACTTCCGTTCACTATATACCCCATTTAAACAAATAGCTGAGGTGCTTTCTGAGTTGGAACATAGGCTGGGATTTTCAAAGGAGCCTAAGGGAATTAGGTGCCTGACTCCCATTGAGTCCCCCATTAAGACTCCCATAGGGACCCTAGAAAATCCCACCATAGTCATCAAAGCACTGAGCCTCTCTCGATTGGAAGGGTGTTTGGAGCCCGCTGGGTAGGGCAGATCATGCTCCTTCTGTTGTCTGCTTGGTATCTTGGGATCAAAGAAGGGCTCTTTTATTAGCAAAAAGGGGGTCTTTTTATTAGCAAAAGATGGGGAAGGGACAGAGAATGAAGGTTAGAGAAAATAGGTAAAAAATTGGGGTTGGTGGAAGGGGAAAGAGACCAAAAAGAAGAAATCCCTGTATCGCCATTCTTTTCTCCACTCGCTATTCCTTCGGATCCCTCATCTTGGCCTTCCCATTTCCTCCAATCTCCTGTCCTAAGTTCACTGACCTCTTTAAGAGTTAAATATGCAGTTGCCACTGTTACCTCTAGCCCACTGGTCAGACACTAGAATACAGTGCTTTCTGTATGTGAATCATAGAATCATAGAAGATTGCGGTTGGATGAGACATCAGGAGGTCATCTAGTCCAACTCCCTGCTCAAAGCAGGACCAACCCCAACTAAAGCATCCCAGCCAGGGCTTTGTCAAGCTGAGCCTTAAAAACCTCTCAGGATGGAGATTCCACCACCTCCCTAGGTAACCCATTCCGATGCTTCACCACCCTCCTAGTGAAATAGATTTTCTTAATATCCAACCTAGACCTCCCCTGCTGCAACTTGAGACCATTGCTCCTTGTTCTGTCATCTGCCACCTCTGAGAACAGCCTAGCTCCATCCTCTTTGCCCTGGTTGTAGCTTACAAGCTAGTTAAGGTAGGGGTTGTCTCTTTACTAATGTTGGTACAGAGCAAAGGCCCTAGGCATTTTGCCAGCCAGAACAGAAAATATTTTTGGCGCACATTCACCCTCAAACAGCAGAGCAACAAAAAAAAAGTGGGGCAGCAGTTCAGTGGCCCCTGAAAGAATTGATATCCAGAGGCCCATCCTGCTTGCCTGCCTGCCACCCCTAGAACCAGCCTTGTTTGTATAGCACAATGGGGCCCCAATCCTAGTAGGCATTACTATAATATAAATTTTAATTCAGCTAAAAAGGGGGCAGATGCAATTGTGTTAGGACCAGAGTATAAAATGTCTGTCACACAACTGTTAGAAGAGGCACCCAGAGATTCAGTTCAGGCAGCAGGTGTTTTGGTAATTTCATTGGTAACATTGCGCCACCTCAGAACCCGGTGGACACGCCATGCTGTTGTACATTGCTGCTGATATTCCTAACATTCCTTAAAATGGTGCTTTGGTTATGATGCTTCAACACTGGGAGATAGTATTGCCATCAAATCGGAGACCCCTACTAGTTCAGAGTGTCCACAGACAGGTTGGGTATTTGGCAGGCTGTGTCTGTCTGTCTTAGGTGCTTCTATACTGTAGTATCTGAGAACTTCAGTCTCTGATGTATTTATGCTCACAACATGTCTATTGTGTATGGAGGAGCGCTATAGAAATCTATGTAAAGCAGGGGTTCTCAAACTAGGGGTCAGGATCCTTCAGGGGGTCATAAGATTATTACATGGGGATAGTGAGCTGTCAGCCTCCAACCCAAACCCCACTTTATAATGGTGTTAAATACATAAAAATTTATTTTAACTTATAAGGTGGAGTCGAACTCAGAGGCTTGCTGTGTGAAAGGGGTCACCAGTATGAAAGTTTGAGAATCAATGATTAAAGGAATATCCTAAATTAGTAGCAACCAAACAATAAATAAATTGAATACCAAGCAAATGCTGCAAGTGTTCTTGTCTTCAGTGCTTTTCCTGGGGAAGTGGTTTGGTGGGGGTTGTTTAGGGCAGTTGTTGGAGGTGGAAGTTATTTGATGGCTGGGGAGAACAGGAGGGATATTTCTGATATGTTATAGTTGTGTTCATGATCTGTAAGGGGCAGCTGGGGTCATGAGGTGACTGTTTTGTTTTAAGGCTAGGTAGATTGTTTTATGGTACATTTGATGTAATGTATGGGGCTTTCTAAAAATATTGTAAACAACAAGGGATTATTAAAAGGCACAATAAATCTTAAACCTTATCTGCACTGGCTGCCTATTGATTTCTGGGTGGAATTTAATATGTTGATTTTTAATCTATGATCTTTGAGGTTTTGTCTTGAGTAGGAAAAGTGACTGAGTTTAGGCCGGCTCATAGAGCATGTGCTAGCTAAGCATGACCTTTTTCCTTTCCTAGATGCAGGGAAATACCTTGTAGCTGTAATTAGCTGGTCCAAGGCTGCACCTCAACCAGCTAAAATCAAGCTACAAAATGTTTCCCTCTGTTTAGATGTAGGCTGGCTTTGCTAGCATGTGTTAGTTAAATCTCACCTAAACTCAACTGTTTTTTCTAGTCCAGACAAAACCTCTATGGCTTAGGAGCTACCTGATTGAGAGATCACTTTCTCCCCCTGCCCTGCCCATCTGCCATAATTCAGATCAGCTGAGGCATTCACGCCAGACTCTGCTCAGTTTAATTCACGAAGGGCCCTCAGCTATAGAGCCTGCCTTCATCTGAACCTACTTCATATTTTTTCCATTTAATAACCATGTTTATGGCAGATCCTAAGGGCCAGCAAAGAATGGGGCCCCATTGTGCTAGACACTGTACAAACAGTAGATGGGACATGCCCCTAAGGGCTTACAATTCATCAGAAAATTTTGATTATTTTTTTTTTTTAGCCGCAAAACCAACAATGTTTGATCCAATGCCAGTTTTGACCAAAATGTTTTTTTGGTTTTCAATTAAATCTAGACATTTTCTGTGGAAAGCAGACACTGTGTGCAAAATGAAGTGTTTATTCAAAAACCCAATTTTCCATTGAAAAACAGTTTCAACTGAAACTTTTCGACCAGCTCTCTCCTGGAGTAAGGTCCTACACAGTATGAGTGGGGGATACCAAAATCTGGGTTTGGGGAAAGATGAGGTTTGTTGAGAGCTAATGTTTGGGGATCTGTTGCTGTGAGCAAACAATAAGTTTGCTAATGTTTCTGTTTGACTTATTTTAACTGCTCAGCTGCCCAGGGTAATACAGACATGCCTTTCATGTAAACTTTATTAAAAATCTCAAATAAGTAAACAGTCCTTTACTTTGCAGACAGATTTCAAATCAGTGTGAATATGGCACAGAGGCATCAGTATCATCTAGATAACAATATAACACCATCTTTTGTTAAAATACGACTTTTTTTTAAAGTTCATTCTTGGATTTTAGCTCTGTGCAGACCTTCCCGTAGCTTTTAGCCACGGTATTTGCACTTTTGTTTCACATAACTAAACATCCAACACTACTTAACAAAGAAATAAATAACATATCAATAAAGTAGTAGATATTTAGACGCAGGCAAATGCCAAAGCCGTTATCTATCAAGCAACGGCTGTGAGCATTCCCTTTGATTAATCAATAACGTTCTACAATAGGTGAAGGAATGTTGGTCAGGGCTCCAGGGGAATCCCCTATGCTTTTCTAAACAACAAGGTTTGTTATCTTTAAGCAGAACTTTTAATCAGGACCTTAATTAAATATAATACCCAAAAGCTCCTCAAGACATGCCTCACTTCCAAAGTACACTAAACGGTGGTAGTTAAATTATGCCCAACCAAAGGCCCTTATCTACATTTGAAGGGGTTTGCCAGTAGAGATATACTGGTAGAAATATACCAGCAAGCCCCCTCTGCAGAGAGTTATTTTGCCAATAGCTTTTACCAGTTCTTAAAGGGAGTAAGCTATACCGTCAAAGGACCTTTTTTGCTGGTGCAACTGCCTCTACACTAGGGTTTTTGCATCCTAAGCCATAGAAGAGCTATAAGCAATGTTCCCCCTAATTTTTGACAGGCCGCGTGTGCAAAAAATTTCTTCTGTGCAAATTGTACTTCTGTGCAAATCTTTGTGCGTGCGGTGTTTTGCCGTGTGTGCGGGGTTTAGGATCTGTGGGCGCATGTGCACAGTTTAGAGGGAACAGTGACTGTAAGTGCAACATTTTTCAACATCTTGGTTTCTAAGTGCTGATGGCAGTTCTGGAGTATTTTAGTTTCAAATAAAATAATCAAAACCTAACTGAATCCAGTCCCACTCAGATAAATGATACAAAGTGAAATCAAATTAAATGTACTGTACCGTTTCCATTAGAAAAAGAGTCGATACGTCTCAGAAGAACCTTGCTGACTATGAACCTGGCCCAGCACACGATAAAATCAAGGGGAATTTTACCATTTACTTTGAGTATGAGATCAGGCCATCTGTTGGGATAAGTCTTCCATAATATTTGTGACACCACATGTCAAGATGTATAGTTTGCAAGGACAAATTTGATCTGGCTTAAATTTAACAAAGAAAAGAATTGTGAAAATTAATCTTAGACAAATATATTTCACCCTGAAAAGTTGGATTCATTTTGATCGGTTTTTTTAAACAATGAATGCGTTGAAATTGATGGAGGTTGTCTATGGAATTTCTTTCCTCCATGAGACAGGGAAGCATATCAGTATTCCAGAAAGTGAGGGCAATTCTAAAAATATTTGGCCAAGCTCCTCCCTAGCGTAATTCCACTGGCTTCAGAGACTAGGAGAGTGTAGTTATAGTGGGGATGATTCTGGTCCACTAGATTGAGTAATGCAGTGTAAAGGGTAAGATACAAAGATGCCATACTAGAAAGACAACATACTAATTAATTATAATATATATTTATGAAGTCCAAAACAAGATCATCTTTCTCCAGGACTGGAACATACTCAGAGAAAAAACACCTTAACAGAGAACTTGCTGATTTGCCATTAAAGTTCATTTTATCTTCACTGGAAGAAAGTTTGCTACCCTTTTTGGCCCAAGAGATTAGCCAGTATTCAGGGTCTTGCAGGTTGCTCCTGCTAGGAGAAGAAACTGATGATGGAGTCAGGCATTTATTTAATGCAATCCAATTTATTTAGAGGGAAAATACACCATGTCCTGTTTCTCTGAAAACAGTAGGGGATGAAGCAACAAGAGGCAGTTTCCTTGCTCAAAATTCCAATCCTGCTTTTCTAGCTAGCACTCTACCCAAAAACCTTTCTCTCGGGGCTTTCTTTCAAGGGCACACTACATGTGGTTCTCTTCCTGTCTCCTGGCTTTCTTACTGCTTCTGACGCAGACACACAGCTCCACCAACTATACATCAGCCCCTGCCTTTATATACAGTCTAGTCTTTGGACAGAGATGAAACAATGGAAGCCAATCACTTAAACAAAGGGGCATTTAATTTTTCCTGCATTGATCCTGAATGGCAGGGGCTAACAAGCTCATCAGCTTCAGTGAGGTCTGTGACTGCCCACAGATGCTTGCACAGAGCCACTCACCTTCATCATAACATTTCAAGTACGTCTAGACTAAGATTTTCCTAAGTGTCTAGTGAGTTGAGTGCCTCAACTGTTAGGTGGTGAACTTGAGATATTTTAAGAGTTGTTAATTTTCAGACCATGAGTACTCAACACTTTATGAAAGTCCAACCCCTTTAAGATATCTCAGGTGAATCACTCAAGAATCACTAGTCATTTTTAAAAATTGTCCCCTAAATCATTCCTATGACTTTTCTTGTGTAGAAGTTACTGACTCAAAGATGCCTTTCCACTGGGTTCCCAAAATAAACAAGGTTTCTTCTGATGGGGTCTCCTTATTCAACATTGTCCTTTGACTACCTCCTCTAGCCTTTCCTTTTAAATGTGGGCACATAGGCAACTGTATCATTGCAGGATACCCAGGGCAGTTTAAATCAGGTTAGGTATAATCAAGACGACCCAGAGCATCTGTCTCTCCAGAAGATTACAAAGAGTCCACCATCCCCCAAAGGTTTGGGCCCATAGTGCTTAGAGTTCAAAGACCCTTCTGTCCCTAGAAAGTGCCTAAAATCCTCTTCAGTAAGAACAGAAATAAGTTACAAAAGAGGAAACAGAAGATTCTTTCCTTGGTATAACTACTGTCCCATACAAACAGTAGTTGGAGAGCATCGTATGTTTAGCAGAGCTGGATTTACAAATCAATTTCATTTCACTTCCAGTGGTTTAATTTGACAAGCTTACATGAACCAGTAGAATGGAAAATTATTTCTGCACAGTCTCTGGTATTTATTAGGTAAATGATGTGTTTAAAAATCTATTTAAAATAGCCAGGCATGTCAACCTGGTTCTAACTAAGGTTTAGTGAAAGGCACAGCAATGTCAATCAATCATCCTGCCATTGGGATCATAGTACTCGGGAATAGAAAAGAGCTAGTAGATTATTGAGTCCATTCCCCAGCACATGCAGAATATAACCTGGTGATTTTGGGGTGGGGGGCAGGTGCCAAACCAACATTTGCCTTTGGTTTAGTTACCCCTTCATTCTGGGCCAGATCCTGAAGTCCTTTTTCAAGCAAAACTCCCGTGAAGTTCAGTGGTTAGAGCACTATCCTGGGACTGAAGAGGCCTGGGTTCATTTCCCTGCTTCTAAAAACCTTGGGCAAGTCATTTTGCTTCCATTCCTCATCTGTAAAAGGGGAATAATAGCACTGCCTTACCTCACAGGGGTGCTTTGAGGATAGATATGTGAAACACTGTGAGGTACTCGCTTGCCGGACAAATGGGGGTCATAGACATGCCATAGACAGAAACGGACTCTAAAGCTTTGGCTAAGAATAAAAGGAAGACACGACCAGATCAGTTGCAACCAACCACAGGCTATTCATCCAGCAATAACATAGAATTAACTATACCTTTGTATTAAACATGATCTCCTTGAGATGGTTTTGAGTACAAGACAAGTATAAACTGAGGGCAGCACAATATTGTTCTCATATGGAGAGTCCTGAACTCCTCCACCTTCCCCATATCTTTCCTTGGGATTTCCCTATGAAAATTGTGATTCCTATTAGGAGTACATGTTTGACTTTTCTTGTTTCGTCTCTCAGCACTGACACTGTGTAGTTTAAAAGGGCAGATCGGGGGGGTCCCATATGTTCCTATTTTTGATTTAATTAATTTACTCCAAGCAGTAAGGTTAGTCATGTGTTTAATATTTAAGTGGTATTTGATTCCAACGGAGTGTCCTTTCTTATGGAAAATAAATCTTCACCACAACAGCCCATGAGGACTGAAAGACATTTAAGCCTTGTCTCTTATTACAAACAGAACCAGATTTGACATTGGTTGTCAAACACAGCTCCTCACCCCCTAACCATGGCGGAACACTATCATCCTGCTGATGTTGACGGGTTCAACCAAGGTCACCTGTTTGTAAGAAAGAGGCATCAGACTCTTGTTGGACCTACTGTCTACCATACTGTATTACAGTGGGTGTTTGGCTCCGCCCATGCCAGGGGAATATCCATTCTCACCATGGCAAAGAGGAAAGCCATGTTTGAAAACCAGTGGCTTTCAAAGTATAGACACAGATTAATTTTGGAAAAACGGAGAAACATGTGAGTTGAATAGGATAATACCTTACATGCCATACTTATATAAGAGCCTACAGAGATCCAAACTCCTGCATCTACCTCCCTTTGAGAACTGGAACAATCTGTTTGTTAACCTAATTTTACAACTATTATGCATATTCATGTGAGTAGTCTCACTAAAGTCAAATGCACTACTTGAGTGAATAAGTGCTATTCAGTGAGCATAAGCTGAGCTGTTCCCTTAGATGGCACTTATGTTGACTATTAAAGCCTCAGACACAGTGGGCCCAAGTACTTGGGTGCACATATGAACAAATAAAAGGCCACAGTAGTGACTTAAAGAAAATATACAGAGTGCACTGGTCAACTCTCAAAGTAGGTGGATATTTGTCATAAATCAAAGCTGATTAGTTCTGGTGCTTCCATACAAGGAATGCCTTATAGCTGATACTCGCAACAGGAGTGGTGGTTCTTTGTCCCCCACTGACTGTTCTCCAAAAGAGTTTTCTACAGTGGCCAGCTCGAGAACTCAGTCCTTAAGCTCAAGTAGTAAAGGCTCATGCTTTTAGGGCCTGATCTAAAGCGCTTTGAAGTCAATAGGAGGATTGCCATTGATTTCAATGGACTTTGGATCAGGCTTTAGTACTGCTGGTCAAGTTCAAACCCAACTGGTGGCCACAGTGGGATCAGTTCTACAGCCATTGTGCTTGCTGTATAGTATAATCTGTGACTCAGAAGCATGTAACTCATCATGCCCAGTAAAGCTGTGCAAACCACCACTTTTTCAGTTTATGTACCAAAATGAAAAATCTAAAAGAAAAAAATGCTTTGGGTCAACATGAAACTCAAGTGTTTTGAAATTTGTGATTAAGAAAAAAGGTTGACAAATTTCAGCTGACTCAAAAAGAAACAAGGTGGGTGAGGTAATATCTTTTACTGGACCAGCTTCTGGTGGTGAGAGAGACATGCTCTGCGTTGCTCAAAAGCTTGTCTTTCTCACCAACAGAAGCTGGTACAATAAAAGATATTACTTCCCACACCCTGACTCTCTAATATCATGGGACCAACATGGCTCCACTGACATTCCAAAAAGAAACGTTTTGTTCAGTTCTGAGTTTCAAATTTTTTATTAAAATTTAGGGAAATTAAAAAAAAAAAAAGTCTTTCCAAAATGAGAAGTCAAAATATTTCATTTTGGAAATGCTGAAATGAACCCTTTAACACTTCTGATTTTTCTTTCTTTTGCCAACCAAAACAGTTTGTCAAAATCAACACAAGCTCACAAATTGTTTCAGTTGACCCAAATCTGAATTTTTTTGCAAAAATAATGGTATTAACACACAAAATGTCATGAGCTCTAGCATCTAACACCATTGCTGGGAATAGGAGATTTTTGAATAGTTTCCATATGTGACGCATTGCCTTGTGGAATGATATTGAGGACCAACTTACATTCTGCAGCTTGCAACATTTGTGTCTCCCTGTCCCCACTGGGGATAAAGCACTGTAGATTGTACCCAATCTGCCAGATCTAAGCTCATAGGTGTGACAGCCACCTATTACAGACACTGTTTGTAAAATCCCTTTTATGTGTAAATGCAAGATGTTGTACAAGTACTGCATATGAAGACATTGCAAGCAGTGGTTTCTTGCAAGCCTTTGGCATCTTGGTGGAAGCAAGTCTCATTCATACATTCTGCACTGGTACCTGAAAACATCTCTGTCCTCTCTACATTGGTATTTAATTTCTTTCCAGAACTAATTCAAGGGGACCCCACTGCTGACAACCTTTTTCAGCAACAGGTCCATTTCCTAGTGTAATCAGGGCTCTACACGCAGATTCAAAAGCAGGAGTGAATCACCCGTAATGACCACAAGGTCAGATGTCATGATGTAAACAAAAAATGGAAAACTGGAGGGAAAATACAGTCCAAAATGAAGGTGTAAATGAAAATGTCACCAACAGCACACAAAATTGTGGCAAAAACATTCCAAATTAATAAGGAAATGAGAACTGCCTTCCTGGGCTCTCCATGTTGGGGGCAGGTGAGAAAGAGAAAACCTATGCTTGGATCATAACTCCACCAGGAAAGAATCCCATATTTCCCTCCCAGAATTGTTCCCATTTCTAGAACTATGCCTTTCTACTTGGAAACATCTGATCACTATAACTGATGCTTCCGGCTCTGGTCAACCTAATTCATAAAAACTAAGTATTTCTTTTGCTCGGAATAAAAACTCTATGGCTAAAATGAAGTGGAAAGAAGACAATTTGTTTACTTCAATTGATTGTAACCTGGCATAGTGAGAATAGCAACTTGTTTTGACCTCTGACTTAAGTAAATGTGGCATGGGATTCTTATGAGGATATTTACAACTCCAAGCTGTCGCTATGGCAGAGGAGAATATATATATATAGTCCACTACAACAGTTTGAGGTAAATTATTTGACAGGAGATGGATGTGAAATGGTTGGTGTGCATATTTCCTGTGCATCATTTAGAAAATGCAACGATATTTAAAGCCATAACAGCCGTGCTTCCTTTCTGTGAGCTATGAATAAAAAACTTTTGGTTGCACTTATTATTGTTTCCATTGAAGAGGTTTTATTCTGGGTTTTGTGAAAGAGCAACTATTTTCAGTAGGGAAATTAGCATGTTTTCTGTAGTTATAGAAACAGAAAAGCCTCGGATAGCTTATTGGATAAAGTGATGGCTTTGAAGTGACAATTCAGCTCATGCAGCTCAAGATAAAATGAACTCAGTGGCCTTTGCTCTGTCTCTTTTTCACATTCGTCCACACTAACACCACACATAACAAGGCATAATTTTACATAACTAGCAGTCTGTGCTCTGAGCCTGTATACAAGTCATACCTGATTGAATAACACTGTTTCAGAACTGTTGTCTGATCACATTTTTTCAGGCTGTATGAACAAAATAATGTTAATATAATTACATGACCATAATTATATAACTATTAATGATATTTTAGATAATATTGCTGCTTCTATGAGCTGTTGTGGTATTAAGAAGGTACGACAGAAAGATATCTGACACCATTTGAAACCCCGCTTGTATTTTCGCATCTCTCTCGCAAGTAATTTAGGGACTTGATTTTTATGAGGTATGGCTCTGATGTCACCAGTGTTTTTGCCCATAATGGGTCTCTCTGGAGCAACACTCATCAACCCACAATAATAACATCTCAAATGTGTACCTTGGTTAATAGCTGGTCAGGTGGAAACCTCATGAATTTTATTTTAGCTGAGTGATCTTCCTGTGCTATTGTAGGAAACTGGTCTTTATTTAGCATGGGGAGATTACTCCAGCTTAATTTTTGCATAGGGCTAAGTAAACAGTTTGTTAAACTGTTGAGGGTCCAGCCCATATTAAGGGGTTCACATACTCAGAATGGTGACATATATCTGTTCTTATGGGCTTTGAACATCCAACGACTCTACCAGTTTAGAAACTTCCATGTATGCTGCAAAATTGCCAGCTTCTCGTTATTTAAGCTTGAGTGTCACAATGTTCAGTGGTTTTCTTAAAGTCCCAGCTCTGGAAGTCATGTAACTATATATGAGAATCTCAGCATTCATGGTTTTTAGAAAAGTAAATTTTTAGTTCTCCTGGTTGCAGAGAAAAACTGGAAAACATGATGCCTAAAGGCTCAAAAATGAGAGGGTAAATAAAAGGAATGCTAAACGTACTTGTCTGGCTTAAAAATCATAACATGGGAAAACAAACAATCATATTTTGGGGGAGCCTGACTCATGAATTTTCAGTGCTTGATACTGTGATCTGAAGAATTCCATGACACAGCACGTGGCCCAATGCCCAATCAAGTAAATGTGTGGTTTGGATCATGCCCTTCTCTCTGGCCTGGTGTGCTCAGGAGCTTGATTGTTCCTTGATCTAACAAACTGAGCACTTTCCCCAAAGCTCCTCCACAATTTAAATCCCTGGGAGAGCAATGCTCTAACCAGAAAATAAATAAATGAAATAAAGCAACAAGCCTGCTCTCTCCACACATGCAAACATACAAGGCTTAGGATTGTATCTCGGCTGGGTTTCATTCTAAGTATAAAAATGGGCTTAGAAGACTTCCATTTAAAATTGTTTCCTGTCTCCTACCATTCCTAACCACAAATATTTTTAATTGTAAGCCATGAAAATAAATTTACACTTTAAATGCTTTTTGGTTCAACTTTGACTGTTTTTAATAAACAGTCTTATTTTGGCTTTTATGTATTCAGTTCCAGCTACTACGCTGTCTGTACCCTATCTTATTTCCCTCATGTAATCTACAGATCTTCCGTTATCATTGCTATGTTTTATGGTTTTGCATTACTTTATTGACTCATTGCACTGTAGTTTCTCTCCCCCTCCCCTCCCCCTTTGAAAATAGCCTTTTATGAGAAGCTTAAGTAAAAGCCTGGAATGTCCAAAGGAAAGTGCGGAAACATTACAACAGTTTGCAAATTTCTTCTGTCCAGAGAAAGTTACAAAATATTCATACAAAGAAATGTAGCCAGTGCCTGCAGGACAAAATCCAACTTCTAGTTATACATGGAATTTAAATTCCTGCTATAAACAAACTATTTAAGTGTATGGAGTTTGGAAAAAAAGTCTATATAACGTATGCCAGCAGAGCAATGATGAATATATATTCTCTTGTTACTGGGAATAAATGTTCTACAGCATCATGACAGATGCTATTGATACCACATTTGAAATGTTAAATACATTTTAAACTTAAACAGGATGTCTACAGTCATAAGAACAAATAGAGTTGGTTAAAAAGACACTGTCACTATCAGCTCAGAAAATCACAACCTCCCTCCCAGTTCCCCTGCTGCTCCAGGGTGGGAGTCAACTGCCCCGGGTCTCAACTCAGCTCAGCATATGTTCCCCAGTATACTGGCACAGCTATGCTAGTTGCATTTTGGAATGGCAGAGCCAAAACCCTCTCCAGATCCACTTCAGTCCACCCATTCCTTCCCACCTACGAAGATCCTCCACCCCGCTCACATTGCTACCGGTAATGCAGGTACTGATGGGATGGAAAGATGTAGCCCCGGTGCCAGCTGAGCCACACTTTGGCCCTAAACAAACTGGAAGACAGACAGACAGACATATGTTTTCACCTCCTTCTTTCAGTTACAGTTATTTAGGTGTTACTAATAACTATTATTTAAATCAATGGGTCTACTTGAGGAGTATCGCAGATGAGTATCACTATCTGGCCTGCTGGTAAGTATTGCATTTTCAGAGAAGTGTGTAATTTTTCAGGTTGATGGTATCCCTTTAAGAGGGCCTTCCAAAAACTCAATTTGGCAATGCTCTGAACATTTTTGATTTCTAAAAAGACAGCTTTTTAATCTGACACAATGAAAAGAAAATGCTAGAGGGATCTATGCGGGAAAATGCTATAGCAAAATAATCTGATACTGGGTATTCACATTTTTCATCCATGAGTGCATGCATTCATGTAAGGTATGGCTATTTGTGTATGTTAAATTAGAATACAATACAGTACATTACACTTTTGGCATTAAATCTGCCATTAAGGGTCTGCATCCTGAAAGATAAAACTCCAATAACATTTGGGCCAACCCCACATTTGAAGGTGTTTGGAAATGTTATTTTGGATTAACCTTTTATAGAAATGGGATCAGCTGTGAATTTTGGAGCTGAACTTTCCCAAAATCTGGAGATGTTATCGAGGCTGGTCCTTAGCTTTGATCTTTGGCAGATGCTCCACAGCAAGAGAGGCTTGAAGGAGACTCAATCCAACAGATCAGAATGTAGAACAAGTTTCTAGGCTTACTGCATTACTACACTTAGATAATGCAAAGGAGTCAGAAGAACTCAAACATGGATGGAGAGTTGGGGTTTTCTTGCAGTGCTCACAAATTACTTTGGATTTGTTTGAAGAAATATTGATAGGAACAAGAAGATCAACCTTCCTGAAGTAAAACAAATAACCAAATAAAAACCTATTTGTGCCAAATACCTTCTAACAATTGTCCAAGCCTAGTTTATCTCTTGTGAGACTATAACGCCAATAAATCTTCCAAGGTCAGTGAGATGTAGGGTGAAATGCCGCAGAAATGCAAGTTACACTGGCTAGAAGTTTGCTGTGGGCAAAATTAACACACACACACACAGTTCTTCAAAGGGATTTAAAAACCACATCCCCCTCACTTGCATTATCTCCTTCCCCTTTAAGAAATGTTCTCGCCCCTTTAAGATGGCAACACTTACTAGTAACAAGCACCAGATTCTAGCAGAAAAAGTGGCAGCTATATGCAATTCAAATGAGAGTGAGAGGTGTTCTCCCACTTTGTCCATGTAAGATCCACATAAGAGAGAGCTATATGGAATAAAAATGAAAGCATGATGTTTATATATGTTCGACTTCCTTGAAACGTGCCTATCCAAATGTCCAACACTAAAGCCCCCAACTAAATCCCCACATCTGAGCTTTCCTATCACTTTCCCTATCGACTCAACTCTTCCCCCAAATAACCTAACAACCTGGGAAAGTGGAAAAGCTCTCCAGTGTGACCTGCAGGTCTTGGACTCTAGAAAAACAACAGGGGAAGCAAGAACCATGTTCAAGGACCCCTCACTGAAAGTGCCCGGCCTCCAGCCCCCTCCTATTTAAGCCAAAAGGCTGTTAGACTGAGCACCAGATGCACAATATAAGGAAAGAGGGGGTCATAGAAGTGTGCAGGATCCAAACAATTTAGAGCTTTGTAGGTTAAAACCAATGCTTTGAATTTCCCTGGTGAATAAATTGGAAGCCAGTGCAGCTCATGAAACAAGTACAGCATGCTCACTGTGAGAAGCACCACTGAAGTGACCAGTGTCATTTTGCACCACATGAAGTTTTCAAGTGGTTTCAGGGTGCAGCCCTATGCAGAACTCATTACAACAATCTAGCCTAGCCATGACAATGACAGGAATCACATTGGCAAAGTCCATATATAAGAGACAAGGTTGCAAAGTTCTGGTCAAGTTAATATGGCCACTGCTGCTATCTGTGTGGATACTTATTTGGCCTCCAATACCTTAGTATCTGAGTGCACCACAATCATTCATTAATGCATCCTCTCAGCCCTCCCTGTGAGGAAGGGGAATTGTATCCCCATTTTACCAATGGCAGAGAGAAATTAAGTGATTTGTCCCAGTCACATTGGAAGTGTGTGGCAGGTCTGAGAACAAAACTCAGGTCTCCTGAATCCCAATCCAGTGCATTTACTCCAAGACCTTCCTTCCTTCCCTGAATCTTGTGGGGGCTGTGGAGAAAGCAAGTTTGGCAAAGGGCCCTCAGTCATCACAGGAGATCCTCCTTACCAGCGGGTAGACCAAAGGCCAGACTCCTTGCTTTGGAAAGGCTTATTTCCAAACCAGGGTTGTGATTATCTTTAAAAGAGAGAATCACTACATTCCAGGGGGCTTCCTTTTGTTTTGTCAAACAGCTGGAGATAAACCTGCAGAGAACAAAGCCTGTCATTTTGGCCCACAGCTCACGTGGCATTTCCTGATGCCTGGGTCTGGGAACTGGAGGGTGATGACTGTGAATGACAGTCATGCAGAGGAGTTAGAACATGGAGTTACCCATCTGTTGAAGTAGTGGGATAGAGAAACCTTCGGGATAGCCATTTGAACACAGAACTTTTTACCGGAGTTCCGGTATGTTAGATCTATGAGTTATAAGGTGCGCTTTGGTTTTGTCATCAAATAGCTCTGCTTAAAGATGTGCCTCCTTTCAATAAATTGATGAGACTATAGTATCGTGTATCGGTGTCAGTTCATTTCTCTCCCAGACCTATTCCTGGAAACCAAACCTTCCTCACTGATCAGAAGCTGGAATGAGGGCACGGCAACACTACAAAAAGCTGGACAGGGAATGAATAATATTGTATCCAACCGAAACTACAGGGGAATTTAGGTAGGCATAATACCAACTTGCCCAACTTGGAATCAGTCCAAGACACCTGAGGCAACCACCTCCTTTTACAAGTAGAGCTTTGGGAATGTTCAGTGTCTTGATTTAATGCCACAGAGGGCATTTACTTAGGCAGTATATGCTAAATTGGGGGAGTATGAACTGGATGATCTAATAGGTGCATAATTGTTGTGAGCATACTTGGAACCCAAGGGCTGCACCTACCTTTCACATCAGTATCATCCCTTCTTGTTGAAAGCCCAGGTACACACTCCTATTTTTAATTCTAACTTCTTTGATTTGGAGAAATGGCTCCTTATTGTTCACCACCACCAACAACAACCTACAGGTGATCAGCATCGTCCGTGCCTTACAGTTACTCCTAGAAAGCAACCTCAGAACATCCTGGGTCCTTAGCCCATTCTCGGTGCCTCCCTCCATCACTAGTGTCTATAGTTTACTGACCACAAGTGGGCAGAACCTCAGAGGATGGGACCAGCAACAACAGACCAGCAGCCTCTAGCACTGTGCTAAGGTATTAATTCAGGCCAGCGTTAGATGAATGAGAGCCATAAACAAACATCACGCCCATCAATTCCTGCAGTACCCTGCAATCCAAGACTGAGATGCTCAGAGTTCTAGTTGTTGGCACAAATAAAACATTACACTACATTTTATCAAAGCAATGTACTTCATGTGCACAACATGTGATTTTAAACATGGAACACTTATTTCTAAACCAAATATAATCAAAAGCATCATACATTTGCCCTCACCCAGACTCTGATCCTGCAAGCACTTAGGCATGTGCTTAACTTAATGCATGTGAATAGTTTCATTGAAGCCAATGGCAATGTGACACTGAAGTTTAGCATGTGCATAAGTGCTTGCCACGTCAGAACCACTGGGGCAAGTTTTGCCTATGGATATGCACACAAAGGTACTCATGGACTTCCAGGGGAGCATCGTGCACTTTAGAGAGCAGAATTCGCCTCTTAAAAAACGTTATATTTAAACTTTAAAAAGGCATCCCTGGCCAGGAAACAAAAGCCACACACAGAGTATAAAGCAGAAAGACCTCTTCCCCATGCTGGCTAATTCAAAACCAGCCAACTGGAATTATAGAAAAGTTTATTATTAGTAAACATCAACAGTGAGCTTGGCTCCCCTACAAAACACAAAGATAAAGACATTCCTGCCCTCCAAAGCTTGCATCGGAGAAGTGTATTATTTTCTATTATTCATATGGCAATGACAAGCACAATCCTCAGTTCGGATCAGAGCCCCATTGTTCCAGGGGCTGTATGAAGACATAGTAAAAGATATCCTCTGCCCCCCTTAAAGCTTGCAGTGAAAGAGAGTTTTGAAAAAATCTTAAAAACTCCTTTTGGATCAATTAACAGCCACTAAAGGCTATGTTTCCATGAAGCTGTAAGTGTCTTAAAATAGCAGTTTACTGGAGAACTAGGCTGGCTACGACAAATAAACTCTATAATAAAACAAGATCAAAAACACAAACCAACCAAAACACAGCCCCGCTGCTACCCAGACTCTGAGCGCTAGGAGTCGCAAGAAAAGCAATGACCAGAGTAACCTGTCTGATTTCTTCCCCTTAACCAATAGACTTGTTGCTGCCTCTCATTAGCATAACCCTGGGTTATGTTGGCTCATGATGTAAATACTCCTGCCGTAATAATAGTCATTAATAAGGACAGCGGTTTGAGTCTTTTTTTCCAGGGCTGGAATGTAACTGCTGCGGAGAGGGATTGGCTTGTAAAGCACATCCTATTATCAGCTGTGATCAAGCTTACAAATTCCCCAGTCCGCGCATCTGCCCAGATGGTCTTTTGGGGGGGAAAGGGAGGGAGAAGCGCTTCAGATCGAAGATCATTACAGAGAAACGTCGCTGCTGAGGAACAGATTCTCCGGGTCTGAACAATGGTTTAGCGCCTCCTTGTAAACACAGCCCCGCACACGCGAAAGGAGCCATGCCAGTAGGATTACAATCACTGCATTAAGTCTGCCAAAGGCCCTGGCTACCCCCAACATCTCTTCTTTTCTCTTTATGCTCCCCCCGATCGGACCCACTGACGTGTCTGACATGTGGATGGAGATTACGGGACAATTTGCTTTCTTTCTGTTCTGGTCTCTTGTGTCGCTGGAAAAATAAGCAGCTCCTAGCAGCGAAAGGAAGGGGGGAGGGGGGTGCGCACAGCCGGCTTGAGTCTCCAGGCTTTCTCAAGGCATTCGCTCACCAATAAAAGAAGGCTGCAATTGCAGATTCAAGCCACATGCGGTAGTGTGTAGCAATTAGTAGATAAACCGCTGACTAAAGTACTAAAACATGAAGTATTATTGAAGTCAAGGTCAAAAATGCTTCAGTTCTCTTGCAAAATAATAATAACAAAAAAAAAAAAGTGGGGAGAAAGAAAGGAGGGCGGGACACTTGCACTTTCCAAGGAAGGTCCAATTTCTGCACACTGTACTTTTTATGACAGTGTTGATTACAGATGAAGGTCCCCTGATTGTTTCACTGCTGGTTTTGCAACTAACTTAATCCGCCAGTTCCTTTATGAAACGGTTCACAGACACATTGAATAACATTCCCCCCTCCAGCTATCCCCCCCCCCGCCCCGCCTCCAAGAAACCAGCTAAAAAGATGACACAGGACTTTTTAAAAAATGTATATCTGTGTGTGTTATATATATATACATATGGCAGGAAAAGCAGTACTAGAGGCGTGTGGCTGCAGGTGACTCAATCTCAGACCAGGAAACACACTAGAAATGGCTGGGAATATAAACACCCCAAACTGCTTATTTCACTCCTCTTTTATATTCAGAAAAGCCTGGCTACAGGCTTTGATAGATAAATAAAGCAATTGCTTTCATGATTATAACTGTCCTGAATGGATTGTCTTCCTACACCATTCAATCTGTTATGAGTATTTACTTTACATTAGTAGAGAGACCCTGCACTGCAGGAGTTTGCTGCTTTTCCCCTGGGTGTCAGTGTCTGAAGCCTTACATCTGCTCTGTGATTGATGGAGCCTTGAATACACGTTATTACTCTTTCACAAGCAGAAATCAAACAGGCTATTAACTACATTACTTCAAAGAACAGTTTCAATACAATCTACTTATCTTAATTGAAACTTTCTTTGTATGGATATTTGCAGAGGAGATAATTTACAGGTGTGTAGCAAGCATCACATTAAGGGAAGGTAAAGTAGAGGTGGATTTATACCATGATTTTTAAGATACACATTTAAAAGCCATTCACGGAACTGGACGCAAAATTTTATTTGAGGTAGTTTCTTGGGGGTGGGCTATCATTATGCCTTGGGGTTGGGTCTCTGCAGCACGAATTTGGTTACAGGACTGCAGGTTTTCAGAACTATCCAAGGCATTGCACCGCAATTGTTAACATCAGAAAAACCTTATCACAGATTTTTTTTTTTTCTCCCTGTAAGGATTACGCAGCATGCAGTACTATAGAGCTCCTACCTTTAACAGACAGTGATACAGTGTTTCCAATTAGATAAAGTATCTTATAGACACTTGGAGACCACAGCTTCAAACAAAACAGAAGTTGCTCAGCTGTTGTAAAACGTTGTGCATTGGGGGGGGGGGGTTAATATACAATAGAGGAATGCCCGGAGGCTTTCTATTGAGGTTTCCTGCATAAATGCTGCTGCATTGCTTATACAGGAAACTGACTCAGTCAATCTTAAATATGATCTTGTCAAAATACTGCAACCCAAGTTCTTTAAAACAAGCTTACTTCAACTACACTAGATGCTTACCAGAACAGTGCACTGCCTAATACACGTATCAGTCACCTCTAACGTTAAAGCAATCTTTAAATGCCCTCTGGCCACCAATAGGCATACTATTTAAAGATGGATAAAGTAGGTTAATTTAATTAAATGTATACTATACTTACTGCATGATAAAAGAAAGCAACACTGAAGTGTCATTTAATTCAGTAACCCCATATTCTAATTCAGTAACCCCATATTCTACACTACATACTATAATGATCAGATGAAATTTCGAGAAAAGCTCATTAAAGAGTGATGCCAACAGATCACCTAACGTGGCTATGCTGAAGAATGGAAGAGAACAGTATAAATTGTTATATAGCCTCCTACATCTGGCAGAGTTGTAATATTAGTTTAAATTATTAAAATAGTTTTCGACAGCTTTCAGTTCTTTGGCATGGGCTTTTATTTCTTATTGTAATTTGAGTATCTGCCATTTTCTTTCGTTTCTCGCTGTGTGTATAGAAACAAGCTAGATCTTGCTTTTATTACTTCACCATGTTTTTTTAAATGAGGTTTAGATAATGTTAAATACTCTAATCTTACCGAAATGAGCGCCTGCATTAAGAAAATGTAAAAAAAAAATCTATGCTCTAAGCCGCTAGTCACTGAGAATCCACATTTATCACCCCTAGTTCCCCCCCCCCCAAACTATTAACTTCAACCATGTGAATATAATTTTCATTAGAGTAATCCTGTTTCAGCTAGACGCTGTGACTAGAGGTGAAATGTTGCGAAAGCGTTAAAAATAGCTTACTAGTAATTTCAACATCCTGTAATTTTATCACAGATCAGGTTTCAACTGTCATACTGTACAGACCTTATTTCCCATATATTACATGTTTACTTTTTAACATGCCAGACCTACTTTGGTAGGATCGGTGCCAATATAATAACATTAGAAGAGAGAAAGCGAGGGTGCACCATTTTACATCAACACTGCGAAAATGCATCTAAAGACTGCTGGTGAAAACATAGGGGCTGGATTGGTGCTGGGCTTTGCCATTTGATTTCCTTGCTCACTGTGCCCTTTTCTTGTTCTGTCGCTCTTAAGTTTCTCAATGTTTGCATAATAACCCTGCATGCAAACCTCGTAATGCTTCAGGGCTCCAGGACAATAAATATACACATTTAAAGCCTTTATTGTCTCACGGTTCATGCCCCCGGTTTTAAACAGCTTAATTTCTAGTTATATTTAACTAGTTTCCAAATGGATTTTTTCCCCCTCTCCTCCCCCTCCTCCCGGTTCCAAACTATTACTGAGGTAGCGCTCTAGCTCTCTCCTGTGTGTGTGTTAAAGTCAGTATTTCTGCAGCACTTGGTTATATAAACACATTATGATTTGAGATCGCCCTTGGCAGAGATCAGCATTGTAAACACGTACTAATGTATATACATCAAAATTAAAGTATGCACACGCAGATCTGGGAGCAGCCTGAATTCCTATTCCGAGAAGACCCACTGCTCCCATTTATTGATTTAGCATGCATCGTTTATTGTTCCATTCCCTATATGCAGTAGCTGTCCGTTCAATATTATTTGCAAAATCCAGTGATTGTGTGTGTGTGTGTGTGTTGTGTTCATTAGTCTCGTCTTTTTTTCCAAAGCGAACAACTGCATTAATATTTATATGTTTATATAATCGATAACCCACTTTCTTCCTTTCCCACACAAAACAGGCATCAGGCAGCTAATGTAACAGATTAAGTTCCTTGAAAATATGACAGTGAGGGAACGTCATTTAACTATCAAACAAATCTACATGTCTAATAAAGGCAAATCTGCTAAAGAGAATTAGAAAGACGAGCTGCGCCCCAGAATCTCTGCAGGAAACGTTCTTTATATTAGACATATACAAGCAGGTCCTGTCAGATCCGCAGCTGAACAGGGCAGCTTTTCTGCCTATCAAAAATGAAACGGTGATGCTATCCATCATCATTGGGACTTTGCAGGAATTAACTCATGTCCCCACACAGGCTCCAGCTTTGCAATATTTTTTTTAGGTTTTAGATCTCAATTTTGCCTTGATCCATCCGCCCTTGTCCTATGCTTTGACTCAGCCCCGTCCCATGTTGCCAATTAGATCAGGCAGCAGTTGGGGAAAAAACTCGTCTTTTCCACACCTCTGGGAAATTGGGGGCCAGGAGAAATATTGGGCTGCTTTTCTGGTCATTTTGGGTGAGCTGGGAAGGCGAGGTTCAGGTTTTATATTGAGGGTTCGGGCTGGCTGCTGGAGGAGAGAGCTTTACCCTGCCAGGACCTGATGCAATCCATTCAAGCCAACAAGTTTGGAGAGAATGTTGAGTTCAATCAATTCAGAACGCCGAGATGGAGCCCAACTCAGTCCAGGTATTCGTCTCTCCTCCGCTTCTCTGCTCCGATTCCCCCCCCCCCAGCCCCAGCCCCCCACTCTCTGGCCCCCGCCCACAAACTTTCCACCAAACTTTCCCCCTCTGCACCCCC
This sequence comes from Eretmochelys imbricata, assembly GCF_965152235.1. Classification (NCBI taxonomy): domain Eukaryota; kingdom Metazoa; phylum Chordata; order Testudines; family Cheloniidae; genus Eretmochelys; species Eretmochelys imbricata. The sequence goes on from NC_135578.1 coordinate 77,607,494, forward strand.
AAATGGCATTTCCCCCCTTTATAGATTCCTTCACTGATCATACATAGGCACAAATTATTATTATCATGGTGATGATGATTATTTTTCCCGTGGGGGGGGGGGGGTTCTTTGCTGGGTACTGCCAGACTCCTTATTTTAGATGATGATATTCCCACCTTAAACCTGTGTGTGTGTTTGTGATCTATATACGATTGCCTGTCTTATTTATTATGATGATTATATTTATTTTATTGACTTGATTTTTTTTTAATTCCCTGCAGTGGGTCGGCTCTCCGTGTGGTTTGCACGGTCCTTACATTTTCTACAAGGCTTTTCAGTTCCACCTTGAAGGCAAACCAAGAATTTTGTCCCTTGGCGACTTTTTCTTTGTAAGATGTAAGCCAGAGGATCCGATTTGCATAGCGGAGCTCCAGCTGTTGTGGGAAGAGAGGACTACCCGGCAACTTTTATCCAGCTCCAAACTTTATTTCCTCCCAGAAGATACTCCCCAGGGCAGAAATAGTGACCATGGCGAGGTGGTAAACATATCTCACTCTGTCTCTCTCTGTGTGTGCGTCTGTGTGTATCTGTGCGGATTTTTCCTCCCCCCGTAATGTTTATTAAAGGACAGGATTGAAATGTTCCCTTCTGCAGGCAACGTAAGACTCTTTTAAAGGGGTAATGCCACAAACAGGGGCTTGAGCTGTTTGCCATTGTAAGAGTTTCGATGGCAGCTCTACCGGGGGCGAGGGGGGATGCTCTTTAAAAAGCCACAATCAAATAACTTGGGGGGAGGGGGGATTTAAGGATTTTTTAAAATGATTTTTTCCACTTCTTGCTGTTGCTGTGTGAACGTCACATGCTTTGGTGTTTTGTGTGCCCCCCCCCTCCCCGTTTTCAGTGTCTGGTTGAGGAGTGGGGGATTTGGTGGATTTAGATATTGTTAACATTTTTTTTAGTATTTGATATGTTTAAGAGGGCGGAAATTACGAAATGGAGGCTGAGTGAGATCAAAAGCTATTGAGCTGGCAAAGACGTGTTGAATAAAGTGATAAATGACAGGTACTGGAATAATACATTCAAATAACTTGCAGAGATGCCTGGGCGTATTTCAAAGCAGTCATGTAACCAGCACAAACACGTTAAGCATTAACAACGATCTCTCTTTTCTGGTGCATTTCACTAGATGTGTTAGTTTAAAATTACTATGAAAAAAAGTGGACATTTTCCAGAAAGACCGGTGGGTGGAAGGGAATGAGTTAAAGGCTAATGCTGAAGTCAAGCTGTTTCGTTTTACAGTCCCCCTGAGTTACTTCTAATAGGGAGAACCCATTGTCAATTTCATCCTGGAAAGTTTGATTAGAAGTACCCCATAACTGCAAAGCTAAGGTCTGGAGCCCAGATTGCGTTTACAGTGTATTCTTCTAGCTCTGTAATTTCATGTATGACCGCAATTTTGCTGGCTACTCTAGTCAGCTGACTGCACTGTTATTGAGGAACTATTTCAGTGTAGTGTACAAACGGGGCTATGTTTATGCGGAGAGATGGCCAGTTCAAAAGCGCTCAGAAATAGCCAGATGTGGCTGCAATAATATTTCAGCTGCCTAAAGTGCAAGCATGGGGGGAAATGACTGGAAGCCTTCCTTATCTCCGCAATAAGCCCCCATACCATCCGAGCTGCCAATTCCTTCAACAGTCCATAGGCTGATGGAGTTAATTGTAGTTTTTCTCAAGCTCCCCCCCCCCCCGCCCCGAAGTATCGAGTTACCCATTCCTATTACATGCTACTTAATTATTGTAACCTTTCAAACATTCCCTTATAAATTGCTTCTTCTGAAATAAATATGTAGTTCTGCTGTCTTACTTTTTTTTTAAATTGCCCATCTTTTCTGATGTCAATAATTAAGACATTTTGGAGCATGGAGAGGGTATTGAAAAACATTAACAGGTTGACCTCTCTTCCACTGAAAGTGCCTCTGTCCCCTCCCCCTGTCCAACTTTCCTGTGCAGCTGTCTCTCTTCCCCTCCCCCTCACTACTACTTATTATTTGCTTTTCAAATTTATTACTTCAACATGGGCTGTGATCTGGAAAAGGGGAGGATTAAATATCCAGAAAAGACTACAAGTGTAATAGACATTCTGCTAAACCAGACAGGAAATCATTCTGAATTTTATTAGATATTTTGTGGTAACTTCTTTTGAAAATGTGTTTGAAACATTTCTTTTAATCCTCTTCTCAATTTACCACTTACCTATTTTAATTTCTGTGTTCGCAATTTAAATTGAGGACCCTCTTCTAAGGATAAAAAAAGATGACAGTGAAGGATGGAGGTTCTAAAATTGCTAGTAGTGAATATTTAGAAGCCATACTCCTGTGTGTGTGAGTGTTTTAAATGAAAGAGTTTTGGATGAGAGGGGTGGGAAATGGGACACAAATCATTTTAATATGCTTTAATGATCAGCTCATGTTACTGTGGTATGAACATCAGAGAAAATTAATCCTACCATTACATGTAAGAATGTTCTTTCTATGCAGTAATTCTCAGCTGCATGTACATTCGTAATATTATGCATGATTTGATTTTTTTAAAAATGCAAACACTGATAGTAATTAGCTGTATGATTATACTTGTATATTTCATTAGGGCTTTAACTGATGTCATTCTGAATTATTCAACCATATGAAAACAATTTTCATTTGAGATAATGGCATGCCTTGGAATTATGCAAATTATTATTGAATTGTATAGAAAAATTATGACAAATGTAAAGCAGGTAGAAAGTTTCCTAATGCAGGTCTATTTTACACCCCAATGATGTCATTTCCCCTCTGGCCTAAGTTAGTCATTCATTAGCAGAGTAGCAGCCGCAGCAAGAAATAGCAACAGCTCACAGAGATACTTCTTTGGCAGAGAGCCTACAGAAACTAGCATTTAGAGCCAGGGCCTAGAGAGGGCAACATAACACTCCCATTAAGAAATGTACTTTGTTTTCACTTACTCCATTAACTTGTTTATATACATTGACATGATTTTTTATCATTGATTTTAAATAGTTTTGAATGATAAAACCTGTTCATAAATGTGCAGCTAAAAGACAAAAGGCTGCATACTGATTGGCAATGTGTTACTTAAGGAAACATTTTACATATTGTATTAGTATGTAGCACAGTTATTTTAAGTCACTAAACCAGAGTAATAATTCTTTTATGTAAATGGCAGCCACATCTAGTCCTAAAGCACAGGCAGGGCTGTGTTTAGAATAGAGATGTTTTGTAACCCTTTGTATGTCTTCTGTGTATGGAAATGCTATTCTTGAAATACAGGTAATTATAACAATAAATTTAATAATTTAATAATAAATTGGTTTAAGAAAATATATGGATTTAAACTCCCTATCTTGCATTCAGAAAACTGGTATAAAGTGAGGTTGCACTTTTATGTGTATTGTAAATCTGCTGTATCAAAGGTTTTCTGTGATGTCAGAGGTCAAGAGAGGCACTTGCTGTGAGTAAAACTGTTGATTAGCAGAGCAACTGGTTTGATCGTAAACTGTTGATCAAGCCAGTCAGAGGTATAATTATTGTCAGGAGCAGACATCCTCACTAGTTTGAGGATTAGGAGTGCTAGCCTTTTCTAAATGTGGTGTCTGCAGTACTAAGGAACATAGAATCATAGAAGGTTAAGGTTGGAAGGGACCTCAGGAGGTCATCTAGTCCAACCCCCTGCTCAAAGCAGGGCCAATCCCCAATTTTTGCCCCAGCTCCCTAAATGGCCCCCTCAAGGATTGAACTCACAACCCTGGGTTTAGCAGGCCAATGCTCAAACCACTGAGCTATCCCTCTTCCCAACTGAGCTGTCCCTCCCCCAATTTCTTACCGTTGTAATATTCAGTCAGTGGCTACTTATAGAGGAAATAGCGAAGTGTGTGTGTAATGGTTCTGTTACTCAGAAATTACTGATGGCATATTTTATCTGATTGCCAAATGTTTGAGCTAATCAGAGATGGGTGTATACAAAAGGCTTTTTACGAAAGGCCCGTTTATCCATCAGCCATATCTATATTTAACCATCTGTACTGGTAAAACTGGATTTTGTTAGTACACGGGCTCTATTTTAAGCATGTTTGCAGTTCCCTTGATGCCAATAGAACTACTCATCTGCTTATAGTTAAGCATGCTGGATGAGGCAATAGAGCTCCATCATACAATCAAGCAAACAAAATTTAGCTGACTTCAAATTGAATTTTGAATGTGTAACAAATGCAGGATCAGTCTCTTCCTTAGCTGAAAGCGTCAGTACTAATGTCACAGAATTAACCTCTCTGGCTACACCCATGAAACCTGAGTTAGAGACGTGGAAACGAGAGCAGAACAGAGCCCTGTATGTCAGGCTTATGCTGATGTTCTCTCAGTGTGCTCTTGGTGTATGTCAGTGAGAGCAGTGGGATGGCTGACATTGCGTGAAAGTACCACACCGCTATTTTCTCTCTAATCACCTGGGTAGGATGGGTGAGGTTTGCCTTCTGGCATAGTATAAGGTGGTGTTGTCCTCCAGCTCTGTAGGTGGCCCGAGATCCATGGGGAAAGCTTTCAGGTCCTGGGGCATTCACAACACTACTCTTTGAGACCCCATAGGGAATCAGGTTGCCAGGAGTTCCGGAAATGCCCCACAGCCAACTCCTCTAGGCCCCATCCCGCAAAGCACTTAAGCACATACAGTACTTAACTGAGCACAGGACTACTCCTTTTGAAGTCAGTTGGACTAATCATGTGATGATAGTTCAGCATGTTCTTAAGTGCTTTGCTGGATTGAGGCCTCAAGTACAGCTGAAAGTGTCAAGTGGGAGTTTGTATAAAACAGGGCAGACTGGATCAATATAATTTGATGTGGCATGGGGCAGGGGAGGGAAGGTTCCTAACGGATTTGCAGGGAACTGATGCCATGAAAGCATCCTTGACTCTGCCCCCTCCAAACCCTTCCTGCCCCCAAATCTACAGCCCTGGCTCAAGCTCTCCCAAGCTCAGTCTACACACACCCCAGCAGCATGTAGCTCCAAACGGGTAGCACTCGCATGAGTCAGATGAAACTGGGGATGATGCCACATTGGCTTAACCACACCTCACAAACCCAACAGAATTGTAGTTAAAGGCTTCTGCAGATTTTCTGCTCATTTAACCCTCTTCAACACAAGTTGCAGCAGGGATAATTTGGCCCTCTAACACGATTGACCTTTTTTGAGAAGATATTTGAGAGAAGAATGCTTGTTAACAACTTGCATTTTCATGTTTTTAAAGCTGTCAACATTAATTAGCCTATTCTTTAAAAAATATGAAAAGCAGAGTTCATTAAAAGTAGGCATGGTATTTGATAGGAAGTATACATGCTAAAAATATTAATTTTCTTAGTGTGAAATGTCACTCTTTTGAATACATTGTTGTTAATTTTAATTCTACTTTACTTTGAGTGAATTTATCTAAATCTAGTTTTAGTAGAGATCAAACATTGACTCAGTCTCTCTTACCAAATGATGATCTGATCTTCTACCTTTACTCATGCAAGTAACCCTTACTAACACAAGTAGTCTGTATGAGTAAGAGTTGCTCATATGAGTAAGGGAAGCAAGGCCACCACCCCTGTTTTATTACAGACAGTATTTTGTATTTTCAGACTATTTTTTTTAAATTTTACTCTGTTAAAAAAGGTGTAATTTATAATAACAAGACTGATTTTTTTCAGAAAGTTTTGGAAAGCAACAAGTTTCCAAATCTTAATGGGCAGCAGATTTAAAACAAATAAAGGAAGTATTTTTTCACATAATGTACAGTCAACCTGTGGAACTCCTTGCCAGAGGATGTTGTGGAGGCCAAGACTATTAGAGGGTTCAAAAAAGAACCAGATAAGTTCATGGAGGATAGGTCCATCAATAGCTATTGGCCAGGATGGGCAGAGATGGTGTCCCTAGCCTCTGTTTGCCAGAAGGTGGGAATGGGTGACAGGGGATGGCTCACTTGATGATTAACTATTCTGTTCATTCCCTCTGGGGGACTTGGCATTGGCCACTGTTGGGAGACAGGATACTGGGCTAGATGGACCTTTGGTCTGACCCAGTATGGCCGTTCTTATGTTCTTACATTCTTAAATTTATCATTTTTTCATTGAGGGTCTGATTCTTTCACCTTTACAGATGCTGAGCAGTAACATGCTCCTCAAAGAGTCTCCCTGATTTCAATGGGATTACTTAGATGAGTAAGTGAGTAAGGGTGGCAGAATCTGGGCCTTAAGCAACTGATTGCATTCTTATTCCCATGGTCACGTATTGCCACCTTTCCTGGAAAACCTCCTATGTCGCTTGCATATGAATGGATTTTCTCAAGATCTGTAAGGATTGGTATTCTCTTAGTTGAAATTAGAACTGAGTCCTTCCTTAGAATTCAGAAGGGTTATCTTGCACCAGGTCTATCCACACCAATAAAGTCAACAAATATGCAGAGTACAATTATTAAAGGGTGCTTTAAAAATCAAGCTCATAGCATCAATTGCCAATGTATTGTTGCTCAGATTAATGCAGCATTGGAAATCAGGTACACCTGTAATAGCAATGTTAGAGATATGATATTCCTCATAAAAGATCATGGTTTTGGTAATTGCATATCCACTCTTTATATTTATGTCTCTCTCACTACCAGTAACATACATTGGCAAAGGAAGAAGAGGGAAATGACATTACTCAGTGAAGCCACATGTTGCTAGCCATTAGCCAGCAATCTGGTGTCTATGGTCACTTAAGCAGATTTTTTTCCCCTTACCTTTCATTTCTCAGTGTATTCAGACTGTAAAATGCACCCACTGCGCTCCATAGTCGCTTTTCCCAGCCTGATCAGTGGCACTAAACATTAAACTCTTGTCTTTTGAGAATAATAGGCTTTACATGCTACACCCTCAAGCATGTTGAGATACTGTGCAGGCTGGAAAATAAAAATGTTCTAATTGTGTCTTTTAAATAAGCATAGGAGTGAATTAATTAGACTATATTTTGTCTTTAGTTGCTTAGTTACACAATAGTATTCCTAAGCACAAGTAAGATAAATTGGCTCTTTTTGTGCTGCTTGTCCCTTAATCACAATTACTGTATTGCTCAGGAGAGTAAAGCATACATAGGTTTTGCATTTTTAATAATATTCAAACAATATGCATATGATATAGAAAGTATGTTCTGGTTCAAGTTCTTATGTGCTTTTATTCATGAAGAATCTCTATTATGATGGGAGCAGTATTTGCATTAGTTGCCCAGAGATATAGTTCTGGGAAATGCACAACTGAAATATTCTTGAAATGCCTATTCTGGCCCTTTCATTCATATTCAAAATAACAATGCCTCACATCTTAAAACAATCATACATATTTGATTGAAGAGATTTTTCTTTGTGTTTATGTGTGTGGGTTCACACCCTGTTTTAACCCTGTAGAGACTAGATGAAGGTATGATTGATAGTCTCATATCAAGTTGAGCTTTTTATTTTGTAGCTAAAATGTAGTCAGAAGGTCAGAAGGACATTGGCATTTTATGGCATTTATCCAGTGACATTAATATTTGGCAGCCATCCATGTTTCTATGTGAAGGTGCCAGGGTTATACATAATAGAGTTTGCTTTCATTTTCAAGGTATTTTACCCTGTCTGAACAAACTAGCCTCTTTTAGGGCATATTGTGATGGAGCTGCCACTGGCGACCTAAGAACTTTCGTTTCTTTCTGCACTGCACAGTGTTGGTTCTGAATGATGGGCAAATTGATACAGATATTGAACAATGGAAGATTCTGGCAAGAAACCCACTGTAAATGCTCAGTAGATGTATGTGAAAATTGGCTCCATTGTTCCGTTGTATGAAAAGCAAGTAAATTATTTACAGATATTTGCTAATTAAAGCATGTATTGTTTTACCAGCACAATAGAATACAATACAACAAAAGACAAAAGAATAGGCTTGCATAATTTAAATCTGCTAATGCAATGTACTCTTTGTTTAGAAAAATATAATTATGTAATCCACAAGGAAAGCTTTTCAAACTGTAACAGTACTAGGCAAAATTAGCAATGAAATGCTTGTCAACTTGCCTAAACCAAAACAACTACCTGAGATCTGTAGGCCATCTGATGAGAAAATATTTTGAGTGAAACCTATTTTCTCCTTGGTCATAACTTCTATCTGCACTGGCAGATATAAATTCAATTTGAACTTCTGTTCAGAAGCCCTCCCCCCCCCCAGGAGTTGCTATAGAAATCAGAAATCTAAGTGTTTGCACTCATCCCTCTAAAAGCCCCCGCTCCCTTCACAGTCCAGCTTTACTGGTATCCCACAAAGAGCCGGTAATGCTCCATTCCTTATCATTTTATGTGATTCCTTTTGCAAATGCTGAATCATGAAGAGGAGTTTGTACAAAAGATCTATTAATGCCAAGGGAATAGAATTCCACATCGTTTTAATTATGTTACTTTACGCAGATCACTCATGTTGTGTCTTTGCCTTGTTTATGGACCTCAGTAGGCTTGGAGCTATATTATAGGTCCTAATGCTCCCAGGTTTTGCATTTTTGAATATAATTAAGTTGCAAACAAATATGTAAACTAAACACATGCCAGTAGGCAGATCAGAGAAATGGGAGCAACACCAGTCACCTGTATTAAATAAGATCTTTGTTGCCCTTTAAAATTGGCTAAGGATTACAGATCAAAGGTTTTAGCCTAGCTTTTTAAAATTCTCCTGTGTCACTTAATTTTCTGTGCTATATGTATTTACAGTTAGACTTTATACAGTGCCCTCAAGTGCTTGAATGAAAAATGGCGGCCATATAAATGTAATTTTGAGGTGCATATGCTTCACTCCCAGCACACTTGCCTCTTCTGGGTGACTGACAAGTTAGTTGCTTAGTCAAGAAAGCAGTCTGCCCAGATGCCCTTCAGAATGCAGGAGTATGTGCTGGAATCACTGTGTGCCAGAAGCAGTGGGAAGGTTGTTTGGGTATGATGTGCTGAATGAGGAATTTAAGTGGAAAGTGAAAGTGAAAGCATTCTCTTCTTGTTAAAGCACACTACTGGTCAGTCAGTTCACCTCTGGCTCTGCCGCTGACTCACCACGTGACCTTGGGCAAATCACATAACTTCTCTGTGCCTCACTAAACACATCTACAAAATGGGAGGAATGGTACCTACCTCATTTAGTTGCTGTCAGGCTTAATTTGTGGCTTGATGCTGTGGAAATGCAAACTATTTTACTGATTAAATGACAGCCCAAGCCTTCATGTGCTCTAGAGATGTAACGTAGTATCTATTTTGCCACTGTAAGGCAGCTTTGCCCTGCTACATTAAAGTAAACTGTATGTTGCTACCTCTTCTATGAACTTCCTAACGCCCAGTGCTCTCTGCTGCTGTTGACCCTGCACATTAATGGTAGATGGGATGAGGACACACTTTGGAGCTTCATCTTCTGAGATGAGGATTGTTGATTTTGGTCCCTCCAAAAAGCAAAACCCTTCAGGAATAGAGCCATAAACTCCACTAGCTGATTTATCGCCTTATTGTCTTAAATAGTATTTGCCTACAATGGCCACAGTAAATAAGCTTGAAGGGGCAAATGGGAGAGGTTGTTTAAGAATGATTTTCTCCTATAAAAATGTTCCTTGCCCCTTTAATACTCGTGAGGTCACTGGAGGAAGGATGGTTTTGTGGGTAAAGCTATTGGCTGGGACTCAGAAGACCTGGGTTCAGCTCTGTCACAGACTTCAGGTGTGACCTTAGGTAAATCATTTAATTTCTCCGTGCCTCAGTTCCCTCTCTGTAAAATGGGGATGATACTTCCCTAGCTCACAGGGATGTTGCAAGGATAAGTTCATGATTAATATATGTGAGGTGCTCAGACACTGTGGTTATTGGGCCCATGTAAGTAAGTGTGCAGGGATCTATAGTAATCTGCAGAGCATTGGTAGCTGACGTTAAAGCTGCATGCATGAATTTCTTCGAGATTTCCATTTGTTTATAAATTAACTTGATCATTTAAGATAATTTCTCCCCTTTCTTCCCCTCCCCCCCTTTGGACATGCACTGCGGTCCTAACATCTACCAAGCGATCTAAGATGTGCACCCAATTCCAGAGGCAAGAACAACAATTTTGTATAATTTACATGAGGGTCGTGCAGTATCAATTTCCATCTAAATTACAGAAAAATCAAAACTACATGAGGTGTAAATAAAGAGGATAATAGAGCCCTTTATATCAAAATGAAACATACAGTTCTATTATCCTTAGCGAATGTAGTCCATAATAGTCTAATTGTGTTTTGTGCTCCTGTGGGTGAATGTGTTTTCAGCAACAATGCACTGGGTTGTAAAATATGCATCCCCAGCTATCTACTGTGGTAAAGGTTTCAGTAAAAAGGCTGAAGATGTTTTTCTCATGCAAATTATACTGATCAGATAAATGGCACACAGTGTCTCCTATAATTATCAACAACAGTTTTTACAGTATGTCTCCTGTTTCCCTAGGCCATATATTTGATGTTACAAGATCAGTAATTCAGTAGACAGCCGAGCAGGTGTTCAAATCACTCCTGACCTCCAGAATTCTTTAAATGACCCCTGGAAGCACTGGAGTGAAAACATTCTCAGCGTGTCAAAGTTTTGAGATATCTTAGTTGCCATAATTTTTTAAAAACTGCCTTCGTTTCTTTAAAAAAACCCAACTCCTACTTATTGGCAGCGAGTGAGAAGTTGTGATGCACTGTGTGCCCGCTTACACTAAAGTTGTACAGTCGCACCAAGCCTCCCTGTGGTGATCTGCCTTCCAAGAGTTAATTTTTCTTTAAAAAATAATAATAATAATCTGCTTTAAACTGTTCTAACTACCTGCTCTCTTTCCTTCGATGTAAGCATTCCAACCATCTGCTGAGGCGGGCAATATAGGGTTTTGTGCTTTCAGGAGGCTCTGACGGTTGCTTAGACAACAATGACATATTTTAGCATAATGGCTCTCAAAGAGGTACCATCCCTTTTTACTGAACTTCTCCTCCAAAAATAATAATCGGACACCTTCAGTTGGGTTAAAAACAGAACGTAAGAAGGATAATTTGTAATAGTGTCTTTTCTAGCCCTCTCCCCACACCTCAGCTTGATAGTGGCAAATATTTTACTTCACTCTGGAGTCTTGTAAGATGTATTGCAATTATAAGCTGACTAGATGCCACATTTTATTGGAATAGAAGAAAAAAGTGGCTCCTTTTATAGGCAGTTATTTCAAGATTTAGATAACTGCATGGACAGGGGAAACATTCCCGTTGGCTGGTCAATATTCTTAAGAGGGCAGCAGAGATAAATCTAATTCCCAAGCAGAGTTGAAATTCACCTCTTTCTATCACAAACCTAATTTCATTGTTGCAGGAAAAATTTGTAAATGTTGCCTTCATTAAAGTCTTACCATGCAATGGGGATCTCATAAATATATCTCTTCAGAGCATAGTTAATCTCATATGAGTTGAATATTTTTATGCTGTAATCAACTTGGGTGGTTTTTCATGTTTCTATGGAGATATAATTATGGATGACATAAATGGTATACAGCAGATTTCTTTAATCTTCTAAAGGTTTGGTAGTCGTAAGTCACTGCATAGCTGGTTTTTATTTATTTAACATCTCTATTCATTTGTCATCTTGTTTCAAGGGTTTCTTCATAACCAGGGAGTCTAGAAAGAGATATACAACAATGTATGTCAAATAGTTAAGAAGGCTTCACTGTGTTAGTGATTCCAGGATTTGTTGGTTTTCTGAGGGAATCCATGCCCTCAGGAGATTAATAATTTGGTTGTGCCTGATACCTTGAAAAGCCATGGAGGTGCTCGAGGGGCACTCTACTATCATTACTTGCATCATGGAGAAATCAACTCCTTTTGAAGAAATAGTCCTGTTTATTTTCATTTTCTTGCACAAAAGATGTTCCTTCTAGTTTGGATTTTAACGTAACACCAGAGAACAGAAATATGTGTGGTTGGTTTGGGTACTGAAATGTTGAAAGGTGCCACGTAAAACCAAAGGCCAAGATTTTAAAAAGTGACTAGTGATTAGGGGAGCCTCCATTTTTAGATGCCCAATTTGGAAAACTTTAAAGCAGCCTGGTTTTTGTTCAGTTGGTTGGTTTGGTTTTCTTGTTTTAAGAAAGTAATGAGCACTTATCCTTTGAAAATCAGACCCATTTAAGCTGTCTCTCAGTGAGCACCGAACAGGTGAGGCTCCAAAATCACAAGTCAATTCTTGGAAATGTTAATCCAAATCTATTTTGTTTTTAAGGATAAATGTTGATTCTTTAGTATTTAGAACTTGTTACACTGATTATCTGTTTTTTGCAATTTGAAATCCCCCTAAAGAGTTTGGGTGTTAGATACAGTGAAGCTTTGGCCCACACAGCACTGGGCACACCAAGGGCACAGCATAAGCATTGGCCCTTCTCACCAATATGGCTTTTCATTCATAAAACTCAAAGTGCTTTACAAAGTCGGATAAGCATAATTAGTATCCCCATTTAATAGATGAAAGACTGAGATAGTGTGAACTTGGGCAATTGCACTGTCAAAGAAACAGCTGGGACTAGAACCCATGTCTGCTACTCTAGTATCCTATCCAGTGGCCCAAACTGCCTTTTCGGGAAGAAATTCCACATTGGTAATGGACACAAAACACAAGGTTTAGCTTTAAAAATGTTGACGGGACAAACACACAAGCTGACTTTTGAACCAAATGTGCTTTTTGGAAACTTTAAAACATATGCATACCCAAGTCATCAATCTGGGTTGTAAATTTGCTTTTCCCTTAATATTAGTTTAATCTGCCTGAGGGGAGAGAGAGACTGAATATTTTTCAAACTAATTGACTCTGTATGGTTGGTTCCCATTGAAGTCACTCCGCATGGGTAAGGAATCTATCTATTCATGGAGTCAGCTGCAGGAATCAGGACTTAAGTTTCTGCAGTCAGACTGGTTTCAGAGTAGCAACCGTGTTAGTCTGTATTCGCAAAAAGAACAGGAGTACTTGTGGCACCTTAGAGACTAACAAATTTATTTGAGCATAAGCTTTCGTGAGCTACTGCATGCATCTGATGAAGTGAGCTGTAGATCACGAAAGCTTATGCTCAAATAAATTTGTTCGTCTTTAAGGTGCCACAAGTCCTCCTTTTCTTTTTATATCAGACTGTAACCTGAATTATTTACCACAGTGGAACATATCGATAACACCACTGTGGAGAAACTCAGACTTAAGCACTTTTTCAACCATCTCATCCAGGATAAATATTTCTAAGCACTCTAACTGAAGCTGTGGTTCCAATCATTCAATTGTGTAGCTCTTACTCACCCTGGTGTGCACTTATTCATTTGATTGAAGTCAGTGAGGCTACTTGTAGGAGTGAGTAAGTGCTCACCATCATGAGTAAGAGTTACAAAGTCTGTCCCGTAGCTGGCATTGCACATGTCAGGGCTAACCACATGGGTCTGCAAAGGGAGGAATCCAGAGCCTACTGAACTTGATGAAAAAGACTCCCGTGACTTTCAATGACTTTGAATCACAGTGAACAGAATGGGGGGAAAAAAAAGAAATACAGCAAGAGGGAGCATGTTTAAATGATGTTTTTATTTAAGAGGAGGTTACACAAAACAGAAAGATGCACTTGGTTTGTGCTTTAAAGCATGAAATAGCCTGGTATCTTTTGCCATTAATTAGCTGTGCAAATATTACTGTGTTGCTAACTAAACACCCACTTTGTGGCTTGTCAGATTATCCCAAACTGGGAAGGAATCATTGAAATATACAGACAGGGGGGTTTGTATTTTTCAGTTTAAAATTAATTCAAATTTATTTGCCTCATAGAATGTACTCAGGACAAATGGTATGGGCTGGCTTTATGGGTGGGTGATGTGGGCAACTGCCCAAGACACTGTGGTTCAGAGGGCACCATGGTCAAGAGGCAAGGAGCGGGGTGGGCCTCAGGTGCAAGGCCGCAGAATGGAATTTGGAGCAATGAGGGTGCCCGGGGGTGATGGGGAGATGGTTGGGGAGGCAGCTGGGGCCAGGGGCACTGAGTGGAGTCGGGGGAGGCAGTGGGGCCAGGAGATGATGGGGGAGGGAGCCCAGGGAGGCAGCGGGGGCCAGGGGTGCCAAAATACAAGTTTGCCCAGGGCATCATTTGTCTAAGGTGGCCCGGCAAATGGTACATCAAGAGAAGGCAAATTATTGGTTAAATTCACAACAGAACCTTAGAAGCTATTTTAAATACTTAGAAAAAAAAATCCAGGAATCTTGTTTTTAACAAGATTGTATTGGAGTATTGGATTCAAAACCAAAGCTGGACCCAGCTGTCTCCTTATCCTTATATTTTAATGGTCAAGATGGGTGTTTGTGTTTTATTTAATGGCCACAAGTAGGCTTTGAAGTTAATACCCCCAGTAAGATAAATGTGGAAAGTTCACACCTCTGGTGGTGCTGTTGAGTCGACATTTAGGGCCGCAGACTCGAAAACCCTGCAATGCTCATGAAGGACGCCATCACAAAACAGGATTTCTCTACAGTGGTAAAAGTCAGACCTGTAACTCACTGCCAGCACAGCTCTTCCAGTTGAATTGGGAATAGCTGTAGTGTAGACAAAGCTTAGTTGTTTTTAACCACCGTGCTTCGTAACCCCATTGCTGCCCTATTGGAGAATTACATATCTTCTTTGCTTGTTTGTTTCTTGACAAACAGAGAAGGGCTTCAAACACCGAGAGTATCACAAGCCCAAATTTTCCATACACGGATCTGGATTTCCCCTGCTAAAAACTCGTCAGGATATCTTTATTCTAACAGGACACTGAACAAAATAATTATTGGTCCACAAACTGTCCTTTTCTATATAAAAATATTTGCAATAAAGTCAGTGAAATGCTGTAGGAACCAATATAAATATTGTTTGCCCTGGTTTACTTTAAGATTAACTGCCTGGCAAATAAGAATGCACTAAGACAGGGAGTGCCTGAACATAAATGGTTGGTTCATGAGCCCACTTGAAGGGTTGTGTTCCAGTTTAATGTGATGTTGGATAATGTAGCAACATGGAGATCTGCATTGGTTTGGATCAGTGCAGGGACAAATTCTGCCCGCGAGAATAGTTCAAAACTCCCAGATGAGTTCAGTGAGACTGTTGCATGAGTAAAGACTGCAGAATTTAGGTTATAGTGTTTTATATATTAATAACACAATGGGACAGATTATAGTGGCTCCAGTGCCTAAGCACTGGATAGCCCCTACACCTCCAGCCCTCCTTCACCAGAGGTACTCAGAATGCTATATCCATACGTCCCCAAGTGTAGTTGTGAGGTCATTAGCATTGTCAGAGGAGGTGTGTTTGGGCAGGCTGGGGTCATGGCAAGGCCAGCACCCTATGCACAATGGCAAGTGGCAGGAGACCTTTCCTGGAGTAATCACATCACATCTGTTAGACGGGGTTACCAATGGCTGCTAGTGTTCTGACTCCTCTGGACACCAAAAACATTCTATCCATTCTGCCTACCTCTGCCATGCTTTCCTCTAGGCCCCCAGCTAATTCTGACTCCAGTATCCTTAACCTGAGACATAACTCCTATTGAAGTCAGAGGAGCTTTTGAAGGCAATGGGAGTTTCTGCTTCATAGAGACTGTAGAATCAGGGCCTTGAGATACAATTGGCTGCAATTCTGAATCATTTTCATCTTGTTCACAACAAACTCAGGAGCGTGATGCAATCCCTTTGATACAACTCCCCTAAGGAAGCATTAGGAGGAAACTCAGCAGGGTGAGCCCGGAGGACTTTCCAAGTCCCTTTGTCCCCTTTCTGATTCTACTGTGGGATGATATGGCCTTGGCTATTGGCCTATGACATTCACAGTGTAGGTCCTGATTCAAGAAGATACTTGTGTACATGCTTAACTTTAAGTATGTGGGTAGTTTCATGGAGGTTAATGGGGTTGCTTATGGGTGAGATTCTCAAAAATCTAAGGGAGATTCCTGTCTTCACTTAGGCACTTCAGTGGGACTTTTGTGCCTTTCTCCCTTTGGTATTTTTGAAAATCCCATCCTAAGTGTTTAAAATTACATGTGCTTATAGGTACTTTCCTGAATTCATGCCAAAAGCATTCATCATTGGCCTAAATCTGCTCCCACAATAATCAGTTTACTATTGACTTTGGTGGGAGCAGAGTTAGGCCAACATAGAACATTTTTGAAAATCTCACACTAAATAATTTCTTTATAGGTAATGATGCAAACAATTATTTTATAGGCAAAGGAAGCTAAATGATTTAGGAGCACAAGTACCACTGATTTTCAAAGATATTTTTGTTCCTAAGTCACTTAGGTACTTTTGAAAATTCCACCCAGTGTACTTAGTTGCATTTTGATCTATTTCTCCTCCTCACCCATCTATAAAATGTTTAGAAAATGAGACATCCTTAACTGCATCCGTTACCACAGTAACCGGCTAAATTTTTGTTACGGTTTGTATTCATACTCTTGGTTTATGTGCTAATCTGATTCAAAATGCCTTTCTGTGCATACCTTTTGTATTACATTAGCTGCCACAACAGTATTTATGGTCATAATACTTATTTTGCAAATTGCTAATATGATCACATGACAATTTTTGCAAAGATTCTTTTTCTAGCCGTTCACACTGATGTAGGCAAAACTAAGTATAAAATACTTTGGTCATGGTTGCTGGTGTGTGGTCATTTTGCTGTCACACAAAACCTTGTGTGAACATGTGATTTATGCTCTTTAGTGTTTCCTGATACTTATATCTTCCATATTTTGCTGCTGCCTTATCAAATTTCCAACTAAATTCTGGCATATGACTGTATTGCAAAGTGGGTTTGCTGCTGAATTGTTAGTAAAACACACGGGTTGTTTATCAACCAATATTCTTGGATTTATGGTTTCTGTATGTACCGTGTCTGTGAAGGTTGTAGTCTGAAACTGGTTAATTCATTGAAGATGTAACAGTGATTGTACTTTTCTGTTAGTTAATAGGTTGTTTGCTTGGCTAACTTTGTATGCCAGCCAAAGTTAGTCATACCAATTCTTGGAAAGGATATGAAGAAACTGGTAATTGAAATCATAATCATTTGGCCATAAAAGTTATTTTGAAAATAACACTTTAACCAAAAACATATCTAATCTGGAAGTCAGATTTCTATGAAAGATGCTGCTAAATAGAATGTTTCTAAGTACTCTATATTAGAAATTGTGATACTTAATGATTCCATTCAACATCCTATACAGCAGACCCCATCCAGAAGCTGTTAAGTCTGTCTTCATGCAGACTCAATTTTTTCACTCTGACATTTAATAATCACCATGTAATAGCTATAAAATGCATAGCAACTACAGATCTTTTATTTCAAGTGGATGGTGTAATGAAATTGGGTGAAACCATCCATTGAAAATGTACTGTGTAGTATGCAGCATTGTTTACAAAGTAATAACATTTGTCATAAGCAGAAAGTTAAAACATTGTCTTGATTGTTTGTTGTTCAATGGAAGTTCATATTCAGCACAGTGATAAAGGAAAAGATTCCATTACTAAAATTTACTTAGCGTACAAGTATGAGGCTCATTTTTGAGTAAATATTTGCTATTGCACTAAAAGTAATAGAAGATGACTGCTTATAAAACAACTTTGTGTTATACAAGGAAGAGTGAAATATCAGATCTACGTTTTACCAAAGCTACTGTGTAGGTTTCATGTTGTGTGTAACTTATCACAAAACTTACCCACACTTCCCACCCCACCCCCTTTTTTTTTTTTTTTGATGCTATTGAGCAGTATTTTATTTCTTGAGGAATGTGTTAAGCAAAAAATACAGAACCAACCATGCAAGAATTTCTTTCTTTTTTTCTTTTTTCCCCATTCCTAAATAGTTGTGTTTATTTTGGAGAAAGAAAGAATTATGGTTAATATTTTTAAAGTGACTATACTACCCATGTTTTACCTAGAAATGTGTGGTGTGAAAGGTGTGTTATAAGTCAGTTCAAGTTTAAAACATCAACTGTTTCAAATATTTAACTTAAAGATCTCAAGTTTATCTTGGTGGGAGTTGGGGTTAGGTTTTTCTTTTTCTGAAGCCTTCTTAAGCCCTGCCTACAGTAGGCAGCTATAAAACATTCTGCTTATTCATCATGACTGAGAAGAGTTGATTGTTTCCTGGAAGGATAAAAATGTAGCAATTAGAGATGTTTAATTCAAGTATATATTCAGCAGGCTAAACTGAAGTTAAATTGCTTTTTCATAGAATGTATGCTTAAGAAGAGGGAAAAATACAGTTCTGTTCTTGAAAAAGTTTTAAGAAACATGAGAATATGCAAGTTGCTTTTGGTGGGAAACGCATAACATTTATGCAGTATTTCTTTTGGGATTACATCACAGTTTTATTTAATTTTTAGGACAAAAGTTAAATTCAATATTTGTGTATAAGCCAAGGGAAAATGTACCATAAACACAGGAATTTTCTGGTGAGTCAGAGTTCCAAGAATCTAAGATTTACTTAGACCATTTATTTGAGGACTAGCTATAACCATTAGTCATCCAGCCATGAGTTTTTACATTTGCAGCTAATTGCACCTAAAAAGCAAGCTTTCATCCAAGCCTTTGGGATATACAAAATGCACTTTGGCAATCCACATTTAAAATACATTTTAGGACTGCTGCCCTGATGTTCTTGGACATTTTTTATCACATAAATATTTGCTTCAAATAAACAACCAACAGTGACACTAAAATGGCATGCAAATTGCATGAGTTATTGGATATTCTGTATCACAGAAAAAGTAATCTGCCAAGAGCAAGATAAACTTTTCCAATAACATGTCAAAGAGGCAGTGCTACAAACTTATCTTTCATCATAAGCCACACATGACACGCTCTGTTCTCGTTTGACTACATCTTGCAGGATGAAGTTATTGCCGTTTCAGAGAAGGTGACTGTGAAGCTCGAAGATTTGGCAAAATGGGCACATTCAGATTTCTCCAAGTGGAAGTGTGGTCTCCGGGCTGACCCAGTCATTACCATGGAACTGGGCAAGAATGGGCAGAAGGAAGCCTTGATGAGATACAGGCAGTCCACACTCAACAGTGGCCTGAACTTCAAAGACATTCTAAAGGAAAAGGCTGATCTTGGTAAATATAGTTTCCTTTTCTAAAATTGCTGTTTGCCTACCTGTGAATGTATTTCTAAGGGTAACAAGCCCAATCATGCAGTGCTTATTCAGACAAAACTGTCATTGACTCTAAGACTGTAAGCATTAAGGCTCAAATCCTGAAGTTGCAAGCAAAGGTAGTTTACAAGGGCTTCTCACAGAAACTATGTAGGCACTGGGCTCAAGTATGTGCTATACATCATATGGGATTGAATCTGATGCCTTCTCTCTGTGCAATTAGAATCACAGAAGAAAGAGAGAGGTCAAAGACCTATTAGATCATATTGCCTATATTCTTGCCAACAAAGGGTTGTTGCCTATCACTAGTGCTTCTCTAGTCTTTGTCCAATACAGTGTTAATTGTCTTAAGTAATGAGGTTTCCACAACTCCCTTTGGGACACTGTTCCACAGTCCAATGCGTTTTATTTTAAAGTTTCTTGTAACATTCAGCCTACGTTTTTTTAAAAAAATCCATTTAATTAATCATACTTACACCCATTTGTACCGTCACTTTGGTTTCATGATGAAGTGGATCTTTTCTTTCTCACTTTTCCCTCTCTGCAAAAATGGAGAAGCATGGGAACTCAGATAGACAGCTTTTCTGCTGCGTGGGCTCGCTAATGCTTTGGATCTCTGCAAGCAGGCTTACAGTTTTTGGGATGCTTCTTGCTCCCCATATGCATGTAAGTCCTACAAGTTGGTTCACATGGACAGTCTCCTGCACTGCCTGGCTCTCCTTTGACTTCAGTATGTCAGTGGGATGTGGAGGCAGGATCTGCCCACATGTATCAGCTTGCAGAATTGGGGCCTAAGTGGCTACAGAATCTGGGTCTAAAAATGCCAACTTTGTAGAAGTTATGCACACAACTCCCATTTCCTTTAATGGGACACATTCTTATGCAAGGGCCGTAGGATGACGTCTGAGGCAGCTGGTCTTCTGTTGGTAAATATGCCTAATTGCCATTAGCTTTATTGGGAGATTGACATGTACATTGGCTGACAGGTAAATATATTTCAACGTGTGCTTCAGTGAAATTTATTTCCTGTAGTACATTTTTTTTTTTTTTTTAGAAAGCTAAGCTTAGATAGCTTCTAGCTTAGCATATAAATGGATGAAAGGTAAGAAATCAAAAGTTAAGGCTGATACTCTGCCAAGTCCATGTGCAGAATTTTTTTCTCATCTACATGAATTGAAGATAGTGGGCCAAGTTCTCAGTTGTGTAAGCAGCATAACTCCATGGACTACAATGGAGCTATGTCTACCTACACTAGCTGAGGATTTGCCTTATAGAACTTACCTTACAACAGTGCTGAGTCTCTCATTTCCCATCTAAGCAAATGGTGAGGTGAATTTGTCAGTCTTACTTTATAAACTTCATCAGCTAGTCAGGATGATGTTTCATTATGGTTGAAAGTTGATATTTTAAATCAATATCTACAGTAAAACACTTGCAAAACTTTTGTTAGAGGTTTCTTCTTTTTTGTAACTAGATGTACATTTCCTTGCATCTGTTTGGTGTATCAAAAGAATCTGAATGCTTCTCAGACAGAGCTCTTGAGTTTTAACATTCTCTTGTTTTGTTTTTGACAAACAAACAAACAAATCCTTTGTGGTAAGTTTATAAAACCAGTATTATTGACTCAAGAGCCAAAGAAAATTATCTTCAAACGTAGCACACACAGTTCATAGCTGCATGTTAAGCCTTTGAAAAGAGGGGTTACACTAAAAATGCATATGGTATCTGAACTATAACAAAGTAATTGTGAAAACCCAACACTGAGAGCATTGTATGTGGCTTTCTTTTTGGTCATGAATCAGGCTGCTTTGTCAGTGCCTATACAGAAAAAAAGTTGACTCCAATTTTTTTTTAAAGTTTCTCTCTGTGACTGGTTATCATTGGTTTGAAACCCCCCACAGGCACAAGAAGACATTTAGCCATTGGGCATGTTGCTTTTGAGAATGGGTGCAACTGCTGAAAGATAGACAAGAACTCTCTTGCTGCTTGGTTTATTTAAATGTAGTATTAATATTAAAGGGATTAAATAAATGTACAGTAGAACCTCTGATTTACGAACACCTCGGGAATGAAGGTTGTTTGTAACTCTGAACAAAACATCCTGGGTGTTCTTTCTAAAGTTTACAACTGAACATTGGCTTAATACAGCTTTGAAACTTTACTAGGCAAAAGAAAAATTCTGCTTTTAACCTCTTAATTTAAATGAAACAAGTACAGAAACAGTTTCCTTAGCTTGACCAAAAAAAAAAAGAACTTTCCCTTTATTTTTTAGTAGTTTGTTTAACACAGTACTGTACTGTCTTTGCTTTTTTCTTTCTTTTTGGGGGCGGGGGGGCGGGGAAGGGTCTCTGCTGCGGCCTGATTGCCTACTTCCAGTTCTAAATGAGGTGTGTGGTTGACCAGTCAGTTCGTAACTCTAGTGTCATAACTCTGAGGTTCTACTGTAGTTTTTCTGTTCAGTAAATAATGGGGAGGAACTATAGTTTTCTTGGTCAACACAATAAAATTTGTAATACGAATGAGTCCAGTTAGAGTAGGGAAGCTTGAGCGGTTGACCTGCCTGTGCTGAAACTTCTCTCTTGTCAAAATGGCACCTTTAGTGAGTGTAAAGTACACACCCGGAGAACTCTTCCAACACGCCGCATCATGCCAACGAAACAGTGCATGCTGTGGTTAGAAATTTGCTAGCTGTAATCATGGCTAGTAGGGTTCCAAGCATGGTCTCTTGGGCAAGGTTTTTCTTCTCTGTTCTGTAGATGACATACAGCAAATTGATGGTCAGTTTTATAGTGTTAGACTGGCCTTTAGGGGAGGTAGTCTGTAGTCTAGTTCTTACAAACAAATCCCTGCCTGAAGTAGTCAGGAAAACGATTCGTGAACTCTGCTAGCAATACTGATGTTTAATGCTGGTTGTAGGCTAGTAAATTTCTGATTCTTTTGTTGACAAGACCTAGATAAACAATGTGATTGCCTGAAAACATTTTCCTTGTGGAAATGCACATTTCCTTTATGAAAAATCCTATGTAGTTGAATAAAAATGATTACTTTCCTATAGGATATATTTGACCTTCCTCTAAAATTAAACAGAAAATTATATCCCTGCTAAGGAATTCTAAACGATGGCTCAAAAAACCCCATATAATTTTCCATTAAATTCAATAGGTTTTAAAGGTAATTTCTGTAGAAATAGATTACATTTCTATAGAAACTTATTGTTTTCATCCCTATTAAATTATGTAGGTCTTTTCCTTAGGAAGTGCATTAAATATATAAAAATCTCATATTTCTGAGGTTAAGTTTTCAGCCTGAAACATGATTCCAAAAATTCTATCCCTGCCTTTCAGGGTGTGTATTTTATACATTCTCTCTCTCTCTCTCTCTCTCTTTCTTTTTACAAATATGTCATGTGAGTAGTTAATGTCTTAAGTCTATTTATATTTTTCTAACTATTTATTTCAAATGTTGGTACAAATAAGGAATAACAACAATGCAGTATATAAAAATAGAATAGTTGCGTAAATATTATTCATAATAAACATGAGAACCTATTTTTCCAGAAGAATTGGCCTGACAAAACCATTCACTACCAGGGCTTCTAGTTATTTATTTTTGTCTTTAGAATTATTTAGGAGCTTGGGGTTATTTGTAATAAATAGACTTCAATACCCATATTTGGTAAATCAATTGGAAATAGCCAGATGAGGAGTCATTTCATTTTAAATTTTTTTTTCGCAATTAAGCAGTGTAAACACTATCAGTTAAACATGGGTAAGTTACAAATTTGTATTCCTTGGGCTATAGTTAAAAAAAATTCAAATTATTTTATATAACACTGCTTCTTACAGAGTTCCTTTAAGTGAAGTATGAAAGCTGCAATGTAAGCTTTATTGGCCTATAAATATGTCATTATAGTTGGACTACATTTATATGCTTTGGATTGTTGTTTAAGCCAAGAAAATATGTCTCTACAGGTTGACTTTTTATTGAAACCCTTTGAGGCATACAACAGAACGTATTTTAGGCTCAGGTTATTAAAACAGCATTTTCATTTTTGCAGCAGACTCATTGTCAATTATGCTGCCACAAACTGTCTGTGGATAGGCAGTTATGAATGGGTTCATCTCTAAGTGTGTCTTTGGAAAAAGAAATAAAAGATAAAGGAGTCAGAGCTGAAATTGAGAAACGAGACTGACGGGGAAATGACTGAATTTAGTGCTCGGGGGCACCGTTGGTTGGGGTTCTACTGTACTGTGGCACTGCCTGTGGTTAGTTGAGAAATGACCTGCTTTCCTACCTCGTCTGCTGTTGCTGATCGGAGCGTGCAGGGTTTTTAGATTTTTGGGGGGTGGGGGTGGGACGGTTTGACTCCTGACTCAGGGATAGCTTTTTTTTGACTCTTGTCCTTCTTGGGCTAATAGATCAGTTAGGATAGATAGATTGGTTCTCTTGAGCGTTTCAGGACAAAAGCTGTGGGATCTGGGCCCATACCTGTTATTAGGGTTGCACGCACGGTGTTTGGCCTTTTATCATGCCAAAAATTGCGGCTCAGGTTGTCGTACTGTGAGCTCCTTGAAGTCTGCATCCGGTGATGTCGTTTGGAGGAGTCATACAGGTTCTGTTTCTACTGCAACCAGTGCCCATTATTTTGGCTCTTTAGCTTTGAACTCCAAAATAGTGGTGCGGAAAATGAATTGAGTTTAGATAACGAACCTTCACTGCCTGTAGATAATACATTCCTGAGGTTAATATATATTTATGTGGAAGATATTGCTATCCTTACTGTTCCTTGAATAATCTAGGAGCATTGAGCGCTACTTTAAGTGAGGCTCAGCTTTCAGCAGCCCTTCCCTTTGTTGATGGAGGACATGGGGCAAGTCAGATTTTTCCCTTTTCCCCCGGCTGTCTGCTTTTCTGTCAATTCTCTGAAAATCTTTTCTTGTGAACACTTTGGGTCTGATTACCATGGAGTTACACAGGCATAAAGCTGGAGTAGCATGGTGGCAAATCACACGCCTTGCCTTTTCCTGTCTCATCTTTTAATTTGCATGGGCCAAAGAGTGGCCATGGTTCCATGTGAGCTCCCTTACTGCCACATGTGTGACTCTGCAATGTCCTTGCTGCTCCTCAGCACATCACAATGGGTTTGGAAGGAAGAATGGAGCAGTTACCCTGGTGAGGATGCAGACTTCTCAGAATCTGCGTAGCGCCAGGGCGGCATGGAGCACTGCTGCAGTGCCCAGCACCACCTGGCCTCTGTGTCCTGGTGAGAGCAGGGCGATGGCCCGGTGTGTATGCTTGCACTTACCAATAACTGGAGAACAGCTATGGTTTCTCTCAGTAAATATTACGATTTTGGTTATCGGGACATCTGGACTTTACAGTTCTTGATGATTTTAGAACTGGCATCAGTTCTCTTGTTCGTCCTTTATCACATTCTTTGGACTTCTGAATCTTCTGGCTTAACTCAACGTGCTAATTTCTGATCAGCTAAATGTCTCCCATTCAGTATAGTTATTTTTTTTTCCTGTCTTCCCCATGGCTTCCTGTCTTTCTCGTTCTTATCAATCACCATCTTGATCTTGGTTAACCTTGTGTGAGCATCCCATCCACATCACTTCATTTTCCCTTTGATACTCGCTGCCACCTCTGTCCTAGCACTCCTTATTTTGTCCTCTCTTGGGGATTGAGGTGCTCTCTTATTACACTGTTTTAGCCGGTCTTATCAATTCAGCTACTCTTCAGTGAATAAGGGTGATTACCCTCGCTTGTCTGTGGTGCTCTGAGGAGTTTGAGAAAAGAAAGATGGCTCTTTGGGAAGAGGACTGTCTCCGGATATGCGTTCATACAGCTTCTAGCACATTTTGACCACCACTGCATTATAAATAACAATAGATGCAGGCTGGTGTACAGGACTCTAGTGATTGTTATATGGAGCTACTTTGAAGGTTAGGCCTTTTTTTGGTCATATCTAGGGTAGCTCAATTGACGTACAATTTCTAATGTTTAGTCTTTTACTCCTTTTTTAGAAATGGGATGCTAAAGGTACAAAATGGACCGTTAACTTGACCAAAGTCACACAGCTAGGGCCCAATCCTGCAAGATACTGAGGAAATTCCCGCTGAAGCCAATGGCTGCTGCGTTCGCACAGCATTTAAGACCTGTATATGGATTTGACCTTGCAACCTCCTGGGTTCTTATATCTTTTCTGTGTGCACTGGACCAATTTTTTTAAATGCATTTTTGTACTCTTAAATTAAGATTAACCAGGATCTGTAGAATTGTTGATTTATTTAGAATCCCTGGTGCCCCTTAAATGCCGAGCGGCAGTGCTGTTCTTGGGGTTGGCATATCTTCCTAGCTCTGTGACTACTGCCTTTCTCAGACACTAGTAGTGTCTGCACCTAGCTCTCCATTAGTGGTCCTTTTCTCCCCCTCATTTTCCCTTTCCCCAGTCTGCTCAGCCACTGGTTTTCCTCTCTGAACTTTCTTCAGCAACAGTCTGAGGACATGATGGGGTTTTCTGGAGGTTATGTTTGACCACCTGATCTTTCAATTCCCTGGGTAACTTGGTTGCCCAAGGAGCGTTTGTGTGATTTAAGTGCTGTTAATTTCTTCTTTTCTCCTGGGACGACACATTTTGTTACATTTGAAGCTTATGGTGATGCCGTGGCCTAGCTATGGAAGCCCTTCTGTTGTCATTGTTTTGTCTGGAGCCTCTTTTCTATTTGTGGTCACAGGTTATTGAGAAGAGAGTTTTAACACGACACAACTTACCTTATTAAAGAGGCATTGACTGGATCTAATCTCACATTTTGACCTAGTTTAACGTTGTTATAAACTGGGGAATAAAATCCTCTGGATACTAACTAGCTTGGTTTGTAATTTAATTGCCATTTCTTCACCAAGAAATTTAACCAAACCCCAAATAACTACTCTTTTTGTAGACCCTACAGGAACGATGTGTGTTTTTCCTGTGATGATTCCTACAGCAACAGTAAACTAACATTATTCTCAGAATGTACTGATATCAGTTACCATTGTGTCAGCATTTTCAGTTACATATCAGTATGACAGGGCACTTTGTTAGTATAGAGTACAGCCATTTTCATTTCAGTTCCATTCCAAACATTAGGGAAAATCAATGTTGCTAAGTGGGAAAGGACAAAAAGACAAATTCTGGTCCCAGTGAAGTCAGTGGGGCCAAGTTGCACTAGTGTAAACCTGAAACAATGCCAGTTTGCTCCATTTGCCAGGAGTTTTCCCATTGACTTCAATAGGAGCAGGATTAGTCCCAAATCATTATAAGAATTCTCAAACTCTTAAGAAAGTACTACAATAAAACAGTAAAAAGGTGCCAGCTATTATGTGACCATGTCCCTTTAAAAGTGTTAGACAAGCTTAGTCTGGTTTTTGTTTATTTCTTAGCACCAAGATTGATCTTCCCTGGGCCTGAATATGTTTGCTATTCAGGATTTTTTTTCCCATATGGTCTTTGCTGAATTTTACATTTAAATCTTACTAACCAGGAGATTTTGTTCCAGTAACTGAAAACTTGTGTTCTGCCTTCTGATGCAGCACTGGTATGGTTTGAATCTTACCTATTTTAATGCGTAAGTTTCTCTTGGGTTTTTAGGGTGCTTTCTTTCCAGCTAGCCAGTTTCTGATGTTCAGTGATCACGCTGTGCTTAAGGAGCTTGCAAGAGATTTGCTTCGCTCTGTGTCTGATGGGTCCAAATGGCTATGCATAACAACTAGAGCATCACAGTGCCTCACTCAGACTCTCTGTCTCAGGGCCCAGTACCACAGCTGTCACCACTGCCCATATTGTTTCTGGATCCCTCAAGGAAGAAACTGGGTCTTCTATTGTTTTGTGTCTCTTTCTTTCCTTTGCTTAGTACTATTCAGGGATGTGATCAGCATTCTCTCCTCTAATTCTGGAGTATTGTTTCCAGTTCTGGGCACCACATTTTCAGGAAAGATGTGGACAAATTGGAGAAAGTCCAGAGAAGAGCAACAAAAATGATTAAAGGTCTAGAAAACATGACCTATGAGGGAAGATTGAAAAAATTGGGTTTGTTGAGTCTGGAGAAGAGAAGACTGAGAGGGGACATGATAACAGCTGTCAAGTACATAAAAGGTACACAAGGAGGAGGGAGAAAAAATGTTCTTCTTAACCTCTGAGGATAGGACAAGAAGCAATGGGCTTAAATTGCAGCAAGGGAGGTTTAGGTTGGACATTAGGAAAATCTTCCTGTCAGGGTGGTTAAGCACTGGAATAAATTGCCTAGGGAGGTTGTGGAATCTCCATCACTGGAGATTTTTAAGAGCAGGTTAGACAAACACCTGTCAGGGATGGTCTAGATAATATTTAGTCCTGCCACGAGTGCAGGGGACTGGACTAGATGACCTCTCAAGGTCCCTTCCAGTCTTGTGGTTCTGTGATTCTCTAGCTGTCATTTAGAACTGCTGGCCCTTATGGATCCAGGGGACCTTTTCCTGCATTGTATCAATTCCAGTCACATAGATAAACATGGCTGACTGCTAATGTCCCTAAAATGAAGACCTACAAAAGTAGCATTGTTGTTGATTGGGCCCTGCTAACATCTTTTTCTTTCCGCCTGGCTGTTTTCCTCTGTAGTAATTCTGCTCTACCAGAGTCCAGAATTTGGAGTCTTGCTGACATCTTTGACTCCAAACCTCTGTTAATCAACTTATGAAACTGTCTCAGTGCAGATCATGCACTGGTCCAGATTGTGACCTATGCTACCTTGTTAAGATGCTGAAGCTCTTATGTGCGCTATGATGACTTTGCGACCAGATCGTGTAATTCCTTTTGTGGGGGTAAGGAGTAGAGCCAGACATAACTTATTCAGAACCTCACCTCCATGTTGCGCTTCAGAATCAAGAACTATAAGTGAATTACTCCTGTGCCCAGAGAACTTCACTGCCCTTTGGTGAGGAAAAGTAGATTGGTTTTAAATGTCTTTTGCTTACATATGTACAATTCTGCGAGGGTGGCCTATCATCTTCATTTCTCCCAAAACGTCTGTGTCTATCCTCTGTCTGCTCTGCTGCTGAAGACTGTTAATTGTTTCCTAAAATACAGTTTGGATTGAAATCATTTCCTTGCTTTTCTTCTAACCTGTGGCTCATCACAGATTAAGTACTGAGGGGGTCTGTCACTGGTGCCGTGCCGCAGCGTGTGATCGAGACGCATTGAATGTGGAAAACATAAGCAGTATCAGACTGATAGCCCTTGGCAAGGTGATCTAATTAGGTCTTCAAAGTTAAACCCAACGTGCTCGCCATAGCCTCCACGCAAGATACTATCACTCCTCTTGAAAAACTGGTGCGCCATATAGGAACTTGAACAACCAGTCAAAAGACCCCTCTCTTCTCCTGCCTCCTCTGGGCACCACCATTTCCTATTTCAGGAAAGGATCAACCAAGCTCCTTGTGTAAAGTGAGTTCAGTCTTCAATCTCTTGTAGACGGCATAATCTTATTTCATGGATATTTGGCAACATAAACCTCCCTTGTTCATGTGATGCCTGAGGAGGTCACTTGCCAGTACTTGCTTTTTCTTTAGTTTCTCCTCCCTGCCTCCCCTTTATGGGCCAGTCTGCTCCGAGAGAGAGAGAGAGAGAGAGAGAGACAGGGACAAAAATCTGAGGTACACAATCCACTGATCATGACACCCGTCATACATGTGTGAATGTCGGCAGCAAACGCCGGGACAGAGAGGTAGTAGTGCGTAAGGGCTCAGCATCATCTTTGCTAAGCACATCTTCACTTAGGCAGGCAGGAAAAAGTGAGTGACTGGCAGGTGAGAAAAGCAGAAAAAGAACTGAGAATCTTTCTGTGGTTGGATAAGCATGTGACAATTGAATCATTTCCCATGACCTCTGACTTGTCCAACTGGTGTAGGAACTAGCTAACTGGTGTTAGCCTTTGGGCAGAAATGCGTGGGGGACACCTCACTCTGCCGATAGCAACTCCTCAATGATAGATTATGTGGTAGCCAGCTGGCAAACCTGCTTCCCCCTTGGATTTGAGGAGCAGAGATCTGCCTTAGTGTGTGCATAGCTCTTATTAATGTTAATGGGAATTATATACACACACCCCTCAAGAGCACAGTGGACTCTGAGCATTTAGCACTGTTAAATGAAGTCTTAAGACGTCCTTTATTAGTATTGTGACTTCATAATCTCTTTAAGTTAATTTGGATTATACTTGTCATCACTTGCTTGATGATGTTTGCAGGAGGTGGAAGTAATTGATAGTTTTGTTTAACCTAGTAGATGGTAAATCTGAATTGTGTGTGTGTTTAAAAATATATAAAATGCCATGGATTCTAATTTACTGGCTGGGTTCATTGTTGCATAACCTTTATTTACTTCCTTTAATGAAAGCTGTACCATGTAAAATGAGTTCTTCCTTAATTTTATTGCTAATGATAATTTGCTAATAAAAATAAATCCTCAATATTGTGAATGTTCAGCCTGTATCTCTGTCTAGCTGACTCTTATTTTGTGAGGGACAAATACTTAATACCATAAAAAAGCTTCTGTTAGTGATAGATAATATATATTATTTTAAAGGAGTGTATTTTAGTAGCTCATGAAAAATAAAGGTGAATTCTCACATCTGTGCAATGTTGCATAATTGATATAAGCTGAAGCGGAATATGTTTTTATAAAAGCATACATTTGGCTTCCCTAAACATTTAAATATGTATATCACACCGTCATTTGAAGATGCTGGTTAATGACTTTATGATCACGTTTGTAGTCAGAGCATTGCATGTGGTTTGAGAAATGTGTCTGGATATGCTTGGTAAGCAGTATTATTCTGACAATGAACTAAAGGCCATCTTCAGTTTGACTGTGCTCTATTTTGTTATGCTGTGAAAGAAAAGGATAATTCAGCAGAGCATTGTGCTGTCAGCTAGAGACGCCACACTCCAGAATACAAATATTACTAAGGATAAATGAATCATTAAAAGAACAGTAGCATAAAATATTTGATGAATGAACTCCAGGAAGCTGTGTTGGAATATGTTTAGGATTCATGGACAGTACCATAATACATGAACTAATAACATCAGTTCTATGCTCAGATGCCAGAAACATTGATGGGCCCAGAATAATTGTGAATTACAAGGCTACACATACAGAGAGGGTGGTTTGCTGATATCACAGTAAACCAAGAGAAAGTGGTTAGAGTGGTTTCTAAAAGTTACCAGAACCTTGGGATATACTTATAACCTTGTTCACAGTCCTACAGTTTTAGGGGAGCAGTTCTCTCAACACACGCTCATGAATTCCATTTGTGCCAAGGGACGTTATACATGTGTGTCTAGAGTAGAATAGATCCATGTGTGTTTTATAACACAAGGATGTTATAACAAATCCAAAATATAATTAAAATAGAAAATGTGACCTCCAGTTCTCCTTTGAGCTCCCTCATGTCCTATTCTTCTGGTAAAGGGAAATAGGTAGAATGTGAAAGTGTGGCGGCTGCTTTCCTTAGCACTCGACCCACTTTTTCACTGTTTGTTATTGCAAAACAAAACAATCAAAACCCAAATGTTCTGGTCCAAGTTTTATCTAAAATAGAGAGTGATGCATTTTATACGTGGGTTTTAAATACCAGGGAATGTAAGAATAGCCAGCAATTCTGGCAAAAGGGAGGCTTCACAGTTTAGGTGTCAGATTTGTACATGATAAAAACTAGTAATTGATAAATGGAAAATTAGAGATACTGGGGGCCTAAGTCAGCAAGATACTTAAGTGCATGCCTAGCTTTAAGCACGTGAGTAGGCTCAGTGAGGATTCACATATATATAGTTTAGGTACGTTCTGAAATACCTTGCTGAACTGGGGCTGAGCTAGGTATTTTTTGTGCCGTAATGATAACAAGTAATCATGTGACTGTAGTATTTTTAATGCAATTGATTGCTCCTGATGTGCGGGTAAAAATCCATCCCAAATTATTTACAGCTGTATGACGTCCCTTCCAAAGTATGTACAATTTCCACCTCAAGCTGATTTGTAGGATTCTTGTCATCTTATATGTTTGTATAGCACCCACTAGGAGGCCCCAATCCTGATTGAAATAATAACAACAGTAGGTACAGTGAATCCTATACTGGTATCCTTAACATCTTTATTAAACAACATACTATCTAAGGAAACCTCTACACCAAAATATCCCCAAATGTACTGAGTTCAATTTGTGCTCCACCTTCACTAGAAGGCCACCTTTGTTGAGCAACCAGTTTTTGCTGGTCCCTTGTGTGTGGGCTTAAGGCAGATTTCAGAGTATATGCAAACCACTGACTGCAAAAGTTTTCACAATTCAGAAGTTATATGGCAGCACAAATCAGTGCCTGTACCAGATCCATTGGCACCGCAAGACCTCACTCTTCTCCACATTCTTTAGTGCCACCTGATGACGCAGTCCCAGCTCTTTGCTCAAACAGGCATTCCTTCTGCTCACCCCTACTGGCATGTTGATTCATGGCATCTCTCTTGTTCCCTTGCATACCAGGTTGACCCCAAGCTTGGCCAACGTGAACACTCAGGCTTTATCTCCATTCTGCCTTCAGTTGTGTGTGCAATAGTTATGATGGGAAGGGGGTTGTGCTTAGTCCTCCCACACACATGCACGCTCTTTCTTCATGTTTTTTCCTGTTGTACTCATTTAAGGCTTGATCCTTAGCTGGATCAGTCCCTTAATATGTGTGCTGGGCCTATTGTCTATAAAAACTGCTTTAAACAGGGCAGAGGAAGGAAAATGTTACTGAATAGCCACCCATACATAAATAATGGAAGGAGGCCCATTGCCACTGACCTCCAGAGAGGTCAGGATACTTAATGGAGATGGCTAGTTGTCTGATTTCATCAATTAAATAAAGCTCTATTTGGATGGCTCCAAATTAGGCATTATATGCTATGGTTTCCCTGTTTAACGGAGCAAACACAATGGAAAATGTTGGTGCTATTGTGAGGTCATGAGATCATTGGCTCTTTGTTTTTCATTGATTACTGATGACTGTAACTTGATATTTCAAACAAGCTGTAGGTGAGCTCCTGTTTGAAACCCATGTAAGCATGTGTGCGGAATTACAGTAGGTATTTTCCATGACATTATCTTATAACCATGGCCTCCTGTTTTCTTTCATATCCATTATTGTCTAGTAAAAGCTTTCCACAATTAAATTCTTGTGTTCTATAAAGATCTGTTTAAACCCCAAAGAATCTAAAATGTTTTCCCACCACCCTGCTCTCCAAGCTTCTGCACATCAGCTTTATAAGCTCCTAGTTACGGATCTGGACATTCCACATAACAGATATCCAGAAGTGCATGTTGGGGGGAAAAATGCTACCAAAATGACCCCAGATAAGCCTTTTGGAAGTACCAAACAATGACCATTGCCATCCAATTTTTATGCAAATACAGGGGCTGATCCCGTAAAGTGCTAAATGCCTCTTTTGAGGTGGTGATTTCCCACAACTCTGGTCAATGCAGAATCAGGTCTGTATTTTGAATTTCCTTACTCCATTAGTGACACTTAACTTCCTATATGCAGCAAGCTGCACTTTTCATAGAATTAAAAAAAGTGGTGCAAAAGTCCCATTGAACCTGTGTTCCTGTTCCATAACGATATAGTTGGGATAGTATCAAGCATCAACCAAATAATTTTGGTAGTTCAGAGCAAAAACTAAAAATAATCTGCCAGTGTGAATGTAGTTTCATATTTATACTGGTATCTGGCCTTACGTGTGGAATAGCTATTTTTTAAATAGCTTCACTGTAGCTCTTGAATATTTTTTTACTAGAAAAATTACCAGACCGTCATACACCTTGTTTACTATCCATATTAAAAGGCAAAAGAATGTAGAGGATTTCAAAACACCAGTACCTCTCCCCCCCTAATTTTTTTTTCCAAGCATACTATAATATAATGCAAATGATATTTTGGAAATTCTTTCTTTAATTTATTCCTCTTGTGTAGCTTTTGGGTACATATTTTAATGTCACATGTATCAAACTAGAAGGAAATTCTTTAAAAAAAATGTGTGCAATTCCAGATGCCCAACAATAATGGACTACAAGCTTTGGCTTTTTTCTACCAACAAATGTCTTTGGCTCTAAAATAATTTTGCCAGTGGGCAGAGGATATGTTTCATTATCCATATGGGAGAAATAATGGCTAGTGCATCTGAAGAAAAATGTTAAAATAATGTACTAAACAGGTAGACACTATAAACGGGTGGCTAATGATTAGCTGTTCTCAGTTCTAAGGGACAATGTATCTTTTTATAGTTTTATGAGCCTTGTCCAGCCTCTCTTGAGGGGGAGTTGTACGTTCAGAATGATATATTTTGAATGTCCAACTACTTAGAATTGCTAAGCTTTACAGATTTAGAATATCCCTATTTAAAGGCTGTTGGTGAATGTAAACCCAGACTCCTATTCTTATTGCTATATTTTTTTCATTAAAACATTGTGAGGTGAACCTAAAGTAGAGGAGAAAATATCCAGTTTTAAAACTGTAATCCAGAATCCATTTGTGTGAGTCACTAAAGTAAAATCACTCAGTGGTTTGGCTAAGAAAAGGCTTCTCTTCCAAAGGGAATGTTCTATTAAAATTTTTAAGCATTTGTCATGTTTCTTCCTGATTTATGTGTATATTGTCCTTGTGCTATTGTAAAGCATCAGGGGTCAGATCCTATAGCTCTTATTCATGCATAAGTCCCATTATTTCAGTGGATTTGTTGACTTGAGTTGGGGCTTTAGGATTGGATGCTTAGAAATGTTCAGCCAATTTGGGTCACACAGTTGGCTAAATACTCTGATCCTTGTAATTTTCTACCCATAGGAAATCTCTTGACTGTTTCCTGTGACAGAGGAAGGAGACATACCAACTTTCATTTCAATAAAACTTGGAGGTGCTTTTTTAAATAGTTATTCTTAATACAGTTATATGGAGCCCCCAAGCTATGTCCTTGGGCCTAGGTTTGCTCCCTTTGAATTCAGTAGCAAAACTTCCAGTAACTTCATAATGGGAGCAGGATCAGACCCTGTATGTACTAAAGAATGAGTAATCCAAGAAACAAAGGAAAATTGGAGCAATTCTTTCTCCTGCCCTGCTATAACACACTTTAACACAAAAGGAAGCACAATTCTAATTTAATCGTATGAACCATCATTTAATTTCCAACCTATTCCGTCCTTCCATTTTTTCAAGAGGTCAGTGCCCTCTTCCCTATTGTTATTCTTTAACATTTAAAACTAGACTGGAGGAAGCACTTGGAGGAAGGGCTGAGGATTGCTTACTCCACAGTCTCTGCTTCACTGTATTTTTCTTGGAGTAAAGAAAAACTTCTGTTGCTCAATTTTTACTCCATTGTTTTAGGATTTGGCTCTCTGACTCATGTAGAATGGATGTGAATGGTCCAGAATTTGGTTCTGTTTGAGATAACATGGAATTAATGTGTACTTGTTGTGACAGGCTGCCCCCCTTAGGATGCCACCTGATGTGCTGAGATACTACTGAGCCCACCTGTTATGCCAGCCTGGGCACCCTTTCTACCTGTCTTGCTGAGCCAGGCTATTAAGCCTCCTCCAGCACACACACCGGCAGGGCCACACCCAACTGGAGAATGACACAGACACTGAGATCAGCTCTGGGAAGACTCAGCTTAAGGGACTTGCCCCAGCACTCAGGTGTCCACCTCCCCTGGAGTGCAGACCCAAAAGTATATTATGAAATCCAACTCCTCCTCTCCATAGCCTGTCTACCCAAGAAGAAAGACTGCTAAAGACACCTGAAGGGAAGGGAACTGGGGAGTCAGACTGAGCTGGGGTCCAGTGTGAAAAAAAATATAACTGGAACTCTAAACCACAGAGACCTTGCAACCTGCCTAAAATAACATTTAGGGTAAGAAAGTACATTTTGTAACCTGTTTCTTAAGTATATTGAGCTTAGCTTGAGTTTTTCATTTTATTTGCTTAGTAATCTGCTTTATTCTGTCTATCTCTTATATTCACTTAAAAGCCACCTTTTGTCGTTTATAAACTTATTTCTTGTTTATAATATAACCCAATTTGTGCAATTCATAATGGGGGGGGCGGCGGCAGAGGGAAGAGGCTGTGCAAACCTCCCTCAACAGATGAGGGAAGAGGCAGATTTCCTAATATACCTTTGGGTCTGCATTCCAAGGGAGGTGGACACCTGAGTCCTGGGGCAAGTCCCTTAAGCTGAGTCTTCCCAGAGCTGATCTCAGTGACTGTGTTGTTCTCCAGTTGGATGTGGCCCTGCCTGTGTGTGTGTGCTGGAGGAGGCTTCATAGCCTGGCTCAGCAAGACAGGTAAGAAGGGTGCCCAGGCTGGCAGAACAGGTGGGCTCAGTGGTATCTCAGCACATCAGGTGGCATCCCAAAGGGGGGCAACCCATCACACTTGTAAATTATTGGGTTAGGCTTATTTAATATCTCAGGAGTATATGATAGGAGAGCAGAGGTGAGCATGATAGCTTTCAAATATAGAGCATACTGTCAATGGCTATGTATATTTAGATTTATATGAAATATGCAGGAAATGAAGCCAACTTTCTGTGTTTCACAGATATGTCCATAGAAGGGTGTGTGTGAGAGAGACAGAGAGAGATGGAGCACGTGTGGTCAGGAATACATATGTATGATACCAGGTGTCCAACATACTTGCACAAATGCAGTGGAGGTATTTTCTCCCATACAGCAGGCGTTTCATTTGTAGCTCTTTTGCTTTCTTGGGAGATGACACTTATCTAATAAATCATCCACAGATCTACATATAAATTAATATTATAAATCATTACCTCATTTCTAGCCAGTCATATCCTTCTTAAGCATCAAAATCATGTATGTATATGAACAGCACCATTCCTTTGCTTCCCCTTTCAGAATGCAAGAGGAGCTTCTCTTTAAAGAGCAGAGAGATTACACTGCTGTTACATATTGCATGTTCTTCCCCCTTACATTTTATAACCACACTATGTGGATCAATAATAGATGGTTTTCATTTTTTACCCATAGCACATTTGTTTAGCATTCTCTGTAAAACAAGACACATTTGCGTGCACAATGAAACTGTAGCCTGATTGCCTGAGAGGTCTGAAATGATTTCTAATCCTGCCATCACTGTCGTCTTCTGCTGTATAAATGAAATGTTCCATTCTCACCAAGACTGTCAGACTATTTGGTGTATGGTTGTTTTTCTTAAATAAGCACTTCACTTTCTATTTTCTAGGAAAAGAATACAATTAATTATCTTATTTGAAGAGAGATAAGTACTACAATAACAGTGCTTGGAAATTACATTGCCTGACATGGCCTGGCCATGTAAACATTTTGAGTGAGCATATCAAAGGTGGTATCACATACCTGATCAGGCATGTAATAATTCTGAACATCTAGAGCATTGAAAAGTTCATGGGCAATAG
Source organism: Eretmochelys imbricata (assembly GCF_965152235.1). Classification (NCBI taxonomy): domain Eukaryota; kingdom Metazoa; phylum Chordata; order Testudines; family Cheloniidae; genus Eretmochelys; species Eretmochelys imbricata. The sequence continues at coordinate 77,644,220 of NC_135578.1, forward strand.
TGATGTTTTGGTTTGGCACATACCAGGGTTTTGCAAAATGCATGACTAGGCAGGTTACCTTTTGAGGAAATTTTTGATTCTGTGGTTCTGTTTTCTTCCTTTTCTGAGGTGGGTCTGTCACACAGATTGCTTATGAGATAACTTGCGTACGAACTATGCATGCACACTTATAAGCAATACTTACTCTTGGGTCCAATGCTGCAAGGTGCCGAATTCCTCACGTGAGGCGCAGGATGCTACAAAGTTAATGGGAATTGAGAGCACTTCACAGGAGGGGCTCAGCCTCATGTGGGATTGGGCCTTTTGTGATTATAAAAAAAATTAGGCTGCAATCACAACCTTTCTTTCTTTGTTGAGTATGTGTTAGCAGGGATCCCGTTGTAGCTGTGCATGTGCCTTGTGCGTGGGAGGTGGAACTCTTTTGAATAGCAGTGTCTGTCAGGGCTATGCCTTCTGATCGCTCCTGCTCCCATGGGAGAGCATAAGGGGCAGGGCAGCCACGACCTTCCCTCAGTTTCCTCCTACTGCATGGCAGTGAAATGGAACCCAGCAAGTGTCCAACCTGCTACTCTCTTACGAGATTCTAAAGACTGTTTTCTTCAACCAAATTTGTGAAGAAATCTTATCTTCACACTCCTAAAACATCGAAGGACATTCCAAAAAAAGAAAATAAAAGGAAACACTCACTGACCCTTTCCCTGTATAGAAAGGTTTGGCACTTTGCACCAACTTCGTGGTGAACTCCAAAACCTAAGTGGGTTCAAATCCTGTCCATCGTGCAATGGACTGACCCTCACCAAGGACAGACACAGTTGATGTCCCTTCTGCCCAGGGGAGAGCCACAAATGTTCTGTGTGTGAGTCCTTTTCCAAGAGGTCCCACAAATCCATGGAGACTCAGCTCAAACTACATCTGCTAGAGCAGCCCAAGTGGGTAACTTTGAACCCAGAAGTGACGGTCATTACCAGAGCAAAGCTAGAAAAATCAGTGTTGGCCAGCACTGCCTCAAACACATATCATACCTTGGGTTTGGGTAGTGGAAAGAAGACAACGAGGATGCTGGCAGAACTGACACTGATGACTTCAATGCTGACCAGGTCAGTCTGTTCCCCCAACGAAACACTAAATGTGTCAGAAGGTCATAGTTCCACCTTACATCATTGCAGAACTGGGATGGTGAGAGGAGCCCACAAATGTGTGTGGAAGGGTACCATTTTGTGCCCCTCCAAGAGAAGGACTCTTAATCATGGATGTGCCAGGGAAAGATTGCGAAGCTCACCTGGACCACCTACACATGCTAGGGATCTGGTCCCCAGAAGACCCAAAGCTCCACATCAACCTCGCAGTGCTCAGAGCCACCAGCTAGTCTGAATGGGCTTCCTATCTGTTCTTCAGAACTCCACAGTGCAGAGCCTGATAGACAACATGGGCATGAGGCACAACTGTATGAAAGAGCAAGAAGATGCATACTCATCTCCCATCTGTCTGGAAGCTAACCAGTTCTAGTATTGGTACCATTGACACAGGATAACCTCCTCACCTCCCAGCGGTCACCAACAACTTGGCAGACTTCCTGAGCAGGCAGTCTGTGGCCCCCTCACAAGTGGTCCCTGTGGATGTCCTTCAGAGAGCCAATATTTCTGCATTGGGGGAGTTCTGGGATAGGTTTTTTTTTGCTACCGGTGTCAACACCAGGGGACAGAACATCTGTTCTATAGGGGGCATGAGCCCAGGCTCACTACCAGATATCTTCCTTCTGCAGTGGTCCCAAGGTCTCCGATGTACCTCTTTCCACTAATTCCCGTGATCCCAAGTGTGTTTTCCAAATCAGAAGAGACAAAGACACAGTCATTCTCATAACTCCCTCCTGGCTGAGGTAGTTCTGCCTGACAGACCTGCTACAGAGGTCCATTCAGCCACCAATCCAGTTTCCAGACTTCCCAGACCTGTTCTCATAGCACCATGGTTGATACTCCATCCAGACCCAAAGTCACTGCCACTGATGTGTTGCTATTGCCTGGTTGAGTATCACAGACAAGAATTGCTTCCTTCAGATCCTGGAAATTTTGTTACAGAGCAGGAAAACCTCAACCAGATGTATTTATCTAAACTGAAGAGATTTTCAATATAGGCAGCCTAACATGGTCTGGACCCAGTTCAGGCCTCAGTACTGAAGATCCTCATCTCTCTGTTGCTCTCGAAGCAATAGCTTTTCATTCAGTTCTAGTAAGGTCCACCTTGCAGCAATCTCACCTTGCCATGCTCTGGTACAGTTGTGCTGAGTCTTTTTTCACTCGGCAGTATCTAAGTTCCTCAAAGGGCTATTACCTACTTTCCCAGAGAACCCTGAATCAGAAAACTTTCTCTTGTGTGGCACCTCAACCTACTCCTGTTAAGACTCATGGAGTCTCCCTTTGAACCTCTCACAGAACTCTCCTTACACCACCTCACTCTGAAAAAGGTCTTCCTCGCAGCTATCACTTCAACCAGAAGAGTGAGTGACCTCAGACACTTATGTCTGAGCCCTGCTATTCAACATTACATAGAGACAAGGTGGTACTAAGACCTCACCTGAAATTCATCCCCAAGGTGGTCTCAGAACTTCATTTAAACCAGTCAACCTACCTACGTATCATCTTCCCAAATCATGCAGCATTAGGATAAAGGAAATTATGCACATTAGATACGTCCAGAACTTTGGCTTGACCTTGTCAATGTCAGTCAGACTGGCAGGGATGTGGAGTAACTCACTGACCTTTGTAAAACACTATGCCTTGGACTTAGCTTCTACGTCAGATGCCAAGTTCTGGAGAACAGTACTACAATCACTGTATGACTAGTGCAGCAGATACTCCTCATTCCCACCATTCTGAGGGGATGCTGCTTGCCAGTCACCTAGAGTGAGATCCACACTGACCAATATTCAAAGACAGAATGGTTACTTACCCTACAGTAGCAGTGGTTATTCCATATGTTGCAGTCAAGTGTAGATCCCATGACCTGCCCCCCATCCTTGTAGTTCAGACTCCTGAGCTTCAAGTTGTAAGGGAGCTGGGAGAAAGCCTGAAGAGGCACAGGGGGCATGCGCAGCTCCTTTGGACACTGCTGTTCAGAAGAATCCGGACTCGTATGCACAAAGTGCATGCTCACCTCCAGTGAGATCCATGCAGACATCATCTCAAAGAACCACCATTACTGTAGGGTAAGCAATCGTTCCTTTGCCTGTGCTAGCCTTTCCGGAGACTGGGGGATTGCATATTGCATTACTAGTGACCAGAGTCACTGGACTGTCACAAAATGCTATTATTTCATAGGATCATTTAAAAACATTTTCTTGGAGAAGACAAGCAGAAATCTGATCCAAGGTCTTCCTTTAAAACTATATGAACTAAGGGTCTGTTCCAAAGGTGCTTTCGCTTCCTGAAAGCAGTGTCTTAGGAAGGATAGGTTACCCAAGCAACAGTCAACTTTATCAGCGTATTCCATTTCTGGGCAATGAAAGTTTGAAGTAGGTCCTGAATCTGGATTCTGACATACTGGATCATTGTGCACTGCTACCCTGGTCCCACAAGCCAACAATGAATGAATAAATTATGGGCAAGAAGAAAAATCTAAATTGACTGTAAAGTGTATTCAGGTTGAATAATTCTCTGACCTTCAAGATCATTGAATTCTAAAACAGATTTCAATATAGACAAAGGAAACGTTACTTTAGTGTAGATTAAACTTGTGTCTAAGATATAGAAGGATTATTGTGTCTGTTTCAGATGTAATTTCATGCCTGAGAATTTACATTGAAGGAAAACTGGTCTGGATCACATTAGTGAGGGCCCTGTTTTGCTGTCAGTTTAATTAAATGGAAACTGCTGGCAAGGAGACCGGAGGAGGTTTATAGAAGCAATACTATTTTGATGTTGAAACAGGAAACTGTCGTCCAGTTTGAAAGGGACACAAAAATGAAACCTGATATTCATTCTTGTTTACAAACTCCCAGCTAGTTTACAATGGCCTTTGGTGATAAATTAACTTCAATTACAAGTTATAGATAGAGAGCTTTACAATAGCTGAAGACTTCATAGTTATGAAAACTTTGACCTTTGACAGAAAGATTAGAACTTTAATGTTTTTTTCCAGACAGTACATTGATCTTCAAAAGTAGGCACTTTCCCCTTTCTATTTTATGTGACTAGATTGACAAGATGTGTAGTGGGTGTTCTGTTTGCTTGTTGCAAGTTTGTTGTCAGGCAAAAAACAAAAAAACAAAAAAACCTTCAAGAACAGTGATTTATCTGTTAACTGCGTTTGGCATGCTGCCTTTTGGCTTTGGTTTTTGAGAGAAGCATATTTGGTTACTTTAATAGGCAAAAGCACCAAACTTCACTCCTAGAAAAAATTGTTTTCTTTTCCCCTTTTCAGTTCTGTTTATTGTATTATGACATTCTGTGTCGTAATTGTACAGTAATTCTCAATTGGAGTGAAGAATAGTGGAACAGGGCTTTGGAGTCCTTCTTCCAGCTGAATTATTTGAGAGCCAGTTGTTCCATATGACTCAGAAAAGTGACTGAAAATGAATGTTTATGTCTTTTAATAGCTACACTTTGACATAGACTGAGATTACACCAAATGTTTTTTCCCCCTCTAAAATTGTTTTATATAACTGCCTTGTAGCTACATATTTTGGAAATTGTAAGTAAAACTTGTGAACAGAAAAGGTGATCTGCAATGGGGGAAAATGGGCTGGTGCCCTTTATTGCTTCTTTAAGATGTATAAAAAAGGCCTATAAGGTTTTTTGACCCCCCCAAAAAGTGTTTTTCATCCCTTCCACTTCTCCACCCCTTTTTTTCTTTATTTTGGAAGTTATGGGCTTGTCTACCTTCTCTATGGCAACTGGAGAAATAATGACATTATAAGATAGTAAAAACTGAGCATTTGAGAAGGGGTTTTTAGTGAGATCATTAAAGATGTTTTTTGTTAATGCCTGTTGAATTCTGATGCCTAATGAGCACTCGGGCAAAAGAATGTATTTGTGAAAGATTCAATACCCTTCGGGTAAGGAGTCAGAACTACCAATATGCATTATTTGAGACCTGCAAGGGTGAAAAAAGCAAGTAGAAAAAGGATTTTTTTAAAAAACACAGCAACAACAACAAACTTTCAGCCCTTCTTCATACAATATAGAGAAGCAAAATAAAAGGGGAGCAGACTTCAGCCAATGCAAAGTATTTTTGAAAATCCCACTCTGAAAAATCTTCTGGTTAAAGGGCTAGGCTTATTTTCTCTCCTTAACTCTTTAGAGACTATGAACATGTTTGTGCAGATATGTTTCAGTCATTTCATCAAATGAATTGTTGGATCAAATGACCCTTCTATTCTGGTATTTGACTAAATGACTAGACCCTGGTCAAATGACTTACAACAATCACCAGTCATTGAGCACAAAGTTGTCGAAGAATATAGAAAATTGCCACATACTGGGTCAGTGGTTCATCAAGTGCTATATCCTGTCTCTGACTGTGGTGCTGAACTAAATAACCCAAGGAACAAGAGTATTACATTTTATTGCATACTGCCTATTGCAAGATAACATCAATCATGCAGTAACTGTGAATGCTGTATAGTTTTGAATCACCATGTGCCAATTGTCTGTTCCAGCTTCTTCTGGAAGTAGTTATATCTATTGGTTTTACACTTCTAGCATCCTGAACAGTTCCATTTTAACAAATCATGAGCCACCAAAGGAAGATTCTTCTTGAACAGCTTCTTCCACTTTCCTGGTACACAGATCTCAGTATCAAACTGGCTACAAAATATTTCCTTTTCCATATTCCTGATGTCATATTCATTTTTATTTATGTTCTTAAGAACCCCAGGAATATTTCTTAGATTTCCCTGGTCTCTGCCCACTCGTGAAATGGGTTCAACTAAGTTGCCTCCCTCTTTACTGACAGCCATTATAATTTGATTGATTTCACCATTTTGCTGCAAATCATGTTTTTGATAGTCTTCCTTTTTTGAGGACAGTGTCTCCCCAACTGCAACTTGAAGATCCCAATTACTTCATGTTAAACTGCTGCTGGAAACTAAGCCTAATATAAATGAATATTCTGTGGAAAAAAAAACTACTTGAACCCTTTAACCCAGACACGAAAAATTGGTAGCTATACAAAGAAAGGCTTTGTAGCAAACAGAGAGCCTGATTCTGTTCCCTTTGAAGTCAACTGCAAAACTTTCATTGGTTTCAAGATTGAGCGCAGCCAGTGAAAATAAGTGACTGTAAAATAAGTGTTTCAGAGATGAAGTGAGCTGTAGCTCACGAAAGCTTATGCTCAAATAAATTGGTTAGTCTCTAAGGTGCCACAAGTACTCCTTTTCTTTTTGTGAATACAGACTAACACGGCTTTACTCTGAAAAGAGATCCTGTTGTTCCTTAGGCCTGGTCTACACTGTGCGGGGGGGGGCGGGGGGAAATATCGATCTAAATTACGCAACTTCAGCTACATGAATTATGTAGCTGAAGTCAACGTACTTAGATCTACTTACCGCAGTGTCTTCACTGCGGTAGGTCAACTGCTGACACTCCCCCGTCGACTCCACCTGTGCTTCTCGCTCCAGTGGAGTACTGGAGTTGACGGGAGAGCACTTGGCGCTCGATTTATCACGTCTTCACTAGACATGATAAATCGACCCCTGCTGGATCAATCGCTCTGGAGGTAAGTGTAGACATGCCCTTAGTTGCCTCACTTGGGTCATCACCCCACCCTTTTCCATCACTCCAGTTTCACTTCACCTCCTCTTCTGCTCCTGGCACTCTACCTGTGTCCTTCTGTGCTGCTGCCGCTGCTACGTTTCACCCTCCGTTGCCTTAGTTTTCCATGTTTGAATGTCTTCCTTAATGCCTCCCCTGCTAGTCTCCACCCAACATCTTTTATCCCTGTCCCAATTATTTTTTTAAATATCAGAGGTGAGGGGGTTTATGATGAAAAGTTAAAGTGATTTTGTCAACCTGAGAATCAATCACTTTTCTGTCTGAGCTGTATTTTACCCATTATTGGTACAAGTAACACCCAAGATAATTATAAATGACGGACGTCAGCAGAAGGGGAATCTTTTTCCAGTTAGTTTATATGGTGCATTTCATGTCACCTTGTGTATGGCAGTCTCACTGCTTCTGCGATGGTCTGTTCCACCACTTCCATGCTCTGCTGCTGTGGGGAGCTCACATATGTGCTCTTCCCTGGGCTCTGCAGGAAGGTGTTTTATGAGTACCGCAGCAGAAGAGCTGCTGCTGCTTCTGAGGTTAGGATAGTGATTGGTGCTGTCTTTACTCGGGGCCTCTGCAAGGAGTTATGGAAGAACAGGAGGCCGGAATTGGCTGAGGAAACCCCCTTCAGTTTGCAAGGACCAGGGAGCCCCCCTTCACTAACTGAACCCCTACAGAGAGCCATAGAATAACTGAAACCTGGGGTCAAGAAGGGCCTTGTTCTTCTCTTTCTCTGGACTAAGGAGCATTGGAGGCCTGGGAGGCAGTGGAGGCCAGGGGAGCCACCTTCATCCCTCCTTGGACCCCTGTCTGGTGCTGGGGATCAGTGGGAGCAGGAGGAGGTTTTATATCACCTAACATCACCGTTTGAGATTGATACTGCACAGCATAAATAGTCTGTCTGTGATAAATTAGTAATGTTTTGTGACACCTTTTAAAAAAAGGGGATTTTGTTCTTTAAAAAAGTCGGTGCATGCTGATTAAAGGGGCCTCTCCCAGAAACTTTTCAGACACTTTTAAAAATCATTAATGGCTTTCAAAAAACAATTTCAAGTTGACTCTGTCCCTTCACATTTGAGACATTAAACACACCTGATTCAAGCAAGGCTGAGCTGCAGCTAATGGTCAGCATTCGAATGCTGGGTGTTATGTGTCTCACACTGAACTTCGCATTCATGTTGTTTCAAGCACTTTCCTACAAAGGGTCTTTGGGGTTGCTTTTTTAGTTGTATTGGAGGGGAGTGGGGAGTTGGGGCAAAGAGAAGAGGAAACATAATGAACTGTTGCTCTTTTCCATCATAAGTGTAGTGTCTGATATCAGCGCTGGCCACAAATAAAAGAAACTTACCATGAGGATGGTAGCTGCTGCACATACAGAGATTTAGTACTTGTCTACGCTGCAGCTGTGGGTGTGACTGCAGTTCATATAGACATACCTGAGCTATCTTTAATTTAACTAGTTTCGGGACCACTGAAGCCACAGGAGCGTGGACTGCCGCATGAACTAGCTGCCTTCATGTGTTTGCCGGCAGGATTATACTCGAGTGGCTGGCCCACGGTGCAACCCAGGCTGCTGTGGCTTTACTACGGTTCGTACCTGAGCTAGCTGAGGTGCATATATGCTCAACCATGTCAGTTTCACCCAGCTCAGCTGGCCAGTGGCTCACTGAGCTAGCCAATCTGCTGGAGTTGATAAAAATGAGGAGCCAGTAGAGTCTTCTGTGAAACCAGCACGGACAGTCCATGAAAAGAGGGACATTCCCAATTCTCTTACCTCTTTGGTTATAAGACTGTGTTGCTCCTTCGCTCTACTGCATTGTGGGGCATAAGTATAGTGGACAAGAGTCAGAGAAAGGTCGGCCAGGAGGTGCTATATTATTTTTTTTGTGGGGTAAATGGCAGGTTGATTGCAAAATATTTCACAAGCCTGGCAAAGATGCTCAGATTGCCCTACTTCTGAGGCAAGGAGGGGCTTGACACATCTCCCTCCAACACCACAAACATTACTTTGAATGTCACTAGTGGTGCTAGATATTCTGAGTCTGATCCAAAGACCACTGAAGGAGTCTTCCCGTTGATTTCAGTGGGCTTGGATCAGGCACTCTCTAATTCCAAGCCCACCTTCCAAAACTGAGTTATCCTAGTCATGTTGAAAATTCCTGAGCAATTGTAATGCAAACGTATTCATTATAATATAGAGTTGTAGGATTCCTTTATATAGCACAGACCATTGTATTGAAAGTCTACAAGTTTACTCTTAATGGAGAAATTGCCTTTTAATCTTTGGCACTGAAATAGTTTATATTTGTGCTTGATATTTTACCTAGATATTTTATATTTGTGCTTGATATTTTATCTAAGGAGAAAGGCTTTGCCAACCATAATGTTGCTGGGAATCAATGCCAGTAAAAAGCTTTAGTCCCCAGAAAGCAAAATGAGATTCTCATGTAGCTAACCAATTTATTTGAGCATAAGCTTTCGTGAGCTACAGCTCACTTCATCGGATGCATCCGATGAAGTGAGCTGTAGCTCACGAAAGCTTATGCTCAAATAAATTGGTTAGTCTCTAAGGTGCCACAAGTACTCCTTTTCTTTTTGCGAATACAGACTAACACGGCTGTTACTCTGAAATCTGTCATGTAGCTAGTTTATTTTATTTTTTCTTGTCTTTTCTAGTTCATGACGGTATGTCAAATAAGTATGTTGATTTATGATTATAGGTATCTTAAATCTATTGGATGCTATAACAAAGCAATGCCAGCTTATTGTTTCTGGCCCCATACAATTATACAATTGAGGTTAGGCATGTAATAAAGCTCTAACAGAAATATCCATCGTAGTGGATTGAATTTCATGAAGTACGATGTCAGAATATTTCTAGCTTCACTCTTAAAGCCACTGTTTGGTTAGAATATGCCTGCTTGGTTTGGCTTTTGAAGAAAGGCCCTTTGCTAAATCCAGCTCTAAGCCTAATATGGAGCCACAGCCCAGTGACAACAAAGGAGGACATTTTGACGGCAAGCAGAATATGATAGAATAGGGTAATTATTTCCACTAGAAAATGAGGATCCTGCATTATTTGTACAATAACACAAAGTCATTATTTGGCTACACCGCTGTAATGAAACAATAAAGATCATATTTAATTTAGGTATCATTGCCTGAGGGACTTCTTGTTTTCTTTCAAGTGTTTTGGCTACTAAAACACATTTAAATTCCTAGTAGAGTTTCCCACTATTTTTAGAGAGAGGAATAAATGGATCCTTCCCTCCTCCCCTGCCCACTTACATGTAGACCTCTGGCATTCCAGAAGTCTGACCTTGTTTGTAGGGAATGGTTCATTTTTGTAAAATGTAATATGAAGCACTCTTCTGTTTTGATTCCATGAACTAGAGAATTTAATGTTCCAGCTTGCCATGATAAGGATATGATCTGTTTAAGATAGACCCATGAAAGGAAATTAGCTATTGTACTATTCTTTAACATATTGTTTGTATAACAGTTTACTTAGAATAATTTTGAGTAATCTTGAAGTTCCTTTTAAAAGATTTTTTTTTTTGGGGGGGGGGGGGCAAGATAAAAAGTGAAGCTTTAAGATATTTCTCCTAAAATAAATTTCAGACTGCCTCATTTATAGTCAGCATGCCTTGATTACTTGCAGACATACTGGAAATTTACATGCGCTTTTCTCCATTATAAAACACTGATCTGTTCATATCATTAGTTCCCTCATGACTAGAGTTTGGCAGCAAGCCAAGGCAGTCTAAATCTGTAGCTGTAAATCGTGAGTTGAAATAGCAGAAAGTGGATTTGTAACTTTAAAAGTGTAAACAGTTTGGAAAATGAAGTAATTTTAGAGTATGATTGATTGCCTTGAAATTGTACTTTAAATTAGCCCAGGGTCTCCAACGCAAATATATGCACTAACTGCTTATTATACATTTTCACTATTCTGTGGAATAATAGCATTGTTGGTACGCTTCTAAACAATGTATGCTTCTCCTAGAGTGACCTTTTAGGAAATGAATAGTTTTATTGTATGTCCATTACTTTCCCTGAAACAACATTTCTGAGTTATTAATTTGACTTGTTCTATAAATAAAGGATTCAAAATGCAAAGCAGCTGCATTACACAGTGTACAGTTTATCAAACCTATACTTAAACATCACCATTTGAAATTGATAATGCACAGCATAAATAGTTTTTCTGTGATAAATTAGTAATGTTTTATGTAGGCTACAGTTACAGAAAATTAGTCCTTGAATATTATAGTAGCAAAAATTATGATTACTTTAGCACAAGTGATTAGTTAACATTATGGGGACTGGCACATCACACCCGCTTCTTTCAAGGGCCCTGGTTCACTTAACTGCATAGGAAGAGTCAGAAATACGCTGACTGGAGAGTTTCTGGATAAAGAAACACAGGACCATTGCTGTTACCGCTCTTGTATATACATCCTTTTCAGTTCTACAGGGATCTTTTGGGTGTCAATATTCATGTAGCTCCTTTCATAAGAAAAGGAACGTAACAGAGATTGTGTGTTTGTGCAGCACCCAGCACAATGGGGTCCTAATCCTGATTTGTCACTATCATAAAATAAATATTTGCTACTACTACTTACAATAATAATAATGGACCCAGTTTTGCTGAAGCCAGATTGCCAGTTTTCCATGATGTAAATGAAAGTCACATAAATCAGCTCTCTTGTCTGAATTACATTAAAGCCTGAAATGTGTAGGATGTTTCAGAAAAATAGGGCTTCTAGGAGGCAAGCATTGTGGTGGGAGGTGGGGTGAGTATTGGAACCACCTTGCATTCATGATCTAGCCCAAGAGAAGAATTAGCATTGCACCATTCTGAGGTGTTGTAACCTGTGGTAATGTTCATGAACAAATTGATGACTGTAGGCTGAGCTGAACCTGCACCAGAGGGCAAACTGGAATGAATAAGAAAAGCCTGATGTTAAAAAGGCATATTAAAAAAAAATTCAAAGAAAATGTTTAACTCAGGTTCCAAAGATTATTGGGAAAATTCTCCATGCCCATGCATTAGTGCACTGAGTAGGAAGGGAAGAGGATGATGGAAGAGTCTCCTCATTTCCCTCACTGCTGAGCAGGAGCCAGACACCATGTAGACTCACTGATGCCTTGTCTACTAAGCTAGGTGACCAGCTGGTGCATCTGCACTCCATGGTTTCAAAGGCAAGTTCAGGGTATAGTCAGGGCCCTGGCCCCCAAGTCAATCTGCTAATATCTGTTAGATGCTGGCTGAAGCACTTGATATTGCTTTCCAAAGAGCATTGTACAGCATGCTTCCACCTACCTCTCAGGCCACCACCACTCACTTATTTCAGCTCAGCATCCTGCACCTCAAGATCTTCTGGAGTGGAGAAAGGCCTCCATTTAACCTTTAGAGAGAGTGTGTGTGTGTAATTTAAATGCACTTGCAATGTTTGGGCCTGATGGTGGAACCTTCATTCACAATGGTGAGGCAGTGTGTTTCTCATTCACACAAGCGCTCCCCAAGGCAGTAAACTAATATGGCAACATAGATGAGTCCCAGAATAGCAACAGTATCAGAAAGTTTGGAGGCAGTTCCCTGGAGCCTAGACTAAGAGGCATGAGGTCCTGCAGAGCTGAGGCTTTTTCAGGCTGGTCCTGGTTGTTCCCAATAGGGTGGTGAGGTTCAGTGGACATTGGGAACCTGACTTCTGTGCAGCCCTCGGAGATCTCAGCTACAGTGCGCATCACTAGTGTGAGTTATGTCCACACACACTGCATGTTTCTGGGTACATAGTTGTTCCAGGATTAAGTACCATTGTTTGCAGTTGTGGGACCCTTTGATAGCAATGTGCGCTGTAGTGCCTGAGGGACAGTGACGCAGTGTTGTCAGCCTCTACCATTCAAATACTATGAGTCAGGCCTCCCAAAATCATAAGAGTGGCTTAAAAACCAGGAGATTTAGAAATAATAAGAAATGTTGGGGTGTTTGGGGGGGGAGGGGCGGAGGAGGAGGTTCTTCAGGTTTCGGTGCCATGAGGTCACATTTTCAATCAGTTCTCCACAACCACCAGGGCTAGAAACTTACTTTAAAAAAAAGAAAAGTGTGAGAGAGGGAGTGGTGAGATTGTCATGTAATCACATGATGCCAGTAGGCTGGGGCTTTAAACCCCCTCCCACTGACTACCTAGAGATTCGCAGTAAAATCTCAATAGCTGGCAACACTGAATGTTGAAATAAGGATAGCAGGGCAGCTTTGTCACAAAATTTCCTTGCTATTTGTCTTACCCAGAGTATAATTTTGGTGCAACGTTTCCAATAGTCTATGTGGCAGCTGGGAAGCAGGCACAGTCGATGTGGATTATTGTCCATTTGTTTCTTCTGAAACAATGTTTCATGTTATATCTGCTGCAAATGAAATCGAATGCAGTAAAACTGTGGAAAATAGCTGCTTATCTTATAAATTCATAAACATTTATGGTTACATAAAAAAGACCAAGAATTCTATAATGCCCCATTTAAAGCAATGACGAATACCTATCACAATAAGTGCCTACTACTACTTAAAGCAAACATGTAAAGGAGAAGTTATAGTCGCAGAGTCTGAATATGCTTATCTTGTATCACTTTAGTTGTGTGAGGCTTGATTTTTGGGATCCAGTAGAGTGCAAGGTTCAGTTCTTCGGCTCTGTCACCCAAATGATAGCCAATCCCTTGAGAGCTGCCTATTTGTTCTCCTCAGTTGTTTCCCAGCCTCTAATTGGTCCTAGCACATTGGTGGCAGCTTCCCTCACAAAAAGTATTTTTCCATGGTTTTTTTCCCCCATTTATCTCAAGAGTTTGCAGTTACATTTGTAAAAGAGGTATAGTTTAGAAGTCCGAGTCCAAGAGTGGGAGCCAGGAACTGTTGAGAGCTAATCACATCTCTGTCACTGACTCCTTTTGTGGCCTAGGACATGTTACCCTGACTCAGTTATCTCGTGTAAAATTAAGAAAATATTTATCTATGTACCTACTTCACAGAGATGCTCTGAGGATTAGTTAGTGTCCATTAAGTGGTTTGAAAACAGACAGCACTATGTATTAACACACTTCAGGTTAATAGATAGTATTTTGGAAGGATTGTCTATTCCTTGGCCTTCCTCTCTGCCAGAGACCAGACTGCACTGTTGCATGAGTTCAGCACACATATGGTATGATTTCATGCTCACTTTGCCAATAGACTTGCTCACCAGGCCCTCCTGGGCATATTTCACTAGAGGCTTCCTCCCTGGCGGAAGACTTGGAGGGACTATTTGCCTAGAGAAAGAAGTGGGAGGAACCTCACCCTAATGTGGGTTCTGACTAACAATTGCTGCCTTTATCCTCCAGGCATAACCAGTCCTAAAATCCTTTTCTCTCTGTGCCTGAGAATGTAAAATGCATGGAAACCTGTTTGTGGTGCCATTCCAGACTGTTTATACACCACAACCTCTCCTCCAGCCTGGGAAATTGTTTCCTGGCACTCTGCAGAGGAGCGGTAAAACCATAGGCGCAGGAAGTAGGGTGCGGGGGGGGGTGCTGTAGCACCCCCAGGTTTTGCGCCCAGGATCCCAGCCACCAGGCCCGCGCCCCTGCTGGCTGGGGTCCCAGCCGTCAGCCCTGCTACTGCCTAAGGGCTCCGCTGCTGGCCCTGGGTCCTGCTTGGCCACCAGTCCCACTCGGCCACCAGCCCCATACCAGTGGCTCGCTGCTGACCCAAGGTCCCTGCTGAGCCACGGCGCCCCGACCGCTGGCCCCGCATGTGGAATCCTGGCTGCCTTACCCCTGTCCACATTCCCCCCTCCCAGAGCCATGGGCCTGCTCCCAGCCCCAGCTCTAGGGGGCAGTGAGGGGCGTGGACAGGGGGGTACAGCTCAGCACCCCCACTCCAAAAAGTGTTCCAGGGCCACTGGGTAACACTGTAACAGTCCTCAGTTAGGATATGAGGCCTGAAAGATCTCTGAAAGGCTTTCCATCTCTTTTGAAGTGAATGGCCAATACCTGTCATCTTGAATTCTTTCTCATTTGAAAGGGCCCATCTCTCCTTTCTTAAAGAGCAGGGGAAGAAGTCTATCCCAGCTCTCCCTGTTCATCGTCCAGTCTAGAAAAAGGATGCTTTCTGATAAGACCCCCACCCCAAAAAACTGATTTTGTATAGAACAGCAAATTGTATAGTAAAGTGCCTGATTCAGAGTCTACTGAAGTCAATGGGAGTCTTTGCATTGATTTCAATGGGCTTTTGATAAGGACATATATCCCTTAACCAGCAGACTTTACCTCTCAGGCTGACCTAACAATTTCTTTCTTCACTTGCACATCTTCTCTCACCATGAATTCTTGCATCTCTCTTAAAGATGCCATTAACAAACAAATCAGAAGGAGCCAAGTCCTGGTCTCATTGAAGTCTGATAGATAAGCTAGTTTTTCAGTGAGACCAGGATTTGATCCAAGTGGACTTGTCAGGTGCTTATTTCTCTCCATTTGTGCATCACACTTCTCTCAGGGCATAACTAATGTTCAATAACATGGGGAAACCTGCACAAAATTTTCCAAGGGAATTTAGAAGGAAGCTTTCTAACTTTTAATAAAATTAATAAATTTTCTGAACACTTTATCAGATTTCCAGCCAAGTTGTTGGTATTTCATTGCCTGCTCATCAGACACTCTAGATGTGCTTATTCAGCAGAAACATTCCTTTTAAAATGAAGTTGAGGGCTCTTCTTTTACCAAAGATAAGCTTTAATGGTCAAGAATTGGCCAAATAGCACGAATCTGCTCTACCTCATACCCACCCATTCCCAGCATGCCCCCTGCTCCTCCCAATACACCCCCTTTCTTGGCAGAGGAAGGAATCCAAATGTAGGAGCTGCCCCTTCCTAACCCCATGGGTGGATGCCTGGAGAGTTCCTTTCCCCAAAGAAATGAGAATG
Organism: Eretmochelys imbricata; assembly: GCF_965152235.1. Lineage (NCBI taxonomy): Eukaryota > Metazoa > Chordata > Testudines > Cheloniidae > Eretmochelys > Eretmochelys imbricata. The sequence goes on from NC_135578.1 coordinate 77,659,935, forward strand.
TGTCCCAGAGTGACTTACCACAGATCACACAGGGTGTCTTCAGCCCAGCTGAGAATCAAACCCAGGTCTCCTGAATCCCAATCCAGTACCTTCCCCCCCCCCCTCATCTTTTTCCTGGATATCCCTTAGTTTCCTGTCAAAATGCTATTCAGTGTTATCTAAGAGGGCAAATGTTAGCTATCTTTTTCCTCTGTTCCTCCTTTTTATTGTTTTCGTTCAAGATAAGGTATTCCTTGGGACATGAGGTCAGACTAAATGATCACAATGGTTCCTTCTGGCCCTATGATCTATGAATTTATGTTCTGCTTCCATCTCATCTTCATTTTCACTCAGTCATGGAGAAGGAGGAGAGATGCTCCCAGGTGGTAGTGGATAACAGACACTTGTTGCATAGAGATTGGTTGATGGACAGAAAAGACTAAAGAAAATAATTAACAAGTGGAAATGTGTGATTATTCTTATTTTAAAAACAATCACATTTTCCCAGCATTAAATGCATTTTTCACTATGGGCTCTAAGAGCAGAAATGTGTAATTACGCTGAAAAAGATACCATGAGTTTATCTGTAAAATATTTTTAACAGAGTTTTTGCTTCCTAGCTTGATTTTTTTTTCTTTTCTTTGATTGGCTTCCACAAAAAGTTATTAAAATGTTGCAAAACAAATATAAAAGAATACTGGAGCTTCTTAAAATTGGTTCTTTTGTTCCTATCTGGCAGTTGACAAATTGTCTTGTGCTCTATCTTACCTGTTCTAGTGTGAAAGGTTAACAGAGAAAATGGCTGCAAATAAATTGCTACTGAATGTTGTTGAAGATTAAGCATACTGCGTCTCTAGTAAGGATCTCTTTTAAAGCTCTCTATTCCTCCTCCTCCCTGCATGTCTCTCTAACACTTGTCTGTTACATTATGTTTGGCGCACACGGAAACATTAAATAGAAAAGAAACGCCTGACTGTGGTGTTACTAGACCCTATTATCCCTCTGTCACATGTCCACATGAGAAGGGTACAATATTGGTCCATATTGATGAAGATTGCTGAAGGTTTTACTAACCACCTTCACAGAGAATTGCTAGAAACAAATGAAATTGAAAATAATATTTTTGCAGCTTTGAAAATCTTACGTAAATCAATGTAATGAGACACACTCAGTAAAATGTAATTATTCTCACTTCTCCATGTGTCAGAGAAATCACTCTAGTGAGCTCGTTATTTTTATACAGAGCCAGATATTGCCTGTGTGTTGTAAACTGTAAATCGTGTAAAAGGCAGTTTTTATGTATACTAAATAAATTATACCCTGCAAGAATTAACAGGGTTGTAATTTCATTAAGGGTTTCAAAGAGGGCATAAATGTCAAGAGCAAAGCTTAACTGTTTAAATCACTGGATGGTTTCCACCCTCCACCCCTCATTACATGGCGTGTGAGAGTGGTGGCTACTGTACTTGCTATTTCAAGGGGGCCAAAGTTCCTCTGAATTTTCAGAAAGATAGTGAAAGGGCTCTTGCATGAAAAACAAAGATAAGGCTTTTGACTCATACTTTTGGGGATAGTGGAAAGTGAAGGCACTTCATTATGCCTTATAGGAAAAGGTCGTGATAACAGTCCCTTTTAACTAATGGTGCATAAATGTCTCTCTCTTTGTGTGTGGGAGACACAGACTGTTTCAAGCTGGCAGAATAAGGGCAACATAACCTATTTAATCAAGGGTTAGGACCTTTAAATGGAATTTGGTGAGACTGGTGGTGGGTCTTCATCTTTTCAGTTTCCTCAGGTCAGCCATCAAAGGCAGGGTATCTGGGGATACCCAGATGTGGCAGAAATTTGTTGCTACTGATCAAATAACTGGCTCTGGAGGTTCTGTAGAAACATTTTGATTTTGGCATAAGAGAAAGGTACACATGTGCTCTCTCCCCAGCTTGAGGTAGGTAGCTAAAAATGTAGCAACTAACGAAATAGTGTGAAGGGCATACCACAGCACTGGGCATGATCAGAATGCCTAGACACTGAAAGACAAAAAGGTGGTTTGAAAACATTAGATTTTCCATTTATCTCCCAAAGCCCTACTACTAAGCAACATGACACTGAGTTACAACCTCAAAATTAAAGTTGCTTTGTCAGGGCGGGGCAATGAAGATGCTATGTTGCATCTTGGATGGAAGGAGACCAAAACATAGATTTTTTTTTTTTAAGTACAATGTATGGCCCAAGTCTTGAAAACACTTAAGCATAAGCACAACTTTAAGCACATGAGTAGTCCCATTGAAGTCAATGGAACTATTAACATGAGTAAAGTTACTCACCTGCTTAAGTGTTTGCAGAATCAGGGCCTGATTTAACTACGCTTCACTGGTGCTTTGGATGGTGTTCAGTGACTGTTGAAAATGGTGCAGTTAAATTGCACTTTGTGAATTGCATTTAACTACAAAGTGCTGGTTCAGTTATGTCTGTGTGAATGATAACACTTATTATCTGGCTGTTCACTGTGCCAATCCCACGGCAGAAAAAAAATGAAATGGTGTTTGAATTCAGTTAAAGCAAAATATATTATTTTTCCTTCATTATTAAAAGGGATTTTTACTGTTTGTTTGCTAAAACTGAAGCAGCTGCCATATTAGGGCATTAGATTGTTTAAAAGCAAATACAGAAAAATAAATACATTTAAATTATAATCAGCTTGTTTGATGTCACTTGATTCCTCTTCTTGGCCTCGTCATATTCCCAAATTATATTTTATTCCTTTTTTATTCATTCTTTTCATTATCAGCGGAATTGAAGTGTCTTATCAGTAACCAAGACAACCAGGATAAACATTTCTTTCAAAGCTGATGTACATATAACTCGAATGTTCCATATTACACAGAACATTCAGTGTGCTAAAGAGAACAGCGAGCCTTTGCATGGGTCTATTTTCATTCTCCCTTTCCCCCATCTACATTCTCTTTAGAGGTCTAATAAGGCAGATGACAAAACCTTTTGTATCACCGTGTGTGATTTCCTGAAATGTTCTATCACCTTGAGGATTTGGGTTGACTCATTCCCAAAACTAGTCCTATAGCTTTAAAAATAGAGAGAGAACAAATCTTTAGTTTCACTTTTGTTTGGGTTGGGTCATACAACTCCAATCTCTTGGGGGGTGATAGGAGAGCACATCAGAGCCCATTTCTGAACTTGGCTGTACCCTTTGCAAGTGCTAAATTTTCTGCACCCTTGGCTTCTGCTGTGTGGCAATTACCAACCACTAACTGGGAGATGAAAACTAGGGTCTGAAAAATACCAGACAAGAGAGAAGGAAGATAGCGTCTCCCAGGCCAGAGAGGAGGACAAGAAGACACACAATGTAATTCTGTAAAGTAAGGGTGAGATAGGACACAGAAAATAATTTTCAAACAGACTATTTTTCCCTTAAGAAAGAAAACTGTGGTCCTCAGTGTGTGATTTGTGAGCTTTGAGGGAGTTGCTGGCAATTGTCTAACATGGAAAGTGTGGAGCGTCTTGAGCCAGCTCTCATTTTCTCAGCCTAATTCACCTGTGGAATAGGCAAGAACAACCTCATAGAGTTGTTTGGTTATGTCCAATGTGAATTTTGCCAGTTTCTTTGGTCTTTCTTGGAAGCATGTTAGCTGAATGGTGGATAGTGCATTGGACTGGGAATTGGGAAAAACTGGGGTGAAAATCTTGGCCGCATTGAAGTCAATCGCAAAACGTCCATTGACTTGGTTTTCGTCCCTGAATTCTCTTACTAGCGCTGTCATTTACTAGAATTTGTGACCTTGGATAGGTTTTCTTTAAGCCCTCTCTCAGTTTCTCTATCTGTATAATGGGAAGAATGGTATTTACTCATCTTTGTAAAGCACTTTGAGGGCTATGAATGAAAAGTGTATATAAGAGCTGAATATTATTATGCTTGTCAGCCAGTCCTCTTCAAATGCTAGAAGCACCTCAGAACCTGCTTCCCAAGATATACAAAAGATTCGGTGGGGGAGGGAGCTCAGGAGCTGCGGTTTTGATTAGCTTGATATTTGTTCATGGTATAAAAAAGGATGAGAATGTCTGGTTGGATACTTGTATACATAATTCTCCTTTTCAGTATTAAATCTCTTTCATCTTCTACAAAAATTGAATTTATTATTTGAATTTAAAATGATTTAACAAGATAAATATTATGGAAGATTTGATTATGTGGGTCCACTGCCAGTCGTTGATCAACATACTCAATTTTGACTTTGTTAAGTAGGACTAGAACAGATCAGATCCAAATCACTAGCTGTAAAATAATGTTCTTCAGCCCCAGGCTTTAAGTACATATTAGATAGTGCTGGGGGTTTTATATGACTGCATTGCCGTGGGATTGAACAGTAGTTTCAGTCTCCAGTAGATTTGTAAGTGTTTTCTTTCTTTCAGATGTTAAACTAATTTTAGGAACTCTCTGAACTAGTGATGTTCTTACAGAAAACAGAGGGGTTGTGGAAATGACATAAGACTCTGTGAATTAGTCCCCTGTTCTCCTTATGGGGGGAAAAACATCTGACACATCCAGAAAGATTTTGTCTGCATTTCATTCTGTATATTGGCCATATATCTTTTCTATTTGAAGTTATCAATTTAAAAATAAAATAGGACAACTAAATATCCATGGAAAATGATTGTGATGGACAACTTGCTAATGTCGCCATTATCCAGTAAACACATTAAAAATCACGTTAGTCCATTTACTATAATACATTGCCTTTGTTCTTGATTGCATTAGCATTCAAACAGAGGGGAGTTGCATAAAACAGGGACATGTAAACATGGGTGGCTTTACTTCCTAAAAGTCCTGTCAACAAAGCCGTATCCCTGTTGTGTGGATAATTTACCCAAATTTATTTAATCCTGAAAACAAAGATTTGCAGGTTCATCTAGCAGGGTTAACTAATTATTTTATTTGCATTTCTTCATGAACTAAATGCAATAATTCAAACATTAATATTTTAAAAGTGTTGTAGTTAATTACCTAGCCAAGGCATACTGCGTAGTTTTACAAGAACAAATGAAGACAGCAGAAATGAAATGTTAGGCTGGAAATTAAGAGTTCTCTTCAGTGTGCTCCCTCTTTTTCGCGGCTGGGGGGAGATCACCAGTATGCCGTAGAACGCAAAAGATGCTTCGCCCTTGTAGAATAGCTGATTGAAGCCCATGGTGATGAAGTTGAAGTCACAGCTATTTCTTCGGACAAAGGGAAATGGTCCATATTGCATCCATTCACTTCATGACTACCAGAAAGGACAGCAGTGTGTGCTGATTAATTCTCCCCACCCAGCCAACAATAACTTGCCTGCAAGGGCTCTTTGGCTAGGAGAAATGTCCCATGCCCCACAGGACTACTCAGAGATTTAGCATGTTATTGACATTGAAACTGCATCAATTGCACACACCTGACAGTGGACAAGGCAGTTGTGACTGGGTGGTGGTAGAAGGAGCTGGTGAGGAATGGTGATCCTTATTCACCTGGTGAGTCAATTTAAAACTTTGCACACCAGGTACCAGCTCTTTCTTCTCCCTCCCTTCTCATAGGTCTACTGTTTTTCATAATTATGTGTACAGTTTGTTTATCCCAGTTGGACAGCTGTGTTACGGCTCTTGGATTTTATTGTAATGGACACGTTCATGGTGTAGATTTGTTTTTACTTCCTTTATGGTCCACAGTCATTGGTTTTTGTTGAAACAGCCACATGTCTCCATTTCTCATACACATGTATACTGATTTTACAGAGAGGTAAAGATAGGAGGATAGTGACCTTCTCTCAAGGGTGACAGCTCTGTGGTTCATTAGCACTCATGGGGTAAAGCTTTATTATCTTCTCAGATGGCAGGTGCAGGTAAGATAGCCACTTCCTGCCCAAATATGGGCCTTTGCATAGGGGGCCTTTGCATAGGGGGCCAGGCTAGCTACTGTGTCACCTACTGACGGTGCCAGATGGATGCATCTGCTTTGCAGATCCAGGTGCCGCAGGTGGAGACCTGTCATTTTAACCTGCCTTGGTGATAGCTGGTGACTTTGAGCTAAGACTCCAGTCTTGCTGCAGGGCCGTGGAGATGCAGGTTGGGATTTTGAAAGGCATCTAAGGGAGTCAGGCACTCAACTCCCATTGAAAGCTCTAGTCCCAGTCAGTTGACGTGGCTAGCCCTTTCCATTCTTTATCATTAAAAGTCTCCCACTTTTTCATCCATTACTGATTCTCTGCTTCTTGTTGGCAATGTAGCCAAATAAACGTATGTAGAAAATGGTAAATAAATTAAGATAGGCATGTCATCCATGAGGCCTTCTTCGTAACAATCTGCAACGAAAGAAAGCAGCTGTGTTAATGCTCTTCATAGTTTCCTTTGCAGATTATTCAGGAAAAAAGTTTGATGGTCAAAGCCTTGCATCTTTCTTTATTTTCACTGTGCATTCAAAATAACTGCCTTGTTCAATTTGCAGCCCATACACCAATGCATCGTCCCACTTTATTTAGTTCCCCTAGTACTTTCATTGCTTATCTTATGAAGACCTGTGTTAACATTTATCAAAACAAATGGCAAGCCTGGGACCTTTTAGTAGTTTTTTAGTTAATAAAAACAATATTCTAGTTCTGTTATGTTAAAAGTACATTATCTTTTTATTACATACTCTACAGCTCTGTCTGTTTTCCTTCTTGGCAATTTCATGACTGCTTCAGTTGATTGCTGTATAGAGAATTACAAAATCATTAAGGGTGGGGCTTTACCAGCTGACTTACAGTACAAACTATTTCTCAAAATAACCACAACAGTACAATACTGATGTGTAATTTACGTCACAGTATGTTTTTATGAAATACTTTGTGGCACATTCATTTAGATTTAGGACTGAATCTCTCTGTCTCTTTTTAATCAAGCTCTTTACTTTTTAATATTTTCCACTCCTTGCCTTGGCTTGCCTCCAATTTAACAGCTTCAGTGAGAAAAAAATAACTGATCTTTTTTTCAGCAGTTTAGCTGCGAGTGTATTTTCCTCTTTGATGTATACATTTGTGCTAACTTAACTGCCTTGGGGGAGATATTTAGATTTGTGGTAGGACACATTGCACAAAGCTGAAACAGAGAATTGATAAAGTTGATGCACAAGTTTGGAATTTTAAATACTACCAGCCAATTCAAGCTATTGAGTCTTATGCTCTAGCACATTTCCTTTTTACAAACGCCTTTCTGTATAATGTCTTGTAATTAGAACAGGAAATCATTGAGCAACTGTAAGATGACTAAGAGCACTTAGACTGAAAGGAAAATTACCTTCCGAGAAATTATATTCACAATTTTTTTTTGCTTCACATTACAGTGTTGGTAATGGTAGTAACAGATGTATGTACTCTTATCTGTATCATTGTTCTACTTCTGTTTTCTGGAATAAAAATTCATTTTCAGTAATATCAAAAATGAATGGGCAGCAAATGAGAATTGTCTTATTATGAAAAATATTCTGTGTCACAACAGAGTAGCAATTAAATTGAAACTTCAATATAATTATCAATAACAGTGAAATCTGGAGTTGTGCCACGTACATAAAGTTGGTGCTCAGCCTTTGCTTGGTTGCTAGGAGCACAGTGAAAGTATAAAGCTTAGAGAAAGGAATGTCTAATATAATAAAGTAACAGAAGGTAGCATAAATCATTGTGAGAGCAGTGAATATTGACATTATTTTGCTTAAATTGGGTTGAAACTAGACGTTTAGTCCTATGAGAAGAGCAAATTCATATTTCTTTTGAAAAATAACTACATCTACTCAGGGAGGAAGTGGAGAATTTGTGTTTCTAACATAGGCCTATTTGGACTCTTTTAAGCAAAAATCTTTAAATGTTTGTTTCTGTTGGCATCAAAATGCATTCACACTAATACGATTAAAAGAACTAAAGGGCAAAATACTTGGCAGATTTTGCAGTAGAGGCAATTAGGTGCAGGAAGGAACATGCATACTTTTTCCATCAAGCTCTATAAAATCCTGGTGTGAAGGTCTTTCTAAAGAAAGAAAAAAGCTTACTGATGTTAGAAGTAGATTATGGTGGTTAGCAATAACCATTATAGTCTGATGTTTCAGAAACAAGCAAACAAAAAGCAAGTTTCTGTATATCTCTTTTCTTTCTGTAAGTAATTTTTGATCTGAAAGATCAAAAATGGCTGTACTCATTTGGAAAGTCAATGCTGCATAGATTCATTGTGTTTGGTGTTCCCTGAAGCTCATACAAAGACAACTTGAACAACATGCAATTCAACATGAATGCCAGACCATGCCAAAGCTGCCCCACCGCTTCAAAGAAACTATATGGATTAAATCTATACATATATAGTTAGTATTAATATTTGCAAAGCACGGGTGGAACCACACATTGTAATTACCATTTCTCTACAGAAATCTGTTTTGAACTTGAAATATATAAAAAAATGAAAAATTGACATTGAAAGAGGTTATTAAATATGTAATTATGATATAAGTATAGGATTAGAGTAATTTCAGCTAAGCCTTACAAGCAATGTACTGTAGGTATAATCTTTTACTATGTACAGTTCTCATTATTGAAACTAAAATTAGCTTCAGTAATTTAACGTCTTCTGTTCAATAAGAGCTTAATGAAATATTTTTAAAATAAAATTATTTTTCCTTATTTTAAGGGTAAGTGATTATCACTGTTTAAATATCAGTTTATAGCGGCAGCAAACTCGTTCTGATTCTTTTATACAGACAAGTACAGCCAAATACACTAATGGAATTGGATGACATCTACACTAGATTCTTTTAGAAGAAAACTCCTTTTGGGGGGGGGCGGGGTCTATTTTCTTGGGGTTAGATCTACTTTGATTTTCTTTGCTCCTGTGGGTGTGGGTGAAAAAAATCTTTGTTCTAGGGACACTCTTTGTCTTTCGCTAAAAAAAAGTGCAGTTTATCCATTCTTAGATTTCTCTGTTGAACCTGTTGTGAATAGGGAAGGGGAAAATGCATTACAAAGCATGTATTGGCGACAGTTATTGCCTGCTTAGCTTTCCATCCAAGTTTGTTTATGCACTTACGAATTGCATAAGAAGCAAAAAAATAGCTAAAGCAACAAATATGTAGAATAACAGCTCTGTAAATGGTGATTTGGCTTTATTTGATGGAATCAGCTTGAGTTAAAATGTCATTCATCAAGCCCAGAACAGCATACAGAATTCTGTGTAGTGACTTATTATACATTTTAGTGGAAACAAATGGTTTGCTACAAAGACTTATGGGAGGCATATTTATATACACCTTGTTACAAAGGCTGACCACATCCTGGCATAAGAAAAGTGCTGTCTGATCAACAGATTTAATTCACCAATACTTCTGTGAAGAGATAGAGCAGCAGTAGCAGGCCTACATTAAACTTTCATTGTACCTCAAGGATGGATCATGTGCTTGCTGTCTCTTGAAGACTCTGGCCCCTGATCCTGATTTAGGGGTTCTTATGAATGAGGAGAGACGACACATACAGCAAGGTGCTATTTTCACAATTATGTTGTTGCATTCGCTCATGGGATAAATAAAAAGATCATGCCACACCCTAACTGACCAAAAGATACAAAGTCTACCTTTCTTAGAACAGTCTGATGGTGTGTGCCAAAAGGTATTACCAATGCATGTAGACAAAAGGAATGGTTTTGGTTTCCTCTGTTGATGCCAGAGGAGGTGAAAAGGCTCAGTACTTAGGAAAGTGATTGTTTTCAAGAACTGTTGTAAAACTAGTACTTTCAGCTTAACATTTAATGTTGATTTTTCAAATAATGCTTTCATCTATAACAGTAGAGTTTTGGAGAAAGTCTAAAGTACGTTAGTATTTATTTTTTTCCATATTACCACTCAAAACACACATTTCATACTTTTAAAAAAGTTCTGTATTTCTGCTTTAGAAACTTAATCAAAATGAGCATTACCTGTAGACATGAAGAATAAAATAGTCTCAATAGGAGTTTTACCTTTGATTTCAGTGGGACCAGGATTTCTCCTACTATTCTTTCCAACATTTGAAGCATACTATTCACTTAAGAAGAAGAAAGGTTATGTGGGTATTGGTAGTGTGATTAAATATTTAATTATCTGGTTGATGACAGAAATAGTGGCTAGGTTACTCAGTAATGAAGCAGTAGACTAGAAAGTGTAAACTACAGACTATAGCTCATCTCAATAGATAGGCACAGAAAGATAGATTCCGCTAATCAGTGTGAGGACTTAAGTGAACATGAATAGAAATACAGCAGGACAGTGGCCTGCAAAGGTCATACCAATGCCTTCTGTTGCTTCATATGTTCTGTCATTTGCTATTACATTTGCCACTGGTTACCAGATCAGACATTATTGTGATCTTTCTAAATCAGCTACCTTGATGCTTAATGTTGTTTAAAACATAACAGAATGGAAATCTCAGTTTTGGATGTTTTCCATTTTGGATCTGTAATTAAGAAGCTATGGAGAAGTTCATTTGACTGCATTGTACTGTACATGTGTTTTGTTGAGGGACTACCTTTACAGTTCATGTGAGGAAAGTTATTTCCATCTGGTGGGATTGCTTAGGATAACAGGCATTGCCAAACTGGATCAGACCAATGGCCTGTCTAGTCCAGTATCTTGTCAATGACAGTGGCCAATACTAGATATTTCAAAGGAGGGTGCAAGAAGATCCATAGTGATCAATTAATTGTCTTTAAAAAGACTTTAGAGGTATAAAGACTAGTTTAATAAGACTATATAGAAATTTAGTACAAATGGTCATGAAATATCTCTATTAAAGCATTTACAACAAACTTCATGAAGTGTGATATCACTTTCAGAATAGCTAAGGGCAGATTTTGCCACCCTCACTTAAGTCAAGTAGTATCTTACTCCAGTGGTGTAAGGTCAGACTCATTGTGAGTAACAGTGTTAGAGTCTGGGCCTAAATCTGTAAGAAAAAAGGGTGTGAATGTATCATTGTCTGTATTATTGGTTGGCCTTCTCTGTGTTTGAAAAATACTTTCCTACAGAAGATAGAACTTTGAAGAGCAGAAGGCCTAATCCTGCTCCCATTTAAATCAATAAGACTTTTGCAATTGACTTCAATGGGAGCTGGATTGTGCCCCAGAAGTGACGGATACATTCCCTTATTTGCTTTTGGGTTTTTTTTTTTGTTTTGTTTTTTTGTTTTTTTGCATTACTCCTTGTGTAATATTAAATATAATTAATTTAGATATTTTTCTTCCAGGTGAGGATGACGAAGATTCAAATTTGCTAATCCTCAGTTATCCACAGTACTGTCGATATCGTTCCATGCTAAAGCGTGTTCAAGACAAGCCATCTTCAATACTAACAGACCAGTTCGTTTTAGCCCTTGGTGGCATTGCAGTAATCAGCAAGAACCCCCAAATCCTTTACTGTCGGGATACATTTGATCACCCAACTCTTATAGAAAATGAAAGTGTATGTGATGAGTTTGGTAAGTCATTTTGCAACTACCTTCTTTGTATGACAAGAAAAAGCATTTTTCCCCATTTAAGAGTTTACATGTTTCCAAGTGAAAAATCATAATAGAGTGAATCCTTTAAAGAAGAGCAATGCTATTTACATTTGAAGTGCTAAGTACCAAATGTGCTGCCCCCTTCACTATTTCTGAGCTGGTAATGGGCTTTCCTCTACTTGCAGTCTCCATGTTACAACTTCTATTTATCACACCCAAGGTTGATGTTATTAGGGTGGAGTACGTTGCACAATTATTCAGTGTAAATTAAAGGGATACTTTGTTAGGGTTTGAAATGACCTACCTTGACAGTTAACCTATACTGTAGCTTTCCCTTCAGGACTCTAGTTTTATGAATTTTTTTTTTTAAAGGAATCATTGCTGCAACATGCTAAGTAGTGCAAAATAGAGAAGACTCTCTGAGTGTCCCATTGTAAACAAGCTATCGAATATCTCTTATCACAGTGCTCATAATAATAATAATGCCTACCCATGCTACAGCTCTTTAAGTTTACAGAGTGCTTTATAGACATTAATTAATCCTCACACCAGCTCTGGAGGTAGTCAACTGTATTATTATCATCTCTGTTTTACAGGGGGAGACCAAGTAACTTGCCCAAGGTTTGTAGTCACACAGTTGCTTTCACTGTTCCACTATTGCCATATGAAAGAAACAGAGTTAGTATTAGAACTCAGGAGCGCCTGGTTTCTAACTAGGTGCTCAAACCCCTGGCGCACACTGTTTGTTTCTAACAGGGCATAGAAGAAAGAGCAACCATACACTATGTGTTGGTGCAAACCTAGACTGGCAGTCGTGGTAACTTCAATGGGAGTGTTGCCAAAGCGAAGAGTTTGAGTCTAAAAGTGCTAAATCCTTCCTGTGAGTTGTGCCCTTGATTCAGCAGGAGCAGAAGATGCTCAGCAGTTCCGAGGCAGCACTCAGAACTTTGCAAGTTCAAGCCATAAGGAAGGTCTGTAAGATCTGGCCCATTAAGACTGCCAGATGACTAACACTTTTGTCAGATTAACCAAAGTGCCAGAGGATACACAGCTGAATTTGTGGCAGCGTACATGCTCTGTGTACACACTGAGTAACTTCAGTAACTGGTCCAGGGTTATTTCCAAAACAGTTTACCTGTGATGTGAGAATCAAAGTTTATTAGCCATATCACCAGATGGATGAATACTGCAGCGGATGGCAAAAAGTATTGTTTATAGCATTAAGCATCTATACCTTTGACCACATGAAATTCATAAATCTCTGCAAGATAGCGTCTGTTTCTTTTAGAAAGACAATTTATGTTTATCCATTTAGGTCATAATCATGTTTTTCAGGAAATCTCAGTAGGGAGAAAATTTCCCTCTGTTTTGTTTCCCAGCAACTACCTGCTAGCTGATACTGGTCAAGCCTTCTTCCTTTAAAGTTGACATTGTTACTCTGAAGCTGTAAACCCACCTCTGTGACTGGAATTGGGTGTTTCATATATGCAGTGCAGACCTGCTTTATTATAAGACTAAGGATGCCCACTTGTAGGATCTGATCCTGCAGTCATTAACTCATGGGAGAAATTCTTTCTTCCATGAATGGCAGCACTGAAGTTCGTGATTACACGAGTAAGGGATTGGCCCCTACATGTCATTTACTTTCAGTAAAATGTCATAGAGTTTTATTAAACTATTGACCTGAGATATTAGTTGGTATTGGGGAAAAAATGAATTAAATATCTTGAAAATCTGGTCCAATGGCATGATAGTGTCATCTTCATTTTTATTTACATTGAGATATCCAGAATAGCATATAAAGTTTGGGTTTAATTGATGATCCTTCTTACATTAGGAAGGTTATTTTAGGAGTTTGATGAGCATGCCATCTTTTTTCTGCACTATATTTTATTCCGGGTCATTCCTTGATGACAGCTTTGTTGAAATAGTTGGACCTATAATGTAAGTATAGCATGGGATATTAGTAATAGGTGAGTCAAAGAGAACTGGAGCAATACAGGAACCACATTTGGCAAACTACAGCTAGTGCCTTTGTTCAGGCTCTGAAAGCTATGCCATTCTCTTGACCTTTGCAAGACAATTATCTGATTATCAAACCAGAGCCAAAGAAATCTTTTCCCCCAAGTTAATTAGGTGTATTTGAAATTCAGTTTAATTTAACCAGCAGGTTTTTTTAAATAACTAAAAGAAAAACTGGCAGTCTTTGTAAATATATTTACAAAACTAATGATGTGGTAAAATTTGCAAGGTCTGCTGTGTTAGGATGTTGCAGACTGGGCTACATATAATTCTGTGGCTGTGTTGTAAAATGTATGGTGTCAGTTAGATTACCTTGGTTGCATGCAGTACACAAAGTACCTTTTTTTTTTTTGCTGGCAGGACAATAAAATGTGCAACACGTTGTTATACAAACTGTTTACACTGATAACATGTAGATTGATGTCACATGTGTAAAGTAATGACTGCTAAATCTAAACAGGCAGGGTGGTACTGTAGATAAATGGATTACTCTAAGGTAAGGCACTGGTATTTATCAGTCAAATCTGAGGAGGAGACTAGATTACATAAATGTGAATAACATTCTTAAAAGGTGTTTGTTAAAAAAATCCAGACACATTTAATTTGATGGTCTTGGATGTTTCTTACACTGGGAAAGATAATGTGAGGAAAAGGGTGCAGAAGGCCAAGGGAAAGGTACAGATGTATATTTCTCCCGTTGCTAAAATATCTACATTAATTACAAAGGAAGTGAAAATCTTTAAGAGGGTATCTTACACTCACAGCTCCTTTTGAGAACACTCTTACCCATTCTGATTTCTGATGTGGGTGCGAGATCTACTTTACTTATTGTGCTACTCAGTAAAATCTTACACTTATTCTGGGAACTGCAGCACCTTGTGATAAATACAGTGTGTAACAAATGAGATACCAAAAACACCTAGACAAAGAACTCCATTCACCATAGCATAGGAGCTGCTGTACATGTTAGACCATTTTAATAGAGAGAAATGTTCTTCCATCAAACTTTCTCCCAGTTTTTATTATGCATTTTTAGCAAGAACATTTTGTTCTGCTAGGTATGACCTTTTTTCTGTTCAGTGAAGGGGGGGAAAAACAGCAACACAGGAGAAAAAAATCTTGCCTCAGTGTTCTTCATGAAAAAAAGAAAGGTGGGAAATTGTTCTGTAAGTGGCAAGGGCAGCTAGACTGTGTCTGTCAATCATCACAGACATGGGTGGAAGAAGATTACCTACACACCATTTTAGACCCGGATCCTGTGAGGAATTCCACATGGGTGGACCCCTACATTCACATAGAACTTCCTGCAGGATTGCCACCAGGGTATGGCCTCAGGTTAATTTAGATAAATTACTGCAATGAATGCCCGCAGGCATTGCAAGCTGAATCTGGGCATAAGCACATCCCGTTCTTCTTCTCCATATCTTTTCCCAAAGACACTATGGGTAAATCTACACTGTTATTAAACACCTGTGGCTGGCAAACTGGGATCAGGCTGCGGGGCTGTAAAATTGTGGTGTAGATGTTAGGGTTGGGCTGGAACTTGGGCTATGGGACCTTCCCCCATTGCCAGGTCCCAAAGTCTGGTCTACAGCCTGAGCCCTGGGAGCCCTCTCCCGTCATGGGGTCCCAGAGCCAAAGCTCCAGCCTGAGCCCAAACATCTACATGGCAGCTTTGCAGCCCGAGCCCCATGAGCCTGGGTCAGCTGACTCTGGTGTTTAATTGCAATGTAGATATACCCTACCAAGGCCCTGCTTAGCAAACTGGCTTCACAGTCTGATTGCTGATGCAAGTATAAGGGGCGCAGCTCTGCAGTGGAGAGAATGGACCCACTCATATCTAGCCCTTAATTTCTCTTAAATTTACCAGGAAAAGATTGCTGTGATAAGGAAGCCTGGAAGTTTCACCCTTACTGGTGGTAAATACTTACTAACTTATCTAACTGGCTTGAAGGATCCCCCTCTCAAAGGCAAACATACTTAAAAATTGTGAGCTTGCATGTGCACAGGAAATAGGAGGTATCAAACTGAGTTCACATCTCTTGATACCCAAAGTGAATGGAAACAGCCGTGGTTAAACAGCATGTCTCCTCCACCCCAAGGAAGATCAGTTAGATACCCTTGCAGACAAGCATCACCCATACAGAAAACGAGCTGCAGTAGTGGTTACAAGCAAAAGAATTGAGAAAATTTGAACTTGGGCAAAAAGGCAGGAGCACCATTGTCCACTGTGGGGCAGAAACAAGGGGCATGATCCCTATCTGTGACTACTTTTAGGTCCACTAGGATTCTAGATGGCCAATAGAAAGGTTGTTCTGAAAGCAGGCATTCACGCAGCCAATCAGAAGGCAGGCCAGTGTCGGAATCCCTGCTACATCCTCCTTCTTCCCCATCCTTCCATAAGGGGCAAATAGGCCAGAGAAAAAGGATCAAGGGGGATTGGTTCTCCATCTTGATCCCACTGTATTTTCATGTATGCATGATTAGATTCCATACACATATTCATTTCCCTCTAAATGCCCACATCAATTGGTATGTAAAAAAACTCCCTGAAAAGATTACTTATGGGCCATTGACTAATTTCTCTTAAACAGAAAACTATCAGTAAAATACACACTGCATATGATTCATTTTTTTGGTTGCTATTATGGAGTAACTTTTGTAAAGGCCTGTCATTTACTTTTATTGCTAGGCAGATATATATGCTGCCAAAGAAGAGAAAAGAACAAAAAAGTAAGGGCCCCCTATTAATTTTCATTATAAATTCCAGTGAACTAGCCATAGGTAAAACTGTCTGTACAGACATCAACAGCCGCTTTTTGGAAAATGGGAGTTGCGGGTCAGTGTGCCGAAATGTGTGGTGCAAATGTGCACCTGGAGTTGCACATGCACTTATTACAATTGTCTGTGCACATTAGGTAAGGATAAGCTTCATTCTCCCAATATGCCAGGTTCACACCTGGAGCTACTGCAGATGCACAGTGATGACAGTGAGAGGAGGATCAGGCCTTGTCTGTGCAGATGGGTAGATGTCTAATTACCCATTTATGCGTGCTACTGTCATATTTGTATGGGTGGTTGCTGTAGATGTGCACACAATGTGCACATTTGCATGTAAAAGGAGGTCTCTAGCTTCTGGAAACTTTGTCTTCAAATGTCTCTTCTGTTGCTTGTAATGAACGAGATGTCAAATTGGCTTCAGGAACAAGCAGCAAACAGCAAGCAAGAAAATAAGAATGTTTGGGCACAGGCCTTAAAAGTCAGAAGATCAGATGCTTAGATGATATAGATCAGTACAGCTCCATGGACCTCACCAGCTGAGAAGCTGGTGCAGAATGTTTCATCTCAACAGTATGGTGGATAATAACATATCATGGCTATTAGATGTTAACAGGGAGACTTTTTTCTTGGTTTTGTGCATGTGTTTGCTCTAAATATAAGCAGAGTATGAGGGAAAGCTGGATAACATTTCTTCCTTATTTTTCAAATATGCTTGGTAAATTTTAAATCATTCTGGATTACTTTTATAGCGCGTTGGGCCCAATATACCATTAAAAAAGCTGTTTCGTCCCTGGGTTACAATAAACACCTGTTCACCCCCCAAAGAAAGTTAAAAGTTTTATTAATGTCTGTAAAGGACATTCTTTTACTAAACAGTTCATACCAAAAAGTGAAAGAGCTGTATCTAGTTATACTATTAATATCAATTTTCCCCCTGAAAAATGAAACTGATTCCTTTTACATAAAAAGATCAATGCACAGAAAAAAACAGCTAATTGGAAAATGACGTGTAAAGTCATTACAGTACCCATTTCCCTCCCTCCTCCTTAAAAACCAACAGTATATCACTTACATTAGGAAAAATCATCTCCTTAAAAAAATCCCCATCTTTCCCTAAAACAATGTAGAAAGCAGAGTCTCTCACTTCCTAAAAGAAAAGGAGTATTTGTGGCACCTTAGAGACTAACCAGTTTATTTGAGCATAAGCTTTCGTGAGCTACAGTGGAAAATTCCACTGAATGCATCCGATGAAGTGAGCTGTAGCTCACAAAAGCTTATGTTCAGATAAACTGGTTAGTCTCTAAGGTGCCACAAGTCCTCCTTTTCTTTTTGCGAATACAGACTAACACGGCTGCTACTCTGAAACCTCTCACTTCCTAGGTTAGCAAAGTTAGGATCACTATATAAGGCATTATGGTCACCCTCCTGGGCTTATGCGGTAATAAAAGGATGCCCTCTGGTCTAAAAAATAATGTTATCTAGCTGGTCTTCTTTGGCCAGGTAATTTGTGGCCGAGATGAGAGGGCTCCAGGATTGGGCTGTAGAGCAGAGAGGACTGTGGGGGCTAGCTAATGTTCCATAAAGAATGAGCAGGATGAAAGCAGACTACTGGAGACGTTGCAGTGGTGCCATTAGTACTAGTATAACTGAAATTTTGTCGTTGCTTTCTATATATGTCTCCACGGCCAGAGTTTTGTGACTCCTAGATAAAATCAACTGTTTAGAAAAAACTGGCATATAAAATTACTTTAAAAATATGCACAGTTCCAGTGCAATAAAATACAGAGAACTTTCCTGTTGGTGACACTTCTTTATTCCTGTAACTCAAAAGCAGCTTCCTTTTTAACCCAACCTTAGTATGTAGGTCTCAATTTGGACGAAAACATTTTTTTATAAAGTAAAATACTGACGTTATTGGCATTTGGCTCCTTTACATGCACTGTAACTTATTTCAATAGAAGGACTAGAGCTAAGATCTCCTGATGCCGAGGACGGTATTTCAATCTCAGGACTCTCCTTCCTCCGATCATAAAAAATGCTATTCCCTCCTCAGGAAAGGTATCTGGGGGTCTTCTCCCTTCTTTTAGTGGTCCCCATCACTCTGTATTTATCTCTTACATCTAAATTAATTTTGTTGTTCTCAATATTAATCAGTCATTGCTTTCTATGGATCATGAAGAGATCTTGATGCATGTTATTCTTGGCTCAGTCTGATATAGTCTGTATCAGTGAATAGCAGCTCTCCTGCATGGTCAGCATTCATTATCCAGAAGATTTGTCTAGGGAAGGATGTTTTACCACACCAACATTTGGACTCCATCAGAAGAGTTCTACCGAAGCTTAATTAGCTGGCATTAAATGTGATCGAAAGCAAGAGTTTTCTCAACATGTCCCAAATTCTGTGCCTTCTGGGGATTGTATCCAGCACCAGAATGTGTTGGTAGATTTGACAAGTTCAGCAGATGGCATCTTCTTTCATGCTTAAGTGCTCCCTGGACTCTTCTATGTTGCATTATTTTACTCTTTTAAAAAAAAGCATTTCAGTGTTCTATTCCTCTCTTTTAAAAAATGTACTTGCCCACCCCCATGGATACCCCTCTGGTAACATAGCAGGGCGAGTGCCTGCTGTAGGAAGACAAGGTGGGTGAGGTAAAACCTTTCAGGTTTCTCCATGCATCCAGGGAAGGGGAAAATATAATGGTCTTGATTCTGATCTTACACTGGTTTTAGGCTAGTGTAACTTTTACTTACTTGGGTGGAGCTATTCCTGATTTACCACAGTGCGAAGGCTTGATATACACCCCCTGAAGGTAGAAGTAGTCTTTCCATTGACTTTAGACATCCAGTGAGATCAGAATCAGGCCCAATATCTTTGCTGTGTAGTCACAGGGGATCTAGGCTGTGAAAAGCCCACACCCAGGAGTCTACCCATCCTATGCACCACACAGCTCCCTGTCAGAAAAGGGCAGCTGATTATATGGCTAGTGGGCTTGAACCCACTGGTCTAAAAAGTGTACATTGTGGGGAACAGTAAGCCATTTCTGCCTGTCTCCTGCTCATGCCCTGTAATAGTGGGTGTAACCTGGCCTGCTGGGATTGAGGCTTCTGGTCTGTTCCTATGACTTGTATAACAGGAATTAGGGTTCTAGTGTAAACCCAACAGCTCATGTGCTTAAAGATATGCATATGTGCAAATGCTTTGTTGGAGTAGGACCAGAGTGCTCAGCAACATGCCAAATTGAGCCTGCAACCCCCTAAGAAGAAAATTCATTTTGTTTTCAAGTCAAGTAGCGAGAAAAACTTACTCCATGGATTTTGAAAAATATATTCTTTAATGTTATTTAGAATCTATTTAGTTTTTTCCACCACCATTTTTAATGTGCCCAGGGCATGCTGTTCAGTACTGTATTTTAATACAAGTATGGTACTACGGCGGGAAAGTTGCTAGTATCCCAGTTGTAAGGCTAGAACATTTTAGCATTTATATGTGTTCTTAAAAATATTATACGAGTATATGAAAGCTTTTGTATTAGCATGGATGCTGGGACCTCCTCAGATGCAGCTTTACAGTGGCATCTTCAGCAGTCTGAAAAATATGCAAATATTTTCCATGGCTCTGGGTAGAGTGGTTTAGCTAAATATTATAATTTTTAACTTTCCCAAAACAAAAAACAGGACGTAGCTAGAGGGGTAGTAATGATTAATGCATAACAGAGTTATATCTAATGTGTATGTGTATATATATATTTTTCCCCTCATCTCTACAAACATAAGCCTTTAGTTTTAAAGAGAAAATCTGCAAATGTTTTGAATTCTTGGTCAGATCTTTTTTTTTTTTAATTTTGTTAATCCAACTGTAGAGTAAGTTATTAATGATCCCCAGACGTTGTTTATAATGATTGATTTTGCAGTTGTGAAATAATACTTCCAGTTTTTTTAAACAAGTGATATTTCCCAATATGCTCTGCAGCATTTGAATAAAATATCGGAAGGCAGAGCTGTTTATATGCCCAGCCTAATTGCTTCTGTTAAGTGATTTCCTCATTCTTAACAGTTTTAGCTCTAATTGCTTTTTCCCCCCACATCTAAAAATAAATATTTGCAAGTTTTGCATCATGTCACTCATTGTAAAGGATAAAATATTTGTATACTTGCAGCAATAAACCCTGATAATGGATCCTTTTCTGTCTCACAGTGGTGTAAATCTGGAATAACGCCATCCACTTCAGTGGATGTTACACAAGATTTACACCAGATTAACTGAAAGCAGAATCTAGCAGAATCGTTAGCAGTGAGTTGTTAAGTGAAAGAATTTAACATGTTGTAAAGTGAGATAAACTTGGACTAGATGACTTCTCAAGGTCCTTTCCAGCTCTACATTTCTATTATTTTGTGATCCGTATAAACTCAAAAGAAGCAAAATATGTTTCTTTCTTTCCCTTTTTTGCTAAGTATATTTTTCAATAGCAACCATATTTTTGAGCTCTACACATACTCCATAAATTCACTTTTACTAAACAAAACCAGAATCTAAAATTTCCTTGTTAGAGAATATCTACTGTAGTCACTTTTTACAGAAAAATTAATTTTTTCAGGTTTATATGCTCACCTCCCCCGCCCAGTAAAGCCTATTGGAGGGGTGAATCCTATGTGAAATCTCATTGGCTTTTTTTTAAGCTCTTCAACCAGTATTCAGAGTACAGTAGGCAGCACTATACATCCTCAACCTCTGCCTCATTCCCTGGGCATCCAGTATCTTGTAAATCTGCATTGAGGTATGCACACTTTATAATATGTGTGCATATATATTTCATACCTGGCATGAAAGCTAGCATAGTCCAGAGCACACTTGTAAACTGTACATTGAATGAGACAGCGCTCTGTAAGAGCCTTGGCCTGTTCAGCGCTCACCGGGCCTCACTGATAGCACACAGTGCGTTGTCAGGCAGGCAGGGCTCCTCATTCAGTGCTTTACAGGAACCATTCCCTCAATCTCTTGTCAGTTTGAAAGGTAAAACTGTGCGGCTTCTGAGATGTGGAGAAGAAGGGCTCCCTCCTATGGACCTTTTAAGGAGGTAGCATCTGAGCTTCCTCCTCCCACCCCCATCTTTCTTTCTTGTGAATAACAAAAAAACAAACAAAAAACCCATCCATGTACGCGCTTAGAAATTCCATTTAAAAATACTATAGTGAAGAAGCATTAAGGTTGCTGTGTTAAGCACTTAAAAATCAAGAAACTCCCAAGTTAAAGTTTCGCATGCAACCTTAACTCTGCCCTCCCTTGTGTGTGCATTACAATACAGACCGATAACACGATCACGTGCTGTAACATAATATGATACGTTTTATTTTGCAAAGGTTTTACTGAGAGAGTCTGTGGCTCAGCAGCATAGAAATTTAAGTCTCTGGAGTTCCAGTCCAATGCCTCAACCAGAAAACCATCATTCTTCTCTCTTTTTTTAGGGAATACATGGTAGTGTGATATGGTTTAAAAGTGTTATCTGCTTAGGTTTAGGATAACGATGATGTCAGAAATAGTTCCAGCAAAAAAGATTAGTGGGCAGAGTACTGGTGAGGTGGACAAATGTGTGTGATATATGTAATTTATCACATAAGTATAATGTGTGTACCCATGTATTGATTTCTGTTAATTAAGTGGGTTTAGATACAATTTTTAAAATTACTGATTCCCATATTTGATTTTCAGTGTGTTGCTGCTTTTGTGATTCATCTAACAAAACCATATTAAGAGCCACGTTTTCAGGGCAGTAAAACAGAGTCTGTGTAAGCTCACGGTGAATGTGAAAACAAAGTCATTTGGATATGTTGACAGTTTTGGAGTCATCTTTTTGATATGTATTCTTTAGAGCATCCTTGTTTAATGTTTCTCCAGTTTCAGTCTCTCTCTTGGACCACCATGCATGCCAGAGCTCTTGAGCTTTGTCTTGGAAGAGTTTTCAATCAATCAGAATACCAAATGTACATTGTTACATTCCCTCAGGTGTTCAAGCCTTAAAATCAGTAATTATTGTGAATAGAAGAGAACTTTGCAGCCAGTCTCAGTGCCAACATTCCAAAAGCCAGTACAATGGAAACGAGAAATGGTTTATGTCAGAATATGGTCACATTCTTCTGATTAAACCCACTCAAAAAAAGACAACATTGTAATATTTTCCAATGACTGTTTATCATGAATTACGTCAGCCTTAGTTTAAATTGCTATTATTTCTTCTTAATGCTTCATGGTGCCTGCATAATTTACAGCATTGGCAGCTGTGGGGCTATGAAATAACCTTTCACAATCACCATACAATAGTAAAGAACATGAAGTTTTTGTTGTTAATTATTATGGGACTCCTTTAACTTTTTACAAAGTGACATAAAATATTGTTGAGGTACTTACGGTTAAAGCTACTTTTACATGGATCTATTTTGCTTCTGGCTAGTTTCTTAACTAAAGCAGTCATTTGTGGTTATTATGCCTTGGGAGATATTATGCCAGAACTGGTTTAAAAGAATTATTATGTATCACATGTCATACATTACATGTCAGCACTTGAGGCTCTTTTTCAATAAAAACAAATGTAATTTTAGTTAATGCTGTTTTACGTATAGGCCATTTGTAAACTTACCTAAGTTAATTTGAAGGTACTAAAAAAGCTTTGTTCCTTCTGGAGTGCACTTGAATAATTTTGTTTTGGCTTCAGATGGAAATTCCAAAATATTTGTCATTATTTTAATCAGACTACAGTAATGCATCTACGAGCAAATAGTTTCCCTAATACCCAGGTGAGTGTACACATTTCAAGGAGTTGGAATTGATACCCATTACTTTAAGTCTCTTTTAGCAGAGGGCTTTCTCGGTTCCCGAATGGTACTGCTAATAGGATCAGCCAAGGCTACTGAGTTGCTTAATGATGATACCTCCGTTTTTTAAGCCTTGTCATTGTATAATTTGGAAAAAGTAGTTTATACAGTCTAGCTAATCCTTGGGTGAAGGGTGGTATAAATTAAACGCTGTAGGCAGGTCCTGAGTTTCCTTAAAGCTACATTTCAAATATGGAAAATGCAAACTTATACAAAGCCACCTTTGAATTAATATGTCCTTCCCTGTAGTTCCAAATACTATACATATTTTCCAGGGCTTACTTATTTAAAGCAAGAAATGAAGCAGCCAGGGTGTGCCAGCCAGCTTACAAAGAATGAAAACACATGAATGACTCGTGAACATTTTCTGATTTTTCTTACCTGTAATTAGTTAGTTACAGTTAGCCAAAATAATTTGCATGATTTTCCCCACTATCTTTGTTTGAGAACCATAAAAATGATCAAAGCCTCTATTTGTCTCTCATGGGGTAACATTTAACTCCTTGGTGCCAGTGGTTTTGGTGACTCTATTGTTGGCAGTGGATGTCCTGCTGGGGAAAAGATCAGTCTCTGTCCCAACCCAAATGGTCAAGCTGAAGCCACCCGAGCATTGTTTGAAAGAGAGAGAGAGAGAGAGAGAGAGAGCATTTCATGTATTGTTACTTAAAATTCAACAAGGAAAATTGACTCTTCTGAAACTTGGATAAATTTACATGTATCCTGATAGATTTTCAAAATTGGACAACATGCTTGAGTGCTCTGGAAATGAGCCTGCAAGGCAGATTTAGAATTCTTTAGTTTTTTTAATCAAAGGCATTTCACAAGCCAGTTGTGAGTGGAAAGGGGAATCTAGCATTACATAAGAAAGTAGCAAATTTTTCTGTTTAATGAGTGAATATTTGGTATTTATAAAGCAGATAAAAGATGGTAAAGCAGGAGACAGACCTGAAGTTTCAGAGATTTTAATAAAGACTGAAGTTAGTAGTGAAAAGGTCAAAGTGCCGTTTGCTGAGCCCCTCATTTTGGCATGGTATCAAAGCTTGTAGAACTGACTGTGTGACTGTGATGCGTGTTAATGAACAGTTGTGGCACTTAACTGAGATCATGGGTTTGTCACATGAATATATATAAAAAAGAGATGAGAAAATTGTTTTTTTTCATTTTGCTGTATTGTGGCTGTTGGAAGGACGAAACAATTAAAAGAAACATTTGAATACCACATTGTTAAGTCACATAGCTGGACTGTAAAGAAAACTAGTTTTGAATAATTGAATACTGATGATAGTTAAATATAGTTATTCAAAATTGTTTTTAGCTACAGATGTTACGCCATTTTAGAAACTTAGACTAAATAATGTCAGATCTTGTTTGCTTTTTTAGTATGTTATTCATTTATTGGGAAATTCAAAATGTAAAACAGCTGGGAAAAGAGCTTGGTGTTCACAAAGTAATCTTTAAAATGTGTACATTTCAGACCCACTCTTATATAGCTGTTTAGAAATGCCTGAGATGTATATTATAGTTCATAAAGTTCTGTAAACATAGTCCAACAAGTATATGACAGAGAAATATGAAATAGGAACATGGGGATAATTTTGAAATCAAAATCAATTTATTATAGTCTTTATAAAACAGTAAACTGCTCTCAATTCAAATAATATGTAATCTTCAGTAACATGCATTTAAAATTATCTATACTACATATCAAATATCTGAAGAAAAATGTTCATTCATGTTTAATTCTCTCTGTGATGCTTATGTCAAAATGAAGGAGTTAATTTATCTAAGAGTTTCAATGCATGAGTTAGAGCTGTACAAAACCAATCATGTAGAAATAATAGACTACCACTGGAAGTGCTGTACTATTGCAGTTTTAATAGCTCTTCAGTTCTGCTCAACAATTAGTCCATACATTTTATAGCTGGGCCTTTAAGAAACTGGCATACTCAGCAAAATCACAGTAATTGGGAGATGATGCAATGTAGAGACAAGTCAAAGGAAAAAAATGAATAGCAAATGTCAGTAGTTTATATTTTAAATATGCCAGCAATATCAATAGAGGAAAAAATTAATAGCAAATTTGAGTAGTTTTTATATTTTAAAATATCCTAGTACTATGATCTGGAGAGAGACTGTGATTTCTGCAGATTTTTAAATGTCATGTTGACATGATTGTAGTTTTTAAAGCATTAGCAAAATACCCATGTACCACTTGAAAAAACTGTGATATGATCTACTCCCCGAAATTAGGCACTAGGATATAAGGACATGATCCTTAGCCTACTGAGTTCAACGGGAGTCTTTACACTGTCATCAGTGGGCTTTGGATCAGGCCCTTAGTCTCCAAACTCACTCATCATAAACCTGATCAGAGAGGAGCGTGGTGAATGTCAGCATTCTGACTGGTTCATAACTCAAGCTAAAAAGCAAAAGAACCCCTCAATAATCTATTTTTTTTATTCCCCTGCCATTACCTGAACTACCCCTGAGCATTTCTAAACACCACCTCTTCCCAGTAATAGTAAATGGATACACCGTGCCTTCCCATATTTTGATTCTATGGGTGAGTAGTGAATATATTTTCCTAACTAGACAAAAATCAAAAAGTAATTACCTTTGGCAGAAAAAATAAGAGGTTTGGCTTCTCTGAGCTTTATAATAGCCATTAGAACTTGTACAATGAAACTTTGACTGTCTGTACACTGAGGACCAAATGCCAATGAAATCATGGAAGTTTTGACATTGACTTCAATGGAAGTATGATTTTTTGGCCTTTAATACGTGTAGCTTTACCTTAGTCCTTTACCTAATTCAAATCAGTCAAACATCCCCCATGTGAGTCAGGGCAGCTATATTGGTCCTTATTACTGTGAATGGGACTTAGGGATAATGATGGATACCCAATCGTGTGATGCAGTAGCTAAGACAGCAAACGTGATCTTTAGATGTATGAAGCAGAGCGGTGGGTATTAGCACTGTATATAGTGTTAGAGAAATCACTACTGGAACACTGTGTGCAGTTCTGGTTCCACACTAAAACTGATGTTGAAAAATCTGAAAGGGTTAAGACAAGACCTACAAGAATGATTTGAGGTCTGGAAAACTTGCCTTAAAATGAGACACTAAAGAAGCTCAATGTATTAGTTTATCCAAGAGAATGTTAAGAGATGACTTGCACTCACTGTCTATAAGTAACTACATAAGGAGAAGATTTCTGATAGTAGGAGGCTCTTTAGTTTAACAGGCAAAGGCATAACAAGATCTAGTGGCTGAAGCTAGACAAATTCAGCCGTGGTCCAATGTTTGGTGGAGTTTGGAGAACTTACTGAGCTCTGTCCTTCTTCAGACATATACGCATACCTTTCAATTTGTACTAGCGAGCTGTACATTTGAAGCATAGTTGTTGGCTTTTAATTTCACAGATCGTGCCTAATACATTAGCCCTACATAGGAAGTGTTGTAACTGCCCTATTGTGTTTTAGTTGTGGCAGGATTTGAAAATCTAACTTGATAGCATCTCATAAAATATGTTAACTAATAACATTCTCCAAAATCACATACAGACTTAATGTGACTCTTTATAGATCCTTCAGGAGTATCTCTAGTTACCTGAACTTTTTGCATAATAGTTTGAAAGACTGTGTTAATTGAAAAGTCTGTTAGCACCACCTGAGTACAAGAAGAGGAGGAATTTGATTTTAAACAGGTGGCTTCAACCCACAGAAAGGGTAAGAGGGAAACTGAAAGGGGCAATTGTAATAACCTTGTCAATGAGGACAACATACACAAACAACAGCTGGTGTCACAATGACAGGGGTGCTGCTATAAGGAAGCTTTCAGCATTGTTGGAGCCCAAAGTGGGTTTCATTTCAGACTTGCTATTACAATAGGCTACAGTGAAAGAAGCAGGGAAGGTGGGAATAAAATAAAAGTTCATATAACAGTGAAAACTATTCCTTACAATAGTATGGAATGTGTACTTTAAATAGGCATTGATGGTTTTGCTTCTCATTTCAATGGTGAAATTAAGCACGACATGGAATGTACATCCTGATCTTGCAGCCCTAACTACTGGTTCTCTTGAAATGTACCAAGACAGTCCCATGGCCTATTCTATAATGGCTATGGGTGAAAAATCAATGTTTGAAAAGCAGGAAAAATATCTTTAATAAAATACTTAAGCTCTTCCCTCAACCTTTTGTAGCAGAATAATACATTCAAGTATCAGCAATGTAGTTATCCTTGTTAGATCGTACCAGAATGCACTACAATCATTTGACTGATTTACCAAAAATTATAGCTCTTTAAGGTTTTTTGGTGTTGGTAATTATGAAACTCTTCCTGTCATTATGTTGGATGTGTGTTGTATATGTTTAGTTATGACAGAGAGGGGTTTGTTATTAAAAAAAACACACACACACACACAAAAAACCCCCCAACCCTACCTAGCTGTAAATCCTTTCAGCTGCTTAGTTTAGAAGTTAGAGTCAATTTATGGAAGTCTGTGTTTACTGTCTTTCGAGCTTGATCATGACATTGGAATGTTTTTTTTTGAAGAAAAAAAAAACCTCTATAAAATGAAATCTGCATTTACTGGTATGAAGCACAGAGCACTTGGCATCAGCAATGAGGCTACAGTATCTCTTTGAAGTGAAGCAAGTAAGAATAAACTTGCTGGTTCCATTTTGGGTTTAGAAGATAATTGGCTGATATGTTCAGCAAGTTCTAAAATTAACTGTAATAACAGAGGAGCCCGAAGTCATCAGTGGCTTAAAAAATGAAAATATGAAATGTACATGTCAGAGGAAAAGTATGGAAAATTGTAAACAAAGTAACAAGCAAAAAGATTAACAAGACATGAAGTAATTTATCTGTTGAATAAGGCTCTGTTATAGAATGAGGTTATTAATTTTTTTGGTTTGTTTGTTTCTGTGACGTGTACTGTGTGTGAATAATTCTCAAGACTCATCCAGCCCCTGACACACTGCAGCCATCAACATTCCCAACATTGTATCTGGAGTTGCCTGATGTAAGGGAAACATCCTATTTTAGGTATGGTGATGTTCTCAATTTTAAAGAATTTTTAATTGCTCAGACAATTAATACTTCATGCATATTTTCAACAATAGCTGCCTAGCAACCAGCAAAAAATATTCTGGAGAGCAAGAGGGGCTGAGATGAATGAATAGAAATGTGAGCTCTCATTTCAGGTGAGTTAAGGAAAGGCATTAGGGCTGTGCTGCATATTTGGGTCCAAAAGTTAATATTCATGGAAATGGGGAGGTCTTGAGATAACAAATATCCAACTTGTCTTTACATCCAAATCAAACGACAGTCTAAACAAGATGTAGGATTTCATCTACACCCCGTGAAATGAGGTCTAAGTCTGATAGGCTTTGTTAGTCTCACAGGCCAAAACCCAGACTAAACAAAACAAAAGACCTCATCAGTTGTTGGGGGGAGGCTTTGTAGCACCCCATGAGCCACATCCCACCTGCAGCTGGACAGCCTTCAACACTTCAAAATTCTGGTGGTTTCGGGGGGCTCTTTAGACCCAAGTCTAAACACACAAATAAACCCACTCTATGGGACTTTGACCTTCGCTACCGTTCTCCTTCCATTTTCTGATTCTCCACTTAGGTATTTTTCCCCCATTTTAATTCTGACATGATTTTAGCTACTCGTATTTCATGAGCCTTGAAAGCTGAGCTGCTTGGGAATTTCCCACCAAAATGCTTTTATGGAAAATGCTATTTCCCCAAAAACAAATTTTTCCACGGGGCTTTTCAGTTTTGCTGAAATGCTTCTATTTTCCATCAGTAAAACTGAAAAGAAACATTTCATTTGGGATTGGGTTGGCCCAAATAAAAATATTTTAGTTTGTCCAACTGAATTAAAACTTTTCATGTTCAGTCATTTCAACAATAATCTGGCTGCTGTGGGGCATCATGGGAGCTGTAGTTCAGGTGGCCTCATGCCGCTGTAGGCTGGTTTGCCCGGCTAGACTACATCTTCCATGATATTCCACAGTCTCACGTCTCAGTGAACTGACATGGTACATCACGGGAGAGTTAATTTGGCAAAGGAGCCTCACCCATAGAGGAGAACTCAGAGAGGGCATGAGGCACTCAAATTACAACTCCCACAAGGCACAGTGGCAGCTCAGGGGAACACAGACTATGGCTGAATCAATTCGAAATGAATGAAACATTTTGATTTGGGAATGCGGAAACATTTCGTTTTGTTTGGAAATGTCAAAAGAAAACATTTTGAGTATTCCAAACCAACATTTATCGGAACTGTCTGTTCCATAAAAACAAATTGATATTTTGACTTTTTGTCCTGATGTGGGACGAAAACAAATTTCAAAATGCTGGAATTTTCTATTGGACAGAAATTCTGAGTTTTGACAAGCTCTTCTTCAAAGGTGAAGGTTAATGATGAGATTCTGATATCAGATTCTCTCATGTAAATCAAAAGGAACTCCACAGGAATCTATGAAGTAATTCTGGATTTATACCAATGTAATTGAGATCAAAATGTGGCGTTGAAGCTACCTGGATCTGATCCTTCTCCCACTGATGTCAATGCAAAAGTGCCATTGATTTCAGTGGGGCAGAATCAGACCCTATGTCATCTGAAAGCTGAGCCTCGGCTTTTGGCAAGATTTGGTTGCATTGTGGTAGTGTCCCTCGGGCCCGTATAAAACATTGGTTTACTAGATTTAGTGGTATGGGAGATTAGCTGCTAAAATGTTGGAATCAAAGTTTGTGGGGAAAGCAAGATGGTAATCAAAATACTATGATTTTTAAATTTTGGTGTTTTGTGACTTGGCAGGGCCAGAAATAAATCGTTTATATTTTGGAGATCTGAGAATCGCACCCTTTCCAATGGTAAAAGACATTCATTTCTGCCCTTAATGGTTGATGAGATATTAGATGTAAATATGTCAGTGATACTATAAACCAATAGTGTCTTTTGGCCCTGCTCCATGACTAAATATAACCAATCCTGAACCAGTGTGATTAAAGTTCATTTCCAGGTTTAGTAGAAGATTCCAAGATAATTCCATAGGCAAATGCAGAACCTGAAGTCGCTGTTTTGGACCTTATCTTTGCATACGCTGTAACTTCCTTTGTTACATTTTTTCTATTTGCAGTAACCATCTAGCAACTGTCCAAAGTACAGACAACTGTTAACCTAGGCATCTCATCAATTCATGTTGAAGCATAAATAAATACATCATTTTTTTTAAACCTAAACTATTTCAGACATTCCTTTTGTCTTTGTAAAATGCCTTGCTTCATTTTTACCTAAAGGTGGTGTATAACAAATATTTGCATTTCCAACATCACTAATTGTCATCAACTCAATATGGTGTAGTACCATGCTGACCCTCATGTAATATTGTCAGTTTAGTGGTATTTATCTGTAGTATACTCATGGAGGGTTTGGAGTGTGAATTTTGGAGGGGGGAGATCTCTGTTTTCAAAGGCTGCACTTCTGAGATTGAACATTATTTCTATTTTTTAGTAAAGATCTATTTTTTCCCCCTTTTAACTCATATATATTTCTACCAGGCCATTGTTTAATTTCAAGATGGTGTCTTTGGTAGAAAGATAATCAAATGTAATGTCTTCCACAACCGTTTCATATGCATGACTGCATAAAGCTTGTGTAATAGTTTATTATTGTAAAATTAGTATACCATAGAATAGACCAAACCGGGACCATAGCCAGATGAAATAGACAATGAATAGTTATATAAGGTTTTGAAGCACATGTAGTAGAACACAAGCACACTGTGTTTTCTTCTCAATTGTCTGCTGTTTGTTAATGTTTCCCTTTCAACATGATTACATCTCAGTTTAATACCACTTGCCATTTCAGGGTGTACAGTGCCAGCATTGACATAGTTCTATCCCCTCCGTGCTACAAGTACTGCATGTATATATTTAAACTGAACGAGGCATGGTTAGCTAATGGGTTCTTCAAGAGATATGCACTTATAAAATTAAGTGATGTATATAATTGTTAATTTTGTGTTAACAAGTTTGAAAGGGGTATTTCACCAATAATTATAACACTTAGTTCTATGAAAAGTGTGACATTTTAATTTTTGTCAAACAATTTCCTACCTCTAATCTCTGGGTTTTCATGGCAGGTTATTATTTCGTAACCAAGGTAAAAGCATTATTTATTAAAGTTCTAAAATATTATATTACTTTAAGTTTTAAGTTGCAGATCTATCTCCTGGTTTAGAAAAGCATTTTATTGATTTTAAAAAAATGTATATTTGAATTTAAACTTCAGTTCCACATTATGGCTTCCATATTATTTCAGAAGCAGATACATTTTAGTTCTTTTCAAAGACTTAGTTGCTTTATAAGAAACAGTGAATCTTATACATCTGAGCTTACACCATCACCGAAGTTTAGAACTGTGCACATTTGGAGTTTCACCTTTCCTGAATTTTTTTTGTCTCCCCAAGCCTGAAGGAGAAGTTTCAGAATGACAGAACACTGTTGTTACTCACTGTGGCTATGTCTACACTAGAAACACTGCAGTGGTGCGGCCCGTAACATTGTAGTGTAGACACTTACCACAGCGATGGAAGTGGTTCGTCTGTCGCTATAGTAAATCTACCTCTTCGAGAGGCAATACCTAGGTCGATGGAAGAATTCTTCCATCGACCTAGCAGTGTCTTCACGGGGGCTTAGGCTGGCTTAACAACATCACACAGAGTTTGAAATTTTTCACAGCTCTGAATGATCTAGTTAAGCCAACCTAACTTTGTAGTGTAGATCAGCCCTGAAGAAAGGTGTGGGGTATGGCTGATTTCATTTTGACTTCACAGCAAAGTAAAATCATCCCATTCACCAGTAGAGAGGGATGGTACTAGAGAGAGAAGAGTGGGATGAATACAGAACAAAATAAGAATATGAATGGAATAAAACAATTAGTGTTTGATCCAAAGCTCATTGACACCAATGGTCATAGGATCTACCGTATACTACATTTGAATGGGCACAGAGTTGAAAATGGGTGTTCATTACCATGTTTTGGTACTTGAATCTGGATGAATAAAAGAGAAGGAGGAACTACACATTTATTGTTCACTTTGGCTGGCATTTTCAAAAGTGTCTGAGGGAGATAGGATCCCAAATCCGATTGAAATTCTATGGGATTTGGGTGAAGAGTTTCCTCAAGTGCCTCTGAAAATCTAATCTAATCATTATAAATTATTTGGAATTTCTATTTTAAACATTCCTACTTTGTGGTAGGCTGTTTGAGTATACTGTGGCCTCAAACAAAAATGGCCAGGTGGAAGACCTATTCAGAAATGAGAGAGTAAGTTTGGAACCTGAGATAAATATTAGGACTAATATACTTGCCACAGTAAATAATAAGGCTGTAACTAACTTCCCCCCAAGATTTGATTGACAGCATCCTCAAAGTAGTTTGCTCATGGGAAGCAGAACCCTGAGATAAAGTTTCAGCCTGAATTTATGTATATTTGGGAGGGGAGCAGGGTACATTCCTACCCAAGAAGAAAATCCTGGTTGTCTGAAACAATGTTGTGTGATGAATCAGTACATTTTTATTGTTCATATCCTCAGAGGTCAGAAATACTGACGTTTGGAATGCAAACCAGACAGATAGCATATGTAAATACTGTATGTGCCTCTGCTCTGGCTACAGCTGTGGTCAGTGAAAGCTATAATTCACTTTGCACTAGATGAATAATAGGTTCTCTCTAACTTCTTCTCCATTTAGAATGTTGATTTAAAAGGAAACAGGGTTACACTTTTGAAATCCTTAGCCATAATGAAGACTTCCAGAGATTTCTGATAGGCTTTCAGAATGTATGTAACATTATGTCTAGATTTAATGTGTCTTGAGTAAATATTGACCAGTATTGATTTTTGCTTTGCCTCAGTCAATATTTACCTCTTGAGTTGATGAATCTTGATATTCATCTCAGCAGAAGTCCGTATCTTCTTAATACGAAACATGGAAATCTGTTAGAGGTGCTCATTTCTTATGGATTGGCTCGAGGTGTTTGAAGCTAGTGAAAAGTAGCTATGTAGACACTTCTGGTGTTTATTCTCTCTAAGCTGTGATTTTTGTCAGGTTTCCTAAGCTAAGCAGCATCAGGCTGGATAAGCACTTGCATGGGAGACTTTTTGGAAAAACCCAGATACAGTGTTGGTGAATCTGTGGCTTTATGGTGTTTCTTTCTGCCAGAACAGAATCATTCCCCCAGGGTGGTGTTAAGACACTGTGCTGAGGTCCTTCCAGATGATATGTAAACGTGAAGTCCTTACCCACTGTGGTCATTCAAAATCCCATAGCATCTTTCACAAGGCGTGGGGTATTAATCCTTGAATCTGGCCAAACTGCAATTTAGAATAAGGTAATTATATTCTACTTATTATTGCAGTAATACTTAGGGGCCTTGATGGAAATTGAGGCCCCTAGGAACTACCCACCATTGTGTAAATACATGGTAAGAGACAGGCTTTACCCGGAGGAGTCTGGATCCTTTACTGAACTCCACTGAGGCTCTGCAAAGTGTGCAGAGCTCCACCCACACAGAATTCATTATATGATCAGGCCTGGATACATACCTGAATTCCCACTCTAGTTTCAGGCATGTAATTTTGCCTGTCCTAATGTGGTTGTGTAGTGTTGCTGTGTGCTGTTAAACAAATGCCCCAATTTACCCCCGAGGAGGCTGCACTTTGGTGACGGAAAAAGTGATTCCTATAGCTATAATCTGTATGCTGAGCGAGATTAAAAATTGAAAAACACTGTGATCCATTTGGAAAGAATGTGCTATATAAATATCAGATTATGCAAATCTAAACTATTCATCTTTTAAATGTTCATTTTGCCTTTTCCCTGATTATGTTTTTTGAATTGCCATATGTACTTCTTGTGGCATTTCTGTCTTGTCAAACTAAAAAGAGAAATCCTTATCATTAAGTTTTTATGGATTTCCATTTCCAGATAGAGCTATATTTATCTTTTTTGAATGTGTAACCATTGAGTGATACTGTAGGTGGTTTTTAAGTCCTTTTTAAAAAAAATTCCTCAAACTTGTTTTTTTATAAACATTGTAAGTCACTATCAAGGGCATATGCTTGGGAGTAAGGAATTGGGAAAGAAGAGGATTTTAAAGTTGCACAATTGCATTGGAAAAAACCAGAACAAGCAAATCATGTATTTCTAAAGATCACACTGTTGTTTAATGTTATAGCAACATTCTTTCAGGAATGCTGATGATACACAGGAAATAAGTGAATAATTCTAATTGCAAAACTCTGTTGGTTTGTTATATTTCAAATGTTAAGATTTAATCTGCCCTGGAGTTGTGTTAAGAATAACAGAACATTTAAAAAAAAAACCCTGACTGAAGCAATAGTGATTTATCAAAGCAGCACTCAAATTAAATAAAGATTTGGCAGGATAGGCTGGAAAGTGCATTTATGTTTTCATGTACTCTTTTTTTCCTGATGTACCCTTATTGGCTTGTTTTAATCCCGGTGTTATTTACATTTCAGGGATGGATCTATTATGCAGGAAATTGTCCAAACCCCTACAGCTGTATTTTACATTGAAATGTTTTTTTTAATGAAGTGATTGTGCAGACTTAATTTGGTAATCTATTATTAAATTTATAGTTTCAGGCTGTATTTGATATTTTTGCTTTGTATCGAATGAAAATGGGTATATATGAAGATATACAGTGTACATATATACCTGGTTTTGTATAGTAAATCTTTATATATGTTGTCCATTTTCAGAAACATACTGATTCTTTTGCAAACTCTCTTCTATGTTAGGGAATTCTACAGACTCCTGTGTTCCCTAGCTGAACCAGCTTATACACCAGTCTATTTTTAGTTATGAATGAACGATATAGAATGCAGTAGGTACTGTGATTTCTTTTCAGAGGTTCTAACTCATAAAATCATTGTGCCATACATTGCAATTATAGTGGTAAACATAATCCCAGCATCATGTTTCAAACAAAGAATTGTAATTCCACAAGGTTAGAACTTCCTCCTCATTGTTTATAAGAAATATTATCTGTACAGTAGATCACATAATATTAAATTAGGATAAGTTCTGTGATCTTTATTCTTGAAAATGTTCATCCCTGAATATTTTAAACATGACTGTACAATTTGTGTGTATTTCCCTCTCTCTTGCTGCTATTCTGCATGACATTCATGTAACACTAGAGGGCAACTGAGAGTTTTCTTTAAACAAAGCTGGAGATGGTTTTAATATCAACTAAGTGTTTAAACTCATTGAGGATTTATTTCCCTGTCTGCAAATTTCTACATATATAACCTCTGAGTTTCCATTGACAGCAAATAATAATCCAAATAAAGTTCTTCTGAGGGGAAAATATAGACAGAGTGGTTGAGAAGGCTGCTTTTGCCCAAATAAGGATTTTTTGGAGACCCCATGTGTTAGATAATGATCAACTGACAGTTGGTCATGAGTTAATAATGCTGGATGCTGAAATACGCATACCATGTGGTATAAAACAGTTCTGTAGATGGGGACAAACACGGCTATAGTTAGACATCAGAAACACAAGGAAATGTGTAAACTGTTTAATCGTGTTTCTGTTTAATCCACCCAGATAATTTCCTAAGATCCAACACTGACTGCAAAAGAACATTACACAACCATCTTCACAGTTAATGTTAAACCTTGCTCTATGTTACTAAAATGTAAAGAATAATAATATACTTTCACTGTATATAGATTTTTGTTTAAGTGCTTACTAATCACACAAAGATGGGCCTGATTCTGATCTTATTTACACCTGTGTAAATTGGGAGTAATTAAACTGAACTCAGTGGGTTTACATCAGGGCTATTCTATTTAAAACCACAAACCTCTCAGGTGTTATGATGAGGACTATGGTTACTATTTCCATTCTTGCACTCCCTGAAAAAGCTCCAGCTGGTGAAAAATACAGTTTCCCATTTGCTGAGTAACTCAGGTCACTGTGGACACATCACCCCAGTGCTCTGCCCTGCTCCAAGTCTGAATCCCAAGGAATGCAGACCCAGTTCAAGGTCTCTGTGTTGCTATTCAAAGCTCTAGCTACCTGAAAGATAGTTTCTCATTCTGTGACCATCGCCTCTCATGACAGCTATGCTACAGGGGCTCGATGAAACTGCCAAGGGAGGCTTATGAGTGTGGGACACAAACTGTAACAGGAGCTGGACCTGGACTATTGAAATCATTCCTGCAAGAAATAAGAATGACTGTGGTCCTCTCCGCTTTCTGAACCAAAAATACAAAACTAATTTCTCTGACGTGGCTCTCCCTCAATAAATATATCATCTATGCACATACACAATGCGCAGACACATCCATTCACTTGCCCACACACAGACAAACAAAACTCCTATAAACTAATTAAGATCCATCTCCTACTGGATGGGACAATACAAAGAGAGGGTGAGGGATTGTTATTTCTAACTCGGAATGCTTGTTAGGTGTAGGGATACTATAGGGCAGTGGTTCTCAACCTTTCCAGATACCTGTATCCCTTTCAGGAGTCTGATTTGTCTTGTATACGCCAAGTTTCACCTCCCTTAAAAACTACTTGTTTACAAAATCAGACATAAAAATACAAAAGGGTCACAGCACACTATTACTGAAAAATTGCTTACTTTCTCATTTGTACTATATAATTATAAAATAAATCAGTTGGAATATAAATATTGTACTTACATTTCAGTGTATAGTATCTAGAGCAGTATAAACAAGTCGTCTGTATGAAATTTTAGTTTGTACTAACTTAGCTAGTGCTTTTTAATGCAGCCTGTTCTAAAACCAGGCAAATAGCTAGATGAGTTGATGTACCCCCAGGCTTACACATACCCGTGGTTGAGAACTACGGAAGAGGATCAAATACATACCTAGATATAGAAAGATTACTGGAAAGAAATGTGGGTCTGGAAAATTGCTGGAGAGAAGGCGGAATGTTGGTACCACCAACATGTACTCACATAAATGGACACATTTTTTAGAACTCGGCTCATAAAGCAACTAGAGAAAAATTGTGATCATTGTGGCCCCAATAATAATTTTTCAGTTGATCACAATGCTGCACAGTGGAGATACTGTGCACCTAGAGTGGAATGTTCACCAGTAACCCAATAACTTCAATAGGGGCAGGGTTAGGCCAAGGCTGAGTGCTTTGGAAAATCCCACCCTTGCTGTCTGGGTGCATTTTCCACCTGATTCCCTTTCACGCTATTCATTCTAATGGAAGTTACAGGTAGATCTCAAGAACGGAGTACACGCCATAGTTTCTGCTAATCTCACTTCTTGCATCCTCAACCAGTGTGAGTGTCTCTAGCAAATTATAATGACATCCCAGTGCAGTGGTAGAGTTCTGAGAAAAGGAAAGGGAGAAAGTGAACCCATAGCATTCTTATGTTTAAAGTAAAGCAGTTTTACTTGCCACAATGATGTGATACAAATGAGTAATGCAATAAGGGGCTTAAATAACTTATTTGTCATTTCCACATGCGAGCAGTAAGGTGTTCATGGCTTCATAGCTCCCACTATCAATCCCAAAAGCAAGGTTACTGGAAATATGCCTTTTTACTCCTCTTGGGCGAATCTCTATGTATCTATTTAGGTTCTTATTACAATGCCCATTTCTTACCTGTCTGTCAGCTCAGCTGATGTGTCTAATCTTTCTATCTGTGTGGGAATGATTGGGTATGTAGCTATCTTATTATCAAGGTATGTAGGTCATGTCTTCATTGAGTAGTGCTGACTCTGCTAGAGAGCAGTTTAATGAATGCTAGTTTTTGTCAGAAATAGAAGGAAATGTTGCCAGGAAAACCTCCTTAACATGTGCTGTATGTTCTTGTTTGTCTTTTATTTTGTAAAGGTTCCTAATGAGAAGTTAGTTGCTATTGGCGCATTGTGTGTTTTGCCCAGTTTGGATGAGATTACTTGATTTACACGGGTTAGCAGTGCACTGTCATTTGTCGCTGCTGTGTTTGCAGTCCTTTTGTCTTGGCTATTACATAATCAGTTGTTCCTGTTCACTCTTTTGCCCTGTTTAAAAAAAAACACAGAATATTCTAAAGAGTCAGATTTTCTTTTGCAAGTGCTGTGATCGGCATACAGTTTTGTCTGATACCAAGTTCAGAGTCCACTGTAATTGGAGGCAACATACACAAGTGCCCATTGAAGTTTGTGGGTGTGGAGGCTAAAAGTCAGTTTCACACTGGGGGAAAGAAAAACTTCAATGAACAAGGGTCAGATACTCTACCACAGTCCAGACATGTCCTACTTTATAATTAACTCTGATAGCTTCTTCTTTGTGGGCTAAATCCTGCTCCCCTGTTGAACTGGATGTAGGGTTGAATTCAGCAAGGCTCTTAAACATGTGCTTAACTTTAATCATGGAGACTAGTTCCACTGAAGTCCAACAGAACTACCTACATGCTAGTTAGGTGTGTGCTTCAGTGCTTTGTTGAATCAGGGCTTTAACCTTTAATGTCCATCTTCCTGTTGTGAATATTCCAAAAACTCACTCTTTTCATCGAAAAACTCACTCTTTTCGTCAATGCTAACATAGCGAAAGGGAAGCAACAAGCCTTTATAGCAAAAGTTTTGAACTCTAGCCATTTAGCAGTGAAGAAAATTAGTCCAAGTGCCTGATCCTGCACGGTTCAGTGCCTTCAATTTGTATTGTGTTCAGTGGAATTTGAAAACATTCAGTCTTCTGCAAAATCAGGCCCTTAATTATCTAGTGTGATATGTGCAATACATCCAGTGTTTCTATTTTTAACAAAATAATTAAAATAGTCATCCCCACAGTGGTGGTCTTTGCTTTTTTTTTTTTAAGCAGTAGTCTGGGGAGCGGGAAAGGCAAACCCAAAATCAATCTGCAACAAGTCAAATGTCTCCATATTAATCCCCACAAAAAAGTGTCTGTTCCACTTATTTCCAAATGAGGAATGTTTTCTTTAGAGAGGAAGCAAATTGATTTTCCCCACATTGAGAATAGAATATCTCATTTCCAAAACAAAACCTTTAGAAATGGTTACACAAGTACACTCTGTATACTTATGAGTTAGAAAATTGTTGAGTGCCTCTCTCAAGGATATCGAGTCCACAATAGTTTTCAGATTTATTCTGACATGTTCCATTATAAGTCCACAGTGTATATAAATTACAGAAAAGAATGAGCAAGTCCTTGGATTAGAAGAACATGAAAAAAATACCCTAATATTAAAACTTTTTGGACACTCAGAATATCTATCTATCTTGAGTCTGTGTGTGTGTACAGATACATACACAAATATTGACTAGTATTTACAGCAATAGCAGTAAAATCCTGCTATAAAGGGAAATATTGTTCTGAAGGTTGTGTTAGAAGGATTAATATTAATCTCTATATTGAAAAAGGTAGGAACCTAGTCTGGCTGCCACTGAAATCAGTAGGAGTTTGCCACTGATTTCCATTGGGGGATGGGGGGGGGGAAGGGTACGGCAGGATGGGGCCCTGTATCTTGGTTTATAGAAAAGTTTCCCCAAATTAAAATGACTGAGATTTTTCTAAACTAGGGTCTGACTTTCCACCCTTGCCTGACATTTGAGCTTTTGCCTTGCATTATGGGCCACTTTCATTTCACCCCAATCTGCACAATCCCATGCTGTGTGCCGACTGCCCGCCCTCTCCTCATGGCATGAGCTCAGAAGCTGTGCTTCTCTTAGTCTGTGTGCAGTGGGTGCTGCTTCCAGGAGGCAGTAGCCAATACATGGACTTTTCAAAAATTAAATGCAAAACCTGTAACTTGGGATGTGGAACAGGGACTGGGGATGAGGTTAGAGATATTAAAAAAAGAAGGCCAAGAAGAGGAGGAAGTCAAGGTGGCAGCTATGAGTCCAAAATCACATTGGAGATAATCTAATCCTAGGCTATCTTTTGAGACTTCACCTAAATACAGCGATACGTTCATTCTTATCTTCCAGATACTGTGGGATGCTGGAAGCTCCCTTGTATGGGTGGTGAATGGTAAGGGACCCTTCTTTAGTAAGGTGGTTGGCTTTCTAGTAATTATGTTTTAAAAGGTGCAACATGTAATAATAATCTTTGTGTGTGCCATTCTCTGTGAGTGACTGTCTGCCACCTTCCGTCACACTTGATCAACTCTGGGGGTTTCTGGGATCCAGGGCGTAGCATCCATCTCTTTACCTTAATTCAAGGCCCGAGTGCATCTGCACCACCTTTCGCAAGGTTCAGTTTTAAATCATCCCTTCAGTCCCATGCCAGATGTCCAAATCTTCCTCCTCTCCTCATTTGACTGTGGCCCTGAATATTATTACAAAGTCACTTGGTTTCTGTATTGGTATGGCTAATCATCTTTGCTGTAGGCAAAAGTACCGTTGCTTCTCCTCCACCCCAATCCTTCCACAAAACAATAACAAAGAAATAAATTCTACAAGCTGCAAGAAGCAGTATGGCACTACAAGTTAGAAGCAGAAATGCAGAACAGCTACCTTGCAGAAATGCAGAACAGGACATTCCTCTTTTAAGGAAGTGGTGATAGGCTTTTTTGTTCTTTTTAAGTGTTTCTGAGAAACGTTAAAACCTAGAGGCCAGGATGAGAAGTCATATCACGAAATAGTTATGCAGTTCAGAGAGCCCTGAAAAAGTCTGAGACTTTGATCAGGGGCAT
Organism: Eretmochelys imbricata; assembly: GCF_965152235.1. Taxonomy (NCBI): domain Eukaryota; kingdom Metazoa; phylum Chordata; order Testudines; family Cheloniidae; genus Eretmochelys; species Eretmochelys imbricata. Next base: position 77,700,850 of record NC_135578.1, read on the forward strand.
TACAATTGCTTAGACATTCGCTAGAATAAGTAATGTAGAGTGATCAAGAAAGGGTACATGTTTTAGGCATTACTACAGGACTGTTTACTTACATGGTTTGTTGAGCAGCCAGCAAAGTCCAAGGTTATTTTGGACTTAGCATGCGTAAGTGATCCAGGTATGACAAATGAGGTAATACATTCCACTCTCATTAAAGACTCTTGGCTGCAGCACCAATTTTGACACAATGCCACTGTTGCTGGATCTCAACTGGGCAAAAGCCACTTTTTCTCACCCTCCCTATAACAACATGTCTTTTATGTCAGTCAAAATACACGAATCCAGAGAACAGTATTATCATGAGGATTCAACTAGTTGGACTTGTGATTATAAGCAATGTCCAAAAATATTTTAAACTGTAACACTATCCTACAAAACCCAGTCAGGCCAACACCAAGGCTGGCATGCTGCCATCCCTTTGTCTGTACCTACACTCCAGTGTGGCTGTACCCACATGGTGCTGTGAGATCTCTCCAGTATCCTGGGGATGTGCTCTCAGGAAAGGAAAGATTCAGAGCTTAGGTGTGTACTAGTCTGGTTTGTGTACGGCTCAGAATTTTAACAGTACATAAACGTACTACATAATTGTATCGTAGCTCTGTTGCCTCAATATGTAGTGAGAAACAGTGCTTCAGTGCATAGAATTTACTGAATACACTATAATAGTTCCAAAATTCAAATATGCTATTTAATAATTCTTGAAATCCATGTTCGGTACTTTCCCTTATGTTCAAACACGCATGGGGAGGAACAAACTAAGACAGTGAAGCCCATGGCTCTGTGCGGTATGAACTGGATGCTTTTTTCCCTTGGTCTGATGAACTTGCAGTGTTACAGAGGGTTGGGCCAATGGAGGCAGGGGATCTGTGGCTCCTCCTCTGACCCTGCAGATTCCTGGTCAGACCTGCAAAGGGACTTTCCCTCTGCAGTCCCCATCAGCTATTAAAGTATAGCAGGGCCAGCAAGTGTGTTGTCATCAGTCATCGGCCCACTCTGTGGCCTTTTGGGCAGGGGGAGTAAAGATCTCAGGGCACACAGGAATGATCATGCTGCTTTGATCAGCCTTAGCTTGATGCCCCCTTTTTCTATGGTTCTCCCGAGAACATGCTGCTAAATGTGGCTTCCCTTACACCCTTACCAGGTCTCCTTTTTCTGAATAGCGGGAGGGAGAGAGGTGACCATGTGGAGGGAGCAGCCTGTAGAACTGTCTTCCATTTTGCTCCCGTATGTGCTGCACCGTCATAAGGATGTGGAAGGAGGCAGAGCACAGGGCCACATATATTTCACTCATGGTAACAGGAACTTTGGAGCTTTGATGTTTATCTTTGATGTCTGTGGCAGTTCTATTAAAAGTCAGCTTTGGGCCTAACAGACCCTGGACCAAATTTTTACAGGGGTTCACTGAAGTCCATGAAGCTATACCAGTTTACACCAACAGATAATTTGGCCCTCTTTTGTTGTGCTACAAATAATATGGGGTAATTGCAGTCTGTCTATGTAAAAAAAAACTCTCGTAGCATTTGTTATGATTTATTTACTAAAGCTATATTATGTTCAGCCAAAGTCTGGAAGGAGGTGGGCTAGCATGAAGCACAGAATGGTTAAATCTTATTTTCAAGATACCAAGAGCTACTTAGTCATGATAAGGACCAACTCCTAATTTTCTTTTTAAAACATGTTTTTGTGTGCATTTTGGACAGAGGAAAAAGTGTCAGAAATTTATGAACATAATGTTTCCTTTCACACTCATAAACTTACCAAGAGCTGGATTGTGCAATGTTTCTTTTGTTTGATTGTCATTATGGAAGGAGCTTGTGGATAACCACAAAGGGAACATTCAGAAAAAGTTGAACACAGCTAATGATAGTTAAACTTGATTTCTTTCACCAATTGGCTAGAATATTCTACGGACACACACACACACACACACACACCAGCTAGTAGGGAAATAAATTACAGCCTTTGCTTTGCTGTGTATCACAGTGGCTACCACTGCCATCCTTGCATGTAGTGGGCCAGTGCAGCATAAAAAATAGATGGGTATGGCTCAGGAAGGTGGGGGATGTGACTATAGAGAGCTTCTCCTCAGGAGCCTCTGCTGGCAGGACCCCAGTAGAGACTTTGGTGGGAATGAAAGCCATCTCCTTTCCTAACATTAACTCCAAGGGAAGGAGACAGCGATAACTCCACCTAGCCTCCATGGAGGTGAATGTCCCTGGAGTGTATTCCCTCTCCCCTCAATGGCAAGGAGATAAGTAGTCTACATTTCTCTGCGTCAGTGAATGACTTGCTGCCTTTTTGTTTTCTGCCATGTGGAAAAATTTTTGATCACACTGGTTAAGTGTCCATGATCTTCCCATAGACACTGACCTCTGATATCAAACTGTGTGAAATACCCTCTCACAGTCTGTGTATATGATTTTTACTGGGCTGCCAAATCTCATCCCACCTCACACACAGGGAAAAAAGTGTTCCCATCTCTGAGCAGATCCCTATAAATAATTTCTCCTGAGAATTTACAGCTAAGGTGGCAATAAGCTGTTTTCCTGTATGGGAAGAGCTGTCAAGGGATGGTTGTCATCATGGCTTTTGTAACTGTTGACATTCATGCTATTTCCATTTCATGCTCTTTCATCTAATCAGGAATACAGGACTTTACTACCAGGAAGTAGTAAACTGAAAAACAAGATCATTCATACTATACATATACCATTTACTTTGTCAGTAATTTGTTATACTTCCCTTTTATTGTTTTACTATTACAAATGTTTGTATTTTAAATAAACCTTTCTTCATCTGCACCTTTTGCTTGATGCTGCAGTGTAGTCATAATCCTGTGTCCATGGCATCAGACTTCTGGCCAGTGTTATGACTTCATTGCATGACCAAGTAGGAAGAGCAGATGGGTTGTGAGGGAGAAAATCAGATTTTAAGAAACAAGGGTCTGATTCTCCACTCAATTAATGAAATCACACTGCTGCAAAATGGCAGAACAGAGTGATGTATTAGGCCCCCTTTCTGTCTGTCAATTTAGCAAAAGTGGCCAGCAAAATTATTAAATGCACGTGAAAGTAATAGACTAGCACACCAGAGAAATCTATGGAATGTTAGCTCATGCCTGCTACATTTTGCAGCACAGTTGGGTGTGTTTTACCTGGACATACCTGAAATGTCTGGCAGACCTCAGCAGTTGAAGTAGCATTCTCCAGTGCAGTCTTTTCCTGCTCTGTTTTAGATTGCTGTCTGAATCACAATTTTAATTGTGACGATAACTTCTTTTTATATGTATAAATTTTGTGAGTGAATTTAATCCTCTTGGTGAACTACTAAACTTGAAATAAACTTTAATCTTGAAGACCAGGGTCCACTTTTAAGCACATGAGTAATTTCATTGATTTCAGTGGGGGTACTCACATGCATAAAAGAAAGGTATATGCTTAAGTACCTTGCTGAATCATGGCCTAGACAAGTAGATTTGAACCTTTCATATTGTGAGCAGGTGCTATGCAAGTTTTACCACACAGCACTGTCAATGCACATGCATCTTGAACTTCAGCACATCTATTATCTGAATGCCTGACCCTCTGGAGCAGAGATCTCCAGTGCTATGGAATTGTTCCAGACTATGTGGTAACTTATTGATGGGGACGAGAATGACCTGATGGAATACATTTCATTTGTAACTGAAGATTGAATTGGATTCCAAGTGTGCAGAAGCTAAGGGCTTTAAGAAAGAATCTGCCTAGATCCCAATTTGAAAATCTCACAACTTAGTACAGTGACGTTCAGAGCTGAAACTGAAGCCCTTGGATTTGGGCTGTGTTTTCAGGATTCATTGTGGTGTACACTTGCTGGAGAGGTTTCAAGCACCTTTCAGCCCTTAAGATATACTGCACCATGCTGATGAGTGTGTGCTGCACTCCGCCAAGGGTTCCAGTGGCATTTCAGTGGCTGGGTTTGGTCTCTTCCCTTAGCTATAGGAGGAGAAAATTACGCACAGCCAGGTAGATAAAGAGGAATATGTTGTCAAGTTTACAGCAAAAATGGCTTTTATTTAAACTGATAGTATTTCAAACCTCCCAGATTCATTTTTGGACATGGGTTAGGTCACATTGACTAGAATGGTGACAAATAAGTAACATCAGTTTTCTATAACTATTTGTTCAGAGTTTCACTTTCATTTGTTTTGCTCGTGTTGACTTTCTGTGACCACTGAAGTTATCAGATCTTATTGGCATAAATGTTTGCAGAAAGTGAATTTCAAACCATATGCGCGAGTATTCCCAGAAACCAAATTTTCCATTCACATATATACATGAGTATTCATGCCAAAATTTCTCATCCAGTCAGGGAACAGGAAAAAAAAATTGTGTGAATTATCTGATCAGTCACAACCAGCCAACACATCTTGAATATCCAGTTCTCTCAGAAAACTGTTCATAATCAAACTGCAGAGTATTTTTAAAAACTGCAGTAGGAATAACTATGAATAAACAAATTCAAGGAAATAGCAGTTTGTTCATGAACATGCCACAAGCTGAAAAGGAGGCTAAATTAGTCAAATACATGATTTGTTTTGAATTATTCACTCAGCTTTAGTCAGTTATCACAGCTCAAGAGCACAAAATGGATATAGTTGAAATTTAAACAGTCTTAGAACAATATCTGTAATGGGTTTGGGAGCAAATGTTGATGTATATGTTTCAAGTGTGAATGGAAATATTTCAAATATTTTCTTTTATGGAGTGGATCTTAGAGGCAAATGCCTTCTCCTAAGCCATCAGAGTGAAAGGCTCTTGTCAGTATTAATTTATATTCATGCTTTTCCGTTACTTGTATATATGATTTGAATTAGATTGTAAAATGCTAGTATGTCATATGTGAGGTAGTTCTATAGCATTCTAGAAAGAGCCATATTTCTGCTGCAACTCCTTAGCAACTGAAATGATGTAAAAAACCTGATTTTATAACAGTTTTGTTTCACTCCTGCCATGTAGTGTTCCAATTCAAACTGTATTCGTATGCAAGCTCAATATACCTGGAATTTTAGTAACAAATGCTTCTTTTTTTTTTTTTTTTTTTTTGGTTTTAAAGCTTTTAACAAAACATTAGGAGTGCTTTTAGTATGAAACAAAGTACAATGCCAAAACTCAGGATAAAAAATGTCTTTGAAAGACATCAAGCCTTGAACTAGTCCTGCTTGTTTCTTTCTAAAAAGACAAATAAATAAATAAAAATAAAGTAGTTCAAATAAAAGTATATTGGGCTAAAATTCATCCCTGTAATTCTAATTACTTTAGTTGAATTGTGCCAGGGATGAATTTGGTCTATTAATTCTATGGTGGTCATTAACATTTTAGTACTTGTGCCAAGTTGTTATAAATTGAGGAAACTTTTTTTTTTTAACACAGTGTTTTTTAAACAAGATATTAACACCTTGCCTCAAGGCTCCGTGTAGCTTAGGATTTGTGGAACTCAAAATGACGTCCCAACAGTGTACAAGAAGTCAGGATCAGCAAAACGGTTAAGATGAAAACACAAACTACAGTTATAAATTAAGGTGGGATAGTAAAGCACTAGCTGGCAGCCTGGCAGCAAAAGCTGAAGTCCAGCGAGTTCATCCCACACTCTGTGCTAGTCACTCATCTATGTTTATATGAGTAATGGAGCAGCTGGGGGAGGGGATTTGTAAGCACAGAGCAAATACTCCTAGTGCTCATTTTGTGTAAGACTGACATCCACACCAAGTCGAGACTTCCAGGGATGTAGTGTGCAGTCACATGCTGTAGCATTCATGAGTACAGATATAAATCAGACAGATGTTTGTCGACTGGAATGGGTAATAATTTCTTTATCTTTTTGTTTCATTTTGCATGTTAGCCTCAGAGGACAATTTCAGCATTGCTTCCTCTGGTACTTTTCAATAAGCAGAATGTGCTTCAGAGGATGTTTTACAGTGTGTCAGTGCTGAAACAAAAACGGAATTTTTTTGGACTTTTTGTTTTAAACCTAGGACTGCTATCTTTTTTTTTTCTTCTGAACAAACCAAAAATGACACTGTTGTTCAAAGTATAAAATCAAAGTAGCGCCCTTTACTGTGTTTGCAAACTGATTAAAATGTAAAATGTCCTGAAATCACTGGCTTACTATGTAACAAATGTAAGATTAGAAACCATTAGAAGACACTCAAGAGGTTTGTGGTGTTTAGATTTCTGACATTGTTATAATCATCCTTTGAAGTAATGAAAACAATGGTTACCTAGAAATTAAAGGTTTAAAGCAAATTATCTTCTCCAGTATAGTCATTAGTTAATGATTGTTTATCATTTTTAACGTTGCTGGAGTAGTCTAGTGACTTGGGCTGATTTAAATTTGAAAGCATATGCAGGACATTTTTAATATTGAACAAAGCATCTGCTTTGCCTTTTATTTCTGTATGTGGGTTATAAGTGGTCTTGTGCTATAACAATTGAAAGAGAAGTCTGATATTTTTTTTCTCTTATATGACCTATATACTAGTTTTCTAAATATAGCTCAGAATGGCCAGGCTTTATTCAGTATGGTATTTCACAGCTATCTTACCAAAACATCTTAAGTATTGGATAAAACTGGAAGTCATTCATTTTAATTAAGATGTATCGTATCTAACTATTATGTTTTTATGAAACCATCAATCAATTACGTTAATACTTTTGTACTTTTAGAAATACTTTGGGTTTTTTCTTAATGAAAGAACTTTGATAGGAATAACATATTGTATTAAAACTCATTAGATTTGTTGGGAAGTTTAAGATTTCAAAACTCTTCTGAAGGACCAATATTTTCAAATATTTAAAACACCACTTAGTACTTACACTTTGGATAAAATAGATGCATTATGCTGATTAATGCAAAGTTCTGTGTCAGTGTTCTATTTTGGTCTTTTGATACCATGCAGAAATACTTGACTTTCTGGAAGTGTTCTTTGGAGCCAAATGCTTGACTTTATATTAATTAGATATGTTGAAATTTCATAGATACACCTTGAGAGATATGATGTAGAAATGTATAGTATATCAAGATGTAACCCATAGAGGATGAGAATGTCATAATGAGCCTTTCCTGTAGATAGATGTGTACATATCTGTGACTGATTTCATTGGAATGATTTATTATGCTTTCAGCAGTTAAAAATCTTGAATAAGAGAATGTGCTCAAATTGTTCTCAATTAATTTTCAGCGCCAAATCTTAAAGGCAGACCACGCAAAAAGAAGCCATGCCCACAGAGAAGAGATTCATTAAATGGTGTTAAAGATTCCAACAATAATTCTGAAAGCAAAGCTGTTGCCAAGGTAAATCATTTTGCAGTATTCTCTTAACTACACTTTTTTTTTAAACAATGTAGTCCTCTTTGTTTCCCAATAGACCGTCTCAAATTTAGAGTATAATTTTTTCATGTAAGTAAGTGCAGATTCTTTTCAAGAAGTTGTATTTTTTACTTTAGACTGCCTCCACTTTAGAAGTTACTAACAGCAATAATCACCTAGAACCTAATCACTCAAAATCTAAGGCTATGGGCTTGCTGGGAAAAGGGCAGTGATTAAGCTTTTATGGCATCTAGTGCTAGTTTTCACATTCTGTGACACACAAAATAGTTTGTGACAGTATCTTCATATTAAAAATAAACCAGTAGAAGTAGTCTCACCATTACAGTGTAATTCTAAATATACATTTGAAGATAAACAGAGTCTGAAATGAGAGCTGCCTCTAAATAATGATTTCCAAGAAGCAAAAAAAGTATGTTAGAGGAGGAATGTTAAGGTTCTGATTTAAAAGGAAGGCAATGAAGGAAATTCAGAATGAAAGCTAAAAGTCTGGACTGGATCTTTAACACATGCTGTTGTGCCTAGACATTCCAGAGGTCTTGGGATAGTGTATGTTCTTATACAATGGGCTGGGGTACATAGCTACACATTGTTAGTGAAGGTTGCACTGTCAGTCTGTAATTTTACGTTTAACTCTTAGGCTTTTGTGGGTTTCAGTCCATCTGCTAACATTATTTTAAAACTAATTTTCTGTAGATTAATTAATTACTTTGTATTTTGTGTGTGTGTGTGTGTGTTTTAAATATGAGTTTGGTTTTCTCTTTTAAAAAAAAATTCCACTAAAGGCTCCTTCAGGACATTTATGGCAAGTTAAATTTGAGAGCAAATTGTCAGGGTCAAGCTGTAAGATGCAAAGACAGAAAGTTAGAGAGGGATATACCAATAGACTCCTAACTATTTCAGCACGAATTCTGTCACCATGATACTCTAAATATTGACCAAGTAGGTGTGCATAGATTTAATTTCCATGCCAACTCCTTGAGTTTTACATTTCAGCAAATTCTATGGATGGGCATCTGAAAGGAATTCCCATTGTTGTGAATATTTCTTTGGAAAATACAGTGAACCTCTACAAAGCCATCCAAATTCTTTTTTGTTTTACATACTTCATGTCCTGGGGCGATTACGGGGTTAAAGAGGTCAAGTGAAACTGTTATATTCTCTATTACCCATAGGAGGGTAAATTAAATACCATCTCCCACTCCCCCGCTTTCAGTTATGTTAAAATCATGGCATAAATTGAGGACAGCAAAGAAATCCAAAGTTAATGATGAAACTGTGTCCTTAAGTCAGCATTACCCTCCTTTGTGTGCCCTGTTATGCCCAGACATCAATTAAAAGGAACTGGATCCTGATGTTTTGACTTTCAGGACCCTGAAAAATATGCTAGGACTTTGTCAGAACTTTATAGCTTCAGATATATACAAATTTGCAAAGCCTGCAATGAAAATATTCCAATTTGGCTAAATTACCCATGCTTTGTGGGTTACATCATTGTACTGCAAAGCACGTGATGGACTGCATTTTCGAAGCACCATTCAAGTAATTATAGTCTATGCTGTATACAATGTGTATGTAGGCAGTTTTCTAAAACCCACCTTATCTGATTATCTCTATTCTATCAATGTGGACACATTTACTCGTCAAACGTAAGAATATTTCATATAAGAAGAAATATCTACCTGTTTATCTAGCCATACTGTGCTCATTACTGTGCAGACATTAGTAACATTCATTATCCTGTCCAATTGTATTTCATTGTAGATAATAAAAGTGTTAATGATATAGCCCCTGATGCTGAAAATCTTACATGTGCTTGTAGTCCCACTGACTTCACTGGGACTCGTCACATGAATATGTGTTGCAGGACTGAGTGTATATTTTAAACTGGATGAGTTCCCAGCAAGTCAGAATGGCTCAAACACAGGCTTATTGAACTTCAAGCTGTTTGAGTCTTTATCTAGCACTTTGTGTCTTCTTTGTGGAAAGGGTTGAAACCAACCCAGTTTCTCACCCTTACTGCTGGATGCTTGGGTAACACAGATGTCATATTTGGATCCAAGCTGGGTTCCCCTGAAGATTTTCCCTTTTCTGTCCTAGGAAATTGGCCTATATCTAACAATAGCTGTCAATGGGTTCACCTAAACCAGTGTTGAAAATGGTTTAACTCCTAGTGTGGATGGGACAAAACCACTTTCAGTGTCAGTCACAAGATTGTTTTTGGTAATGGTGTTGGAAATGGTTTTGTCTCATCTACACTTACATGTAACTAGTAGTTACACTGATGCAGGGCATCCCATTGTTGACTGCTGTTATTAGCAAACAGACAGTTTCCTAGGGAATACGGCTTTTTCTGAGGGAAGCAGTGTGGCCTGTCAGTTCTCTCGTAGCTGGAGCCCCATAGGTGAGGTACATGGGAAAAGTGCTGGGATTTTGAACATTGAGGTTTTGATCCTGTCAGGATTATGTACAAGACCAGCTCAGACCACATAGTAATAACCACTTGCTAAACTTCATGTTCTTAGCTGTCACTGAGTGATTAAAAAGCTTTTAAAACCATTACGGCTCTAGTTTTCATTAAGCTTGTTTATCTTAACTATGAGCAAACAAGAGTGTGGACTTTTTCTATTACTTGACACACAAAGGCATTTGATTTGGTTTCAGTTCGGAATAAATTCCAGTTCAGGCAGCCTTTTAAAAACTGAATTACAGCACTATATCAACAGTCCGGGGATTGAGAGTTCTGTACTGGGAAACCCATACCTCCACCAGGCAATGTGCCTGCTCTTGCATTTGATCTTTGTGCTGCCCTTTTTGTCCACCTTACACCAACTAGGAGTATCCCTGGATTGAAAGATACAAGGGATAAAATCCTGGCCTCTGAAGTTTTCCAGTATAACTTCAATGGAGCCAGGATTTCATCCCAGGTGGGAAGAAATATCTCAAACTCTCTCTTTTATGAACAGTGGCCTAAACTCTCCCAAGAATCCTGAGACTTTAATATTTCATATGTCATCCTTACTGGATAGACTTCCACAATTTTTAGTGGAACCTAACCACATCTGAAACTAAGCCATCCTGTTTTCTTGGTGTTGTGCTGCCATAGAAGGTCCCATTCAACATCTGTAAAAATGGGTTATAAGATTTGTTAAAATGGTCTGATCTGCCAGTTCCAAGAGGTGGAAGGATTAATTTGTTAAACATGGAAATTGTTCCCTAAATTAATGTACTCATTACAACATCCCCTAGTGCAAATACTGAAATCAATTTCTCACTTCTTGTGGGTGGCAAGGGCTGGGAAATAAGTTTATGTTACCAGCATATGCTCTTCCAAAAGTCACAAGTGGTCTGGCACACTATCAGACCTGAAGAGTTATTCTTAGATCTCCAACATTATCTAATTAAAATAATTTAATCTGGTTCTTTAGGGAACTGTGAGGTGCGTATGTGGCCTCTGGCAGAACAAAATGAGTGTAAGGCTTTATCCATGAGCGTTGTCCCCATTGTCAGTAATTGGAAGATCTCCTGTCACTTGCCATGAGTGACACATCCAGTGCTAGAGCATATAATAAAGACATGGATAGATGTTTCCAGAGTCGTCATAGAAAAACCTCCCCACTCCTTATACCCACTTCCTCTATCCTCAGCCTCGTCCTGTTGGCAGTGGACTGTCATTTTTGCCACAGGGGAATCAAGCTTTATTTTGGGTTGGGATTTTTCAAAGAGGCCCATGGGGAATTAGGCACCCAATTCCAATTGAAAGTCTCTTTGAAAATCCCAGTCTTCACTATAAAATTGAATAATCAGGAAAGGAGTTTAGAGTTCTCTGACCACACTCAAAAACTAAATGATTTTCCCAGGGCCAACCATTATCAATCATGCAAATGAATTACTGTTAGCTGGTTCAATTGGGTTGGGATAACTTTCCCAGGGATCTGGAAAGTAACTGACAGTTTACTGGATCCAGATGGAGTCTGGTCTCAAATATAGTGAAGGGGATACATCGAAGTAAGTGTGGGGGGGATTGCACCTCAACTCACCTGGTATAAATGTGGTATGAGGAAATGTGTCAGATTTTTTAGAAAGAGATATGGGGTGACTATCCAGGGTGGCTATAATGAAAAGAAGTTAAATTCCTACAGAAGAAATTTAGAACTTTGGTTTTATAACAGAATCAGTAAGGCCCACTAGCAGAGTGCTGCAGAGAATGTGGCCAAGTAGGGCTCCCCCCATTTGTTGTCTTTGTCCATCTCTTTATGCCTTCTGGGAAGTTAAAAAAAAAAAGTAGTCAACACTTTGCAAACTCCTATTAAACTGGATCCAAGATTGTGTTTAGAGCACTGGTTTTCAACCTTTTTTCATTTGCACACCCCAAAAAATTTTGGATGGAGGTATACGGACCACTTTGGAAATCTTAGACATAGCCCCATGGGTCGGTGGGCCACAGGTTGAAAACCACTGGTTTAGAGGGATAAGAATTTTGGGTCAGTTTCTGATCTTGGTTATGACAGTGTAAACATGGAGTAACTCCACTGACATTAGTGGAGTTATGCTGGATTTATACCAGTTTAATCAAGAACAGAATTTGGCTCTGTAGGTCCTAATTATTCAATGATCATTAATTCATATTGCCTGTCACATAAAGGTGACGTTCCAGAAACTAGGCTTATGCCTGGAACACTGAGAGTATGAAACACTGCAGCTTTTCTCAAGGGATCATCAAATCTGAGACTGCTTATGTGCCCTTCCTTGGCATTTTTGGCTCCTTTGAGTTCTGCAGACACTTTGACCTCCTGGCTCTGTGTAGTGAGGTGGAGGAAGCTGTGTATTACATAAAGATTCCCCACTTCCAATTTCTTTTTTTCATCCTATTTTCTTTATTCCCTCATGTCTACTAGAGAATAACTTCCCTTACCATTAATTTGCTTTTGTGTGAATAAGTCTTCTTCTGACTTATAATTTATGTGTAAGTCATCATTGCTTGCTTGTATCACCCTATTTTAAAATAAAACATATTGAAAATGGGCCGATGGACTTTTTTCTAGCAAGCGTGTTTTGAAAATGAAAAATGCTCCCAGTCTGGGAATGTTTATTCCAAGTTTTATCCTGCAACAAATTTATGGCTCAATTTAAAAAACGTGGAAATTATTGAAATTATTATACTGGAAGGTCTAACTTAGCCCTCTGCAGAGCACTGATAATGATAATATAGTATAAAATTTGTATGGGGATGCCTTTGAATAATTTTCCAGGTAACCAGAGTAAAAAAAACCCAAGGGATTTGCGTTCCAAACAAAAAAAATAAGGGCCTGATCTAAAGCCCATTGAAGTTATTGAAAAGACTTCCATTAGTTTCACTGTGCTCTCAATGGGGCTTTGATCTTTGCAGAAGTCTCATCAAGTAAATATGACTAAAAGGCAAAACACAATATATTGCATCATAGGAAGAATATTTCTTCCTAACATCAGACCAGAGAATATTGAGGAATACTGTGAAAGCACCTAGATGAATGGATGGATGGATAAAATAAATAAATCTTTTAAGGGAAACCCAATTTTCTAATCCCAGTGATTCTTTGTTGTGGAGATGTAAGGCTATTCCATTGAAAACATCCCACAGAGATGTTTCTTCAAGAAGACAGAGACCATGTAGGGAACCTGCCACCAATTGCTTCCTCAGCCCATATAAGAAGAAGGAAGCATCCTGCCCTCAATCATTGTTTTAATGCTTTGGAAAAGAGACCTGCCCCTGCTTTTTAAAAAATGGTAGAAAAATGCAGAAGTGTTGGTAGAAAAAAAACTTCTTTTGACATAAGTAAAACATTTGATAATTTGACCCTTCTCTGGTTTATTTTCTATTTCTACATGGTACTTGCCTTACACTCTTCAGCTTCAAAGCTCTTATTCCCAAAACACAGACATGTGTGTAAATTTCCCATTTTACAGGTGGGGAAACTGAGTCACAATAAGATTAAATAACCTAGCCCTGGCAACTCACAGCAACAGAGTGAATCAGTGCCAGTTGATCATTAAAATCCAAGGGTTCCTGACTCTCAGTCCAGTGTTTGTGCTACTAGTCCAGGGATTGGCAGCCTCTGGCCTGCGGCCCGCCAGGGAAAGCCGCTGGCGGGCTGGGCCAGTTTGTTTACCTGCAGCATCCGCTGGTTCAGCCAATCGCAGCTCCCACTGGCTGTGGTTCGCCGTCCCAGGCCAATGGGGGCTGTGGGAAGGGACGCGGGACGCGGGCCGAGGGATGTGCTGGCCGCCCTTCCCGCAGCCCCCATTCACCTGGGACGGTGAACCACGGCAAGTGGGAGCTGCAATCGGCTGAACCTGCGGCTGCTGCAGGTAAACAAACCGGCCCAGCCCACCAGCGACTTTCCCTGGAGGGCTGAGTGCCAAAGGTTGCCGATCCCTGTACTAGTCCATGCTGTTCCCTCCAGGCACTGAAATGAAATAATTTGTTTACAGTATCCCTTTTCCCTTTCTGAAGACACAAGGAAGATTTCCACCCGGGTTATGGAAACATCGGAAAGTCTCTTGTAATGCGTACCTATGTAGAAGGAACAGTTTGTTTCCAAAATAAATCATGTAACCATGATCATCCCCTCTAGCAGAGTATTTTTTTATTACTAGTATTTACTGTAAAAGTATTGATCACACATTATAAAATAACCAGGTTGGCTAACTTCCAAAAATAGTTTTTAATGTTCCTTGTACTCTTCATTATCGAGATACATAAACTATTAGAGGATTGAAATTTAATTTATCGGCGGCAGTATTGTATCTGCATAAGGACTGCAGGATTAGTCTACTTCTTCTCTTGTTTTCCTTGTTTTCAGTACTGGAGAATTAACATGGTTCCATATTGTTTACTCCCTTATTGGCACACTAATATCGTTGGCTGGGTCAGCAGGCAAATGAACAGTTTGGGGAATTGTGTATCTGGAGGCTACTGATGGTATACATGGGAAAAGGGAGAAAATGGCTCACATTAAATGGTCCCCTGATTCAACAAAGTATTCAATTTTGAGCACATGCTTAAGCCTTGTTGCCTTAGGTCCAAAATCATACAGAGCTGCCATTGCTGGGAATGGGACTTTTGACTGGATAAGGCCCGTCAGATTTGGCCTATATTTTGATGGGCCAGAAAAAAAGTTGTGGCCTTTATGAGCATGATGCTGTCAGGTGCTAAGCATGCCTGTGCAGTCCTGAGACCCGCACCTCCCACTGAAATCAGTAAGAGTTAAGGGTGCTCACTATCTCCCAGGAGCGCACAGCATCAAGCCCTAAAGGAGGGTGGTTATTCATCTTGCTGCTGTTTGAGTGTATGTGAGGGCTGGGAGCTCTCCGTGGAATAGTGATGGTGGGTAATAAAAATACAGATCTGGAGAGAACATTGCTGTTGGGTTACAACAGTTTTTTAAATGTGTGGCCATTTTAAAATGTTGTGAATAAGATTCAGAGCAAGGTAATATAAATAGCTTCCCCCTACCACCCTCAACTCAGTTGTGTGGTTTGGCCTTCATATTAAAAAACACACTTGTTAGGCGAGGGTGTGGGGGCAGTTTTTTGTTCATCTTTTAAATGCAAATTAAAGGTCAGCCAATTACCGAGATCTGATATGACATCTTTTTGTTTTCCAGGTAAAATGTGAGGCTAAGTCAGCTTTGCCCAAATCCAAAAGTAACAACAGCAACTGTAAAAAAGGCTCAAGTGAAGATAAATCAAAGGTTGCTGTAGGTGAAGAGTGCAGAGCTGATGAGCAGGTTTTCCTTGTGGCACTTTATAAATACATGAAAGAAAGGAAAACACCCATTGAACGAATACCCTATTTAGGTTTTAAGCAGAGTAAGTATAATTTTTATCAAATTTTGTTGATGTTTTAGAACTGTTTGGCTTCTTTGTAGAAAACATGCAAACACTGAGACTATTTTAAAACCTTTTTGGTTTTGTGACTGTGTTTATATTTACACATTTTCCAGTCCAGACATTTTACTGTCTCTTACTTCTAGATTTGCATCTCTTCCTTCTGGGGCAGTTGCTGCAGGATATTTATAGGTTTAAATCCACTGATTATGACTAGAAATAGGCATGCTGAAAACTCTCTAGTTTTCTGTTTTGTAAATCTGCAGTGTCTGTAATGCCTTTCTTCTGAGTTAATAATGTGACGTACATTTATTGTGCCCAGATGTTCTTTATGAAAAGACAGATATTAAAGGGAGACATTTAAAGGCGGTCAAGAAAGGCAGAAAAGGGATCATATTTTTAAGCCTAAAAATTTGTTTATAGGCAATAAATTACTGACTTCAGAGACTATAAAAATAGACTGTATCTGTTTAACACAGAATACAATGTTTAGAATTGCTTTGGCATGTACAGTTTTTAGTGACACAATTTGTAAAGCAATTGTAGGTGGAGAAGATGCAGTTGTAACTAAATTCAGCATAAATATTGCATAGTAAGTAGGGCTGTTTCAGAGTTTACAACAAAGCTGTACCTGGGAGATATATGTGTGTGTGTGTGTGTGTGTGTAAAAATAAGTGTGTGTGTGTACACACACATTATATATACAGTATGTATGTATATATTGTCTATAGATTGAATGGTACTTAAATTACTTTAAAGGGAGAAATCCATGGTTTGAAATATTATTTACTCGAACTTATCTCCAAAGATTAAAACCATGTGTTATTTTGATGAAGAATGTCAAACCTGTATGTTTTACATAACAATTTACATACCTAATAGCAATTGGCACTGATTGCAACAGACCTCTAGCAGCCATTATAAACGTATATAACTCTGAGTGATTACAATGTTTTGGCTGCTTGAAATAGAAGTAAAATTAATGTACTATGAACAGCTTTGTTGCATTATGCATTGATTCAGATTAAATCAAGGCCTAAACTAAGCTCTTGTTAGCTTTGAAATTGCACAATGAGACTTTCTGAACGTTTTATGTGGAGGAGTGCTTTTTTATTTTCATATTATCCCACACACCCCAAACCAGGAGATACTGTAGGTTCAAATGATAAGAAAGGCCATTATTTCCAAAATACCCAGGTCTGTGGTAGAATCATACAATAATATTTAGCTGAACTGTATAGGGTTGCTTGACATACATTACAGTGGATGGGCCTAGTCCTGCAAGCACTTAAGCGAGTAAATGTACTCCTGTGAGAAAATTTACTCGTGTGTGTAAGTGTTTGCAGGACTGGGGTATATATTTGTCTG
The DNA here is from genome assembly GCF_965152235.1 of Eretmochelys imbricata. Classification (NCBI taxonomy): domain Eukaryota; kingdom Metazoa; phylum Chordata; order Testudines; family Cheloniidae; genus Eretmochelys; species Eretmochelys imbricata. Next base: position 77,717,491 of record NC_135578.1, read on the forward strand.
ACATGATATGTGTAAATATTGCTAATATAAATAGGTTAGAGGGGAGAAACCAGTATGTACACTACAACAGAGAATTCCCCTGTGGGTGAACAAATTCTGTCCTCTTTGATCTGCATTATTGCTGACTCTGGCTTGATATATTTGTATGAATGCCACTGGGAGTCACTATGTTTTGCTGAAATCCTGTATAGGTCTTTAATACAGGATCACCATCAGTTACCCTTCTATCAATTAAAGATACATAAATAAATGAAAGAACTAGCGCATCACATTATGGCCCTGTTCAGCTGTGGAGTACGGGACAGGTGGGAGGCAGTCATGTGGAAAGAGGCACTATGCAGGAGGGAGTGCAAAGAAGAGTGGCTCTTGCTAGGCCATATTGAAGGTGTTTCCTCTGTCCCCTCTCACCACTACCACCATCACCATGTAGCCCTGCCAAGGCTTGATAGTGCACAAAAGGCAAGGCAGGACCACCACAACTCTGAAGTAAGAAATATAGTGGTAATTCTATCTTGTCTCCACCTTTGAGCTTGCCAGCACTCGCAACCAAATTATGGCTGTCTATTGTACATGTGTGCTGATGTGCTAGGACAAATACCATGCCTGTGTATTCTCCCTCCATTAGTGCATTCTCACATGGTCCTACAGTGTATTGATTATGGAGGTACTTATCTGAGCTGCAGTACATATAAGATATTGTTGTTTAGTGAATGGCTGCTCTATAGCACGTGGGCTGAAGCTCTTACTGATAACTAAAACTGTTTTTAAAAAATAATAGCCTTTGTGCTAGTTTTTACCGGCAGAGTTATGGGAACATGTAAAATGCAGCTATTATACTGTGTTTCTTATTAGAAAAGTAGAATAAACTCCATAACTCTGTCTAAATGTAATTTTCACTCCTGTAGACATATCTAAATGTGTTCCTTCACATGTTATTTTTTAAAAGATATAATAAGGAGTAACCGTCACTCTTCAAATTATGTACATACCTTTTGTAAATTGTTTCTCAAGAGCTTTTTCAGGGTTTGTGAACATTTTTTTCTATTTTGCTTTAAAATAATTGTTTAATTTACATTTCTTTGAAATAAGTTGGTTAATGGAATGCTTATCTAAATACTTATTGTCCCTCTAACAGTTAACCTTTGGACTATGTTTCAAGCTGCTCAAAAACTGGGAGGATATGAAACAGTAAGTGTTTAAGTAACTTAAATGGAATAATTGTGCAATCTAACTTTCCCCTGTTAGAAAAAAATGTAAAAGCAAACAATCATTTACTGCATTTTAGAATAGCTGTACACATTGTGGGTTTATTGGGCCATTTTTGGAAATGGTCCCAATTAGTTCCAGGTTTGGCAAAATTGTAAACTTGTCGTAAAAACTACAAGTGGAAAACATATGTAACTCTTCCCTGTCAAGGAAATTAGTTGGGTCTGTAATTTTTTCCCATGTTGAGAAAGGGCTATTATTGTACAACAAGCCAAGATTGCATAAAAGAAATTTCGCTTGGCAACATCCCTGACATCTGTTCATGTCTAATATGGGAAATGTATTAAAGGCTTTCAAAAGTAATCAGTATTGCCATTAAGGGATAGTATGTTGCAGTATCTTCTCCTTTTTGCTAGTGTAAAAGGCCTTTATTAGACAAGGGTCAGTACCACATAAACAGGAAGTTATCAAAGTAATTCAGAAAAGTCTCTGACGCTTTTTATCAACTAACCATATCTGACAAGAGCAGTTTATTTTTAGCTCACAGGAAAATTTGATGGCCATGGATTTTAGAGCATGTATTTTGAACTAATAAAATATTAGAGCAAAAAACTTAGATTAAAATCTTGAAATGAGAAGAAAGAGCTGCATTAATACGCATGTAGAGATGACATCTGTAATAAAAACCAATTGACATAGGAAGATGTCGTCATTGGAAATATTTTCTTTACACACAATGATCTGATTAAGTTGTGCAGTTTCTGCTGCAGTTGGTTGGGGGAAATTATTTTTGCTTTGTTTACGAAGTATTCTGGGATGTATCTGTACTGTTGAGAAATGACACAAAATCAAGAAACTCAAACTGATTTGAGCCAAAATGTAATAAACACTGTTTCTTTCCACGCAATAAAGCATATTGTTCTATTAATTAATATCATCACTATACTGGGGCGAGTGTGGTGGAGATTTTGTGAAACCAAGTATCTAGTGTTCGTAATAGAGATATTTGATTTGGTTTTTACAATTTAGCTTCCTTTCATTAATCTACATGTAACATCTTTATTAAATGCACCCAGATGTGTGTATGTTCCTGTGTATATGTGTACAAATAGCTACCATAGATATACATCTACAGTAATTATGAGCTATGAGTAATTGCACCAAGTTGTAAAATGTGCTGAAGGTAAGGACTGAAAACTTGAACCTGATCCAGAAAACTCAAGAGAAGGCAGTGAAGAGATTTGAATATGAGAGTGACATGTTCAGAATGCTCAGGGAGGCAGATAATTTTCACAGCAATGTTTTGGATATACTTGCAGGGAATGAGGATAGAAGCAGGGAAGGCCAGCATGGAGGAGTTTGCAGTAGGATAAGCAAGACATAAATCTGGGTTTTAGTGCCAGAATGAGTGAGGAAAGGATGGATTTAGGCATGTTTAACAAGGTGGACTGGCAGGATTTGGGGAAATTCTGAACGTGTGCAGAGGAGGGAAGGAGTTGACTAGGAACCCAAGAGTGTGAGCCTGGGTGACAGGTAAAATAGTGAGATTATCATCAGTAATGGAAAGGTGCAAGGGGAATGAGGGTCTGAGGGGAAATATGAGGCGTATCACTGTTCAATAGAAATTAGTGACAGTACATCCCTCTCTCAAACCTCTTGTCCTTTTTCATTAATAGATGTCTTCAAATGATGAGGGCATTCCTCATTTCCAGGAGAACAGGCTTATTGGGATTATTCAACTGAAACGTAAATGGTAGTATGTGCTGATCACAAAAGATGTGTAAGCACATAAGTAGGGTAGTTTGCAACTGGGTGTGCAAAATGAATATAATTTTTACACCAGTTTGATATTCTGATATTTGATTTAGCTCTGGCATAATCTAGAATAACTCCCATTGAAGCTAGTGGGCCTGATCCACTCTTTTTGAAATCAGTGAGACTTATACTTTCTTACAGCAGAACTGAAGAACTGTCTTACTCTGGGACAGATGAGGATGGTTTGGGCATAAATTAAATTTTGTATGTAGTGGGGGATACTGTTTTAGCTGCACCTCTTCCTCTTCCTCCTACTACACTTCTTCCTCTGTCCAAACCCTCAGCGACTACAGTACAGTCATAATCCTGAATGCTAAATTGGAGACTGTTAGAGTGTTTTGTCCCTTTCACCCACTTTCACTCATTTTCTGACCCATTCACACCCTACTCACCACCATGGAATTTAAGAAAGTGTAATTAACTGTTTGTGCTATTGTGTGCATTGATGAGAGAGAAAAACGGCCCCATGGGGCTAGAATGGGATGTTTGGCAATATTTATTCCAGAATCATGGGTAGACCTATTCATTCCCAAGAGTACAATTTCAAGCAACTTAGTGATAGTGTCGTCTATTAAGGACCAGATTCTGCCAGCGATGTGCACACAGAGTATTCTAGTATGCAAATAAACCCATGGGCACTGATAGGACTATCTGCATGGCAGGGACCTATTCAATTTAAAGAGTGGCAGAATTTGTCCTTAAATAAAGTATAAATAGATCTAAATTAAATCTATCCTATATTCTGATTATTATGTAGTCCACTTGAATTTATTTATTTTTGTTTGTCACCTTTAAATGTTCCCAAACTTCTGGTGTGAGTTTGAGATAGTGGGATTATTTCAGGCTAGCCATTCACATCTCCAGTTTTGCCACAATCACACACATAGGAAGAAATCTATGACCCAAATGGTGTTGCGCATGTGTCCCCTCCACTGTAGTCAATGGGAGCTCTGAGTGTTCAAAAATCAAAAATTCTGAAAATCAGGCCAAATGGAGCCTTCAGAGTAAATGATTGTAGAGGTTGGATGAAATAATTATTCTCCATGGCTTTCTGTGCTGCGAGTAGCTTCTGTTCACCTTTCTCTTGGGGGGCAATAAGAGCTAGCTACATTCCTACTGGAAACTTTCTTTTGCCTGGAAATAGGGGTTTTCTTGTCATAAGAAAAGAACACTTAGACATATATAGATATGGGCGTGGTTTAGGGTAGCATGCATTTTGCAAACAGAAAGCAAATATAGGTGTGATTAAAATTACCCATTTGCACTTACAATGGCAAGTTGCCTGACTGCTATTGACTAGTATGTGCAGATACTTTTTAATTGAAATAGCTGTAAAGTTTACATTCTCACATTCGGTGGAATAATTAAAGCTGACAGATTTTATGTTCCCCACCCCATCCTGCCTATCCCGGCATGCAAACTCTTTTAAAGAGTCCTAAAAGTGGTTACACACATTTATTGGTAAAGCAGAGATAGAACAGTTGGCTGGAGTTAACTGATGTGGTTCGGGTCTCACATTCACTTAACATCAGTGTAAGCCCATTGAGCCTGATTCTGATCTCGTGCTGGTGTAAAACCAGCATAACACCATGTATTTTGCTAGTATCAGGTCATTATCAGTCCCAATGTGTCATTTATGTTTGTGCTTCTGCTAAAGATTCTCAGTTTATTTGTAGTGAAGGGTCGGAACATTTCTGTAATATCGGTCACCAGTGCCATATAACTCTCACTGGCTCATAGTACAGGCTAAATAAAAAAACAAAGGCTTGGCTAGTTCCTCACAAAATGGAGCCATCTCTTTTGAAACCCATGGGGGATCCACTTCCCTTCAAGTAAGCATTTAGGTTAGCTGCTGAAATTGACATCTACCATAGTAATACAGTAAAAGCTGTTTTATCTGGCACTTTACCAAACAGAAAGCTCTAGAAACTGGCATTTCTGATATCTCATTAAAAGTCCGGTTGGAGCGGGGCCGGCAGACTTCCTACCTGACTCCCCGGAAGTGGCGACATGTCCCTGCTGTTGCTAGGCGGGGGAATGGCCAAGGTGGTTCCATGCGCTGCCCCAGCCCCGAGCGCTGGCTCCGTCCAGCCAATGGGAGCTGTGGGGGTGGAGCCTGCGGGCAGAGGCAGTGTGCACAGCTGCCTAGCTGCGACTCCACCTAGGAGCTGAGGGACATGTGGCTGCTTGCGAGGAGCTGCCTGAGGTGAGTGCCACCTGGATCTAGCACCCCAAAACCCCTCCTGCACCCCAACCCCCTGCCCCAAGCCCCCTCCCTGACCCAAACTCCCTCCCAGAGCACGTGCCGCACACCCCCTCCTGCACCCCAGCCCTGAGCCCCTTCTCGCACCCAAGCTCCCTCCCTTGATTGGTAAGTATAACTCTTAGTTAATCAGAGTTTTTGACGAACTGGCACCCCCCATTCCCGCAACATGCCGAATAACAAAGCTTTTACTGTAGCAAAGTACTTTGCATAGTGGTTCCTACCTTAGGACCTTAAAGCACTTTACAAACATAAATGAACTAAAGCCTCACAACACCCCTGAGAGAAAGATAAAATGATTCAGTTTCTGTTGAATTAAATGCCACTGTAGCTGTACTACCTTGGACTGTGATCTTGTCACTCTTCCTAAGCTAATCGGGGTCAGGCTGGAGCAGTTCATAGATGGGAGACTTCCAGGGAAATTGAAGTGCTGAAGGAGCTATTTTTGGTGAATCAGGAAGTGACACCTTTCCCTCTGAGTCAGCATTAGAGCAATACATCAGCATATTTAAAGGAGACACCATGGGGCTGGATGTACTAACATACAGATGGGATGTAGGCACCTAAATTGCTTTTTCAAATGGGACTTAGCCTAAGTAGCCTAGGAGCTTCTGACAATGTTACCCAAGAGCCTAAGGCATCAATCACCAGTATTCTGGCTAAACCAGTGTACATAATTGCACAGAATCATAGAAAATATCAGGGTTGGAAAGGACCTCAGGAGGTCATCTAATCTAACCCCCTGCTCAAAGCAGGACCAATCCCCAATTTTTGCCCCAGATCCCTAAATGGCCCCCTCAAGGACTGAGCTCACAACCCTGGGTTTAGCAGGCCAATGCTCAAACAACTGAGCTATCCCTCCCATTAATTAATCTGTCCTGAATTAGAGCTGTACCTCACGAAAGCTCATGCTCAAATAAATTGGTTAATCTCTAAGGTGCCACAAGGACTCCTTTTCTTTTTGCGAATACAGACTAACACGGCTGTTACTCTGAAACTCTTCTTTACTCTGTGCCCTAACTGTCGCATAGTATTGCTACATGCTATTAAACCATTGCCACCTTTCATCCCAAAGATGCCTATACAGCAGTGGGATGCAAAGCCATACATATATGTACATGTTTTGTGCAAAATCAGTGTCTAAAGGGCTTTGAGATACTTCTTGGAGGAAAGGTGCCATACAAACAGGGGGTCAGCATCATGGCCGTTAAATCATTGTTAGGTATGCAGCATGAAATAAACAAATGCTAAACTTTGTGAGAGAGCGAGAGCTGGTGATGGGGATTATTGTGCAAATAACTTTTAAAATGTTTTAAAGCCAAAACATCAGTTAAAAGCTTTTCTATAAGCAGTCCTCTCCTTTTATTTATAATGTTATTGCTTTTAATTTTGTCAGCCTATGGCTGACATAGTAATGTGTAACTGATCATTGCTTGCCTTTGTTTTTATGATATCTGAATCTGACTTCACGCATCTGCATAGACCCATCTCTTGTTTAATTTTAAATTCTGTTGGCCAAGAATTATGTCATGGAGTTTTGGAAAGCTAGAAGTCCTGGAATGGAGCACAGGAACTAACATTATTATTATTAGCCCATGAAAGCTTATGCTCAAATAAATTTGTTAGTCTCTAAGGTTCCACAAGTACTCCTATTATTTTAGTAAGTTTCATAGTCCGTGTACGCCAAACGTACTGCCTTTGTGTTAGGTAGCTAACAGTAGGTATTGCAGGTAGGAAACTGCAGAGAGTTCATTTTCTTTAGCACCCTAGGATTTAAACCCTAAAATATTTTCTATGATTACCACAGAGATTAGGTCTGAAGTGCCTGAAAAGTAGCCCTCTGTGTGTTCAGTCCTGTAAGGTGCTCAGCATGGAAGGTATACAGCCACACACAACAGTGCTCAGCGCTTTTCAGGACACACTTACATCTTTGCACATGCACAACCTTGCATGCATATATCAGGCCATTTATGTAAGAAACTCAAGCATCCAAAAAGAGGACACGGAATGTGTTTTGAAAATTAGTGTTTTAACTTAACTAGGTAAAGGCACATTATAATGAATGGAGCCACATGGTTGTAAATGAGCTTGGAATGATAGAATGGAGCAAATGTCTGGAGAGTTCTGAAAAGCACTTTGGAACTAAATACAGCACTGGTGAGAAAAGCCACTGCAGGTGAAGGTGAGGGTGACATGTGATGCAACTTCCTTGAAATGTAGTGGCGATTTGGGTATTCCAAGCATTCTGGCTTTAGGAGCAAAGTTTATCAAGAGCACTGACAGAAGCATAGACAATGGACAAACAAGAAATTTCACCCAGCAGGGTAGTTTCAGCCTTTGAAGCATTCAATATTAAAGCAGGTCTGTACAAGTGGCACTCAGGAAAGTTAAACCAAATTAACGAAAGGTGTGAATTTAGTGCTCGAGTTAAAGGCCATCAAACCCCATGTGGACACTCTCATCTAGTAGCCTGAGTTAGCTTTAGCGAATCCCCTTCAAACATTGTTGCCACTTCCCTTCAGAATGAGAGCATCCACATGGGTTTAATATGCTTTAACTAATGCCCTAATGTAGATATGCCCTTAGTCAAGAATACATTTAACATTTTTTCCAAGTCAGGACACTATTTGTATTGACCTAGCTTGACTAATCATTGTGTAGTATATACTGCAGCTGGATAACAACAGTGGAAAAACCATTACCAAACAGCGCCTTTCCCATGTTACACTAGGATGTCCGTCACTGAAGGCAGATGTGAGTGACTTCAATTAAAGAAGGACCAAAGGAAGCTTTGATGTTGACCTGGACAATATTAATGTTAAATTTGAATGATCATACCCTGAATGACAGTAGCTATAGCTTCTGTTTGGTAAAGTTTTCACAATCTAGTATTTTGTTCAGGTTGGGTAAGGAAATTATAATCACATTTTTGGGCCTTTTTGAAATGTATTAATCATAACAACTGGACTTTTCAAGCACAAGAGGTACTCGGTGCCATGCTGTGTACACTACATCAGCACTTTAAATTTAGCCCTGACATAAGAAGGCACAACCCCATTGATTTCAGTGGCGTACTGACCTTTACAGCAGGTTGAATTTGTAGTAGAAATAAATAATTTAATGACCATGTTTTGTAAATAATAATATTTGTATTAGTATAGATGAGACAGAAATCTATAAAGCATATTCTACTACTTTAAAGAAATTGTTACATTTCAGTTTTAGGGTTAAATTTTCAAGGGTGATAAAGTGATTTAGGGGCTTAATTACCATTGCCTTCAGATGAGACTTATGCTCCTAAGTGCTCAAATCACTTTTGAAAATGGACCTTAGGCTTCTAAGTCACTTAGGCACTTTTGAAAATGGAAGCTCTAATCTTTTTGTTGCTCACTCTTATCTTCTGCTTTAACTTACAACTTATAAATAGTATAAATATTCTCAGCCAAACAAGCATTGCCGCCCCCACAGACACACCCCAATCCTTAGATTCAGCTGAGCTGTGCTTGGCTCAGGACACAAGATGGGGTCAATGGTGATTTTATACACCTTTGCATTCCACTAATCCCTGGGGCTGCTGGAGGCCTATGGACTGCTCTAATTTACAGCCCCCTGCAACAACCCCCATCATGCCACTGTAGTACACAGGGATCACCTTCCTCCAACTCGTCCACAGCACACTCCTATGCTTTGAGAACTAGAAATGGCCAGCAACACTATCCAGAGATGCTTCTATAGCAGGAAAATCCAGAGCTAGCAGCTTGGCTGGGTTTAAGGTGGTTTTGTGCTCTTCAAGTGGTGCAAAACAGCTTTATCAGAGCCAAGCATTTGCCCCATCGAGTCAGATCCTGCTCATATTGAAGCCAATGGCAAAATTCCTGTTGAGTTCACCGGAAGTAAGAGCAAGCCCTTAACAAACAGTTAATTGCGGAAGAAGAATCCATTCATGCTCACATGCTCGCATCACTATGGGGTTAAACTCGTGACTTCAGCTTTTTTTGAGCTGTGAGTTTAACCCCATGGTTATGATAGACAGTAGTGATAAATAGATACTACGGTGGTGAGGTGATGTAAGAAACTGAACGAAATACACTTGGGACCAAACTGTGACCTCAGTGGAGGGTATGACTCCTATTTAAATCATCCATTTAACCAAAATTTGTCCCTTAATTGCGATATATCACATCTTATTCCCCTCTTGCTTGCAGACTTTGTGGGGGTTAAGGAAGAAGGAAGTGAAAAGAGTGAATGCAGTCATTTCTTTATGTAAAACAAAAAGGTTGGATGAAGATTGCAGCTAAATATTGAATTTTCCCCAATATGTGCATTAAATACTTTCACATAAGTTTCTGTGACAAGCTCAAGCTACTGATGAATAAAGTATCGTAGCATTTTGATTTTACCTGCAGCTAGAAGTAGGTGACAGTTATTTCTAATGAGAACGAGACAAACGATAAACGTCAGAAACCTTCACAGAAATTATTACATTACCAAATAACATATCTCCGGCTATCCTTTTGTTTTCAGAGCATATTTTCTGCAAAGGAAGGATCTCCTTTTATGCAAAGCAGAAGAAGGCACCATTTCGCCTGTAATATTTAACCACCATACTAATCTCTTCTTCTTTAGATTAAAATTATAGGCCCCAGATTGCAAGTTATGATATTTGTTTTCTTCTGATTGCTGTCTTTAGCTCCTAAGTGAACTCTATTGACAGCTCTGTGGGTAACTTTGAAGAAGCCTCTGGGTCTGAATATATTAAGCTCCACAGCATTCCAAAGCAAATGACAAAATTCCCCCACAATTGTCTCAATCTTTTCCCCACAATTTCTCATTGGCCCTCTTTATGAGCTGCATGGAGAAGAGAGTGATCTGTTATGTTTGTCCTATTCCTGTTTTTCTTCCTGGTTTAAATATAGCAGAATATATAAAATAACGAGGTGGTATTCAGAAACAATTCTTTTGCCAGGTCTTCCATCTGTTATTCTGCAGAATCCTAATTTTTGTACAAAAAACAAAACCATGGAATGCAACTCAATATGTTAGAAGATGTTTATTTTCTTCGACTTAGTCCAATAAAATACATAGCTCAAATATTAATACTGGAGCAAGTTAAGATTTCATTACCATTTGATCTATATATTTTACTGACATAAATGGATAAAAATAAACAGCTTGTAACATATAGAGTTACAGCCTATGCTTTTGTGGATTTAGGGAGTCTGTGGTGGATTTGGATTTTGCAACAGATTTATTTTCTCTAATTCAGTTAAAATAACTACATAATCATTATTTGTGGTTAGTTCTAGGTTCATTTTCATAATGTACCACGGGATTTGTCTGCATAACTTCTGATGGTAATGACCCTATATTGATTGAGATTCTTTATTGCAAGACTGAATTGCTAGTGATTTGACAATGAACTAGTGCTAAAACTCCATTTTAGAAAAAAGAAAACAGATTAATATAATGTAATCTTACCAAAAAAGCATAGGAACACTATACATTCTGTGAGGGCTTTTATGGTATTTGTATTTCATGCTGTTCTGAAAGTACCACACATGCATTTGTTGCTGTGAACTCAAATGCTGTAGAATCTGTAAAGATGCAAGATTAAATTTTCCATTGCCATTTTTACAGATAACAGCCCGTCGACAATGGAAACATATTTATGATGAATTAGGTGGTAACCCTGGAAGCACAAGTGCTGCTACATGTACTCGCAGACATTATGAAAGGTAAGATAACTAATATGAAATGCTTGTTTAATAAAGAAAAAATTAATTTGGAGAGCCTTCAAAGCATTCTGTAAAGAATGAGAGAGAGAGAGAGAGAGAGAGAGCTCTCTTAAAGGCATAGTAAATATTCTTCCAACAATGTAGTCCTATAATCCACTGTAATTTAAACCAGAGTGTGTGTGTGTCTCCAATGGCAAAACAAACAACACACACATCTGATTGCTTTTTGCTTCATACCTACATTTTACCATAGCATTTCTAGTAGAGAAGCTGCAAAATTGAACAAAACATATTAAAGAGAAAATACTAAATGACAACTAATTGAGTCTACCATTTCTATTCAGAAATTTTCAGGAATACAAATTAGGCGAGTTGTCAAGATCCAAAATAATGGGGTTGCCCGCATTGTTGGATGCTGTTAATATTGAGGGTCATGCAAAGCACTGCATTTCTATTCCTCGGTACTTTCTTCTCTCTTCCTTGCATAGAAGCTGCTGCCAACACTCTGTTTTTCTTTGCAGCCAGTGTTGCTGGTTAGAATTGCAGATTTCTTGTTCTTCCAATGTAGATGATAACTTCCAGGGCTTAGGAAGCCAACACACATTAAATAAAATACTGTTGGAATTTTTTGAAAGGCATTCTTTTTTATACAGTTACTATTAATCAAGTGTGTGTGTGTATTCAAGTTCAAATAAGGGAAATCTGACCTCATGTTCCAGGTTATGAAGCGGCTGCCTGTGGAGGTCAGGAGGAAAGCATTTGGTTTTGCCCATGCAAAGCATTGCATAATTAAGCTATATGCAGCATGAGTTCTGCACCTTACTGTAGAGCATTAGATATTGGACATACTGCTGGATACAATAACATAACTGATGGGGGGAATTGCTAATCTTAAATTCCAACATCGGTACCCCCAACATAAGGCCCTTTGGTCCATTATGAAGAAGCTACTTCACCACCATCACAAAAGTTAGAGTTAGAAACGTTCTGGAATCCAACCCAAATAGACAGGATCAACAGGGTAAGATGTTTTACTTGGCTATCAGTGCACAGGGGCAAATTCCAGCTGACACACTTTGTAGTGTAACCTCATCTGAGTGCCCAAGAAGTCACATGAGTAAATCTCTATGCATCAAGAGAAGAATATACTCTGGGGTTGCATGTGTAAAATAATAAACCACTAACATGAAAGGGGAATGAACAAATGTTTTGTATGCATAGTTGACTGATCAGATTGTGTGCTAATCAGAACTGACATTAGACTCTGCCTCTCCATCACTGCACCCTCAACAGGCCCCTTGTCTTTCTGTTGTGCCTGGGCCAGCTGATCTGTTCAAATCCAGCAGGCTGGGACTCCCCTCACCAGATGTATTTTATAGCATATTGTTTATTTGACAGGGAATCCCGAGAAGCACATGAGATTTAAACATTACAGTTGGGCTGGGCCCAGAAGACATAGAGGCCTCTACTGGGCTTTAGAATGAAATTGTAAAAGTGGAAAGGAGAGGCTCTCTTGCTAAGAGAGACTCCATTGTAGTCGTGGAGAGATGAATGAGCCAGACACAAAGGTGGGGCCAGGAATATCCCTTTCTTTCCTTCCCCTAACATGTTAGTGGTTTATTATTTTGCATATGAAACCATACATTCTGCTCTTGATATATAGAAATGCTTTTCATGTGCCATCTTGAGCAGTTCAATGAGGCTATGCTGCAAAATATGTCAGTCTGAATCTGTCCTTATGTACCTCCAACCCAGTGCACTAATAGCAACGTGAACTAGATTCGTGACACTCCTTGGATTCGCGAGCATTCACTAGGCTACCAAAGGAGAAATACACTTCCCCCGCAGACATCTCAATGAGTTGTTTGAAGAAAAGGCTTTTTTTTGATTTATCATTGAGAGAGGCCTTAGGTGGAACTCCTGCGGTCCAAACTCCTTCATATTTCATGTGGCTTGGATTTGAATGCCCGAATTCAAATTCTTTCTTATAGATGTGGTTCTGGCTTAGACCTGAAATCAGAAAAGGCCTATTTTCTAATTCATGTGCATGCCATCAAAAGATGGCATTTGGTGTTGAAATCTTGTCAGATTTGGCACCATTAAATCTGAAGCCTAATCTTCATTTAGCCTCAAGCATGAAACTCATATTCTATCCTTTACCAAATCTTGATCTGAAAAGAGAAGGCCCGGGCTAATCTCTGGATTTAGAGTATTAGCTACTTTTTCCACCACAGGAAAAGAGTATTCATGCTGAAAAAGACAAATAAAGTTGCCTTGGTTTGTTTCAATTGGTAATTCTGACTACAGCAGCTGAAAATGTAATGCTCATTTATAGCCAAAATGCTCTGATGACATTTAATCTAAAACTAGTGCTGCACTACAGAAATAGATCAGAATTTCTGATTCAGGACACATGTACGCTTTTTAAATTAAAGGTGAGCTGCAAAGATAACTGGAAATTGAGTTAAGCCTGGAAGTAGGCACTGAATGACCCCACTATTCAGGCTGTGTGGGACATTCAGCAGAAAAATGAACTGCTTTACAATTTACTTTTCCTTTCTGAAGTCTGCTGGCCTTTCCCTGTTTACTGGAGACAGACTGCATGATTCCCTGACTTCTCTGATACTACTGTTGTTTGGCTTAGCCTTGCAGTTCTTCTTTAAAACTGGAAATCACTGACAGTCATGTTGCCTTAGCTAGTTTTTCCTAAGATGAAAAAGTTAGTAGTAGTTTACACACTGGCTTTAAAATATTGAAAATGCTTGAGTTTGAATGACCTTTGAGTGACAGCATTAGTAAGCCTCGGAGTGAAATAGTACTTGCCCCCCATTGGTCTGGTATTGCGTTGCTTTCTTGATGCTGAGGAGGGTTATTTCTGCACTGCAGCTGGGAGCATGTTTCCCAGCCTGGGGGGACAGACTTGCCCTAGCTCTTGTCAAGTTATTGCACTAAATACATCAGTGTGGATGCTGTGACTTGGACGGCAGAGCTGGCTAATAGCCTAAGCTTGGGAACGGGGTGGGATGGGCTTGGACTCAGGTGGCTAATCCAAGCTGTGTATGACATTACCCTGTTATTTTGAGCACTCCAGCAACAGCAGAGCTAACATGAGTTTGTCTATCCAGGCCGGAGGCCTGCTCCCAGATGTTCTCAGGAAGTCTTCCCTCCTGCTGGGTGGAGTTTCAGAAAGTTCTGAACTGATTCTAGAGCAGCGGTGAGCAACCAGCAGCCCATGGGCTGCATGCGGCCCATCAGGGTAATCTGATTGCGGGCTGCGAGATATTTTGCTGATGTTGAGCGTCCGCAGGCACGGCCCCCCACAGCTCCCAGTGGCCGTGGTTCGCTCTTCCTGACCAATGGGAGCTGCGGGCTGACGGAACATGCTGGGCGCAGCTTCCCACAGATCCCATTGGCCAGGAACGGCGAACCGCGGCCACTGGGCGGCGCAGGGGTCCGTGCCTGCGGACGCTCAATGTCAGCAAAATGTCTCACGGCCCGCAATCACATTACCCTGATGGGCCGCATGCAGCCCGTGCGCCACAGGTTGCCCACCACTGTTCCAGAGAGATGAGCTGAATCTTCTGATCACTGTGACGAAGAGAGTTGTCTTTCAGTAGGTGCTTAAAACTAACAATGCATAGGCAGAGGGCCAAGACATCACCTGAAACCCAATGGAATTCGGGACAATATCACCTCTTCTAAAGTTAGCATTATGAAGGGTGACAGCTGCAGAATTTAGTCTGGATTTGGGTGCCAGCTCACAGAACTTTGACAGTGTGTGTGTAGCCAACAGCTTGGAATGAACAGACCTCTAATGCTGTTACCTCAGCATTGCACATAGTAATCACTGTGACTAAGATAGCTTGCTTTTAACACTGAGTCTGTCTGCTTTGTTTTTCTGGAAGAGGAAGAACGATTTAGTATGCATTATCAAGTGATTCATTTTTCATGTAACATGCTTCATGTTTCCAGTAAATGTTTTCATTTTAAAACAAGGCAAGATTGCCAGTGTTTCCGTATGTGTTATTTGTGTATTAGTTAGGCTACTTTTGGTTTATTAATGAGTGTCAGAATGAAAGTGCAGGTTGCTGAATAGAATCAATGGATGTTTTTATTTAAAGCCTTGCAGGAATCATATAATGCCAATGAATGCATTATTGTCACTGTAGGCCTGACTGGTCTGAACCTGCCTCTGATTGGTTTAAATCAAATAGGCCCAATCACTTCATAAAAATGCCTTTGTCAGCCTAGTTTTGCTTCCAAACCTATTCATCTCTGTCAGTTTTTAATATTAGTACCAGGCTCTTGGCCATAGTCCATTAGGACTGTTCTTAATTGCTCATGTTACAGATGATGATTACCAATATAAAAAGCATTAATGTTTTCCCATTGTGGGGCTGTTACTATGTAGATGACTCGAACTGTACAAAGCTTACGAATGGTTGTTATTTTGGTCATTACTTTTTTTCTTTAACGCAGTTACTTTGGGTGATAACAGAAAGAAGCTCAGTCTGAGTGTGTTATGAACAGTATCTGGTTCAGACTGAGCCTTTCCTCCCCAACCTACACAACTTGACACTTCTCACACCTCACTTCAGGATCTGGATCTTTTATCATTGGTTCACGAAACAATCGGAAATGGCTACTTTTCTGCAAAGCAATATTCTTTTTCACAGTGTGTTCTAGGATATTAGTAATAACGCAGATGCGGTTTTCACACAAAGGGTTTGGGGTTTCTTTTGCTTTCGCACAAAATGCATGATTGACAGCATCCATTGTCCTGGGTAAACAAGAGGCTCCGTTTCTGTAATGTTCATGACGTTGCGTTAGGGATTTTTCATAAGGGTTACAAGAAAAACAATTTGTGACATATTTAAAAGCTCAAAGCAAAAGGTAATAAAAAAGTAAAGTGTGAGCAATAAAATGTAAGGGCCTTGTTCTGACCGCCAGACCTTACGTTTTCCCCATAGCAGTCTCTACACCAAAGGTGGGCAAACTACGGCCCACGGGACCCTCTTGCCCGGCCCCGGAGCTCCTGGCCCGGGAGGCTAGCCCTCAGCCCCTCCCCTGCTGTCCCCGCTCCCCCACAGCCTCAGCTCACTGCACCACCGGCGCAATGCTCTGGGCAGTGGGGCGGCGAGCTCTTGCCGGGCAGCGCAGCTGCGGAGCCCAGCCTGACCGGCTGCTCTGTGCTGCGCGGTAGCGTGGCTGGCTCCAGCGGGCGGCACGGCTGCCTGTCCTGGTGCTCTGGGCGGCACGGCTGTCGCGCTGACAGCCACCGGTGCTCCAGGCAGCGCGGTAAGGGGGCAGGGAGCAGCGGGGTTTGGATAGAGGGCAGGGGAGTTCGGGGTGGTGGTCAGGGGGTGGGGGTGTGAATAGGGGTCGGGGCGGTCAGGCGTCCTGGGGGGTGGCAGTCAGGAAGGAGAGGGGGCGTTGGATGGGGCAGCGGAGAGCAGTCAGAGGCAGGAGTTCCGGGGGAGGTCAGGGAGAAGGGGTGGTTGGATGGGGCAGAGGTCGGAGGGCCATCAGGGGACAGGGGACGGCAGGGTTGGATGGGGCAGGAGTCCCGGGGGGGGGGGGGGGGGCTGTCAGGGGGCGAGAAGCAGGGGGGGTCGGATAGGGGGTGGGGGCTGGGCCATGCCTAGCTGTCTGGGGAGGCACAGCCTTTCCTAACCGGCCCTCCATATAATTTTGGAAACCCAATGTGGCCCTCAGGCCAAAAAGTTTGCCTACCCCTGCTCAACACAGAGAGTTCACACGTACAACTTGGGAAATGCTGCAGTTGATATTTGTAATATGATACTTCTGTCTTACATGCTTTGATGAACAGTGAAATAGTTAACAATGTTGACACTGCAAGTATTTCATTAGCATCTGAATTAGCACCCATTGAAATGAATGGGGCAATTCATACCTCAGAGTCATTGTTTCAGACTTTCTGCAGACTCAGGTATCAGCTACAGTTGCTTCATATTTGGAAAGTTTTCTGCCCAACCATAACAGTTAGTAACTTAACTTTTTTTAAGAAATGAAAGCTGAAACACTGGAGAACAACTGAGAGGTCTGTTTGTACCCCTTTGGGTAGTTCTTCTTGACCCACCAGGGAAGGTGTGTCCCATACTTTGAGAAACAGTCTGTTAGTTTATCTGTTCTTTTAAACTGCACTTGCACTGTAATATCTGAGATCTGCAGCACATACTAAATATATATCCTTGTGCACAAGAAAAAATCTAGGTGACAACAGAAGATTGCAAAAGCTAAATAGGAGAGCTCCATTCTACTGATTGCTCTCCCACCACTGCCCCAGTATGCATATGTAATGGTGGGTTCTAAATTAACTATTACCAACTGAAGAAAGAGATCTTGGAGTCCCCATGGAAAGTTTTCCGAAAACTCCCACTCAGTGTGCAACAGTGGTCAAAAAATCTATGGGCCACTGCCAGAGAGAGGATACTGGGCAAGATGGACTATGGTCTGACCCACTATGGCAGCTCTTATGTAAAATAAAAATTAAAAAACAACAACTCATCATTGTGTTATGGAAACAAGCCAGGTCAAAATAAGGCCCTTAAAAGGTTTCTCTTTAACAGCTATAAAGACTTTCTACCCTAAGGATACTGTAAAGTAATTCAATATGCAAGAGAGTCTAGCATTCCACACAAATACTGTTTGGTTTTCTTAAAGTATTTAGATAACTTCATAAAGTGTGGGCATTTCAACAGTGTTCTGTAAGAAACAGCCACCAGTCTCCTAGATAGAAAAATAGGAGCCTATTATAACATCTATATAAAAATGCTTATGGTTGTCTTTAATACAAGTTGTAATTAATAGAAGGTTTTGGTTTACACTGAGTGTGAAAACATCCTCAGGGGAAAATTAATTAAGTGTTATGTCATTCTGTAAACTACAGCTAGTTCTTTGTTTGACCCAAAAAACTTGCCAAACAGCAGTTTTTCTTTGTCATACTAGCTTTGTTGTTTTATTTTGCTTTTCACCCTGCTTTTTATCCGGAACTCTTCATAGCTTCTAAGAAAACTTTGGAAGTTGCGAATTGTATCAGTAGTTTTCTATCAAGCATGAATTTAAATTTGAGGATAGATTAGGTGTGTTAGCCCTTTTTCTTTTTTGATAAATAACAAGAAGTTTTTACTTATGATTTTCTGTCCTCGGGGCTTTATCATTAAGATTAAATAACTGTAGTCTCAAGCATGCCACTGAACAAACATCTTTTCAATTATGTGAGTAACAGATGCTTTAACAAAGGAACTATTGAAAATTCAGAAAGCTTGGTTCCCCTCCCTCACAAAATTTTTTAAAAAATAAAGTATCAGATGACAGAAGAATGGAATTGTTTACAATTAAAACAGATTCTTAGCTGCCCGTTCAAAATATCTCAGAACATTGTGTTTTTGCAGAACTTACTCAAGACTTGTTTTGCAGTTTTAGAGACTTACTGGCCAGCACTGAAGTCAATAGAAATAAGTTTACATGTAAAAATGTATTTTGATAGTAGGACATTCTCTTCCAATGCTTAAGGACAGATTGTCTTTGTCACTTGCATGTGGAGGAGGGATCACAAGGAGCTGTGCTCCCAATCCCTTGAGCACCCCAAACAAGGGAGAGGGCCAACTTCAGTCCCTATACAGAAACAACTCCCTCTGAGTGCCACCCCTCTTCTGCACCGAACTTTGCTGTGGACTGAGCACGTCACAGGGGAAAGGCTGAACGTTGCAAAACTGTCCTCTGCAAAGCTCCCTGCACCTTAGTGGGTAGGCGTTGCTCAGGAAGGGCTGGTGGGTGAGCAATTGTGTGGATCCACTACGACTACTACTGCATTGGGTGGAGAAGATGGTGTTTGCAACAGAGACATAGGCTAAAGAAGCTTCTCTGGAGTGGCCTGGAGGATTCTCTCCCCACAGCACCCCCGGCCCAGTGCCCATCCCCTGCATCCAGCCCATCTAGTTGGGCTGGTCACTGGGGATAGGATTTGGTCCTTTATCTTTTCCTATTGCTTTATAGGATGGAGAGTTCCTAAGCTTTCATCCTCAGACTGCTCAGGTAAATCAACGGCGGTGTTTGTAATATCACTAATTTCCAGTTTATTTAAATCAAAGTGTGTTTGAACTCTCTTACACACAGGCAGTTCCCACCTCTCAATGGTGTGAGCGCTCTCCATACCCAGCAGCACTCCCAGTGTGCTGTAAGGCAAGTTGTTGATGAAAAGATGAAAGATCCATTTCTGTAAGGCAGGAAAGTTCTTTGGGAACAAAACTGAACTCAAACAAATTTTGTCTGTACTGATAAAATACATGCCCCTTTCGTACTTCAGACAAATGCAAATGATGCGATTGTTATTGTATTCTACACAAAAGAGTGCAACGCTTGCTTTCGGAACCCCTGCACAGTACAAATGAAATCAGCCTTTTGGAATACATTACTGGTTCCCCCAGCACACTTCATTTTCCTCTTCTGGATTCAGGGATCAGGCCTCTGGTTTTGAACTTCTCTTCTGCCCCTTCCTCTACTGCATATTTGCCTTGGTCATTAGGAGCTGTGTTCTTGTTCCAGTTTTCCTACGCTTTCAAACAGCTGAGCACTGTATCCCATGACAAAGCCTCTAGCTAAAGTGATGGCATGATCTTATGCCTTTCGTGATAGTGCTGCTTCTAATATCAGGCCATATGGCTTTGAGAAATTATGGGTTTTCATTTCAACAGTAGCATATTAAAAAAGCAAGAAACACGTCCCATTGAGATCACAGTGGCTCATTCCTGCTCCCCTTCAAGTAAATGGAAGTTTTGCCATGAACTTAGGAAACAAAATCAGGCCAGGGTGATTGAGGCTGTAATATGAATTTTGGCATTTCTATTACGCCTATCACCATAGCATAAATGTACTGAATTTATTGTAGAGAACCGCGAGTGGGTAAGACTCACTCCTCCCATTTTTAATCTAACTTCTGAACTCCAATCTCAGGTTCTTGTCTGAGACGTGTCAGGCAGCCCTACCTAGCTGCTATTGTTTATGTGATGGGGCTGTTATTTTAGGAGCACAGCAATTGCTACATTGAATCAGACAGGTGATCCAGTTTATCTGGTCTCTAAGCATGGCTAGGATCAGGTGCTTCAGAAGGAGGTGCAAGAAACTGCATAGTGGACAATGATGGAAATAGAAGTTTCTTCCAAACCCCTGTCAGTGTGAGTTTTTTTATTCCTTGATTGAAATACAAGGGTTTATATCCCTTCTCTGTATTTTTAAATCTTATCTGCTGTAACTGTGGACATTGCCACTATCCATATAAATGGCTAATCCTTTTTGAATCATACTAAGCTCTTGGCCTCAGTGATATCCAGTGGCAATGAGTTCCACAGGTTAATTATGCATTGTGTAAAACAAACTTGTTTCATTTATCAGATTGAAATATTCTGCCTTTCAATTTCAGTCAGGCTTCTGAACCCTTAGCTGCGAATGGAAAAAGCCTGGTCACCAGACCTTTAAATCATCCCTAAAAAAATCCAAAGTTTCCATTTTGCATTGTGTTAAGTCTGGAGTACTAGAGAAGAGAATAGGATATGAAAGGGAGACACATTGGGGAATTTCTGTTCTGTCATTCACAAAGAAAGAAATGAAAGAATTAAACCCAGGCATGAGCTATGTTAAAATAGTGAAAGGGTTTAGACTTCAGCATCCAAGCTGCCTTTGCGCCCATAACTCACCTTATGGAGCCTGTGGATAGAGCATCGTGTACTGTACATATGGTCACTTCCTGATCAGAGAGCCCTGTAGTACCCCAGCACAGTGGGGAGAGTTAAAGAAAGAATTGGCAGCCTTAACTTTTAATTTTCCTCCTCCTCCTGGGTTTGTCAGACCCTTTACATTATTCTAACCATTTTATTAATTATTATTACTATTCCTATAAATAGACACTCTCTCATGTCCTATGAAGCAGAGTTTAGCTAAAAAGCTCATTCATTCTGTGTGTGCATTAATCAATATATGAAACGTTAGTGGTTACTGGTTCAGATTAAATTTTGCATTGTTTTTTCCTGTAGCTGGAAAAAATGTTGATTTATAAAGATTAAGGGCTTTTTCTTTCTTTTTCTTTTTATGAAATGCCAGTGACGAAGATATGTTTGTTATAGGGTGAAATACATTTCTCTGATGTGAATTCTGCTTTTTGTTGGGAAAAAGATGCAGTCCCTGGAGGATTTTAGAATTTATAAATATAAAATTATCTGCCTCTGTGTTTCTTTCTTTCTTTTTTTCTTTTTAAATTGGCAGAAAGCCAGATTACTTACATTACTGTAATAGATTTGCTGACCTCTGACATCTGCTGCAGAGCAGTACATTGAATTTTTCATAATATCAGATGATGCAGATCTAAAAACTTGGTACACTCTGCACCATTATTTAATTCAAGACTCAGTAAAGCAGAATATTTTTAGACTAGCCATTTATATGTGATTAAACTTAATATTGCTGATTGTAATAAATCAGGATTAGTATAACACTGATTTGTTAATCTAACTTGTATTGATTTTAAGTTGTCTTTATTTATTTATTTTGTAAAGTCTCAGTTTTCACAGTGACTGAATTTAATAAGAAGCTCTGTGATAGCAAAGACTCCCCTACTGTTTCTGCTCTTGGCTGGAAAATGTTATTCTTGTTTCATTCCAAGGGAAAAAAACCTCATGCTGCTAAAAATCTGCTGCCTTTGGACAGATTTTTTTAATACACTACTGCTTACATATTCTATTTATGTTAATTGCCTTATAAATAATACATTTTGTTAATCTTAATATTGGAATCTTGATCATGATAAAGGCCCTTTTATTTGGGCTGCTTGCAGTCTTTAGGAGTAAATATTCTTTAGACCACAAAATATTCTTTTAATTTTTCTTATGAATACATTGGTACTTACCCCAGCCCTGCCATGTGAAACACAGCTACAGTTCAAACCAGCTGAAAATTTAGCTGTTATTTTAAAGTTTAATGTATTCCAGGTAGCCATATTTTTAATATGTCTTTACCTTTATATGCTTGAAGACTGATTAAATCTTAGTTGTGCTGCAAATATTTGACAAAAATCTTGAGCTAGTTCCAGGCATGTTGCATTCTGCTAACCTATTTGTATTATAGATAACCACATTTTTCCTGTGTTGGGCAACGTTGACCTTAAATTGGATAAGAACAGTGTGTTTTAATGGTGTATTAGCTGGTTGTTTAAATATTCTGAAAGCTGTATTAGCTTTATTACTCTTGTACTATAAAAACTTCTAATAATCAAATGATAAGATCATATCCTGTGGGTAATCATGTTGTACCATGACAGGATAACTGAAAAAACATTCAGTGCAAATTGTAACAAACGGAAATCTCTATATGAAGCAGCAATTGTTCATGGTGTCAGGCTTCTCTAGAGCCTCACAGTGCATATTCATGTATGCTTCCTTTTTGCTTTGTGTCTGTGTATGTATGTATGCGCGTGCTTACAAATTATCTCTGTGCTGTAGAGAAACAGCAGCACATTGGGCCTTAGTTTAAAAAGGGGGGGAAACCTCTAGAACAAGCCATCCGTGTGTTTTGACTCAGTTTTACCTTAGTCATGCCGCTTTCCCGATACAAGAAACATTTAATTCCAGATTTCCTGCTGCTGGCTCTAGGCCTTTGACCAGCTATGTGAACTGTGTTTTTTACTGCTGTCTCATTGCCAACTGCTGAACTCAGTGCAAAAGAACTGAAATGAAAATGTTGTATTCCCACATGAACTCTTCAGATTAGAAAAGGAAATTTAAGCTGTGGTTCCTAATTAGCACCAAACCTAATGAGTCCTGGTGCTCTATATGGCAACAAAGAGGAGGAACCTTTGTCAGAAAGTGCCATAAAAGAATCCATGGAAAGAATGCTAAAAGTGATTTATCTTGTCAGGCCCATCCTTATTCCGATTTCTGCCTTAACCAGAAGGTTAATCACACAGTATCTTTTATTAAAAGGACCACTAGTGGTACAATATCATCTTCATCTCATCTAGAGCTATGAACAGCTATTGAAACATTTACTGAGGGTATATGTAGATGGCAAATGGAGGACATGTTCCCATGGAAACAAAACAAAGTCAAACAATCGTATCGCAGTGCGAACAATTATAGCAATAAAATGTGTTTTTATTAAAAGTGACTTTAAATATTTAACACATGGCAGTAAGATATAAATATTGCCCAATATGAAACCAAAACTTGTCTCTCTAGTAAAGTCCCAAATGCTGCATGCAGCAGAGGGAGATATTAAGTGTTTCATGAATATTTGTGCTTTACAAATGAAATTTACCAGCCTCAAGTATGAACAAGATTATTTTTTCTTATTCTGCCTAGTTATGCTTTTTATTATATAAACATTAACTGTAATATTACAGTGGGAAGCAGGTATTTGGCAACTATATATTATTTTGCTAAGGCTGCATAGAGGGAGCAGTTTCCAGTTTTAGCAGCTGTAACATGTTTAAACTCAGTTTGTAATGGGATCTGAAGATGAATATTCCCTGTGGGCTCTGCTTAGCTTCATTACTGGAGCACTGCCAAATTCAGGGCTAGAAAATATTATTCACGCCTCTTTGCACATACCATGTCAGAGCATGCTCAGTTACTAAATTTTGTTTCTAATATGGCATAAATTAGGTTTATATTTTAACATAAATTATGTTGTATTTTATTAAAATGTGAAACATTAAGATCACAAACAATCTAATTTCTGCTCTCTTAAGCCCAAACTGTGTTTCAGCATCTAAGTATTTAAATCAAAATTGCATGGTTGGAAACTGATTGTAGGATAACAAACATATATCTGAACCAAAGAGTTTTCTGCCTTGGAGTCTTAGATTAAAGATAATTAAGGATTCCCAGCATTTGTACAGATTTATGTTGTTTATAAGCAAAGTACATTTTCTTCATTGAGTCAACTTGTCTTTTTTTTTAAACAAATTATGTTTGTTGTATTAAAGTTCATATTTTTAAAGTCTGAGTCTTGTATTAATCCCACAGTGAGTCATTAATCATACCAAATGCATTATAAAAACTTTAATCACTGAAGTTGAAACTGAGATTGTAATGCAATCCATCCCTTTTAATTACATCAGTTATTTTTCCTTTTAGATCAAGAGCTACATTGCAAAGGGAAAACAGATAGATTAAAACTCAAACTTTTTGAGGTTTTTCTTTTTTAAAAAGTGATTTCACACCCTTTGTTGAAGAAAGTTCTGCAATTAAAGTTCTTTATTTTTTAAATCCTTGTGATTTTCTTTGTCATGCTCCCCCTGCCACTGTCCTCCGAGCAGCAACCCCCACCCCTCTTGCCCTTTGACAGAAGAGCAAAGGAACATCCTCCAGAATGGGGACCAACCTAGCTTTCACTTCATGGATTTGCCAAAAAAGGCAGCTCTGTGCTAGTCAAATTGTTCTACACCCTCCATTGGAGGCAGGGTGAAATAATCTCTCTCCCAAGTTTTCAGTCTACATGCAAATTTACAGCTTTTATGTTCACCGCCAGGCTGGAAATATATGGGTGTGCTATTAGGTTGCCTTAGCTTTGTACCATTTTACTGGCATTCACTCTACAGGTTTAGGAGTAGGCAGCCAAAAGAAAGATATGATTGACTTTTAAACGAGTTGAAAACACTGTGGGACATATCCTTAGCTCCATAACCAACATGCTCTGTGGGCATCTGTGGAATGACACTGATTGGTACCAGCTGAGAATCTTGCCAAATATGTTGCTTTATCATATGTGGGATAAATATTAAGGTCAAGGTTACAGAATTGTGTTTATGCTGTAGAAAAATTAGGTTTATTAAATAAACTGCTCAGAGGTGCTACATTTTTTTTCTTTACGAGAACTGCAAAAACTGATCAATTATTTGTTCCTTAATCCTTTAGATTAATCCTGCCATATGAAAGATTTATTAAAGGAGAGGAAGATAAGCCATTGCCTCCAGTGAAACCTCGAAAACAGGATAACAGTTCCCAGGAGAGTGAAACTAAAACAAAAGTGTCTGGAACAAAACGCATCAAAAATGAAAACCAAAAGAGCAAGAAAGAAAAAGATAATGCACAGAAACCCCAAGATGTATCTGAGGTTAGTTAATTTCCTTCTTTTTAACTTTTCAATTAACAATGTACTGCTTTAATAACATAAAACCCAATGATAAAATAAATCATTTAAACCTGACAATTCCGAAATGAGTTGGCCTTCCTTTGCTCAGTAGCTGAAATCCAATTGTGTTGGCATTCTGAGTGTTATGATTGTGCTGGGCTATAAACAGCAACCAGCAAGTTCCATGTTGCATAGAAATGATGGCAAAATACCAAGACTGGATTTAGGAAATACAGTTTCTGCTCATTGTATTATCCAGTGGTCACCATTAAAAAGTCAACACTAGCCAACAGGAAACCACGCAGTTTCCACAGTGATTTCCTACTCTAAATATAGGGTAGGGGGAACTGAAATGCCTCTGATAACATTGTGGTAAATGTTGGCAAATGCAGACTTTTTAATGGCACTTCCACACTTATGGATGTATTCACATTTCCATGAAAAACTCATTTTTCCTGGATTATTAACAAGACTAAATATCCCCTTTGGGTTGAAATCTAAAATTCAAGGGTCACAGCCTTGTAGTCCTTACTCTTGACAGATTTCCCAGTTAAGTCAATGGGAGTTTTGCCATAGTCCCCTGTCCTTCAAGCTCTCTCAAATGGACTGACCCCTACACCTATGCAGAGCCCCATTCACTTAAGTGGGGCTCCATGCAGACCCAGAGATCAGACCTCATAGAGTAGCTTACAGGACCAGAGCCTGCAACAGGCTCGCCCCCAGGAGTCAGCAGAATACACTTTTATCTGTTTTAAGTCATGTACATAAGAGTTTTTAGTATTGCACACGGTGGGTGGGATTTTCAAAAGTATGCAGGTGACATAGGAGCACAAGTCCCATTGAGTGTCACTGGGACTTATGCTATGACACCATTTAGACACTTTTGAAAATCCTACTCCCTCTCTTATATACAGTATCGTACACCCTTTGCCATTGACCTAATCAAGTTGTTGTTGTCTGTGGCATACAAAATATACTGTGTCCCCCTTGACTGGAAATCACAATAGCCATTACAACCCTTCTTGGAAATAAGTATTTAAAGAATTTTTAAGACATGCTTTGTGTAGCCAACAGAGCTTAGCAGTCCCTTCGATGCAATTGCTGTCTGGCATGTACAGATGTACTGGATTTAGACCAGTCTGAAAATCTAGTTTGACATGACTACCAAAAATCCTTCTTTCTATGGCTTAAAAATAGCAAAGCAGCTAAATATGTACATGGCTGAGGCCTTGTCTGCTAAGTTTCAAGTATAGTGAATTTTTATAATCATGTCAAAAAACCCCAAAAGTCAGGTTTACAATGGACCCATAAGAGACTGCCTGATTCAGAATGTGTGTTTTATACTGACGTAATCAACAGAGCCTTTAAAGTTGATACTTCACAGAGAGAGACTTTTCCTTGAATTTCAATTTTAAAGCAAGAAACACTGTAAAAATCTCCACTACTAATTACAAATATATAAAGAAAAGAGCACACAAAAAACATGCTTAAGTAACTGGAAGGTTGCAACACAAATTGCCAAAAGCAAGGAAATGCAAAGTTAAAGCTAGCATTCCTTTCCTCAGTCATCCCTTTGTGCCTGGTTATTTATTGCCGTGGTCTCAGATCAGTGAGTTATGTTACATACCATATGTACTGCAGCAGCTAAGCACAACATAACGAGCCAGGGATGGAGTGTCAGTCTTAACTTTGAATTTCCTTGCTTTTGTTGTTTTATATCTCAAACTTCCTGCTGCTTAAACTGCAGTTATTTTTGTATGCGAGTTTCAGGAAGAGTTCTTAGCAGTGTTTGTCGGAAATGTGTAAGAAATAGAGCCATAGACACTGTAATGCACAATTATAGTGGTTTCCTACTGTAAAATTTTACCTCCTGTATCAGAATTATTCTTTGCTGTCTGATTGTAGCTTAGATATTTTTAATACTAGGGGCCAAATGCTGTCCCTGTTTATGAGGCAATAAGGGGAATGGCTATGTTACTGGGCCAAGTTATCCACAGGATAGCTGGACTCAGTGTGTAACTTGGAGTGGAGGGTATATGCACCTGTTCTATGGGTGGGTGTTCAGTGATGGCAATAGCTCATGGAATTGAACTTCCCTAAAGAAGCTCTATTCAGATCTGGAACGCCAAGCCTGTACAGCCCACTTAGCCTCCCTAGTTGTCAATAAACCATCCATCCATCTTGAGCGATGCAGGGGTAACTCTGCCTCCCCTGAAATCATTGCGCAGGGACCAGCCACTATAAATGGCCTTCTGAGTTGGTGACATAATGGACTGCATCCCTGGGGTTGGTGCAGGGTCAGGACAGCTGCACAAGCACTATGTAACCACCTAAATTGGGGGGCTTTCTAGCATAGAAATATCCACAGCTGCAGCACTCCTCTGTGCTTTGCCTCGAATGAGGGCTCCACGCCATGGGCTCCCAGATCATGCCCCTACAGTGTCCATGAGAAAGAGGGGCTCAGCTGTATGTTCAGCTCCTGAGGAGCTACATTTGAGTGCGGTGGGATTAGAGTCCAGGCTGGGATGGGAGGCAAGAACTGGGGTGAGAATATCCACACCATCTCTCTCTCGGTCCCCAAGAAAATTAATCAGAAAATATAGTACAGCTGACGGCTATACTGGTTCCAGTGAACTCACCTGTGGGGGGCAGTCCCAGCCAGGAAAGGCCCTGATAGCATGTCTGCAAATGAGCCTCACTGCTAGGCAATCAGAGGTCATTGGGGATTGATCAGGTGCAGAAGCACATGGCCTCTGGCTAGATGGCTCTGGCCATCTGAAAATCCTCAAGGATCCACCACATCTAGGGTTGGGGTCAAACCTCACCCCCAAGCAAGCTGGCTTTCCATGGAAGGGGATGATCTGTGCCAGGAGTAGTTATAAAAGTAAAAAAGAGATGTAAGAGTACAGTCCTTCCTAAGGCACTTTCACCACTTACCTGGATATAAACATGAACAGGGATGTCACTGGGAGACTAGAAGCTTTAGCTGATTACTCAGTTTTGTACTCCTTTATTCTATAGGAGTCATAATGACATTGCTCAATGTAACTAAATAGAAGAAAAAAATGTTATTAGCCTTACATTGTGCATGTCTTTAAAATAGCTAAAACTTCATTCAAACTGTTGCTTAACAAAAACAAAGAGCAAGAACGTACAATTATTACATTTCATTTGCCTTTCCTCCCTGCTTTGCTCATCTGTCTGGTATTTTTCTGTAATTGTATAATCTCAGGAGACCAGTGATAGTACTTTGTGAAGGACTAATGATGGTATTTGAATTGAAAAAGGCAGCTATTAGTTTTTTTTAAAAAAATAGTGCTTATGAAGACTAACAGACACTGTAACTAATAGGAAAACCCAACACAGAGGAATATTTAAAAGCAGCTGTGAAGAAATAAATCTTTAAGATGGTTGTGATTCATTACATACTTTTATATCCCTCCCTGACATGATAGACCATAATGCAGCATTTGGATAATAACTTTCTTGATGCCGCTTATCTTTACAACTAAGAAAGAAAGAAAAAAATAATAATAATAAAAGGCTCACACAATGCTGCTGTTTTCTGACTGTCTTCTACCAAGGCATGTCAGAGGAGAATGACAGCAATTTTGAAAAGGGTTGTCAGTCAGCTGTATGACAGATGGAACGTTATAATGACCTCCAGGGTCACAGTTCATTCGTCTACATAATGGAATGAATAGTGTGAACTGTGCACACAAGCTTTATTAATGGAGAAGCATAAAGAGCTGCAGTCTCATTGACGATAACTTATAAAAGCTATATTTGTAATAGCGCACACATACTCTCTGAATGTTGACAACTTCATTTTAATCCATTAATAAAAAAAGCATGCCCCAGTTAAGCTATACCAGTGATTTCTCAGTCTACAGCACTGATTTCTAGTATTCCATTTCTAGAATTTTTAACATTTTAAAGAAATGTGGCTCATCTGTTCTGCAGTCACTGAATTTCAAAATAGCCAAACTGAAGGGATTATATCTACAATATAGACACGATAAGAAAAGCCAACTTGGACTGGTCTCTATTTTTCATATGTGGGATAGAATACTGAGAATATTTTACATTCTTCTCAATTGTGTTGTGAAAAGTGCAATTATTTATTTAGAAAATTGATTCAGAAAGAAGACAACCTTACCATTAAACTATCTGGTCAAATCATCAGATGATCCAATTATTTATAGTCCGGTTACAAGCTTTGCTATTTTAATAGGTCTTATTGTGTCATTAATGTGGGTGTGGGTATATTTTCCAGTATTTTGGGGAGTTAGATTGGTTTGTTTAAAATCTGATACATGGTATTAAAGCTTTCAGATTTCAACAAGATGATTGACAAACATATTTCCAAAAGAAGCTTCTGTGTACTGTATTTGATTTTATAGGCAATCTGTCAACACACACTGTATTCTTATTACTGTCTATTGAAACATTTTATTAGGTTTCGTCAGAACAAGAGAAGGATCAAGACTCTTCAGACCAGAAAAGTTTACCTGAGCATCCTGCAGTGGAGGAGACCAAGAAACCCATTGAAGGGTCCCAGCCTCTTCTGCCAGAGGCAACAGGGCCAGTATCTCTGGAAAAGACAGACTTGGTGGAAAGCAGCTCCAACAGTGAAAAGCCCAAGGAGAAAGTTCAGCACTCAGTCTCTTTTTCAAGTGCTTCAGTGCCTACTGAAGAGGATACCATATTGGAGCCAACAGTCAACAAACACTTGCACACGCCAATAGATGCCCTTGATGACACAAAGCAAGAACAAAGAGGACACAGTTTTACAGACAGTTTAGAAAGTGAACCCCAAGAACTTACTTTTAATAATTTCCCTGCAATCCAAGTACAGTTACCAGGTCAAAACGACATGGAAGACGATAAATTGCCAGAGATGGCTGATTATATTGCAAACTGCACAGTGAAACTGGATCAGTTAGGAAATGACGACATACACAATGCACTAAAGCAAACGCCCAAAGTTCTTGTGGTACAGAATTTTGACATGTTCAAAGAAAAGGAACTGCCAGGTTCCATTAACGATGATCCCAGTTTTAGTTACACACCACTAATCTATTCAAAGGGTAATCCAGGCATCATGTCACCACTGGCAAAGAAAAAACTTCTATCGCAGGTCAGTGGGGCAACCCTGTCATGTAGTTATCCTTATGGGTCACCTCCACCTTTGATTAGCAAAAAGAAATTAAACAGCAGAGATGAACTGTCTGCAAGCATATCTCAGGCTCCCCATGCCCCCAATTCTGATTCTGTGGCAGTTAATAGACCATCTGTAATACAACATGTGCAGAGTTTTAAAACCAAGAATTCAGAGGAAAGGAAATCTATTAATGAAGCTTTTAAGCCTGACATGTTAAGTAAACCAGATCCCAAGCGT
Organism: Eretmochelys imbricata; assembly: GCF_965152235.1. NCBI lineage: Eukaryota > Metazoa > Chordata > Testudines > Cheloniidae > Eretmochelys > Eretmochelys imbricata. The sequence goes on from NC_135578.1 coordinate 77,748,056, forward strand.
TGTGATTTTTCAAAACATCACCTTAACTCTCTTGCTGAATCTTATGTACTGAAGCCAGATATCCAGGACTGCAAAGATAAAATGAATGAGAAAAGGGCACTGCAGCATTCCCATGTGCCCAGTTTCTTGGCAGACTTTTACTCATCTCCTCATCTGCACAGCCTTTATAGGCACACGGAACACCACCTTAATAATGAACAGACATCAAAGTACCTCCCTCGAGACATGTTCAGAGATTCAGAAAATATTTCTACTTTTGCTCAACACAAACACCAAGAAAAACTTAATTTAAATTATCACCCATCTTTGCATCAGCAAGAAAAAAAGACTGCAGTGGAAGCCTCTTCAGATGATCAGCCTACGGATTTGAGTCTTCCAAAGAGCGTACACAAACAGATTGTAAAGACTCCAGGGTCCAGTCTCCCGCATTCATCAATGGTGCCACAAGAAAGCAAAAGCATTTCCCAATTCCATGCATCAGGCAGCCAGGGGGTGAGCATAGACTGTAATCCCAAAGCTTGCCGTGTTTCTCCGATGACCATGTCAGCACCTAAAAAACATGGTGAATCCCTTCACAGGTCCGGAAAACAGCAGAATCAGAGACTTGAGAATTTAAGAAAGATGGAAGGAATGGTCCATCCAATAATAAGCCGCAAAAGTAGCCCCCAAAACATTGGGGCAGCTCGGCCTTTAAAACGGAACCTAGAGGATTTGGACAAAGTCATTTCTGAAAAAAAAATCCGAGCTGTCTCCCCTCTGCACTTACCAAAGGAGGCACCTGCAAAGGAAAAGGTTCCCGACCGAGAGGGCGAAGGCAGCAAATCAGTTCACGGTCTACATTCTGGCAACATGTTGGAAAGCCACAAATTTCCCCTTTCAACCCCTATCTTCACAGGCTTGTACCCAGGAACTCTGTGTGCGGGGTTGAACAATCGCATCCCAGCTGGATATTCTCATCCTTTGCAGTACTTGAAAAATCAGACTGTGCTTTCTCCACTAATGCAGCCTTTGGCTCTTCATTCCTTCATGGTGCAAAGACAATTTCTTACATCCCCTGCAAATTCTCAGCAGCTCTATAGACACTTAGCTGCAGCAACACCTGTAGGAAGTTCATACGGTGACCTTTTGCACAACAGCATTTATCCTTTAGCTGCTATAAATCCTCAAGCTGCCTTTCCACCTTCCCAGCTGTCTTCTGTACATCCGAGCACAAAACTGTAAATCCCTTTTTAAAAAAAAAAGTATCGGAGGAAAAAATGTTGTTAGCTACATTCCTTTCCCTGTGATAATGTCTTGCAGAATTAGAAATCAATATTTTTGTTAACCAGTAAGTCTCATCCCATGTAGCTGAATGCTTCAGATCTGATTGAGACAAAACAACTTTTCAGTTTGTAATTCCAGCTCCCACACCTACTCCCCAAATCATTTCATTTTGCATATTAGTTTTTTGAAAGGTCTTACGTACGTCGAGAGCAAAGATCAGAGCAAACCAATGGAAGTTTAGGGACAGATCGTGATCTCTTTGAAGCCAGTGGAAAAACTTGCTTTTTTTTTCAGGGAGTGGAGGATGAGGGTACTTAGATAGTCCTTGACTGAATCGAACTCTAGATGAATCTGAAAAAGAGAAGGAGGCAGGGAATACACACAATCAATAGATATGCTTTTGGGGGGTAACTTTCCTGACTTTCAAAGGTTCAATCAATGCAATGTATAGTAAAACTGCAATAGATTCTTCATTTTAACACTATTAGAACAGAAAGGTAAACACTGTTTAATTTGACTGTATATATCCGCTTTGAAAACTATCAGTGTCACATTTGGTCACATAATTTATATAGTTTCATTTGTCCAGTATATCATGTGCTCTTTTTTTTTTTAAATTAAACAGTATCATTTTATCTGCAACTTATTTTAAAGGCTGTGGCTGTCCTAATTTGTGTGTGTGTGTGTGTGTTTGTGTTTGTAGTTTTTCCAGTTCTTATACTTTTGAGCAGCTTTTTTGGTGGTGACATTATTGTTTACAAACCGAAGCAATTGGTTCAGGCTATAAACATACTGTAGATTATACAACAATGCAACTGATGCAAACAAAGTTCTTTTTTTTTCTATGGTCTGTTCCTGATAGGTGCTGAGCACCTGTCGCTCCCACTGGTGTTGTCACAATGGCTCATACACTGCTTTACTGGCCACAGAAGCTTTTGGTCTGTGAATTTGTTAACAACTGTATTTACCTTATCTAGGCTGTGAAACCCTCCTGCATACCAGAGAAATAAAGAACAAAATCTTACTGGCAACAAGCTGCTGAGTAACAATGGAGTCCAGAAGACAGATTTGTGGGTTGTAAGAATACGTTAAGAATGTCAAAAAATAGAACAGGAGCCAACCTTTATTTTTTAATCAAAAGGTTTTAAGAGTTCGGTGCCTCGAAACAGGGATGGGATGGGGGCAGGTGCCTCCCCCCACAAGGAAGAATACCACTAAATAGTCGCCCAAGGTTCAATATTCTGAATAGTGGGTTAAGCGGTGATGCTCACTTACCCAGCCCCTTCCTCCTAGTTCAGATCAAGTGAAACTCACCCCAGCTAGCACAAAGCCTAAGCATCAGGTAAACCCTATTCAGAGAGCTAGGTTCTCAGCTGGCAAAAATCCGCATGGCTCCGCTGAAGTCAAAGGAGCTGTGATGATTTGCATAGCTGGGACTTAAAGCCTGCGCACCTTTTGTGATAGCCCTCTGCACTCATGCTGAACAACTAACCCCAGTCATTGGGAATAATTTGTAAGTATAAAAAGCCCATGAGTACAGGTTTTCAGTTTCCATAATGAAAGAACCTTCCTATGCATATGGTCACTTGAGAGCTAAATACAGAAATTGAGTCAGAGGTTAAATTTGGAGGTATTTGACAATGTGAAAATGGGTTATGATTTAAACCATCTCAGTTATTATTCAAATGCTGCATGATCAAAACTGTTAAAAATAAAAATGGAAACACCTTGCATGCCACGCATCTTATTAGAACTTCCCAGGATATAATGCCAATTACAATATATTATGGAACATATTTAATATCCAAAGGTGGAAACCAGAATTATGAAGTCATCTACTGTTAAAGATCCACTTTCTTCAATTAAATACTTCATATTTCTGTGGAAAAACAAGATTTAATTGATCAGTAAACAGACTAGTAGAATCTAGAATATAAATGTGCCAATGCAAATTATTCTGCTATTCCACATACTATATAGAAAACAAAATCACAAGCTCATTTGGTCACAGGCCATAGCATAGAAGGCATCTCTAGTGAAGTTGCATGAGACCTAAATCATGTAAAAATCGAGGGTTGGGGGGAAATGTATAAACCTACAGCAAACACAAATATGTATGTGCCTGCCATTTAATCAGAAAATGGAACATTTCTCTTATTTGTTTATAATATTTTATACATCCTGGATTCATGCATTTGTTTACAACAAGTCTCTTATTTCACTTTTGATGACATGTTGGAATTTGATCACAGCATTTTAAAACAATGTTAACACAGTGCAGAGTTGGCGGGGGGTGTGGGGGGGCAGGATTTTTTCCTTCATTTATTCCATGAGAAGACTTGCTGTTTCAGTCTGAGGAAGCTCATAATATACTGGGCAAAACATCAGGACAAATAAAAAGAAATGGTGGCATAACTCCCCAGCAGAAGTAGTACATTATTTGTTTAAAAACTCTTACCAGAAATCTGGGAAATCTTTCAGAAAGACCATTGAATTCTCCATTGGCTGAGAACTACTTTTTTTTTTTTAAACTGTCTTAAATGGGGCTTTGTTTGCATTGTTTGAGTTCAAGGGGCCTTATTATTGAATGAAATTGCACAAGCCTTTCTTTGTGCAATCAAAACCATTGTTATTGGTAGGGTTGTAAAGGAAACTGTGGAATCTAATTGGCAATAGAGTCATAAATATATTTACCAAGAACCAGTGCCAAGAAATGTTGCAATTCAAATGCACTATGTTCAAGATTCATTACAGATTCTGAAGGTTGTGAGATTCAATTAAATATAAAAGCCCAGCAAAAACAATATTCGTGTAACTTCTGGTTACAGATTGAGTTTAACTTTAGAAAACAGAACCTAACTGACTTTCGCAACAAAATATATTTCTAGTAAGGGTCAAAATTTGTAATGATTGCATTTCGCAATAGATCTGTCGTATTTATTTAGTTACTGGACAAGATAAGTTCCCATTCGTATCAGGGCATACAAAGTAGTTTGTTGCAACTAAGTATTTACTTTACAACTTATTGAATTGGTGCATGAGTCCTTAAGTACTGTATCTTACTATGTTGATGCGTCTATGAGGTCACTAAAACATTTTGTGTAGTGTGCCTTCAAAGAGAAGGGTTAATTTCTTTAATTAATTGTTCAACATAGTCACTTTTTTTTTTTTTTTTTGTGTGTGTGTGGTGGTGGTGGTCAGTCAGGTCACAGCTGGTCTTCTTTTACAATTGTCATGATTTTAATGAGAAATGGGAATTATTTCACTTATGTGAGGCTGACAACATTGAAACTATTATCATAAGCACTTACTAGGTGTTTGCTGTAAATGTGTTTGATATTTTACTTGTTCCCCTCTCCCCCAGTTTCAAATATGTTCTAATAATGGCAGCATAATCTACTAGCTGTTTATACTTTTTTACCTTTCATTTGTTGTAAATATTGTACACTTTTTGTGATTCAAGTTATGTAGCCTATATGCTCTGTAAGGTGATTATCTGTATATAGCAAAACGGCCCAGTAATATGATATAGTATCCCATTTAAAAGGTTATTGAGTAACCTTTGCATTAGTTTAAACACTACCAGAAATAAAGCTGAGCCAACTATAAACACTCCATTTTTGTATGTTTTCCAAATTGTACTTATTAATGCTTTTGATACTGTATTATGTGCCAATAGTTTCCCAATCACATAGCAGGCAAAAGATATTTTGTACTTTTTGATCCACTGTAATATTTAATAAAAAAGGCTACTATCTGTTCCCGTTTGTGTTTGATTAATAATTCTGTAAATAGCTCTTATCACAAGGGATTACATATTATCCCAGACGACCTTTCAACCCTTTTATATTGGCTTCTCTTGAGAAAATATCCCCTCCCACTAATGATTAGATTAAAGAACTGGAAGTTCACAGTTTCCTAAGGAGGAAGAGACAGGCATCTTCAAGGTTCCTCCATGGCTGCACTTCTCTCTCGTTAAAGTAGGGCTATGGTCAGAAGGGACTGTAAAAATAGTCCTTCACTGGATAACATTCAGGCTCAGACAATGACTTCCACAATACATTTATTCCATTTGCATTTCAGAATGGGATTTTTCTAACTGCTAGCACTGCAGATTCAGGGTGGCATCTGAAAATCAATCTCTCTTCTTTCTGGCTCAACCAACAATAAAGACTCTGGAGTCAGATGTTAGCTAGGAATTTAGTTGATGACAGTAAACAACCTCTAACTAAAACTCACATTAGTTATATTCCCAGCTGGTTCCAAAAATCATGGTGGCCCTTTAAAAAAACTGCCTTTCAATAAAATATGCCAGTACACTGTTACATTCCCAGCCTGTCTAGCTGGAGAACATCATTTACTTCTGTGTATTTTCAGCATGTATTTACATTGCAGCCATATACCAGACCTCCTCAGCTTTAAGGGCAAATTCACCACAATGCTTAGGGCCATTGCATGGTCCCAATTAATGGTTAAGTGATTCCATGGGCCCTCAGAACTAGAATGCATGTCATCCTATGCATAGACTACACTGAAACCTCCCCCACACCCATAAATTCCCAGCACCAAGCAAAAGTGAGCGTGACCTCATCAAAATTCCCAAAAGCTGACACCACGTTATGTTAGGGCTTCCCTCTCATCGGCTGTACCCTACAGGACGATAGGGTAAAGCTACTGGCCATTATGATGATGACGCATTGCACTCACATGCCATCTTCCAGCTGAGGAGCGCAAAGCACTCTGCAAACACCGAGTTAGTGTATTCACAGTCTGAACAAAATAAGCTCCCACCCAAAGGAACTAGTTCCGTGTACAGCACAGAGAGCGAGAGAATGGTATCTCATCAATCATCAGTACAACAGAACAAATACTGATTACGTTGATAGCACCAGATGAGGCTGCCAGACATAGCTCGTGGTTTAAGGAAAATAACCAAAAACATTTGGGAAATGAGAGACAATACCAGAAAGACTGAGGGTCTAGATAAGGGGTGGGTGTAAATCAGTGCAGTTGCACTTTACTCAAAGGAGCTATCCTGGTAGCTACTAAGTGAGGGACTGTGTTAACAGCTGACATCAATGCGGAGAAATGTTTTAGATAGGCAGCATTTGTATTTTACATATGGGGGGAGCTGGACTGAGCTGCAAAGGCTTTGTCAAAGTGCTCCACATGCCATAAGCCACACAGGGGCATCTGCATTTCCTGGGCTCACGTAAATGCTGCAGTTCAGCCCTATGGCCTGCCTGCAGATTTAAGGCATTCCAGTCCTCCCCAACTCAGGCCTCCTGCACAGAAGGGGTGAATGTCACTATTCTACAGCACCTGCCAAAGTGCTTAAATATTAAGGAATGACACACACACACACACACACACAAAGGATTAGCTATGTAGTTGGAGAAACTGAGGCACAGTGGGAATAATGCCTGGGATCGTCAAAGCTGCCTAAACATATTAGGCATCCAAATCCCATTAACTTCCTTAAGTGCCATTGAAAAATGTCAGTCTAGGTGATTGGCCCCACAGCATATCGTAAATCTGCTGTAGAGCTGGGACCACAATGCAGGCCTCCCCGTCATGTTTTAGGTCGATGCCCATCTACTTCTCTTGGGGAGGCAGAGCAGAATGAGAGCACGGGGTAATTTGACCAGCTACACGTCAAATGTTTAAATGGTATGTATTTGGCTACTGGAGTGCAGTGCCCCCCGCCCCAACTGTGGAGCACAGAGGAATATTTGGGGGGGGGAGGTGGCAGGTGCAGCGGGGCCTGGGCTACCCATGCTCACCCCCACCCCCGATCAGCTCCACCCCAATCCCATTCAATGCCCCTGGCCATCCTTCTCTGGCCCTCCTCAGTCCAGCTCCACCTGTCTGTCACCCTCCCCACACAAACACTCTACACACATCCACACACACACCCAGCCCAACTCAGCCTCTAGCCCTCAGCAATTCCCCCAGCCCCAGTGCTGTGCCCCAGCTCTATCTTCAGCCCAGGCTCTGCTGCTGAGAAATCCTTGGCACTGGAGTAATGGGGCGGGGGTGGGGGAGGTGGGAAGAGAGTCTGTGGATTTGGGAGGGGGACTGGAACAGTTTGCATGCCACAGCTATAGTGTGGCAGGCTGCCCAATGGACCTTAGGTCCCTTTGTCATCTTTTTTAACCCTTTTTAGTCAGTTACATATGGTAAGTTATGCATCAGCGCAAGTAATGGGGGGGGGGTGTCTTTCCACCCCCACCCCGGCCGCCCCAGTGAGTCTATGGACCCATTTCTGTGCAGTGCTGGGCCCTTATAGAAAGGGTTTCAAATGTACTGAAACTATATCACTGGGGTAGCCCATCTGGCCCAAAGTCAGAACGTGTCATGTACTCTATATGGCTGGGATACGAACACCTGCTATGGCAATCTATTATAATACGTTGTTGCTACCGGCCAGGACAGGCACACACCCTGTGCAGGTGTGTTTGGCACTGCTGTTGGTGGTACCTGCGGCATAATACACGGCAGTTTGAATTTCTGCCACTATGGTGCCACTGCAGAGCTGAACCTATTACAACCCCTTTTTAATCAGTCAAATATGCAGGCTTGCTTCAGAAGGCAGAGGGAGCCAACGGGACCCAGGGGTTGGTATCTGCGCATTACTAAAGGCACATCTACGTACAGCGTTGCACTTTTATATCAACGTAGTTAAACCAGTGCAGACGGCTGTGTGGTCAGTCTACGTAATTTAAGGAATAGGTCTAAGCTGAACATTAATAAACCACCCTTCAAATGCCATCAGAGCAGCCATGCAGGGATAGACGCTGCTTAAAGTAACCGGGCACAAGCTTGTGTGCCGCCAAGGCATGCGTTTATACAGGGTTTACAAATTAAATGATGTCGTTTAGTTTGAAAAATTTCTTCGTAAATTACGCAAAACTTATTGATATTTATGTTCAGACTGAAGGCAGCATGTCTAGTCCTTTCAGCAGACTGGGTCACAGGGGACTTCAGCACGGAGCTGGACGCCGCCCACACACTTGTTGCATTATCACGGGCCAGCCCCTTCACCATGCTGTGGCTCAGTTTCCCCAGCTGTAACTAATGGGTAATTGCTTTGTGAATCTAAAAATGGAAGGTGCTATAGAACAGCAAAGGATTATTATTAGGGTGCTTTACTTCTTCTTTTCAGGGTCAGTACTTTTTTGTAGAATGTGCTTAATGTTAGTCTGGATTGCTGTACTGACAGGGTTAAAATTCAGTGGGAGAGTAGAAAAAAAAAGAGCAAGAGGAACTATTCACGATTCCTGCACAATGTTTCAATACTGCCGTTACCAGTGAACGATGACAAAAGCAGGCACTTGTTCTGGTTTGCTCCCTTTTCCACTCGGATTAAGTTGCTGCATTCTGCTGATAGAATAACCCAACTCATCTGAAGTTAAAACTGAGCGTGTCTCCACTGTAACGGTCACTTTGGGACTGTTGGCAGCCTGAATGGGCCCTTGTGGTGCCACCCCTTCGCCTTCAGTGGCAGACAGGAGGCGCTACTGCTAAGGCTGGTTATTCAGCACGAAAAAGTTTTTAAAAGCTGTTTCACACTGCAAGGGCACAGCACCTTTTTTTGCACCTTTATTCAGAGCCAAGTTTTCAGGTGGTTGCTCAGCATTAGCTCCCCATGTGCCTACAGAGGATTGTCTAACTCAAGCACATTTCCCTCAGGACATATGGTCACGGGGTAGCATTTTCAAAAATATCTATATGCTCTAGGCTCATAAGTCCCATTTTCAAATCTAAATGAGGCACTTAGGCCCAGCTCCTTAAAGGTACTGGGGCACGTACCTCTCAGACAGCCTTAAGCACATAAACCTTTGAGCATCTGAGCCATTGGAGCTCAATTCACATTGAATGTCAATGGCGTTAGTTACCTAGCTGCTTTTGAAAATGCCCTTACGCACCTATCTGCATCCTTAGGCACCTAAATGCCTTTTAAAACTAAGGGATTTTTCACATTGAAATCAATCAGACATAGGTTCTTAAGACTCATTTTCGAAAGCGACGTAGGCCCAAAGCCGCAAAGGTGTGTAGCACCTAAATTACTTTTAGGTGCTTTTGAAAATGTTACCATAGCTTTTCAAAAGTGTGGGCCCAAAGTCAGGCTCCTGAATACTTCTTTAGACTGCTAAGTACGTTGGGTTGCTTTTCAAATGTGCTGCTTACACAGCATTAGTGGGAGTTATGGGTACTCAGCACGTTAGCAAATGAGGTCGCCCATATTTAGAACTGGAGCTTACCGCTGGAGCTTGGAGCCTAGGGTTAGACGCTCATTTTTGAAAATCTTGGCCTACAAGTCTAACTGCCCTGGCCCGTGGTTGCCTGACCCAGTTAGGGACATCCATGTTGCAACAGGATTTTCCAGTTAATGCAGACATGACAGCACAGTGTGACTAGCTAGGGACTTTGTCTATGTACTCTAAATAATTCCGTTTCATCTACTAAACGCTCTGTATGTGGCTTTATCAGACTGCAAACGCCATTACGAATGTGGGTTTGTTTGCCTTTTCTCTTGTACTTTTGCCTCCATAGATTGGCACAAGGCTAGCAAGTGTTGTTAAATATTGGTGGTGGGCATCTATTCAAACACGAACACCCAAGCCAGAAAGCGGGCACCTACTCCGAAGAACTGGTTTATCAGGGGAGAGGTCACCTGGCACTCAAGTCATCTGGTCGGGATCTGTGCTCAGCTGTTGAGGCTGATCAGGAGGTCACATGGCAGAGGAGACTGGAAGGTTATAACAAGGCTCTGCATGTTTAGCCATGTTCATCAGAGAGAAGCTGGGGGCGGGGGGCAGGGAAGTATGCTGTCTACCTAATCACAGATAACACACAGAGAAGGGTTGAGCTAGAGTGAGGAGCATTTCATTCAGGGAGGTGGTTGTTTTCTAAATGATCTGGGCTTTCTGCTTAGTACCTTACATAAAGAATAATTGTGTTAGACACCTTTATTATTGTCTATTCAGTGCATCAATGACCAGCACACACTGATATCCCCCACAGCCTGGCACTGGGGAAGTTTCCAGAGGCATGCACGCTCTGCCACGCACTGGTCCTGAAGCGTTCTACCCCAGGAACCAGCACCACCACCATGCCAGGTATGGGATGAGATCCTGGAATAGGAGGGTCTTATACCACTAGCTGCAGTTTCCAGCATAGGCCTAAGTACTGCCTGGGATAGCATCAGAGTCTATTTCTGAGAGCTCTGAAAGCTTCCTTTTTAACACAGTGTCTGGTAGTTTGTGCCTATCATCATTGCAATAGTATCCAAAAAATGTTTGAGAACGCTACTGGCAAGAGCATGCTATGCCCAATCATTTAATCACATGCAATCTTTGTTGTCCCTTTAGTTACTTTAAGAAACTACTAGCTAATTCCCAGTGTTTCTTAGAGTGTGAGGAGCCACAAGCTTCTTTCAGGGAAGCCTCAAGCAAGCAAAATGCAAAGAAAGGAAAAGAGTAAATGAAAAGGTGAGTTCTTAAAAATTTCCTTTGTTGAAGGCAGTACTGGCAATTTCCCAGGAAAAACTAGTTTAGGACACAGGGCATTGGTAAATACCAGCTTAAACCTGGTTTAAACTGGGAAAAGTAATCATCAGTGTCCAGCAATTACAGCAAGCATAGAATAAATCTTTTCAAACTTCGGATATATCCATTCAGAACTGAGGAACAGCCTTGATCTATCCACTACATCAGAGTTGGTCTTCTGCTACAGAATGCTGCATGGCCAGATGGACCTGGACTAGTCGTCTAATGCCACATGCTTCTATTGCTTAATGCTTCAAGCCTACAGCTTTGCATTATTGTCATTTTCCTATAATCAAATGTTTTCAACTTTTGTTTACATAATATTGAACACTGAAATATGAGTCATGACTTGTATAACTTCCTTGAGAAAATAGTGCACCAAAATGTATGTAGACATTCTGATCTTCAGTATTATAACTACATATACCCATATTATGCCCACTGCAAATTCCAGGCCATCCCTGGCTGAAGGCCCTTTTCTGCCCCTTTCCATGCTCCACTTTTAACTTTGCATAGTGGGGAGGGACTGAGAACCTCTACAGTGTTGGGGGAGAGCTCTTAGACAGCTTTTGGGAAACTCAATCAGATGTGTCAAAGAAGGGGATGTTGCGGGGAAGAGACACTACCAGCACTTGTAGTATGAGCCAGCCAGTGTGACTATGTGTAGCCTTGATATTGTCCCTCTGCTCTGAAGAGCACCTTAGGTGCTGAATTTTTAAGAATGAGGATGCTACCCAATAGACGAGAACAAACTCTCCCTACTATTTTCTAATATATTCTTGAGTCTGTGATTATGTAGATCCACTGAGGCTGAAGAATCTGCTGCAGATAGGGTGACCAGACAGCAAGTGTGAAAAATCGGGATGGGGGTGAGGGGTAATAGGAGTCTATATAAGAAAAAGTCCCCAAAATCGGGACTGTCCCTATAAAATCGGGACATCTGGTCACCCTAGCTGGAGAGTAGCTTTGCTCCCCTTCTGTAGCTGAGAGGCAAAGATACCTTCCCACACGCCTTAGAGCTGGCTCAGAATGAATCCCAGTGAAAATTAGGTCTATTATATCATAATACCTAACTTTTATATGCATCCCCTAGTGCTTGTTTTCTCCTAGCTCTGTTTATCCTGCATTCATGGACGTGTTTTTCATTTAAAAAATGTTACATACTCCATCTAGTGTTTTACCTGAGGAATGAGACTTTGAAATGTGATGGGCAAGCCCCTGTATGGGGAGCTTAATGCCATTTTAAGCAGTGTCCCCTGGATATTTTTTTTGGGGGGGGGGCTGAATAATTTGACCCTTCTTTTTTGCATATAAAAGTACAGGGCCTGTAACTGCTTTGGCTGATTATCTTTTTATAGACATCTTGGAAAAGAATTAGCCACTTCAGAAGTTAATTGGAAATTAACTAAAACACTCCTCCCTGCAGTAAAGTTTTTTAAAACTGGTTCAAAAGAACAAGAACAATCCCAGACTGCGCTCAGGATCAGGCCTATTGTGCTAAGTGCTGTACAGACACACCAAAAGATGGTCCCTGTCGCAAATAGCTTACAATCTAGTCAAACTACACTAAAACAGAGCTGCAGTAACAGGCTGTGCATTTGCCACTTAGCTATCAAAAGCATTTCATCCAGCTGAGCTGAAGTGCCTTTTAAACAAGCTGCCTGGCCACTGTGAAGGCTGAAGTCCTCTGTCTGCCATCTCCACCTGATGCATCTCCTGGAGATTATCAAATGGGAGTCCCACTGTAGCAAACCATGGGCTGTTTCTTAGCTGCAGAAGCCAGAGAAGGGCTAGTACTCCAGCCCTGTGACACCTCAGCAGTAGTGCACTTCCCATCAGCTCTCCCAACTAGCCCATGCTGCAGGTTCTCTTCAGGCACTTGGCTGCAGCAACACCCATGAGATGTGTTCTTCCACATAATGCCCAATCTCCTATGGTCTCACAAACATAGGGCCTATGGGAGGGATGCCCCTGACAAGCCTCATGAGACTCCTTGGTAGATAGCTTAGAGACTAACCAATTTATTTGAGCATAAGCTTTCGTGAGCTACAGCTCACTTCATCGGATGAATCCTTCATGCATCCGATGAAGTGAGCTGTAGCTCACGAAAGCTTATGCTCAAATAAATTGGTTAGTCTCTAAGGTGCCACAAGTACTCCTTTTCTTTTTGCGAATACAGACTAACACGGCTGTTACTCTGAAACTTGGTAGCTAGATGCACCTTCCCTTACCATGTGCACCTGGTGGTAATGGGATCCCCTCCAAAGGGTCTTAAGAAGCCCAGGAAGTTCAGCTTGAAGACTTCACATTGGGCTGGCAGTGTGGTCCAGATAATAGGGCACTAGACTGGGAGTCAAGAGACCTGTCTCTGCTGATGACGTTGCTATATGACTTTGGCCAAGTCACCTCACCTCTGTGCTTCGGTTTCCCCATCTATGGAATGGTGATGATACTTAATCTCCAGTGTAGACTCTCAGATCTATGGGTGAAAAGTACATAAGAGGTAGGTGACGATACAACAAATAATAACAACAGTATTTAGAGCTAAAAAATTAACTAAGCAACCGCCAAACCAACTTTGTTTTTCTCACACAGAGAAAATAAGAAAAATATAACATTTGTTATCCATCCATAACTGTTTCATTTTATCAATGACTGCAAACCTAGAATACCTTCCTCTTAATCACACAGCAGCTGGGCTGCTTTCCAGCTGCCTTTATGGCCATATACACAAGAATTTTACAAATCCTTGATTAGACAATTAGCAGACTCAAGGCAATCATTCCTCTGTCTTTACAAAGGGTCCCATCCTGCAAGGTACTGCCAGCTCTCCGATCCTTGCACCCGTGTGCAGTGCTCAGGGTCTGATTGCACATGCCAACCAGCTACCAGAGTGCCCTTAGATGCTGCCTTAGCATGGGTCCCCAGGCATATCTCATCCACCCACAGCCTGAAGTCTGAGCACTAGCTTGAAAAAAGCAAAAGTCCATGCGGTGACAAATCACACGTGGCATCAGAGACGTCGATGTATGAAACAAATGATGATATTCTGTGGTGCACATCTGAGAATGTGTGGAAAGGGAAGATGCTAGGCTCTCTGTGGGGCTCAGCTACTTGGGTGCCTTTTTGGAAAAGTGCAGATGTTATTCTGCTTTTCTAAGGTTTACATAAAACTAATGTTCTTAAAGTAATATCCCCTCAGACCACTTATATGACCCTGCAAAATTAACAGCATTTTATGTTGGAATTTATATAGGGCCTTATAAATACTAATGAATTAATCCTCCCTATAAGGTGGAGGGAGATCACTATCTCTATTTACAGATAGGGAAACTGAGGCTAAGAGGTGCACTGACTGGCCCCCGTTCACTCAGCAAATCACTGGCAAACCTGAGATGAGAACTCAGGACCTTCTGACTGATGTTCATTTCTCCACTGCCTCCAGTCCTCTGACTCATGGAGCACCCCTCTGGGAGAATTTTTGGAAATTGTTCCCACTTTTCTTTGAAATTCCTCAAATATCACAGAAGGCAGCGAGGCTTCTGTGACTAAACTAAGTCACTTGGCAGTGATGGTCTGAAACTAATCCCACCCATCAAATGCTTTTTGTACTGATATTTATACAGTGAAACCTGATGTCTGGTATCAAGTCAATAAAAGGGATGATGTTCGGTAATTTCAGTGCCAAATTTACTCTGTCTTAAAATAGCGAGGTTGGGAATTCGAAATATTTTTTATTACTCTATCCCCGTGAGATGGAAAAGCAAACAATACCACCTATTTATTTAGGGCCTCCAGTGTTTAGTGCTCTGCTGCCACAGCAATAATGAAGAGTGATTAACAAATCTATTCCCAGAGAAGCATGGACACTAATGTTGCTAGTGCATCAGTAAGAATGTAAATTGAACCGAGTGAGGATGAGCTGAGCTCCGTAAATAACACAAGAAGGGAAACGATCAAAGTTTGCAACTGGGAGAAGAGGCCACAGGTGGAAGGAAGTGAAATCTTGTTTTTATTTTCCTACATGAATATGAAAAAAGGAGAATTAAAAGAAATCAAAGTCAGCATAGCTCCAACAGAGCTGCATCGCCTTTACATCATCTGAGGATCTTGCCCTAAAACTATACCAAACCTTCTTGGCTGTGTAAGGAAAGTAAGCTGTGTTGAAGGAACAATTTAGCTTAAACATTTCTTTTGGCTGAGAACGCATATCAATTGTGTATTTCAGACTCTGACGCAAAGAGAGAAGGCCTGTTTGGAACCCATACTGATACACCACTCAGAAAGGAAACCACAAAGCTACATTAACCCTTCACAGGACTGATATTAGGCCCAGCCACTGCCACCTACTTAATCAACTTTCTTCTTACTGGGCCTCTTTATATCTTCACTCTCCTTCTGTGGACAACAGACAGATTCTTCTCCTCTTTGAGTTCCTTGTGTCTCCTTCCAGCTCTCTCTACCACGAGCACTTTCCCTTCCCACTTCTCTGTGTAAGCCTCCCGAGTCCCACCAAGTCACGCCTTTCCAGTGCTGTCACCTTCCCCATTCCTGTGCCTTTTCCTCACCTGGTCTCTCTTGCTGCTGCCTTTTACCATAGCATCTGAGCACCACTCAGTCTCTAATGTGGTCAGTCTCTCCACTCCATAAGTACCATTATCCCCATTTGGGGATGGAGAACTGAGGCACAAGGAGTAAGAATATCACAGGTATTCAGGCAGCTAACAACCAGATTTGCAGGTACCCAAATACCTTTAGAAGTCTGGGATGAAGTAACTTGGAACTCCGTGGTGGAGTTTGGAATGGAACCTATTACTTCTGAGCCCCAGTCTCGTGCCCGGACCATCCTTCCACTCTGCTTTCCACACCCAATACTTGGTGGAAAAACACTTACAAAGTTACCCATTCCTTTTTCCTCTTTGCTCGTTCCTCATCGGGATAAGAAAACTAGTCAACTTTGTTATGGTTAGTACATGAAAGGGTCTGGCAGCTGAAATAACTTGGCAGCTAATTAGAACTCTAGTAAACACGCAAACACAATGAATTTCAGTGACGTTTAGCACTCTAGAAACATTAATGAGACACTGTGAGGCACAGCAGCCAGCATTACAGCAGTGTTCCTGTACTGTAGATGGGGAAACTGAGGCACGGGTGCGTAAGGTGACTTGCCTAAAGTCACATGGAAATGAGATGAGAACAATGGAGTTCCTGTCTCTTGTCATAGATCTTATTCCACTGGACGATACCGCCTCAAGCATTCTTAGACATACAAGCATGAGGGAGGGGGGAAATCAATGTGAGTAAATTGGGAATGGACATTGTTTGTAGAGTGAAGCATTATTTATTACAAACACAGTGGTGTAAGGAAAAACAATCAAGTACTTGACAGCGCCATTTTGGAGTACAACCCACCAATGAATGAGCAGTTCATTAAAGCAAGAGGCTTTGCACCATTAACAAGGATGCACCAGAGTCGGTAACAGTCTGTTACACACCAGATTAGTGCTTAGATTGTTGTTCCTCCTACAGGCAGGAAGGCTCTTACCAACTGCAGTAGCTGAATTGTGTGGGAAGATGTCTTTTGTCTGCAGCGCAGTGCTCCATCAGCTCAGACTTGCAGTTTTGTTACCTTGTGTTAACCCCCACCAAATCCCACTCCTTCCCTTCTGGCCAACTAGTTTGTCTCACCAGTTCTAAATGCTCCAGGGCAGGGACTTCCACTTGCTATTTATCTGTACAGCACCTAGCAAAATGGGGACCTGACCCGATTACGGGCTCTAGGGGCTCTCACAATATTTAACTATAAGAAGTTATCCCTGGGCATGGAGAATTTTGGCCACCATAAACCTCCCCAGCTGCTGCTCCCTGCACGTAGAGGAGAGCACAGTGTTCCTTCTTCTTCACCTCTGTACACCAGCCCAACTGTGGTCTACACAGCCTTTCATGCCTGAACATGGATTCTTCCTCCTCCCCCTGTCCTAGGGCTGGAGCAAGCACCCTTCCACATCTATCTCTTCTCAGAGGGTAGGAGGGAACACCCTCCACCAGTAGAGATCTCTGGCAAGGGGTTACAAGAACACGTTTTGCCCCCAGCTATTTCTGGTCACAGGGACAGAAAATAAATAAGTGAATTAATGTGTTGCTTGCAACTCTCATAGCAGGAGTAGCGCAGCTCTGAAGGCTGATCCTACCCCACTGGCGTAAGCAGGAGTCCTGCCGTTGACTTCGCTAGGGGCAAGATTCAGCTGCTCCTTGCTCTGTGCGTGCAGCAGCTCTAGCATGGGGAAGGGGGTGCTCAGCACTAGCGCCACTGTAATAAGATGAAATCAGCAGCCTGGCCCCTATAACCGTATGGGGTGACAGACAGTACACACTGATTACAGGTTTGGGGGCTTCTTTGGCTTGCAGAAAAGCTGCTTTTTCAAATGTCCGCAGAGCTGTAAAATGAGAAATAAAGCCATTTGTTTCTAATTATAGTTGGCAGGCACTCACACGCACACAGCTGAGGACTACAGCAGGCAATATTTTGCTTGTGATAAAACACTTGACCTCGTAAGCAAGAGGCAAGGGTTTCAATACACCCTTTCCTCCCATTCCAAGTGGACAAGGAACAAACAGCACAAAAAGATTTTGCTTAGATTTACAAAATGGCTGGTTACAAAACCAGAGACAGAATATTTAGTGGATGACTTAGGCTTGCCTAGGGCTGGCCAAACAAGGCCAACGCCTTGTTTTAAAATGTACAGTACTGTATGTATTCTGGTCCAATACAAACAAAACAAAAGACCCATACGGTCTACTGAATTCACAATGGCACATATGACTGAGACCCAGTCATTATCTAGAAAACCAAAATACCTTCCAGTAGTGACTGGAAGTCCTTACCACCTCCTTGCCTATGTGAAATGAGTTGGATGTTCAATTCAGTTCACAAGGGACAGGTATCATCAAAATCAATACTTTTCTTGCTTAATGCATTTAACAAAAAATTCTACAAACACCAGGGCCCAGATACTCAGATGGTCTAAATTGGCATGGCCTCTTTGAGGTCAATGATACTGGATACACAGAGGTCTTTGTGATCAATGATCCTTTGTCAATTTGTACCTGCTGAGGGTCTGGTCCCAAATTAAAGCTAGGTTTC
Organism: Eretmochelys imbricata; assembly: GCF_965152235.1. Classification (NCBI taxonomy): domain Eukaryota; kingdom Metazoa; phylum Chordata; order Testudines; family Cheloniidae; genus Eretmochelys; species Eretmochelys imbricata. Next base: position 77,766,014 of record NC_135578.1, read on the forward strand.
AGAGTAGCAGCCGTGTTAGTCTGTATTCGCAAAAAGAAAAGGCGTACTTGTGGCACCTTAGAGACTAACAAATTTATTTGAGCATAAGCTTTCGTGAGCTACCGCTCACTTCTCTAAGGTGCCACAAGTACTCCTTAAATTAAAGCTAGTTAAGCCAATTGACAATATGCCAAATTTCAGATCAGTTTTAAATTAAACAAATAAGCAAGTCTCCTACCACCAAAGAAAGTAGCCTAAAGAAACACTGTTGGTGCAAATCATCTGTTTCCACTGGTAGTTCTGAATTTAGAGGAAAATATTTTTCATTATGAAGAACATTTTGTTCTAGTTAAATGTAGATAGATAGATAGATAGATAGCAGGGCTGTCAAGCGATTAAAAAACTAAATCGTGATTAATCACAGAATTAAAAAAACTAATCGTGATTAATCGCCCTGTTAGACAATAATAGAATACCATTTCTTTAAACATTTTTGGATGTTTTCTACATTTTCAAATATATTATTTCAACTACAACACGGAATACAAAGTGTACAGCTCTCACTTTATGTTTATTTTTATTACAAATATTTGCACTGTAAAACACAAAAGAAATAGTATTTTTCAATTCACCTAATACAAGTATTATAGTGCAATCTCTTTATCATGAAAGTTGAACCTACAAATGTAGAATTATGTATAAAAAAAAGCATTCAAAAATAAAACAGTAAAAAACTTTAGACGCTACAAGTCCACTCAGTCCTATTGCTTGTTCAGCCAATCGCTCAGACAAACAAGGTTGTTTACATTTGCAGGAGATAATGCTGCCCGCTTCTTGTTCACAGTGTCACCTGCAAGTGAGAACAGGTGTTCTCATGGCACTGTTGTAGCTGGCGTCGCAAGATATTTACATGCCAGATGCGCTAAAGATTAATATGGCCATTCATGCTTCAACCACCATTCCAGAAAACATGCATCCATGCTGATGACCTGTTCTGCTCAATAACAGTCCAAAGCAGTGCAGACCGATGCATGTTCATTTTCATCATCTGAGTCAGATGCCATCAGCAGAAGGTTGATTTTCTTTTTTGGTGGTTCGTGTTCTGTAGTTTCCACATCAGAGGGTTGCTTCTTTTAAGACTTCTCCACACCTCATCCATCTCAGATTTTGGAAGGCACTTCGGATTCTTAAATCTTGGATTGAGTGCTGTAGCTATCTTTAGAAATTTCACATTGGTACCTTCTTTGTGTTTTGTCAAATCTGCAGCGAAAGTGTTCTTAAAATGAACAACATGTGCTGAGTCATCATCTGAGACTGCTACAACATGAAATATATGGCAGAATGCAGGTAAAATAGAGCCAGATACATACAATTCTCCCCCAAGGTGTTCAGTCAGAAATTTAATTAATGCATTCTTTTTTAATGTGCATCATCAGAATGGAAGCATGTCCTCTGGAATGGGGCCAAAGCATGAAGGGGCATATGAATATTTAGCATATCTGGCATGTAAATACCTTGCAATGCCGGCTACAAAAGTCCCATGCGAACATCTGTTCTCACTTTCTGATGGCATTGTAAATAAGAAGTGAGCAGCATTATCTCCCGTAAATGCAAACAAACTAGTTTGTCGCTAAGCGATTGTCTGAAAAAGAAGTAGGACTGAGTGGACTTACAGGGTCTAAAGTTTTACATTGTGTTGTTTTTGAGTGCAGTTATGTAACAAAAAAAATCTACATTTGCACTTTCACAATACAGAGATTGCACTACAGTACTTGTATGAGGTGAATTGAAAAATACTATTTCTTTTTTGTCATTTTTACAGTGCAAATATTTGTAATCAAAAATAATAATATAAAGTGGGCCGAGTAGACTTTGTATTCTGTGTTGTAATTGAAACCAATACATTTGAAAATGTAGAAAACATCCAAAAATATTTAATACATTTCAAATGGCATTGTATTGGTTAACAGTGCAATTCATTTTTTTGAGTTAATCGCAAGTTAACTGTGATTAATCAACAGCCCTAACGGATAGATACTCCATCTGCATTAGGCCTGAGTAATTGGACTATGTACAGCAGTAGAGGGAATACAGAGCTGTTGGACAAGTAAAATGCAGCTCCCCCAAATGAATGCCATTGAATGGGCTGCTGTGCAGCATGCCCTGCAGCTATGATGGAAGAACAGCCTCTGTTCTCTCCACCCTAGTGGCAGCATTGGAGCTGCTAGACCTTGTCTACCCTCATAATGGCCTTCTGAGCTGGCCTATCCGGGGCTTGTATGGGGGCCCTCCCCGCTGCACAGAATGAGTCCACAGACACCTCTTTTTGGCTGCTCTGTCTGCAGTCCCCTCAATGCAGCAGGTGAATGTGGCAGACTTGCTTTAGATCTTGTGACGGGTGGCTAAAGATATTTTCCTTTCACTCAGGCATATGGAAAATCAGGATTTCAGGCAGAGTCCCATCTTCAGTTGGCGTACACTGGGGTAGCCACACTGCAGTCAATGCGGTTAGGCTGATATATACAGGATGTAGATCAGGCCCTTAATTCAGTGGAATTGTGCAAGTCTACCACTGACTTTGCCCAGCCACAAGGTCAGCCCAAAGATGAGGCTAATCATATCAAAGCTATGTTTTGCAAAGTCAAGAGGTTAACCTGGCAGCCCCAACAGGGTTTGGCACCCATAAGCCCTTTTCCTCCTCGAGCCTGTGATTAGTGACCCAAAACCAGCTCCTTTAAAACAAAGTATTATTAATTTCCTCACCTGATGGCACATAGCACTCAGAACAAAACAACAGGCCGATATGCATATTTCCCCTGACCTAAATCTTAATCTTCCCTTGCAAGCTCTGGTGAGTTCTAGTTAGCCGAATTACCTCCACCTCTGAATTGCGAGAGAGCACCTGCTTTGCTGCAGCATGCTCTCTGGGTCTCCTTCCATCCCTGCCAGTGCACATTTACGCTCCCTGGGTAGCCCCCAGCAACTCACTCAACCATCACCCACTTCTTCCCGAGACCAACATCACTTTAGGTTTTAATATCTCCTTTGATCCTGGGCTCAGGGACAGGAAGAGCAAACCTTGCTCTACTAGTTGAAGCCAAGTAGGAATTATTCCCCAATCAATAGCTTCCCCGTTGTTTCTTCAAGGACCCCTATGGACTACACTTTATCCTTGCCAGTTTCACTTCCTGTTTGTCCCCCCTCCCCACAGCCTCCTTTTGATTTAATTCTATGCAGGCAGGCAGGATAATTTCACAGGTAAACTGAAGTGCATTGGGTATCAGTGTTCTGAAGCTTTCCCATGACAGTTCAGCTGCCCTTGCTATTTAGAGGCATTTCTCTCAGGCTAGACCTATTGCTCTTGATCTCTCCTGTAACCACATGTCCCACAAATTATACGGTCTCTAATTAGAAATCTTTGATGTCTCCAAAGTTACCAGAATTCTCAGCTCTAATTTATCTATTCCCTCTTCTTTTTCTTCATTTTGGGGAAAACTAACAGCAGCTCTCTGCAGTCTCTTTCTGTCTGGGGGTCACTATACTCCAACACCTTTGTCAGCTGTTCCAGTGCTTCAGGCACTATTCCTGACAACAGTGTCTCTATCACTCATCCTTTTCCCACAATGTGATAGTAAAAAAGCTTTACCTTCATTTTTTTCATCTTGATCTCCATGATCAGCTCTGTATACAGAATCAATGCTTGCTTCCACCTCCTCCATGCTTGTGCAAGGTTTGTGTGTGTCTGGAAATCCACTATTGGCATTACTAGTGGTGTGATTCCTTCCATGCTGCCTGTTTGCTCTCTTTCTAGGTGTTGCTTTGTTTTCCTGATGACCATCCTCTCCTTGCTGTGGCTTTCACTAGATTGACCAGTGCCACCATGTTTCTTGTACCACTTGCTGGGTAACACCATGAGGACACCATGTTTCTAAAACTAAACTGGTTCTTTAGTAAGAGACATATTTACAGAGGTGCTGGAACTGCAGCTAGCTTTCAAGCCACTTGCAAACAGACTTCCTCCTGGTGCCTGTGCCTCCTCCAAACTCTTCCCTCTTGCCACCTGTGTTCCTGCTTCCGAGTTCAATGCAGGTTGCAATAGAGCAGAAGTGAAAGAAATTTGTGCTGATTTGCACACTGCTTACTTTTCCTGAATGCAGGGAAATATTTTTCTGCACAGATCATTTAAAATAAACAGTGCCATGATAACAAGATGACATTCAGAGCAGGAACAACTTGAGGCTGAGATTCACCACTGTGCTGTGGACCAGCACAAGATCTATGTATCATTTGTGGCCCAGATATGCTTCATTTTGAGAATTTAAGTGACGCTTAGGCCTTCTGCCAGCTTTCTGCACTAGATGGATTTCCCCAGGGCATCTCGCCAGCGCGTACTGTATTCACTTCTGTGCCACCCTTTGGGGCTGATATAAGTGCAGCAAGATTGGTTATTACAGTCACTGTATAAAGATTCCTTTTCTAGCAAGGAAGCCAGTCAGTGCTTTTCAAGGCATCAAGAGGCATTTATGAGCACTCACCTCGCCTGAACCATGCACTGTCTATGATGTAATACAGTGGTTCTCAGCCTTTTGCTTTCCGAGGCCCCACAACGTGCTATAAAAATTCCACGGCCCAGCTGGGCCAAAACTGTTTTTCTGCATATAAAAGCAAGGGCTGGCGTTAAGCGGTAGCAAGCAGGGCAATTGCCTGGGGCCCCACACCACAGGGGACCCTACAAAGCTAAGTTGCTCAGGCTTCAACTTCATCCCCGGGTGGTAGGGTTCAGGGCCCCAGGCTGCAGTCCTGTATGGGGGCGCTTCGGCTTTCTTTCCTGGCCTGTAGCGAGTCTAACGCCAGCCATGCCTGGAGGATCACCTGAAACCTGCTTGCTGCCCCCCGTCCCGACCCCACTGGGTGCCCTGTACCTCTGGTTGAAAACCACTGATGTAATACATGTAATAGTAAGGTCCCAGCGCTGAAGAAGTCACAATTTAATTGATAGAGATATTACAATGAATAAGGGCAAAGTGTGTGTCTGGGGGAAGGGGGAATTAATGAGGTGACAAAATAATGTGTGTAGGGAAGAATTATTGGAAAGCTGTTTGTGAGAGAGAGAGAGAGAGAGAGAGAGCATATGCGCGCACGGGCTGATTTTAGGCTGCCATCACTTCACCACAGCAAATACCAAGCCCAGCCCCCCTCCCGGCCCTCTGCACCGCCCGCCTCCCCCAGATCACAGAGGAGAAGGTACCGCCAGGGCTAGGGGCTGCAGCCTTTCCCCCTCACTCACCACAGCTGTGCCTGGTTTCCGCACCAAACCCAATCTGGATCTTGCCAAAATTATCCATGGCCATCACCACATGGGGCAGCCAGGGGCACGGGGCGAGGTTCTGCCAGCCAGACATGCAGTGGGGGTAGGGAGGGCACAGATTGGTGGCGGTGGCAACAGTAGCTCCAGGGGGAGGGGAGAAAAGGTACAGGAGGGATACAGCAGGCACTGGGAGCTGCTGTTCCTGTACACCCCAGGGAGGCATCATGGTGGCAGCAGCTGCTCACTCACATGTGGGTCACTTCTGGGTTTATATCCAACACCAAGATGTCCGCTGTCTTTCTCCCTGACCTACTGGATATGTATCATAGCCAAGGGAAGCCCCGCTTTGCCCTGGCCAGGGGGGCTCTGGTTCCAAGGGTGTGTATGCTTGTGACTTCGACTGGCCAGCAAAGGAGGATTTGGTCCAGGTGGGCATGTGCCTGTGTCTGCTTATTTGAAAGGCCACCAGGTGGCAACAAAGGGACATGGATTGTCTGAATTGCCCAGATTTGGCCACAAGAAACAGTTTGTAGCCCCAATAGTCGCATGTTGCCAAGGGCCTTTCAAAAGCAGCCCAGTGAGGGGGAAATTGCCAAGGTTTTAATTTAATTCTTGGATCTTTGCTTGGTTTTGGTCAGCCACTGGGAGTGCCACAATGGAACTGGGTGGTGGAAAACTAAGCCAAATGCAGTGAATTTTCAGAGGGAACATGAAGGAGGTAAATGAGTGGCTAAGTGCCCTATGAGAGGTTGGGCTGTTCTAGGTCTCGGAGGCGGAGTGAAAAAGGGACAATCATGAACAGGAGGCAACAAAGGAAGAATGAAGGCCTGTGAAACTAGCAGAGCAAAGGAGGAACCTTAGGAGACAAAAGATGGGATATAGGCAGATGTATCAACAAGCTTGCCAAAGCTGGTTAATGTGATAGAATGTGTTCATGAGAGCTGTCGGTATTTCTTTTACCCTGCCGTGAGTTGCTCAGTGGTATAGGAATGTAAAATCAGCCCAATGCATTTTTTAAAATATAGATCAAATTTGCCTTACACTGATTGCTGAATCACTCATTCAAATCATTATACTAACTTAATGCATAAGAAGATAGGGTTATTACGTGACCTCATTTACATGTACTATAGAGTTCGTTCAACTTTTAGCTCCAATGTTTGCTATTTTGGTTGCGTTAATGAAAGCACAAGAATGTGTTTCAATCACATACTATTCAGCTGGCAGCTAACCAAAGGAAATAGTAATGCTCTTGATGGCACTTTTTAAAATAGCAGAGAAACCATCTCAGACAGAAATTAACTACCCTGCAAGATTCTGTGGTCCATAACATTCTTCCCCAGGCTCCAAGACTTTAAAGTAAGATGAAAGTAATACTTTCCATAAAAAGTAGTTAAACTAGCATACAAATTTTTCTAGTTGTAATTTTGAGTGTTGTACCAAAACAGAATAGTTATATAAGCATTAAATTATACATTAAAGAAGGCTGATAGACACCAAATTATAGAGCTACAGTAGAAGAGTTCAGATACATAGATAAAAACAGCTATTAACATTTTTTGTTAAAGATTACCTGCAAAGTGGGAAAAATTCTGTGTGCCATTTTTTCATTCCATCTGATGTATATAGTTAAACCTTCTCTTCCTTTCATCCCTTCTCCCCACCCCCCAAAAATATATATATGGAGAACAGCTGGAGATGCTGCTTGATTTTTACTTTAATTGCAAGTATCAAGTCTTGTCTTCTCTGTTTTTGCTGCAGACTTTAGAAGGTCTTTCCTTAGAAGACCAGAAGAGCGGAGCGGAAATTGTCAGTCCTCAGCTAAGAGGGTGGTGAGTTGAATCTTTCATTAGAAATGTTTTTCTCTCAACAGTTTGTTAGGTGTTTGAGGTAAACCAGTAAATAAAACCAAAACAAGATTTGCAATTATCCTGCATAAATATTGTTTCTCTTCTGAATTGCTCAGGTTTTATTCCCTTGTTGATGTCATCATCTTACTTATTTTCCAGACATCTACAGTCTTGGAGGAAAAGCAGCCTAGACAAGATTTGCATTTCTAATGTAAAAAACAATCACTACTGAGTGGCAAATGTTGATATTTTTAAATGGTGCCTATGGTACGTTTCCAAGACTATATATAGCCAGTAGTTGCACAGCTACCTTTAGGGATACATTACCAGCAAGGAAGTGAGAACAATACTATACAATATGGCAGAATGTGAGTCATTTTAATCCTTAGAGCAGTGAGAACAACTATATATGTCCCCATGTTCTAGTCCTTCTGCTGCCCAGCAAGAGGGCGACCTCTATGCCCATTCCTGCTCCCTCCCTCAGATCAGTGGAGATCTCCATATAGAGAGCTTAAACCATTTCAGCTTCCAGCAGCAAATGCATTGGAAAAGCTTTGGCGAGTCAGCCATGAATCCTTAGCTGGCTGCACTCTATTATCTCCTGCTTAGTTTTCATCCCCAGCAATAGCCAGGAAGGTAACAGACTCTGATCCAGAGCCCGTTGAAAACAATGGGAGTCTCTCCACGGACTGTGATAGACTTTGGATCAGGCCTGCGATGAGGTAGTTAGTGCTCTCCACCCATAGTTGCAGAGTAGTTTGAAGAAGACGACATAGCACACACCTATCTCAGCATGGGATGGAACAAGTGAAAGTAATCCAAAAAGATCTGCCAGAGTTGAAAGTTGAAGACTGGGGATCACACCTTTGAATGGCAGTTGTCAGTCAATGGCACTCATGCTGTAGATCTGCAGCAGGCCTGTATGACTTAACACACACATTTAAAAAACACAACATTTTAAAAGCTGTACTGTAATATGTAAGAATCTCCTGTTCTTCTGTGAAGCTTCTGTGAATCCAATGCCACTGACTTCAATGGGTGCTATAGGAGGTCAGCACCTTGTGCTGGTGCTCATCACCCTGCACAGAAGGTCCTGAGTGTGAAAGACATCAACAGGTTTTTTAAATGTGCTGCACAGATTTCTTGGGAAGCAAAGTGTATTTTGGTTTTAAATGCAGAAGAGTATTTCCCCAAGATTCGAGATCTAAAACTGTATTTTTTTTCTCTTCTATAAGCATCTGTTCCACAGCAGTGTTACTTTTCACAGACTGAGATGTCATTAGTGCATGTTCATCTGTACCGAAGTGTTTAGCCACTAGAGATGGAAGTAGAAATGGAGCGATGTGTTTTCTAACCCTTCTGAAATGTTTATATGACTTTCCAAGCATCTGGTTGTTCTCCAATGTAAAGCATGTCACTCTTTCAGCAATTATTTTTTAAAAAAGGCATATTAACATCCCCAAAATTCAAGTGAAGAACTACGACCATATGTCTCAGCTCAGCTGATGGTGGACACGAACAGTTCCGTTCATTATCTGCACAGTAAAATGAACATGGCCAAAAGTTTCAGGTGTGCATCTCAACTTCTCCAAAATCCAGGAATAGCCAGATGCAGGATTTTTGTTTAGAGCACTACAAAGATGATTGCTTAGAATTAAGTTGGTATCAAGACCTGAACTGGATTTAGGGGTTTTGTTCTAGCTGATCTCCATGGGCCTTCTGAGGTCTCATTTGTAGATTAGAGGTATACATTTTCAAAAGTGGTTCATGATTTTGGATGCCTCTGTTTTTGGGAGGCCAATCTCAGACAGCTGAGAGGGTTCTGTTTTTCCAAGGGTGGGTACTCAGCAACTTCTGAAAATCAGGCTGCTTTAAGATACCTTAACGCTGGACATCGCAAAAATGAGGCAAGTGATCATCGTTTGCTTTTGTAGTTCCCCCTTAACCTAGCACTAAACTCACATGAGTTTAAACTCTGGGAAGTTAATCTGGAGGATAGATAAAGCTACAGAAATGGCAGGGCTTTTGATTTTCAGAGAGCGGGGAAGGACTCATTCTGGTTTTGGGTTTAAAGTCAATAGCTGGGGAGGTTTGTGCCTGGGATCTACAGTTCCAAATAACCAAAGATGAAGCCTGCTGATGGTGAGGCCTTTGATAAAAGGTTCTGGATAGGTCTAATTTTTGCATAATGATGAACATGAAATATGTCATCTTGTGTACAGCGCTTCAAATATAAGGACTATAAACATTTGTTTCTAATCTTATCTGGCATGCACTCACACTGTGCAGTGTTAAAGCATTTATACATAGTCCACTTCCATGGGAACAGCCTGAAATGTTTTTGTTCCCTTTCTGAAAGCAGACACATTGAACCATTTGACCACAAGATGGCATTGTGTACATCGTCCTTCCTTGAACAAACAAAAAGCCTTTGGAAAAATATTTCATGAAGTGTTTTCTAAAACACTTCATATTTTAATTCTTTCAAGAAAGCATCACACAATAGCCAAACTTAAAGAGCAGGCACTGTTGAGTTCTACTATAGCTAAGGGGCTGTCTGGTTTTCCATTATAAATCCTTCATTGAAGGATTTTATAACTTGACTACAAAAATATGCTCTCAGTTGAATAATAAGTGGGGAGGAAAGACTTAGTGAAAGCAGATCAGCCAATTTGCTTCAATTTACTTTTTATGAAAGCAAGAAGTCAACAATATTAGATAGAGCAATGGATAGAAAGGATTAAGTTTTCCCCGTACAGTCTGGCATAGCGATTCAGTCAAGTGCTATCTCACAGCTGGGTCTCCCCAAAATAAGTTTTATCAATTATAAATCGTGAGAAGTTTTTTCGTTAGCAAACACACTGAGATCAGCCAAATCCATTTAACTTGTGGACAAAATCAGATCAGATCTGATCTGCAAAGCTAGTCTAAAACTGCCACCACCACCCCCCCTCCACGTGTGGCTGTCTAAAAGTCCAAAGTCCCATCCATTTCAGTGGTAAAGGGCCTCTAAGGTAGGAGTGTGGGAGGAGGGTGTTGTACAGACTTACTCAGTAAAAGGACATTAAATGTTTCTCAGCAGTGGGCTTTGTTTTTGGAACTAAAAATGATGGAGTGATGATCACTTTCATTTTACTGCACCCACACATACAAAAGCAGTTCAAGTTCTATATAGCGTTCCTAGCATTTACCTGCACCCTATGGCCCCCATGTGCACCACCATAAAAAGAGTCTCAAAGTCACTGGACTGGCAATTCTTGCATTTTCCTCTGAAATTTCGGCTTCTGTTCACTGTAGGAGACAGAAGTTATTCAGATAAAACTGAACTATTGGTCCTACTTTCTAGTGGCTTCAACTTGAGGTTTTGTTTTGTTTTCTATTTATTGACAGTTCTACTCCAAAACGGCATCTGTTTTTCGTTTAGAGCCAGCTTTTAGTTTCTTTTACAACTGGGTTAGTCGAGATGTAAGAAGGTCAAATAATTTTGAGTCCATATGTTGGTTCCCTAAGTAGCACTTACTGATTAAGACAGAGCTTACCCACAAATTCTATCACTCTGAAGCTCTGAAGCACTGCATGCATGCACCTTGGGGAAAGGGAAGAGGACTCCTCCATAGGGTCTTGGGGAGATGATCTTCAAAGATATCTATAAGAGTTTTGTCTAGAGACTGCAAGGTTTGATTCTACAAGTGGAAGTGGCTGAATAGATTCTGAACCTAAATCTCTATGCTTTATGTGCGTAAGGCGTTCCACGATGCCAGTCACCCATAGTATCTTGGACTGACATTTTTCAGGTATTTAGGTGTTGCTCTGCTCGGTGTTGCAAAGCCTAAGTTTTATTTTCAAAAGTGACTTAAGCGCCTGCATCACCTAGGCCTTGCAACACTCAGCAGAATGATACCTAAATATCTTTAAAAATGTAGGCCCTATTTCCTGTTAAACTTTACTTTTTAATCTCATCTTACTTTGGAGCCTAATGCTAACTGAATGAGGCTATGCAGAAAGAAGAATGAAGCAGCTTAGACTACTTCCAGATGCAGCACAGTAATGTCCTGGATTTACATAAACGAAAATGTGTTTAAGGCATGGTAATTCTTTATGACTGTGTGGCAGCCAATAACCCTTTTTAAAGTTTTTCTTCCCCTGTAACTCCCAAATGGAGAATTAAACTTCTATAGCTGGGGCAGCTAAAAAGTGTGGGATTTCTTGAGAAATTATTCTTTGCCAGAAACGATACATTCTGATGTAAGTTTCCCTGCAACATCTTATAAGACTTCTCTCTGCAGGGATTTCAACTTTCAGCAGATGCCACTGCAGGATTGCTTGAGGTTTCTCAGAAACCCCAAGGCCTGATTGTACTATGAGGAAGATATGTTTATTATTTGATGAAAGAAACAAGCTAATTAACTCTTTGAACTACAATAAACATTCACACTAATTACATTTAAGCCTTGTTAGTATTTACTGGCCAAAAAAATTAGGCTTTTGGCAAATAAATATTTAACTGAAGAGCCCTATTTCTGTCTGTCCGCCCTGTCCTGTTTCTTAATATGAAGTTGACTAAGAATGATACGGAGAATTACAAAGCTGATGGCTAGAAATATGGAGATAAAATTTCAGGCTTTTGGAGCTTAATACTTGCCAGTAAATCTTGACCTTAATTTTGACAGGCTTTTACCACTAAATATCAGTTTACATGGGAAGCCCTACTTATTGTTAAGGAACCGTGTGTTAACCTGATCCCTAGACGGATCTAAGTGTACCATATTAATAATCAATGCATCTTTAATTTAAAAAGCATGATTATTAATCTTGTTTTCTTTAAATTTATGATCTACAGCTAATCATATGAATTGTAAATAGCCCATTTCAGCATCAGTAGTGAGCTCTCTCCTGCCATGGGAATTTTTAAAGTGACATTTCAATTCCTCCCTTCCCTATGGCCTTAATTTAAATATGTATTTTCACTTAGTATTTACCAATACCTTACCTTTATACTATTACATGATTACAGGTCCATTAACTAATCACATTTGACAACTTGTTTATTGAGTAGAACTACTATTTTACATCTCTTGCATGGACAAAAAATATTGTAACAAACTGATGACATTCTAAGTTGATATTTCAATTACTCCACTGCAGCAATCACAGAACATTGAATTAACTGCCTTGAAGATCTCAGTCAAGAAAGTCTTGATGAAATATAAAAAAAAATTGATTTGACAGAATGCATGAATGAAGATACCAAAAGGGGAATCCAGTTCTGTAAGACAGCTTGTTCCAAAAAGACATAAATGAGTATCAGTAATTGGAGAGTACTATTGACCAAAATGGTGGATTGTCAGAAGTGTACAAGGGTTTTTGAAAGTTTTAATTTATTAAAACAGAAAACACAATTTCATTATAGGACTATTCCATTGCTATGAAGACAAAAGCTTTTATAACCACAAGGGAAGTGGCATACACTTATTAAAACCCTGCAAAGCTATGGGCTGAAATATGGAAATTGCATCTGTATAACCTCTCTAACTTAGCCTTTCCATCTGTACTAATAATTAACCCACAAGAGTATTGTGGAGGCGCCTTTAAGATCCTCTGCTGAAAGGAGCTACAGCAGTAATACTGTAATGTAGGCACTACACTTGTGTTTGTGCAGGATAAACTTCAAGACAATTTATCTGCCTCACCAAGAGGTGGTGCATCCCATGAACTGGAGAGCAACATGACTAATGAATTCATTCCATAATTTATTTAAATCATGTGTTGGTCAAAAAGTCAAACGAAAGTAGAGAAAGTAGAACCATATCATATAAAGGCTACATCAGCAGACCAGCCATAGGCCCATAATTTCTTCTCTCCCGGCCAGCTCCAATAATACAGTGAGTGTGCATGTGTGGACGCATGCTTGCAATATGAGCCTTTGTGCTGTGGTCCAGGCTCATATCACAATCTCACCAGCACCTGCTCAAGCCACTACGTGGACTGGAGCCACATAAGAAAAACCTAGTTGCAAGGTTGGTGATTCAACAGAAATGCTGTCTTTGAAGTCAATATTGAGCCAGTAGCCTAGCATGGTGCCAGAAGCCACTGTCCTGATCAAGTTGTCAACATTGTGACACATGTAAAATAGGGGGCCCTGACCACAACTGGCAAAACCCCAAAGCTGTGGTCACTTTTCATAGGTATTTTGTATGGGTTGTTTTATCTTCTGGATCTGCCACATTCCTCTGTGGATGATTTTGCCTAATTAAATTCCACTTGCAGCTTTAACTGGATGATATTTGAACATTTTGTCCAGAATTTTTGGAGGAGTTTTGTGTCCTGGGTGGTGTGCTATGTTTCCCCTACAGAAGATTACATTTTAGTGGTGGGTGAAAGACCACATAGCACTTTGAATTTCTTCAGGATGAAAGGCTCTATCAAAATCTAACTTCATTCCTTTGTAAGAGGAACAAGCTACAACAAAAACGTATTTTCACAACTGGATGCATCTTTTAAACATATTGACCTATTTAGAAAACCTTAAATGCAATACATTTGGGATACTTCAGCTGAAAATAAGTATTCAGATAGGTATCATTGTCTAATCACTCCCAGTTTGAGCAAACCCAAACAATAGGACTTAACTGTGCCCTGATTTTTAAAAGCAGTCTCTACTTCCAAAAATACAATTTTGCACCCACCGTTAATAGTACATGCAACTGCCAGTGCTTAAAAATCGAAATGCTAGAGGTCTGTGGTATCACTTGTGCCCACAATTAATTCTGAGAGCAAAATTAGACCTGTAAAAAGGGGACAATGAGGCCGTTTTGAGAATCAGGGTCCATACCACTATTATCCATTAGCCTCCAGCACAGGGGTGGGCAAACTTTTTTTGGCTGGAGGCCCACATCTGGGTATAGAAATTGTATGGCAGGCCATGAATGCTCACAAAATTGGGTTTGGGGTCTGGGAGAGGATGAGAGCTCTGGTTGGGGTGCAGGCTCCAGGGCAGGGCCAGAACTGAGGAGTTCAGGGTGTAGGAGGGGGCGAGGGCTCCGGCTGGGGGTGCGGGCTCTGGCATGGGGCTGGAGATGAGGGGTTCGGAGGGCAGGAGGGGGATCAGGGCTGGGGCAGGGGCGCAGGGTTGCAGGCTCCAGGTGGTGTTTAGATCAAATGGCTCCTGGAAGCAGTGGCATGTGCCTGCTCCGGCTCCTACATGGAGGTGAGGCTAGGCAACTCTGCATGCTACCCTGTCCACAGGCACTGCCCCTGCAGCTCCCATTGGCTGCAGTTACCAGCCAATGGGAACTCTGGGGGCGGCACTTCAGGTGAGGGCAGCATGCAGAGCAGAGCCCCCTGGCTGCCCCTATGTGTAGGAGCTGGAGGGAGGCCATGATGCTGCTTCTGGGAGCAGTTTGGAGCGTCCCCTGACCCTGCTCCCTGGTTGGAGCACCGAAGCGGGGCAAGCCCCAGGCCCCGCTCCCCAGCGGGAGCTCAAGGGCTGGATTAAAACAGCTGGCGGGCCGGATGTGGCCCGTGGGCCTTTGTTTGCCCACTCCTGCTCCAGCATGACATGCACTTAGTCATGTTTCTCTTAAAGGTAAATGTTTGTGTCAGACAAATTGCATGGCCTTTCAGAGACAGATGACTAGCACTGTAAGCCACAGTGGGCCAAGTTAGACTTAATAATAAGGGCCAAAGCGTAAAGGGAATGGATCAAGGATCAATGTGCTTATCACAGAAGAGGGTGGTGAGGTTGATTGACAGTTGTCTCCAGACTCTTACCTCCACTTACTGTGTCCTACAGAAAAAGCAGCTTGAAATAAGTTATTTCAAGTCCTCCCACCTATTAGAATGGAGTCTAGCAAAGAGGGATAATATAAAAAAGAAAATAGAACAATGACACCAGCTGCATTAAACTTTTCACATGATCTGTACAAAATGTACTTGATAATTTTCTAAATATCTGTCTACTTTAGACTACCACCTTAGAGTTAATTTGGCAACTTTTCAGCTTTCCATAAGCAGATCAGACATGCTGTCACTCAGTACTTGGTGCTTAGATTTTGGAAGACCTTTATGCAAGGGTTCTCAGACTGGAAGTCGGGAGGTTATTACATGAGAGGTTGCGAACTGTCAGCCTCCACCCCAAACCTCGCTTTGCCTCCAGCATTTATAATGGTGTTAAATATATTAAAAAGTGTTTTTAATTTATGGGATGCGGGAGGTTGCACTCAGAGGCTTGCTATGTGAAAGTTTGAGAACCACTAACCTTATGTTTGTTAGGCGTTCTTTAATAATCATAATTTGCACCACTTTTACTGCAGAGCTTTTCTTAGGCTTCCTCCCCTCTCAATTGTGATTCTATGAACCATCTTCTTTCCTGCTCACCATCACCTAACATCCCTGTGGCAACTAAACCAGTTACCATGGAAAAGTAATACCAATATATTTACAGCATTTTTAGTTGTCTTTTAAAGCACTTTAGCAGCTGGAAGTAAGGAGCAAATACCCTATGACTAACTAGCTCTCTGCAGACCATCACAACACCAAGGATCAGAGTTTGGAAACCTCTTGTTATGGGACATTGATATTGCCTTCATTATGCTGATGAAGGAGCAATACCTGATCTAATGGCTAACCCACTTTACGTTTTATGAGAGATAAGGGAATAGTGTGCATATACAGTAACTCCTCGCTTAACATTGTAGTTATGTTCCTGAAAAATGTGACTTTAAGTGAAACTATGTTAAGCGAATCCAATTTCCTCATAAGAATTATTGTAAAGGGGGGAGGAGGGTTAGGTTCCAGGGAAATTTTCTTCACCAGACAAAAGAGTATATTATATACACACAGTATGAGTTTTAGACAAACAATTTAATACCGTACACAGCAGTGATGATTGTGAAGCTTGCTTGAGGAACTTAGGGGAGCGGGGAG
This sequence comes from Eretmochelys imbricata, assembly GCF_965152235.1. NCBI lineage: Eukaryota > Metazoa > Chordata > Testudines > Cheloniidae > Eretmochelys > Eretmochelys imbricata. The sequence continues at coordinate 77,782,076 of NC_135578.1, forward strand.
CTGCTGGTCCACCCTGGTTCCAAGCCCCCACCAGCTCGCTGCAACGGGCTGCTCTTCCTGCAAGCAGTGGACAAAGTAGGTGGCTGCCAAACAAGATTATAAGGGAGCATTGCACAACTTTAAACAAGCATATTCCCTAATTGATCAGCAACATAACAACGTTAACCGGGACAACTTTAAGTGAGGAGTTGCTGTATTTTAAATCCCTTCCTAATGTAGTTCATTATAGCAGATTGATCAAAGTACGCAGCTGCTAGTATTTTCACACCTCTTTATTCCCATTCTAATTAATCCTTATGCCACAAACTAGATTTGAATAGTGTTTAGGACGTACTTGTGGTGGATGCACAGAACTGTTGTCACTGGTGCACAGGCAAATTTTGCAGCCAGCAGGAATGCCTGTTTTAAGCCTGTACTCCAGTCCTACCTTAAATTAATTTGAGGCCTGACTCCTGTTGTCAGGGTCCAGAACCGGGGGTCTTCAATTGCATGAAGCAATGCAAAGGTAAAGTGCCACAACACTGAGTCCAATATAGCAAGATGGGCAATGAGCTAGTTTCAAGACTGAAAGCAGATTCAATATGGTAAGTTCTTCAAGACAGGGACTGTCTTTTGCTCTGCATTTGTACAGTATGTACCACAATGATGGTCCCCCCTATAAAAATAATCCTTGATGAGCTACAGGTTAATACTTTATTTTTCCCTCTAAACAAAGAGTCTGGTCCTGTTACAAAAGTCCAGAAGTCCTTTATGAATATTGTGTACAGTAGAACTACAGAGTTACAAACACCTCGGAAATGGAGGTTATTCGGAACTCTGAACAAAAAGTTATGGGTGTTCTTTCAGAAGTTTACAACTGAACATTGACTTAATACAGCTTTGAAACTTTTATTATGCAGAAGAAAAATGCTGCTTTTAAACATCTTCATTTAAATAAAACAAGTACAAAAACAGTTTCCTTACCTTGTCAATTTTTTTTTAAAAAAACTTTCCCTGTATATTTTTTAGTAGTTTACATTTAACGCAGTACTGTACTGCATTTGTTTGTTTGGTTTTGGTCTCTGCTGCCAGATTGCGTACTTCCAGTTCCAAATCAGGTGTGTAGTTGACCGGTCAGTTCATAACTCTGGTGTTTGTAACTGAGGTTCTACTGTATTGCTTTTGCTTGATCATGAGAAGCTGGCTCCTCACTCATGCCCCAGATGAACTGCACAGAGGAACAGATGACCTATAACTTCAGCTGGCAACTGTTGCTTTATGACTATCAAAACACCAGTTGTACACAGAGCCTACTAAGGCTAGTTCAAAGCTAAGAGTACTGATTTCCTCATCTTACTGGTTCTCTTCCACAGCTCCAAGACATTCCATGCCAATGAATCATACTTAATGGAAACCTCAAGTAAGGCCAGGAAAACAATTTCCCATGCTCACCAGGGACATAATTCCTTGTAGCAATATCTTCAAGCTAGCAGTCAGCAACAATTTAACCCTCTGAAACAGCACACACAAAAAAAAGTTTTTATAGAACCAATTCCTTTTTAAATTGCAAGGTAATTCCTACAAAGGCAGTATTTAGCATCTCCAAATAAACAGAATGAACAAGCAAAGGAAAAGAAGATACCAGACCTCCACAAATAAGGGGAAAAAACAAATGGTTACTAACCTTTCCATAACTATGGTTTTTCAGGATGTTTTGCTCATGTCCATTCTGCATTAGGTGCGCACGTGTTGCATGATCCATTGCCCAAGACTTTTCCCTCACTGGTATCTGTAGGGCTGCTCTAGCGCCCTCTGGTGTTGTGTGCTTATGTGCCAGTATAAGGTGCACTGCTCGCTCCACACCCTGTCAGTTCCTTCTTGCCAGCTAACTCCTACAGAGGGGAAGGAGGGTGAGTCGTGGAATGGATATGAGCAACGCATGTCAAAGAACAAGTTACAAAAGGTTAGTAACTGTTTTTTCTTCTTCCAGTGCTTGCTCATGTCCATTCTTACAACTTATGATGTCATCTTCACTGTGCTGCGTCGACGGGAAGCTGGAGTACCGGAGTCAATCGGAGAGCGCTCTTCCATCGATTTAGCAGGTCTTCACTAGACCTGCTAAATCGGCACCTGCTGCATCAATTGCAGCAGCGAACAGGAGAAGTGATCACTCAGAACACAGGAAGAGCAGCAACTACTAAAATTTGTTTTCCAAATGGTAATGTAGACACAAATCTCTTACTTATGCTCAGCATACCTCAGCGTGTTTGCCTCTGGTGGAATATTCATAAGTCAGATGTTGAACTGTCCATAATTACACCCAGACTTTATTTTCTAAAGTGAGTTTATCTTGAGAGAGAGCACAACATCTTTACAAATAACTCAATGAAGACCTCTCCTTTTTTGACTAAATTGCTCATTGAGCAAAGAAAATGTTATGCTACATAAGAAATGAGGGAGACTACTATTGAAAATATGTTCTTAATCAATAGCACCCTCCCAGCTGAAATTGCATGTTCAGTTCTGATCACCTCAACTCAAGAGAGAGATTTCAGAAATGAGCAAAAAGTGATATAGCGGCAAGAATAAACCTTTGAAGAGTTAAAAGATTGGGATTGTCTTTGAGGAGACAAGAGAGTACACAATAAAGATGCACAAAAATATGTAGACAGGGAAGTTATTCACTCCCTCAATACAAAACCAAGAAAACATTCAATGAGATAGTGGCAAATTCAAAAATGATAAAGGAATTTAAAACTCAATGCACACTAGATTGTGAAATCCATTGTCCCAAGATACCACTGCAACCAAGAACTTGTTTCAGAGGACTGGAAAATTATACAAATATTTAAAGTTACAATAGTAAGAACTGAAAAATAACCAAGCATTTTGGAAGAATATTAAGACTCATGCTTTTGTGTATAAACCAACCTCTAACTAATGGGGATGAGGAATAAGCTATCTGTTGATAAAGGTATTCTATAACTTCCTTCTGCAGGAATTCTTTGCACTTTCCTCTAAGGCAGCTGGCACTGGCCACTGTCAGAAAGAGAATTCTATTCTGACGCATAACAGCAATTCTTGTGTTGATTTGTTACTTTGGAAGTTTATAGAGACCTGTAAGAAAACAGCCTTTACAGTATAAAAGAGAGACAAGGTGAGTGAGATAGTATATTTTATTGGACCAACTTCTGTTGGTGAGAGAAAGAAGCTTTTGAGTTGCACAGAGCTCTTCTTGGCTCGAAAGCTTTTCTCTCTCACCAACAGAAGTTGGTCCAATAAAAGATATTTTCTCACCCACCTGGTCTCTCTAATACCAACATAGCTACAACTACATTGCATTTACAGTATAAAAGACATTTCACAAGTCACTATGGTTTTGTCTTGGGGATGTATATAAAGAACTTGTAGAAAACTATCTATATATAAAAATGTTGAAAGAGGTTTTCCCCTTGAGAAGCAATTTATTTTGATGTCTTGCAGACAGATTATGTGAATATATTATACACAGATGGGAAAACTCAATATAACCATTTTGGTAATGGTTATATTAAGAGATCATCTTATTTTGATATGTTCCCTTAAAGCAAACTGCAGCAACTTTAGTTACAACATGATTCATTAAATCACTCAACTGTATTGGCTTACTTTGCAATTATTAATGATATTCTAGAGCAGAAGTTTGCATATGTGGATGATTTGGCACTCGCAACTCAGGCCCATAGCTTTAAAGAACTTGAAGTGACCCTTGCATCTGATCTTAAGATCATGGAGTACTTCCAAAAGTGGTAGCTGAGACCAAATCTGAGCAAATCGGTAGTCTTTACTTTCTGCCTGTGCATAATGACTCAAAGACAACATATCTCGGTGTCATTCTTGAAGGCACAGTAATCTTTCATGACCACCTCTAAAGCAGTGGTGGGCAACCTGTGGCCCCGGGGCAGCATGTGGCCCATCAGAGTAATCTGATTGCGGGCCGCAAGACATTTTGCTGACATTGACCGTCCGCAGGCACACCCCTCCCCCCCGCAGCTCCCAGTGGCCGCAGTTCACTGTTCCCAGCCAATGGGAGCTGCAGGAAGCGATGGGCTGCAGGGATGTGCTGGCTGCTTCTTCCCGCATCTCCCATTGGCCTGGAACTGCAAACTGCGGCCACTGGGAGCTGTGGGGGGACAGTGCCTGTGGACAGTCAATGTCAGCAAAATGTCTCGTGGCCGCAAAAAGATTACTCTGATGGGCCGCATGCAGCCCGCAAGTTGCCCAACACTGCTCTAAAGCAAAGACTCAAGTCAATATTACTCCTGGGGGAATTCTGGGCCACTGCGTGCACACATAATTAATGAACCAGGCATATTTTAAATTTTTTGCACAGAAAAAGCTTCTGCCAGAAAAGTTGCTGCAGTTCCACCTTTTGCCCACCAGAAGGCGTTGTGACAATAGAACAGAGCAGCAGCTCCTGGCCAGCTAGGGAAGAGAAAGAGCCTGCAGTGCCTTCTTCACAGTACCTGTTGGGCCAGGTCAGGAGACAGAGGTTATGTGGAGACAGACAGCATGGGACTGCTTGGGGGGTCACAGACAGGGGCTCATAAGGGCTAGTGGGGGAGGACAGACTAGACCATGGTCTGAATGGGAGTGGAACCACAGGATCACAGGGGGGAGGGAGGAGCAGGGCCACCTGGGGATGGGGTATGGGGTGCAGGGCTACATAGGAACAGGGTGTGCAAGAGTGAGGGCACAGAGACCCATGGGGACAGTGAGAGGGCATGCAGGGCCATATGGGGATGGGGGAGTGGTTATCTGAGTGGGGGTAGAGGGACACAGGTGGACAGGAGGTGCAAGGACACATGGTGTGGGGGCAGATGTGCCTGACTGAATGAGAGAGGCTAGGGTCTGCCTGGGGGAAGCTCCCTAACAATCCCTCCCTGCGCCCCCAAAAACATGTTCCATACTGTTCACACCCAGGCTTCTTCCCAGCAATTACTTCCCTCTCCCTCAGCTCCTCATTACCCCTGACTCTTCCAAGCCTTTGCACTACTTCTGAGGTGTGTGGGAAATACAGCTCTTTAGTGTAGTTTAAATGAATTATTACTCAGAGTTCTGTATTAATATGCCTATTAAGGGATCTATTTGTCAAAAAAATTTCCTGAATCTTTTGTTGTCTGTATTGTTACAGACATATTTGCTGACAGGTATTGTGAAATAAATGACCAATAATAATTGAAACTGGTGTGATTCTATTGTGTTATTTTGACAAATAAAATATGCAGAATTTTGCAGAATTTGAAAATATTGTATGCAGAATTTTTAATTTTTTGGTGCAGAATTCCCCCAGGAGAACAACATTATTCAAAAGTGAGCAGGAACAAGCTAGGGATCAACTGCTTTGGTGCTATGAACATCAGCCTTGGCCCTGATGTATTCGGTACTGTGCACCAATGTGGACAAGAAGCTGCCGTACCCAACTGTGGATAGGCAGATGCATCAGACCATATAAAGCATCATGGGAACTTTAAAATCAATACCTTTGCCGTGGCTTTCTGGATTAGTAAACATCAAACCTCCAGCTACCCATCGAGATATAGCCACAGCATGAACTTAAACGTGCTGAAGACTACCCGAGCTTCTCAGCAGGTTATGGATAACATACCCCAATACCATGTGAAATCACAAAAACCACTATGGACCATGCGTGACCTCGTCATGTGTCTAGATCAGGCCAGGGAACGGAAAAGTGCCTGGACCTCGTCTACCATTCCAAATAAGCACATTGTTACTGACCCAACAAGCCATTCATCCAGTTTTAACCTGCCACTCAGACTTTGGACCACATTGAACTAAATCTGAACAAGCCATGGAAGATGCGGCTACTTGCTGCATTAATGGAAAATCAAAGACTCCCCTTTGTGCAACTGTGATAAGAACATCCAAACCATCAAAATGCAGTGCCCCAACTGACCTGGATGATATCCACGTCACAGAGGAGGCCTTGAAATGGCTTATGGCCCTACAACCACATCCATAGAATATTGCTCTGCAGATGCCATATGAATAGGGCCAGTATTTTCCAGCAACAGAAAGAGTAATTTTGAATTTTCAAAGCTGTATATTTTCGAAATTTCAGATATGTATTACATTAATACAAAAAATAATGTATTGACAAACATGAGCAATATGAATCCTTTACAGCACGAAAATGCAGTAGCCTACATTACAATGTTTACAGACACTTAAAATTTTCTTTTTACAGTTTTAGAGCCAGCTGTGTGCAGGGGATGGGAGACAGATGCTAGGCCCTGAGGGCTAGAGCTGGGACAGCTGTGTGCTGAGGGGAGCAGGAAGGAGCCAGCTGTGCAGGGGAGGTGGGGGACAGATGCTGGGCACTGAGAGCCTAGAGCCAGCTGTGTGCTGGAGGGAGGGGGCAGGAGGCAGCTGTGTGTAGGGGAGGTGAGCGGTGGAGAGGTGCTATGGATGCTGCCGAGAACAGGCGTGAGTGTTGTCTGCTCTGCAGCATGGCGAGGGAGCCTGGTGCCCCGCTGCCAAGTGCCCTATCTGCCCTCAGGAAGCTTGGTGCTGGTTTTTCTGAGCCAAGATCTGTGTGAGGAGGGGACAATTTGATGGCGAGTCTCAATAGCAGCCAGCCCGCAGCCTCTGCCCTGCACCCTAGGGAGGAGTCAGGTGTCTCCAGGCAGAAATCTAGGGGGGGGGTCCACACCCACGCACCACCTCTGCCCTTTGCCCTGGGGAGGAGTCAGGTGTCTCCAGGAGGAAATCTTGGGGGTGTGACCCTGTATGCCCCACCCACCCTCTGATCGGCGATTCTGGAAATGAAGTCATTTTGGAAAAAAATATGGCAATTTCTGGAAAACACCGGTTCTTCATATATATGAGAGAGAGAGAGAGAGAGAGAGAATGAGAATGATGGGCTTTTTTCTCCATTAATTCAAATCACTCAGACATTTTAATTTTAAATTTACCTCCTTGTAACAGTTTTACATTTCTTTTATAATTGGACAAAAAGTACACCCTATTTGCATAGTGCCCTTTGCTTTCAATTAGCAGAGCTCCAAGCAGGTTTCATTTAGTGAACAGAACTGTAATTTTTTACTTTCCATCCAAGAAAACAATTTAACAGTTTTAATAAAGACAGTGATTCACTAATAAAGCCACCAAACAAGTCTTGGAGGCCAGGTTATTCTAAATCTTTGTTTGCTCAGTGTTACTTACAGGATACCCTCAGAATAAAGAGAGCAGTACGACATAATGGGAAATATAGCACTAGCACATGCCTGTACAAACAAGACGAATGTCAGGTTATAATGTCCAAATATAGTTTATAAATATCTACATAATGTATATACCAGGGTATTAGCAATTAATATTAGCTAGTCAAGTGGATATTTTTATCATCTCTTCTGATTACTAGATTGAGGTCAAGATGCTTACTATTGTTAGTGCTAGCCTAGACAGATGGACTCAGACTACACATTCTGTTCTGTCTGCCAAGAGGTAGTTAAACATAAGTTAGTTCTTCGATTTTACAAAAGCCATGAGCCACATTCTTTATAATCCTAAAACTAAATAATATAGTCCAGTTTAAAGAAAATTAGAACACAGAATCCTTTTATTGCAGACATGTTTTTATCTTGGATGTACAGTTCTAGTTGCAAACAATCCACATTTTAGCAGCAAACAATTCAGATCCTTCTCCAACATTTCACAATACATTAATTTTCAAATCTGTATTTTTCTATTAAAGCATCTTACATTAGATTATAAATCAAATGAACACTAAAGCAGTAATTCCAAATATGTTGAATCAAAATAAAATACCTATTCAGTATTAAAACAATTAGCGTAGATGAATTAAATCACAATACAAGTAAACATGTTAAGCTAACATCTAAGATACAATTGCAAAAATTAGCTCCACCTACATACAAAAACCACATAGAATAGTCAGGACATTCTGTACAGTACAAGAGATTACTACCATATTAATCTTCTCATAGCCAGTGGTTCAAGCACCACAGTAAAGAAACACTTTTACTAAATTTCTACAAAATGAAAGGTTGTGCCATCATTGACATCTAAATTGTAGTTCACAGTATATAGGAGTTGTGTACTCTTTCCAGCACCCGTGTCCTCAAGGTCTCAATCACACAATTTTTAAAAATTGCATTAACATAAAATTGTATCAGGTTGTTCTTTAACCCTAGATTGGGATGAACTGATTAATTTTTAAGGCCTGGTCCACACCTTGCTATGTCACTCAGGGATATGAAAAATCTCAAGCCCTGAGCACCATAATTAGGTTGACCTAACCCCCTGGTGTAGACATGGCTAGATGGATGGATGAATTCTTCTGTTGACCTAGGGTACTGCCTCTCGGAGGAGTGGATTACCTACAATGATGGAAAAACCCCTTCCGTTGATATAGGAAGTGTCTATGCTATCGTGCTGCAGCTGTGCCACTGTAGCACTCATCACGTAGACATAGCCTAAGCATGAAGTTAAAGTTCCTGAAAAAAAAAAAATACTTAGAGCTGAGACAATACAAATATGATTAAGTAACAAATGAGATGCATAAAACTCACCCATTGCTCTTTTCATTGTGCTACATTCAAAATGTTTTAGCAATATATTAAAACACAAAGGTTCAAGTATTTTCAAATGAGTTGTATTGTTTTCTAGGTAGTAGAATCCACTTAATAGGTACCCTGATAGATGGCACCCCGCTCAACAGCCCCAAAATAAATAAAGGTAATGAATTTCAACAACTGTGGATAAAGCTGCATGCCTGGTGCTGTCTAGTAAACCTAGTCACCCCTTTTGTGGACCTTTATTTATTTCATGTTGCTTTACTGTTCAGTTATGGATGCTAATCAAATAAGATTTGGATTTTTTTAATGCTTCCTACACTGCTTACCTTTAGTTCAAGTAATGAAATAAAAGCAAATATCAGGAGTCTCATAACTGATAAGATAAATTAATTGGCATAGTCCTCAGAGTACCAGGAAATGCCAATTAAGAGAATTCCACTATATTCATTCAGATATCAGACAACTTAAGTAACACTATCCCTCTGCTACATGCTTTACTCCTCAACAAACAACTTGGAAGATCGAGGTAAACCAGAAAGCAGATTACAATTGTTCCAGCCCAGAATACTACTGTTATAAAAGCTTCAGCATGTATTTTGTATCATATATTCACAGCTTGGGAAATAAACTGATGAGAAATCTGAAACAGTACCTTACCAAACTTCAGTAAAATGCTGAAATTAAACATACAATATAATTGCATTTTTAAAGGACCATTGGAGCATTTGAGGTGGACAACATATTAAAAACAAAAAGCAATAAAAGTAAACAAACATTCATGTTACAATTCTAACCAATCAAGACATTTAAAGTGAAACTCAGAAAAAGCAAGGAGGAAGAAAGAGGAAAGTCAGATTTCTAGCAAGTGTATGATAAAGAGAAATTTGCAGCTTTTTCGGTATTGGTAACCAAGTATGTAACCATCCATAATGTAGAAGAATAAATAAACATTTCCTCTACATATCTAGATTTTTAACTATAGGAAAGTTGCAAAAACTTTGTTTCAGGTGTATTACTGAAATGTTTGTTCTCTTTTATGGACAATACTTAATAACTAAGCTCCCCAAAACGTTGTTTAAAGTTATTTTCCCTCCCCTCATTGCTGTTCTTTGCACCAAAAGTTTTGTTTACACTTTATTCCCTAGCAATGGCTTTATTTCTAAGGTCATTTTGATGGCACACTTTGAAGAAAAAAGCACCTGCAAAGAAGATACTGGATTTGGGACATTGGGCATACATGGCAGGACTTGACTCCTTAAAGAGACTATGGATTCCTCATATGGGGGAAAGGGAGAAACAACTTTGGGCATGCGTGGTGTACAGTCAGACCACTGAAAACTTATGAGGAAAATGTGACTAAAGTTAGCTGCTGGTGAAATAAATACCTATGCATTTTTTTAAGAACCTCTCCATCTTTCTTCCTTTTTCCACACCACTTTTGTGATAAGCAGGTCATTCTGACCCACCAGTGAGTCCTTGATAAAAAGAAGAGTCTGCCTCTGTAAGAATGAAGAAAAATCTGTTTGGTAAAAATAGTCTGAATAGGAGTAATGAGATTGCATAGTTATTACTGCAACCTGATGGGAGGATTCACAGATTGGAATGCTAGGTCAACTTAACCCTGTAATGTCGACCTGCCCTAAGTTTCACGACTCCAGCTACGTGAATAATGTAGCTGCAGCCGATGTAGCTTAGGTCGACTTACTGCACTGTCTACACTAGACCCGCTAAAATCTATCTCTGGTGGATCCATCACCGCAGTGTCGATCCACTGTAAGTGTAGACATACCCTTAGTTATTGGCTAAATCTATATTGGAAAGATGGTGAGGGTTGGTGCTCTACACCAAAGATAACATTTCCTGTTTTGGAATTGCCAACATGGAACCAAAGGCTCTTGAATGCTTATACATCAATGTTTTCATTCATAAAGCACCTTATGGGGGATTATGGGACCTTACCATGGGGGATTACAACCTGGGGGAATAAATGCTGGAGGACTCATGCTGCCAGTACTAAAGTGACCTTGAAGTTTACCAATTATATGCTAATTTCTTTAAAAAATATTGGATCTTATTCTGACAGATAAAGATGAATTGATCACTGAAATAAAAAGCAGTGTTTGCCTAAGTGCAAGTGAACAAAATTGATTGAGAAGAAGGTCAAAAGTAGTGTGAAAAAATACTCAACACTTTACTACAGTGGTTTCCAAACTTGTTCCGCCGCTTGTGCGGGGAAAGCCCCTGGCGGGCCATGCCGGTTTGTTTACCTGCCGCGTCCGCAGGTTCGGCTGATCACGGCTCCCAGTGGCCGCGGTTTGCTGCTCCAGGCCAATAGGGGGTGCTGGAAGCAGCGCAGGCCAAGGGATGTACTGGTCACCGCTTCCATTGGCCTGGAGCATCGAACTGCAGCCACTGAGAACCATGACTGGCCGAACCTGCGGATGCGGCAGGTAAACAAACCAATGCGGCCCACCAGGGGCTTTCCCTGCACAAGCAGCGGAACAAGTTTGGGAACCACTGCTTTATTAGATGCCCAAATTGCTATAATTCCTGTCTGTCTGTCTCTCACACATACATAGTTTACTTAATTAAAAAACCATGATTTACAGGGGATGTGAAAGCAGCAATAAAAAAGTCAATATATAATAGGAAGGAAATAGAAGTTGATGGCTATAAATACAAGTTAAATTGTAGGCAATTGACAAGACAAGCTAAAAGTATGAATAAAAAAATCTATGGCAACAGACTTAAGGGCAATGAAAATAATTTTTTTAAAAGAAATCAGAAAAAGATTGTAACAATGACAAAAATCCATTAATAGAGATGATAAAATTACCAATGATGCAAAAACATTATTTTCGTACTGTGTTTGGAAAGGATATTATGTGATATCAATTCATAATCAATGTTGAAACCCTTTCTATTCCAACAGTAGCTAAAGACGACGTTAATCATCTGCAAAAGTTGAATACTTTTAAAACAGGTAATCCAGATGACTTGTACCCATGAATTTTTACAAGAAGTGTCTGAGGAGCTCTCTGGACCAATTAAGTTAATGTTTAATATATCTTGGAACAGTAGGGAAGTTCCAGAGGTCTGGAAAAAAAACAATGCTGTACCAATCCCAGGCAAAATATAGGAACAGCTGATACAAGATTCATTTAAAGATGGAAATGTGATTAATGCCAGTCAACATGGTTACATGGAAAACAGGTATTGCCAAATGAGCTTTATACCTACTTTGATATGTAAAGTTTAGCTGATAAAGATTAATGCACTGATATAACATACTTAAGAATTTTGTAAGGTAGGTGAATTAGTTGTGCACAATTCTGATTAAAATACTAGTGCTATATAAAATCAATATGGCCTCTAAAATAGATTAAAACAAGCGGAAAGATCTCAAAATGTAATACCAATAGGGAATCAATGAGAGTGGATGTTTTTAGTAAGATCTCAAGAGGATCAGTTCTTGGCACAACACTATTCAATATTTTTAATTTATGATGTGGCAGAAAATGTAAAATCACTAATGATAAAGTTTGCAGAGGACACAAAGATTGGTGAAGTAGTAAAGAATGAGGCCAGGTCACTTTTACAGAATAAACTAGACTGTTTTTTCAATTGGACTTAAGAGTGTTCTGGTATAGCCAAATGCAAGGTCTACGAACAAATAATGTGGGTCATAACTGGAGGATGATGGATTGTATTCTTGAAAGAGTGACTCTGAAGACAACTTTGGTCATCGTCAGCTCTCAGTGAAATGCTGTGGCAAAAAGATAATGTGATCCTTTGGGAATATCAAGTAGAAGTAGGGAGGTAATATTACTCTGCGTAAAGGTTCAGACTCACCCCTGCGGCGCCTCCTGCTGGTAATCATCAGGAATTAGCGTGGCCAGCCACCAGAGCGCCCTCTGCAGGCCGGTGATCCGCCTTACTGCCAGCTCCCATGCCCCCCCCCAGGAGCCAGTGCCCCTTTCTCTGGGGGTGCTGCCCCCCTGGCAATACCCCCACACACTCAGGTTCTGGATCTCCCCACCCAGGGGAGGCTCCACCTTCTAACCCCACCTCTCCTCAGTCTGGGCTACTGACAGTCCCCACTTAGCCCCTTGTATCGGGGGCAGACTGCAGTGTACGCCACTCATCACAGGCAAGAGGGTTTTGGACCTGCTGCCTCCACCTACCCATGGGCTGTCCCTCTGCAACTGTGCACCTATTTGGCCCATAGTCAGGCCTGCAGACTGAGGCTTTTCAGGCTGGAGCTCCCAGCTCCTCTGGCCCTTCCCCAGCCCTGCTCCAATCTAGGTGTCCTGCTCAGCACCTTGCAGCCAGGCCCTTCTCCCTCTACAGGCAGAGGGAGACTGACAGGGCTCCTGGCTCACTGCCTCTTATAGATAGAGCTGGCCACAACTACAGCTGCTCCCTTAACCAGCCTGGGCTTTTCCCCACAGTCGCAGCCCTCTCCCAGGACTGGTCTCAGCCCTGTCAGGGCTGGAGCGGGTTACCACCCTGCTACATTTTGTACATAGTATTTGTAGAATCGCTACTGAAATATTGAGTCCACACTTCAAGAGGAATGTTGAAATAATTGAGAAGCTCAGAGAAGAATGATCAGAAATCAGGAAACATTCCTTGAAATAAGATTAAGGCATTCACTTGATAGTGGTCTATAACTAGCTACACAGAAGGAGAAGATTTGATAGTAGAGGGCTCTAAACTAGTAGACTAAAGCACAATAAGATCCAATGGCTGAAAGCTGAAACTAGAAAAATTCAAACAGGAAATAAAGCGCACATTTTAACAGTAATAATTAACCACTGGAATAGCTTGCCAATTGGTGAATTATCCATCACTTGAAGTCCTTAAATAAACACTAGATGTTTTCCTAAAAGATATGCTGTAGTTCAAAATACAGGTACTGAACTCAATGGAAGAACTTCTGGATGAAATTCAGTGGCTTGTTATACAGGAGATCAGAACAAATCATTATGGCCCTTCTGGCCTTAAAAATCTCTGAACTATAACTATTTATTTAGTTTGGTAGTTTCGTCAAAAAAGGGAAAAACAACATATCCTTCCTTCCAACAGCATTGCTAGATTGAAGCTGAAAGAGCAGCAAATACATCACGGAAAACATTCCATTTAAAAATAGTTCTGTTTGTTTTATTCTCTGTATTTCTGTTCTGCAGTCCAATTAGTTGAGGGTGTCCAATTTCACATAATCGTGTATTTTTTCTTTAGTTTGTCTGCTTCTGCTACTTATTTTCCCACCTTTGTAACATGATGATTTGTTGCTGCAAGAATGATTACAGATGTCAATGTCAGAAAAGAGGATCATGATGAAATGAAGATTGAGCAGGGGCACTCTTAAAAACTTAACGCCCCAATCCTGCAAAAGGATTTGCAAGTGGGAACCTTACTCTGATGCAGAATACATGGACTCTAACGAACTAATAGGTTAGTAAGAATTCCATTTGTAAATCCTTTTACAAGATTACAACCAGAAAGCTTCCACTTCATGCACAAGGACAAAAACAGAACTCATGCCTGAGAAATTTAAAAACTTCTGATCCACAAACTACCCTTTAGAACTAAACCAAGATTTTAAAAAACCCGATTAAAAAAAAACCTGACTAAGGCAACCAACATAGAGATTTAGCAACTGTTATAAACCAGGCTAATTTATAACTCCATGAGGCATCTAGCACTAAACATTTGTTAGTTAAAAATACTTTGATCTTTGTATGAACTAAGAAGGCAACATCTGAAACAGTAAAGAACGTGTCTGGAAATTAAAAAATCTCTAAATAATTGAGTTTAATATTATTCCAAAATTCTTCCTAGGATTAAAACTATTTCTTTTTAAACACACACTAGCAATTCAGAATGCATCAGGCTCAGTGGAATATTAGATTTCTGTTACTATAATAATACTATCCCTTGCCTTTGAGCTTCAAAGCCAATGGTTTATTTTGAAGGCTTTGCTGCTATACGAACAATTGTATGTAAAATTACTGATAAGATTTTCAGAACACAGATCTGAATTCCAGTGTTTTTAATGGCTGACGAGCAAGCAGTCCTTTGCTTCTGGATAAGGCTCTAGTGTAAAGGAGTCTGCATCTTGTGTGATGCAGTTGTTTCCATGGAGGAAATGTAGTGGCCTGTACTCTGACACCCAGAAAGATGGTAGCACGAGGCCTCTCCATACATTGAGGATCACGTGCAGTAGCCCAAGCAAGTCTCCTGCTCACTGTAGTCTGTAGCTCCCATGAAAGTGGTGAACAAACCCAACGGGGTTGTTTGACCTAAAATGATTTCACCTACACGTGAGGTCTCAAAGTCAAAGAAAACAGTGAGGGGGAAAAGAAAAACAAATTATACTAGTAATAAGACTCTGCATTTAAGTTTGTCTACCACTAACTGGCGGAATGGCAGTATTACAGTCTTCTGATATGGAGTGCCTCGTTCCTTATAATGGTCAGAAAAGTAACTGTAAAAATGACATCTTGTGTGCTTTCTATGTGTAATCAATCATATATACCAATTTTTAGGTAATAAGATTTAAAAAAAAGTTCCATTAGCATTTCAAAACCAACAGTTAGAAGGAGATGAGACTATTCTGTCTTGAGTGCTATCAGAATTAATGGATAACCTGCATTGGTCAATTCTGACAGTACATGAGTCAGAAAAAAATCTCGTAGATCTCAGACTGAGCTGGCAGAGTTGTTCAAAAACTTCTTAATTAATAAATTGAGCACATCTGATATGGAGTCACTGAAACAAACCTTGGAATTACTTTTTAGAGCATGACCGTGCTTTAAGGGTAGTGCAGAAATTTCAAGGTTTAAATATCTTGGAGATGTTCCCTTCTACAAAACACACACACACACACACAGAGTACCCTTTATACTTTGCTAGAGAATTCTTTAGATCTTGGCAGTGACAAGCAGGGCTGAGATTGCACTACGAAGTATGGGCTTAGATTAAAAATATTTCTAATGGCCAAGTTCTTGTCAAAGACTCAGGTCACTGATAAACGTCAAATGCTGGTAAACTTTATATGTTGGTCACTTTTATAAACTAAATGTTACACCTGTGACTGCAACCATGATCTAGGGTCTAGTATTTCTTTGATGGATTTCTGTCTAGGAGCTGGCAGTGGTTTGGTTTCAGACTCTGTCTCAGTAACTGAAGTGAGAGGATTTTCACTATCAATTGAGCTGCTTTTCCTGCAAGGAACCAGTTTGCGAGGAGCAGCAATGGGCCTCTGCAACTGATGCATCATGGAAGATAACTTGGCATCAAAAGAAGAAGAGGTCCTACGTGCAATGGCAGGCTTCTTCCACACGTTTTCCTTGTCCAGCTGATCTGTGCTCATCTGTGTTTTTGAGCTGTTTGGTAGCTTATCAGATGGTGGAAGTGGAGCTCTTCTTTTCTTTCCTTTGCCATCATTAGGACTTACTATCTCACTATTTGCATCTGGAAACACAATATTTTTCTGGACAAGCATCTGGTGAGAACCATCAAATAATGGGGCCCATACAGAAGGTGCAGACTCCTTCTGCTGGCCAATCAGGAACTCTCCATCAGTCTCCTCAATTTTCCTTTGTATGATATCTATTAAACCTTCATGTTTCACTGGAGAATCAATACCTATAATTTTAGAAGAAATTAGATGAACTGTGATTAAAATGGTTCCTAAATATTTTACTCACCCTGAGTGGGGTTATTAATTGTCTGAATACAAAACTGTGCAAAGTATGTCCCCCAATTCTTAGACTAGCATTAAGACCTACAACAGTCTAGAAGGAAAAGATTATCATGATTACAGACATAGGTCTAGAAGCTTTCCACGGTTTCTAGGCCTCATGCACTTAATAGGCTGTGGTCATGGTTTAATTTTTATTTATTTTGTGAAAAAATAAAAAATGCAATGCACTACTAGAAACAGACCTAGCTATAATAATGTTCTTGTACACTACTTGAAACATTTCATTTCAGCAAAGGTGTACAGAATCTATGCCCAAAGATCAATGTGAAACTCCTAAATCTCACATAGTTAAGTGTGAAAAAGTCAAAACTATTAAACATTCTTGTGCTAGCCCCCCACTCACCCCCAAAGTACACTTTTACACTCAAGGTTTTTTCTTCAGTAAGTTCTTGAAGATAGCCCGGTCCAATTCCTCCTCCCCCCCGTAACATAATTTACAGTGCATCAGCCAGAATATATGCATAGTTTGTTGATTTCCCTGTTTGTATGTCAGTATCCCTTGTGCTACCTCCGTCTCTAAAACATCAATAAGAGCATAAAGATATCACAGTGTGACACTGCACCCCATATTCTTCATAGTGATATTATTATAACATGATTATGGCATAATTATGATGCATTTTGTACAAGATGGGGCATGTAAGGCATCATTGGAAAAGTTATGATTTGCTGAATATGATTATCCTATTTGTATACATGTATCATTTTTGTATCTGAAATAATGAATATTGATTATGTATCTGTATTTTCACATGTAGTCACACCTGGGTGACACTCACTAGATGCTTCCAGTCTAAATAGCTGGTTGTGAAGAGCCTATTGAGGGTAATGGGCCATTAGGAAGAACAATAGGCCTGAGGAGAAGCTTATCCCTCTCCCAGTGAGCCTTCCTGTGAACGTTTCGGCCAATATGAAAGTAATGGCTGCTATGACTCTGCAAGGGCATGTGACCAGCTCACATGACTCTGGACTCCATTTTGGGGCCTGTATTTTTCCCACAAACTGGGCTGGGAACTGTTTTTGAACCAAAGGGTTCCAGCCATAGCTAAAGCTATATAAGTCAGGGAGCGACATCATCTGTTGTTCTTCACTCCCACACAACTCAACATCTGAGAGAAGCCCAGAAAGAAAAGGACTTGGAATGGCGTTAGGGATCCCAAGCTGCAAAGCAAATGCAGCTTGTTCCTTAAGAATCTGCAGGCCTGCTTGTATCATCAGCCAGGGTGAGAATTTGCTAATTCATATCCTTTCTTTCTAGTATCTTAGGCTTAGTTTGCAGTTTTGTTTATTTACTAGGTAATCTGCTTTGATCTGTTTGCTATTACTTATCACAAAATCTTTTTGAAGTTAATAAACTTGTTTTTATTATAATCTAAACCAGTGTGCCTTTAAGTGAAGTGTCTGGGGAAAAATCTCAGCTTGGTTAACACAAGTGTGCATATTCCTCTCCACATTGAGGCAGGGGCAGACATATTAATGAGTTTACACTGTACAGATCCCTGTGCAGTGCAAGACTATATAATTTGGGGTTTATACTCCCGGGGTGGGGGGAGGGGCGCTGGCTGGGGTCTGGCTGTTTGTAGTTGGGTGGCTTAGGTAAAGCACTCTCAGGTAGCTCAGTTTGGGAGCGTAGCACCACCTGCTGTTGTGTTGGTTGATAACAGGGCCTGGGTGAGGCTGGCTGTGTCCCCAACCCAGGAAGCAGTGTGGGCAGGGCCAGTACAACTGAGTGGTCAGAGGGGCGCAACAGTTTCTCACGGCTTCCAGACTGCACTCCAGGGTGACAACCCCTCACACACAGATCCTACATAAACAACTTTAATAAATTCTTAAAATTTAGATTGTGGATTTGTATTTATTTATGAATGTCATAATTGGTCAGGAAACACTTAAAATTCCTCAGTGATGTCTCTAAATATCTGCAGCAACATGCTAAAAAACTTAATGTATACCTTCATGTCTTATGTGATTTAGTGTTTTTCTGCTCTGTATTCATAGCTCAAATATAACTTTTTAGACTGTTAAATTAATGCACTGATGCATTATAACTCAATGACCCACATGTCAATTTGAGCATTTTTGCAATTCAGACAGGAGATCAAGCACCAGGCAGGCAGACATTTAAACTTATCCGTATAAAATGTTTTTCAGCCAATACCACATCAGATCCATTAAAATAGAATGACCTACTTCTAGTCTATAAAAACTATTTCTGTAACATATTTTATTAAAATAATCCCTCTGCATTGTATTTCGCTATGCAAAAATTGATGTCTGAACATTGGTACAGCTCAAATCCATTTTAGAGAGATTTTTTACAAGTCTATTTTTGAAGCTTGTTGCCAGCAACCAAACAACTTCTAAGTAGATCTTATATAGCTTGGAAAAAACAGTAATTGAATGCAACTAGTTAAAGGCATTATTGGTCTGTAGTCTGGACTATTTAAAACCATTACATTTTAATCCTCTGGATTTTGAACTATTTCTATGGTGAACGTTTATTTCTAGCAACAGCTTTTTTGTCTAAATGTTTTTAGGGCTCCTTAATTACAGCTCATATTGATTTTTTTTTTTTGTTCAAGGTATGAAAATGTGTTCATTATTTTTGTCCTATTATTAAGAAAAATATTTAATATGAACTCCTTGGTGTGTTTATTATGGTGCTCCATTATATTATCTGACCTCGCCTTTGAAAAATTCAGCATTTTAACACCAAGAGCAGAAGCTATTTGAACAGAGACAACACTGTTTCTGTTACCCTGCAGCTTGAAAAGACAAATCCCACTTACTCATATCATGGTAGACTGAGGTTGCCTCTTTTGTCAAGAACAAAGGTGGTTTCCGTGGTGACATAATCTCAATTTTCATAAATTTTTCACAACAATGTTTCCACTGGCCTGAGAGGGAATAGAGAACAATGATTAGAATGTAAACACTCCACCTTTTAAAGAGTTTTAAGTCATTAAGTTGCATTTGTGAACTACCTATCACAAGCAAATCTGGATAGTATCTATAATGTTGCAACAGTCCTCACTAGATACTGTATGGTTTCAGAGTAACAGCCGTGTTAGTCTGTATTCGCAAAAAGAAAAGGAGTACTTGTGGCACCTTAGAGACTAACCAGTTTATTTGAGCATAAGTTTTCGTGAGCTACAGCTCACTTCTGTAGCTCACGAAAACTTATGCTCAAATAAACTGGTTAGTCTCTAAGGTGCCACAAAGTACTCCTTTTCTTTTTGTAGATACTGTATGTTCAACTGAAATTTCATCCTAACCCTTAACACAAAGATTATAAGCAGATATTAAACTAAGAGCTCCAATTTAATCAACCAAGCAGTACTATCAGACAGCAAGGCTAAACCCCATAACTCACACAAAAATCCTCAAATACAAGCCTGTAAGTGTTTACATCTTCAAATATCAGATAAAACATAACAGTTTAAAGCAAGGAAGCTTCATGCAAGTTATTCATCTGGAAGTATAAGAATCCAGTATACAGCAAACCTAATATTATACCATAGTTATATTTGGAAGTTTTGACTTTAATAATTTTCTTGGCTATCAGAGCACGAAAAGCCTCTTAGCAGTTAACCAAAGCCAAGGAAACCTGTTTCTATTAATAGATATGACTTTAAGGAAAATAGGCCCTGCCAGTAAAATTGCTTTTTACAAACTAATCTCTCACTCCCATTTCTTTTCTGACCACATTAGTTTTAAGAGAATTTTAGAACCACCAAGGAACAACAGGCATTTGAATGCCAAGTGACCTAGTTTTTCCCATACTACAAGAAACGGTCTCAGAAAATCCACTGGTATTCTAATGTTATCTATAATGGGGGGAAAAAAAGTAGTCCATTCACCCTTCCCCATCTAATAGAAGGAGGATATACTAGTTTTTACATTGTGGTTTTTCTAATTAATTGTAATAAAGACAGAGCTATAAAAGAAGAAATACAAAACTACAGAATACCCAATTTCCAAAACCCCAGTTTTTCGATTTTATTGGTGTGGTTCCCAATTCAATACGGATACTCTCTATCTACCTGGCTCTGTTTCCCCATGACCTGATGAAGAATATGATTTTTCAGACTCCAGCTAATTTTTTTTTTAAACTTAGTCCATCAAATGGTATCTCTATTCTTTATCTACTTATGCATTTAATATGCTACATTTAAAGGTGCAGTAGTGGGACGACTATGGGCAGTTCTACACTAGAAGCACTACAGCACTGGTGCAGCTGCGCCACTGTAGCACATCTGGTGAAGATGCTCAGTGCTGATGGGCGAATGCTCTCCCATCAGCATAAGTACTCCACCTCCACGAGAGGTGGAAGCTATGTCGGCAGGAGATCGTCTCCCACCGACATAGCACCTGTGTGAAGCGCTTAGGTTGCTGTAACTTGCATCGCTCGGGGAGGAGCGAGTTAAGCGTAGACCTGCCCTAAGGCTAACCAATCCCTCTGCACACTTCATCCTGTAATATTTGGAGTTAAGTTTAAGCAAGCAACACAATATACTACTTAAAGAGACTAAAAAGGCAAGTGAGATTTAACTGTCCTACACCTAGAGAGCATATCTTTTATCTAGAGTAAGAGCAGTGAAGTCACACAGTTTAGCCAATGTCAGTAAGTGAGCTTCCTCTAGAAATCTAAAAGTGAACACACTGAAACATTTCACCACTGGAAAAACAAGACTAGGGAACAAGGCACCAATTATCTCATGTATCTCTTGAGCAGTAAAGCCCCACCTACTATTTTTATTAGCCCTAACCAACAGTCATGTGCGAGATGGGGGGCAGGAAATGCCAGGTATAAAA
Source organism: Eretmochelys imbricata (assembly GCF_965152235.1). Classification (NCBI taxonomy): domain Eukaryota; kingdom Metazoa; phylum Chordata; order Testudines; family Cheloniidae; genus Eretmochelys; species Eretmochelys imbricata. The sequence goes on from NC_135578.1 coordinate 77,803,241, forward strand.
CCTTATGGTCAGAAGGGGTACCAAAACAAAGGAGGTACCACTGGAGTCAGATCATCCCTGACTGCTTAGTTCTATAAAACTGACAACTCATTCACCCAGAGTGCTATCTAAGCAAACACTGAATCATGGGTGCCATAATCCTACATGGTCGGGCCTCAGTCATTGTGACCTTTTCTATCTGCTATAGTTAATCCAATTTTGATCCAAACCAAATTTTCAATAAACTTCAAAGGCCAACCATCAGCTCAGCATCCTCAGGTTCTCTCTAATGCTTCATACCCAAAGGTTTCCATTTTTCTCAAATGATATCAGGATTCAACAAAATAAGTAACTATATTTTACTACTACAGATGAGGGAAGAATGGTGAGACTCCAGCAGGCCTTTGAAAGATAACCTCATTAAACTGCTTAACAGACCAATCTCTTCTGAAACCATACACACAGAAAACACAAGAAGTCTACGTCTATTTTGATTTCCTGAGAAAATTCAGACTGGATGTTTCTGGACTTATTGGAATTTATAGGATGCGTTAAAAATAAGAGCCCTGAGGAGGTGACTATGGTTCATTAAAATACCTCTATTTTTCAGTGGCAGAGAACACACTACCCACTGTGTACATGGAGAACATTTTTGTTCTCTTCATTACAGGTGACAGATTATTATGTAATTTCAGTTCAGATTGTTCAACATTTCTTTTGATGTTACATAGCTACGCCACTAAAAGGACATGCTGCCAAAACTGCATACTTACTAAGATCGTAGAAATGCTGCCAGAAAGCTTCCATCCACCTATGAAGTTCTTCCCTGCTGTCAGCTGCAAAAAGTTGGGTGACAGCCTCTCCATCCACAGGGTTGATAACAGAAAAATTATTAATTCTTTTCTTGGTGCCCTTATCCACAGCACGGATTCTGGTTTCCTAGGAACGACAATAAAATAGATTGAGACTCTGGTAATCAGTTATTGCTCCACCCAATCATGAATCTTCATTTCAACATTAATATCACAGGCAGATACAAATTAGGGTATTTATCCCGTGTAGGTTTGGGGGGGACAGGACTTATGAAAAGGTAAACAGAATAACTGACAATACAAATTAATTTATTACATAATTATTAAAAGAAAAGGTAACAGATATAAAAGATAAGACAATAAAGCTGAGTTGATGCAGTGTATGTTCAGAGATACACCAAGGATACATATTATAAGTTATTTTTTCCTTAAACAGTTCATCCTGCTGCGGTTCACCTTTCCTCAGTACAGTTCAGAGACAGCAAGTTATTAGAGAAAGTAAGTTATTCTGTTTCTCAATTCTTATTCTGGTCAACCATATTTCTATAGATGGTATTTAGTTTTCGTAGGATAACAATGGAAGATGTTTCTTTTGGCTGCAGTTGTGCATTCTCAACTGGAACTATTTTAGTTTAGTTTCAGCAAATCAAGGCATTGTCAAATACTATAGTAACAGGAATTTGGAAAAGGAAATGATCCAGTCCAAGCTGAAAGGGATATTTATAGAAAGCTACCCACACAGATCTAATGGAACAAATTTCCAATATTCAAAAATTCAAACTTCAGAGTATTATAAGTCTTACACTTTGCCCTCATGCCAAAAATCCATTTGTTCCTTCAAAAGAAATATTGGGGTATGTAACAGCTTTATTTGATTAGTTCTGGCTAGGTCCAATTAAAATACTATTGTCCCATAGCACCAACTAAAACAAAGTTCTAACCAACAGCATGGAAAGGACTTTGCTGTTTTAATAGTGTTCTTGAACTATGCTGCAGCACTACTCAGCCCAACGTTTTGCACTGTTCAGGGACATGGTTAAAACAGTTTCAAAATCTAGACTGGACCTAATGGTATTTTAATCATATGTTGGTTCCCTGATATAATGTTACTACAGTGCAAAATAGCACTTGTTGCAATCCGATTAAAAATAGAGGTTGGTCATCATAAGTATTTTTTCTAATGTAAGATACCAAAGTATTTTAAGAGACTAAAAATCTTGTAAGATGTAGAGTAAAATATTCTTACACACACTTTGACAATAATGCTGCTTTCCATGAAATAAAATATAGCCATTAACCATACTTCATTTACAAGCAAAAATCTAGATTTCACTAAAATGAGACAGTGCTTTATCCTTTAAACTTCTTTCACTTCAAACTGATTGAACTCCCCTCCCTGCAACCCATTTCAAATGAATGTTCAACACCCGTTACAGATTTCAAATGTAGAACTATAGAAATTAAGTTATATATTTTGTCCTATGGGAATAATCCCAGTACTGATAGTCTGAAAAACAAAGATTGTTCTGTAGAACATTCCCCAGATTTTTAAATGCATTACTGAGGTAACCATTTGAAATACTAACATAGCTGTTTGTAGCATATCTGATGGATTTGCTCATTTAAATTCTTCTGTCTAAAAATAGGAGGTGAAGTAATTCATCCATAAGTGCTGAACATCCCATTAACTCAGGTAACCATAGATACTGGCAAAAAATTAAACAAAACAAATGAACATTTGACAGGTAAGAACTTCAAGCATACCATATACATGTTTATTTAATGATGTTTGCTGCAAGGTTTATTCCACAAAATATGTTGTTATTATAAGGAGATAAATTCTCAAGCAACAATCTGTACCTCACACTTGAGCATTTAAGTAGTGATACAAGATGCCATTAGAGTAATGAGCTGATCAGTTTACCTACCAGCGATGCATTACACTACATGCACATCGTCACCAAAAACAAATACAAAAACGTACCATAAGGCACCATGTTATAATACAATAGTGTTCCTACCTTTCATAGTGTTAAAATTATTGAACAAATTATGCTACACCCTTGTAAAGGCCAGGACCATCATACTGCTTGAGTTCAGTGTTTCTAGTATAGGCAATCCTGAGGAGTTGGTATTGCTCCTGTTGGGGACAGTGTTGTGCTCTAAGTATACAGGATACATTTTTCCATCCCTTCAAGAACGTAAGGAAGAGAAATTGAAATTCCATGGCATTGTATGATAAAGCTTAGAACTTCCCTTTCTCACTTCCTCAAAACCAACGTTCCTTCGCCCCGCAGCACCTCTCTCCCAGAAAACTTCCATATGTGAAGGCTTGTTATAAAAGGGAGGACCTTCCATTAAAGGAGCAGTGCCACTCCTCTCCAAAGTCAATCATGAAAAAACTGAAGGACAATGAAGGTTGGCTAAAAAGGTTCATTTCAAAACCCAGAAACTAATTAACTTTCTGAAGTCAAGACAAATGTTAAATAGTCTAGAAACTTTGTATACTCTAAGATTAAACACAATTTATCATTTATGACACACAGTTCATTTTTATTCAAGTTTTAATCCAGAAACAGATAAAGATAGCTTTAAAATCAAAAGAGTGTTTGTGCGCTGTTTTTGTCTGTCATGTCAAAAATAATCTACAATTTCCCCTAGTTTTGTTTCAGGTTGGCAGATAATTATGATTAGACTTAGAACAATGCTCTCAAACTTGCTAATAGTGAAGATCACATTTTACAGACTAGCTCATGGATACCTCCCCCTCCCTTTCATCATCCTGAACCACCTCCCTCTCATTTGTAATTACATAATATCCATGTGACAACTACAGTAAATGCCTATGCAGAATAGGAACTTTAGGAAGCACATGATGTATTTCCCCCTCTTGCTTTCTCTGTGAGGACTAGTTCAGAGTAAAAGAAGGGGAAACAGACAGGAGGAATAAAAGGTAGACAAAAAAGAAGGGTCCCCACCAGGACTAGCCATGATGCAGGAGACAGACTTAGGGGGTACAAAGTGATGGCCTTGGCCTAAAAGCATCACTGAGATGCATGACAACCCCAGGTCATAGGAAATACCCTTAGATAAGAGAAGAATAGGAATGTGTTCAAGGCTGTGCTGATAGGCTGGAGGCATGTCACTAAAAATGTGAAGGCAGGTAGGGGGAACCAGCAGGAGAGCAGTCATAGGATGCACTGGGGAACAGGGTCCAGCAGGAGGAACAGGGTTAGTTGATGCCATCGGTCCAGCTTTTACATTTTAGAAGTCTTGGTTGAGCTGGGCCTGCCTGGCCATCCAGCAGGCAGAGCCTGAACCATCATTAGTGCGAAAGGAAGGAGCAGAGCTGGTGAGGAAGTGAACTGGGCAAATCTGCTTTCACCAGGCCAGTGGAAGGGTCCCCTCATGTGCATGTTGAATTGAAAGTGGGGGGAAAGCCACAGAGAAGAGAATGGATCAGATTACTAGTAAGACTTAGTCGAGAAAAGGCCTGCCAACTGGCTGGAGGGACAGATATGCTCCTGTGAAGCTGCAGAACTATTTTACTGGAAGGTGCTCCTATGCCTATAGTTCCTGGGAATTAGGCTCCAACAAAATTAATTTTCCAGAGATTTTCCTTTGTGACTACAGTCCTGGGTAGAACTCCCCAGCAGACCTGGTACCGGACACAGTATGAAAGTGTGGGCACCTTTGAGCATGAGCAACTCATGACGAGTTTTTCAAATTCGCACAATTGAAAAGCCAGGCCCCAAGGATATGTTAATCATCATGTCAAGTCAAAAGGGGACACCATCATATTTTCAAGTAATATTTTTAAAGGGTAAATGCAAAAGTCCTTGCTCAGATTTGACTAAGGCAAACTTCCTTGGATACAAAAAAGATTGCTTCTCACTCTAGTTGCTTATGCAACATAAAGTGCTTCAGTGGCATTTATTTGGCAACATAATAGGTTCTGTGACGCCTGTTTTGAAAGTGTTGAGACATTCCTGCTCAACAATGTTTGCACTGAAGTCATTTGAAGTTGATGTAATGACTTTCAAGTTAAGGGCTACTTCAAGTTTGGATTCAGAGGGGGAAGGGAATAGTTCTGTTGATGTGAATATTTCTATGGCTAGTTTCTTGTAAGGCTATGTCAAGTTCATTCATTTTAAAGATAAACCATCTTTGAAAGGATAAGGGTAAGAGATCACATCCAGCACTAAGAATAAAAAATGCTATGTATCTTAGCAACTAGAGGAGATTTTAGCTTGAATGTCAACTTCAGAAGTTCTCTAAATCTTATTTTTTAAATTGCTATTTCCATACAACAGGGAGGGGAGGTAAAAATGAGTATTGTTAGCTTGATTTTTGCGCATTTAAGAATCTGATATCCAAGACATTTCTAGACAAAACTCAGGAAACATCTATCAGCATTAAAAGAATATTTTCAGTAGACAGTTTAAGTAGAAAGACACTCATATGTGTTTTGAACGTGAATTTATTTGGTTTTAATTTAACTGAAGATAGAATGAAGAAAAGGAATCTCTCTAGCAGCTTATATACAGCAACCATAAGTGTCTGACATTTTCATAAAAAAGGTCATGGATTTATGTATCACATACATATTATGTTTGAAGAGAATCTGCATCAAACATGTGGACCAATTCCTGGCAAAACTTCATGAAAACGGATTTTAGGTTGTAAAATGCATTTATAACTTCATGAAGAACAATCACTTTATTAGAATGCTGTAGTTTTAGAAGACAAAAAAATCTGACTTCCAAGAAATACAAAACTAGGCTATAGACTAAAATGGTGATCTACAAAGAAAAGCTATAAGGGTGGCCTGAAAGATTCTAAAATATTTTTGCTGCTTTTTTAATGTTAGAAATTCTATTAATATAATTTTCCCCTGAATGGCACTATGAACAACTAGAGGATGGTAGAACTATGACATTAGAGAAGCCATGCAATTATACCTGATTGAAAGAATAAGTGACTTTTTAAATATCTGTACGATATTTGTTTTTTTAAAAACACCTATTTAACTCAAATGCTTGAAACAACTTTGTTAAAGATTCAACACTATTAGAAAGGGTGCCCTTTCTGTTAAGGCTTCACCTCAACAAGTTAAAATAAAACCTTACTGTAGCCAGGACAAGTTGTAATGTGTTGCTGCTGGTTAAAGTTAACATTTTTAAAACATGTTTTAAGCTAGACTGGACAAGGCTTCAGAGTCAAGACCAAATTGCGTTGTAACACTAACTATCTCCCAACACATTCAATTTGCTTATTTTAGACATGCTCAGAATCTGCAACCAGATCAACAGCAAAAAATGTTAACTCTCTCTATCCATCTCTATGAGGTGTTAACTACAGTCTTTCAACACTTAGTATTCATTGGAAAGGCCTTCTGCGGAAGTAACACTACAAACATACTATGCCTTTGATTATTCGGATAGAGATACTTGTTAATTTTAAATATGATATCTTTAAATGATGGTAGAAATGGTATTTAGTGCCATCTTTAAAGTACTGAAGTCCTTTTGTATAGTTTGTAAGTTAAGATAGGTTTTATATAAAATTTTGGATTATTAGCAAAAGGAGTTTATTTTAAAAAGCTAAAATATTTCTGAATAACCCTCATTATGATTAAGAGTAAGGCCAAATAACATAATGAACAATTAAAATAAAATTGCAGAAATTCCACAGATTTGGGGACAAAGTCTAAGAGAACATTGCCTACATACCCTGCAGATTTGCATGGCACCTCATGTGTAACTTAAAAACTATGTTATAATGTATCAGTTTTTCTAAAGGAAAACAGTTTCCATAACTTGCTTTTTTTTTTTTCTCCTTGAGGATTTGCGTTGGTTTGACCAGTCTCAAACCAGCAGAAGGCACCTATGTCCATTGCTAAGAACTTACATGCCACTCCTGGATCAGATACAAAGGGTTGTTTAGACCTGGACTACACTACTGAGCTAGGTTGATGCAAAGCAGGGTACATCAACTTAACTCTAAGTGTCTACACTAAATTTTGCTCCCATCAATGTAACTCGACCACTACGCTGACTTATGTCCACCTCCGCAAGAGGCATAGCACTTAGGTCAATGGAGTGTCAGTGTAGACACTGTGTTATTAACATCTTTAGTGGCATCCAGGAGCTATCCCACAATGCCCCACCGTGATCACTCTGGTCATGATGTTGAATTCCACTGCCCAGTGGCCAGGTACATGCCCTCCCCCTTTTAAAGCCCCACAAATTTTTGAAATTCCGTTTTCTGTTTGCTTGGGATGGAAAGCTCACCTAGCAACTGCCCAGCTGATCATGCCAGCTCCACACTAGAGGCGCTTCTGCATGGAGTACATAGGAGATGTTGGATCTCCTGGGTCTGTGGGGAGAAGAGGCTGCACAGGCACAGCTCTGATCCAGCAGGAGAAACGTCAATATGTACGAGCAAATCGCTCGAGGCGTGAGGGAGAAGGGCTATAAGAGGGACCCACAACTCTGCCACATGAAAGCCAAGGAGCTGCAGCAGATGTACCAGAAGGCAAGGGAAGCTAGCAGTTGCTCTGGTGTAGAGTTGAACGCATGCCACTTTTACAAAGAGCTGAATGCCAACCTCGGTGGAAACCCTACCACCACGATACTTCAGGGAGCTGGAGTCACAGGCCCCAGCCTGAACAGTGGGGAGGTGGTGTTGCATGAGGAAGAAGGAGGGGGAGGCAGAGTATGGGGGACAGGCAATCGGGGGATCTAGTGGTGCAAGGCAGGATGTGTTTTTGACTCCAGAGCAGTCAAGCCAGTCCCTACAGTCCAGCATGGGTGAGCCTGATGGACGGGAAGTATGCAGTTTGCTTTGACATTTCAGGGACACGTCTGTTCATTTACTCTTTTTTAATCAAGCTAGAAGAAATAACCAATAGACGCAGAGTCACTATCTGCTTCTCATTCCCCTGTGAAGTTAGGCAGAAGGGGCCCCGAAGAATAGTTTATGTGCACTGGGATGTTCCATGAATCCTTCATAGAGATCTCGAGGAAACTTTCCTGGGGATGGTTTGCAATCCTCTTCTGAAGGTTTCTGGGGCGGGCTGCCTTATTTCTTCCACCACAGTAAGACACTTTCCCACACCACTCAGTAATTACTTCAGCAGGTACCATTGCAGCACACAGACTAGCAGCATACAAACCTGGTCTGCAGGAGCTATTCTCTTTCAGTTTCTGTTATTGTCAGGAGTGAGATATTAGCTAAAATCACTTCCACCTGTGGAAAACTGTGCCAATATTCAGTTCAATCGCCCTATCTGCATATATTCATGCCCGTGAGCCACCTGTCCCTCCCCTTATTGTCCCAACTCACCCCCTTCCTCTCAGGCCATACTCACCATGGCTGAGACTACTGCTGTGCTCTATGAATCCCAAGGAGAAATGAGAATGTAGTGCTTGTAACTTGCATGGATCAAGGGGAGTGAGTTCAGTATACCAAGTTTCCATTTATCTTGTGAATACACTCACAATAGTCCTTCTGTGCATTGTGTCTTTTGCAGCTAGAAATGTGGCCTTGAGGGTCTCTCCATTCACACTAGTGGAGCAGCTCAGCCAGATAAGGCTAAGGAAGAACATGCATGATGACATGTTCCAAGAGATCCTCCAAACCCAGTGCTCGTGGACAGAATGGACAGGGATAGTGCAGAGAGGAGAAAACGCACAGAAAAAGGGAGAGAAGTGCAGCAGATGATGCTAGCGCTTCTTAAGTGGCAGACAGATATGCTGGAGACTCTTGTTAACCTTCAGGTTCAACAGAACCAAGCTCGCCTCCCTTTGCAGCCTATAGAGAACTGCATTCTGGACCTACCTACACCCCCTGCCCCCACATTCCACATGGCATCCGGGGCTGTTGCACTACCCCTCCCACTCCACCCTGGGGGAGAGTACAGACAACAACAGCTGCACATGCACTGACCTGTGAGAGACATGGTTGGTGTATTTGTTTGTGAAATGAAAATGACTGTTTTCCCCCCTTCAAAAGTTCTTTTCCCTGTATTTATAAAATTTCATTCAGTTATAAATATGTCCACGAGTTTAGAATAAAAAAAGTATTTATAGAAACTGACTTCCTCTTTATTAGTTCACAACATATGCTGGGTGGGGCTGACACCATTCAGATAATAGCAATAGGTGCATTTGCAATGTTCTAATACTACACACACAGCACTCATCACAAGGTTCATATTAGGGTGCAAAAAACCAATGCCAGGCAGAGCACACTACAGCAAGACACATTACTGTGGCTCACTATTAAAAATGTCTTTCAAAGCCTCCCTAAGCCGTATGGCTCCCCGTTGAGCTCTTCTTATAGCCCTGGGATCTGGCTGCTCAAAATCAACAGACAGCCATTTCATCTCCATCCCAGCAGAAACTTTTCCCCCTTTGCTTCACAGATATTGAAGGCAGCTATAACCATTAGGACGTCTTGTTCCACTGAGGTCTAATCTGGTGAGTAGACAGCACCAGTGGCCTTTCAAATTGCCAAAGACATATCCAACTGTCATTCTGCACCTGCTGAACCTGTAGTTGAAGCGCTGCTTGCTGCTGTCGAGGTGACCGGTGTACGGCTTCATAAGCTGCGGGAGTAAGGGGTAGGTTGGGTCTCCCAACATCACTATTGGCATTTCAACATCCCCAGGGGTAAACCTCTGGTCTGGAAAGAAAGTCCCTGCTTGCAGCATTCTGAACAGGCTTGTGTTCTTAAAGACGTGCACGTCATGCGCCTTCCCTGACCAACCGGTGTTGATGTTGGTAAAAAGTCCCTGGTCATCCACCAGTGATTGCAATACTATAGAAAAGTAGCCCTTTGTGTTGATGTATTCCGTGGCAAAATAGGGATATGCATGCCATCTATCGTACCCCACCGCAGTATGGACACCCCATTGCTACAAAACCATCCACTGTGTCCTGCACATTGCCCAGAGTCACAGTACTTTGTAACAAGATGCGATTAACGGCCCTGCACACTTGCATCACAGCAACCCCTACAGTGGATTTCCCAACTCCAAACTGATTCCCAGCTGATCAGTAGCAATCTGGCATTGCAAACTTCCACACAGCAATTGCCATTCACTTCTCCACTATAAGTGCAGCTCTCATTTTGGTGTTGCTGGGCCAGAGAGCCAGGATGAGCTCTGCACACAATTCCAAGAATGTTGCCTTGCGTATCTGAAAGTTCTGCAGCCACTGCTCATGATCCCATACCTGCATAACGATGCGATCCCACCAGTCAGTGCTTGTTTCTCGGGCCCAGAACCAGTTCTCCATGGTCTGCAGCTACTCTGTGAATGCCAACAATAACCTTGAATTGTTTCTATGTCCCACAGCAAGCTAGCCTCTAAGGAATTCTCATGTTCCCCGCGGCCCCTCTGGAGGCTCTGCAAATACTGCAGGATCAGGCGAGTTGTGCTCGTTAACATTCGTCACAACAGTGCAGAGCTGTGCAGGATCATGCTTCTCACATAGATGTCGGACACACAGGTTTGGGGGGCTTTTGAAAAGAGGTGTGAAACATTATGGGATGCAGATAGAATTATGGAATGGAGAAAACTCCATCACAGGACATTGAAACCATGTTCCCAGTCACCCCTGCACAACTCGTTTGGCCCCATAAGGCATTGAAACCCTGCCCAAAACACCCTGCGCTATATGGTGGCAAGTTGCACAGTGGGATAGCTACCCACAGTGCACTGTTCTCTGCATCGACACAAACACTGTTAGTGAGGATGCACACTGCCAACACAAGGAGCGTAGTGTGGACATGCAAAAATTATTTAATTACTGTGATGCTGTTCATTGACATAACTTAGGTTGACTTAATTTTGTAGTGCCCTTAATAGTGAAACAAGGCATATCCCTCACACATGGTTCTTGCAGAGTACTTTTCAGCTTGTCAGTTTGGAGCTTGGGACCCAAATTAGACTATGTGAAAAACTGTTAAATTTACCTTGTTGATGGTAACTGTCAAAGCTGGCTCCACTTTAGCTTCAATTTCTTCAGATGTATAATAACAAAAGAGTTTACCACCTCTCAGTACACAGTACAGCCTCCTCCAGTTAGTCAGGCTTCTTACCATTTGCTAAAAGGGAGAAATATTCAATAAGTTACTAGTCACACATTACCTTAACCACCTAATTTATGGATTACTCAACGTTCTATTGAATTTCCATGTGTTACATCTCATTGAGTCCATCTTGTGAACTATTCAGACATCAGACTGTAAGATCAGAGCTGTGCACAACACATTGTCATAAAGGAATGGTTCCTGCAGAATATTTTACTATTTGACTCAAGGACTTAATTATTAGTAACATTCAGCCAAGCCAGAAGTTTGTTTAGCTGAACATCCCTCAGTGTTTTACAGTTTTTGCCACTAATAGTGTCTCATGGTGCTCTTGGAACATGGAATGTGTTGGCTGGCCGATAAGGAAAAAAGAGTAATTTCCGATGGAATCTACTTCAATGGCTACACTAACTTAGCTGGTTACAGGAAGAGATCAAAATAACATTCTCTCATTTAAAAAATTCTGACTTTAAAAATTAGACATGCAGCTATACATTCCAATTTTCATACCAGCTAGACATTTCCAATTAATTGGTCTTTATGCAGCAATCTAGGCTGTTTTACTGATAATCCCACTGAGGAAACATTTGATTATCTTACTCTTAGCCACACAGTGGTTGCCATTAAAAGGTCAGTGTTTATCAGCAGCCACCACAAGATAACAGCTTCCCACATATTTAGAGTAAAAGATACTAGTCCTCAAGAGACTACCAGAGGAAACTGTTCACTTTTTAATACCACTGAAAGTCAATTGTTAATATGAGCAACATTCCCTGTAAATTGCACGCAGGCATGGCAGCACAACTATCCTGAATATGCAATACATGTATACAAACTGAGCCACTCAGCTTCAGGTCAGGTGATAGGCACCTAGCCATGCTGCTCACTGCAAATGTGATGGCAGATGGACCAGCTACAGACCAGGTGACTGCTGGGCTGTGGCAAGGTAAGAGGCTCATGTAAGATTTTGCTCACGCTTGCAGTGGCTGCAGTTTTGGAGGATGCACGCGTGAGAGGCAGCATGTCACTAGCTCCTTCCTCCTCCCTGCAGGTGGGTGATGAGTTCCTCCTACCTCCCCTCCCCACAAACCCCTAGAATTGGTCACCTCCCTCCAGGCCCCAGAGCCCCCCACTCCTCTGGGAGCATGGGAGGGTGTATCCCCTGTTATTCTCCCTGGGAACCCTGCCTCCTGTAACCTACTCCCATCATACTACTCCAGGAAGGACGAGGACCCCAGGAATTTTACCTCTGACCCCTCCGGTCACATCTCCTCTGGGTATCCCCTCACCTTCCCCAACTCCAAGGAACACCCTCCCCGTCAACTTACCAAATTGACTCTCCCCGATCTCCCCCAAATTCCCCCTCACAAATATCCCAAGGCGTTCCACTCCCTCCTTCCCCCACCAAGAAACTCCCGGAAATAAGGGGGTGCACCCTTTCAGCCCTGGTTGTGGAATTGATGCTGCCTCCAGGAGCCCTCTCACTCCATGAGGCTGAACAGGAAGGACTCGCCATTTCCACCTGTGAGCTCACCCTTCCCACCCCTGCCCCAGCGGGTTCTGCATCCCCCGGTGTCCCCCACAGGCACTTTAGGAATTTTTGGCATCTCATGAGGCTGACTACGGGGAGAGGCCTGATTTCCAAGAGGGGCAATCCTGATCCTGTTGGAGCTACTAATAGCACCAGTGAGTTGGGCCAGTGTCAGCAAATAAACAGGCTGGGTATGCTGTCAGTCAGGGGAGCAGGACCCAGGGGGGCGGAGGGAGGTAGCTGCATTTGGAATCAGCCAAAAGAAAGAGCAGCTGAAAACATGGTACATATATAGCTGTAGCAACACAGTGATTCATTAGTTCACTGTAAGCAAAAGTGTAAACTTGTCCAACGACAAATATGTACTGCTCAGTGGAGTTCGCAGAAAATTTAGAGGGAACTTTGGATATTAGAGGATATAAATCAAGTAAGCTCTTTTTACCTGCTGATTAAGAAATCCTGACATCACATCCTTGGCCATGCAGGATGGCTGAGCAACTAAACGACAACACATGTTTCCATATAAGGGAAGCCTGAATGATTCCTCTAAAAGAAAAGTTATAAAGTTATGACCATTGCCCATAAACTCACAGATTAAGGATCTGCATACATTTTAATTTAAGAACATATTAAAGAAGTAAATCTTTTCATATAAGCAAAGATTGAAAATAGGAGTTTGTCCTATTTCTTAAGTTTTTATCTCTCTTTGCTATGACACCATTCTTGACAGTAGTCATGCTGGTTTGTTCTTATGTTCGTAAGTACTTTATAGGTATCTTTAATTATCCTTTCAAACAATTTAGCCAATATTTAAGTTAGGCTCACTGCTCTAATTTTCAGAATCACCATTAGCACCTTCTTTGAAGATAAATACGTTTGCTAGCCTCCACTCATTCAATATAGCAGCTGATTTTAACAAGAGATTGCATATTTTTTCTAGCAATTTAGCCACTTTGTCCTTAATTACTATCAGAACTCTTGGATGAATGCTGTCTGGTCCTGGTGACTTCTTGCTATTTAATGATTTGTTCCAGCACCTCTTCCTAACACCTTGATGGCTGACCTGTACTATTCAAGAGAAGTATCTCCCCAATAGCCTCTGGGATAAAGTGTGATATAAAAATCATCTCCCTGTTCTCACTATTTGGTAGCCACATGCAGCCAGACACAGACTCCCTCCTTCTGATATACTGAAAATTTCTTCAGGGTGTATCTTTTGGCTATTTCATCTTTAAATTCTCTTAATCTTTTTAATATTCACCTCACCTTTTATCTGACATGTGCAAGCTCCTTTCTATAGGCTTCACTTGGGTTGGATTTCCATTTTTTGAAGAAGATGCATATGACTTGATTAATCTTTTGAACATTACAATTTAATTATAATAGTTTTTCTTACCTTTCTGATTCATTTTTTAAGTAATACACATGCCATCTATGACTATTATAGTATGTTTAAAACTCAGATTCATCATGTAGACTACTTCATTTCCTCACTTTTAACTAACCTTTTTTAAAAACGCAAATTCCTAAAATATAGTATAATAGGGCTAGCTATTGGTACAGCCCCTCTTAGAAGAATGTTGAGCTTCATTAAATTGTGGCCATTATTCTTTAGGGGCTGTCATAAATATAAGGGGAAGGGTAACAACCTTCCCGTATACAGTACTATAAAATCCCTCCTGGCCAGAGGCACAAAATCCTTTTACCTTTAAAGGGTTAAGAAGCTCAGGTAACCTGGCTGGCACTTGACTAAAAGGACCAATAAGGGGACAAGATACTTTCAAATCTGGGCGGGCGGGGTGGGGGGAAGGTTTTGGTCTGTCTGTTCTGTGTGCTTGCCGGACACAGATCAAGGAAGCAAGCAATCCAACTCCATTAGAATTAGTAAGTACACCTCTACCCCGATATAACGCGGTCCTCGGGAGACAAAAAATCTCACCGTGTTATACGTGAGACTGCATTATATTGAACTTGCTTTGGCCCCCCCAGTTCCTTGTTCCCTGAACACCCCCTCCAAAGACCCCCCTGTCCCTAATCACCCCCAGGACCCCACCCCCTACCCAACCCCCCTGCTCCCTGTCCCCTGACTGCCCTGCCCCCTATCCCCACCACCTGACAGGCACTGACCGGCAGCGGCGGGAAGTGGAGCGACGCGGCCCCAGCCCGCTCCACTCCACCACCTCCCAGCAGCGGCGCTCCGCTTCCCGCCACCGGTGAGTGCGGGGAGGTTGAGGAAAGGATGCCCCCCGTACTCACCTGTGGCAGGAAACGGAGCACCGTGGCTGGGAGCTGGCAGAGTGGAGCGGGCTGGGGCTGGGCTGCTCCGCTTCTCACCGCCAGTGAATGCAGGGAGGTTGGGGAAAGGACACTCCCCACACTCACCAGTGGCGGGAAGCGGAGCGACGCAGCCCCAGCCTGCTCCGCTTTCCTTGCCCCAGCCCCAGCCATGTCACTGTATAGTCTTCTATAATCAGAAATTTAATCTGATATTCTAAGGAATTTTTTCAGGTATAGTAGTATTCCCCTCATCTCTGCAACGTAATCGGTCCTTTCTGATTTAGTTTAGACCCAGGTATTCTAGTGTTCCATTGACTAACCATTCAGCAACATTTCAGAAATGCTTATTATAAATCAAAGAAATCCCTATTATGTCAAGCTAGGACCAAGCTAGGTTGTGATACTAAGTTATGGCCAACATAAAATGGAATTTAAGGAAAAAAAGAGTCAAAAATATTGATCTTTGCTGGGATGCAACAGTAGGGTGCAAGTGTGGAAAGACTCTCAGAGGCTATGATATATATCTAGAGAAAATTATGAATTATTAAATATAATAAGCCTGGAAATACAAGATATCATCTTACCTCTTTTCAATAAAAAAGCTGAAAGAATGAAGTTGTCTTTGAGGGAAAACTGTAAACTTGTATCAGATAAAGATACTATGAGCTAAAACAAAATAATGTCTAGGGTTTTATGCACTTTGAGTAAATGATAGAATGGAACTATTTTCTTTCTGCTTATTATATTACCTGCTGCCATGTTTTCAGCAGCCCCAGGTTAGCACTCTAGATCTGAGGCTGCTAGTAGTTACTTGTGCTGTCTCAATGCTGGGATCTACCTAGGGGCAAGAACTCCTGCTGAAAAGAACTTTTAGTTAGGACCACCAATACAATAAAGCACTTACGCATGTGCTTAAATGCTGTGTTGAATTAGGGCCTAAAAGACCTAATAGAGTTTGAGCCTCTGCTGTTTACTTCCTCTCCTTCTGCCAACACAGGAGGAAGAAACAACTCTCTTTCCTATGACACCGTTCCTTTCTTGTGAGGAAAGGAAAGAATTTCTATACAGCTATTCCCCTCAAGATTGGGATGAGAATGGCAGCGAAAACTCTCAGGGGCTCTGGGAGACCTTTGTGAGGAGAGAGGGAAATATAATATCTTCACAGCTCCTGGATACTCTATTCCCAGACACTGCAAGACTGCATACTGGGGGAGATGATGCAGGAGTCATTGCAGTGAGGTAGTATTGTGGATGGAACAAATGAACTTGGGGCCGACTGGACAATCAGTTAAGTGGATTTTGGGGTGGAGAGATAGAGATGTTGACAAGGCTCTGGAGACCTGGGACGAGAAGGGAAATCAAACTAAAGCTAGTGAGATTGAAGGGAAAAAGAACAAAGAAAACAAAGCATAGAGTGGGTTTAAAAAGAAAGGAATAATCAGGTTTAGAGGAGCTCAAAACAACACATGAAAATAAGCAAAAAGAAAATATAACAAGATAAAAAGTGAAATGAAGGATAGGAAATAGGAACCAGAATTATAACAAGTTAATTTTTTAAAGAATTGAATGTTAAAATATTGGAATGAAATAGACATGAGTAGCATATATGTATACACACTGAAGGCCAAGGTGGAGAAGTAGGGGATGCCCATCTCTAGTGTAGTTCATCTCCCTTCTCTGGATACTGATTAACCATCCCCAATAGGAATTACTTCTCTTTTGAGTTTGAATATACTTCTGAAGCACATCACTGGTTTTGCAATAAGCATTTCATCCAATAGCCCATTTTCCCATATACCCAGGCTTCCTCATACCCCTAACATGGGAATTACTTATATCTATTTAGGGGAAACACTCTTGCAACAGTCTGCCTGTATATAAAGACCATTTCTCTCTTGCAACCTTTCCACAACTGCTTTATTCACAGCAATACATGTTCCTACCTACCATTTATGACACTAAAAGCATTTCCACAGCTACAGAATAAAGAGTATAGTATTCAGACCACAAAATCCCGACAAGTATTATAAGTATCCCTTATAAGTGATCAGAAGATATTAATGTGGGTAAAAACATTACCCATACATGTGATTAAATTTGGATCTGAACTTTAAAAGAGAAGTTTTACAAGTCTTTTTTCAATTTAATCAGTTATACATAGATGTTTAAATAAAATGTTTTCAACTGTTTAAAAATAAAGTCTTATAAGCCTTTTAGTTTACTAAAAACGGAGATACATGATTTTACTAGCTTTTTTTAATTTTATTTTTTTTACTTCCTTACATCAGGACTCTATGTACTTACCATTTCCTGTAACGGTAAGGTTGTGGGTCCTGAAATTGTCCTCAGCACTCTCCAACTCCAAAGTAGTATGTGCCAGCAAACTGTATTTTGCACCACTGATTGTGAAAAACAAGGCAAGGTTTCAGTATTTCTACATAACTTTTCTCAGGCAGTTATTAAAAGGAGTCTAGACAGTCCTAGAGATAACCATTCCACAGTATCTAAATATGTTAACTGCCAGGCAGCACCTGTTAATGACCACAAAGTTGAGCTAATCACCAAGAGTCTGCATATGCCTGTTTTAACTCTTTGTGGTATTGTCCCCACAAAATAGTTTGTGTACCTTTTTGAAAATATTCCAGTTTATCATGTATTCACATTGCTTGGGAATAGCCACTCTGAATCACTGATTGAAGGATTTTAATTGTAGCACCAGTTACCATTAAAGGATTATTTTGTGGGAGAGGCAGGGGTTTTGTGACTGACATGTTCTGATCTCCATTTACACTACATGCACTAAAAGCAACCCCCATCCTTTCATGTATTTATACCTGCTCCTGTATTTTCACTCCATGCATCTGATGAAGTGAGTACTAACCCATTAAAGCTTATGCTCAAATAAATTTGTTAGTCTCTAAGGTGCGACAAGGACTCCTCGTTATATTTACACTAAAACTAACTTGGGTATTCTCTTTTATTTTTATTTCACATTTATTCCTTGGAACAAACATCTTGTTTGAAAAACTATTTTGTTCACTTCTGTGACCCTTATGCCATTATGTTTCATAACATATTTAGTGCTTAGCCTGGTCAGTTTTCTTATGTTATTCTAAAGGCATCTCTCTTTTTTAAAAAAAGCTGTATAGAGCTCTGCGTTCTACACTTCAGTTTGCCTTTATAGTAGGGACCAAACCACATGTTCTAGCAGGGCTGTAATATGGTTTTGTAATATTGGTATAACAGTTTGATCTTTCTATACAGAAAGACCAGGCTATGTGGTAACACAGAACATTGACAGTAAGTTTTATAGCGTAGATGGATCATTTGACAAATTGCACTTACAAATCTCAGAACATTTGAGTTTTTGTTCTGGCTTTTATCTAGTGTGGAAAAAAATCATAATTAGAATTCAGCATAGTGCATGTGGAATGCTGCTCTTGAAATGACCTAGTACAAACTTTGTTCATGTTTAATCTTTTTTCAAATACACTTCAGACAGATTAACAGATTTATAGCCCAGCAATGTAATACTTATTCCCCTTGGCTAATGAGTTTAAACTAAGTGAAGTTCACAAGAAAACTGCTCAATACCACTCACTATTCACACTAATAGCTTTAGCATAATACCCTTAAAATATCTTCAGTATAAAGAAAGACTATTGGGTAATAGGGGAAAAGGACAAAAAGCAAAATTAGATTAAGAGATACTTAAAGTTTTGCTCTCCCATCACCTTCTACTCTTACTGAAGTATATGAATATGCTTTTAATAATGTTTTTCCTATTGGCATTGTGGAAACAGGCTCCAAAGAGGAAGCATGAGCTGCCCTGCCCTATCCCTATCTGTAGGAGAGGAAGCCAAAAAATGAAACATAGGTGGCAAGGAGGTAGGGCCTCCATTTGAATACTCAACTACCTCATGGCAGTGTTGAGAGAATTAAATGTGATACTGGCATTGTGTGTGTCAAGTATTATTGTTGTATAATCTATTAAGGGGTGGGGGATAGGGGAAATCCTTACATGCCTTAACACAAAAGTGTCAGCATTTGTGTATGCACCGTGATAAACTGTCTCCAAGCAAAAGATTCTCCATAACTAGGTACCAAATATAATGTATAAATCAATCTGTGACTGTGCTATTTAAACTGTACACAGTTTAGTTTCATCTCATAAATTTTTGTACTGATTTTCAAGTTACTTCAAGCATGACTAATTATAGCAGCAACTTTGCCAAAGAAAACAACTACTTCATTTTTAAAATATGTTTTACAGTAATGTTTTCTAAAATGTAACAGGCATTCCTTTCAGCCAACTTCAATATCATTTCCAAAAAGTTTTAATTTAAAAAATAAGTACTGATAATGGGCTAATTAGCATTGCTGACAGTGTTTTGTCTACACATTTGAGAGAATTAGCTGACTATCTTATACTGCAGTTTCTTTGTGGTCACATCTAACCATTCTTGGTCAAATGTCACTTATGGAATAGTATTTTGCAGTTCTATAGCAACCTTCCATCTAACAACCTCAAAGTACTTTATCAAGCATTATTCACAACATTTGTGAGGTAGAGAAACATACCTATATACTGATAAGGGAATAGAGGCACAGAGGTTAGTGCCCAGATGCTCTGACTCTTTGTCCTGTTCCTTAACCACATGACCACCTTTCCTATCCATGAACATTTGTTCATTTCAGATGCCACCCACCTGTTTCTGAAGATTAAAACCTATATTAGAAACTCACATATTAGTACGCTGATCTGAGTCTGGGTAAAGTATTAGGAAGTCAAAACTAATTCAAGGAAGTCTAACATGCCAGATGTTTATCCTGAAGATGAACCTACAGGGGGATTCCTTCAATCCAACCCAAAATGAGAGAAGATGAAGACATACCAGATTTTAAAAAACAAACAAACAGTTAATGCAAAAATTCCACAAGCAAGTAAGATTATCCTTTCAGGAGCAGAATGACAGGATTAAAAAACGGGAGGATCCTCCAAATCAAAAATAGAACACTGTAGCTATGCCTCCTCCCAAGCTGATACCAAGTGGGCAGGAACTGTATGTTAGTCCATATATAAGAACAAGAAATATGTCCACAAAGCCCTTGGTGAACATGGAAACCTGAATGACCTCTCCAAAGAGAGGCCTTATTTGCTCTTGAATTCAGTAGAGGCCACATTGAGGAAAAAATTGATTTCCAATCACAGCAGGGTGAAAACCCAAAAATGGCTAGAATGAAACAGATACTGAAGCAGCCAAAATTGAAATTAACAAATCCAAGCTTGCTATTAAAACATGTAGTCATTAGGCATCTTAAAGGAGTTACAAGTCTGAGAACATATTGACTAAATATAGAAATTAGAAGTCTATAATAAATATGCCTTGCATCCAGAAACCACCTTATGTAGGCTTTTGAGGAGGTTCAGGTGTACAGGAGTTTCTGATGAGGAAAGTTTTCCCTTTTGGGTAGGAAAGGGTTGTGGTTTAATTTTGAGTTAGCTACTGGATTTCATCTGGATTATTTTAAAATCCTTTCAAACCACCTAAACAGAAACAAACAAGCACAAAATGCTAAAATATCAAACTCTAAATAAATAAATATCAAGCAAAGATTCTCTAAAAGTTATCCACAACCAGCTGCTATAACACAGTTGTTCCCCAGAATGTCACAGGTAATCACCTAGAAAAGCTGTCAATAGGTATTTTCAATCAACCCTGTTAAAGATGCAAGAGTCGCTACTAGATGATATAGGTTGGAAGTGGCATCTCTCAAGGAAAGATGGGAAGCAAAATTTGATAAATTACCATTATGTAAAGAAGCTTTTTACTAAGAATATTTGAGAGATAGTGTGCGCAACTGAAATTAAAACTGGTTTTTTGAGATGAGTGGCTGTGATTTGTCAGTCCCCAAATGTTACTGTTAATAGCATGCAACACTTCAAATTCAGTTTTGCTAGTACTGACTGAGCTATACTAACACTTATTTGGTCACATCTCATTTATAGCATAAGAAAAAAGTTAATAGTGGAAACAGTAATCAATAGTATATATATATATATGATGTCAGTGTTTCTTATTAAGTAACTTTCTCATTTCATTATTTGAAATATTTACATTTTTAACATTAATGTTCCATTTACTCCTCTCCTGCCCCCTCCCCCTTCCATTAACACATTGAAGGGCATCTCTCCTCTCAAAAGAAAGATAGGAGAATCTATCTCAGGAGGCTCTTAGTCACCAGGAGTCAAGACAGAGAGCTCAGGAGAGAAGAGGGCTATTTTTAGATGGTTTCTGTTGCTTCTCTCTTTGAAAGCTGTAAACCATATGCAGGTAAATATGGCTAGCAACTAATTTATTTGCTACACCTAAAAACAAAACAAAGCCAGTGAAGGGATGTCTCTGCTTAACTTAGATACATGGCAAATGCATCTAGCTGAGCTAATCACCAGACCTTCTGCAACATACTTCTTTCTAAATTAACCTATTACTCCAGCCCAGGCCTACTCAAAACCACTGACAACAATAAAGTTGAAGCAGCTAAATGAACATGCCTAAATCCGCTCACTGTCTTAGCCACTAATGTTCTTTTTAAAACAAGTGTTGGTGTTTAAAACAAATGGTTAGTGTTAGAGGTTTCAGATACTCAAGTAATAATTTAAATAAACTTGTGTCTCATTTCTGAGACCAAAAGTTCAGGACCTGGAACAGAAGAAAGGCTAGAACTAATGTTATTAAAATGGTTACCAACCAGATTTTTGTATTTGCGATCGATGATGCCTCTTCAGACTTCTAACAATACTTTAAGAGGCTAGCCAATTCATATGAAAAACGTGGGTGACTAGAGACTAGGTAAGGCCTCACTGGTGCCCAGTACTACTCTTTAAAATTCAGATACTTTTAAGACTATTGCTTATTGATACATGGACCAAATCATATACATTGTACTGAGTTGGAGCATGCTGGAATGAGCTTTCCAAGATTTTGTTTTGTCCTACTGGGTAAGATTTCTTGGTACAGGCCTGTTTTTAAACTAAAGCCAATAAACAGTCTTGCTAGTTTGAAACAAAGAAAACTGGAGGGTTTTTTAACGTTTCCCTTTAATGTTTAAAAAACAGTAGAACAGATTTATGAACCATGACTCTGGCTTCACTCTGACCTAGAATATGACACTAAAGAGTACCACTATTCTGTCTTACCTTTTCATCCACAGAAACAACAGCCACTGAAGAGTTTTTTTAAAAATTCCTAATTACCACCATTGACGTACTTTGTTTAAATCACAAGCAAACTTAAAGTGTTGGGAAATGTTACTGGGCAAACTACAAAAAATTAAAGATTATTTTTAAAATGACTATTTATTATGGGAACAGCACTTACAGATTATGTGAATGTGGAAAAACGTGGAATCAAAAAGGGGAGGTTACTTACCTGTAACTGGACGTTCTTTGAGATATGTGGTCCCTATCTGTATTCCACTGAGGGTTACGTGCAAGTGCCATGCACCCGGGCTTTTAAAGTAGTATTGTTCAGCGGTCCGCACATGTGCCCTTGTATTGCCTTGTGGTTTCACCCAAGGCAATAAAGGTTGGGACAGACTGCCAGCATCTCCAGTTCCTTCTCCACTGCAGATTTATTAGATTTGCAGCAGAGGGGAAGGAGGGTGGGATTGGAATACAGACAGGGACCACACACCTCAAATAACCTCCACATACAGGCAAGTAACCTCTCCTCGTTCTTCGCATGATGGTCTCTATGGTATTCCACTGAGGGTGATTGACAAGCAGTGTCTAGATAGGAGAAGGATGCGAGGAAGATGATGGAACTGTAAAATGGAGGCTCACTGTGCCAAATGAGGCGACTGTCGTGGAATCACATACTAGAGCGTAGTGGAAGGAAAAGATGCGTACCAAACTCCACGTGGCTACCTTACATATATCTGCAAGGGGCATGTCATGGAGGTTGATATTTGTGCTCTCGTTGAATGGGCCTGTATCCACCTGGTGGGGAGCATCCCAACAATTGATAGCAGCGCATAATACACCCAGAGACCCATTTAGAGATTCTCTGGGTGGAAATGACCTGCCCTTAAATTCTCTCTGCTATGGTGACAAACTAGCCTTGGAGACTTCTGGAATGGCTTTGTCCTTTGGATGCAAAAGGCCAGGGCTCTACACACATCAAGGGAATGAAGTCATCATTCTTCATTAGAGGCCAGTGGTAAGGAGGTGACTTCCAGTGGGATGGTGAGTATAGTGTCCACGGATTGGTGTATAGGAGAGTAGACCCCTTGCAGCCATAGCTGTAGTCCATCTGAGGAGAAGACCTTTCAACCCATAAGGTCTTACCTTCCCTGTCTGCCGGGATGGAGCGTGGTTGTTGTTGTTTGGTCTGCTCCCACACAGCTTGTATCACCAAGAATTTTGGAGGCGGATGTGAAAATAGAAATTCTGACACATTAGTGGGGATGTAGTATCTTTTCTCAGCTGCCTTGGTGGTGTGCATGGGACCAGAATATGCCACACGGTTTGCGCCGGTTGAAGAATGGCCTCATTGATTGGTTGAGCCACCCTTGCTGGTACCAATGCATGCAGAATGTCTAGTAACTGATGTTGACTGTTCTACAGCTCTCCTCGTGGGATCTCAAGAGCACTGGCTATCCTCTGTACCAGCTCTTGAAACTGTCAGCAGTCGTCTGGTGGGGAGGAAGTTGTCGATGACACGGCAGCATCTGGAGACAACAAACTTAGTCTCTCCATATCCACCGGTATTGTCAGAACCAGGCAAATCAGTGAGTCATCTAACCCCATTTCTGAATCTCTGCTGGACAAAGTTTGTGGGGACGAGATGGGGGAGTCCTCGAGGCAAACAGGACCGCTCTGAAGGCGAATACTGAGGCCACGAACTCCAATATAGCCAACCTGGTTGAGCTTGCTGCTGTTGAGCCTGTGCCCATGGAGCAGGGTACCAGCGCCAGGGATAAGGCAAAGTGGGGAACTGCCATAGTGCCATCCGAACCCTTTGGTAGTCGTGCTTCGAGAGTGGGAGCGGCGGGCTGTGTCTAATGTTCACATCCTCAGAATTGGAGACCTCCACAAATGGCATTGCCAACAGAGCTATTAGAACGAGGTGTGTGAGAGTAGCATGGGTAGCATGTGGCAGAAGTAGTGGGGGATGATGGGGCCCTCTGAGCAAGTAAGCGCATCAGAGCACGGGGAGACCTCAGTCCCTCCAAGGCGAATAGCTCATGGGGGCCAGGAACATTTCCGAGTCTACCAGGCATCAGTGGTATCTGGACTATTGATGGGACCAGAACTGGTAAGGGCATCTGTCTCAGAACCAACGGTTCAAGGGAAGCTGGTGGAGCTGAAGTAGACAGAGTAAAAGAGTCTGGAATCAGTACAAATGGATTCAGTGAGTGGTGCAGCCTTTAGTTACTCTTGTGAACCTTGAAATGCATCATTCCTCTGTGGCTGGAAGTCATGGATGGTGCAATGTCCTTCTTGGACTTGGAGGAAGACTTACTGCTATGCTTATGCATGTGCTTCTGGGACTCATGACTAGGCCTTAGCACGGCATCTGTAGCACTGATACCAGCAGAGCTGAACGGAGGTTCTGCGGTACAGGGAGGGTCTTTAGGGTGCTCAGGCCGATATACAGGGGTGTTCCCCGGCTAGGATCCAATTTTGGCCCCACGGCAGCCTCCATGAGGTTGAGTTGAAGAACTTGGCTTTCCCACATATGGACAAGGAAGGAGAGGCAGATACTACATATGGATACGATGTGGGATTCCCCCAGACAGCACTGGTGCACATCACTGATGGAAAACGAGCGAGGGCACAAACCATATGTTTTGAATCCTGGCATATTTGGCATAATCCAGTATCCAGGCACGGATGGGTAGGGAGGAGGGATTGTTTGGCAGGAAAACTGCTGAAGCAGCATTCCAAGTCCTTAATCCTATCAGCTACTATGAAACTAGAAATTACTTTTAATAAAACAATAAAACAGTAACTATGAATGAGGATAAAATCAATTTTTCTAAAATTTGTTGAAAATGCCTCACTAAGGACAAGAGAGCAACAAAAGCTCCGACTTGGACCATGCAGCAGTGAGGAGGAACGGGAGACTCTGGCGGTCCGCCCCGCACTTTATCGCCTCGGGTGAAACCACGAGGCAATAGAAGGGCACATGCCAAACGACACTACTTTCAAAAGTTCTGGCTCCAGGCACATGCGCATAACCCTCAGTGGAATGTAATAGGGACCATCGCTTGAAGAAAACACTGTTCTGTGCCAAATTCAATTAGGTAAGCTCCTGCCAAGTGGCTAGTAAGCACTTAATGCCTTAGATATTGCACACACCTGTGCTTTACAGCAAGTGGGCAGAAAAGCTACTATAAGCATATACTATGGAAACAACAACAAATGAAAGACTCTGGACACTGGTTCATGAACGCAGAGTGGAGGGAAATCACTGTGCTAGATTTAACAGCAAAACAACTGTTTAACAGGATAAAACAGCCATCTTTTAAATGGAAAAACCTAGTACATTTTACTTTGTTTCTTCCAACATACAACAGAGTAGAACAGAATGTTGGGAGAACAGAGAGGTAATATACCCTTTTTCTAAGTCACTGTAGCATGAACATATATGATAGTAAGCTATGTACAGTGCTGGCTGCCTCAGTATAAAATATTGAAGATATGAAATGTTCAGAATACAGTTATCAAGAGGATAGAAAGGTTGAGGAGTTGTGTATAAGCAAAAAACAGAGCTGCAAGTGTATGGCTTGAGGGAAAAGGAGCTTAGGTAATTAGAGTTTACACATCTGAAAGAACAAGAACTGTGATACAGAGAAGGATAATTAGGAGTACCAGAAAAAAAAGGTGTTTTAAAAAGTATAAAAGGTATTTCTATTGGTAACAATGGTTCAAATATGGAACAGGAACCAAGGTAAGATGCAGAAGCTCCATCACTAAACACACTATTCACAATTAGGGCTCCCAAGTGATTAAAAAAATTAATTGCAATTAATCGTGCTGTTAATAATAGAAAACTATTTTCAAATATTTTGATTCAATTACAACACAGAATATGAAGTGCAGAGTGCTCACTTTATATTTATTTTTATTACAAATATTTGCATGGTAAAAAACAAAAGAAATAGTATTTTTCAATTCACCTAATACAACTGTAATGCAATCTCATCATGAAAGTTGAACTTGCAAATGTAGAATTATGTACAAAAAATAACTGCATTGAAAAATAAAACCAAACAATGTAAAACTTTAGAGCCTAGAAAGTCCACTCAGTCCTACTTCTTGTACAGCCAATTGCTCAGACAAACAAGTTTGTTTACATTAGCAGGAGATAATGCTGCCCATTTTTTGTTTACAGTGTCATCTGAAAGTGAGAACGGGTGTTCATCTGGCACTGTTATAGCTGCTGTCGCAAGACATTTACATGTCAGATGCACTAAAGATTCACATGACCCTTCATGCTTCAATCACCATTTCAGAAGACATGTGTCCATGCTGATGGCGGGTTCTGCTCGATAACAATCCAAGGCAGTGCGGACCAATGCATGTTCATTTTCGTCATCTGAGTCAGATGCCACCAACAGAAGGTTGATTTTCCTTTTTGGTGGTTCGGGTTCTGTAGTTTCCACACCAGAGTGTTGCTCTTTTAAGATTACTGAAAGCATGTTTCACACCTCATCTTTCTCAGATTTTGGAAGGCACTTCAGATTCTTAAACCTTGGGTCAAGTGCTGTAGCTATCTTTAGAAATCTCACATTGGTACCTTTTCGCATTTTGTCAAATCTGCAGTGAAAGTGTTCTTAAAATGAACACGTGCTAGGTCATCATCTGAGACAGCTAGAACATGAAATATATGGCAGAATGCGGGTAAAACAGAGCCGGAGACATACAATTCTCCCCCAAGAAGTTCAGTCATAAATTTAATTAATGCATTATTTTTTTTAACAAGCATCGTCAGCATGTCCTTTGGAATGGTGGCCAAAGCATGAAGAGGCATACAAATGTTTAGCATATCTGGCACATAAATACCTTGACAGGTTTCAGAGTAACAGCCGTGTTAGTCTGTATTCGCAAAAAGAAAAGGAGTACTTGTGGCACCTTAGAGACTAACCAATTTATTTGAGCATGAGCTTTCGTGAGCTACAGCTCACTTCATCAGATGCGCCAGCTACAAAAGTGCCATGCGAATGCCTGTTCTCACTTTCACGTGACATTGTAAAAACAATCTCTCGTAAATGTAAACAAACTTATTTGTCTTAGCGATTGGCTGAACAAGAAGTAGGACTGAGTGGACTCGTAGGCTCTAAAGTTTTACATTGTTTTGTTTTTTAATACAGTTATGTAACAAAAAGAACTACATTTGTAAGTTGCATTTCACAATAAAGAGATTGCACTACAGTACTTGTATGAGGTGAATTGAAAAATACTATTTCTTCTGTTTGTGATTTTTACAGTGCAAATATAGGTAATCAAAAATAATAATATAAAGTGAGCACCGTACTCTTTGTATTCTGTGTTGAAATCAAAATAAATACATTTGAAAATGTAGAAAAACATCCACAAATATTTAATACATTTCAATTGGTATTCTATTGTTTAACACTATGATTGTTTAACAGTATGATTAAAATTGCAATTAATCTCAATTTTTTTTTTAATTAATTGCACAAGTTATTCAAAATAACTATTCACAATATGTTAGGTAAGGCACTCGGATATTCAGTAGGGACAGTACTGAGTACTGCACAAAAGGTGGACTAGAGGTCTACTAGATTTTTCCCACCTTAAAACCTCTAATCATTATATTAATAGTTTTTTTCATTTAATATTAAAGAATTAAGATTTCCAACAGCAGTATTAAAATATATCAAGTGTGCTTGGCACCCACAAATCTCACTAAAGTCAAAGAGAACAGAAGGTACTGTGTACCTTTGAAAATTAGGCCACTTCTATTTATATAAATTATGGGGCCTAACTTTAAGCACCCCAATTTGAAAACCTCAGTCAAAATATTTGTCAAGTATTCCACACTACACGGTGTGCAGTTGTGGTGTTCCACCTGCTGATTACCACCATGTACGTTTTCTCATGTCTGTTTAAAAAAGAAATCGATTATGTAGCTTGTAAAAAATAGTCGATTTTTGCAGCAGTGTGGTGATGAAGTAATACCTGTTCATGTAGTTAAGGTCAGAATCAGGACCCAAGGCTGATGTACATGATGTGAATTCACTCCTGAATTCTGATTTTCTCTTGAAATGAAAGTTATGTTCCACATGGACATATATTGAACTACTCATATCTTAGCAATTTTCTAAAGTTCTACAAGATTTTTTAGCCTACAAGAAACACAATTAAGAAAAAATAGCTTACAGCATGATTGGGTCAGTGAATGAAAGGGATTCAGGGTTGTCTTCTTCTTGCAAAGAGTTGATTTTCTTTCCAGTAGCTTTACCAATGGATGTCTTAAATTTGTTGGCTAGCTTCTTAGGAGTGTTTGTTATAGTTGAAGATTGGTCTGTACAGCAACTATACACTTCAAACTTTACTTGGAAGTCTGGCCCCGCTTCATCACTGAAAACAATTTTTTTGGATAATTTGTGAATTAACTGAGTACAGAATGAAAGTACAATAATGTATACTGTTCATCAAGGCAAAGAATTCCATTAGATTGCCAGAACAAATTGTATGTTAAAATGGAATTAAGGACAAGAGTATGTATCAGCAATTTAAGAATAGAAATTATAGTGATGTTATAATTATCCCATAAACAAACATCATAAAAACACAGGAAATTCAAAGTTTAGACTAAAACGTGAGAAAGCCAAATGTATTATGGAAATGCAGATAAGGCATCCAAATGAACAAGCAACATGATACGCTGTACCAGTACATACACCTCGGTAACAAATATACCTCAATCTACTTGAAGCTGAAGTTCAAGTTTGTTTGAGAGTATGACTGTAAGGAATTAAATATGTGCATCACAGAAAGCTGTGTGTGAAATTAATAAAGATTTTGTTGCAGTGCATAAATGAGTTTGAATATTACCATGTTTGGCTGCAAAGGCATGTAAGTTGCTGTGAATATTAATACTGGCCTACCTGATTTTTAGTCATTGCATTAATAGCAAGGACACTTGGGCAATCTAAAACGGTTAAGTTTTTTGTGAAGGATTACAAAATGCTTGGGCTTTTCATACAATTTAATTTTAAACTCCCAATGCTGAAGCTTTAGATTAGATTCACAAGGCAAAAAATGGATAAATATTCTGAATGCTAAAAAGTGACATTTCTATTCATTATCAAAATTTCAATTTTTTAAAAATACAGCATTT
The DNA here is from genome assembly GCF_965152235.1 of Eretmochelys imbricata. Taxonomy (NCBI): domain Eukaryota; kingdom Metazoa; phylum Chordata; order Testudines; family Cheloniidae; genus Eretmochelys; species Eretmochelys imbricata. Next base: position 77,832,316 of record NC_135578.1, read on the forward strand.
CTAAGTGATGGTTACCAAAGTCTACATTTGTAAATGAAACTACATGAATAGTAAAAAAAGTGTATAATAAAATAAATTAATTATTCTTAACATACTGAGATTGTTTGGTTTAAACTATGCCTTTAGATTAGTTTCTCCAAAGGCCCTGCATTCTCTAATGTGGCTTTGCTATATGTATCAACAACAGCTGAATGAATTGAAATGTTCTCTCGAGTTGTTAGACAGAAACCTGGGCAATTAAGGAGTAGGCTTATGATGATCTACAAATATTTTTAAGTAGTTTTTTGCCCTACTTTTTTATGCTTCATAAAGATAAAGATTTTATAAAAATTCTTTAACCTTTGAAACATCTGGAATATCAAAACAGTCTTCTGTGGTTTGCTGCAAGACTTACTACAGGTCTATTGTTAGCTCTCCTACCCTTTAATGGGTGGAGTTAAATCTTTGCCTTACATATTCATTTGAACAGGTGTTAACAAAAAACATTCTTAAAGTCTGTTTAGAAATCCCTTTCCTTCTCAACTTCTCAGTTTTCAGTCTATCAGCTTTTGTTTTAACTAGTTCTTGAGTTACCAGAGAGCTTCCAGGGTAGATATGACTCAAATATTTAATTAAAAACGAGGGGAAAAAACCACTAAGTGCCTCACAACCTCTCTTTATAAGTTAAAAACACACAAAGGAATACAAGCCCAATTCCTCCTCCACCTTTAATGGGCGGTGAATAACTTCCTGTCCAGTTTTCACAACGAGAAGGATGGTGGCTGTGGCACAGGCTCATGAAGGTGCAGTGGAAGACCAAGCAGAGAGTTTGTTTGTTTTTCAGTACCTACTGGCAATAAGGAGGTGAACTATGGGATCCCTGAAAAAAAATATGATAGCTGCCTTATGTGGTGATTGTATCCAACATTTTAAGTATTAATGTTTCTCGTTTACATGAAGTTCTGTAAAATACTTTCAGTTTTAATGCATTAATTTAATTACACACACACGCACACACACAGCAGCCCCATTCATTTAAATCACAGTAAAACATTTCTGAATATGACACAATGGAAAAGGCTATAGTTCAAGTGATCTAGCTAAATATAGCATCACTATAGGAGCCCAAATTCCTTGGGTAAAGAGAAGGATTCACCACCCATCCAAGTCATCAGAAGAACTTCCATTTATTTCAGTAGCTATTGGATCAAGACGTATGTACATATCACATCATGTCTTGTTTCATAAGAAAAAAACAAAAGTTAACATGTTTACTTTGTTCAACAAAACTTGATACTCACAATATGGTTACATTTTCAAAACAGATATCAGTTATTGCCTTATCCACAATAACCATGTCTGTATCAAAAACCTCAGCTCCCATTTTGAATAAGCAAAAAATTGCATAGCGCGGTGATCCTGGGGAAGAACCAAAGAAATGTTTTAGCAGAGACGTTATGTAACACAACGTTAAAGTTTTCCTGTAAATGAAGACATTGAAATGAGTTTCAAATGAAATTTAACTTGAATCTATGATGCGTTATCAAAGAATTCTTGTAATCATAAATTATACATCCTAGAGTGTTATGCATTTTGTAGTTGAACCATCAAAGCTGCTGCATCTGCTAAGCAACATTTCTAGAAAGAAAAGTTAATTTCAACCTCTACTCAAGCATTCCTTTCTACAGGCATCTATAATATTTGCTAATAATTTCAAATACTTCAGTAAAAAGTATTTGTGCTCAATAAGATCAATTAAAACCAAACCAAAACAGCTGAACACCAGAGTGTATACCATATTATGAATGCACTAATGGATTAGAGTATTTTGCCATACTAAGCCCCTCTGACCCTATTGAAAACAAAGTGAAATCAATGCCAGGTGACAGCTGGAACAGATTTAGGGTTAATCTCCATTACATAGCGAAGTGCATGCATTTGTGAAGACTACCAAATAATCCACTCAACGCCAACAGAGAGAACTTTCATTTAAATCCTTCTCTGGTAAAGGCATCTCCCACCAAATATGCTTTCAAATTCAGGAAAAAAGATACAACAAGTTTATTCAGAATTTTTTCAGCTGTTAGTCAACTTAGTGGTGCCACTTTTCTATTTCTTCCTCTGAAGTTTCAATCTTCCTCTCTCAAAAGCATCTCCAACATCCACCTAAACTACAGTATTAGAATTTCATTCAGCTCAGATACGCCCAGGCTTCTCCACAGCACCACTTTCTCAGTAGTAGCAATTTAAATGAATAGAAACTGCATAATTCTAACCTATTTTAAATGGCCACCACCACTTCCTTCAGGGTAAGAGTTACTGTGCAGTAGTGCAGATAGATAGTCACATAGTTCTGCAAAATTCTCTCAAAAAGATATAGTGAAAAGGAGGGTCTCCACTCCATGTCCAATTTAAACTTTGATAAACATTACCTGTTTATATAACAGTTCAATAAAATCTAACATACTTTCTTTATTGTTGAAGTGATCAGAGCCTTTCCACATTAATGGTATGCGAATATCTAAAGAAGAAAAGGAAAAATTAAGTTATAAGCAACAGTGTAGTCCTGCGGTCCAAATAAAACACAGAATATTTCTGGTCTGTTTTTCTACCGTTCTATTTCTGGCCATAGTATGGCCTACTCTTTCGATCCAACAAATAGCATAACTAATTCAATCACTACCACTAATGCCAAAAGAAACTTCATAACTTAACTAGCTCAATATGAAGTGTCATTCTCCTTTAGAAATGTTCTTAATCCCAGCATAGTTCATAATCTTATTTAAGAATATCTGAAATAACATCTCCGGGTGGCTGCTGGAATGTGGCTCTGAGTGATATTTAAGTCCATTTTACAGTGAAGATATGTTACGTGAAATACTCTTGCTATGTTTGTGCTGGTAACCACTCATTTTGCTACAAGAAAGACAACCCTTCTATATTTAAAGCTAACTGGGAGAAGTTTGTGTGGCAAGTGCTTATTCTTGCCTTGCCAGTCAGTCATTGAGCAAATACCACTTGCAATTACATACCAAGTTTGGATCACCTTAGCTGGCACAAAAATTTAAAAAAGCTTTTTAGTAGTACTGTTGATTAATCGCAGTTAACTGATTCGATAACAAAAAAATTAATCGCAATTTAAAACATTAATTGCAATTTTAATTGTGCTGTTAAATAATAGAATACCAATTGAAATTTATTAAATATTTTGGATGTTTTTCTATATTTTCATATATATTGTATTCTGTGTTGTAACTGAAATCAAAGTGTATATTATTTTTGTTTACAAATATTTGCACTGTAAAAATGATAAAATAGTATTTTTCAGTTCACCTCATGTAAGTACTGTAGTGCAATCTCTTTGTCGTGAAAGTGCAACTTACAAATATAGATTTTTTTTTTGTTTGTTACATGACTGGAATCAAAAAACAAAACAATGTAAAACTTCAGAGCCTACAAGTCCACTCAGTCCTACTTCTTGTTCAGCCAATCGCTAAGACAAATAAGTTTGTTTACATTTAAGGGAGATATTGCTGCCCTCTTCTTATTTACAGTGTCACCAGAAAGTGAGAACAGGCATTTGCATGGCATTTTTGTAGCTGGCATTGCAAGGTAATTATGTGCCAGATATGCTAAACATTCATATGCCCCTTCATGCTTCGGCCACCATTCTAGGGGACATGCTTCCATGCTGACGACGCTCATTAAAAAAAAATAATGTGTTAATTAAATTTCTGACTGAACGCCTTGGGGAGAATTGCAGGTCCCCTGCTCTGTTTTACCCGCATTCTGCCATATATTTCCTGTTATAGCAGTCTCGGATGATGACCCAGCATATGTTGTTCATTTTAAGAACACTTCACTGCAGATTACACAAAACACAAAGAAGGTACCAATGTGAGATTTCTAAAGATAGCTACAGCACTTGACCCAAGGTTTAAGAATCTGAAGTGCCTTCCAAAATCTGAGAAAGATGAGGTGTGAAACATGCTTTCAGAAGTCTTAAAAGAGCAACACTCTGATGTGGAAACTACAGAACCTGAACCACCAAAAAGGAAAATCAACCTTCTGCTGGTGGCATCTGACTCCACCAACATCCAAAAATAATAAATGGTGTTCTATTATTGGTTAACAGTGTGATTAATCGTGATTACTTTTTTTAATCACTTGACAGCCCTTTTTAGTTAAAAGAAAAAGTTACCTTTTACTTTATAACCATATTAAAGGGCTAAAGGCAGAGCAGCTTAATTCTTCTAAGTCACTTGCTTTTGGTAATTAACAATGGAGCTGGTATTTCTTTAAACAAACTTCTTATTTCATCTTCCCTGATAAGTTCAATTTTATCTGACACTGGCAGACAGCAGTGCCTATTGTTATTTATAGATTTATTCCTCAAATACATGTCACGTGAAGTGAACTCTATAAAACAAAGTTGGCTCCAGAAGTACAATACGGCAACTTTATAAAGAGCATGCAATATTTAGGTGACTTGAGATGGCATCAGTGAACGGCATTAGTGCAAATATGCTGGCTTTCATTAAAAAATCTTTAACATCTTTTTATATAGGAACTTTACTAGCTGTGGAATTGGTCTGTACAGAAAGTATACAGAAAAAAATACACAGATACTTCTGCAGCAAGTCCCATTAGTCAGTTATTCCCAGAGGACTTTTCATCCAAGGTTTCTTGTTGTTTTAATTGGACCAGCAGTAAGGTTGTTATAAAGTGTTTGATTTGTTCAGTACGAATGTTATCTAGACCAGCAGCTTTGCCATTCTTCAGGGTGTTATTCTGGAGGTTAATTTGGTCATTTTACATTGTGCCTCAAAATTGTAAGTTTCCTGCTCTTCTTGCTACTCAAGCCGGATCTTGGGTTGTCTGTTTGGTGCCCTGCTATTTTCCAGGAGTTGGTGTACAACCTGGTCTTCAAGAACATTGTATTGTTGCTCTGCCTTTCTTGGGTCATTGTTAAGCTTCCAGATGGTAATCCATGCTTTCTTGCTGCTATGGGTCGTATCCGTACTCTCAATAAGATTCTGCCATGACTTCCGTTTTTCCTCCATTAGTGCAGAGACCAGTTCTTCACAATTGTCGTCCGTGCACATTTTGGCTACCAGGTTGTGTTTTGCACACCAGAGCCCTTTGACATTTGCTGATATTATTGTCAGTGCTGGCCTTGATGAGGACCATTTTGAATGACATTGACAACTGCTTTGATGTTCAGGTACAGTCAGTCGGTTATGTTGATGACTGAGTTGGTCTGCACGCATAGAAATACTTTGGTTAGATTGTAGTCATAGGTGTTCAGCATGATTTACAGATTTAGAGAATCTAGCCACCAGACTAGCTGACATTTGGACTGACCAAATCAAACACTTCGGACCAGCAACAAAGACCTGGTTGCTTGTTTAACATGTGCTCAGTCACACACAAAGCAATGAGCATGTGTTGTGACACTCCTGAAGCTACAGAAGGATGCAATGGAGCTGGTATTTCTGAAGAAATTCAGGCCTATATCACTATTATCACCTCTGCAAACTATACAAGCATCACATCTTAAATCATCTACCACCAGTTGCTGAAAAGCACCTAATCCCAGAGTAAGGTGGAGTCTACCCAGGAAAATCATGCACGGGAAAAGTGCTAAACATCAGCCAATACATCAAAGATGGCCTTGAAAAGGATATGGTAGCAGGCACTGTGTTTGTTGTCCTATCAGCAGGATATGACATAATGAATTACTGAAGGCTCCTCTCTAAAAAATACAACATGCTGAAAGATCACCACTTTGTATAACTGATTCAATCTCTATTAGAGCACTGATGTTCTTACATTGAACTACGCAGGAAGCAGAGTTTATAGCAGCAAAAGAAAATGGCCTACCACAAGCAAGCATACTCTTGCCAGTACTCTTCAACATCTACACAAATGATCAACTGTTCCAGCTCAACACAAGAAGTTTTATCTATGCCGATGATCTATATGTTGCTGCCCCAGCCAAGGATCTCACCCTGATGTAAGCTACATTAATATCAGCACCATCTGGGCGCTTAGTCTATTACACTAGGAACTAGTTGCATGCCAACACAGCCAAAACACAAGCGAATCTCTTCCATCCTCAGCATCTGAGGCCAATATACAGCTCATCATCATTTGGAATGGGGTACCGCTTGCTCAACACTGAAATCCTGTCTACCTTGGAGTGACGCTATACGGTACTCTCTCCTTCAAGGCACACATGAAGAAGACAAAAGGCAAAGTTAGTGCCCGGAACAACATACTCAGTAAACTTGCAAATTCAAAATGGGGAACCAACCCAGCAACACTAACAGCCACTGCACTTGCACTTTGCTATTTGACAGCTGAATACGCAGGTCCAATGTGAGAAAGGTCAGCTCACACAAAGAACCTGGACCATGTGCTGAATTAACAGCTACAGCTACATCATATGATGCCTAAAACAAATAGCTTCTGTGGCTATTAGGAGAGCAGACATCTGCTTCATGGTCATAGCAGTTAGTTGCCTGAAATCTCGGAAAAGCTTCCTAACTGCAACAGAATCATTTAAAAAAATCGCTGACAGCTAAACAAGTGGAAATGTGGCTCAAATGGCTCAACATACCCAATGAAGATGCCAAATACCCATCTACATTGCCAAACACCTTCCCGCAGGTGCAGAAAAAGATTGGTTAACCTGGAGATGTTTAAAATGACTCCGATCAAGAGCTGACAGGTCAAAAGTCAATATGCAGAAGGGAAGCTATTCCAACTACCTAGACACACATGACTGAGGTGAACTGCAAACCACAGAACATCTGTGGGTCTTCTGGCTCCTGGAGGAACTGTGCACCAGAAAGATCTCACCAGGATTACAGATCAGGCCATATCATGTGCCCAACACTGGAAAAATCTATGGTTGTGGTAAAGGGACACAAGATGAACCAGAATAACTGTAGAAAGAGTTTCAGGAGTTACATTAAATTCAAATGTTTACATTTAGGCAAGATTAAGGTGTGATTCACAATATTAAGTGTCACAATGGCGGAGCTTTACAGGCTCATCTATTTTTAAGTGTGTACAGGAGACCTGATGAATTTTCTTTCAGTCTTTAAGGTGCCACCGGAATCCCCATGGTTTTTGTGGATACAGATTAACACAGCTACCCCTCTGATACAGTGGATGGCGAGTATACAATTTTAGATGATCCTAACTTTTAAAAATCAATGCCAAATACCTCAAACTAAGCCAAGACACTTTCTGAAATTGCCTTTCAGTTTCAAAATTTCAGTCATTCTAGCTGTCTAAAAGTAAAGGTTTTTAAAATAAGAAAAGTGTTTTTGTCCATTTTCCTTTTATTAATTCAAAAAGCTACAGGAATCTCTCAAATTTAAAAAAAACCTGAGCATGGAAAATTTCAGCCTTAAAAGACAAAAGGTCTAAAAGTTATAATATATGGAAATGGAGTTACAGTAGAAAAGTGTTTGAAACTTTAACATAGAAAGTCATGAATGACTGCTACGTTGGCTAACAATTAAGAGTACTTTTGTATGCCTCCTTCGACATCATGAAAGATGAAAAATTTACGCCTTAATCAGAAAAAGTCATCAGGATATAGACACTCAATTACTTGAACAAGTTTAAAATGATACTTGTAAACCATTTATCAAAAATTCAGATCAATTTTCACACATTTTAATTTCAGTTACAATTAGCTGTAAATCCATATGGATTTAAATTAGATACATTCATGTAGTACAATTAATCAGTTTTAAATCCAAGGATTCCTTTTGACATTTTATTTATAGATCATTATAAAAACAGACCTTTAAATTACAGTTATGCTTTTTGATCAACATTTAATTTATTGTCTGCTGACAAAGTAATTGGTAAAACAGATAAATTATATAGTTTATTCATGCAAGGGGGATTTAAATGCATGAAAACAATATAAAAGCAAGAAAAAATTATGGATAACGAATGTATTCCCCACTCCATGCTGAGATAAAGCTGCTACCCTTCTGAGTCTATTCTATGTGCCCTAGCATCCAACAAAATGATTAGAAGATTCCATTAAGCCTTGGTGACAGAACAGCATATTTCACACACCCCAAAAAAGAAAAGACAAATTTAACTTACTTTTAAACTGTCTCTACTGTAATAAAAAATAGAGTCATTGTAACTTGTGTTTTTTTGGTGTTTATTGCTCATTTAAACAGTGATTTAGAAAAAGCATTGTCAATGTCTACCAGATTTTCGCGGGCACCAGCAGCAACCACACTATGAACCAACCTAAGTCATGGTTAAGGATACAAGTCAGTCACGGATTCCGTGATTTTATGAGATCTCTGTGACTTCCTGAAAATTTCAATAATTCAGCCCTGCGACACTGGGGCTCCAGCTTCGGGGCTCCAGCTTCAGCCCCATGGCGCTGGCTTCAGTAAATCCATGATTTATTGTTCATTGCCCATGTCCTGTCCGTGACTTAATAACAATACCCATGCCAAAATCATAGCCTTAGTCATGGCATAAGGTCAACAGAGTAGCACATGTTTACACTAAGGCTAAAGCTGGCCCAACATGTACACGTGCTTGTTTAGGTACAGAACCTACAGTATAACCTTTTTAAAAATGCGTTCAGTAACTGAACACTTGATTCATCAAGTCGGAAGAACTTCAATTCCTATCATAAAATTTTGAAAGATACATTTGGAATCTAACATTTCAGTTTCCCTGTACTTATCTTGTGTCAAATCATGTCAAAAATCAGTGGTGCATCCGAAAATTGAGGATAATACTACCTCACTACTCCGCAGGAGTGTTTTGAGAATAAATAAAGGATTGTGAAGCACTTTGAGATGTACTGATGAAGTGTTAAATAAAAGTTAAGTATTATTACAGTAGATGCTCATCAGTAGCAACATATTGGTGCCCTTTTGTTATGTTGCTCCTAAGTGGCTGTTGCTGTTATGGGGATTGTTGACAATTCACAGTAGGGAAAGTGTTCCCAGGGAAAATGTTGCTCCTAAGCAGTGGTTGCTCTTACAAGGTGTTGCTGGAAACAAGTGTCTACTGTATTGTATTATAAGATCCTACAGATTTCATGATAGGATCATGTAGAAGTTGGGCTATGAGGGATCACGGAAAACATTTTTAAAAGCTCCTAACAAATCCTATTCACTTTCAAAGGGATTCGGGCACTTTTGAAATTTTTATCCCAAGACTTGAACACATGTATTTTTAAGTAAATGAATATATTTACCTTTCAAATGTGTATAAGCGTTTAGGCAGATACAAAAGCATTCCATAACATGAAAGTCCTTCAAAGTAGTAGGAAGATCTTGGGTGGGGTTTTCAACCCTCCCCCCCCCCCCCCCCCAAATTACTAAAGAGCATGGGTTCCACTGAAAGGCAACAGGTTATCCTCCTAAATCAGGGGTTGGCAACCTTTCAGAATTGGTGTGCCGAGTCTTCATTTATTCACTTTAATTTAAGGTTTTGCGTGCCAGTAATACATTTTAATGTTTTTTAGAAGGTCTCTCGCTATAAGTCTATATATTATATAACTAAACTATTGTTGTATGTAAAGTAAACAAGGTTTTCAAAATGTTTAAGAAGCTTCATTTAAAATTAAATTAAAATGCTGATCTTATGCTGCCGGCCCACTCAGCCCGCTACCAGCCTGGGGTTCCATTCACCTAGGCCAGCAGCAGGCTGAGCGGGGCCTGTGGCCAGGACCCCGGCTGGCAAGGGGCCGACAGCCAGAACCCCAGGGGCTGGGACCCCAGACCAGCAGTGGGCTGAGCGGCTCAGCCAGCTGCCACTCAGCCCGCTGCTGGTCTGGGATCCTGGCCCTGCCCACAAAGAGCAGGTACCTACCTCCTCCCTGGTTCGAGCCCATTCTCTTCCTCTCTCTCTCTGCACTGAGCTGAGGGTAGGAGTGCACTGAGCACAGGGCTAGGGGTGAAGGAGGAGGCTGGGGGTTGGAGTGTAGGGCCTGGCCAAGAGCTAGAATGAGGGAGGGGGCTCAGGGTTGGGGCAGGAGGTTTGGGTGTGGAGTGCTTACCTGGGCAGCTCCCATTTGGTGCAAGGGGTGCAAGTGGGAATGAGGGGGTGTGTGTCCAGGAGCTCCCGTTTAGTGGTCAGGGTGAGGGTGGGAATGTGGGGCATGAGGTGTGGGGGGGGGGGCTGGGTATGTGTGGGGGGTGCAGGAGTCAGGAATGGGGTCGTGGGGGGGTGTAGGGGGCTGGGAGTGTGTGGGGGGGTGTAGGGGTCAGGGAAGAGGGCTGGGGATGTGGGCTAGGGTCATGGAGATGCTCCCAGCCCCCTGCCCAGAGCAGCTCATGGCAGGGGGCTGGAGGGGATATGCACCCCTTCCCTAAGGCCCAGTCCCCACCTCTTCTCCGCCTCCTTCCCGAAGCAGCGAGTGCGCTGTGGCTCCGCTTCTGCCCCTCCCTCGCAAGGGCCATCAGCTCATCGGCGGCAGGGAGGGAGAGGAGGAGGGACAGGAACCCAGCACGCTGGGGGAAGAGGTGGAGGAGGGAGGAGCTTGCCTGCCCTGCAGCAGCAGCCGCGGACCAAGCTTCTTCACCCTGCCCCCGCAGGGGGGTGGAGAAGAGCGGGCTGGGGTGGGCAGGATTTTTAACAGCACGCTCCTGCCTGCCAGGGTCCTGGACCCGGCCCCGCTCAGCCCGCTGCCAGCCTGGGTTCAACAGCGGGCTGAGTGGGGCCAGCGGCTGGGACCTGGCAGGCAGCAGCATGCCATTAAAAATCAGCTCGCTTGCCATCGGTTGTCGACACCTGTCCTAAACCATCTAGGCATTTTTTAAAATCTCACCTTGTTTGTATATTTGGCCAAATGAAAAACACTGTCCAATCATATATACTGTGTAATGATTGAGAACTGCTAATATATATAACTTATTCGATTTTTCTAGATTTACAACAAAATGCAACCCAGTTGCGTACCTGATATGGCAACCTTTCCTCTACATGCTGCACGCTCTTTAGTCCGAACATCTGAACACCTGCCAAAAGAAACAGAAGACTTGGAATAATGTACTTTTACCTCTAAAAGCAAGCTTTTGAACAACATTAGCAGTTTTTAAAACTTCCACAATTGAACAGGTTTAAGATGAAAGTTTCACATGTGTTCAGTCCAGATGCTTTTCTTTAAAGAAGAATTTGGCTACCTTTGGTTGTAGAGGCGCCCATGCTTAAGTTGTTCGGTTTGGTGTATTCTTGAAGGAAGATATTGTAAACTTCCCTAATTTCACAGAGGATTGGATCCTTAAACCATGTAAACTGGACATTAAAGGGTAAGTGAGCAGATCTGTCTTCCCTGCATTTTCCAACTCCAAGAGAATCTAGTTATGTCTATTGCTTCTCCCTTTCCTTCACACACGCACACACACACAAGTGAAGAGACTATAATTTACTTTCTCCATTTGAGCATATTAAAAGTTGCAGAGATAAACATTTCCTCCTCAACTAACAGACGTTCTTATTTCCAAGTGCTGTGTTTTCTGGATGATAATTAATATGCAGATTACCTGAGGTTTTGATAAGGGAAAAACTCTAATTAATACACCTTGAAATGAACCTAGAAACAAATCAGGAGCCAATACAATCTCTGAAGCATGTGAAGTGTTCCCTGAGAGAACCACCACTAAGTATGGGGCCAGCCATATTCTGTACTAACTAAAGTTTCCAAGGTGTCTTCAAAGGTAGTCCCATGTAAATCATAGTGGAGTGGACCAATTTGGAGGTAACAAAGGAATGAACAGTAGTGAGCGCCACATCCATTTGCAACCTCTCTTATCTCCTGGCCAAGTTAAGTTAACAGTTCCTAGTCACTACTGATATCTGGGCATCCAGAAGCAGCTAGGACACCTAGACTGTAAATCTAAGTAAGAAGAGGTCAGCACATCACTCATTTGAGAGGGCAGAAGTCACTTCCACAATTACAACCAATTGCCTCCCATAGCCCTCAGGCACCACCAGTCTTACCTGGATTAAATCTCAGCCAAATGCCAGACACTGGTACAGATGATTGACTGCATTATGACCATTCAACAAAGCAGAGACAAAATCCAAGGCCTGGTCTATACTACATTGGTATACTTATATCACTCGGGTGTGAAAAATCCACTCCCCTGAGCGATGTAGTTATGCCAACCTAACCCCCTGTATCGACAGCATTATGTCGATGGGAAAGTTTCTACCGACTTTTGTGAAGGTGGATTAACTACACTGTTGGCACATGCTCTCCTGTTGGCGCAGTAGCGTCTTCACTAAAGCACGAGAGCTGCATCGGTGCAGCTGCGCTATTGCAGCTTGTAAGTGTAGACTTGCCCCAAATGTTGTCAGAATATTGATGGCACTGTAACACAAAGCTAATTGTTTCAGGTGCCCTCTGAAAGGGGATGAGACAGAACTCTATAAAGTCCCTGTCAAAGAGAGCTTTTTGGGTGGACAAGCAGCCATCCAGTGCTGTTCTCTAAATCGCTGACAAAAAAAACCAAAAAATCCAGCAGACACACAAATGTATCTCCAAGAATCTATGCTTTGATCTGCAACTGTATCACCACTACCAAAGTGGATTGGTTTAAATCACCTAATGGAAAGTTAAATAATGGATTTTAATCAGCTTTGGCATTTGTACGTCAGTTATTTTCTAAAGAATGGTGCATTCTCATTGGTTGATATAGCCATTATGACATGTTGATTTACAAGTACATAGAGCCTTTACACTAGATTTGGTACATCTTTTTGTTACCTAGGAGGATACACTATAGCTATATACATTTATTTAAGCAATTATATAGTTTAATGTTTTCAGATTCTCATTACTTGTACATTTCAGTATGTCAGAAAATAGTGAATGATATATTGCTTATTTACTAAATAATTAATGTTTTGCTCAAGATTTGTGTCAAGCTGCGTTAGGATAGTAACTTGAATTTAATTAAACATACAAAACAGCATATAAAATGTATTTTTATTAAACAACACAATCTTAAATGTTTTGGATACATAAACTCCTCTTATCAAACCAGGTTTCATATTTACAACTAAATGATTTATTAAACAGTAGGATTAACTGTAGTCAGCGAATTTAACTGATTATTTCAGGTCAGTTGGGGAACATTTTTAAATATTCCTAAATGAAAGTGATCGAAGCTTAAGTTCCTATTAGCCTAAGTCTCTTGACAATAAGACAATCTCTTAAGTTAGACTGACCTACTGTGCCATATTTATAAAGCTTGGCCTCAAAAATCTAGAATTAGTAGGGGAAATATCTTTCTTTATATAGAAAAGCAACCTTTAACTCAAAGTTTTTGATAGAGGCCCATGGAGTCAGCATATTTTAAGAAACTGTAATAAGTTTAGACCTTACGATATTTTGTATTTAATTCAAATTTCATTTTAAACAGGTTTCTTAAAAAAAAAAATTTAAATATGAAACATCTAATTTAAATAAAAAAACTGGATTTTTTTATTTAATTTTTTTAAATCATAGGTATTTATCTACCCTAACCACTACCTTGTGGTCAATGGCATCAAAAGCCCACAGATCTAAGAATCAGCATAAATATTTGGTCTTTCTGCTTTTGGTGATGGAGAAAGAAAAGATAATATAAGTCTTTAACTTAATGTGAAAAAGCAATATAACTGGTAAAAGTTTGATGAGGCCATAAAATGTACTGTGGTTTTGTGTATATGCAATAATTTTAAAAATTAGCTTTAATCATCAGGGTTAATCTGGCCACAAAATAAAATTCGCTAGATTTACCCCCAAAAGGCAACATTTCTAGATGCAAAATGTTAGAAGTTTGTTGCTATGGATACAGTTCATTGGGACTAAGCACATAGTTGCTTGAAGAGTTTCTGCACTGAATTGCTACATAATACTTCATTAAAATGATAATCTGAAAGAAATGGTAGCTCTATATCACTCTTCAATATTTTATACAAGTTCTAGTCCCTTCTGCAGAGCAACATTATACAAGTAAACTGGTCATACTTTAACTCACTCAGGAGTCATAATTAGGGCATATTTTCAACAAAGCATTTGTCTTCATGTTTGTGAAGAACTGTGTATTTTGATTACTATGTTGTAATTAACTAAAATGGCCAGCAGAGGGTACCAATTAACCACTGTGTACAGTCGATCATTAAAGTACATTTAGAAAGAGTAAAAGATTGAAAACTAGAAATAAAGGTATGCTAGTTTGGAGATATTCCCATAAGTAAGGCCCTACTTAGCTTGCAATATTGAGGATTCCACAATATTAGTCTTGCACTGCAATTTTGACAGGAGGAGCCCTTCTCTCTGTGGAGCTGACAGTGGGAGCCCCAGCCACACTGGGGACAGAGAGCGGGAGCCCCTGTCTTCAGCCCCGTATTCCCGCTGTCAGCCCCAGGCCCCCACTCTCAGCCCCACGTGGCCGACAGCGGGATCCGCCGCTCTTATCCCCAGGTGGTCAACAGCGGAAAATCGCGAAAAAGTAATAATGGACTTTATTACTTTTCTGCAATTTTCCATGACTTGTCTGCAACTCAGCTGCAATTTTTTGAAAATCATCCTGCAATTCAAGTACAGCCTTACCCATAAGGTTTTCCATGCTTTGTTCCTTCACACACATAACCTGATATCTCTGCACATGTTCAATGTAAACTTCTATTGTACAAAACATGCTCATCAGGGTATCCCACACTTACATCTTGAACACTAATGGATAATGCCCATAATATGTTTTAGTAGAGAACAAATTACCTCAATTTACATTTTCTGAAATACCAAATCCAGTAGCTTGAAAGGAGGTTATGAAATGCAGATTTAATGCTCCAGTACAATGAAAAGATCAAGTCTCTGTAGGTTTTTGTTTTGGGGGGGAGCGGGAGTTTGATGGGGTGGGACGCGGGAAGCCATTACTAGATCCAATTTTCTGGGTAAGCCTCCTGATACAACACTAACGATTACCTAAACAGTTTTTATTTTATTTTTTTAAATCACAACCTATAGCTTGCCATTGAATTCTTAATTTGTAACAAAACACAAGAGATTATTACTGACCATCCTCCTGTTCTGTACGAGACTGGCTCCTCTTTTTGTTTCTGTAGTTCTGTCTTGTAGGCAAGTATGCGAGCATTGCAAACCATCAGGTTTTTAACTGCATGCAGCACTTGGTCTTTTTGGGTGCTCACTGCAAGCAGTTTACAGATTCCCTCTCGCATGCGGATTTCAAAGTCAATCTTTTCTTGAATGCTGCATTCCTAGATATCAAGATACATACAAGATTGTCAAGAGAGCAAACGTATCCAAATTAATAACAGTACAGAAATCGTATTAAGTATTTTTTTTTAGAAGAACTAAGAATTTGCCTATCATCAAAAGCACGTGGTACCCTAGGTCTTTAATCATTACACAGTCAGTAAGACTACTTCAGTATTTGAAATGAGTATCCTTTTTTCCTACATAAAAGAGAATACTGGAATGAACTGGTGCATACTGGATTGTGCATTCAACCAGAAGATTAGGGTGAGCTCTAATTCAGATACTGACATTGACTCACTGTATGACCTGAAAGTCACTTAACATACATGCTTCAGTCATCCCGTTTGTAAAAAATGATATTTCTCTACATCATATAGATGTTGTGAGGCCTAATTAAACAATGCTTACAGAGTATAAAGCTTTTCAACATTCCACTGAAAAACATTTATTTAAGTGGAGCATCTGTGTATTAAGGTGAACACAGTACAACTAAAAGAGAGGGAAAGATTTCAAATAAAAAAATATATATATATATATATATATATATATATATATATATATATATATATATTTTAGATATCCTTCTTTGGTCATCTTGAAGGGGATATAATCAATAGTGATGTGCACTTTTTGATAAATGTAGTTAAAGAATTCAGATACACCTGAATATGTAAAAAGGTAGACTGCAGGATGCTACTGTCCTTTGTTCAAATAGGATATGAATTTAATGCTTATTAAAGTGAACTAAAAATCGGACTTTAACTAGTTTGTAATAGTTTAAAGATTAACCTACAAAGAGTGCATTCTCTCTGACAGAGGAATTAATATTTATAAAGCACTTTTCTTCCAGAAGGAAGCTACATATATATTATAAAATATTATCTCACTTACCACTGAAATACAGCATGAAATATATTACCTTGCTACTTGGGGAGGTGGGGAAATATTATCTGTGCATTATACTTAAGATCTTGTGGGAAATATGAATTTTAGTTAACTTTCCATATTACCTTCCAAAAAATTGAAAATCTGCAAAGGTTACTTGCACTATATCATCATCTTGGTTTGCAAATTAAAATCTGTCAACAATTCATATTAATACAGATGAGAATTTATTTTAAAGGAAGCCAGGTCTCACAGCTAGCACCATGTCGGGGAGCAAGGAAACAGGATGGTGTGTAACACATAGCAGATTGCCATTTGCAGTTGCCCCCCATCAGCCAGTCCTCTCATTAAATGGGCTACCACTAGATAATGCCAAAGCGGCAAAGAGTCCTGTGGCACCTTATAGACTAACAGACGTATTGGAGCATAAGCTTTCGTGGGTGAATACCCACTTCGTCGGATGCATGTAGTGGAAATTTCCAGAGGCAGGTATAATGCCAGTGCTCCTAAGCATTAGCACTGGTCAGAAGATGGCTGTTTGTAAAAGGCAGCACTGATCAGAATCGGGTCTCTTTCTTCCCTCCAACTGCTACAGACCATCACAGTTCCTTTTTCTTTCGGTTACTGGTTGTATAGGCTATCAATTTGCTATCGCAGTGAAGGATGTTGTATCATGCTTCAGGTTAGAGCAGTGATACTCAGATTGAGGCTAGCAAGCTGTAAGCAGCTCTTTAATGTGTCTCCTGCAGCTATTTGTAGCACATGATATTGAAACTCTGATTTAATTATTATCCAATCAGAATGTTTTTACTATGTTATTAACCAATTGTCTTTGATAAAATAATAATACTTGGTCAGCCATTTTGCTGTGAGGAAAATAAAATAAATAAATATATACTAGTAAATAAAACAATCAATTGAACATTACTGTGGCTCCTTTGGGTAATGTTGATTGCTAATTTGGCTCCTGAACTACTGAGGTCAGAGTATCACTGGATTAGAGCACTGTGTCTTGATCTCAGTCAATGGTGGGGGCATAATTACTTCTAGACTATGAAGCAGTGGGGCAGGTTTGTATTGAATGGGTGTGTTTGTACTAGAAGCAACTGCCTGGTGCCCTGTGGAATAAACAAACTATGTTAGCAAATAATTGAGGTTTTGTGGTACAATTAACTTGTCTTGTTTAAAAGACTGAAAACCTTAAGATGCCTGCTCCTGGCAGCAAGCAATGGATTCCCCTCGAAAAGGGTAGAATTAAAGGGTGCACTAGCTGCTTCTCGCAACCCTGCAGAGACTGGGAGTTTGGAGAAATTTCCTTTTTCAGTAAGTTAGACAACAGCCCACCTTTGATGCAGAAAAAAAAAAAAAAGCAGGTTTCTCCCATTCCCTTCTCCTTACTGTATCCCCTCCATCATTCACTATCCTCCCTCCCCGATTCATTCCATATCCCACATTCATCATCATCTCCTCCTCCCACTCATGATCTCCCTGTTCTGCTCTCTCTCTCTCTCACACATGGGAGAGAAAGAAGTAGGGAGCCCCAGAGCCTACTGCCCTCCAGCTAGGCGGAGTAAAAATGGCAAGGAGAGAGGAGGGTGAGCCCCAGAACCCTTACTTCTAGCCAAGAACATCAGCTGAAATGGGGAAGAAGGGCCTCCTCCCAGATATCTCCTAATTCAGGAAGCAAACATGCAGTTTAGGGTAAACTTGCTTGGCAACCACTACCATGCCCCACCTTGTTTTGCAGAGCTCTTTTGTTGCTTCTGGCCCAGCTTTTCTTCTGCTGTACAGAAGGCTCTCAATCTTCCAGCTGGCCTCCTCTCACACCTCTACACTCCAGAAGACCCACTTTCCCTATTTTTAAAGGGATCAGCAGCGCAGAGTCTCTCTCTCTCACCTCCCAGCTTTAAAAAAGGGAGCAGCTCTCATTACTCCTTTCCTCTGTCTCCAATCCTGATAACAGAGCAGTGGTGCACAGACCACTATACTCCTTTCCCATCCCATTCTAAAGAGTCAGTAGCTTCCTAACCAGTCAGACCACTTGCTCAGGCAAAATTTCTCCTTCTCTCAGAGTGTGGGTTTTCCAGGCTCTGCTGTAGAATGCCCTGAACTTGTGTCTGCTTGGGCAAGTCAGTGAACATGGGCAGAAGGAAAGACAGAAATTGATAAGATATTTTGAGGCAAATTCTGTTGAAAAAAATCTTTGTGATAGGGTACTAAGGACTCAGAACAGTTGTGGTAATTGCTTATGCTATGCAGTTCTTCAGCTTCATTCTAATGTTCACAAAAGACTCTTGGCCCCTCTCACAATATCTAGTTTTGAAAGCAAGTGTGCTGGTTGGAAGTGCTCCTCATGTTCAGTTGAACTTTGGATCTTCCCCATGGGTGGAATAGCCATACATTACTTACATCTATCCCCATGCTACTGTGTAAAAATTTTGCCCAAGAACTTCCTATCATTGCCAGCTTCAGTATAACTGTGGAACAGGCAAAGTGCAAGCACTTACTGTGCTTTCAGAAAGAAAAGGAGTACTTGTGGCACCTTAGAGACTAACCAGTTTATTTGAGCATGAGCTTTCGTGAGCTACAGCTCACTTCATCAGAGTAGCCCTAGATGACAGGATGACTAAAGAGAGGCAACTAATTGATTAGAGGAGTGATTTAGTGGCTTAATTTGGGAATCACTTGGGTTCCTCATATCAGCAAAGGGTTACTTGATTTTTTCTAAACCTTACAGAGCTTCCCTCTGAAAGTGATAGCATGCCATTGAGAGGACTGGCAGACCATCATTTTATCAAAGGCTGAGTTTACCAGTACATTAGTCTTTTTATACCAACAGGATTCCCCAATTGTTAATTTCACCAATTCAGTTATATCACTGGTAGCAATAGCATGGACAGGGCTCCAGACAGTCACTGCCATTTTAAGCATGCTATGCTAAAGGATTGTCTATAGGGGGAATAGCCTACAATGGTAGTCTGCAATAGCTTCCCTGTGGACACTTATTTCACTCTAAGAGTGCTTGTGTGAGGTTTAGCTTAATCCACTTTACAAGTGAATTAAACTAAACTGTACACATGCATTTAATGCAGAAATATCCATGTGGGAAGCTATTATAGCATAACTACTGCACTTTAAATTCACACCTTTGCTTATTTCACAATAGCTTCTCCCTGTAGACAAGACCTAACTCGTCTCAAAGCAGGTTTTCCTTTGCAGGTTACACTTAAGATGCCACAAGTTCCCAGAGTCTTATCCCCATTAGTGGTTTCTTAGCATTCCTACTTTTGGTGCAAAATTCTAGAAAGTTTCCCGGTGTTGATGGGGCCAGGGAGTCTCACCAAAGCAAAAGCAGCTATGGAGTATAAAATATAAATTGACTATATTTATAAAGAATGTCCAAGTCACTCTTAGCTACAGAACTGCTATCACAACATTCTTTGAGCATTTCAGGGCTAAAGCATTGGGCTTTTTTTCCATCATTGTGAGAAAGATTTTTAAACGTTACATTTATAATCATTCCTGGAAAAAAAGCCATAGAAATCAGTTAAAATGGAGAAATTAATTTAGTAAGCTTTTAGCGGACAAAAAAAGCATCTATTCCACAATAGCTACTATATATCCTATACTGTAAATAAATGGGTTCTTGGTATTTCAACTTTTGGTCTAAGCCAGAGTACAAGTGCTGTTTACATCAGTAAATCATTTATTAAAAATTCATATGTTCCACAATTTAGAAGCAAATAATTTTCAAAAATGTATGCAGTTCATTGCAATGGCTTTTCATGCACTTCAGCATATCTCTTCTACAGAATTTTGCAATAAAATAATAAAACATGTTTACTCTAGATGATAGCACTACAATAATTTCTTTCCGACAACTAGTTTCTTGCTGTGAAGCTTTTGTGCTATCATGTGCTAAATGTTTCTATCATGACAAAATGCAACATCATGGCTCTTAAAAAGAGACATGATTACCATGTTCTGATTACCCTTTTGCTTCCTCCATGCACAGAATCTTAGTGGTCCAATAATCGTACCTTGCACCTACATAGTGTTTTTCATCTGTATCTCACAAAGCATTTTAGAAGTGAGTAAAAGTATGGGCCCCATTTTACAGATTGGGAAAATGAGAGAGAGTAAGTGCAAATCAAATCAAGGGCACAACTGACAATAAAACCCAAGCCTCTTGATGTCAACTCCTGTAATCTAACCATTAGATGAGACTGCTACCCCATCTGAGAGAATTTTTGAAGTACATACTATTAGAAAAATGGGATTCCTGCCTGTCTGCAACTCATAAAAGTACTCGTGGTTAGCTCCAACAGCAAATTGATCTTTACTATATTTAGATTTATGTTCTAAACTAAGGGACACCTATCCAACACTCTGTACAAACACCCTGCCATAATTTAGAAAAATAAAATTAAAACTCCTCTCCATCTCCACATTCTCAACCCTTATCAAAACCCACCCGCAGTGGCAACCCACACAGAATGTTTAGGGCACATAGCTTTTCTTTCAGCATTTCTAAGCAGACATCTCTCTTCACGTTCACTTTTCTATCATCAGTCTCTCCCAGGACCTCTAATTAATCTCAAATAAACACCTCGGACACACAGGTAACAACAAGCTATATGCGCGAAAAAGAATTCATCAGAAAAAAGACTGGTAATCTCTAGAAATGGCATTGAGAAAGTGAGAAAAACTGGCCTATATTCAAGCAAATATAATGAATATTATAGGTTTTAATAGCCTACAAATCATATATGCACATAGTTTGAAATAACTTGCTCACCAAGTACTCAGAATATTTTGATATATATATGCATATCTTCCTTCATTTCTCTCAAAACCCTCCATGTATCCTTTTGTCAGATATTTACTGTGGAGCTTCCCGAAACTGATGGAGGGAAGCCAACACAAATTTATCCTCCCCAAGAGCCACTGTACCCAAGTCCATAAGACGATCACCTGCAAACTCAATCATGTGAAGTATGGATAGAGCATGAAGCAGAAAGCGGTGTGTGCACTAAAATTCACAATAGTACGTATGTACAGATCAAAAGAAGAAAGAACACACTAACACTTAAGAAAACGAAGAAAAACCAGGCACAAAGGTCCTATACAACTGAGCGTGCTGGATCGTAAACAAAAGATGGCGGCCTTCCAGCTATTACCAGCCAAGGGAGACGCTATACGTAATGTCACTCCTAGGATGAGTCCCATACAAGTATGAGCTTGGCAGGATTGCTTCACAACACTGCCATCTGCAACCTCACATTCTTCCCAGATTCTATCGGCAGTGAGATTATTTATTTAAATAAGTTATGAAGGCATGGTCAGAATTTTACCAGTAGCAGCTGTCCAAAAAAATGCTGCCTTAGGAGACTGAAGCAGACGTACTCAAAGAAATACTAATATTACAAGTGCAATTATCGTTTTTTTCTCAGCTCTGGCTTCCCGCCTGTCAATAATGAACAATTAGTGAAGGGTAAGGGCAGGGTAAGAGTATTTGTGTAGCCAGATGTGTATATTTTTGTCATATTTTAATGAAAATGTCTATATTTAGAGAGAATCTTCTTTTCCCTCCCCCCATCTCCTTTGTTTATCAACCAATTTTGATAACATTTGAAATGAAGTCAGTTTTTTCCTTTTTTAGAGGCCACTCATAGTGCAAGGGCCTAAATTGTAGCTTAGTTGGTTTATGCCTTGATCCGGCCTGGGGTTATAATTTGTGATGGATGGGGGTCTATCATTCTAAGTGCTAAGAGTAAGCAAAATAGCATTTTTAAAAGTAAATAATTTAAAGGAGCCAAAACTACATTTACAGTGGATTACAAGAAAAAGGTAGTCCGATTCTGGCAGTGAAAAGAGCAGCTGAGACAAATTTGTAAAGGCTATGAGACATATAAATGAATAAGGAATTATTTTAAAACTTTAAAATAAGACAATTATAATTTTGGAAGGCGGGGGGGGGGGTGCATGTGAAATATTTCACTGGATCAAATCTGCTTTAGCAGCTCAATGCATCATACCAGATGGGGAAGCGCTGCTGGGTCGAGGCACTGGGAGGCACCACGCCTCTAAGAACACAGCCCTGGGAAGCGGGAGCTGAGCTGCACCGTCCTGCGGGGCGGGCGAAGCCCCGCTGCCCCCACCCCTTATTTTTTGCAGCCCCTACAGAAGGCTCACCCCGGCTGGATAACTCCCCCTGGGACCCTCCCTAGCCCGGCGGGAGCTCCCCTCGGACTCTGTCTGGCAGCGCCCCTACCCCCGGCCCTGACTGAGCCCCTCACGCCCCCTCCCTCGCAACCAGTCAGCCCCCACACAGGCTGTACCGCTGTAAACAGCAGGGAGCAGCCTGCAATCCCCAGGGAGGGCAGCTTCAGGGCGGTGGCTTCAGCGGACGTTACTGAGCATGCTCCGTTCGTAAGCGCACGGTCAATTACAGCTCCGGCCCTGCCTCACTCCCCCGCCGGGTGCTGGCCTGGGGGTGCCGGCTCGCTCCTCACACACTTGCCGGAGGGAAGCGGGCCGGGATCCGGCTCGACAGGCTCCAAGCACCGGGCAGCCTCGTGGAACAACGCGCGGGGGTAGCGGGGAGCTGCTCACCGGCTCCTCCTGCTCCGGGCGGGTGGCCCAGGGACCCCGGCAGCGCTGCATCTCTAGCCGCCCGCACCAGCGTTCAAAACTCCCGCTCCCAGCCTCCCGTCCAGCCCAACGGTAGCCGCGGCCCCGCCCACAAAGGGAGAGCTCGGCCCCAGCCCCGCCCCCACGCACAGCGCTTCAGCGGGCTCCGCCCCCACGGCGACTTCCCGTTTTAGCCCGTCCCGCGAGCCGCGTTCGGTGGTACCCGCGGCAGGCCCGAGTCTGTTGCCATCACAGTCGTCAGAACGAAAAGGAGTACTTGTGGCACCTGAGAGACTAACCAATTTATTTGAGCATGAGCTTTCGTGAGCTACAGCTCACTTCATTGGATGCATACCGTGGAAACTGCAGCAGACTTTATATATACACAGAGAATATGAAACCATACCTCCTCCCACCCCACTGTCGTGCTGGTAATAGCTTATCTAAAGTGATCATCAGGTTGGGCCATTTCCAGCACAAATCCAGGTTTTCTCACCCTCCACCTCCCCACACAAATTCACTCTCCTGCTGGTGATAGCCCATCCAAAGTGACAACTCTTTACACAATGTGCATGATAATCAAGTTGGGCCATTTCCTGCACAAATCCAGGTTCTCTCACCCCCTCACCCCCCTCCCAAAAACCACACACACAAACTCACTATCCTGCTGGTAATAGCTCATCCAAAGTGACCATTCTCCCTACAATGTGCATGATAATCAAGGTGGGCCATTTCCAGCACAAATCCAGGTTTTCTCACATCCCCCCCACCCCCATACACACACAAACTCACTCTCCTGCTGGTAATAGCTCATCCAAACTGACCACTCTCCAAGTTTAAATCCAAGTTAAACCAGAACATCTGGGGGGGGGGGGGGTAGGAAAAAACAAGAGGAAATAGGCTACCTTGCATAATGACTTAGCCACTCCCAGTCTCTATTTAAGCCTAAATTAATAGTATCCAATTTGCAAATGAATTCCAATTCAGCAGTTTCTCGCTGGAGTCTGGATTTGAAGTTTTTTTGTTTTAAGATAGCGACCTTCATGTCTGTGATTGCGTGACCAGAGAGATTGAAGTGTTCTCCGACTGGTTTATGAATGTTATAATTCTTGACATCTGATTTGTGTCCATTTATTCTTTTACGTAGAGACTGTCCAGTTTGACCAATGTACATGGCAGAGGGGCATTGCTGGCACATGATGGCATATATCACATTGGTGGATGTGCAGGTGAACGAGCCTCTGATAGTGTGGCTGATGTTATTAGGCCCTGTGATGGTGTCCCCTGAATAGATATGTGGGCACAATTGGCAACGGGCTTTGTTGCCATTACCCTATGATCCCACTGAGAGTTACCAAAAGCAACTACAACATTTGCTCAAGAAACTTCCTGAAAAAGCACAAGATCAAATCCGCACAGACACACCCCTGGAACCCCGACCTGGGATATTCTATCTACTACCCAAGATCCATAAACCTGGAAATCCTGGGCGCCCCATCATCTCAGGCATTGGCACCCTGACAGCAGGATTGTCTGGCTATGTAGACTCCCTCCTCAGGCCCTACGCTACCAGCACTCCCAGCTACCTTCGAGACACCACTGACTTCCTGAGGAAACTTCAATCCATCGGTGATCTTCCTGATAACACCATCCTGGCCACTATGGATGTAGAAGCCCTCTACACCAACATTCCACACAAAGATGGACTACAAGCCATCAGGAACACTATCCCCGATAATGTCACGGCTAACCTGGTGGCTGAACTTTGTGACTTTGTCCTTACCCATAACTATTTCACATTTGGGGACAATGTATACCTTCAGATCAGCGGCACTGCTATGGGTACCCGCATGGCCCCACAGTATGCCAACATTTTTATGGCTGATTTAGAACAACGCTTCCTCAGCTCTCGTCCCCTAAAGCCCCTACTCTACTTGCGCTATATTGATGACATCTTCATCATCTGGACCCATGGAAAAGAAGCCCTTGAGGAATTCCACCATGATTTCAACAATTTCCATCCCACCACCAACCTCAGCCTGGTCCAGTCCACACAAGAGATCCACTTCCTGGACACTACAGTGCTAATAAACAATGGTCACATAAACACCACCCTATACCGGAAACCTACTGACCGCTATTCCTACCTGCATGCCTCCAGCTTTCACCCTGACCACACCACACGATCCATCGTCTACAGCCAAGCTCTGCGATACAACCGCATTTGCTCCAACCCCTCAGACAGAGACAAACACCTACAAGATCTCTGTCAAGCTTTCTTACAACTACAATACCCACCTGCAGAAGTAAAGAAACAGATTGATAGAGCCAGAAAAGTTCCCAGAAGTTACCTACTACAGGACAGGCCTAACAAAGAAAATAACAGAACGCCACTAGCCGTCACCTTCAGCCCCCAACTAAAACCCCTCCAACGCATTATTAAGGATCTACAACCTATCCTAAAGGATGACCCAACACTCTCACAAATCTTGGGAGACAGGCCAGTCCTTGCCTACAGACAGCCCCGCAACCTGAAGCAAATACTCACCAACAACCACATACCACACAACAGAACCACTAACCCAGGAACTTATCCTTGCAACAAAGCCCGTTTCCAATTGTGCCCACATATCTATTCAGGGGACACCATCACAGGGCCTAATAACATCAGCCACACTATCAGAGGCTCGTTCACCTGCACATCCACCAATGTGATATATGCCATCATGTGCCAGCAATGCCCCTCTGCCATGTACATTGGTCAAACTGGACAGTCTCTACGTAAAAGAATAAATGGACACAAATCAGATGTCAAGAATTATAACATTCATAAACCAGTCGGAGAACACTTCAATCTCTCTGGTCACGCAATCACAGACATGAAGGTCGCTATCTTAAAACAAAAAAACTTCAAATCCAGACTCCAGCGAGAAACTGCTGAATTGGAATTCATTTGCAAATTGGATACTATTAATTTAGGCTTAAATAGAGACTGGGAGTGGCTAAGTCATTATGCAAGGTAGCCTATTTCCTCTTGTTTTTTCCTACCCCCCCCCCAGATGTTCTGGTTTAACTTGGATTTAAACTTGGAGAGTGGTCAGTTTGGATGAGCTATTACCAGCAGGAGAGTGAGTTTGTGTGTGTATGGGGGTGGGGGGGATGTGAGAAAACCTGGATTTGTGCTGGAAATGGCCCACCTTGATTATCATGCACATTGTAGGGAGAATGGTCACTTTGGATGAGCTATTACCAGCAGGATAGTGAGTTTGTGTGTGTGGTTTTTGGGAGGGGGGTGAGGGGGTGAGAGAACCTGGATTTGTGCAGGAAATGGCCCAACTTGATTATCATGCACATTGTGTAAAGAGTTGTCACTTTGGATGGGCTATCACCAGCAGGAGAGTGAATTTGTGTGGGGGGGTGGAGGGTGAGAAAACCTGGATTTGTCCTGGAAATGGCCCAACCTGATGATCACTTTAGATAAGCTATTACCAGCAGGACAGTGGGGTGGGAGGAGGTATTGTTTCATATTCTCTGTGTATATATAAAGTCTGCTGCAGTTTCCATGGTATGCATCCGATGAAGTGAGCTGTAGCTCACGAAAGCTCATGCTCAAATAAATTGGTTAGTCTCTAAGGTGCCACAAGTACTCCTTTTCTTTTTGCGAATACAGACTAACACGGCTGTTACTCTGAAACTCGTCAGAACGTGCGGCATGGCTGGAACTGAGCATGCGCAGTAATATCCAGAGACGCCGCTGCCCTGGCGAGGGCTAGGGACTCGGGTGACAGTTACCCGGCCAGGGCAGGGAGAGCTGTCTCCAGGAGCTGCAAAAATAGGGTGGGGGAGGAGAGGGGCAACGGGGCTTTCCGCACCCTCCCGGCAGGCCGGTGCCGCTCAGCTCCCGCTTCCCAGGGCTGTGTTCTTGGAGGCGTGGTGCCTCCCAGTGCCTCGACCCAGCAGCGCTTCCCCATCTGGGCTGAGGTGCTGCTAAAGGAAACTTGGAAGTGTCCCCCCCACCCATCTGTCACAATTTGCTCCCCCCTGCTGGACGGGAGCCTGGTGAACGGCAGAGGCGGCACAACAGCACACCCACCGATGTCCGCAACTGCAATCTGTGACAGTGGCAGTTTGCAAAATTACACTGGCTCTTGCTCCCACTGAAGTTAATAAAATCTCCCCCCTGTGTTTTGCGCTGCATGCATCCGATGAAGTGAGCTGTAGCTCAGGAAAGCTTATGCTCAAATAAATTGGTTAGTCTCTAAGGTGCCACAAGTCCTCCTTTTCTTCTTACTGAAGTTAATGGGAGTTTTAACAGTGACTGCAATGCGAGCAGGATTGGGTCCGTGGT
Source organism: Eretmochelys imbricata (assembly GCF_965152235.1). Taxonomy (NCBI): domain Eukaryota; kingdom Metazoa; phylum Chordata; order Testudines; family Cheloniidae; genus Eretmochelys; species Eretmochelys imbricata. Next base: position 77,859,438 of record NC_135578.1, read on the forward strand.
GCATAAACTCATCAAAGTAAGGACTTTGGCTTTTATTCCTTTGGAAGAGCTACATGCATAGTTATGGCTCATAAATAACAAGGTTTCATAAAAAGCTGTGATGGAACAGTGTAAACATGATTTGGGGCTACAAGAAAAAGTTAAAGATCTTTTTGTTTCTCAATGTTGGTCTACATGTCCTAAGGTCCTTTCTGAATGTGTGCCTGGATTCTGCTACAGGAGTGTCAGAAAAATTAAAATAATACAAATTCTTCTTGTTTTTTTGTGTTTTAAGTTATCTGTTTTAGGCATCTCTTGAAAAATTGTGAGTGCGGAATCCAGTGGTTGTTAAGGGGTCAGTCTCTTCTGAACAACAACAGTGAATCTGAAGCTTCACTTCAGAATGAATTTTTGTAGGTGAATTACAAATCCTTGGACACCTACTCTTAGAATGAAATGCTAATAAAGTTATGTGAAGGGGTGGAGGTAATAGAAATTGAAAGGATGCCAATATTTTGCATCATTTATCAATCACAACAATTTATAAATGACAACAAAATTTATACCTTACTACAGTTAATATTTGTGGTGTTTGCAATAAAGTTCTGCATTTTCAGATTTTTAGCGAGTATATTCATCAAGAATATAATCATGCATTGTTAAAATGCATTATTTTGAATACTTGGATAATATTATTGAAACATTTATTATTTTCATAATGTCTAACCAGGAAAATCAATCAAAGTTGAATAATGACCTGTTTCAAGAGATTAATTTTCTTGACACTTATTTTCTTTACGATTCATTATCTTATTTTTTTCTAAAATAGGTCAATACCAGTTCTTTCAGATTAATATTCTTTAAACAGACTGAAACAGACAACTGTTCCTGAGCTTTTAACAATAGGAGGGCCATATGTAGTCAGAGTTCAAATTGAAGTAATACATCAATTTTTAACCGTATTTTTGGGGTGTCAATTTTCTTTTTAATTATGCAATATTAATGTGATGATACTTCAGTAATTGTGTTAGTTCTGCTAGTTATGTGTATTGTGAAAAATTATACATGTAATTATTCATCACATTTAACATAATAAGAATGGAAACCATCTCTGTCTTCTGCGGTTTTGCAGAGGCGGGTTTCCTTTACCAACTCTAATCTTGCTCAAAAGCTTGTTTAGTTGGACTTCTAAGTACTACCTCTTTCTCTCATTTGTCAGACCTTTGTTTTTCCCTTTAAGCCTTTCCTTAGATAATAATTCCCATTTACTCTTGTCATAAATATAAAGGGAAGGGTAAACCCCTTTGAAATCCCTCCTGGCCAGGGGAAAGCTCCTCTCACCTGTAAAGGGTTAAGAAGCTAAAGGTAACCTCGCTGGCACCTGACCAAAATGACCAATGAGGAGACAAGATACTTTCAAAAGCTGGGAGGAGGGAGAAAAACAAAGGGTCTGTTTGTCTGTCTATATTCTGTCTTTGCCGGGGATAGACCAGGAATGGAGTCTTAGAACTTTTAGTAAGTAATCTAGCTAGGTATGTGTTAGATTATGATTTCTTTAAATGGCTGAGAAAAGAACTGTGCTGAATAGAATAACTATTTCTGTCTGTGTATCTTTTTTGTAACTTAAGGTTTTGCCTAGAGGGGTTCTCTATGTTTTGAATCTAATTACCCTGTAAGGTATCTACCATCCTGATTTTACAGGGGGGATTTCTTTATTTCTATTTACTTCTATTTTTATTAAAAGTCTTCTTGTAAGAAAACTGAATGCTTTTTCATTGTTCTCAGATCCAAGGGTTTGGGTCTGTGGTCACCTATGCAAATTGGTGAGGCTTTTTATCCAACATTTCCCAGGAAAGGGGGGGTGCAAGTGTTGGGAGGATTGTTCATTGTTCTTAAGATCCAAGGGTCTGGGTCTGTAGTCACCTAGGCAAATTGGTGAGGCTTTTTACCAAACCTTGTCCAGGAAGTGGAGTGCAAGGTTTTGGGAAGTATTTTGGGGGGAAGGACGCATCCAAACAGCTCTTCCCCAGTAACCAGTATTAGTTTGGTGGTGGTAGCGGCCAGTCCAAGGACAACGGGGGAAATATTTTGTACCTTGGGGAAGTTTTGACCTAAGCTGGTAAAGATAAGTTTAGGAGGTTTTTCATGCAGGTCCCCACATCTGTACCCTAGAGTTCAGAGTGGGGGAGGAACCTTGACAACTCTCATGAAACCACATTTCTTCAGAAAATATAAGTTAGCATTTGTGACACAACTGAATGCTGTTGGCTGGAGTGGGATAAATCCAGAACTCTAATGGATGGAACAATATGTTAATATAAAGTATTACGAGATTTAGAGAATCTAAAACTCCATTGCTTCATCAGGGTTACACATGCGTTTGAGAGTAAAAATTGTCCCATGGCATTTACAGTCTAAGCAGAAGGGTTCAGTGCTTGCTTTCTGCACAGCAGGTAACACAACTCTGAATCAACTGGCATGAAGAGCCCATATGGGATGGAATTCACACTTCCCCACAAGAAGTCTGTGTAACTGTTTGGGGAACTAAGTGGGAGCAGAAAGTATGGTATTCAGTCCCCAACATGCAATGGGCTCCAGGCTACAACATAGCTCCTCCATTGCTGATGTCCCAGTGTATGGACTAGAATAGTGACTGCACATTTTGGGGGTGGGGGGTTGACAACCCTAGATTATATAGCCATAAGTGGCATGGCTCGAGCCCCCAAAATCCTATTTGTGCTGAACCATTTGGAACTAGCCTCAGTGCTGGAATATTTGAATTCATTGGAGAAACCCACTCAGGACGCAGAAGGCCGTATGTTAGGTCACAGCACAGCCCATTTATACAGCCCAACTGCAGAGTTTATGTAGTGCAGAGGGCCTTATGCTGGACTGAATTTCACCCAATGTGAGAGGCCACCTCTTCCCAAAATTTAAAATCATCTTTACTGTAACGTGTCAGGGCTCTACTGGCCTAGGCAAAAAAGATCCATTTACTAAACTTGCATCCCCTACATATTTTAATACTAAACCACAGACTTGGCAGAATATTTTGGGGGACATTTCCATAAGTATAAATGACTTTTAAGAATTGCTTTGAAAATTGATGCACAAGGCTAGCAGTTCTTAGTCCCAATCCAAACATAAACAGACAGAGTATGTTATGATACTGCATAACCCGTAACATGATTCCAATGAATAGAACATGCTAATTATTACTTATTTGTCTTTTGGTAGCACCTAGAGGCCATGACCCCATTGTGCCAATGTAACCCACACACCTCCTGGGTGTGGTGTTCTGTCCCATCTAGTGGCACCAAGACCAATTAGAGCAGAGGTGGGCAAACTACAGCCTGCGGGCCACATCCGGCCTGCAGGACCATCGTGCCTGACCCCTGAGCTCCTGGCCAGGGAGGCTAGCCCCCGGCCCCTCCCCCGCAGTGACAACGACACGCTGCTAGTGCTCTGGCCTGCTGGGCAGCATGGCTGGCTCCAGCAGGGCTGTGAGCTCCTGCCGCTCTGAGCAGCATGGTAAGGGGATGGGGAGAGGGGGGGTTGGGTAAGGGGCAAGGGATCCTGAGGGGCAGTCAGGGGACAGGGAGCAGGGGGCAGTTGGATGGGGCGGAGGTTCTGGGGGGGAGCGGTCAGGGGATGGGAAACGGGGAGGGATTGGTTAGGCATGGGAGTACTGGGGGGGCGGTTAGGGGGTGGGGGTATGGATGGGGGCAGGGCAGTCAGGGGATGGGGAGTAGGGGGGGGTTGGATAGGCATGGGAGTCCCAGGGGGGCTGTCAGGGGACGGGGGTGTGGACAGGGGGCGGGGCAGTCGGGGACAGGGAGCAGGGGGGTTTGGTTAGAGGGTGGAGTCCCGGGGGGCAGTTAGGGGCGGGGGTCCCGGGAGCCGAGGGGGTGGTCAGGGGACAAGGAGCAGGGAAGGTTGGATGGGTCGGAGGTTCTGAGGGGGGGCAGTCAGGGGGCAGGAAGTGGTTGGGGACGGGGGCCAAGCTGTTTGGGGAGGCACAGCCTTCCCTACCCGGCCCTCTATACAGTTTCACAACCCCGATGTGGCTCTCGGGCCAAAAAGTTTGCCCACCCCTGAATTAGAGAAAGAGATTGAGTCAGTGCTACAGACTTAGCTAACAACCAGTTGGCTCATGCTTTAAGCTTCAGAGGCCCCAGGTTCGATCCTGTCTGTCGGCATCAAACTAGGTACTTGCAATGCAGATACAACACCGTGCATCTGCAACCCAATAGTTGCTCCAGGTGTTTCACAACTTAGCTAATTCTTCCAATCGATCATCCCAGAACAAATCAACCTATATTCAAGTTTCCCAGGAGCACTCGCTTCCAGAAATACTACAGAGTTTAACAGGATGGAAGTCTCAAGAGCGCACCAAAATGGTTCTGCCAAAAACAGTGTGGGTGTGTGGCTGTGATCAATCATTGCAAGGACAAGTGAGGCCAGTCACCATTAACTACTCTTTTAACATCTCTGAAAGAGGTTTTTTTTCCCCTTGTAGTAAAGACAACCAATGGGATTCTGTGGGAGCCTTCCTAGAATTTTACATTGCTAATTAGAATGCTTGTGAGGCACACTTTGTCAAATCCATCTTAATGGGCCTCACAATGTCATTCTATTAATAGCATAAAGGGGGTCATGCCTGCAGCCCTTACACATTTAACAGACATTGACTTGAATTGGAACCAAGAAGAAATCAATGAAAGTTGTGTGTGTATAATCACAGTGTGACTGGGTCCCAATGAATGTATTTATTACTCTCCTTGAGTCCATTTTTCCCCAGCTGGTTCAAAGTCCATTTTATTTTATACTAGAAACATTTTAATTCAAAATTTAGTCTTTCATTCAGTTTCATCTCCATTTGCTTTGGTTGTAATTTGTGTTTATTTACAACGGCCCTAGTTTTGCTATAAAATCAGGGTTTATATTCATTTGAGCTGAAAGATGTTTGTTTAAAAATAAAACATGTCAAAAGAGGGTTTCCAACAAAAGTGTTATTCCTTTTCTCTTAAATAAATGTGGGATTGATGTTTTTACGTTGCATTTTTAGAAGGAGTGAGTTGTCTCTGTTTTTGCAGGCCAGACTTGATTAACTCTGACTAGGTTGACCTGCTATGGAGATACAGGCAGATATTCTGAACTGGGGATGAGGTGGGCTTTATGCCACCTTTGCAGTCAAGTGTCATAAAGCTACTATGCTGGCCCTATGCCACAAGTGGAGTACCTAGATAGTCGGTAAAACCAGCCTCTGACTCCTTTATTCTGCTGAAGATGGAGCAGCACAAAACAGCAGAAGGAGGCCGGAATTAGGCCCAGGATCCATATCCTGGCTTTGGTAATCTACAGGCAGAAGATTTTTTCAGAAGAATCAGCCCCTCAAACCATCCTTTTATTCACCACCTGTTGTACATCACAGCAGTTAAATGATTAAAAGATTTAGCTTTCTTTTAGCAGAAGAGAAGTTGGGTAGTAAAAGAAACATCACTATCTATCTAAATTACTGCTTTGCTTGAGTGTTGCGTCAGCAAATTATTCTAAATGTAAGGCTTTTCTTTTTACTTTAGTGGGTATAAAATGTCTACACTTACTCTTGACAGCATTGCAATATTTTTCTTAATTTCTTGGTTCCCACAGCTTGTTACACCTACTCTTTGAATATCAAACATTTCTGGCAGAAATGTGTTCAACACATACTGTACTCTATTTAGATATTCTCCTGAGTGGAAATATGTCACATATAAATCTTGTATAGGCAAGTATTTGCAAGGCTTTATAGCATTTGATTTCTCAGAGTTTAATTTTAAATTGAAAAAGGAAGCATTACTAAGGATTACCATCACATACCACCATTTTAGATGCAGCTAATGGCACAGATTTGTCACCAAAGGAATTTAGTTCAACTTTGATCTTCTTCTGCTTCTTATTAAAGTAAAGTTAGTGCTAATTTAAAGAGACAGGTGTTAGCCCTAGCAACAAACATCTTTTATCTGAGCCTGATCCAACAACAGTTGAAGTCAATGAGAGTCCTTCCGTAGACCTAAATGGTCAGTAGATCAAGCTTTTTGTCCATAAAACAGACTGAACAGAGAAAGCTTCCTTCCATGTGTGTGCCTCAGTCTTGACCTGGATGGATATCCTTTATGAGGGTGAATGTCATCCTTTGGATGAGAGACAGCTGGCTAAAACCTAATTCAAACAAGATGGAAATGATGGATGAAGAAAGGATGTTGAGGGTTTGATGAGTAATAGTTTGCCCACCTTTTGTTCGAGAGTTTTACAATTTTGGAGTGCTCTGCTAGTTGCTTCTGGAATTCCAGATGGCAATGGAAATTAAATTAATTCTTTAAATTAAGAAAGTGCTTTTCTACAGTATTTATGGCAATATCAGACATTTACCAGATCAATAAAATATGTCAGTAATATCTGTAGTTTGTAATATTTCTAGCAGAAATATTAAAAGACCAAAACAGTATAAGGCTAATAATTAATAGCATGTGCTTTTCTCCTATCATATAGAATCCAGAAATTGGGACTACTCGCATGCTTAATGTTAAGAATAATGCTTAAATGCTTTGCAGGGCTAGGACTAGATAGCTCAGCCTCTTGCAAATGTCTTTATTTTGGATAACTGCAGTCAGAATATATTTTGTAATAGAAATATAGTTACAAAAAATCTTCCCATGTAAATTTGGAAAGCAGTTCTGAGTTGGTCAAACAATTACGTTAATAATCAAGGCAACTACATCTCTAGTCCTGAACTTCAATTTGACATCGCTTTAGATACTAAAATTGCTCATACAAAGTTTCTAACCCCATTGTCACTGTGGCTTTTTGTTTTTGAGAAGTGTTGTGCACACAGATTCCACTTCTGTTGTACATGCACCCCATGCACGAGATCAAATTCTTTTGGCCAGCAGTGTCTACTGGGGCAGCTCTCTGCAGCGCCCTAGATACTCTCATGCCTTACCTCCCCGCCCCCATCTGAGGGCATAAAAGGGCAAAGCAGGCCAATTGTCCCTCAGTTCCTCTCCCAATACAGAATCTAGAGATATATGACTCTGTAGTAGTCAGAAGGAAGGGGGTTGTGAAATTCATGTGGATAACACATCTCAAATAACCAGTTACCGTGCGGTACATAACATTTTTCTCTTTTTCAAGTGATTGTCAATAAGTATTCCCCATCTGGTGATTCAGAAGCAGTGACCTCATAGACGGTGGATGTTCAGAGTCTCTTTACAGAATGCTTCCAGGGCCTCAAAGGGAAGACCCATTAACCCAGATCAAACTGTATTAAGATCCCAGCCTGGGGAGAATACATGAATGAGGCCCTTCAAGAACCTAGCTATCTGACAGATTCCCCTGGGCTCAGATCACTATCTTCTCCCCTACCCCAGGACAGGAGTCTGGTACTTTTTGTTTTTATCTATGGTAAACAGACCTATTGTCTGGCATGCCTACTTGTAGAAGATATGCTGTAGGATAGAGCCCTTCGCAACCCATTCATGGTTGCTAGTGAATTGCCCGTTTCACTGGTTTGCTTGCATATTGTGAAAGCCTGGCAGGGGCAGAGTTACTGATTTGATTTTGTGATGAATACACCAGAAGTATTCAAACCCAGCTGAAGGTACTCTAAAGTGCTGGTCTGCCTTTTTGGAGGTCGACACCACAGATGCTAGGGTCTGCCAAAGATGTTTTTCTGGCTCTAACAGCCCCTCATTAAATGGCAAGGCCAATCTTCCATGCATTGACATGTGCAAAGTGTCAAGCAGCTTGTGAGATTTTTTTCTGCACTACCTTTACAGGGATTTCAATAGTAACTGTCATTCAGAGCTGAAGTTCTTGAAATGTCTCATAATCACCTGGCTGAATAGAAGTAGTGGGCATAACTGCATCACCTGGGGAGGATGAGGAGATAGCTGCTGGAATCAGATGTTATTAGTTTGCAGGTGTTCATCTTCACTTCCCTGTTCTTCTTGCTGAAGAGTGTGAGGAGTGAGCGCCACCTATGCCTCTTGAATAACCCTCTGGGACTTTCCAGGGGATGGAGATCTAGCTTTAGAGGAGGAAGCAGAGCTTGGTTTCCTTGCTGGCTGCACGTCACAGGCCCTCAGTAGGGCCAGGATCTAACATTATCTAACAGGGGTCAGGGTCTAGTTGCAATGCAGATGGATACCATGGTGAGCGCGCTTTCCTAGATCCCTTATGGTTATAGTAATGGTCCTAGACTCGCTGTCTGACCAATAAGGGTCAAGTGAATGGGGCTGAGGTGAGTGGGTAGTGGATGCTCTAAAGTGGAGGAAGAACAGGTGTACTCCTCCTCTAGCAGCAGGGCTACCCTCACAGGGGTTCCAGGGTGAGCTAAGTCTGCCTTTTGTTGGAACTGAAGAAGTGTTTAGCACCATCATGGTGTCATTAGTCAGTACTGTACAAGGCACTCTCAGAGACACAGACAATAATGGTGACAGGCTGTGCAGTCCTTTTGGTACAGAGTGATCTGAGAAATAGTTTGGTACTCTCAGTGGTGAGAGCAACTGTTTTGTGATGGCTAGCACCTTGGTTGCAGGTGCCAGGGCTGTCAGCATTAGGTATGCTGATGTAGGTTCCAAGCAATTGGTACCAGGTGAAGTACTGAGGTTCACTCAAAACGGTAGTGTTGTTTGGAGACTGGGCTCTGTCAGGGTGTCAGAGGAACCCAATTTTGGCAGTGAACCCTTTGAGCAGCCTGAAATGATGTATGCCTTTTATTTTTACTTGGTCCTGGAGAGGGTGAAGAATCAGTTTTCCTTTCTACCCCCTTTCATATGACAGCTCGAGGAGGACTTAGCTGCTATACCAGTCTCAATAGATGATGCCTTCTTTGGTGAATGAGCCCAGGAGCTCGGAGTTAAACCACAACTCACAGGAGCGCTAAGGGATGAAGCCTGTTCAGGTCTGTTAGAGTTGTGATTGCCAAACCTTTCACTAAAGTGACCCACCAACTTCATTTTCTCTTTTTTTTCTACCCACAATTAAATATCTACCCCGGCACTGCAACCCTAATCACGGCCCAGTGTGGAAGGAAGCCCTGGGAAGGGGGTTGGAGACAGAGACAGACCCACACTCATGACTCCCCCACAGCAGCAGCTCCTGTCCCACAGGGCTGTGCCCGGCTTCCTGCTCTAAGTGTTGCAAGCTTAGTCTCACATGAAAGGAGCTGCCAGTCCAGGGTGAGGACAGGGCAGGCTTACTCTCCATACCCAGCCTCCTCTTTCTGGGCCTCCCCTCCTCACAATGCTAAGAGAAACATACGTTTGCTTTGGGTGCCACAACCCATCTAGAACTTTCCCGCAACCCACTAGTGGGTTAGGACATAAGAACGGCCATACTGAGTCAGACCAAAGGTCCATCTAGTCCAGTATCCTGTCTTCCAACAGTAGCCAATGCCAGGTGCCTGAGAGGGAATGAACATACCAGATAATCATCAAGTGATCCATCCCCTGTTGTCCATTCCCAGCTTCTGGCAAACAGAGGCTAGGGACACGACCACTGTCCATCCTTCTTAATAGCCATTGATGGACCTATCAAAGAACTTACCTAGTTCCCCTAAAGAACTTACCTAGTTCTTTTTTGAAGGACCCACCACTTAGGAAACATTGTGTTACAGCCTTTTTCCTCTAGATCTGGGAAGGCTCTCATCGAGCACTCTAGGAGAAATAATTTAAGGTGGGACTCTCTCACTGTTTGAGTCCTCTTTGAAAACGAAAGACAAACTGAATACATATTGAGCATATGCCTGTCCCCAAGGCAAAAGTCATTTTGAGTGCCCATTTTTCAGTGGAATAGTCGCATTCACAAGAGGGAAATGTTTTGAAGCATGAGGACTTTGCTTCAGTCATGGAGGCTAAATCCCAGTGTTGGAGTAGTTCCTAACACTAACAAAGTTGTTCTGTTTTTTTTACAGCCAACAGAGAGAAAAAATATAATCAGAACAAACTAACAACTATATTATCTATGCTAATATACTAATTAACTATATATACAAAAAGGATTTGAGTTGCATAATCTGCACGAGAAGCGGACATGGATTCTCTTACAAACACGTCAGTAAGAAGGAACCGAGGGATGGTTGGGCCTGCTCCATCCTTTGTGCCCTTAGATAGAGGTGTGTGTGTGAGAGAGCATCTAGGGTGCAGACACGCTCCCAAGAAACATTGCTGGTCAAAAGAACCAATGTCATGTGCATGGGGCGAATGCACACCAGAAGCAGAATCCATGTGGGCAATCACTTGAAGAAGAATATATATGGTAATAGCTCTAGGACTGGTTGAAAAAAAAAAGTGCCCCTGAGAAAGCAATTTCTGAGTTGACAGTTCAATTATTAACACAGATAGCAGATGGAAGAAACAGCACCTGTTTGGTATGTGTCGTGAAAAAATGAACAGGAGCAAATACTATTTGTTCACCTCATCATTTAGAGTCTTCTACATTGTTGTGATACAGTTTGTGAATTAAAGGGGCACTGGCTTAGGATTATTTAATCATGTGCAAAAGCATCACTCTGACTGCAGAAATGTTTCTACTCTGTAAGCAATTAGTTTGCCTCATTAGCTATCTTAGTTATACTTAGGGGTCTAAGATATCTATATTTCTAGTGAATTTGTTTGATCTGCATGTACAAATTTTATAAATATGCTGTCTAGTCACAAGGCTATAATTTTTGTTAGCTTCTTCTAAGTTACAAATTGGCTGTGAACTGCATAGATGAGTTTCTGTCATTTTGGTGTAGGGTGACCAGTTGTCCCGATTTTATAGGGACAGTCCTGATATTTGGGTTTGTTTTTTTTTAATATGAGCTTCTATTACCCCACCACCTCCTCCTGATTTTTCACACTTGCTATCTAGGTCACCCTATTTTGGTGGGATGAAAGGAAAGAGAGGAGATATAGAAAGGATTAAGGTAAAATGTTACATTGGAGTATGAAAGTAAATTCCCAATGAGAAGTAATAAATCATTACTAAATAATGTGGTTTTTTTTTAAATCAGCACGGTAACCATCTGCGGTTGGAGATTTATTTATGGGTTTTACTCTTGCAGGCCTTACTCAGGTAAAACTTCTAAAGCTATCAGTTCTGTGCTTTCCCAAGGGTGTATATATCAAGAAATTACAGAGCAGTTCAATCAGAGTTTTTATTTCTAAAGACACAACACCAGTCAGCAAAAATAGTTTTTAAAATTTGGGGCTGACTCTTAGTTTTCCATTTGGAAGGTTTCCAGCTTCTACTTTTCTACCATTTGTTCCTGCTAAGTCAGAACTCGACTGTCCTTCTCTCTATCCTACATTATTAGAGGTAAAGCTGTACTCTTTGAACAGTAGTGTTCATTGCAGTGTTATGAAGCCATATGAAATGTGAGGATGGAATGTGGGTTGTTTGAGGTTTTTGCTTTGTCTTCTGTATGAGAGTTCAGAGAGATTTCCTTATTTATTTAGAGTGAAAGATACACGTGAAGACTTTGCCCCTATGAAATATTCCCACAAGGAATCCACACTGAAATAAGAACAATCTGGTGAGTCATCCTTAGGCTTGGAAGGATTAGATTTTTATGGGCAAATGTCAGTAACTGTTGATTTTACTGCACACACACCAACACAAAAAAAAATTTCCTTTTGATAATTATCAAAATTTGCAGATATGCGAAGTCAGACAAGCAATGCTTGAGAACTTAGATTTTGATTTAAGGATATTGACTTGGTATATTTTGACGTGATGTTGTTAACTTGTGGCTAACGGCAACAACCTTAATTTTTTGAATCTCAACATCTACTGTCATTAAATAATTGTCTGCCCCACCCCCCATTTCTCCCAACTTCGAAAATTTAAATAGATAAAAATAAATGCTTAAAAATAAAGAGATATTATCTGTTGAAAATATATAAAAAAAAAACAAAAATTGCATTCTGCCAAGCCTAGTCATATTGATATCAAATGCTTGGGCGTGCTATAGAGCTGAAGTAGTATTTTTGCTGAGTCACTCTGAGGTTAGATCGATTTTGTCTGCCCCAATAAAAGAGGGGTTAGAATGTGTGTCTCTCCGGCAGATGGATCTAGGGGCAGAGAGATCCAGACAAGAAAATTCTATGATGAAATCCTGGCTCTACAACAGTTAGACTGCTGCTGTGCTGAGACCTCTGCCTATCATGCTCACCAATATTGTTTCACTGCTTCCTTGTACTCCCCCGTATGTCTGTATCCACCTTGTTTTCCACAGAGATTGTAAGCTCCTTGGGGCAGGACCCATCTTTTTTTATTCTATGTTTGTGCAGCACCTAGCACAGTGGGGTCCTGATCCATGACCAGGGCTCCTAAGTACTACTGTAATACAAATAATAAAATAATAATCAGAATAGTAAGTCAATAGAACCAGGATTTCATGCTAGGCACAACCAAGCTATCTTTTGCTGTTGTTTAATTTAACATTAAGGTCAAACCCCAGGAAAAGGATAAGTTTCCACTCTATCCAAGATGTGTATATGCTCTGCTTAGTGCAAAGTGCTAATTATACTATTTTTGCCTCTGAGGAAGAACTATATTATTCACAGTTATTATAAAGCTGAGGTTTAATAGTGAGCACATTTTACCTGTGGTTGGGTTGTCAGCTATTTCTATAGTCCTTCTAACTGTTTCATGATCTGCTATATGAGCAGAGACAACATCCTATTTCATTTTTATTGTTTTCAGTTATAAATAATAGCAATAATAAATAGTATCTTACATTTTTATAGCCCATTTCATCCTGAAGAATAAAAAATAACCAGTGTCGCACGCGTGTGCGTGAGTGAGAGAGAGAGACACACAAGTCTATCCATATTTGGTTGCATAGATTTTCTAGACTTTGAGTATAGTCATCATAATTATGTAAATAAAGTTATTTTAAAAACAAACTAGAATTCTAGAGCACTGTCTCTACTCTTCCCAGCCACTATTTCAACCTGGGGGAAAAAAAGCCATTTAACAAATTAAGAAATGTTTTAGGTTCTCCCCCCCGCCCACCACCCTTGAATAACTATATAATATTTTTTAAGTTTAAAAAATGGGGGAATATTTCACACTCCTAAATATTTTTCCAAAACAGGTAATGTGTGTTCAACAAAACAATTAGTCACTTAATTTGGGGATGGATATGGGAGCAAAGAATATTTTGATGTGGGCAATTTGTTCTTGTTCTGTAGGTCCAAATTATATTGAGCTAACAGGCATCTGCCTGCAACAAAATATGAAAGAAAGACATCAGCGTTTTCCTTTGGGTAAGCCACATTCTTTCAATTTTCAGTCTCAAATTTAGCCAGATGTGGCTAATCATACATGCCTTCAAGACTGTATCCAGCATATTGCATGGAAGAAGGAACCTGAGAATGTTTATTTTGAATGTGAAGAATCTTGCTGCACATGGGCTTGATTCTTCAAGATGATGAACTCCCTTGGCTTTCGTTGCACCATCAGACCACATGTTTGTTTAGTAATGTCCGGTGATTGATGTCTTTTGTAACTGTCTGCAATAGTGCTTAGCACACAGTTTTTTGAAAAGGTCTTAGATGTTATTTGAAGTCTTCAGTATTTCATTTTAGTCCACCTAAATGAGAACATCTCCAATTCCTGAAACTTCTTTGTGCACAAAATCACTTGCCCATGCCAGTGACTTAAATTGCTGACATTTTTTTGGTACGAGTCTTATAAATAGTAAGTATGTGTCAAGGTTCCTTCCCCACTCTGAACTCTAGGGTATAGATGTGGGGACCTGCATGAAAACCTCCTAAGCTTACTTTTACCAGCTTAGGTTAAAACTTCCCCAAGGTACAAACTATTTTACCCTTTGCCCTTGGACTTCCACTGCCACCACCAAACATTTATCTGGGTTTATTTTTATTAGGAAAGCGTCGTTTGGAAACATCTTTCCCCCCCAAAATCCTCCCAACCCTTGCACCCCACTTCCTGGGGAAGGTTTGGTAAAAATCCTCACCAATTTGCATAGGTGACCACAGACCCAAACCCTTGGATCTTAAGAACAATGAAAAAGCATTCAGTTTTCTTACAAGAAGACTTTTAATAGAAGTAAAAAAGAATCACCTCTGTAAAATCAGGATGGTAGATACCTTACAGGGTAATTAGATTCAAAACATAGAGAATCCCTCTAGGCAAAACCTTAAGTTACAAAAAAGACACACAGACAGGAATATTCATTCTATTCAGCACAGCTATTTTCTCAGCCATTTAAAGAAATCATAATCTAACACATACCTAGCTAGATTACTTACTAAGTTCTAAGACTCCATTCCTGTTCTGTCCCCAGCAAAAGCATCACACAGACAGACACAGACCCTTTGTTTTTCTCCCTCCTCCCAGCTTTTGAAAGTATCTTGTCTTCTCATTGGTCATTTTGGTCAGGTGCCAGCGAGGTTACCTTTAGCTTCTTAACCCTTTACAGGTGAAAGGATTTTTCCTCTGGTCAGGAGGGATTTTAAAGGTGATTACCCTTCCCTTTATATTTATGACAGTATGAAATAAGATAATACCACCAGCTTGTTTTTACCAAAACATATCTAAGAATTCTAATGGGTAAAATTAATCAAAACCAATACATTAAAATGCATTTAAATTGCAGTGTTAACTTCATCACGCTTGTGTGTAATGTTGTACTATTTGGGCATTATTTTGAGGCAAAAGACAAAGGTAACCAAAAGGCGCAGTCCTGCAATAAGTTCTGTGTGGGCATACCCTGTCACTCAGATAGGTCTCACTGCAGGATTGGGGCCAATCCAGCAGACCTTATTCATGCAAGAAGTTCCACTGAATTTAGTGGGACTGTTTCCCTAAGGATTGCTCACATGGGAAAAGGTTACAGGGACAAGTCCTAGAAACAGCAATGTTTTAAATAGATAACTGGCTGAAATTTACTCCAGTACAGAAGGTCAACACAAGCTCTATGCAGCACTAAGATCAAAATAGGGCTTGCCTTAAATGACGTATAGTCCTCATGCTGTCCCTCTACACTAAGGTGAATTTCACCCTAAGTGCCTATCAAATTGTTCTTATTCTTCGCATCATTATGTCTCCATCATTAATATAAGCAATCTTTTATGGAAGAGGAAAAGAACTTCTAATTGGCTGTACTGCTCTGCTTTATTCTTTCTTGGCTTGACTTGTCACTTGGTTACAGCATGAGTATTGAACACTAATGTCAGTCCAGGCTCTAATACCTGAGAGCACCAAGCAGTTTCATCTCATGGATGTTTAGGAGCTAATAAGCACTCTATACTTTCCTTTTAAATCCACCCTTTTATTGCCTTCCTTTTCTTCATCCTATAGGAAGCCCATTGGTTTGACTGAGCCTTTTTGAAGATGTTATTGTAAAGAAATGGCCTTTCTCTAGTTAACTTGTAGTTTAAAAGGTTCATTAATGCCATTCATTTAGTGCACTTTTCAGGTGCAGCAACTTTGATCTGCAAGCCTTTCTTCTGGTGGAGCAATGTCCTTCACACCAATCCTTCACACAAAATGCAAAATAGAAACTACAAATACCAACAACACAGAAGAGAAGGAAACAAGGAAGGAAATGTGGGGTGAGAGGGTCTGAAGGAGGGGAGGTTTGGAAACGTCTTACTCCTTATTTCCCCCAGGCAGCCAGTAAAACCACTATTATTTTAGATGGGTTTGAAGACACAGGGCTTGATTGTCTCCAGTGCCAAACCGCTGGTTGGCACAGGTAGTGGACAGGGGGAAGTGCCTTATAGCTCCCTGAGTCCAAGGGCCATTCCTACTCAGAGCTATTTCCAGGCGCCTCTGATGTACATCACTCATGCAGGGTCCTTAATGGACCTTATGTCAGTACAGCAGTGCTCTCTTATACTCTATCCCTGACATGCCCTCTCTCTTCCTCAACATGCCCTGAAACCAGGAAGATAAGGAACAGAAGCAGGGACTTGCTTTGGTGCAGATGTGCCAGTAGGGAATTCCCTTCCAGCAGTGGCTGCTGAGTGCCATATAAACCTGGTTGAGACTCTGGCCCTTTATGTTGTCAAGAAGAGGCCTTCCCATGTTCCCTTATAGCCTGTCAAATACTCCCACCTTCTGCAATGACTTCTTCAAGAGCCACAAATTTCTGTGGGGTTGGTGCGGGGCACAAAGTGTGTTCACCATAGATCCTACCCTTGCTTACCCCCTCTTCCTTCCTGTCTGGACCTACAGACAGCCATGTACAGCATCCACAGAAGAGAGCAATGATGCTGTGCAGGCATCTGATTCCCACTTCCCTCTAAGAAGAGATTAACACAAAGAGGAGGGTCTCCTCTGCATACAAATCAGATCTCAGGGAGGTGGGATTGGGGGGAACAGGGGAAACAGACTCAGACGGTTTACATCATGCTTAGTGGAGGCTGCGCACCACATTCCCTGATATGGAGGTGGACAGTCACCACAGGTTTGGGGTTTTTTTTGAGCTGGGGGGGACGGCAGACTTGCTCTTTTTACATTATTCTATTGCATTTCTAATTTTAGAAACTTAGCTTCTGTGATTTAGATACTAACACGAACTAATTAGTTGCAGATGATAACTCTCAGTTCCTTTTTACACAGCCTTCTTCAAAATAAGAAAGCCAGATTTCTTTCACTAGGGAAATCAGTGTGATTTATTTAACATTTAGTTCCTGCATATGCAGAAGACATTTGGTATGAAACCTTTAAAGGGATGTGTTCCTCACCATCCAATCTCAATTAGAGAGGCGTACTATCAGAATGAAACTGCTCAAGATTCTGCTTTCATGGTGTGCTTTGTTCATTTCTTTCTCTTTTGCAGAAAATGTCCATATTTTAATAAGTCCCAATGAGAAAAATGCTTTGCTGTAGGGAGAAATCTTTCTTTAAGATATTGTGATATGCCTTATTGCTTTCTTTCATTCTCTTTTTTCCTTTTCTGTGTGGGGCAGCTTTTTTTTTTTCAAAAACAAGATCCTATTCTGTTAAGCAGATCTCCATCTCATTTTGAAAGAACTGTGGCAGCAATGGTCATTCTTTATGTGAATTATACTCCTCTGCTTTGCTCTTTCATCTTTTGGGGCACGTACTTTTAGCTAGTTGTACAATAGGTAACTGAACTGTTTGTAATTCAACTGGTGGACTGATTTAAGCAAAAACTGTTCATTGCATACACTCTAGCCGTACTATTTTAGTTTAAGAACAGTTACAGGTTTGTCCTGCATCCATACTACAGCTATTCTAAACCTTTTCAAGTTACAATGCCCTCTAGGTATGTGTCTGTTACATACCAGAGTACAATTCAGACCAGTGGGGGGCTGCGTCACCTCTGCCCTGCAACCTTGGGTGCCTTACAATGCCTTGCTGAAGTAGCTCCCACCTGGGCCACTCACTGCCTTCCAGCATGCAGTGAGTGTTTGTGTGTAACTGCAGCCTGCCAGTTACATCCTGACCCTCACCAGCCTTGGTTATACTTAAGGGTGACCCCAACACACCTCCACTCCCGGATTTAACCTCAGAAATGTATGTCCTGTACTGCCCTCTCCTGGACAGTAGAAATATTTTAAATCCATTACTCCTTTAAGGGAGTAATATACCATTTTATTATCTTAAATAAAGTTACCGAGACACTTCAACTTGAACACATTGGATTAGATAAAACAGTGAAACAAGCTTATTAACTACAAAGAGAAATTTTAAGTGAGTACAAGTAATGAGGCATAAAAGTCAGAAATGGTTACAAGAAAAATACACAATGCTTACTAGTGCCTAACTTAACAAACTATATTAAATTCAAGTAAAATTCCTCACCCTATGCTTCCAGCATGGTTACTGACCTAACTCTTCATGGCCAAATTCCAATGGCTGTTTCCTTTTGTTTTCTCAGGTGCAGAGAATGCAATGGGCAGGGAGAGAGGGGGGGTGTCTTGGGGTGTTTGCTCCTTTTTATAGTCTCCTCTTCCTCTTTGAAAAGGATTTCCAGCTGGGAACTAGGAGATGAAGAGTCTACGTGGAAGGAAGTTCCCTGCTGGCTTTTTTCACCTGTTTTGAGCATTCTTTGTTTTCCCTTCCTGCTTGATAACTCTATTTACTGCTTAAATGCAAATTAAGGCAAGCACACATTCCTTCCTTTATTTAGGACAGACTTGACTTCTGCCTGGGCAGGTCTTTGGGGTTTCAAACGTGTTAATATCATACAGGAAAATCATATAACTTCACAAGCAATGTTGCCACATATATTTTATCAGGACAATACTGACCAGCAAATTATGCATTTTAAAATGATACCTTACAAGGCATTCCTTGTGCAAAGTTTATTAAAATAGTGTGTAGGGTGTGAATACAGGAGTGCATTCTGTCACAATGTCCTACAGTTTCCAAAAGCAGTGTGTTCTGGTAGATTTCAATAGGCCATCAATGCACTGGAAGACAGCAGTGGGAGGACAAGGTGAACTGTTTTGGCTTTTTCATGTCCACACTGGCACTGAAATGGTTTAGATTGAACCAGTCCCAGGCCTGTTAAATGCACTGTCTATTCTAAACAGTTCTCTAACTGGTTTAGTTCTACACACTTTTGTATGTGGATGAGAAGCACTTCAGAGAGTACCCTAAAGCAGTGGTTCTCAACCAGAGGTCTGAGGCCATCTTGGGGGCCACGAGCAGGTTTCAGGGGGTCCTCCTAGCAGGGTTAGTGTTAGACTCACTGGGACCCAGGGCAGAAAGTCAAAGACCCACCACATGGGGCTGAAGCCTGGAGCCCTGAGCCCCACCACCCAGGGCTGAAGCCAAAGCCTGAGCAACTTAGCTTCACAGTTCCCCTTGTGGCACAGGGCCCTGGGCAATTGCCCTGCTTGTATCCCCAAATGCTGGCCCTGGCTTTTATATGCAGAAAATCAGTTGTTGTGGCACAGCTGGGCCGTGGCGTTTTTATAGCATGGGGGGCGGGGTGCACGGCTCAGTGAGAAAAAAGTTGAGAACCTCGGCCCTAAAGCACTTCATAAAGTAGTTTATGTAAAGCTAATATAGCTTAGTAGATAAGTCACTAGACAAGCTGTTAGACAACCTGGGTTCAAGCCCTGGTTCTTCGTCCTAAGTGAGCTTGGGCAAGTCATTTTCTTCCCTGTGCCTCAGTTTCCCCATCTGTAAAATGGGAAGAATGCTACTAATCACCTCTGTAAAGCACTTTAAGCTCTAATTATGAAAAGAGCTAGGTATTATCATCTCCATTTTACAGGGGAAACTGGGGCACAAATAATTTAAGTAACTTGCTCAAGGTCAGGCAGAGAGTCAGTCACATAGTCTGGAATGGAATCCTGCTCTCCTAGTACTGTACTCGGTCCACTAGGCTACAGGTGTTTGCACCATGCTTGCATGCTTAAGGTACTTGCACCCACTTTTTCCCTTAGATTGAGCACAGTGTAAAACAACAAAATTGCACCCTCCCTACTTTTATTTTTAATTCCTGAGCAAGATAGGGGGAAGTATCTCTTCGGCTTTTCTTGAGAAAGTTCTCTCCCAGGGATTTTCTGTGTCCTGGATGAAAGGTGTTCAGTGGGAGGGATTTTTTCCACTTGACATATTTGACTATTTTGCCTCAGCACTAGTTCATTTGAGAAAAATCAAGAACCTCAAAATGCAAAGCCCAGTCATTATTGACACCTCTTTTCTCCTTTTTGTTCCTATTTTATCTCTTGTTAGTAATTCTACAGCCTTCTTTCAACATTCGAGCCATTAACATTGTGGCTTCTTGAAAATCATCCACTATGGGACACACTGCTCATAACATCTAGTAAGAAAATGGCTCATTCCTTTTCTTATTCAGAAAAGCATGAAACAATAATTGCTCGGAGGAGGAAAACTAGTCCCAGTCAGCTCCATAAAGGGACTACCTATGAGAGTAGTAATCACTTCTCAGAATCCACAGATGGGCTGGACACTGCTGATGTACTTGACCTGACAAAATGCTACAGCAGGGGTAGGCAACCTCTGGCACACGTGCCAAAGACGGCACACGAGCTGATTTTCAGTGATTTTCAGGTCCTGGCCCCTGGTCCAGGGGACTCTGCATTTTAATTTAATTTTAAATGAAGCTTCTTAAACATTTTAAAAACCTTATTTACTTTACATACAACAATAGTTTAGTTATATATTATAGACTTATAGAAAGAGACCTTCTAAAAAACGTTAAAATGTATTACTGGCAAGCGAAACCTTAAATTAGAGTGAATAAAGGAAGACTCGGCACACCACTTCTGAAAGGTTGCCGACCCCTGTGCTACAGGATTCGTAGTATTCTTGCTATCTGCAGCCCCTTTGTTGCCTTGACAACAAAACTCATTTGAAATAGAAAGAGATTTCTTTTATTTTTAGTAAATTGGCTTTAAATGACCAAAACTCAGGTTTTTAATAATTAACTTAAATGCACAACTTATACCTGCCCTAAAAAACAGCCTGCACTTGGCTAAACAGCAACATGGAGTCAGTACGTACAATAATATTGTCTCATCTTCAATTCTTCAGATACAAGGCAACCTTTTCTTCAACTATTGTGGCAGAAAGATACTGGGAAAATTATTTATCCTTTCAAGTTGGTATATTTCATGTAACAAAATGCACAACAGTTCATTTTATTTATCTATAATACAGTGTCTATGCACAAAGCTAGCATGGGGAACTGATCCTAGGTGCTACTGTAATACAAGTTATTAATAATTGCTAAAAATTCCATGGGTAAAACCCTTAAGTCTTCACTGGGATTTTAGTTCATCAGTACTCAGGCAAATGCCCATTCCACACACTAAGGATGGACTCAGTAATGAACTCAGGATTTGGCCCAGTATCAGTAACAGATAGGGATCAGTACTACAAATTAGCATGTGTATTTGTGACAGTGATTACTTCTCATTAACACTAGAAAGAAAAATACTGCACTTTCCTGTTCATAGTACAGGTGAAAAAAATACACCATTGCTGACAAATACAAGCATACACCTATATGTAAATGATATGCAGTAAATACTTGGCCAGATTCTTAGTTCACTTACCCTGGTATTAATCAGGAATAGCTACTGAATTCAGTGTAGCTACACTAGTATAAAACTGATTTGAGATCAGTGCTGGGTCCCTTGACCAGGATTTGAGCATACAGTGAAAATCTATTGCTCAGTTTAAAAAAAAAAATCAATACTGTAGCATAATATTTTAAAAATCACAGCACTAAGTCTACCTGACTGTACCTAGAAAATAACTGGGGCCCTGAGTAGCACAGTGAAGGCCTTGGTAAAAATCTGAAAATTCTGTCATTCAGCCCCATCTTCTGGCCCCTTTAAAAAAAAAAAAAAAAAAAAACAGGAAGGGTAACGTCCGTGAATGCAAGCTAAAGAGATCATAATGAATCTGAATCTACCACTAGGAAAATAAAATAAAAACAACAACAACAACAAAATTTCACCTTGCAGCTCAAAGACTGTGGCACTGTGAACTTGACAGCGGAAGTGACTATAAACAAAAGTGAAACTGACCTGTCCAGACTGAAATAAATTTAAAAAGGAAACAAAAAACAAACAGAGATAGGTACATTAGATTTGTAAAATTATTTGTTTCAGTAATGTGCAGTAAATGCTGAGCACCCTTAACTTCTAGTTCTCCCCCTCACATACATCTCCCTATGTGTTGGTACTCTAAACCATTGTGTGACTTTCACCTTTTTGGAAATCTTAAAGTGCTTGGAAAGATCCTGACTAAAACCTGTGCATACAAATAACCTGAAAAATACCCTCCCATCTCTTGGCAAGATTTCAAACATGACTCATATACTGTAGCTGTGTGAATTTGGGCTTTGCGTAATTTAGGTGTTAGTGCTAAATTCTGCCAATTTCAGATTTAAATTACAGTAGATTAAACTCAGATGAAGAGAATGAAGTATATTCTCTCTGCAAAAATGCACACAACTCCTACTTGCATATGAAGGGGAGGCTACTCGCCAATACTGTTAACTTTAGGAATAGAAAACTAAACAGATGCATACTAAGGACATGATCCATCAAAACACTTTTGCACATACTTCACTCTAAGCATGTCAGTAGCCCCTGTGAAGTCAGGGAAGAGGAAAAGAGTAGGAGGAGTTGGAGAGCTACAGGACCCTAGATCCAACCTTGCTGTTGCAGGTAAACTGGCAAGTGGCTCCTTGTAAGCCACTCATTTTCCCTTCCTAATTCCATGGTGGTCCCTGTTGTAGCCAACTTTAAGAGCAGCTCCTGTGTACACAGATGGAGGCTCGTGTAGCACCCTGACAGCCCAAGTTAAAGCCTGGCACACCTGTGACACTCAGTCCAGCCTCTGAGTGGCACAATTGAATGCTCCTGCCTCCCATTGTGGAGTAGCATGTGTGGGGGGAGGGAGGGAAGACAAATAACAGAGCAGTAAAGGGGAACACAAGAGAGAGTAGGGACAGTATCAGGTCACTAATACTTCCAAAGTTAGCCTCCCACAAAAAAACAAAAAGATTAATGTTGTAATTCATAGCTTTGAAGCTTTTCCTGGTTCAACATTCTCTTGGCCCCTTCCTTTTGTCAGTAACACTTGGTCAGAGCAGAAGGTCAGATTGCCACTTTTTTGACAACATAATGGAGGACAAATAACTCCTACAAAAAGTTTCAGTCTGGCTAGTACACACACTTTAGGGATTAGAAGATGATGCTCTGAGTTTCAACAGGAATAACTTCCTCTGAGGTACTGTTCTGGTGAATCTTTAGCCTTAATCACCTCAAAGGCATTTATCAGTGTGCCCCTATTTTCCAATGTCTAGAGCTCTGTCAATATACTTCACTTATTAAAGAAATGTACTATATCAATGCTAAACATTTATCTCTCCCACATTAAAAAACAATCCATAAACACGTGAGATGGGGTATCATTAAACTATTAAAACCCATACTCATCCTGAAAGAAACCTTTCCCGAATCCCCTCTTCTGGCCTCCAAACAACCCCCCAGTCTCACCAAGCTTATCATCAGAAGCAAGCTCCCCACAGACCAGGACCCACCAACTCAAAGCAGCACCAGATCCTGCAACAACAACAGATGTAAAACCAGTAGACATAGCTCCACTACTACCAGGATCAGTGCCCCCACCACACACCTTTCAAGATCCATGGATCTTACACATGCCTATCACAACATGAAGATTTATGATTTACTACAACAAGCTGTAATCCACTAACCTCCATTTTGTGACCTCTGACTGCAGAGCTGCTAACGGGCCACTTCACCTTGACCAGTCTCTTAGAATATGTGTTAACTTCTTATGCTAAACAATCTGTTCCATCTTGTATTTAGCTGTGACAACGAGCTCTGTGTAAGCTCAAAATCTTGTCTCTTTCACCAACAGAAGTTGGTCCAATAAAAGATATTATCTCACCAACCCATAACATTTGACAATAATGGTCTCAAACACTACATTTTAGAACAGTGACACTTCACTATAATTCCAAGAGACTTATACTTCCTAGACAGCCTTAATATAGTCTCCCAAAATTTGCAAAAGTATGTTCAATGGTCAAGATTATAAATGATTAAAAATCTCATTTTCTAGTCAAGGGATCAATGTCTAATCTATTATTGTAGCTGAGGCCTGGCCCGACATGAGTAATTAACACATGGAGGGATGGCTCATTTTTTGGAAGATAGAATTAGGGATATAAATGAATCATCAGGTTGAAAACAGAATGTTTGTGCTAAATAAGATAAGTAAATACATCAGTAGGCTAAAAAGACAGAATGTCTGAGCCAACTAAGAGAAGAGGGAGAACACCCAGGGAACTATTTATTATGAGCTAGATAACAAGGGACATAATAAGTTAGGAATATAGAGATCAGGTAAAGAGGAAGTCGAAGTATGGGCAGTGCACGGACAGCACATGCTGCACAGGGATTGGTTCCTGTGAAGTAGCCAATCCAATCAATAAATTATACAATGTATAGGGAATGCAAGGAGATATGTAATGTATATAAAGGGAGAGGGTTTCTGTGTAACTTTGGAGATGTGATGTACCCTGCATTCATCTGCCCCATCTCCCCCGTGTTTGAATCTAATCAGCAGAGCGCTGCTGTGTGCCGAATAAGGATATCTGAGTGACGAAAGCTGGAACTGAGCTCTTGGGAAGCCGAATGGAAAGAGGTCTCAGAGGTCATCCTGCTGTCATCCATCTCAGAGGTCATTAGTGGTGCTGTGACTCAACCAGGATCCATGCATCTGGAACAGATAATGTGTAATTTATTATACGTGTAGCTTTTCGGTCAAGGTTCACAACCCAGAAGCTTAGCAATGTCATTAGAAGTGTTCAAATTTGGCAAATACAGGGCACCGGAGGGGTGAGTTGAATCCAAAGGAGGCCCCTGTGGACTACCCACAGATGTATTTGGGGGATACTGGGACAGACTGGAAAAGGAACTCCAACAGATAATGCTGGGTAACAAATGCAAAAAGGACAAGCAAAAGGCAATGTTGTTACAAGGCTTAATATTGGGAATTGGAGTTTGACTCAGCAAATAAAGGACTTAAAGATCATGGTCCACAAATCAGAAAAAGAAAAGAAAGAAAAGGGTGAAGGAGCTAAAGGAGATCTATAAAGGTACAAACAATACAATCACGTCCTTCGGTGGAATCTGTTAGGCTATGTCTGCACTACATCTTATGTCGGCATAAATTATGTTGCTCGGGAGTGAAGTAGTTACTGCCACTCACGGGGGCTGGAATAAAGCTGATGGGAGAGCTTTCTCCCTTCAGCTTAGAGCAGCTACATTAGAGATCTTACAGTGGCACACTAAACTCTCTAGTGTAGCCAGGCCCCATGCCTGCAAATGGCAGCCAAACAAACAGGTGTCTACCTGCATGGATTGGGGCCTTAGTTACCTCTGTTACTTGCAACTTAGCCCTGGTCTACAGCTAAAAGTTAGACCGACTTAGCTACATTGCTCAGGACTGTGAAAACGGTCATGTCCTGTGCAATATAGTGAGGTGAGCCTACCCATTCTCCCACTGTAGACGTAGCTAGGCCAATGGAAGAATTCTTCCCTCAAGCTAGCTACCACTTCTTGAGAAGGTGGATTTACTGTAGCAGTAGAAAAACCCCTTCTGGAGCAAGTGGCTACATTACACTTACTGCAGCTTGGCAGCTGTGTTGCTGGAGCGCTTGCAGCACAGACATACCCTTACTATAATTCAAAATACAAACTTGCAAACCCTACTACACTTACATCAGCTTACGCTGCCATCTAATCAACACGTCAGTGACAGTAAGATGTGTCGACAATGGCAAAAGTCCCGTCAACCGCAGCAGAAGCAGGATTTTACCCAATATGTCCTACTGGCTCAGTATTGTTCTTGCCTTGCAAAATGCTTAGTTCCCTCCTCCGTATCATTACTTGTCATTAAATTGTTTGTGTCTGGTTTGCACTCGTTTGCTTCTATATTAAATGATCAGACGACGTGTTTAGACTTAGACGCTGATTTCTCTTGCTCTCTCTCCTTCCCCTCTCTCATCTTCTCTGTTTCCAGTTGCTTTATGCAGGCTGTTTTTCTGCTCCTTCTATGCTGGCCTGAAGTGGATTTTGCTTTGTGCTCTGCCTGAGCTCTCCGCTTTAGCCCAGCCCCCTCCTTCCTCCAGATGCTCCTCCCCGCTCACTGCTCAGCTCTATGTGTTGGTGTGAATGAATGAGAGAGGGGGGTGTGAATAAGTGTGACTGTGCTGGGCTCAGCGTGATTTACGGCTCTGCTGAAAACTGCTTTCCCTGCAGCTTCAGCACCAGCACCAGCAGCAGCAGCAACAAGTCGGGTAAGTGCCTGCTCTCTGCACCACAGAGCCTGGAGGCGGGGGGGAGAAAGAGAAAAGATGTGCTTGCTGCAATCAGTGCATGTGTTTGTCAGTGCAGGGAGGAATGGGGTTTAGGGGTGTGCCTGAGGGAACTGGACTGAGCTCAGAGACCTCGGAGAACTGGATCTAGGGAATCCAGGGAGGCAGCATCAGGCACCGTACACACTGGGGGAGATGGGTCGCCTAACAAATACACACAGGCAGTAGAGAGAGGTTGGAGCTCTGCCTAATCTTCCCCAGCCCATGCAGAAATAGTGACCTTGTCTTATTTAATCCACTGTACCTTAAACATCTTTGTGCCCTCCACATGCACACTGCACAGCCCCCCTCTTTTGCACTCCTCTGCGTGTAAGTAGCCTCTCTTTGCCCCCTTCTGCTTGAAGTCCTCTTCTTGCATCCCTCTGCCACCCCCCTTTAGCTTTTCTGTGTGTAAGCTACCCAGCCCCCATTTGTCCCCATTTGCTGA
Source organism: Eretmochelys imbricata (assembly GCF_965152235.1). NCBI lineage: Eukaryota > Metazoa > Chordata > Testudines > Cheloniidae > Eretmochelys > Eretmochelys imbricata. Next base: position 77,885,780 of record NC_135578.1, read on the forward strand.
GTTCATGTCACCACCAGTACTTTCACCTATCTGCATGTATATATATGCACAGGTACAATTTTAGATTTGTCATATTAACAGAAACAGTTATCAGGTCTTAGTGCTTACTAGTCAACATAATGAATATAAAAATCCTTGTTATTGGCCTTTATCTGTGAGTAAGGAATAATAATGAATATATGAAAAAGCATAGTAAGCTATTTAGTTTCTGAGCATGCTACACTACAGACTAACATTGTACAACAGGCTAGCTTTTCATATATATGTAGTCTGACTGTTAAGTGCTACAGGGTCAGTTGCTCTCACTATCATGATGTTTCCGTTTAAATGAGAGCCTAATGAGGGCTTTGAGGCCGCTAAAAACGTTACAAATTAATTTGTTGACTTTATTCTGCTGTGTGATGTGCTGCCATTCGAATGAGATGGTTGAATTTGCTTTCCCAGGAACCAGTTTGAAAAATCAGTCTGAAAGTTTGTTCTTACTTCTTGGTTTGTATTAGCAAAATATGAGCATCTTTTTGAACAAACCTGAAAATTAGTTGGTCCTTTCTTTCCTTCCAGGATTGAGAGAGTAATGCAACAGCACACTTTTGAAGAAAGCAGACACCCCTGGCAGGAGTCATTTGAAAATGTCAGCATCTGCATGCCATTTCGTTGCCCACGATGTGGTGACCACACTAGATTCAGAAGCCTTTCTTCTCTGAGGGCACATCTGGAGTATAATCATAGGTATGAAGAAAGAAGCCTTCTGACAAAATGCAACCTCTTTTCTTCCCTCAAAGATACAGACTTGCTGTCTTCCTCAGAGACCATGACTCAAGGAAAACTGGGGAACACCAGCAATGCAATAAAACAAAAACCATCCTACATAAATTTTTGTGACAGCTCACATGAGAACCCAAAGAACAGAAAATCACTGGAGATGGAAGCTGAAAGGCCTGTCTCTTTTGTGGCAAATTACGGGTCAGCAGACTTCACAGATGAGCAGATGTCTAAACCGTGGGTTCCAACAACAGACTCCAAAGCCTCTTTTGAGGCACATGTACGAGAAAAGTTTAATAGGATGGTAGAAGCTGTAGATAAAACAATAGAGAAGAGAATTGACAAGCTTACCAAAGAGCTGGCCCAAAAAACGGCTGAGCTGTTGGAAGTTCGGGCCGCTTTTGCGCAGCTGTCTCAGAAGAAACAGGAAGTTCAGAGGCGAGAGAGGGACCTGAACAGACAGGTGGACGTTGCAGTTGAGATGATTGCTCTACTGAAGCAACGTCTTACAGAGTCTGAGGAAGAACTTCACAGGAAAGAAGAGTAAGTGGAAGGGCAATTAGAAGCACAGTGTCGATGGCTTTGTATGTGCTTGGAGAACATGTGTAGTATTAAAGTAGATTTATACACACACACACACACACGTTCTTGTAACATGAAACCCACGGTAAGATTTTGGTAGTAACTGCAATGCAATAGATAATGCCAGTGTGGTGGAGGTTACTACTCTGGAAACAAACTGTAGAAGCAAAAGAATACCAGATACGCCGCCTTTATGCCCTCATGTTCAGTTAACAATAGTGCCCAAGATACCTTGGTCACCACTAAACAGTGCAGTTGCAGCTCAGGCAGCACTACACCAAATGTTACCCTCTGTTATGCAAGTGTAATTCCTTTGACTTCAGTGGAGTGGCACAGACGTCACTGAGACTAAACTTTGACTTAATAAACAAATTGACATGCATGCTGCATACCATTTTTAAAAAGTGAGGTTTAATAAGGGCCAGACTGTGGTGCCCTTATCACTCTGACTAGTAGCTTACTCTGAGCAGTCCTATCCTAGAGGAAGTTATTCTCAGCATGAGTAAGGGTATCACAATCTGGCTGTAGCAGAGGGCCAACGCCTGCCTTGTGTTTTATGGGTGCAGCATGAGGCAGCGGTAAAAGGAGTTTCTTCTCCCCTATGGAGCAGCAAGGCATGGCTGCAAGCAAGTGCTCAAGAAAGCATTTCTAGAAAAACCTGGGATTGGGTTTGGGGGATGGGAAGTAGATCTATAAAAACAGAATTTTATGTATCACTGGAACCACAAGCAGATTCCAGACTCATTTTGGCAAACCGTCCATCTAAAAATATGTTCATGATGCACCCATTAAAAATGTAGCAATGTTTGTAACATTATTTATGGATGAACTACTTACAGTATTTAGCATTCTCAGAAACCCTTTCAGACAGTTTGCAACAACAACTTACTTTAGTTAAATGCATGTTCTTTAAAATGTGATGCTCCTAAACTGGTTCATTAGTTACCAAAAAGAACTATGAGGAACACTAGTAGATATGACAGTGATTTAAAACAGATCTAAGTTTCCAAAATAATAGATCTTCTACTGCAGCGTTTTTTCATGCGGGCTGGATCCAGCTCCCACTGAAGTCAAAGGGGGTATTGCCAGAGACTTCAGTGGGGCCAACATTTTGCATTCTTTCAATTACATGAGAAGTCTTATTAATGCCAGTCAGAGCAGTGGTCAGACAGGAAAAAAAATAAGTGCTGGTACTCTCCAAAGCTATGCCCAGATGTGAGGTCAAAGTGAGATGCATTAAATAGATTGTGCAAATCTTTGTAATAAGATCACACTTTCCCCTTTTGTGTGAGTGCTTCGATCAACAGACACACTTTAAATGACGACATGGTTAGGCCTCGGAGTTAACATCCCACTGTGCTCCATGGCAGCAGTTTACACCTCTTAGAAATATTCTTTTAGACTGCTGGCAGATTCAGGCCTGGTCTACACATAGATGTTGTGCTGGTATAACTATTTAGGTTAGAGGTTTGGTAGTTAATGCCCCCCCCACACACCGCTCCCAAGGTTTTGCACTCGCTTGAAGTGCCATAGGCCGCAGAGCTGCGGAGGGCATGGTCTGACCAATTCTTAACAGTGGTCCTGTTAACTCAGTACGAACTCAGTAGTGGCTGCTGCCGGAGCACCACTCAACTGTGTGGTCGCAGTGCCACTGAAATTTGACTCAGACAAGTCTCAGGGAGTGGGATTGCAACCTGGCACACAGGGTTGCAACAGCACTGAACTTTAGCCCGGCAGCCCCCTGTCCAGAGAGAGGAGCAGCCAGACAAATGGTGTTGTGACCTGTCACACTGGGAGTCTGTTCCTGTATGGCACAGCGCATGGGAGTCCACCAAGAATTTAAAAAGAAAAGGAGTACTTGTGGCACCCTAGAGACTAACCAATTTATTAGAGCATAAGCTTTCGTGAGCTACAGCTCACTTCATCGGATGCATACATTCCACTGTATGCATCCGATGAAGTGAGCTGTAGCTCACAAAAGCTTATGCTCTAATAAATTGGTTAGTCTCTAAGGTGACACAAGTACTCCTTTTCTTTTTACGGAGACTAACACGGCTGCTACTCTGAAACCCACCAAGAATTTGACTCCTGAAAGCACCTGTTCATGCATTGTGTGAGTAAGAGTGAGGGGAGGCTCCTCACCCTAGGAAACCTAGGGGCCCTGCAGCAGGTGAGGGAAAAGCAGGAACCAGAATACGGTCCTTGTGGGAAGAGGCAGTAGGGTTGCCAACTTTGGTTGGATGTATTCCTGGAGGTTTCATCACATGACAATCTTTAATTAAAGATTAATCTTTAATTCCTGGAGACTCCAGGAGAATCCAAATGTTTCCCTCCGTTATGCAAGTGTAATTCCTTTGACTTCAATGGAGTGGCACAGATGTCACTGAGACTAAACTTTGACTTAATAAACAAATTGACATGCATGCTGCATATCATTTTTAAAAAGTGAGGTTTAATAAGGGTTAGCAAACCTAAGGGGCAGGGACTGGAATTTACTCTTCCCCACCCCACCCCCAGAAATATTTAAATTGGTGCCACTACCTTACTGGAATAACCATACCAGTATAAAGCATACTTGTACTGCTATAACTGTGTCTAGACTAGGGGGGCTGGGACTGCTTTAACTATACTGATATAGTTAAAGTGGCACAACTGGTGTGTGTATATGAGCCCTCAGGCAGACACCTGAAGTGGAGCACCCACTGGGACATCACTCAAAGAAGAAGGGCCAGAAATTTCTGTTTCTATTTTGTAAAAGAGTGTTTAACATTCTAGAACACTAGATACAGTCACCAAAGATAACTCAGGTCACTGAGCCACCTCAATCTGACCCATGACTGAGACCACACAGATGAGTAAAGGTTGTGGAGTGAGTGGAGCCCTTGAGCAAATTTCAGAGTTAATTGGAAAATGTGGACAGAAAGGAAATACTCAATGTTTGATGAAGGAGAGCAAGAGTCAGCGTGAATACCGTGAGCTTCAGAATACCACGGAAACCTGCACAAAGGGAATACATTTTAAGCTTCCAATTAGATCACTGAAGCTAAGAGCAATTATGAGTTCAAGAGGGCCTCTAGAGGCTTGTTTCTGGAAAATAAGGGGATTTATTGGTATGGTGGTGAAAACAAACAAGCAAAAGGGGTTTGATTTTAATAAACCTAAACAGAGTAAGCATGCAAGGCCAGGGGACGTTTGTGCATCCCTAAATTTTAGTATGTGAGAAACATTTAAAAGATTAGAGACCTGGGCCTAAGTAGTTCTCTCTGCCTTGATCATTGTTATGACTAAGGACAATAAGTAGACAGCAGGAACTCTCCCTTTACAGAAAAACACAGTGCTGATTTTAATCCAAAATCCAGAATTTCTACTGGCATTTTCTTTTTGTTTTGTCTATTTGGTCTTTTTATGTTCTCTGGCTTTAATACAAGAACAAGACATAAGGGCACTTATTAAGGACCAAACTTTCAGTACTTAGACAAAACTTCCATTGGTTTCCCTCTGTCACCCACCTTCCATATTGTTAGTTTCTTACTCTCAAAGTGGAGTCATTATGCTGGAATAAAAGTCACCTTAATTCTAGAAGACTGTGTCCACATAGGGAGCTATTGTGGAACAGTTTATTCCACAATAGCTATGCTAATCAACTTCCACATGAAGAGTAGGCCTTGGAGCCAAATTGTGACTTGTTTTTCCATGGCAGTTCACAGAGCTGTTCCCTTATGCCCCTAAGTAGCAAACTGACACAGCTGTGGTCAGTGGCTCTCTGGAGCACATATCCTATTCCTTCTGTGCATCTCTTGGGATGCCCGTAGGGGAAAGGGAAGGAGCAGAGCCATGGCTACATCCACTTGCACAGAGAACAGAAAGGGGATTCAGAATACTGGAGGTCGTCAACTCAAGCCATTTGTGTCAAATTTTACAGAAACTTGAAAGAGGAGTTGGGCTCCCCTTTGAAAATCAGTGGGAATTGGGTGCCTACCTTTCCTTGGAACCTTTGAAAAATCTCCTTCAGTTAGTTAATGCTTACCATTGGTGTACATTTAGGGTCACTTAGGATGTGGAAACTATTGAGGCATTGCCTTGCTATCTACAGCAAAGAAAATTTTTGCCCATATCCTCTTAAACCGATTACTTCCCCTTGTTGAGGAAATATTGGCCGAATCTCAGTGTGGTTTTAGACCATCCCACAGGACAGCTGACATGATCTTTGTTGCATGCAAAATCCAGGAAAAATTTTGGGAGCAAAATCAGGACCTGTACATGGCTTTCCTTGATTTGACAAAGGCCTTTGACTCTGTCAATCACAAAGCCCTATGGAAGGTGCTGGCCAGATCTGTCTTCCCTCCAAAATTTATTAAGGTCCTAAGGCTTCTCCATGATCAGATGACTGCCACAGTTTTCTGCAATGGCCTTGAGATGGAACCTTTGTCAGAAAAATGGGGTTAAGCAAGGATGCGTTGTGGCCCCAGCCCTGTTTTCCATCTACTTAATAGTCATTTTGGTCCTTGTTAAAGTTCATCACCTCCCCAATGGAGTTGACATTCAATATAGAATGGATAGGCGGCTCTTTAATCTTTGACGTCTCTTCTCAAGGTCTAAAGTCTTCAGGGTGTCCATTACTGATATTCAGTATGCTGATGATTGTGTCGTCCTCGGGCACACTGAGAATGACCATACTGGATTTTCTTGCACAAGCTTACCAAAGCCTAGGACTCTCACTCAATATTGAGAAGACTAAAGTGCTCTATCAACCTGCTTCAAGATTAAACTCGATAAGTTTATGGAGGAGATGGTATGATGGGATAACATGATTTTGGTAATTAATTGATCTTTAAATATTCATGGTAAATAGGCATAATGGCCTGTGATGGGAAGTTAGATGGGGTGGAATCTGAGTTACTACAGAAAATTATTTCCTGGGTATCTGGCTGGTGAATCTTGCCATATGCTCAGGGTTTAGCTGATCACCATATATGGGGTTGGGAAGGAATTTTCCTCCAAGGCAGATTGGAAGAGGCCCTGGAGGTTTTTTGCCTTCCCCTGTAGCATGGGCACAGGTCACTTGCTGGAGGATTCTCTGCTCCTTGAAGTCTTTAAACCACAATTTGAGGACTTCAATAGCTCAGACATAGGTGAGAGGTTTTTTGCAGGAGTGGGTGGTTGAGATTCTGTGACCTGCGTTGTGCAGGAGGTCGGACTAGATGATCATAATGGTCCCTTCTGACCTTAGTATCTATGAATCTATGCTTCAGGCCTTGCACATGACCCACCACAAATCACCATCAACAGTCAGACTTTGGAGACAGTTGAGCACTTTTGCTACCTCGGTAGCAAACTTTCTCAAAATGTAAAACTCAACAGTGAGATCCAACACAGGATCCAGTGCACAAGCGTTTCCTTTGAGAAATTGTTCTGACACGTTTTCATGGACCATGACCTATGGCAGGATACCAAGATCCAGGTCTATAAGACAATCGTTGTTCCTACACTCCTCTATGGATGTGAAACCTGGGTGACCTATCAACAGCACCTCAAGAGTCTGGAGAGGTACCACAAACGATGCCTCTGGAAGATCCTTCACATCAAGTGGTAAGATCCCTGCACTAACGCCAGCATCCTTGCTGAAGCCAATGTCACCAGCATTGAAGCAATGATCCTCGTGCACCAACTACGCTGGGCTGGACATTATGTGCAGTTGCCAGGTTTTTAGTTCCCTCTACTCTCAGCTCATGCATTGTCAGAGATCCTGTGGTGGTCAGAGGAAATGCTACAAAAACACACTGAAAATGCATCTTAAGAAAACTGATGTGGACATCACAAGCTGGGAAGAGAGAGCTACCAACCAACCCCAATGGTGCCATATCCTCCACCAGGCAGTGGCCCACTTCCAGGAGAAGCGCCTTGCCCTTGAAGCTGAAAAGAGAGAGAGGAGGAAAGCAAAAGAAATAACTTTCTCCCAGCAGGCTGCTGGCCTACCACAAAATGTCTGTATCTCCACGGGCAGATTTGCAGTTCCAGGGTCGGACTCTTGAGTCATCTCAGGACCCATATGGAAATCCGTGGTAGAAATCATCCTCGAATCAAGGGATCGCCAATCGATCATTTAGGGTCACAGAAGAGGTTTTTTTGTGAATGGGTGACACACCTTAGGGCCAAATTCAGACCCTCTGACTCATCCTAGTGAGTCAATGGAACTACTCATGGAAATAACTACTCATCAATGGGAATATGAGGTTCACAATCGGACAGAGACCAGCGCAACTCATGCTTTTTTTAAAGTACACAGTGGAATGTGCTTCTGATTATTTTCAGCAAAGACAAAGACAGTCTTTGCATTGCCTGTAAGTACAGTAATTGGTAGAGCCAACCAGCCTTAAGGTGATAATACTTACTGGGCTGATTAAATTCTATCAAGACAGCAACCTTAATTTCTAACCAGACCTCAATATTTATGTGGTACATTATCAACCAAAGAACTAAAAAATAAAGCTTGCTGTATGATAAATTAGCAACATTCCATGTCTTAAAGCAACTTTAAAGGGGGGAGGTTTGGACAAAGATGTTCAAAACTGTAATTATTTTAAGGGTTATTATTTAGGGATTTGACCCCAAATCTTAGTAACTATCTTAGTATTTTTGTCCATTGAAAAAGTTTGCTGGAGGAGAGGATAAATAAATAAATCCACAGAGATTCTGAGCTCCACTGAATAAAGCCATCACTGCTTGGAAAGTGTCCAAGCAGGGCTCAGGATTTTATGGCCTACATATTTTAAGTGATAGCAGATAAATGAGGTATTTTTGAAGAAACAAAGGGTAGGAATCTTCAGGCTGAATGACTATGGAAAGGAGAGCCAACAGATTACATTTGGGGAAGGTGAGGAAGAAGATAATGTTGAAAATGGAGGGGTTCAGGTGGGTTTAATAACCCTAGAGAGCCTGTTTAGAAATATTAGAGGAGTACACAGGGTGCAGCATAGCTAGCATGACCTAAAGTAGTTCTTTTGAAGGTACAGTGCCCCAGCTTTGAGGCAGCCCTTATCAAATGTTTTCCACTTAGCCTCTTCAGCAGACTAAGGGTGATTTTGTGATAACACTGGTCCCAACTGTCTTGCCTTGGTATATTGTGTGTATTCTCCATTCCCTCCCTCTAAACAGAGGGCCCCAAAATGGGGAGGATGACACTGACTTCATTAGGAGCAGCATCTGACCATACCATAGTGAGTGTCAGTTTTTCTGTGAAGCAAAGGAGTGAAAAATAGCAAAATGGGGAAATTCAGCATAGGTAATATTAACAAAATCCAAATTAGCTAGCATAGGCAAGGTGTGAAAGGGAAATAAAGAGAAAAAATAAAGAGCACATAGCTATTAATAATATATATATTAAAAATAGATCTGAAGCAAGAAGGTCATATATAAGCCTGTGAGTAAGACCATGCAAACTGCCTGGAGCGAAGGAGGCAATTAAAAAGACAATGTAGCTGTGGTGAAGTTAAATGAGTTTGTTGAATTAGTCTTCTCTAGTATGGATGATGAGGGAAAAAATTCCCCAGTGAACAACTTCTAGGTAATCAAGGCATAGCAATGGCAGAGAGAAAGATGTCTCCAAGGAAGAGGGTTGGAACAACTGAAGAAACTTAATAGCAGTAAATCCTCAGGGCTTGATGTTGTTCTTAAAGGAAGTAAAAAATATAATAATTATAAGATAGCAGAGCTACTAACAAGTATGTCATGCACCTTAACAGAACAGGAGCTGTGCCTGAGGATCAGAGGGTTGCTACTGTGGTGCCTATCTTTAAAAAGAGAGTAAAACTCACCCTGGGAGTTATAGAGTGGGGAGGCTCACTCCTGTAGGGAGAAAATTAGTTGATAGTAAAATCATTAAAGGCACATTAATAAACTGCATAGATGAATCTACACTAAAAAGCACAGGATTTACCATCCTCAATCAGACCATTTGCCCATCTAGGTTGGTGTCCTGCCTTTGACAGTGATCTCAATCTTCCAAAGAAAATCAATCCCTTACATAATATATCTGGCCAACTATGGATGTGGAGGAAGGGGAAATTACTTCCTGCCCTCTGCAGGCGATCCAGTCACACCCTAGAAAAGGAGATTAGGTATCCTTTTAATGATCTTTCCTGATATCATTAGTATTCATGAAATTATCCAGCCCATTTTACAGCAACTGCCAATTATTCAACACTTGATGAGCTGTCACAGTGAATCCCATCAGGATGACTATGTACTTCAGCAAGTAGTAGCTTCTCATTGCTCTACATTGGCTGGTTCAGTAGCTGATGCTCCTGCTGCTTCTGGGGGGAAGGGAAACCAACTATCTGCCCCGCTCCCCTGCCAAGAGTAATGGATTGTTACCCACAAAAAAATCCAGGGCAGTCCACCTATACCCTACTGAGGGCTCAAGGCATGACCCAATCAATTTAGGCCCCCTCAGCCTTTCCCTTCTGAGGACTCAGGGTGTAAGGCACCTATCCTTACTTATGGGGCTCTGGAAGAAACCGGGTCAATTTAAGTACCTGCCCTTTCCCTCGGGGCTCAGGGCTTTACGGGTTTGCAGGACCTTTTCCTAGTGAGGGAGCCTTACACAGCTGTGCTCTAAACATCTATTTATTAGCAACACACAGAATACATATACCAACCAAATCTCTTATGCTCACCACTCCCAATATACAGACAAAATTCACCTGATGGCCAGTCAGGATCCTCTCCTCTGGGGTTCCAGCAATGCCTCTGCACATTACAGTTGTGCAGAGGGGTCAGAGGTCTAGCAGCTTGATGTTAAATTCCAATCCGGAGATGGTTCCCAAAGAGCATTTTTTTTTATTACATCATACAGGTAAAACTAGCTACCTCCTTTAACTTTACTAAACCTATCACATTATTCAGTACCCCTAGGTAACAAAATTTAACCAATCACACACTGGCACCTACATTTTCTCCTCCCTCCTCAACTCTTTTTATATTTTATCTCTCATGCCCAAATTGTAACTTATGACCTTCTTTGTTTGTGCAGATGGGCAGCATAAATTCACTGGTCAGAGCTTATCTTATCTATTTTACCAACTCTTGGGGTCTTTCTGTTTCCTCCCTAAACTTCCCAGACTTGGGTGTCTCTACTTTACAACCGTTGGTGTTATAACTCTTGTTAGGGGCATTCCTGAGTTGGGGGCACCTTAGCAGCAGTGGAGCATTTTCCCCCCTTACTTTTAGTGGTGAAATCCCGGAGATTCACCCAAAGCTGGTTTAGTACGGGGTGAGTTAAATCGCAGGCCTACAGTATAACAAACTGCATGTTTCCATGTCTTTGAGTTTCCTGTCTCCTACTAAACAGTAGGGCATGTAGGAAATGAAAAGGCAATTTGTTTGTTAATGCAAATTCATTATTATTTTCTGTAAAGTTTGTTGCAAAACCTTGTGTTGTGTAATCTATGCAATAACGTGGGCAGATATATTCATCTGATCATTTCTGGAGGAGTAACACTAAGACAGATTTTTTTTTTTGTAAACAAAGTAAAAAATTTCCTCAGTCTGACACATACAGGGCCTTTTGATTTGCTGTCCAGGTAAGTAAGATTCCAAAGGCCTCTATTTGCTCTCGCACCAGTATAAATCCAGAATAACTTCATGGAAGTCAAAGGAGTTACAATGATGTAAGTGAGTTAGTGAGAGGCGAGTCAAGTGCTAAAATTCATCTTGGTTTTAGTGTTAGCATTATCCTAAACTCTGCTCTGTGCCTTTTACCTGATTATAGAAAACCTCATGTTATTCTGGAGCAAGCTGTAGTGACCGAAACCATACATAGCCATAAAGCTGGCATTACCCAGTAGACAGTTTCAAAAATAAGTTCCCATTATCTCATTCTTGCTTGTCACTAGCAAAATCTGGAGTATGTGTAAGTAAATATCCTAAAAGGAGCTGGGATGAAAGACAAAGCCTTTGTGTATGCCTTAAAACAACCATTCCTGGAGCACCTTCCACTTCCACTCCTGCTAGTTCAGAGAGCTTTTTAGTGCATTATGGCATAGGCACCGACTTCCCCTCTGTTTGGTGGATGCTCGACGCCCCCCACCCAAGCCTCCCAGTCCCACCTCTTCCCACCCCTGCACCGCCCTCACCCCACCCCACCCCACCCCTTCCCTAAAGACCTCGCCCCTTTTCCGCCTCCTCCTCTGAGCACGCCCTGTCCCTTCTCCTCCCCCTCCCTCCGGGAAAGTCCTAAGTGCAGCCAAATAGCTGTTAGGCGGCAGGGGATGGGGGGAGGAAGCGCTGGGAGGAGCGGGAACTCAGCGTGCTTGGGAGTGGGGGAGGAGGCAGCGAGGTGGGGGCAGGGGGCGTTTGACCGCCTGTGGGTGCAGAGCACCTCTAATTTTTCCCCATGGGTGCTCCAGCCCTGGAGCACCCACGGAGTCGGCGCCTATGCATTCCGGTATTGTTTACAGCAAAATCCAGAGGTAAATCAAATTCTGCATGTAAAGATTCCATAGTCATTTGCTTGTGCCTGACACTGTTCATGAGACAGATTCAGTTCATGGTTTGCTGGGCAGAAAAACTGTAAGGAAGCTATTATCTACAACTATGTGGAATTAAAACAGTTTTTTAGATAAACTTAAATACGAAGAGAAAGTTCTGTGTGCTGATGAAGAAACAGGGTTTTAGAAAGTCATCACCAGTATAATGTTTTTCTTTTTAGCCACTGTTTATAGTGTTCTCATCTCAGACTACATTTTTCTCTGGCCAGTTTTGTCCTTTTTTATTTACCAAATACTGATTTTCCCCCCTCCCATATTCTGTGTTTTGAAGTAAGCTAAAACATTTGCATACCAGTAACCTCAGTTTATCTAGCACTTTGTGATTAGGGGCAAATCTGACATGCTCAGAATTGCACTTAACCAGCTCACTCTTCACCCTGCCCCTTTCCTTACCATAGCAGCATAGAGGGATTATGCCTCAGGCTATCTTACTTAGCCTTGCTCACACTTTGTCTGGAGCACAACGGTCTTTTTGTGCCCTAATGTGCCCTTTGCAAGGATCAAGGCCAAAATGCAATTTAATGGGCATGCCAACAGTGGCTCTGTTGAATAATGAAGGGCTGATGTTTTAAAATAAAACTATTTGGGAATCATAAAATTGTTCTATTTCATTTAATTAACAGGATAGGTGAGAAATTTTAGGTTTCTTTTCATTTCATGTCATATTTCAGGGTTAAGTGTCGAACTGGTGTGTATGTAAACAGGGAAAAGGGCACCACATTTGCAATTGAACATTAAGGAAGTGTCAATCTTGGAATGTACTAAATGTTGCTTTTACAAAATATCTCCAGCCACCACAGTTGGTGATGAAGGTTATTTCTAAGATTATATGGGAGATCCTCATCTACCATTTGTTGGCCTTTCATATTGCTCATTATGAGTGCAAGTCTCTTCCCTGGATGCAATAAACATATGAGTGTTTTTAGTGCTGTTGGCAAGGAGTTTACAAGATGAACTTGTCAAGAGCTTCAGAGGTGGAATTTCCATTTAAGGAAGGAAATTGCCTGAAACACATTTTGCTAAATCTATCCCATATTTGCATGTTTTTATTTTAAGACACAGCTCTGAGCAGGGGACATTCTGTGCGCCATCCTGGCCCAGAAGGAGCTCCAGGAGGCCACTGTGTTTTAGTAAGTTCCTGGGAAGCACAGCAGCTGTGCCACCCCTTAAGGAGTGCACGGGGGTATGTGGCATAGCAGGGCAGCCTTCCTACCCATTGTGGGGTGGCCTGCACCTTCAGGACTGCTAGCAGGAAAACAAGGAATTTCTTGGAGAGTCTTTCCTAATCGTATAGATATTCCAAGTCTGTCTATTTTCCTTATTTCCAATCATAACCAGAAAAAAGATAAATATGGCAGTAAACACAAAGGCATTGGTAGGAGATTTCTACAATACAGGTGAGAATCCCCTTTCCACTGCTGTTTCTTAGCAACAATTACAACAACAAAAAAGCCAGGACTCTTTCCAGTACTTCGATGTTGCTGTATTTCAAACACTTTTGTCTTACAGAGAGGTTGTTACTTTTAACCACTTCCTGGAAGAGGCAGCTGAGAAAGAGGTCCATGGGAAAGCCAGGCTCCAACACTTCATTGAGAATCTATTGCAGCGGGTTGATCTGGCAGAAAGACAACTAGAATATTATCAAAATCAGCAGATAATGTGCAATTACAATGATGTAAATGAACATATGGTAAGCACACAAGACTGTCATCTAATGCAGATGTTCTCAAACTGTGGGTCGGGACCCCAAAGTAGGTCACAACCCTGTTTTAATGGGGTCACCAGGGCTGGTGTTAGACTTGTGGGACCTGGAGCCAAAGCTCAAACGTCACCGCTTGGGGCCGAAGCCAAACCAAAGGCTTCACCCCTGGGCAGTGGTGGGGCTCAGGTTACAGCATAATCTCCCCCCCACACCGCCGCTGCCGTCCAAAAATGTATTTTTGGGCAAATTTACTATTTGTGGAAAAAAGTCACTTATCTCTACCTAGCAGTGAAAAACTCACCTATGACTTGGGCTGATGTATCCATAAATGTAGCTGTGCTGTACATATATGTATGGAGAGAATTAAGAATTTCACTTTTTTTTTTTTTTTTTTTTTTTTAAGATTTCAATGCCATGCAGTGCTGTGGCTGGGGGAGCAACACATACAGAAGCTCAGTTGATCCGAACCCCATTCCTTCCCTACCACTCAGCCAGACTGCATTTTCTTTTCAGTAAATGATGGTAATCTTAGAGAAGAGTGGAAAAGGACTGCAGTAGCCAAAGATGGGAAGGAGAAAGTGAGGAATAATGAAGTGTCCATCTGCCTTTTTGCTAAAAGGTCTTGTCTTTGGGACAAATAGCCGATATAATTTTTTCCATTAATAACCACTACTATTACTTTGAGTCAGTAATTTCCCTCTAATATATTACATTTGTGTGGCAAACTTCATCCACAAGAATTCCAAAGGCCTTTTGACACTTAAATGGATACAGAGTACAAACTGTACCTAGAATAGACTTCATCCATCGTGGAAATGCAGCCACGTTAGGTGAAAAAAGCAACTACTGGTTGACTGCACACAGTGCTTAACAGCAGTTTAAGGGTAGAAAGCAAAGGTCACCTTAACTTGACATAGTAAGTACTGAAATAACATAATAGAGTAGAAATTTGGTATGGAAATCAAGGCTGATATCTCAAAAAGTGCTGTGAGATCTTTCAAGAGGACTATGGGTAAGAACCTTTGTTTTAAATTGCATCTGAAAGAGTACTCCCAATAGCAGAGTGCCTTTTAACAGCATACTGATCCATTGTCTCATGGGGGGAGCACTGCCTTCTGAATCAGCTGCACTACCAAACGCTGACCATCCTGACCTTCCTGAGCTCACAAAGTTACCACAGAAACCAACATGGTGTGACTACAGGCATGCTCAGCCTAATAGGCTGAAAAGACAATGGAAATCAGATCAGAACTCCAAGAGAAAAATTTACAAAAAATACAGGGGTAGGGGAAGGATTTACTGGACCAATAATTATTTTTAAATGCTGAATTTGGGAGACAAATTTATTTCAGGATCAAACTTTCAGCTGTGGGCACTAGTTTTTTGTGAATATATTAGACAATTAGAAATCTAAACACCCACTACAAATGTGCTAATAGTTGTGCAGGAGACACAAAATTTATTGTGTAAGTTTACAAGTTGTGTCAACAGTAAATGCCTTCAAAGTCATTTGTCCTCTTGATTCTAAGAGCATTATTTTCTTTTTGAAACCTGTGTTGTCCAAAAGTTGTTACTATCTGATGGCTTTTGGCCGTAGCTGGTGTCCTAAGTTAAATGATTATTTGGTGTCTTAGTCCACTTCTCAGTGAAGAACAGTGATTAGTGACAGGTTTCAGAGGGGTAGCCGTGTTAGTCTGTATCAGTAACTTGTGACACCTTAGAGGCTAACAATTTTATTTGGGCATAAGCTTTTGTGGGATGTAACCCACTGCATCAGATGCATGGAGTGAAAAATACAGTAAGCAGGTATAAATATAGAGCATATGAAAAGATGGGAGTTGTCTTACCAAGTTGTGGGTCAGTGCTAATTGGGCCACATCCATCGTAATTGAATTGGCCTCTTCTCAACAGTTGACAAGAATGGGTGAATATCAACAGAGGGAAAATTAGACCCTACTACAGAATAGACACCTTGGGGAGTTCCAGCCTGGCTGTCTGGAGCACACCTGAGGTGGCTCTTACTGTGCCAGAGGCTGACAGGCCTTAGTTGGTCCTGGGATTGAGGGTGGGGAGAGAAAAAGGGGTATAAAGCTACCGTTATGCCCCTGCCCCCTCAAGTGAATGCTAGCTGAGAATCAAGCTTAGAGATTTTTAGTTGTTTTTGTAGAATAAATATGATTTGGCAAAATTAAAGGTTGCGAGGGAAAATGTATTTAATCCAGTTTAATGGGGAATGATGTCTTATTAATTATCTTGAACACAATAATTACTTCTCATTGTATCTACACTGTATAATCAAATGTGAAGTACCTACAGTCAGCCCTTGCTATTCTTCTTTAGCAATTTACTTTGATTATAGTTACAAAAAAAAAATTGTAAATACCTGCTGGTAAATGAACTAACAGTGCATACATAATTACAAGATTTAAGATTATTTATTAAGTTGGAAGAGTTGTTAGTAGGAAAAGAAACTTAAAGAAAAAATTCTTTGTTTAAAATGTTCCTAGTAGTGAAAGAAGGGAAAGATGGAAATATGATTCTGCATACTGAATATACAGAATTGTTTTTGTAACTAGAATAGTTTAAAAATATTCCATTATTGCACTTCAATCATTTAAAATTTGGCTTTAAATTTTAAATGAGTTAAAAATATGAGCAACTGGACTAAAAATATACAGCTGGAAGATAATTTCATAGCCTTTGACTGCATGGCCTCAAAATGAGAAAACAACAGTGGCTTAACTGGAGAGATAAGATAGGTGAGGTAATATCTTTTATTGAACCAGCTTCTGTTGGTGAGAGAGAAGCTTTCAAGCCACATGGAGCTCTGCTTCAGGTTTGCAAATTACACCTATCGTTGCAGTGTACACATAACTAAAGTGACCAGATGACCCAAAATACGGGCTTTGCATTTAAAAAGAAATCCCTTTATCTGTTTCCAAACAAACTGTTGCTAAGCTATGACAAACCTCTTCAAAGTCTCTGGGATCTGAATTACTACTTATTTTCTTCCACTACAAATACTGGGCTACATGCTAACAATATTTAGAATTTAGTGCGTAGGGGTTCGGAAGCACTGCAAGTTTGCACCTGTTGAATTTCATAACTTTGAGGAAGACAAAACGAAGCTTTCTTCTATCCCCTCAACCCCTAGAACAGGCAGTGAGTTCTACCTCTTAAACATACTGATGTCCTGAAATCTGTGTAGATCTAGGGGTGCCCCTAACTGAGATTAAAGTTAAAACACATGTGTAGATCTTTGCAGGATCAGGGCCTTAGATACACATTGGTTTTTGTAGATATAAAATGATTTAAATGACAGAAGACCACTGTACATAGGCGGCATATGAGTTTTTCGTTTGGGAAGGCTACACCCAGGAGCGCCAGAAGCTCCCTAGAAGTGGGGGGGCTCCCACGGGTGCCCTGACAGTGTCCCCTGCTTCCCCGCTCTACCCTCTTCCTGAGGCCCCATCCCTGCTGCTCACTCCTCTCTGCCCCCCCCACCACCTGTCAATCGCCCTTAAGTCAGGAAATAAGTGGGAAGGCTTTTGTATGTCATTTCATTTTGCTATTATCTTCATTTATCTATATGACCTCCCATTTTTTTCCTGCCTTCCGGCCGAGTGACAAACTGGAGGGGGCGAAAAGGAGCGAGCAGCAGGCAGGGCCTCAGGAGAAGAGGAGGAGCCAGGGAGGGAAGGGGTGGAGCAGCACGGAGCAGCACCCCTCCACACACTGCTGCCACTTCTAGGGAGCTCCCAAGGCAAAAAGGTGGCAGGCAGGCATGCCTCCAAGGGGAGGTGATCCACCTCCATCATTTGCCCCTACATGGCCAGTCTTTTTTATTTTAGGGAGACTTAACCTCCCCAAGCCTCTTATATGTGCCACTCACGCCACTGTGATATTTGCTCATAATATGAACATTTTTCTGTTTTTTTTTCCAGTTTACAGACCTCTCATCAAATAAGAAACCCAGATGCCTGTATGTATGTCATTTCATTTTTCTATCATTTAAACATGCTTACATTTTTGCATATGCTGTATAACCCTGATCCTAAGTCCATTACATTGGACTTCCATGGGCTTTGGAGCAGGTCCTATACTTGATGATATATATGCATTTTGCATAATAAAGGAAAAACAGGTGTTTTGCTAAATTAAAAATAAAATATAATTTTATTCAAGAAAAAATAGAATCCTTTTGTGCCAATACATTACTGCTGTCTGTTTGATCGTATGAGGTTTTTGCAAAGTTTGAATCTACTAAATGAACACATACTAAGTTTCAGATAAAAATGTCTTTAACATTCTGTCATGGCCATTCTTGAATACCATATGTGGGAGATTTATACTTGCCATTGTCAGATTTTTTAAAGGGGACACAACTTAAAAATACCATATTATAAACAAACAAATGTCCTGACCTACAGTGACTAAAACAGCTTCAATTTTTAAAATCAAATTTAAAAATGCAACTTGTCACTTTGTTTATTTTTTAATTTCTTAGCTTGGACAATGGAAATTATTGGAATCAGTTTCACTTTTGCTGATAGGGTAGGAATTATTAATAACAGTGCAGGAGTTGGTGATTTTTGTGTTTGTTTTTTTACAATTTATTCCATTAGAAATTTTTTTAAAAAAATCATGAAACATTTCTTTACTAACCTAAAACCAGTAGAAACAAGCTTTTTTCCAAAAACTTAAACTTTGGCCTATACTTGAGCTGACAGTGTCTCTAAATTTCAGACCCCTATCACTGTTTATATGATTGGAAGGAGTGGGAGAGTGTGTGAAATGAAACATGATGTGACAAATTCACCTAAGTGGGTATAACTCCACTAGAGACAATGGAGTTGCACCCACTTATGTCGACATTGTAGAAATAAGATATATCAGGCCAAGTTCAATCAAACTTATGTATTGAAATCAGATGTGGGTAAGTGACATGGACATGGATAATTGCGGGGGTTGGTAACAGCGTATACAAGCCACCGGTTTAAAGCAGCACAGTTTAGTAGAATCCAGTAGTTGCTACCATCTGCTGGGATTTCAGTGGCCTATATGAAATAACTTGCAGGTCTCCATCCAGCCACTGGTAAACAGTTGTCCTTACGAAAAACACCATTAGAACGGGCACTAATTAGCACCCCAGCAATCTCAGCAGATACACCAAGGACTGAATCAGCAGATGGACTGAAATTACCTGCTGCTTTATAGAGATGGTTATCACAAACAGAGCTGAGGCAGTATGGGGAAGCTTCTGTTGCTGCTATGCCTGTTCTGTGGATGAAGAGATAAGGTCAGTTTTCATAACTGTCAAGCCAGCTGGTTTTGAGATCACATTACAAATTAAGTTAAAGGTTAAAGAGTTAAGCAAGCATTATATGCATCAGCTGATTTCACATATTGTACCTCTATAGTTTACTTTCCGTAACACAAATATATTGGCAATTTGATGAAGCTTCAACTTAAAGAGAATTTTCCTACAATATTTTTATTTTTAAAAAGTAGCATTGTGGGTCACTGGTTGTTCAAGCAAGAGAACCAGGTTTGAGTCCCACCAACACTCTGGGAGGAGAATCCTCAGTTGGTATAGGCAGTTATAGACCCACTGGGCCTATAACACTTCACATCAGTGTCCTACCGCCTTATGTCAGAATGTACTAATAATTAGAGGTGAAACAGAGGATAGGACAATTGTCAGAACCAACTGTCAAAAGGTGTCAAATGCATCTATTCTGTAATAACTCAGTAACTCTCACTGTACACTATCTCATCATCTAGCAACATAGACTAGTTCATAACTGGTTCGTGTGATCTTTTACCATTATGATCTGTTTTAATAATATAATAAGTATTTTTAAATACAATGAGGTTTTTTAAAGTTAATTTGCCTTCCACATGCACTGATGTTTATAACTATGAGGACTGTAAATCATTTGAGTCTGTAACGGTGTAGCACCCACGTCTCACGAGAGTCCCTTCTGGTCCAATGTGTCTGCAGTCATTAGCCAGTCCTGGCCCTGGTTTTGAGGCATGCCCCCAAGACTTCCTCACTGGAGGCACTGGTTTTACCTTCTCTGGTCTCTTCTGTCCCCAGCTTTCCAGATGGGCCTCTTAACAGTTCAGATACCCTTCTGGGGATTTATCACTGTCCAATTGTAGGCCACTTCCCCAATGGTCTGGGGCAGGGGGACCCAGGCCCACCCACTATATCTGATCCCAGCCACATGTCCTTTTAATGAAACTTCCTTCAGTTCCCTAGGCCACTTCCCCATGGTCTCAGCTTTCCCCAGTGTTTCACCCTTAGCTCAGGATTTTTCTGCATTGAGGTCCAGCAGTCAGCCAAGTGTGCTTTCTTACTCCCTTCCCCAATCCCTGCCCACACTGAGCTGTCCATGGTACTACAGTTTCTTTTGGACAGCCAGCAGCACCATGTACACTCCTCTGGTTCCTGCAAGGAACTGACTGTTGTGTGCACGGCAGCTCCTTTTTATATGGCCCCCCTGGGCCCTGATAGGCTGCTCTCTGCAGCCTCCCCCCTGATTGGCTGCTTTCTGCGCAGTCTCTCCGGGCAGTTTGGAGGACTTTGTTCAATTGCTCCTTTCCTGGGAGGAGTGTGGCAGGACCCTGAGACCTCCAGCAGAGGGCCTCTGGGCCTAATCCACCCCATCACAGTGACATATTAATTTTGGTTGCAATTTTCAAAGTAGCCTAAGAGAATTAAGCACCCAAATGCTCTGTGACCAGCACCACCACTAACTCCAGCAGCAAAGCCCAAGCTGGTGTCAGTTGACATTAAGGGAACTATGCTAATTTACACCAGCTGAGGATCTGTCCCTGCTCTCCTCATTGGTTCTTCAGCTTCTCCTGAATGTCTCCCGTTTGCCTGCCAAAATCTGATAGCAACTTAACTTGCTGGGGGCAGCCACCTCTCATGTCCGTGCTGCTTGAGATTAGGGTTGGGGGGGGGATCTACATACCAAAAACTCTTTACCTTTCAGCACCTCTCCTTTGAGGTTATGGGGTTCTTTGTGTGGTTATCTTCATGAAATTACCTCTAAAGTAGTAATCTTAACAAAAACAAGAGTTAAGTTAAAGGAGAGAAAATGGAATTAAAAAAAAACTGTTTGCTAATTTATCTAAATTTGCACTTCTTATAACTTAAAAGTAGCTAATGCAGTGTTGTTGTAGCCATGTCGGTCCCAGAATATTAGAGAGACAAGGTGAATGAAGTAATATATTTTATTGAACCAACTTCTGCTGGTGAAAGAGTCAAGCTTTTGAGCCATACAGAGCTCTTCTTCAGGACTGGAAAAATGTATTCCTAGTGTCACAGCAAAATGCAGGGTGGAACAGATTGTTTAGCATAAGTAGTTAGCACATACTGTGGTCCTCCATGATCCCTTACGATATGTACAAACTACTAATGCCCTCTTCCACCTTGTATTTTGCTGTGAAGCTGGGAGTACCTTTCTCAGACCTGAAGCAGAGCTCCGTGTGGCTCAGAATCTTGCCTCTCTCACCAACAGAAGTTGGTCCAATAAAAGACATTATCTTACCCACCTGGTCTCTTTAAACTAGCTAAGGCATTTTCAGTATAGTTACAGAGGAAGCAGAAAAATAAATTGTTTTCAAGATGTAAACTATCTCCTCCCTTTGACTATTTTTGTCATCTTTCCTTGCTGATTAGATACTCTCCACTGTGAACAGAAATTTCTCTCTTATCAAGCCCTCCAGCTGGATCTGTTTGTATCCCAGACATATCACCTTAGATCCAAGCCTAGTTCCCTGCTTTCTAAACCAGGTTTCTTCAGCTACCTACACTCACAGTGGGGATTGGGTCACTGCTTTCTCCAGTAAATGGTCTATTAAAGGTACAAAGGCATTTGCTGATGCTTAATAGCAACCCAGAATAGCTTTCTAACAGGCAGATTGGCATTTTCCTCAATTCCAAGCCCCTCTTTTCTGTTGTTATAAACTGTGAATTAGAGACATAGGTCCGGTCTGTGTCACATTGCTATTTAATTTCTATGAGGTTTGGACACCTAACTCCCTTTAAAAATATCACCCTTGATATATTTTATTTTGAAGAACATTACTGAGTACAGTAATAATGTGACTGAAATTATACATTGGGATAGGTCTATAATCTGCCTCCTCCTTGAGAACAAATGAATCAGCTTCACGATGTTATATTTGACAAATACAAACCGCCGTGTCTTTCAACATCAAACAGTTAATTGGTCCAACATACAGTTCCATGAATGCAATGTCTTAAAGCAACAGCCACAGTGACATCTGTAACAATTTTCTGTTCCTATGCACAAGATTTCACACTGGGCTACATTTGAAGGAAAAGATTATTTATAGAAAATTTATTTGCCAGTAGTTTTCTGTACTCTTCCTGCTATTACTGAATCGTTTAAGTTGGACCCAAACCTCCAGTCATTCGCTGAGCAGAACTCTCACATTGAACAAAGTATTAGGCCATGCTACAGTGTCAAAATGTTTATGACTAGAGTTCTAAAATTGAAGTTCAAAAATAAAGACTATAGCCTGCAACATGGAACTCTGATTAAGTTGGCAATGCAGCTTGGAATTCTATGAATATGGGGTTTGAATTGCATGCATTTGACCAATTGCACCTTCTTCTAGAAAGGTCTATCAAATGTGCAGTACAGTTTAATATTCTGAAGTAGCTCTGGTCAAGTCAATTTACTTCAATAAAGTCACATTAGGCATGAACTAGGACAAACAAAAGAAGGGGAGGTTGGCTTGTTTTTAGGCTTAAATTCTTATTCTCTTCCCCACACCAATTACTTATTATTACTATTGATCCACACACCCCAAAAATTCAGAAATAAGGTCAACTCAACAAGCATGATTTAAAAACTAAAACTTCCTCAACTAGTCAGCCAACCAGTGGCTTCAGACTTGAATTTGCAACACTGACTGTCAGCTTGTTTACAAATAAAAGGCAGATATCTGCCCACGGGGATCTGCCAGCACCACAGCAACCAAAGATCCAGCTGAGTTCCCACCACTGAGAAGTCACCAGAGTCCCACTCCCCTCTCTCCACTGCCACTATGGTATATGTCAATATTATTATTTAAAAATCAGGGTGAAATTCATCCATTGCAGAGGGCTAGCATGAGTCCTGTGCACCACTTAAGTCCTTTAAATCCCTTTAAGATGTCAAATTAGGGCATGTATGCCTTGTGCTAGCCAGTAGCACATGGACAAATTTCACTCTAAATGAACATGTACTAAAAGTGCATCCCATGATACACATAGAGTGTTCCAGTAAGAAATAAATGCAAATGTCTATATTTCCTTGGAGTAAAGGGAAGCTACTACATGCTCGTCTCAACTCTTACATAACGCTCTCCAAAGCAAAAGAACAATTTACAGTTATTCTAAAAATGCTATTTTTACCGTGCAATACCCCCGGTAGCCGCAAGTGTTCAGCACCTTTAAAAATCAGACCATTTGCCACCTTTGCAAAATCTGACTTTTTTTTAAATTTCAGAAGCCGAGGAAATCAGCATGGTTCATATAATATACCTGATGCAAAACCTCATTCCCTTCAAAAAGGTAGAATGTTCCTAAAGAAAAACAAGGATGACAAGAACAGCATCCAGCCAGTTACATTCTTCTATGAGCCTGTCGACTGCTCAAGAGAGCTATGGAGGCCACAGAAAAGAGGTGAACCAGTGAGTGCTGCCCGTAAGGTGAATTCAAAATCCAAGCAGGGTAAAAAAGGCAAATAGCTACAGTAACAGATTATATCATATAACAACACACAGGAGCTACTGGCACAAGGCTTCAACGAAACAGATATTGAATCATGTCTATTAGCTAAGCATTGTACATTTCCTATTCATTTGTTATGCCATAAAATATTAAATATAAATATATAATATATACAGTATGAAAGAATATTTTTATTATTTAGGAATTTTGTTTCTCTTTTGGGGTCTATAAGCGAAGTAACATTTATTTATGTCAGTTTACATTTGATTTTTCTATTTATTTAATGCTAGAGCCTATTGAAAATGATCCCAGTATCTTGCTGTATACTATTGTGGCCATATGTTTTATAACCAGAGATTTTAGTGGCACCATGTGGTTTACTAATCTAATTTCCATCTATGTCGTTGCGTCAGTTCAGAAGAATCCATTTAATTGGCATCCTGATACTCAGTCTTTGTGCTTAATTGGTGTGATTGCCAGGAAACATGTTCAATGACTAAACACTACATATACCAGGTTTCAGAGTAGCAGCCGTGTTAGTCTGTATTCGCAAAAAGAAAAGGAGTACTTGTGGCACCTTAGAGACTAACAAATTTATTTGAGCATAAGCTTTCGTGAGCTACAGTAATTGTAGCTCACGAAAGCTTATGCTCAAATAAATTTGTTAGTCTCTAAGGTGCCACAAGTACTCCTTTTCTTTTTACATATACCAGCACACTTAGTTGTGAGAAGTGCATTTTAATGTAATCCTACAGTGCTGTCTTCAAAGCTGTTCATAGCAGCAGATTGGTATTTGCAATCCTGAATTTTCTCTATGCAGCCTTGCATGTTCATTTCATGCTCCTTCCCTGCTTTACTATAGCTGCTAAACAAATTGATTTTACCTAGGGCCAAATTCCAAGCTGGTGTAAATTGACACAGCTCAATTAACTTCAGTGTTTGCTTTGAAAATGCTATATGCTTTGTATTTTCAGTACTGTTACAACTCCTGCCATTGTTGATCAGCAGGAATTGAACTGGGGAGCTCAGGCCTACAATCAGAAGCTACTTTGTCCATGTCTACACTGCAGTTAGACACCTGCAGCTGGTCCATGGAAGCTGACTCGGGCTCACGCCAGGGCTCAGGCTGAGGGGCTGTTTAATTGCAATGTAAATGTTTGGACTCAGGCTACAGCCCGAGCTCTGGGACTCTCCCACTTCATAGGGACTTAGAGCTCAGACTTCAGCCCAAGCCTAAACGTCTACACCTCAATTAAACAGCTCCTTAGCCCGAGCCAGGGTCAGCTGGCACAGACCAGCCTCCAGTGTCTAACTGCAGAGTAGACATACCCTTTGATTAACTCCATTACCAACTAGCAGTAGTAGTTTCTTTCCCTCCATGGATCAGCAGCTAGAGGGAAAGATAAGGTACACTATGTGCCAGCGTGTTCCACTGTATTATGTGTTTTTAGGCAATTAATGAATATTTACCAGCACAGTGTGTTACATGATCCTCTCTTAATTGGGATTATAATTTAGGTCCCAATCCTGCAAATTTTCATCTGTATGAATACTCCTTTCACACACTAATACTTCCATTGATTTCAAATAAACACATATGAGTAAGGATGTTAGAAAGGATTGCAGGATTGGAACCTTAACTGGAATGTCTCTACTTCCACTGGTTTGTGCCAATTAAAAGGATTCTACTTGATCATCGTGTTCTTCAGAATTAATTGTGTGTGTATATTTTTGGTAGCATTAATCCTTATGACAAGTTTATAAATATTAGCATCCTGTTGAGATTACTGGCAAGAATTGTTTTCTCGAGAAGAAAATAAATAGCTGAGTCAAGTCTCTGTTTAATTTATTTTTTAAACACTCTTAACAGATGCAAATTGTCTTTGTGGAAGCTGTTTTTTAAAGTACATATATAAAGATGTGCAGAAAATGTTACTTGTTTTTTATAATTATGACTGTAAGCCTAACAGTGAGAAGAAGCAGAAGAAAACATATCACCATGACTATTGCTGCAATAAACTCTAGATTTGCAATATATTTGATATAGAAGACTAATATGCTAAACTGCAGGAAACAACAAATGTCACACATTTTTCATTGTATGTAATTCCCAGAATGTATCATAGTGAAGAATGAAACGATGGAGTTCTCACTTTTATTTAAGATAATGTAAATGGAACTATCACGTGCGTGTTTAAACTTTCACAACACTGTTTCAACTGAAAGTCGCAGTGTAAAAAAATTCAGGTATTTAAATTGTTGACATTTTAATATTTGTTTAGATATCTCATTGTCAAATTTATCATTTTGTCATGTTATATGTCATGTGCTGGTAAAAAAAAATTGTTAATTGTATTGCATGCTGTTTTTTGTCCGGTAGTATCTGATGAGAACCATCTTGTGCAATCCATGCAGCCAAAAATTCTTTTAAACTTTTCTACTGCTTCCCACGTTATCAGCTTTCTTTGAAAAAAATTGCAGATCTCTTTATGAAGCTAATAAAGGGGGATGTTTAGAAAGGACTTAAGTAAAACCCATTAGCCCGTTTCTTTATTTAGTCAAGAGTAAAAGTCATTTTTTTATTTTTCAATACCTTGTCTACTTTTTTTGGATGATAAGTCACCAAAGTTAAGCACAACTATTCGTATGTCATGCATGAGAGGCTTATTTTATTATTTGTCGTCACTTGAAATCTTTACTATAAGTTGCACTTTTAAAAAAAGAAAGTTGCATGTTCTTTAACTTTCTAAATCCTAAACTGGTAAAGACACCATTTGCTGACTCAATGCCAAACCAGTCAGTTGCAAAGAAATTGAAATATTCTGTAAGCCCCAGAAAAAATTTTTAGAATATAAAAATTCTAATAACAAAGATGTATTTCTCAGTTATTGTGTTTATGAACTATGTAATAGTACAGTGCATGTTTGTGCAATGATGGCAGATAGGGGCACGAATACAAAAGAAAAATATCCACCCCCACTCCCCCGCCCCCCATGGCACTCTTCATTAGTTAGTTGCTTGTTACATAACGTGAGACAAGGTGGATAAGGTAGTATCTTTTATTGGACCAGCTCTGTGGGTGAAAGAGAGAAGCTTTTGAGAACAACTCTGAAGAAGAGCTCTGTGGAGCTCAAAAGCTTGTCTCTTTCACCAACAGAAGTTGGTCCAATAAAAGCTATTCCCTCATTTGCCTTGTCTCGCTCATATCCTGGGACCAGCACAGGTACACCACCACATTATATTAAGTGGCAGTTTACATAACTGTAAGTTTATTGGGCCCCAATCCTGCAAAGATGTACAAATGAATTTGAAACAAATGTCATGAAAATAAAATGCCTTTTTCTGAAAAGATTTAATTGCTTTTTGAGGAAGAAAACTTCCGTAGAAACAAAAGCTGTGGGAAGAAGTGGTATTAAGACATTGTAAAAGAAGATGAAAAACCTCGAAAGGATATCTTTGAGTCTGAATATTATTAATTAGTTACTCCGTAGGCCAAAATGGCTCCTGCATGGAAATATCTTGCAATTCTGTAGACATGTTTTTAAGTGAATATCTGATCTTCAGCTGAACATAATTGCTCCACCAACACTACAAAGTATCAATCATGTCCATTATTTTATGGCACAGATAATATTAATATTTAAAATAGCGGGAAAAAATCTATATATGTGTTAGGGGGCTTATTCCTTCACCCACTTACTTCCCTGGTCCTTCTCGCATGAACAGAGAGCAACAATACCCAAAGTCCAAAGGTACAAACAATTCGATGTTTACTGGGGTGAACTTCCAGCAAGCATGATTCCAGTTTCCTTCCTTAGTGTCCCCCTTCCCAGCTCTGACACCGTAGAGGCTTACCTGTGTCCCTGTTCCCATTTCCCCTTTAGCAAAACATGATTCCAATTTCCCCACTCCCATTCCCTGTTCCCATTTCCCTCCCACACATCCACCCCTCCACTTCCTGATTGACTGCAGACTATATAGTAAAACTTGAGTTCTGCTTAGCTATATCTTAACCAATAATTTTACTGCAATTTAACTAACCAATCCTAACATACTGTAACATGATTATGTAACCAATTATATCCCACCACCTTAATTAGTTTACACCCAGCAAAAATTAATTATACAGCAGACAGGAACAATCACAGAACCAGACAGAGATTATACAGACAAACAATAGCAAAGTGGGAACTATAATGACAAAACAATATAGAAGTGAGGATTTCACATCCCAGCTATTGATAAGTGAGTTCTTGCCAGACAGGATGCTATCAAACTAAGTTTCCTTTTACATTTTCTAGGCACTTCCCTTTCTCTGGAGGAGACAGGCATTATCAGGACAGGACTGTATTCTTAACAGCCCAAAAGCACCTTATTTCAATGTGACTAGGTTGGAATGTGAGGATGTGACCGGTCGCTTCCCAGCTTATGGCTGCCTCTGTTGCTTAGGCAAAGGCCGTAGCCTAAGCACAGGGCCTCAGACTGTCACAGTAAGAGAAGGACCTTACACTGGCAGACAGTGATTTTGATTCTTTCTTTTGTACCTCTATAACTAGCCAAGTGATAAGAATACACCTAAATTCTTAGAGTATAGGCCTTTACAGACAGGCCTGAATATCTATATCCTAACACTATGCAGTACATTTAATGTAACATTTTTTGTTTAGGTGCTGTTTTTTGCCTATTCTACATTTTGGAATGTAAAAATGTTCATTTAAAATTACAAAGCTTTTTCTTTTTAAAATTAAAATAGAAATACAAATATCTGAAGCCAAGAACTATTAGGCTGGTATCTTCAAAGGGGCGTAAGCAAGTTAGGAAGCTGAATCCAATGGAAAGTGAATAAGAGGTGGGTGCCTAGTTCCTTTTCGATTGCTTTGAAAATTGCAGCTTCAAGTCCTACATCTTCTACCCCTTTACAATGATTCAATGGATGTTGAAATCTCAAAACAGCGTCCACTCATTTAGACCTTATGAGTCAGCTTTTATCTTAAAACAAAATGTTCTAACAGCCTTGTAAAATTTCAGTGCTGGAAAATAGGAGACTCTAATGGAAATCCTGACAGACCCTTAATTACAGTAGCGCAGAGAAGTACCACTGCCATTCTGATGTGCTCCTG
Organism: Eretmochelys imbricata; assembly: GCF_965152235.1. Taxonomy (NCBI): domain Eukaryota; kingdom Metazoa; phylum Chordata; order Testudines; family Cheloniidae; genus Eretmochelys; species Eretmochelys imbricata. The sequence goes on from NC_135578.1 coordinate 77,914,250, forward strand.
CCAGTTGAAGAAATAGCCTGTTTTTAAAGCACTTGAAGGCATTTGATCCCTCATTATCTCAACAATACAGGGAATTACAGGCTATTTGAGGCACTCTAAATAAGGTCTTTTGTTTCCAGAAGAGTTACTGGAAATATTCAAATATTCATATTCAAGGGAATGGGCACCAATAACAACATCAACTATGTCTACCAAATTACCACTTCTGCTGTTCCTAATAATGCACTACAATGGTAGTCAACTCCTTGAGCAAAATCCTGTCCCTTTATTCTGCATCACCAAATGGTTACTGCGGTTTCTTCTTGCATCATCCTACTGTTGATTATTTCCAGAGATCCTGTCTGAAGTGTTTGGAGTAGACTATTTTAGTGTTTTGTGTACAAGCAGTAGTTCACTTTATTCCAGAAGTGATTTTACTGGATAAAACGTTCAATAGACTCTTATAAATAGAACCTGGTGTTGTGAACAAAATGTCCATTCTCATTTCATTGCTAATGCCCCATTCTATTTAGCTTCAATGTTTTGCAATTTGGTTCTTCCCTCTGGGATGTGAGATATAAACAAACAATGACCTTGAAATGCATTTGGTGGTTTGGCAAACTAATTTTATCTTTCTTGAAGCAGGCATAGTTTCAACATTGGCTTAAATGCTGTATAAAATAATTAGTAAAGACACATACTTTATATTGTTTCAATGAAACTAGAATGTAAAGGTAGAAAGGGCTGTATAGAATTGACAAATGGAAATCAATACTCAACTTGTGTGAGGAGTAACTTTCAAAAAAGCAAATATAAATGCAATAAAAGCAAATAGGCCCACAAACAAATTCCAGACTATTTTGGTACTTTTGTTGATGAATTAAGTTCTCATTTTAAGCAGCAACAGCAGCAGAAACTTCAGGTGTTTATTTATGATGCATATTCCCAAAAGCAGTGCATTACAATTTCACTGCATGCTACGTGTTTTTAGCCCTCTCTGATGCTACATGTTGCCTAGGTCCCAAAATGTAACTCTAATTGGTAGCCAACCTGTCATGCTAATACCCTAAATCACTGTTTGAAAAGACAGCAGGGAGGCTAAGAATTAATTTCACAAAAGTAGATTTTAGGTCCAAATTTTTAAGGAAGTCCTCTGAGTTCCACACAACCATTTACAGGAGTCAAATGGGCAATTTTGTTTTTAGAATGTTGCCATAGTCTTCAATGGGCTTTGGCTCAGGCCAATAAATAGCTTTTAAAATCATATATTCTGGATTTGCTCTGTTATAGCTTCTCACACATAGCAGAACTGTTCTGAGTGGCATGTAACCTGGCTAATCTGTGGTACCTACACTCATTTATGGTCAAATTTTTCCTCACTGTGAGGACTTTTCATGTTGCTTTGCAGACAGTACTTAGTGCTTCACAGTTTCAGAGCAAGATCCTGAAGGAATAAATGCAAGGTCTTCTCCGCTTCAGGCTACAAGCTGTAAACTGGAGCTATGTCCATCCTGGCTACTCAAGGCAAAGAGAGAGACGTGATGTCTGTTTTGGAGGAGACTGTCAATGCTTCTAGTGTTGTATGCAGTCTTATTGGAGCCATCTTGGTCCCAGGATATTAGAGAGACATGGTGGGGGAGGTAATAGCTTTTATTAGTCCAACTTCTGTTGGTGAGAGAGACAAGCTTTCAAGCTAGACCAAGCTCTTCTTCAGATCTGGGAAAGGTATTCGGAGCGTCACAGTTACATACAAGATGGAACAGATTGTTTTGAATAGATACCACATATTCTAAGGGGCCATTCAAGGTGGACTGGCCTGTTAACACCTCTGCAGACATAGGAAAAAAAGGGGGGAGAGAAGGAGCAATGTGATGCTCAGAGTACCTTTCCCAGACCTGATAAAGAGCTCTGTATAGCTTGAAAGCTTGTCTCTCATCAACAGAAATTGGTCCAATAAAGGATGTTACCTCACGCACCTTGCCTCTCTAATGCTTCCAACAACAGCTAAATAAATAAATGTCTACATACTGTTTTAGGGCCAAATCCTTCCCTCAGATATACTAGTGCAATTCATATCGACTTCAGTGGGCACTGCACATGGGTCAGGGCTGGCTCTAGGATTTTTGCTGCCCCAAGCAAAAAAAGTTTGGGCCGCCCCTGCTTTTTTTTCATGCCACCCTGCCCCAACTGCCCGCCCCTTCCCAACCCCTTCCCCAAATCCCCAGCCCCTCCTCCTCCCCCGGGCGTGCCGCATTTCCCCTCCCCGCCATTGCTTCCTGCGGCTCCCCCCAGCAACCCTCCGCCCTAACCCACCTCCGCTCCGCCTGCTCCCCTGAACACACCACCACTCCACTTCTCCCCCTTCCCTCTCAGGTGAGGGAGAGGCAGCGCATTCAGGCAGAGCAGGCGGAGCAGAGGTGAGCGAGGGGGGGAGCGCAGGAAGTAACGGGGGGGGGGACATAGAGGAACCGCTCCCCGCCCCAGCTCACCTCTGCTCCACCACCGCCGCCTCCCCTGATTGCGCCACCGCTCGGCTTTTCCTCCCTCCCTCCCCGGCTTGTCGCGCCAAACAGCTGTTTCGAGCGTGGCAAGCCTGGGAGGGAGCAGGGAGAAGCGGAGCGGCGGCAGCGCGCTCAGGGGAGCGGGTGGAGGCGAGCTGGGTGGCGGGGGCACATTTCTAGGGGCGACATGGCCGGCGCCGGAATGCCGCCCCTAGAAGTGTGCCGCCCCAAGCACCTACTTGTTTTGCTGGGGCCTAGAGCCAACCCTGACATGGGTACATGAAACCAGAATTTAGCCCTTTGGGTCTGCACTTTCAGGAGAGATATCTCCCAGATGACACCAATTTATTTATGTAAATTTATCAAGAATTTATGCAAACCTGTAGGCAATGCTACATATTTAATAAAAATATATATTATATTTTTATATATTTATTATATTTAATAAAATATATACAGATAAACCAATGGATTCATTTCCTTAAAATGCCCCAACCCCCAAAAGTTCTCCTCCTCTCAGTACATACAAAACCTTTCCCTCTTACTGCAAACAAATTTCTTCTTCCTCAGCCTGCTAATGCCATATACTACATTATTCAGATAAAGTTACAAATAGTCTTCCTTAACTGACCTCCAACAATTTTAGAGACTTTTGCCTAAACACAGCTACTCTGAAAACTTCCCCATCACCTTCTGATTTAAGATACACAAATTAAATAGAATTCTACATATTACATTGGAAATATAAAATATTGGCATTTCACTATCTTTTATGGGCTTCTAACAATCGTAACATACAGCTTATCAAAATAAGAGCCTTGACAGTATTTAAAGAGGAGAAATACAATCAGATTGAACTCATATGAAATGCTTTCTCTGAGAAGTTACCATTAGTAAATAACTTGGAAATTCTGAAAATTAAAAAAAGCAAGTCTGAGGTACAACAGTATATTATATAACATTACAGGTGAGTGCAGTAATTTAAAAAAGAAAAGGGAAGACAAACCATTCAAAATCATGGTAAACACTTTGTAGACTAGATCCAAAACCCAGTGAAGCTTTTGAGAGGCTTGCCTTTGACTTCAATGAGCCTTGGATCAGGCCAGGAATGAATGAATACATGTCTAGTCAAGAGGGACGGTGAATAACCCACAAGTCCAACTTATCCAACTAAGCAGCTAAAAAGCTTCTTTAGCAGTCAAAAAGATTGATTTTTCCCTCTTCTATACATATAGTTATTATGTGTGGGTCCTTAAGACAGTCTCTAGAGTTTCATGTCAAGAAGATATGTGAGGCTATTTCAATTCAGATTTAGTTTGTACATGATCCACATATACTAGTGGATTCATATTCTTAGAAATCGGATTATAACATTAAGGCCATGATTCTACAGACATGAGCTCCCATGAGACTGCTCACATGATTAAAGCTAAGTGTATGTATAAGTGAAGGTACAGGATCGGGGCCTTACTGTAAGAAATAAATTGCTACCTCATTATTTTATATCATTAGGAGAAAAAGAAATGGTCACTCTTGCCACTGTTGTCCTTCAAAATATATTGTAGATGTTCATAGATTCATAGATATTTAGGTCAGAAGGGACCATTATGATCATCTAGTCTGACCTCCTGCACAACGCAGGCCACAGAATTTCACCCACCACTCCTACAAAAAAAACCTCACACCTATATCTGTGCTATTGAAGTCCTCAAATTGTAGTTTAAAGACCTCAAGGAGCAGAGAATCCTCCAGCAAGTGACCCGTGCCCCATGCTACAGAGGAAGGCGAAAAACCTCCAGGGCCTCTTCCAATCTGCCCTGGAGGAAAATTCCTTCCCGACCCCAAATATGGCGATCAGCTAAACCCTGAGCATATGGGCAAGATTCATCAGCCAGATACTACAGAAAATTCTTTCCCAGAAAATTCTTTCCCAGGTAACTTGGATCTTACCCCATCTAAAACCCATCACAGGCCATTGGGCCTATTTACCATGAATATTTAATTACCAAAACCATGTTATCCCATCATACCATCTCCTCCATAAACTTATCGAGTTTAATCTTAAAGCAAGATAGATCTTTTGCCCCCACTACTTCCCTCGGAAGGCTATTCCAAAACTTCACTCCTCTGATGGTTAGAAACCTTCGTCTAATTTCTAATCTAAATTTCCTAGTGGCCAGTTTATATCCATTTGTTCTTGTGTCCACATTGGTACTGAGTTTAAATAATTCCTCTCCCTCTCTGGTATTTATCCCTCTGATATATTTATAGAGAGCAATCATATCTCCCCTCAGCCTTCTTTTAGTTAGGCTAAACAAGCCAAGCTCCCTGAGTCTCCTTTCATAAGACAAGTTTTCCATTCCTCGGATCATCCTAGTAAAGTAAATGTTCATTACACTAGGTGTGCGTGTGCCTCATCCACCAGTGATGGAGAGTTTTCCCTAGTGGTACCTATAGGGCAGCATTACCCAAGGGATTAGGGAAGGAGTGTGGGTCACGTACTGGACATATGCAACATATCTTGAAGTACAACAGTTACAAGAGGTAAGTGTTTCTTCTTCAAGTGCTTGCATATGTCCATTACACTCGGTGATTGCCAAGCAGTTTCCAATGGAGGTGGGGAGCCTCATTGGAAAAGGGGCTCCAGGACTGCCTTCCCCATACTCATATCATTCCCTTGCTGCGGTAGAAATTGCATAATGAAGACCATGTTGCTGCTCTGCAGATGTGCACAATAGGGACATTTTCCATAAATGCCCTGGAGGCTGAGCGTCCTCTGACTGACTGCGCAGACAGTTCTTCAGGAGGCATGATGCCTTTGATCTTGTAGCATGTGATAATACAGCTGGTGATTCACTTAGTTTGTTGCCCTGTTACAGGATGCCCTCTCATTCATTCTGTGCAGATGAATAGCTGTGAAGAGACCTGAAAGGTCTCTGTTTTATCCAGATAAAAGGCCAGTTCTTGGTGAATATCCAAAATGTGGAGCTTTTGTTCATCTTCAGGAGCATGTGGCTTTGGACACAATGCTGATAAATATATTGATTTGTTGAGGTGAAAAATCAGATACTACTTTGGAAAGAAACTTGGGTGTGGGCTTTCCTGTACCTTGCCTTGTAAAAAACACAATGTATGGCGGATCTGTTTACAGGGCACATAACTCTCCTACTTTCCTCACTGAGGTGATGGCTGTTAGAAAGGGTACCTTTGCTGAGAAGTGTAATAATGAACAGGTGGCTTTCATTTTGAAAGGGGGACACATAAGGACTGATAACACTGAGGCTTGTTCTACACTAACAACTTATGTCGGTATAACTATGTTATTGAAGGATATAGAAAATCCACACTCCCGAGCAACACAGTTAGGCATGCCTGACTCCTAGTGTAGACAGACCCATGGTCAATGGCAGGGCTTCTCCCATTGACACAGCATCTCTTCGAAGGGAGGTAGAGTCCCTGTACTGATGGGAGAAGCCCTCCCATTGTCATAGGTAGCATCTACACTGAATCACTTCAGTGGCACCGCTGCAGCATTTTAAGTGTAGACAAGCCCTAAATTTAAATCCTACTGTGGAGTAGAGGATCTGATAGAAAGATTGTTCCCACCTAAGCCTTTTAGGAACCTAGTAGTCACAGGATTAGAGAATACAGCCCCACCTGTAATATGGGGATAAAATGCTCAGATTGCAGCCAGGAGCATTTTAATGGAGCTGACTGCCAAAAAACCTGACTCAGTAGTCCAAAATCTTTTGAATTATGGATTGTGTAGGAGACACATTGTGGCTAGCCATCCAGACAGAGAAACACTTCCACTTACAAAGGAAAACAGCAATGGGTGGCCTGCATGAAGATGTACCTAAAATGCTCCTCAATTTGCATCTTAGTTCTCATCTTGAAGCCCCAGAAAATCAGGCTGCCTGTCCCTGATGTGACCCTCACCCAAGCCCTTGAGACAGTGAGATTGAGGGCTGCTCTCGGGCAACAGCTTGTGATACTGGAGCAGGGTTTGAAGCCGGGTGACCTTGGCATAAACTCCTGTGGTACAAGGCAGAGCCCACTGACTACTAACCAGACATGCCAAACCAGTGAAAAAAAGGCAGAAATTGGCCTTGTTTTTGGCTTAATTGGCTTGTGAGTTGCTTGTTGGCTAGTTTTTGGTTTGTTGCTTGTTGTAGCTTGTTTTTCTTTTTCTTTAAAAAAATCGGCTTCTGGCAAGGGCAGGGGGCAAAGGGGGGGAAGAGAGTTGGGGGTACACAGTGGGCCCACCGCAGTCCCAGACTGCATGCCAGAGGGATCTAGTCACATAGAGTGTTAGGGTACTTAGGGATTGGCTTGTTTTGAAATGGGATTAGCTTGATTTTTGGTTTATTGGAAAAGTTGCCAAAATTTACCATGTGAAAGTAGCAACTGTGTTATTAACAGCAGAACAAATAGTAGAAGCAAGACAGAAAAGAAAGAAGAGAGGGGTCCAAGGGACCCCAAAACAATAGTACCATTAACTACTAACTATAGTGGCCTGTTCACAGAAGGAACATGCTGACAACACACTATGACCACCTTCATAAGAAGGAACTGAAAGATGGACAGGGAGACTTTGCCCATTTGTATCCTCAGCTCTGAGCACCAGGCATGTCAGAGCACAGCTGTGGCCACCTCTACGAGAACCGCAACTCTCCGGCACCAGTGCACGAGACGCACACATGCCCAGTGTAACAACCATATGCACCCATTCAAAGAACTACTGTCATTCCCTTTTTTCAGACTTTACAGGTTATAACACAGACATTATGCTTTTAACACCAGATGTCTATTTCATATCTAAAAAGGAATTAAGAGCTAATAGTCTTTTCAACAAATTATCAGTTCACATTCTGCTAGCCCAAAGCCTGGGAAATGAATTCCTTGTCTGAATTTGCAAAAAGAAAAGGAGGACTTGTGGCACCTTAGAGACTAACCAATTTATTTGAGCATCAGCTTTTGTGAGCTACAGCTTGATTCTCTCCAGCTGCAGTGCATCTCACTGAGAGAGACAGCTATTTGTGTGTGGGGGGGGTTAAGTTGTAGTGCCTCTAATGTATTGACTTTATATCATCTGCACAGTGTGTCAAGTCCATCTTCTGTAATTAATTTTGCTCATGTCTCTTTGTAAATAGAATAATACTCTACCTAAAAGGTAGATGATGTGCATTTGTTCGATGGCATTGACACATCTTCAATGCATCAGTTAGGTGCTAGAAAATGAAAGTAACCTTGACTGAACTTTTACTCTCTGGAATTATTTTCACAGGAATAATATAAATGTGGTTATTTCTCTTCTTTTAAGTTATGTCAGGAGTTATGGCCCTTCACTTCTTAAGGTACATGCAAAAATCCTGAACTGCATCAGTGTTGTGATTATTTTGGGGGAGGAAAGGATGAAGTTAAGGTAATTCAAACATTAAATATGTATATTCACCTGGGGAGATATCCCAGGGAAGTTAGAGAGAGGAGTATTCAGTTTTTCATCACACTCTACATTTCAGGATTAAGATTTGATAACTACTTGATCCCAGAATACTGCATACAAATGGAAAAATGGATTTTAAAAATAAAGTTAAATAAGCTAGTCATTGTAATGTATACAAAATATACATTTCCATCCAAAATCAATTAAAACTGCAGAATATACATCTGAAATCTTTAAAGACTTTTCCAAACTGCACAAAAACAAATAGGAAAAATTGGCATGTTGTATCATAGACCAGCATTGCCCAACGTCTGTAGTTCATATGCTGAAACCCTATCAGAACAGTAAAATATTCTGCATGTGTATTGCAATTCACAAAATTCCAGATTTAGGATTTTAGGGTGAAATCAATCAATCAATTTCACATCTCAGATTCCTCTCCCCATCAATCATCCTTGAGCATATAATTGAATGTGGTACAAATCTTGTGGTTTTACCATGTTACTCAATGTCATTTTAGCGGAATTATTTGCTTTAAAGGAACATGAATCAGTTACTGGCTTTGCTTGCACTCTGTACACCCTAGAATGTTTACGCTACATTGTCACGTGTCCACTTACTTGCAAAATGCACCCATAGGAAAGTGGGAACAGAGATCTGTGTGAAGTGGAGGAGAATGTACTGAGTGCAAACTAAAGCCTCCATATTGTGACAAGTAGAGTTTATACTTTAAAGGAATCAAATTCATTTCCATAAACACAACTCTTGTACAACTGCTCCTGCTGCAATCTAAGTAATTTAGGCACATATTTTTAAAGGTATTTAGGCATCTAAAGATGCAGATAGCACCTACTGTGGTCTTTCAAAAGTGCCTGTGCATCTCACTAGGTGCCTATCTTTAGATGCCTAAATACCTTTAAAAATCTGGATCTGAGAAGTCTAAATCACATTGACTAAGACACTTTTGAAAACGGGACGCCTAAATCACTTAGGTGCTTTTAAAAATTGTATCCACTAACAAGCAATGAAATTACAATCAGAGGGGAAAATAAAGAGCTGTAAGTATTTATGACATGGAGACCACACTGAGAGCTAAACAAAGTTTTGTTGTAGATTTTTTTAAGAAGGCACCCAGAAACTACCAAATGGTTTCACTCAAGTAAGGGCAACATGAAGAAATGGTCACACTGAAAAAAAATAAATCTAGATCCAAACATCACCAGACTTTCATGAGTTTTGGATATGGATCTGAACTCCATGGCCGGCATTTATTCCTATGATAGTTCAGACCAAAACCTCAGTGTCACACTATCCTGAATTTGGATCCAACCTCATTTTCACAGTCCGTTCCTATAATGAACACCATTAACATCTGGATGTTTATAAAATTGTGGTGTTCATCTTTATCAGGTGTCACCAGCTCCTGGTGTGGTCTTTCGAGGGGGTCTCTGCTGCTCCTGACTGGCCCTCTTTAGTTTGCCCCCCATTGAGGCAGTTCTTGCACTCTCACCTCTAATTAAGTCTAGCAGTCTGCTTCAGTCTCTTTGACTGTGTTCATGGAGACAGCCTGGCTTTGAGGATGTCACCCTTTTGCTGCCCCAGGCCTTTCTGCCCCCATTTCCCTTTCTGTTCTCTCCCTGTTATAGCAGGCTTTGTTTCCTCTGCTGACTAAAGCTGTAGATTCCTGCCTCCATGATTGGCAGCTCTGGCAGCTGCATGGGGGCGTGGTCAAGACGCTTGCCTGTAAACAGGAGAAGCACTCCTCCCGTTCTGTCTATGCTCAGCTTGGGATTTGTCGACCCCATTATACCAGGGTATTTACAGTACTTCTTGTTCATACCTATCATGAGTACAATGCTTATTGGTGGTTGCTTGGGACTCTGTTTGTGCTAGTGCTCTCACAGTTGAAAATTTTAAGGGGGGAAAACACCTAATGTAGGACACACAACCAACCAGTCTCTCTCCTCATGTTTTCTGGTGTATTTTCTAGCAATTAAATGCTCTAGATTCTTCAGGTATTTTCAAAACATCCCTGTTGCTAACACATGACAAGTACAAATGCCCTAGTTTATAATCCTTGAGTCCATAAGATCATCTTGTTTTGAAAAGTGAACTAATCATTGAAAATCTTCCCAAACTGAGGCTATGTTAACCTAGTTCTGGGCACTTTATCTCTAATTGAAGCATGAACATGGATAATAAATATGCGCCTCTTTTGATCTCCGTATGTTGTAGATATACACAAATGACCTCAAAACATTTGAAATTGACAATGTTGATGTAGGTGAAGATGGCAAAATAGCAGAATCCATATATTAACATTCTCCATGCTTATAGCCATACAAATTATGTCCAAATTAATCTCATTTTTAGTCTCCAGGGGGGTCTGTTCTAAAAGAAACCAATTGGCATTTTTAGTCTGTTCCATGCATGTTAACAAGAGGAAGAGAATATAACATCTATATTGTTACTGATACAGTTCTGAAGCTTTCTATTTTTTCATCTGTCCTGCAGGAATGGAGTTAGTTGTTTTTAGGTTTATATTTTAAAAATTACAGGAACTCAATGAAATTCAATGGAATGCACAATGTTTAGCAGGGAATCTGCCAAAAGACAGGTGGAACTTTCAGCTTCCAGGACTGTATCTCATGGAAATACAATGAAAAGACAAAAACAGCAAATACCAGATTAGCATAGTATATATTCATATAGAAGGGAATAACACAGCATCCCGTATATTGTAGTCTATGAACATAATGATATGTCAATTTTATTAAAGATCCCAGTGACCATTCGGGGCAAAGACAAGAATTGTACAGAAAGGAAGAGAATAGAAATCCACTCCCAAAATATCATATTTCTGTGTATGGACCCTATGCCTTTTTGATTCAGGATTGGTCCTTAAAAGAAAAAAAAATCCAAAGGTTTCTATACATGTGTGCATATTATCCAACTATTTACTTTCCTAGGAGTTAAATAAGAGTTACCGCTCAGCCTGACTGAAATGAGATGTATATATGGAAATTAATTTGTCACATGCTTTGCTGACGAGGGAGAGAGGGGAGTTATTCCTCAAAGTGTGTTTGAGCTATAGCCCATAAAAGCCATATAAAAAATGGTTTACTAGATCCCCACTTGTTTTAGGATCAGGCTTGTGACCTTTTTATATAAGCAGAGAAAAGCCCAAGCCATAACATTTAAATTTTTGTTAGAAATTTCGATGTGTTTCTGTAATGGGCTAGAGGAGTGGATTACATCTGAAGCTGGGTTTTGGTTCAAGACCATCTTTCTCTCAATCTGTTTATCACATGCAGCATATGCACAAGAATAAAACCAGCCCTGGTAAACTTAAGTTTAATCAATGCATATGCTTCATATCTAATAGATAACAGGCCTGATTCTGATCTCATTTAAACTAGTGTAAAATAGAAGTTGCTCCACTGAAACAAATAAAGCTACATTATTGTAAAAGCCAGTGTGAGTTAAGAATCAGGCCTGAGAAATGGTAACCAAATGTAAAGATTTTATCTACTATTGACCTGATCTGAACATTTGTGTTATTAAAAATCTATATATAAAAATAGAGGTTGGCAAATTTATGTAGCTTGACTCCTTTTGCCACTAGGTGGTGATAGCTGATAATGAACTGATACAGAATTTAGACAATCATTCTGTCAATCTTCATTTAAGAGTACTTTTGAATTTTTGCTCTACTCTGATATGTTTTATGCCTTTTATTTTATTTTGTTTAAAAGGGGGTAAAAAATATGTTCCATTGTCGTCAGCTGCCCTACATAACATCTAACTTCTGTTTCAGCTGAAAAACATTTGAAGTTATCAAAATTAATTCCAGGATTTCTCTGATTACTTGAATAACTAGAAATGGCATTCAACCAGAAGGAGAATTAGAAGCTAAATAGAGGAGAGAGAGTAATAATGGCATTATTACTGTTGATTATTCATGGCAGCAGGATGTTAGTAATAAAAGCCAATAGCAGTAGTTTAGTCAACCTCAGACTCACAAATGGAATGGAAATGTTCAATATTTCTTTTCTTGATATAGTGCCGGATCTTGCAAACACTAATGGGCATAGTCTATAAGTAACAAAGAGATGTTGCAAGATGAGGCCTATACATCATTAGTAACTTGCTGTTATCACCATAACACCCCATGGTAAAAGCACTGCAGATGGAATGGGCCAGATCCTCCTTCCCTCCACTCAGACAATTTCCTTTGTGCTTTCTCAACTGGTGCACAATCCCCATACTCAGCTGGCATAAATGAGAACAGCACCTCGGCTGCTCTTAACTCATGCCAGTGCCAGGAAGAGCACAGATCAGCCCAACCAGTCCCTGGAAAGCTCTACCCTCCACTCACACTCCTGGGGGCCCAATAGCTACTGCTCTTCCGATTAAATAAATTGATGGGGATTTGGGTCCGCCCTAATCCTAATAAAAGGCTGTTGTTAACATTATAGCAATTATATCTACCTGGAAAAGAATGGCAATTTTCTCTTACGAAATTATTCATTTTTTAAAAAAATGAAAAAGGTCTAATTCCCTGTGGAAGGCTTAAAGACCTAACTGCAAATGGCATTTTGCTTTTCCTGTTTACCTAGCAACATCTTAACTCTCCATCATGATAGTCACATCTGCCTCTTTTAAAGAATGATTGTGGATGGTTTGTAAAGATAATTTTAAAATACAGATTGCAAAAGAGAAGTGCCTTCCCTACAGGGACTCCTTAAGCCTGCAGTCCTGCAAGGGTTCCCCATAAGTGGGAGGGGGCTGATACCAGAGAGAGATTGGAATGACAGTGAGAGGTGGTGAGAGGAGGCTGGGGTATATGGAGGAGGGAGATGGAAGAGAAACAGCAGTAGTAGGCTCTGATTTGCACCAGCAATTATGAGAAAGGGAGAAGCAGCACTCAGTGCTCTGAAGCAGGGTCAGAAGGCAGTGGGGGTATAATCTCCCCTCCCTTCTCTCCACCGTCTATGCTGAGTCATCATCAGAGATGGCTCTGCACGGTGTGTGGGAAGGGAGCAGTACCTCATAACTCTTCAGTTTCACCTAGTTATTTGGCAGCTACGGAATATCAGAATTTTGACCACAATTTGACTGAATACCCGTATTAGAAGCCAAATATCTATCCAGCCCTAATCATCGCTGTCAAATTTGGGCAAGCGCTTCTGGAGACACTTCTCGCAAATATGAGTGAAGTAAATGAGCTTTGCTGAGAGCCCAGGGACTTGTCCCTCTGGGGAATAGTTGTTGGTTTGCTCCCCTCATACTACTGTGTTCTCTTTGATTATGCTACTCCCAACTCCCCTCACCCTAACCATGTTCCTCCAGCTGTAATCCCCCTTTCCCCAGTTTGCATCTCTCCAATTCCCTTTGTAGAAAATGCAGAACGGATAGTGTTATGACTACGCCCATCTGGGTAAGTTATAAATATTAGAGATTGGAGGAAGAACCATGTGTGTATTAGTTACAAGACTGCTTGTGACTGATGTCTATGTACTGTATCCATTTAATACTTACCAAGCCTGAAAAAGAGCTGCTTACCCCCAGGTAAAACACATTGCTAAGATATAAGGTTGCAAATATATATCAGTTGCTGCCCTTATTAGAATGTTGCAGTTTTCAGGGAAGGGGAGAAATAAAAAGAAAGCATGGAATGGTCTAGAAAACAAAATGTTTAAAACGTCCTAAAAATTCCTGTTGGCCTAGGTTTGAGTTGCTTCTGCTCTTTCCCATAGGAAACCAAAACCCATGCTTGTTCTCATTTTTAAGGGTACATTCATCTAGTCTGGGAGCAGCACTGTCTGACTCAGATGACCAATCACTTAGGGTAATAAATAATAATGAACAGCAAATACATCTGCAGTGTTTGATGCACCGAGTGCAATCCATAGGTTGACTTTTTTTGCATGAAACATTAGTTAACTAACGAAGTAAAGAGCAAATTAGTATAAATCAAAGTAATCAGATAAATTTCTTGCTGTGAATAGCTGGTGCAGTTATAAACCTGGCATAAAATCTTACCTATAAAATTTCAGGCAGATTGGTCTCAGTTTGGTCAAGCTTGGGCGAAAAGAAGAGAAAGTCATGTCAAAATGGGCCTTATATTGAAGGCTTCTTTCAAACTTAACTAAAAAAAATAAATAAAAAAAAATTAGTTTTTTATTCTTAAACTGGTAGAATAAAAATTACTAAAATCTTTCTTAGACACCCTGTGTAGATTGTTTGTACTTTGGTTTCCCATTGAAGTAAGGTATGTTGACATTCACAACTTGAGCCTGTCCTTTGAGCACTGCACTATAGGTGGAGAGTACTTCTCACTTTGCTGGGAAACCTTTAAATAGCAAAGAGTAGCAACTCAGTGCTTCACAAAGAGCTACTTGAAGGCCTTGTTCCCCATGACAACAGCACTGCTTACGTATGGACAGCATGGTGCAGAATTAAACAGAAAAACAATTTATGCTAGAAAGGTGAGCATTTCAAAGACTAAAGAACAAAGAATCCCACATATGAATTACATCTTAATTAGCCCGGACGTCTACTAAATCACTGAAACTAGGGGCCAGATTCTATTTTGAGAACTGACTCAGATAACTATGCCATGTTGTGAATGTCTGTTAAGCACAGGTAGGTTGTCCCAGTGTTTCAGAAGATGTGATTGTTCATGGAAAAATTACACATTATATTCTTGGGACCTTGCAAATCCAATGGAAGAAGAATCCAGATGCACATCACAAGATGGCCACAACTCAAACAAGCATGTGAACTAGTCCCAAGCCAACTCTAACCCAAGTCAGCAAAGAAGACCCAACCCCCAAACCTCACCCTTGCCCAGAATCCAAACTCCGCCACCCTTCAACTACAGCCAGACAAAGACTTTGACTTGGTCCAAACCCTAACCCTATCCTGTGAATTGGCACTGACCCTAACCTAAGCATGAAAGCACTAGTTAGCCCCAGCATTAAGCCTAGTCTGGGCCTACAAACAGATGCCAACCCAAACACTAGCCAAGCCTACAAATTGATACTGATACCAAACCTAGCCCAGGTTCGCAAGCCTAGGGTGTAACTGCAACTCTTACCAGAGCCTATAAATTGGTGCCAACCCTAATTCTAGCTTGGTTCTCTGAACTGGACCCAACAAAACCTTTGCACTTTCAAATCATCCCTAACACTAACTCTATCTATGAATTTACTCCAACCTCAACCTTAGCTAGGGCCCATTCCACAAACCTGTCCCAGACCTATACCAAGGCCAAGCCCTCAAACTTGCCCGAATACTTCTCCTGCCACAATCCATGAAATGACACCAAATCTGCTCCTACCCTGAAATCACAAGCCAGCTGCAAAACTAACCACATTTAAACCAGGTTTAAACAAAAGGAAGTATTTCTTCACACAAAGCACAGTCAACCTATGGAATTCTTTGGCAGAGGATGTTGTAAAGGCCAAGATTGTAACAGGTTTCAAAAAGAACTAGATAAATTCATAGCTATTAAATTCAATGGCTATTAGCCAGGATGGGCAGGTATGGTGTCCCTAGCCTCTGTTTGCTAGAAGCTGGGAATGGGCAACAGGGAATGGATCACTTGATGATTACCTGTTCTGTTCATTCCCTTTGAAGCACCTGGCATTGACCACTGTTGGAAGACAGCATACCGGGCTAGATGGACCTTGGATATGACCCAGTATGGTCATTCTTACGTTCACAGTTTGGGCCCACAAACTGGTCCCAACCCTACGTTGAGCTACACTTACTCCTACACTGAACCAATTAACTGGTCCCAAACTCAACTCCAATCTCAACTCTAAATTGGGCCTGCAAACTTGCGTTGCACCAACAAGCAATTGTCTGAGTGGACAAGCCAGCACCCACCCTAACTCCATGCCTGGCAAAAAATCCAGCTTCAGCCATATGTCTGGGGTGGGGGGTGGGGATTACAAACTGGCATAAAACGTTGTTTTAGCCCACTCACAATGAAGAATTAATCCAAACGCTAATATGAGGCTTTGATCATCTGTAAAATATATACTGTAGGTAGAAGAATTTATAATGATATACAAAAGGAGGACCAAGAGCTAAAATCGTCTTTTGTGCTAGCAAAATGGTATGTCTGTGTTTGTGAGTGTATAATCTCTAGTTTGTAATGATTTTAAGGGAAGGAATCTAAGTGGACAGTTCCAAGGTAACAACAAAAGAAGAACTATAGTGTAAGATAGAGTTATAATATTCAGTACTACTGTGAGTATTAACATCATAATTCTGGTGTTAATTGTTTCTCAGGATGAACAATGGCTATGGGGTGCTTGCCCAGCTACGTATTTTTAAATAAATGCCATTATTAGTAGGAGTCTCAGCAGCTGAAATACGAAAAACAGCGTGAGCTACCACAGCTTTATGGCAAAGAAAGAATTATCTATAGTTTTCCAAAGATTAGGTTGGCTTCCAAATTTTTGTATAGGTGTTCACGCAAAGCATTAATCATTTTACATCCCCTTGTATCCAGCTTCAGAAAAAAACACAGATGTTTTGTTAGAGGTGCTTAAGCTAACCTGCATGTGTACTAGGTTTTATTTGTGTGGAAGAGAAAGATGTTCGCATTTTGCTTAAAAGGAGAGAAAATTTAGATTTATAACGAGAGAGAGAGAGAGAGAGAGAGGATGGCATTTGAGCAACTGTCTTATGCAGAAGCATAACCTTTTGCCAGATTGTAGCCTTATACTGTATGAAAGTTATTCTATAATAATTGCCAAAGATTCATTCATATGTAATACTTATCAGTTAAGGATGTTAAAGCACTTTACAAACATTAATTAGTTAAGCCTCACTCCACTTCTGCAAAGTACTGTAGATAACTATTATGTCCAACTTACAGATGGATACATTGATCCACAGAAGAGTTCATTCAAAATCACATAATGAGTCAGTTGCAGACGGGGAAAGAGAATATAGCACTCATTCTGAACTGCCTGCTCCAACCATTATAAACCACCCTGGGTGTGTGGGGGACCATCTTTACAACTGCCTTCTGTTTTAAATGCAAGCCACTCACTAACTCTATAGACATCTATGAGATTCATTTACTGACCTTTGTGAATATTTGCAACTTTAAAAACATATTAATTCCAGTAATTCACCACTGAAGTAGATTGTTGCTTTTGCTAAAGAGGCTAAAACATGGAGATATGGTGCCTGATTCTCTTCTCAATGACACTGGTATAAATCAGAAGTAATGCCACTGAGGTCATTAAAGTTACAACGGTGTAAAGGAAGGTATGTTGAAGGAGAATTGGGCCCCTATAGTTTAACTTGCACATCTTTACAGGGATGTGTGTATTCCGGAACTAGTGAAAACTTTTAAATGACAGTGAAGATTTTCGCTAGAAATGTCACATTACATTTCTGCGATCTTAGCTGCTGTGCATAATTGTAATTAAGACACATTCAGATTTCTTTGATAATTATCCAAAGGGTGGTTTGCAATCTGTAAAATAATATGCCCTAACAAGAGATCCTCTAAAACCTCTTATGCTGTAATAGGAAAAAAGGCTTTTAGGTTTTGCTGGTTTTTAAAGGACAGAAGTCTATGGTATATAATTTCTGATGATTGATGGTTCAACCATTATCCAGCCAGTGCACTGAGGCAATAGAGTTTTTACACACACACACACACACACACACACACACACACACACACACAGAGTGTATATAGGCTGTGACAGACCCAGACCAGTGGGGTGCAGCAGTCTGGTCCTATTGGGATCCAGAAAGTAGGCAGGCGGGCTTTGCCTAAGAGGGGAATCCACAGGACCTGGAAACCAAATGATTACGGGGGACAACTAATGAAATAACAGGGACAGGAGTGCAGTCAAAGGGTCAGACGAAGGGAACCAGACGGGGACACCAAGCAGAGAACCTCAGACAGTGCCCACTGCTCCTCAAAGGCGTCAAGGGAGTCAGTGGACGCGGCTCAGAGGAACTCTGCCCGGATACGTGAATGGACGGAGGATCGGAAATAGGCCCCACAGTCACAGAAGACTCCATCGGCCAACCTCCTCACGCTGGTTTTATAGATGGCCATTTTAGGCAGGCCAGGAGGAAGTTGACCAGGAGGTCCCGTGACTTTGTGGGGCCACGGATAGAGAGTGCATAAATAAAAAGGTGAGGGGAAAAGTGCAACCAAAATCTTAACAAAATGTCTAATAGGAGCTGCAGCCTGGCGCACTCTAAGTAAATGTGCACCAGGGTTTCCCTCATGCCACAAAAGGGGCAGGTGTCCGGGATAGGGGTAAACCGTGCCAAGTACATACCCATGCTCACAGCCCCGTGAAGGAGCCACCAACTTATATCCCCGGTGGGCCTCGGGACCAGGGTGGAGTATAGGCTGGCCCACCAGTGTTCCTAACCCTCTAGAGGTGGCAGGAGGTCCCGCCACTTTGTGTCAGGGTGGGACGCAAGGGTGAGGACGTGAAGGGTGTAGAGCATGAGCGTGTATAAATGTTTCCTTGGCGCGGTGTGGAAGCGAACCAGCTGCAGATTGTGCAGCCAGTTCATGGTGAAGGGGCAGGGGCGGAGGAGTGTCAGTCGGGTCCATGGGGCAGGGGTCTTGCCATAAAGATAAAGGGAAGGGTAACCACCTTTCTGTATACAGTGCTATAAAATCCCTTCTGACCAGAGGCAAAACCCTTTCACCTGTAAAGGGTTAAGAAGCTAACATAACCTCACTGGCACCTGGCCAAAATGACCAATGAGGAGACAAGATACTTTCAAAGCTGGAGGGGGGAAAAACAAAGGGTACGTCTGTCTGTGTGATGCTTTTGCTGGGAACAGATCAGTAATGCAATCTCAGAACTTCTGTTAGTAAGTAATCTAGCTAGAAATACGTTAGATTTCCTTTTGTTTAATGGCTGGTAAAATAAGCTGTGCTGGATGGAATGTATATTCCTGGTTTTATGTCTTTTTGTAACTTAAGGTTTGCCTAGAGGGATTCTCTATGTTTTGAATCTGATTACCCTGAAGGTATTTACCATCCTGATTTTAGAGAGGTGATTCTTTTACCTTTTCTTTAATGAAAATTCTTCTTTAAGAACTGGATTGATTTTTCATTGTTTTTAAGTTCCAAGGGTTTGGGTCTGTGTTCACCTGTACAAATTGGTGAGGATTTTTATCTAGCCTTCCCAGGAAAGGGGGTGTAGGGCTGCGGGGGATATTTTGGGGGAAGACGTCTCCAAGTGGGCTCTTTCCCTGTTCTTTGTTTAACACGCTTGGTCGTGGCAGCTTAGGGTTCAAGGACAAGGCAAAGTTTGTACCTTGGGGAAGTTTTTAACCTAAGCTGGTAAGAATAAGCTTAGGGGGTCTTTCATGCAGGTATCCACACCTGTACCCTAGAGTTCAGAGTGGGGAAGGAACTTTGACAGGCCCAATGAAAAGGTCCTGAGGGCCTGGGGTGGAGGGTGGGCGGAGTGTGCCCTCTCACAGGATCCGGTCGAGGTAAACCCGAGCAGCGGGCGGCAAAGCGGCCCTCACCTCCTGAAGTATGTGCGGGGGAGTATGAGACCTGGAGAGCCACATGCGCTGAGCAAGTGTCAGAGGATCCAGCCAGTCTCCCCGGTTGTAGTCCAGGAGGTCTCCAACTCTTGTGACTTCTGCCAGGACCAACCTCTGGCACACCGAGTGGGACTCTGTCACCTGCACACGGAGCTGGGGGTTGTGTAGCAGGGGTTCCGCGAGGAGATCTGCCCCCACGGTCGCTGCGACAGACCTGGTCGCTGCGAACAGTTTCCAGGTCCGGAGGAGGTCCTGGTAGAAGACCGGCAGCCTGGAGAGGTCTCGTGGAAGACCTCTTGGATGGAGATAAAGGAGCTGCCAGTCATATTGGAGCCCTCGGAAGCGGCGCAGGAAGGCGTATGCTAGTATGCTCCATGCCGGACTACCTGCACCATAAAGGAGCCTCTGCAAGGCTTGGAGGTGGAAGACGTGGACCTGAGTGTGTAGACACTTCAGGCCCTGCCCTCCCTCCTCCAGGGGTAGATGGAGAACTCCTACAGAGACCCAGTGCAGTCCTGACCAGAAGAACTCCAGAATCAGTGTCCGGAGGTGGGCCAGGAAACCCAGGGCCAGGACCAAGGTGTTGAGCCAGTACCAGAGCATGGACAGAACTAGTTGATTAAGCACCAGCGCTCTCCCTCGAAGGAAGAGGCACTGGAGTAATCCTGTCCATTTCCGGAGCTGCTCTGTCACCCTGCCCTCTAAACTGTGCCAGTTCTCTGGCAGAGACGAATGCGTGGCAGAAAGGTAAATGCTGAGATAGAGCAGCGGACCCATGCTCCACTGGATGGCCTGAAGCTCACCTGCCACCTGTCCCCGATCACCAGGCCAGAGCTCTTGACCCAGTTGACCCGGGCGGAGGAGGCTGCTGAACAGATGGCCTGGCAAGCCTCCACCTGCACCAAGTCACCCAGGTCCTGGACCATGAGGAGCACATTGTCGGCGTACGCTGACAGGACCAGCTGCAGCTCCGGCTCTTGCAGCACCAACCCCATCAACTTCCTACAGAGGAGACAGAGGAAGGGCTTGATTGCCAGAGCAAACAGCTGGCCCGAGAGGGGGCACCCCTGCCATACTCCTTGCCCAAAGCTGACTGGCTCGGTCAGAGTCCTGTTGAGCTTGACCAGACACTCTGTGGAGGCTTACAGCTCCTGGAGAAAACCCATAAACTGGGGTCCGAAGCCAAACGCTCGCAGAATGCTCAGGAGATACTCGTGGTCTACCCTGTCAAATGCCTTCTCCTGATCCAGGGACAGGAGGTGAACGACAGACCATCCCTACACCCGAGCTCCAAGAGGTCCCAGACCAGATACAGGTTGTCAAAGATGGTGTGGCCCAGGACGATGTAGGTCTGGTCTAGGTGGACCATGTCCACCAACCTGGACCCTAGCCGCAGCAAGATGGCTTTCACTACGACTTTGTGGTCAGTGCTGAGGAGCGAGACGGGACGCCAATTTTGTAAATCGTGGAGATCCCCCTTCTTCGGCAATAAGGCGAGAATGGCTCACCTGCATGAAAGAGGGAGGACCCCGTTCTGCAAGGACTTGGCCCAGACGGTGACTAGGTCTGGGATGAGGACGTCCCAGAACATGCGGTAGAACTCCATGGTCAGCCTGTCCATGCCCGGAGATTTATTGGTGGGCATGCAGCGAAGGGCTTCCAAGAACTTGGCCAGAGTGAGAGGCAGCTCAAGCCGGTCTCAGTCACCTGTGCTGACCATAGAGAGTTTGTCCCAGAGCACTCTGCAAGCATTAGGATTGGTCAGATCCAGGGAGAAAAGGCCTGCGTAGAAGGCCCTGGCCCTCCCGCACATCTCCGCCGGATCCGTGAGGGGGGTGCTGTCCTCTGCCAGAAGGCAGGTGATGTGTTTCTTAGCCCCGCTCCTTTTCTCCAGGGTGTAGAAGAAGCGGGAGCCGCAATCCATCTCCCGAAGGAGACGGATGTGGGATTGAAAAAAGGCGCCCCGGACCTGATGGTCTTTGAGTGTCCAGAGCTACTCCTGCTTCTCCCGGCATGCTCCGCAGAGGGATGGATCCTCGGGGCTGACGGCCAGATGCCTCTCCAGCTCTAAGACCTCCCATTCCAACTGTTCTATCGCCGCATTCCTCCGTCGGCTGGTGCCCCGGGTGTAGTCACTGCAGAAGAGCCAGGCACGCACCCTCCCCAGGTCCCACCACTGCTGCGCCAAGGGAAAGGCACGCCACTGCCCTTGTCAGGCCATCCAGAACTCCCAGAAGGACGCCACGAAGCCCACATCCTCCAACAAGCTGTTGAAATGCCAATAGGCCGGCCCCGGCCTCTCCACCCAAAGAGAGGCTGTCACGGTGGCTAAATGAGGATCAGAGAATGGGGCCAGCTGGATGCTGGAGGAGTGGGCGTGTGAAAGGTGAAAATGTGATAAATAGATGCGGTCCAACTGGGAGTGGTGCGACCGATGGGCCTCCACCCAGACAAAGGTGAACGTTGAGATGTCGTCCAGGTGGTGGTCGCACCAGACGTCCACCAGGGAGTGATGTTCAACTTTCTGCCGGAGGACGTCCATGGCAGCTCGGTCCCCAAGCAGTCCTGCTTCTCGAGGGTGTTGTTAAAGTCCCCGCCCAGGACCAGGCACTCGCGAGGATCCAAGGTGCCGAGGAAGGCTGATAGAAACGCAGCTGCTCCAGGCCTGATGTCAGGGCATAGACGTTGACAAGATTGACCATGAGCCCCTCCATGCAGACCCGGAGGTGCAGCAGGCGACCCGGCACAGCCTCGGCAACCCCCAGCACCTCAGGCCATAGGTCAGGGGAAAACAGGGTCGTCACTCCAGCCGTACGAACTGTGAGATGGCTAAAGTAGACCCTGTCCCCCCATTCCAGCTGCCAGCTGTCTTTGGCAGCCAGATCAGTATGGGAAAACCACAGAGTACCCCCCCTCCCGGAGGAAGGAGAGCACCTGGCTCCTGTGGAGACCCATCCTACAGCTCCAGGTGTTCAACGTTGTGAAGATAATAAGTGCCATGAGGAGGGCTGCGGGGGATCCTCGCCGGCAGGGTCGCTCATGGCCCCCGTTGGGCCGCGCAACAAACCGTGACCTACCCTGTAGGTGAATAAGGAGTCACGGAAGAGGCGGACCCACTGGTAGACCACGGTGGCCTGCTTCCCAGTCCTTCTACCCTCCCCCATGAGGGCCCTCGTGGCCTGGAGGATTTGATGAAAATCCCACCCCCCCATCACTGGAGAGCAAGCTGCACCTTATTACCGGAGCCGCGGACATCTTCAAGGAACTCCCGCAGCTCTTCTCGTAATGTATGGGGGGCCAGGGTCACATGGCTATCCTCCAGAGGGGCCTCTGACACAGCCCCATGGCCCACCAAGACAGGCAGACAAGGGGCAGACCCCCGGCATGGCACCTGATGGGCCGACACCACGCAGCCCGCCACAAACCCCAGCTCAGTAGGGGCGGTGGAGGGAAGATAGCAGCTCCTAGTGGGTCGGGACAGGGAAATACGAAGGCCACTCCTTGGAGGCTATCCTCTGGGAAAGAGGAGGTGATGGCCCCAGGGGTGGCAATGGCATCATGGGAGGTGGAGGGGATAAGGACAGGGTTGACATCAGGGGCAGGGCAGGGGTCAAGGACAGGGTTGGGGAGAGGCAGGATCCTGGGCCCCAGTAGCTGGGCCACTGGAAGGTGGCCCCTCTCGGTTGGGCTCAGGGGTCCTTTGTGAGAAGGGGGCCCTTTGTGATGCCGAGCTCAGGATCTATGGTGGGTGTGACAGCCATGGCATCAGGAGGTGTACGATCTTCGGTGGGATCCCCACCTGGGAAGGAGGTTGGTTGCGCTGCACCAACGAGGGATACCCCTGGTGACTCGGGTCCCGGCCGCAAGGCACTTGCCATCGCCTCAGTAGGCTTGGCGGCCGTCAGCGGGATGCCACCTGTGGCCAGGCAGATGGAAGAATCCAGGGGACCCGCAGAGGTGGGAGCAGAAGCAGCGGTTAGGGGGAAGGAGCATGGGGAAAAGGGGGTCAGGGTGAGGTCGCCCAGATTGAGGCCGTTGTCCTCCCCCGGGTGACCGGGTTCAGACCCAGGGCCTCGATATCCTCATAAATGGAGGGGAGATCACCTTCCACTACCCTGGGGTTCTCCCTGCCAGCGCCCGAAGCAACGCTCGCCTCGGGGCTCACAGGGGCTTCAGATGTTAACGGGGTGGGAGGGGCTCCATCGGAGCCCTCCATGGAAAGGGATTCCAGTGGAGGGGGGGTGCTTCTCTCCGGTACTGCCACGTCTCCCCAGCCGGCACCGGTGGATGGAATATACCCGTGGGCAAAGCGGAAGGCTCGGCATCAGTGCCCCCCTTCCTGGTCTTCCAGGGGGGCCTCTGTATTGGTGGGAAGGAGCAGAGATCGAGCCTTCCACTTGTCCCGCTTCCTCTGTACTAGGGCCCAACCCTCCATGGCATCATCTGGCGGCTGGCTAGCAGGGGTTGGGTCGGGGGGGCAGGGGCGATGGCTCAGGGAGGTAACAGTGGGGCAGCAAGAGGGAGGGAAGATTCCCCCAGGGGCAGGCCCTCTCCCATGCCAGGCAGTATCCCTGCCGCACCCTCCTCCACAGGCCCTGCCAGATTGCAAGCAGCAGAGACGGAGCTCTCCCGCTCGTCTGGGAGTACTGGGGGAGGTGTCCCTCGGGCCCAAGCGGGAGCAGTGGTGGGCTGGGAAGGAGGAGGGGCGGCTGTGGGTGCCAGGCAGCCAGGGGAACCAGCGATGACGGGGCCGGAGCCCTGCCAGGGCTTGGGGGTCCCAGACGCTCCTCCTTGCCGGGCCAAAGGGCAGTCCCTCTGGATGTGCCCTATCGCCCGGCAGAGGTAGCACCGGGCCTCCCCCGTGGAATAATGCACCCAGTAGCGGGCCCCCTGGTAGGGGACCAGAAAGGACCCCTCGAGCGCCTCTCAGTCATGTGCTGCCGGCGGCAGTTGAAGCTGCACCTGCCGGCGGAACGAGAGGACGTGACAGAGGGCGGGGTCTTTGCAGCCCAATGGAAGAGGGCTGACAACGGAAATGGGTTTCCCCAGGGTAGAGAGGGTGGGTAACAGGGCAGCATTGGGAAAGAAGGGAGGAACAGAGGTCAGAACCACGCGGACGCCCAGGTCCTCTAGCGGCTCCAGGGGGATGAACATGCCCCCCCACACTACCAGGCCCTTCTCCACCGTCTCCTGGGTGGCGGCCTCCAATGCTAGGAAGAACACGACCTTTCTGTACATTTTGGGGGCCACCACGATGGCCGTGGGCCCCACCACCCTCACCAATGCCCGCACGTAGGTCTCCCCATGGGGCGAGGCAGGCACCAGGAGGCAACAGATGCCGCGCTTCCTGGTCAAGGTGGGGAAGGGGCCCCGGCCGCTATAGATGGTAGCAGAGGCAGTAGTCGGAGGAGGTGATGTAGCGGCAGGTGGGGGGGCTGTTGCCACCTGGGCATATGCCCCGGGGGCGGGTCACCCACAGAGCTGGTGGAGGGAGCAGCGGGGAGGGATGCCGTGGCCGGTGGTGGGGCCGCGGCAGTGGGGGCAGCCCCTGCCATGGAGGGCCTGGTCTTTTTTGGCGGGGCCCTTTCCCTTCTTCTTGCCCTGGCCCTTCCCGCTGGCTGGGGGGGCTCCCCCAGAATCAGAGGGGGTGAGGGACATGGCAGAAGCGGAGGTCACCCCGTTGCCAGTGCCCCAGCGGGGGCGGTAGCAGGTGGTTCAGCAGCAGCGGTTGAGGTAGAGGCTAGGGGGAGTGACAGGGGGGCAGGTGGAGGAGGGGTGGTGGGGGCTGCCCGAGGAGTCCTACCCGCCTCCTCCCCTGCCATAATAAGGGTGGGGGGGACAAACACCAGAGGAAGGGGAGAGAAGGGGAACAGGTGGACCATTCCTCCCCACTAGGCTGCAGGCAGGGGAGGAGGGTACCAGAAAGGGAGGGTTGGATAGGGAGGAAAGGGGCTATCAAGGACATGAGTGGGGGCGGGTCTGTCACCAACTCAGGATAGGATTCCAGCTCCTCTAGCTTCACTAGAGGAGTGGGGGATATAACAGCATGGGGGGAGGGGTGCAGTGAACAGAGGCAAACTCAAACAGGGGAGGGGCACAAGCACAAGGGAGGGGTATGGGCACACAGAGTGAGGGGCTAATCAGGGCAGGGGGGACCACAGAGGGAGGGGAACAACCAGGTTGGAAGTAGTACAAGGAGACTCAGGGGCTAGCTTCAGAGGCTGGGGCGCGGAAAACAGAGCAGCAGAGGGAAACGGGCGGACAAGGCAGACAAACAAACTGAAGCTAGTGAGGGGGGCTGGGGCAAAGGGGAGGGCAAAAGGCTGTAAGGGGCAAATGGGGCAGGTAGCAAGGAGCAAAGCTGGGGGGAGTTAGTCCAAAGGAGGGGCAGGGGAGAAATGTTCGCTTGCAAAAGCCAGTTTGGGCTGGCTGCTGCTTCAGGCCCAAAAGGTGGTGAAAGGGCATGGCAAGCCAGGTGAGCAGCTCAGTCCCAGAGGCAGGAGCTTGAGGCAGATGGTAAGTGTCCAGTGGGGGTGGTGGCGGGGGCAGCGATGGTGGCAGTGGGGGGGCATACAGATGGACCGGGGGGCAGGCTCCACACCACACCCAGTGTCCCCACAAACACAGTCAAAACCCCCACTACAAGAGCACAGTTCAAAAGTTACTCAGTCTTTGAGGGCCCCACTCCACAGTGACCTATAGAGTCTTTGTGCACTCCCCCAGCAGCAGATGGTCCTCTTTTTCTCCTTCTTGGGGTTCCAGCAGCTCCAGCAGGCAGTCTGGTGGTCCAGGCAGGCAGAAAGGACCTCTCTCAGGGGATGGTGGTGTCCACAGCAGCAACGGCCAGGGCCCCTCACTCCCCTCCTCTGGGGAGTGGGCCAGCAGGCCTCCCCCAAGGGGTTGTAGCTGGAGCAGCAGCAACCAAGGGGGTAGGAGTGGTCCAGCAGCTAGCTAGCAACCAGGTAGCAGAGAAGGAGGGGATGGTGTCTAGCCTAGCCAGGGGAGAAGCTGGAGTAGCAGCAGTGACAGCCCAGGGCCCAACAGCAGCAGTCTCCCACCTCCCTCCAGACTAGTGGGGTACAGAAGTCTGGTCAAAAGCAAACATACTGGCCACTGGATGAATCATTTTCTGTTCCCTGAGTGACCAGGGCAGGGGCTGCCCTAGAGCAATCAGGAACCCGCTAGAACCAATTAAGACACCTGAAGCCAATTAAGAACTTACTAGAATCTATTATGGCAGGCAGGCTAATCAGGACACCTGGTTTAAAAAGGACTTCCCATCAGTTAGTGGGGGGCACACAAGGAGCAGGGAGTGAGAAGGTGTGCTTCTGGAGGACTGAAGAGTACAAATGTGATCAGGAGGAAGGTCCTGTGGTGAAGATAAGGAAGGTGCTGGAGGGAGGCCATGGGGAAGTAGCTGTCATGTAGCTGATACAGGAGATGTCATTCCCTGGGCTGGATCCCAGTGAAGAGTGTGGGCCTGGGTTCCCCCCTCCACCCAACTTCCTATCTGATGCAAGAGGAGTTGACCTGGTCTGTGAGACAGACTGGAGGGGAAGGTCTAATTTGGTAAGGATATGGCCTGTCCCTGACCCACTAGGTGGGACAACAGAGACTGTGGAGATTGTTCTCTGTTCCCCCCATGCTGGCCAGTGATGAGGTTAGCTGAGTGAACGGCAGGTTTGAGCCTCTAGCAAAGGCAGCCAAACTGAAGGCTACCGTGAATCTCTGAGGCGAGCAACTCTGCCAGAAAGCACAGAACCCACCAAGGCAGAGGAGGAACTTTGTCTCAGTGCTCACATACAAACACACAAAAGAAGATTAAACATTTTAATAAGACCATGAATTATTAACAGTGACTGCCAAAGGAAAAACAAAACTGGGCTTTTTTTTGCTTCTTGATAAGGTATAAAGGAGGACTGAACACTATTTTAAGGGTTAATTTATGTGATTGTTTTTTTACATTAGAAATTCAGATCCTGACTAGCTTAGAAGATTCAATGATGACTGGAGAACTAGAGAAATGACATCACAAGATCTGAGGAAAAATGAAAGCTGAGCAAGTAAGAGGGAGATGGGAAATGAGAAGGCAAAAACTAAGAGCAACATTTAAGATAGTCCCAGGGGCCAAGCCAGGGGTATCTTCTCATCGTAGGGTCTCTCAGCAGATTGTATCCCTGATCTTTGTTCATGATGATTCATGTAAGGTCAGTGTCATTAAAATTACTATCTGGTCATCCATGGCCTGAGAAAGGTTAAGGCCCAAGTACAACAAATAGCTGGTTGCATGACACTGCAAGTCAACTGTTAGCCCAGTTGTCTCCAACCAGGTGTTTGAGTTAGCATGAATCAGGAGAGGATTGGGAAGTGGTGAGGGCATGTTTACTTTTGACTTCAAATGTGAGAGGTCTCCCTTGGTAAAGCATGTCTATCCTATGTATGAGTCCTGGGATGGGGTTAAAATGAAAATACTGTTGATGGTGACACTGCCCATACACATCTCAGAACCCTTGCTTGAGTTGATTGATTTCCTCCCCAGGGCAGTATTGGAGTCTCCAAGACTGTTTCAGATGACTTCAGCGTGCACGCAGATGACGACTTTTGTAGGTCAGGTCAAGATTTCATGGCCATCACATCACTGTGATGTGTTTACAGGCTGTTTATGGCTCAGCACATACTTCAGGCCACTCTAGATCCGGTTAATGTGCTGCAGCAGAAGGCAAAGGGATGAATATTGTATTCTATATTCCTTTGTTCTGAGACCGGAGTACATCTTTCCTGTCAGGATGGAGGACTTCATTTGATGATCTACCCGTGGAGGCAGATGGAGTCAGCTGAGTGTCTGAGGGATCTGAAGAAGCATATTGTCTCACTGGCTGACCAGTCAATGCCTTGGTGGGACGCTATAATGATCTCTTGCCCTTCCCTATCAGTACACTGGCTCTTAAATACCTTCTTTCCTGGGTTTGTCTGCATGGGTCCCCAGAGTATTCCTTTAGATGATGTAGGAGGGAAGCCTGCTAACGCACCAGTGGCAGAAATCCCATTCTGAGTCTCACAGATTGCAACATAAGTCTTCTGTAGGTGTACCAGGGAATCCAGAAACCACTGAGTCATCTAATACAAGTCTACTAAGTAGTATATGAAATCTTATCTTCCCACTACAAGTCTTTCTTGCATGGGGAAAATTAATAGCAATAATAAAATAAAGGAATACACAAAGGAATTTAAAAATCCCATTTATTGTGTTTGATTTGAACCTGGAATGTTTCCCAGCTTCAGTCTAGCCACTCGATAATCTCAAGTGGGTAACTCTACATGAATTATTCATTGTTCCCACAAGGGGAGCTGTCAAAGGCTGCTCAAGCCAGTTAATGTTCATTTCCTGTCTTTGTTTTCTCTTTACTGTTAGTTACTATTCATGCTAATAAAATACTACTCAGGATAGTAAAATCAAACAAACAATTCCCCGCCCCCCCCCCACATCTCACCTCTGGCATATTATTTTTGATATTAAAATCCTGCACAACACAGTAAAAGCAAGAAGGTGGATTGTGTTTCAGTGACCTGACCATATGACCCTTCCCCCATTATGAAATGGTCCTATAGCTATACAATCGGTATCTGTAGTTGCCACTTTTGTTGGCAGTACTGACAAAGTCCCAGGATGGCATGGGCAGGTAGACTGAACTATCTTCTCACCACCCTTAGCGGTGGTTCCAGAAAGGAAAAAAGGTGAGCTAGAATGGAGTTTTGGAAACTTGTACTTACATTAAAATTAGTTACGTTACATGATCATCACAGAGCACTTTAAAACTTGTAGACTGCTATATAAGTGCTAAGTTTTTTATACTGCAGCTGTTGTATCTATTCAAAATAGCTTGATAACTTCAGTCTCCAGGTCAGCCAAGTTAGTACTTTTCATCACAACGAAATTAACTTTTTAAAAAATCCCTGAGGTTTTCCTTGAACAGCATGCTTTTCCCCACCTCTTATCCATTCCTAATGCTGCTTGTATGCTATAGGCCCTCAGATCCAAGTGACCGAGAGCTCTCTGTCTTTTTAAAAGGTATTTTATAGACATGACTCTGGATCAAACACCTGCATTTCAAAGCCATACCCCAGTCTGCATATAGCAAATGATTCCTACCTTTGTAGTTAGACCATAGTAAAATTCTGTCAAGAACCACCCCCAAACGTTGAAATGTACAAGATCTTAACCATAGGGGAATTTTGGCAAGCAGAATATCACTACACAAAAGGCAGTTTGACGAGGAAAACAAGTTAATACACTTACTCAGGCAAAAAGTGCCACAAGAAACAGTGTCAAGATCTCAGTTTGCCCTCTCAATAAAAATAAATAAAAAAAATCGGCTAGCTGCAAAATTTGGTGCATTGATTCAGTAAGAGTCCTGAATTACAGGTTTCAGAGTAACAGCCGTGTTAGTCTGTATTCGCAAAAAGAAAAGGAGTCCTTGTGGCACCTTAGAGACTAACCAATTTATTTGAGCATGAGCTTTCGTGAGCTACAGCTCACTTCATCAGATGCATACCGTGGAAACTACAGCAGACTTTATATATACACAGAGAATATGAAACAATACCTCCTCCCACCCCACTGTCCTGCTGGTAATAGCTTATCTAAAGTAATCGTCAGGTTAGGCCATTTCCAGCACAAATCCAGGTTTTCTCACCCTCCACCCCCCCGCACAAATTCACTCTCCTGCTGGTGATAGCCCATCCAAAGTGACAACTCTTTACACAATGTGCATGATAATGAAGTTAGGCCATTTCCTGCACAAAGCCAGGTTCTCTCACTCCCTCACCCCCCTCCAAAAACCCACCCCCATACACACACAGACTCACTCTCCTGCTGGTAATAGCTCGTCCAAACTGACCACTCTCCAAGTTTAAATCCAAGTTAAACCAGAACATCGGGGGTAGGGGGTAGGAAAAAACAAGAGGAAATAGGCTACCTTGCATAATGACTTAGCCACTCCCAGTCTCTATTTAAGCCTAAATTAATAGTATCCAATTTGCAAATGAATTCCAATTCAGCAGTTTCTCGCTGGAGTCTGGATTTGAAGTTTTTTTGTTTTAAGATAGCGACCTTCATGTCTGTGATTGCGTGACCAGAGAGATTGAAGTGTTCTCCGACTGGTTTATGAATGTTATAATTCTTGACATCTGATTTGTGTCCATTTATTCTTTTACGTAGAGACTGTCCAGTTTGACCAATGTACATGGCAGAGGGGCATTGCTGGCACATGATGGCATAAATCACATTGGTGGATGTGCAGGTGAACGAGCCTCTGATAGTGTGGCTGATGTTATTAGGCCCTGTGATGGTGTCCCCTGAATAGATATGTGGGCACAATTGGCAACGGGCTTTGTTGCAAGGATAAGTTCCTGGGTTAGTGGTTCTGTTGTGTGGTATGTGGTTGTTGGTGAGTATTTGCTTCAGGTTGCGGGGCTGTCTGTAGGCAAGGACTGGCCTGTCTCCCAAGATTTGTGAGAGTGTTGGGTCATCCTTTAGGATAGGTTGTAGATCCTTAATAATGCGTTGGAGGGGTTTTAGTTGGGGGCTGAAGGTGACGGCTAGTGGCGTTCTGTTATTTTCTTTGTTAGGCCTGTCCTGTAGTAGGTAACTTCTGGGAACTCTTCTGGCTCTATCAATCTGTTTCTTTACTTCCGCAGGTGGGTATTGTAGTTGTAAGAAAGCTTGACAGAGATCTTGTAGGTGTTTGTCTCTGTCTGAGGGGTTGGAGCAAATGCGGTTGTATCTATGGAACAACTAACCAATGCATAAATACATCATGCCACATTTTAATAAGGTGTGTATATATATTTGTGGTTGAATGCTAATTACAGCAGTAGCATTAATACATCATTTGACAATGTTGTAAAAATATTTAACAGTATCAACTGTAGTTATTGCAAATGATTTATTTATCTAATACTATGTAATCATGCAATTAAGTTAGAATTTTTTTAAAAGAAGATGTTTCTTAATTTTCCTTGTTTTTTCACTAGAAAACAAACCAGGAAATTCAGTAAATGAAACCTGCATGAAAATAATGCGAAATGTAAAGCATCAGAAGATTAATACAGTACTAGGTATTATATGTTGTTCCACCTAATTTTACTTTACTATAAATCTCGTTAAGTTTAACTATTTGGATATTAACATTAAACTGAATTTCCTTTCTTTTCTATCTATATATTTGTATTGCCCCAGTCACCTTCTTACAGTAAATGTGCAAATATCACACTTCCATGATGAAAGAAGTATGTATGAAATTACTGGGCATGATCTTTACTTTAAACCTTGACTAACTGATCCATGTGTGTTCCTTGCATGTTAAGCCTAAATTGATAATATGTATGGGACCAAATACAGAAGTTTAAAACTTCAGCATAGTCACTGTTAAGAGTATGTTCCGTGCTTCACCCTTAATGATTAATTATTTGGGCTTATGGTGTGTATTAAATATACACCTCCCAATTTTTTGCTCGCAGTTGCGATATTAGCACACAGAGATTGCAATCTGTGTGTGTGTGCAAACTGGCAAATGCACACTTTACATGCATACCATTTACATATGGAAAAATTAAGAAACCTTTTAAAAAGTTTTTATTTGCACATATTGTAGGATGCATTGATTTTCTTATTCCTGTTGTAAAATGTATGTGTTCCCTTTGAATGTCCAAAGGGATACACGACTCACTTTGATCTTAAAAGTCAGTCTGTTTAATTATCTTTATTAGGGATAGGCCTGCTCCACATCCCATTGAAGTCACTGGAAATATTACTATTTACTTTTTAGTGAGAGTTGGATCAAGTCCTATATTTGCTGCGTATTTCATACTGCTCGGTTTCATCATAAAGTCTTGGCAATACAAGACTCTTTTGCAAATTCCAGCTTTTGTTTCTATTATCTGGAAGTATATAGAAATTAAGTGTTTGAGTAATACTTTTTGAATCTAGTCCTGCTCTGTGTATCAAAGGTTTTTAAAGACTTTTAAAGTTATTTGCCACAGCACATTGAGACATTGCCTGGGTCTTTGAATAAGCTTGATTTGCTAATTTTCAGTAAATCATTTCTCTAACACAGAGTATTGTGGTCCCTAATCATTAGTGGTCTGCAGAGAGTTAGCTGGTCATGCGCTGGTAATTCTTTCTCACTTCCAGTTGCTAAATCACATTACAAGACAACTGCAAATATACTAAATATGTCTTTCCTGTAATCCGC
This sequence comes from Eretmochelys imbricata, assembly GCF_965152235.1. Taxonomy (NCBI): domain Eukaryota; kingdom Metazoa; phylum Chordata; order Testudines; family Cheloniidae; genus Eretmochelys; species Eretmochelys imbricata. Next base: position 77,946,997 of record NC_135578.1, read on the forward strand.
ACAGGATTGCTAAGGTTGTGTCTACACAGGGTGATTTAGTTTAATCCAAATCTTTTTGATGTGCATCATATAACACAGTACATAAGTCACATAATAGTGTGCAGACAGAATGCCTGTTCCATTTTCAATTCTCATTGTATGAAAACATGGTGGCAGCTTGCTGTGAATAGCAGGCCTAACCCATGTTCCTTTGCTTTACTGATGAGTAGCATGAATCCTGGGATGTTTTTGGTGTGACCTGTAGCAAGCTAGGTGGGGTCAATTTTTTTTTTTTTAAATTCCATGTTTCCACTGTCTCTGCCCCATACTTGCTTTCTGGGTTGGCTCATTTCATTTTTGAATTTCTGTCAGTCTGCCCCGCACCACGATGGTAAGCACATACAGAGGCTGCTTAGGCTGTATTACAGCACTCAAAGCCAGATGAATTCGGCTTTGGACTTCATCCGTCGCACCACCAAGCAGATTATGTGGGAGCAGGAGAATATTCTACAGAAGCAGCTCCTCTGGCAGGGGTACAGAAAGGAGTACTATTTCATGATGCTCCATGGAATGGGATCACTGTGGCAGGTTTACAGACATAAAGGCAGGGTGCTCTGGCAGGGACCCCAATGCTAGGATCTTCTGGAACTCAGTTCTATTTAGATTAAAGCACTGTTTTACCCCAGGACCACTGTGGAGATTAATGGTGTGCAGGTTGGTATGGTTATTCTGGGAGACCCGGGTTATTCTCTGATGCCCTGATTAAAGAAGTCATTCAGAGGCAGCTTGGAGAGAAGGAAGGAACATTTTAACTATTACCTGACTAGGTGCAGAATGGTGGTAGAGTAGGTATTTAGCCATTTGAAAGGCAGATGCTGCTGCTTATGGAATAGGGTGGAAGCAGCAGAAAAAAAACAGGCCGACCATTATAACTGCATGTTGTGTCCTGCACAATATTTGTGAGAGCAAGGGGGAGAAAGCCTTAACGATGTGTGTGTGGGAGGCTGAGGTGCAGACACCTGCTTGGTGATTTAAGTAATGGGCAAGGCGTCCCACAGAAAATGCTAACACCCAAAAGAATATTGTCAGAGGTGTCTATTGTTTGTATTTTGAGTCTCATGCCTCAACAAGTATGGCTGTTAGCCCATGGATGGGGGTATTGGGATAGATATATTGTGAGCAGTGGGGCATTGCGTATGGGTGATAGAAGTGTAACATTCTATATGTACTTTTGTAAAACCCTATGAATTATTTCATTTTTATTTAAAGGATTTTTAGGAGTTAAATGTAATGATGACTCAATGGATGGACTGTACACAGTTTGTTATGAAAACAACAACAAAACCAAGAAGTCTGAATTGAACCAATGGAAAAATATTTTTGTATTTGAAAATACAATTAAAGCAACAGTACCAACAAAACTGAAAGTGAAACAGTACCAACCTTACAACCCGAAGAAGGTGGGTGGATGGGGGGGGGGAGAGAGGGTGCATAAAGTCACAGGTGAATTGATGCCTTCCCTCTGCCTCTTCTTAATCCCAGAGCCCATGTGGACAAGTGCCATGGCTCAAAATTATCAGGGACACAGATGGGCTCCCAGGAGCCAGCGTTCTTGGTGCCCAGAGGTTTGTTCTGAGAGGGGAATGGCCACTGGTAGCTCTGCTGCAGGGGTATAGCAGGGAGGAGTCGCTGCTGGTCCCAGTAGCTTCTGTTGTCAAGGGACTGAAGGACATAGCTGGGTTCCAAATTACAGGACTGCTGGTCTAGCAGGAGCATGTTTTGGAGGAGAGCATTATAGCTCAGGAGAGTGTACGTGAGTTGCCTCTGCATCTCCCTGTCTTTTTCCATGCTCTACTTGGCCATTGGGATGTGGGACCGGCCACTGCTACACTGTCCTCAGTCACTGCCACGATCTCCTGGAAGAGCTGCATTTCTTTCTCCCTCTCAGTTCTCATCCAGTCTGGTTTTCCTCTTGGATTCTGCTATGAGCTCTATACTGAGAGTTCCTTTTTTGCCGTCTTAGGTTGGCCACCCCAGCAGTACATTGAGGCCTTGTCCATGAGAGTCTGGCTGTTGCAGATGCTATGGCAGTGGGAGTATGGGGGGGGAAAAACAGTCCCTTATTGTTCATAGCTCAGACAGACAATGATAGTATGTTTTTAATATGTATATGTGACTTTACCTCTGAGACTCTTCCCAGTCTTGGGAGAAACTCAGAGGTCTGAGATCTGCATGTGAGGAGGGTGCTCACTGCATTGGGATTTCTGTCTGTTGTATATGCTTGTAAGATGTTTGGTCAGTTGGTGGGGTGGAATTATGTTCCCATTTTGTTTTTGCAATTTTGCTTGTGTGCTGGAGGAACTTCTAGTGGAGGAGGAGTTCAGGGAGTTATGAGGCAGCGCTGGAGTGGGTAATCCCTCTACGTCTCTTTTAGACTGCCGTGACTCTCAATGATATGTTGAGCCAGGTGACTAGGAGCAGAGAATTCATAAAGACAAAGGACAGACCAGTGAGTTGCACCAGGATGGTCTCCTAGAAATGCTGCAGGAGTGCAAGGGGATTTGCAAGCTATACTGGGGGGCATGGGTGTGCAGCTACTCCCTATGATGCGTGAAATGAAGTAAAGCTGAGAAATTGCTGTAAATGCTGCTATATCTCCCCTGCAGACGTGGAGAAAGTGCAGAGAAAAACAGACCAGGTCCTGCAGTGATTGTCCGCTCCTATGCGTGATACAGGGCATTTGTATCAAGGCTGGGTTGTGGGAAGCCAGACCTAGTGGTCAGAACCAGAGTCCAGCATCAGCTGGGTCAGGATACCGGGCAATCAGAAGCAGGAGGCAACCTGGAGATCAGAACCACAAGTAATGAACCAGAAGTCAGGCCAGGTCAGGATACCAGGGGGTCAGAGGCAGGAGACAAACCAGAGATCAGAACAACAGGTCAGGAAGCCAGGAAGTCATGCTGGAGGAGCAGGAGGCACAAGGTTCACAATAAAGAGCAGGGTGGATCCCAGTTCAGAGAGCTTCCTGTTCCTGTTGCTGACTTAAGTAGGGCCAGAAGGCCAATCAGCTCAGACTCTGTCAATGTGATGTCGGGGCAGAACATCAAACTAGGGCTGGGCTTCATGGGTCCTGTGTTAGCAGGCTGCCAAATGGAGGGTTGAAGTGTGGCTGCTCCTGTGGACCTGGATTCGAGGCCCTGTCAGTCATGACAACTTGTACTTCAAGGGGGAGCAGTACTGTGTGTACTTTTCACCAGCCATGCAGTGTTCATTTCTATCTCATCCAAACTATGAACACTAACCAAACTTCTTGTTCTGTAACCACTGTCTCGAAATGTTGAGTTTTGCACAAATGAATGCTTTTGTTATTTGAATCTGCTGTGTGTGGGAGAGAAGGGTGGGTAGAGACTGTGGCTTCACCATGCTGGTGGCTGCATAGAAAGTTGGGTGGGGAGGAGGGCTGTCTACAATGGCTGTGGCCAAGGGGCATCCAGAACTGAAACCAGGATGGCAGTATAGCATAATAATTAATACGTTGTAAAACATAGATACTTATGTGCTGAAGTTCTCCAGGGACCTGCCTTTTTGGGCCCAGTCTGTATTTCTGGCTGGGACTCAAGCTCAGCTGATGCAGGAGTCCGTGGACAGTAGGTGTCTAACAGTGTCTGGGATAGGTTGTAAGATAGATGTGTAGAATCCTGTCCAGTTCATCATAAAACAGACAGTTCACATGTCACCTGCTGGATTGCCTTCTTTTGTCCCTCATTTCAAGGTACTTTCTCCTGAGCTGCTTGCTCTTTATCCAGCACTGCTCGGTCTCCTGGTCATGACCCTTTGAGGACATCTGCTTTGCAATGTCCACAAAAAGGTCTTTATTCCAGTGGCTGGCCACAACAGCTTCTTGAACTGTCACTTCTCCACAGCTAGCAATGAGATCCAGGGTCTCAGCATGGCTCCAGGTAGTTTTGTGAGGCATATTGTAGGACTTCTGGATTGCTATCATGGTTGTATCACAAGAATCATAAACTGGGATCCAGGAGCAAATGGGTAAAATCTGGCTGAGCACCAGCATTTATAGAAGGCAGGTATTGTCCTGGGAACTTGACACCAGCGCCAGGGAGGGCACAGAGGTAAATTAATAGGTCAGGAACAATCAACCTGCAAAGCACTGTGGGATAGCTTCAAAAAGTTGTGTGGAGCCACTGCATCCTCATGAACAATAAACCGAATTAATTCAATCTGAGGCAAACTAGTCCACTTTGCAAGAGGACTCTAGAGTTTGCGATAAATGCGGCGTTAATGCACAGTGATGGATTGCGTCATGTACATTTAAAAACTGGATTAACTCAATTCCACTTTTTTTTTTAAAAAAAAACCCTGTAGATAAGCCCTAAATGATTACAAATGGGAAGGGAGGTGGTTGGTGCAATAGGCAACTGAAGGGAAGGAGGCTCATTATTATTATTATAATCTTTTTTGCTGTAGCTCCTAGAGGACATAGCAAATGACAATGTAACAATGACAATGTAAAGTTCTTCATAGAATCATAGAATATCAGGGTTGGAAGGGACCCCTGAAGGTCATCTAGTCCAACCCCCTGCTCGAAGCAGGACCAATTCCCAGTTAAATCATCCCAGCCAGGGCTTTGTCAAGCCTGACCTTAAAAACTTCCAAGGAAGGAGATTCCACCACCTCTCTAGGCAACGCATTCCAGTGTTTCACCACCCTCTTAGTGAAAAAGTTTTTCCTAATATCCAATCTAAACCTCCCCCAAGGTTATGTCTGTCCTAGGAACTAAAGAGTTAAGTTGTAGTACATGTAAAAATGCAGCTCTTGGCTTCCCTTAAGTGCATATGTTAGGTGAATCAGACCCAAGGTGTTTGGTTCAGGCCTATCTCAATGTAATTTCTAGCATAAGTAGACAACAGCCATCCAGATGAATATCAATAAATACACAGAGCTCTTTGTTATACAGGATCTAATTAGACATCTCTTATTTATGTAATTTACATTAATTGCATGGCAACAAGATTTATTTCTTACATATTTGTTTCACAGTGTAGTTTTCTTTATCAATCAATTGATATTTAGTTAAGATAATAACTCTTATTAAAATTAAATTAAATGCTACCCTGATTTAACTTAAAATAAATGTTGGCAATATTAATGAAATGCAAAAACACTTTAGATGATTGTAGTGCTTCATTAAATTCTCCATTGTTGAATGAATGGGTGTGAAGCACAACTGTATTGTCTAGTCAACACAGGACTGGGAGCCAGGTGCTCTTGAGATCTAATCCTGGCTCTGGGAATTAGACTAATTGCTTAACCTCTCTGTACAGAATGGGGATAATTCCTTCCCACCTCACAGAGCTAGCATGAGGTACAGATTTAGAAACAGAGCCAAAGCCCAATGGGAGTCTCTTCCTTGCCTTCATTGAACTTTGGATCAGGCACTTAAATGAAATTGTTACTACTGTTTTAAAAGGAAAATGGTTTTTAAATTTTCACTCATTATAAAGTAGGATAAAATAGGGGTAAATGCGAGATGTAATTTTTTGATTTTTGAATAAGTCCCAAAGAAATGAGTGAGATCAGGGGTTCACAAACTTTTTCCATAGTGTGAACTAAAGTTTAATAGAGAGATTACCTCATACCCATTCGGAGCAGGGACTATATGATTTGTTAATTTCCTAGCATTTCAGGAGTACAAAAACAGTTACTGAGACAATTTCCTTTACTAAGGTTACTGAAGATCTATTTTAGAATAATAGTGTTCACCCATTTATATCCAGCAATGTGTTAATTATAAAATTTTGAACTAGAGTCTCACATTAAATTATTTTCATAGATTTTTAAGCTGAGAAGTTACCATTTATGACCATCTGGTCTGATCTCCTGCATAACATAGGTCAAAGAATGTCACTCAGTAATTTCTGCCTCAAGCCCATTACTTCTGTTTAAGCTATAGCATGTCTTTTAGAAAGATATCCAAGCTTGATTTACAAATTTCAAGTAAGCGAGAATCCAGCACATTCCTAGATAAATTATTCCAATGGTTAATTGTTAAAAATTTGCTCTTTATTTCTAGCGTGACTTTGTCTAGCTTCAACTTCCAACCACTGGATCTGGTTGTCTTTTTCTGTTTGATTAAAGAGCTGACTTCTATAAGAAACTAAGAAATTGATCCTGAAGCTGTCTTTTTATTAAAGTAAAAAACAAATGGAGGGTAAAGTAACCACATTTGACTATGCAGGGGGAAAAACTCCACACTTCATTTCTTTGCAGGTCGTTGTCCTATCTCAGTTCCTAGAGGTTACCACTGCTCAGAACAGTCCATCAGCTTCTGCGTCACTTCATCTGATGCAATGAATACTCTTAGATGAAATATAGGAGCTCTTCCTCTCTCCCTTGGAATGATTTTCTATGGGATGCAACATTAAATCCAGGAAAATAATAGCCACAGAAAGCCATTTTATTCAAATAAAAACTCACCCCAATGGATTTTTTTCCCTTAAAATTCATTCTAAAACTGACCTCTGCCAGAAATCCCTCCTCTCCTTATCACTAGCAACTGCCAGACTCTCAGTCTCATGAACAATTGTCCTGTCTTGTCTTAGACCATAGGGTCTCAGGAATAAGCAATGTGTCCCATCTGTGTGTGTTATGCAAATGGTAAGGGTGTATATAAGAAGGTCTAGATCCTGGCTCCCCCTTTAGTGAGCTCTGGCAGCGCAAAGCAGACTTAAAGATGGCCTAAGTGGCCAGATGAGGATTCAGCTAGTAAACTGAATTCAGTGCAAGGGAAATGCTTGAGTGGTGCAGAACTAGCGTAGCTGGGCCTGCACCACCAACCCTGCAGAGTCCAGTGCATAGGATGTGTTAGGGAGAAGTGTGTGCGCCCAGAGTGAGTCTGTGTTCCAGCAATCCCCATTTGCCACGTTAGCCTGGTGGGGACTGCTGCAGCTGGGGTTAAATTACAGCAGAACAGGATCCATGAAAGGCTAAAGGTGACATACAGCCAGACCCAAGGACTGGATCCTTAATGTACAGCACAGGTTAATGTGGCTTATTTTTTTTTTTAAGAACTGAGCATATCTGGCCATATTGTTAGCTGCTCAGACCAAATGCTTGATGTTTATTTTTGTATACTGTTCTGAGAGCCCTCCCACCTCACTTTTATTACCAATGTGTTTTATTTTTACTCAGACATGCTACAGAATTAATGTTTGATTTTTATCATGAAAGACTATTTCTTTTCAAAGTGGGTAATACTTGAACTGTACACAATATGGTGACTCAGTAAGATAAATAAAATGCAGCCAATAGTATTTCTCGCCTCAAAGAAAAACGTCTCCTTTGTCACATCAATTAAACATTTGATCAGTAACAGAAATCATGCTACAGGGGATGTTTGAAAGAGTCTAAACAAAACTATAGTAAATGAGAAGTCGGTGATGCAAGTGAAAGCTTTAGGCCAAGATTTTCAATTTTTGGATGCCCAATTAAGAGCACTTTGTGCTAAGTACCAACAAGTTGAAAATCAGGCCCCTTCAAGGTGTCTTAGTGTGGGCACCCAAAAATTGAGACCCCCCCAGAATCGCTAGTCACTTTTGGAATCGCAGCTTTAATCTTTAACTTGCACCTGGTTTCAGAGGTACAGTAATCGTAGTACACTGTAAATGAAGATTATTTGGCAAATTCAAGCCACCATTTGGCAAATTTTGGCAAATTTGGCCACCATTTGGTTTAGAGCAAATAAGTAGGGAGCCATGTCAATTTACCATTATTGGGGCTACTTTCTTACTGTATATCCTTCTCTGTAAGTAAAAGGACATTTAATGCTTTCTCTGGCGATTTCATGGTAGTTATATATATCACTGTGCTTCTCTCACTTCTCCTGTGAAATCTAATACATACATACTGCCCTCAGATACACAGTTCCTTTTGCTTTTAGTGAGAGCAGTGCATGCTGTTCTGAAAGCAGATTGTAATCCATAACAAACAGTGGTGCCATAAATTAACTAAATCCATTAGATAATCTCACTCTTCATAGATATACAACTTAAAAAAAAAAATCTAAACGAAAATGAAAATCTCTTCCTACGTGGAAATGTTTGTTTTTACTTAGCTACCTTTACATGCCTACCCTGAACTGAGCTGCTTATAAATTTGGCATTGAGGCACTACAAGGCACACCACTAAAGTTGAGTTCAGTGTACTTTTCTGCTAATTATCCAAAAGTTACTGGGCAGATTCCCAGCTGGTGCAAATTCACAAAATTCTACTGCAGTCAATGGCACTATGTCAATTTACATCAGCTGGCTTTTAACATCCCACAGTACTTTTTGAGGTTCCCTCCTCTGACCCTGCAGTTCTGTCCCCATTAATCACTCCCACCCTTCTCCGTGACCCTTTTGCATCCCGCTTGCTCACAAATACGGAACAGTCAGCAAGAACAAGCAATGATGAAATCAGTGAGCATGTGCATCCTTAATTACAACAAAACCAGCAACCTGGATTTGTTGATGTTAGGTTACACAGATTAGGAGCTGCGATTTTAAAGCTTGTGGCACTTGTTTTGGAAGATGATCTATTTGTCATTGTCTAGGGGACATGTAAATTACACTTTTAAGATAGGTTATTTCAGGTCATGTGAACCATGACACATTTTTGAAGTTGCTAACAAAATCTAGAGTCCATACAAGTCAAACCGCATGCTGTTCTTTAAGCCAGTAACCTCCTAACCATGATTTTTCAGCTCAGTGAACGCATCAGTAAACCTAATATGCCAAATCAAGAAACAAAAGTATTTTATTTATTCATGGAACTTTCACACGGCAGGATGGGTGTTGGCAGCATGGTATTCATTAAACCTGAAAAACACATGGCTACACCCTGACAGACAGCTGGAGCATGGTAAACCACATAATGAAAAGATATGAAAATATCATTTTCCATACAAAACTAAAACATGACTAGGAAGCAAATTAAGTAAATAAACAGAATATACAACTGGCATACTGCAATATAGTAGTCATTGCTGTTTAATACTAATTTCAGTGTAGGGTACCCAGGATATGCAAAAGGCCATACAAAATATTTCAAAACCAGGAAAAGCCTGGAAATGTTCCAAGTTAATCTCTTGCAGCTGGTGGATGCTTGTACATTTACCCTATGGTAGATCTCAAATGCTTCTCACTTTAGGGCTGTTTTTATATTCATCAATTCAAAATGCATGTCACCAATGAAATAACCTGTTGCTTTCTGGTATTGGCTAACATCCCAAGCAAAAAGAGGAATGGTATCAAGTGCTGTGAGTTAAAGTGTTATAGTCTCCATTCAGTCAGGAAAAAAAGGAGTAAATTGTTAATCTTTCCTAATTAGGCACCACTCACATTTCATTTTTTTTTGTCCATTATTTTTAAGACCATCATATCCAAATATTCAGTGATTTAAATACAATATCCATGCAACAATTAGGCTATGTTGTACCAGCACCATCAATTTAAGGACTCATTTGTCATTTAAGTCAAACTCCCTTTTGATTTACCATTCTTTTAAAAACTTCTAATTAGAAATATTAAAAATAAAGAGAAATATGTCATTTCCACAAAAGAGCCCCTCCAGACTCTGGCCAGCCCTTTAGAGCAACCTACAAACAGACCACATCTTAACAGGAGTTCTCAAACTACATTGTGTCTGAGGGTCTCATGAATCTCAGCCACTCACCCACTCATAGTTACTATTATGCTACATCTCTTTAGTAACCACAGCAAAAGAAAAAAATCAGTTATTAGCAAATAGAAACTGTTTTGTGCTTTGCAAAGAAAGTTAGCCTGACTAATGTTACTCTTCATTTAAACGCCTCCTGTGTGTTCTGTATCTCCCCCTGCACGTGCTTCTCTGCCATGTGATCAGCATTATTAGTGTTTATGACAGAATAGCACCACGCGTGTACTACTGTGCCTGCTTCACAGAAACACAGACAAGACAAACCTCTGCCTCAGCTTGTATAAGCCAGTGTATCTCCTGACTTAGCCCTGACCACCACCGTAATGGACTGACAGACTAGTGTGGATACAGCACACACACACCAAGAAGCACCTGGATTACGGTGAGATGGCTACTGCCACTCATCATCTAGCCCCCTTTCACTGGGGCAAACTGCAGTTTGTAAAGGCCACTCATCACTGGCAAGGGGGTCAAACCAGCTGCATCTGCCTAACCCCGGGCTGAACCTCTGCAACCCCAGTACCTGCTTTGGTCTTTAGCAAGGCCAGCAGCCTGGGAATTTGCCAGGCTGGAGCTCCCCAGCTCCTCTTGCCTTTCCCCAGCACTGCTCTACTCCTAGTACCCTGAGCTCCTAGGTCCTTTCTCAGTCAAGGACTGGAATAAGTCTCCTTCTGTCTCCTGGACCCACAGCCCTTTTATCCAGGCCAGCTGTTGCCTGATTAAGCCAGCCACACCTGGGGCCAACTACCTTGCCAGCCTCCCTCAGCTGCTCTTATTCCCTTTTACCTTGGAGTGGGGCAGGGGCCCCACTACAGGAATGTATACCCATCTGAGTGGCTTCCTTCTCCTATGATTCCCCAGTTATGCTATCCACTCACCTAAGCCCTCTGCTCCTCCTCTTACTTGAATAGGCTGCCTGGTTCACTTCTCCCCTGGATAGTCCTCAGTACTGGAGAGCTCCTGGCTTCTCCCTCAGCAGTGCCTAACAGCTATAAACCATGAGCACAGCTGCTGCTTCCTGTCTTCCTCCTGTGTAGCTGTAACACCTAACAGAAGCACCTAGGTTGGTTCCACCTCCCTATTTCTAGTTGTTTTAACAGATGTCCAAATTGTTCTTCAAACTCGTGAATCTGGAAGCTTGTAGAATTAACTTGAAGAGGACAGCCAGCTCCATGGACCACCAGCAAGTGCTCTTTGGACCTCAGTTTGAGAATCACTGATCCACAGGTTATACACTGGGTTCAATGCATGGTGGGACAGAGTGTTGGGAGTGCTGATGCCCTCCCAGCTGTGTTGAATTGTGACAATAGTTACTTTAACATTTACCGTTAACAGGTGATTATACTTAATTTAAAAAGTTCTCAGTAACTTGAAACATTATATTATGACTTAAGAATTATCTTCTGTGTTGAGAATTTCCCATTATGAACAGATTAAAACCCACTTTGTACAGCAGACAGTTTGAAAACTGAGTGTGCAACAATGTTATTGTGAGCTTAATGTCAAATGAATTAAGTTGATTCATTCTTAAATTTAACTGGCAAGATTTAATGGTTCACATTAGAGCATCAATAGCTATTTTGTTCAATGAATGACTACAGTTTAATGACTCTTGATGTCAGTGTATTTTGCCCAGGGTAAAACTCGATATATGAATTATTCACTGCTGGATGAAATGAATGGAGCCATGTTCATACACTGAATGCTAACTGTGGTTATTTGACACGATGGGACACAGTTGATGCTGACAAAGGACAATGGTTAATTTACAGTGTGGTACTGGGGCTCAGTCACTCTAGTTAAGATCTTTATAGAAAGCATGGCACTTTTTGTCATGTACTTCACATTAAGATGGATTCTATGTGCCAAAAAACATTGAAGCATAGCGTCACCTTTAAAAATGTTCACTTTTTTAAAGAAAAAAAAACCACCTTCCTGTCTTTTTGGTTGAAGCATTGCTCCAAAGAAAATGTGTTTAAGGGCAACTTAAAAATAAATAGAGGAATAAGTCTATATATCACTTGAGAGCCTTGTCATAGATGTGATAGCTACTCGGACTTCCTTGATAGGAAAAGATTTGGCAGCCTCTCACACAACAGAATCTTGGACTGAAAATAATAGTGCTTTTACCTAAGCTTCTATTTACAAAGCTCAGAAGGAAGGAGACTGGGCAAAGGTTCTGCACTAGAGCATTTACAAGCCGCTAAGATATTTTCCCAGCCTTCTTGAAATGCTGTTGCTTTAATGCGAACCATTTGTAAGCCGAAAAGACACAATGCAATTCAGCTTTATCTGACAAATGAGCCACAACGTTTACTTACACATAATAATGATCCATTCATCTTTACTGTATGTTCTGAACTGCATACTTATTGCAAACATCTGTGATGCAAAAAAGACTGACATCACAACTCATTTTTATGGTTTAAACATAGTGATGGATGAAAACAGTTATTTTCCTTTTTTTCTTCTAAGTTCATAAGACAATATCCAGAGATTCATTCTCAGTCATTTTGTAACCCAGTTTCACTTTTCGTGTGTGATTGAATCACTACCCTGGGAACACACAGTCCCTGAATTAGTGTCCAAACTCACCCCACTTCCTGAGGTAAAGCTTTATTGGTAGCTCAAAAAACATCCCCACAAGACAAACCATGCAGGCTTTGGTATTCTGGCAATAATGCATTCATACCACTTACTCAGAAAAAAGCAGCTAAATAAATTATCCGTAAAGGTGGCTTTCATTTAGAGACTGCTGTTCACTTCTGTGTTGAGTGTCTCAAGTGAAGAGAAAGAGGACTATTGGGCATCACCAGGAGAAGGAAGAGGAGTGTCTGGCAAGAAACAGGACTCCTTCATTGACTATGGAGCATGCCCTTTAATACAGGGATTATTGGAAACAAACTATTATCTGAAGTCACCCAAAGGCAGCATGGAGGCTCAAGCTCTCCCCTAGGAGTCTACCATTACATCATCATCCCCAAATTTCAGCAGCATCATGTCCTGATATCAGTATCTCCCTGGCCGCAAACAGTTATATATTTGAGAAAGCCCAGCAAGAGATGGTCTTTTTATTGCTGAAGTGCAAACTTCTGACTTGACACATATCAACAGGTTGATTAAATTCAGGTTGAATCAAGCACCAAGCAGCTTTAAATTGGGTGGAGGTCCTTGCTGGGCTGACTGGAGAAACACTTCTGCAAAGAGTGGCTGTGCCCAGCCCAACCCTTCTCAGGCTACAGATAACTGGGGACGATGCCATTGAGATGGTACCTATAGCCCATAGGATTACTTGGCTAGCTATTATATCCTATTAATCCAGCTAGCTGTATCAAATAATATGTTTCTTTTTCTGAATTAATCCATTTCATATATGATTCTTATATTTTATCAGTATTAATTCCTATGAAATTAGGATGTGTTGAGGCATATGATATGTGTTTCCTAATAATTATACATAGAATAAATTTTGCTGAAATGCAAGAAGCCTACCTGTATCTGGTAAGATTAGCTAAATAGCTAAAAGTATGATCAGTTAAGAGCAAGTCAGCATAAAGGCTGGCAACCTTGGCACAGATAGAAATGGTCCTTGAACTTTGGGGAACCGAGGGGAGGAACTACACACAACACTGAATAGGTTTATCTGGTGTCTGCAACCGGTTGGTAACTGCAGGGTACACCACAAACCTGGAAGTAGCCAAGAAAGCCTAGGTTTTCAGTTTTTGGAGTGAGACAATCCTTATTAATACGTAGAGAGTAAACGTCATAATCCACTAACCTATAGGATAAGGGTACCCATAAATTTCTTAGGGTACAGAAATAAGATTTGGGTACAGTAGGTTGGGCCTGAATTACATAGCATCAGAATCCTATAAAATACCATGTAAGGATATCTTAGAGAGTTTTTTTCTTTTCTTTGTTTTCTTATAGTCTATAGATTATCTTTTTATCTACCTATCATTCTATTTTCCATTACCCTATCAGCTCAGCTTGTGTAGTATAGTATAAGTACTCAGCATTCCTAACTATTGGGGAAGCCAGAACCATCATGTTATCAGGCATGCCAGGAGTAAGGCTGGTCCTTCACCTCCGATTACCGGGTCCTCAAGGAAGGGTGTGAATATGTTAGGTTAAGGTACTTATAATAGGAATGTTACCACCAGGAGTTTTGGAATTCTTTTACTGTTTTGCAGTCATAAATTTCATAGCATTTATTATTCTTTTGTTAATCTCAAAGTTTTTATCAATTTGATATTGTCCTCAGTGTAAGTGTTTTTGCTAAGCACCCCAAGAGTCCTCTCCCGATATAGAACTCTCTGAGTTCTCGGACCCTGTAGTCTGAATTGGACAAGACCCTATAAATCTTCTGGTCGGATGCGATCAGTGGCGAGCCATAACAACTAACACATACAATTCAGGTCAACATACCGCCCCCCCCCCCAACCCTTCAGTGGTGCCTCCTGCTTGGATTGGCCAGGCTTTCATCTCCTCTGCCTGTGGACAATTTGGCAGAGAGCATGCTGTTCAAATCACCATTAGTGTTCTGTGTGCAAGCGTAAACAGAGACCCAAGAGAGTGCAATATTCAGGCTTTATTCTTTCCTGCACGTATAGTCCATTTTCATCAAGCACTTCCAGAAAAGTAAAGTTCTCTAAGTTCCTAGACATGATGCCTATGCATAATCAGGCCATAACACCCCCTATTGGGAAGCTATTGATCATAACATCTCTTGTCACATCGATTTGAAATAGCAAAATTAAACATGAATATTGTAACTTGCTTACTATTCTATTATATCCCCTGTAAAATCTGTATCATTATACATATGACTTTAAAAAAAAGTTGGTGTTAACTAACAACCTGTTTGTCAATTAAGATATTTTCTGGATTTGGGAGGTTTGTTCTTTCATGCCTTAGTGTTGTACAAAGTATTGTGTTCCTAGTAGGTGTATGTGTCTGGGGGCTTGGTGAAATATATGCCCAGCCACTGTTTATGTTATAAGAATGAGGATTTATCTGGTCAACACATGTAGCTTGCTTCCAAGTGCTTGATTTATCCTTAGGAAATAATTTGACCCTGATAGGGTCTCCCAAGTGTAGATGTGGGAGGTCTCACCTTGTTGGTCATAACAGACTTTGGCCTTTGCATCTCATAGACTCATAGATATTAAGGTCAGAAGGGACCATTATGATCATCTAGTCTGACCTCCTGCACAATGCAGGCCACAGAGTCTCACCCACCCACTCCTGCAATAAACCTCTCACCTATGTCTGAGCTATTGAAGTCCTCAAATCATAGTTTAAAGACTTCAAGGTGCAGAGAATCCTCCAGCAAGTGACCCGTGCCCCATGCTGCAGAGGAAGGCGAAAAACCCACAGGGCCTCTTCCAATCTGCCCTGGAGGAAAATTCCTTCCCGACCCCAAATATGGTGATCAGCTGAACCCTGAGCATGTGGGCAAGATTCACCAGCCAGATACCCAGGAAAGAATTCTCTGTAGTAACTCAGATCCTACCCCATCTAACATCCCATCACAGGCCATTGGGCCTATTTACCATGAATAGTTACAGATCAATTAATGGCCAAAATCATGTTATCCCATCATACCATCTCCTCCATAAACTTATCGAGTTTAATCTTGAAGCCAGATAGGTATTTTGCCCCCACTGCTTCCCTTGGAAGGCTGTTCCAGAACTTCACTCCTCTGATGGTTAGAAACCTTTGTCTAATTTCAAGTCTAAGCTTCCTGATAGCCAGTTTATATCCATTTGTTCTTGTGTCCACATTAGTACTGAGCTTAAATAATTCCTCTCCCTCTCTGGTATTTATCCCTCTGATATATTTATACCGAGCAATCATATCTCCCCTCAGCCTTCTTTTGGTTAGGCTAAACAAGCCAAGCTCCTTGAGTCTCCTTTCATAAGACAGGTTTTCCATTCCTCGGATCATCCTAGTAGCCCTTCTCTATAACCTGTTCCAGTTTGAATTCATCCTTCTTGAACACGGGAGACCAGAACTGCACACAGTACTCCAGGTGAGGTCTCACCAGTGCCTTGTATAACAGTACTAACACCTCCTTATCTCTACTGGAAATACCTCGCCTGATGCATCCCAATTACACATTAGCTTTTCTCACGGCCATATCACGTTGGCAGCTCATAGTCATTCTGTGGTCAACCAATACTCCAAGGTCCTTCTCCTCCTCCATTACTTCTAATTGATGCATCCCCAGATTATAACTAAAATTCTTTTACTATCTCTTTCTTCCTTTCTGCCTGTTACTCAAGTGGTAATAATGCTGGGCTACTAGCAGCAAGGTACACAAGTGTCTTGACAAACTGTTGTAACTGGGCTGCTCTTAATGCCTTTTATGGGTGTGCTTCTCCATTCAAAAATGGTTTGCCATATATTTTCTTTGCTCTTTGCAGCTTTAATAGTCTTACCAATTTTAACCACCGATTCAGTTTTGCCATTTCACTGGCTGTGGTACAGTAATTATATGATGTGACTGAATTCCCTTTGCCAAGTAAGTTGCACAAACTCACTGAATGTGCACTGGGGTCCATGATCTGAAACTGCACAATTTGAGATACCATGCCTGCTGAAGTACTTCATTGAGTTGTCTGTGATGGTCACTGCAGTAGTATCTGACAGCTCATCTAGTTCCCAGAAGTCTCAATAGTAGTCCGCAATAATAAGGTCCTTTTTGTGGTTTGCAATGAAAAGATCCATACTCTCTTTTCTCTAAGGTCTGTTAGGGATGCTGTGTATTTTCATGATCTCTTTTGGTTGGTTAGTCTGCATTTCCCCACATGTATCACATCTTCTCACTGATAACCTTGATCATGTCTGGCCACTATACAGAGTCTCTGGCTTTCTGGATACAAGCTTCTATTCCAGAATGGCTCTGATATATTATTGAGAATTTCTGTTGTGAATGCTCTGGCAATGATGATTCCCCCACCTTATCTAGGACACTATCTTGTATGCTCAACTCATCTTGATAGTTGCAGTATTCTTGAGAGGCAAATGGGACTTCTCCCCTGGTGTCTGGTCATCCTGACAGAATGATGGATGTGAGCACGTCTTAATCTTGGTCTTGTCTAGTTTATTCTCAGGTTCTCTCTGGTCCCTGCCTTGAAAAGTGGCATATAACTGGTTTGGTTGATGCTTTCTATGTCTTTCAATGTTGTCTCTATTTCTATCAGGTTGAGGACCTCTTATTCTTACCATATTTTCATGCTGCAAGGCTGTTCTGGATAGTTAGCTGTGTACATATCAGTCCCTTTTTTGTAATGTACATCTTAGTTGTAGCATTGCAGTTTCACCAGAAAGCTCAGAAGGCATTTGGGGGTCATCAGTAGTGACTTTTTTAAAATGCTCTTGAGTGGTTTATGTTCCCTTTCTACTTGAATGGTTTTCTTCTCCTTGCACATACTGGTTGAACTTTTCACACAGGAATATTATTTCAAGACATTCCTTTTTTATTTGGGTGTACCTTCATACTGTTAGATGGGAAGCCGTGTTAGTCTGTACCCACAAAAACAACGAGGTGTCCAGTGGCACCTTAAAGACTAACAGATTTAATCGGGCATAAGCTTTCATAGGTAAAAAACCCACTTTTTCAGATGCATGGAGTGAATTTTCACTCCAGGCATCTGAAGAAGTGGGTTTTTTACCCACAAAAGTTTATGCCCAGTTAAATCTGTTAGTCTTTAAGGTGCCACCGGACTCCTCATTGTCTTTATACTGTTGGCTATAGTGACCTTGATGTGAAAGCTACCAGCTTTCACTTGCCCCATGCCGAGTCTCACTGGTGTCACATTACTTTGTTCAGATCACATTACGTCAGGATGAGATAGTTGATTACCAGCTCCTTGAGATGTATGATGGCTGGGTCTGGTACTATTCAATATTTCATTTATGGTGACCAGATGTCCCGATTTTATAGGGGCAGTCCTGATTTTTGGGTCTTTTTCTTGTATAGTCTCCTATTACCCCCCACCCCATCCCGATTTTTCACATTTGCTGTCTGGTCACCCTAATCTCATTGGATAATTTTCACTTGGATAATGGAGTCGAGGGTATGGTTATAAAATCTGTGGATGACACCAAGCTGAGAGGGGTTGCTAACACTTTGGAGGACAGAATTAGAATTCAAAATGCCCTTGAAAAATTAGAACTTTGGTCTGAAATCAACAAGATGAAATCCATTGAAGACAAGTGCAAAATATGACACCTAGGAAGAAAAAAAATCAAATGAGAGAATAACTGGCTAGGCAGTAGTACTAACGAAAAGGATCTGGGGGTTATAATGGATCACAAATTGAATATGAGTCAACAATGTGATGCAATTGCAAAAAAAGGCTAATATAATTCTGGGGTATATTAACAGGAGTGTTGTAAGTAAGACATGGGAGGTAATTGTCCCACTATACTTGGCACTGACGAGGCCTCAGCTGGAGTACTGTGTCAGTTCTGGGCACAACTCTTTAAGAAAGAACTGGACAAATTGGAGAGAGTCCACAGGTGAGCAACAAAAAAAAAAAAAGGTTTAGAAAATCTGACCTATAAGTAGAGTTTAAAAAAACTGGGCATATTTACTCGAGAGAAGAAAACTGAGCGGGGGGACGTGATTACAGCCTTCAAATATGTTAAGGGCTGTTATAAAGAAGACAGTGATCAGTTGATCTCCATGTGAAGGCAGGACAAAAAGTAAACAGCTTAATCTGCAGCAAGGGAGATTCAGGTTAGATGGTAGGAAAACCTTTCTAACTATAAAGGATTGTCAAGCATGGACTAGGTTTCCAAGGGAGGTTGCGGAATCCCCATTATTGGAGGTTTTTAAGAACAGGTTAGACAAACTCCTATCAGGGATGGTTTTGGTCCTGCCTCAGCAGAGGGCGCTGTCCATGCTGTATCTTTATCAGTAGTTGCTTCTGAGATGTGCACGTCATCTTGTTTTTGTTCAATTTTAGATTTACTTTCCTGGGTCTTTCTAGCAGACAGATGAAATTGTGGGCATGATCTGCTGATCCTTTAAGTCTTGTTAGTATATCTTATTGGTGGCATAAATATTTTTCCGTTGCAGGTTTGAACCCAAATGGCCTTCTCAATCATCTGTTCCTACCAACTGATGTCCAAAATGTGGAGAGGTTGCTGCTTTCTTTATCTTGTAGCATTCAGCAATATGTGTCTTTGGTATCAAGTGCTGAAGATATTTTTTGCTTTTTCAAGTCAGGTACCATTTCTTCAATTGTAGGTATTTGGTAGTGAGCTCTTTTTAGTGCTTTGCTTACATTGCTTGGGTCTGTGTCACTGTATAATTGTAATTTAGCCTTTTCTTGATTACAACTTCACTTTCTTCTCTTGCATAATGCTGAGGAACTCTTTAGCCTAGCACATTCACCAATCCACGATTGTCTATTTGGTATTCAATTTCCTGTTTGTTTGTCTGCTGCTGCCTTATTTTTGCATCTGGTGCTACTCTGAGCTTTGCAAACTGTTCTTTTTTTTGCTGGTTTGCACTACATTAATATCATTTACGTGCAAATTTTCATCCTCTGAATCATTGCATGCTTCCTCAATGTGGTGCATTTTTTTTCTTTGTTTTTCTTATTTGCGAGCTTTGGAATAATGATTTCTCTAGCCACAGTTATTACAGATGACCCCATAGGAAAATTCTATGCCTTTGGATGGGAGCTTGCTCACATGTCCGTAGTTCTGGGTAGAGTTAGCTTGGGTTCTCTGAATATTCCCCTTCAAGCTTCTGCATCTTTCCTTCCTAGTACTAATCTTTCACAAATTAATTAATATCTTTTAATATTTGCAATGGCATGAGTCAGTCAGTCATTTTGTACAGTTTGGCATTATACTGATCATTGCATCTCCAGATTCTTGATTACACTTGTTGAAACAATAGCTTTGTATATGACAATTTTATCAGGGTTGCAAATGCTTTTGGAGAACTTCTAGGATTTTATGTGGGTCTGTCTGGTCTGCTGCTTGCATATCCAGATGCTGCTGGAGTATATGGCACCCTTTGCCCATTACAGCAAATAGTGTGGCTGCTCTTATTTTGTTTTGTTTTTTATCTAACCCTGTTGCAACATCGTTTTCCTATTGTGACCAAAAGAATGTCCAATTGCTAAACACATCCCCTTTCATGTTCATCTGTTTGGGGACAGATACACCCAGCTGCTGAGGTGAGCATTGGGGATGGGGTAAAGGTGGACGGAGAAGGTATCCTGTTGCCAACCCCTGCCTCTTTGAGAGGGAACAGGGGCCCTTGTTGTAGACCCTGCTGCTGCCAAGGGAAGGGGGGGCCCTGCTTCTCTGGAAGCGGTGGTGGCCTAATTCCACCCTCACTCCTAAACAGAGTGGGCCTACGGTGGAGGGGCAGGGTCGTGTGGGTGGTGCCACAGTGGGCCTTGTGTCATGCTGTATTAAGGCCCCCAGATTGTTTTAATCCTGGCCTGTATATGTCATAGTCCAGTGGGGACAGAACTCTGCCCAGAAGTTGTGGCTCATCAGCACAGCCCCTGGCTGCCACATTCCCTTCCACCCTCACACAGGGCAGATGCCTTCAACGATAGGTAAGGGTGACCATAATGACGCTGGAGAGTCATTGTCCCATTTTCGGGCTCCCTCTTGTCTAAGCAACAGGGCAGGATAATGTGCTGCTTATGGAATGCACACTCCCTTCGTGATGAAAGTTGCAGAAAGAGGAAATTGCAGTCAGGTCACGGCATGACAGAGAGATTAAAATGCTGGGTGCTTGAATGTAGCAAAATGGCAGATTTTGTGGCCAAAACATGTAATTCTCCAACTCTCTGGCAGAATTCCAGATTCTGCTAATATTCATGGAAGGCAGGATCAGAGTACAGGGTTCTGGCTATTACCATTGTATTGCAGTACAACTGTACGAGGAAAAAGAAGGAGGGGGGAACAAATTATTAATGAAGAATGAATAAGTGGAAATTAAGGTAAAAGTAGAAACACAACCCACTACCATCCCTTGACGTTGATTGGACCTTGTGCTCATCAAAATAAGGAGACCTCATTGGAGTGGCAAAAGGGGGATGACTGAGTATATTGGAAGACAAATGAATACAATTCAAGAGAAAAAACCCTGCCAAATATAAGCAAATAGCTCCTAGCTGTGTTTCATGAAAGTTCTCTACCTTCTAATGATGAGGAATATGAATGGCATGTGCTCTGCAACCCTATGCTGTGGCCCACTCTCCTAAAATGTTTGAATTAGGGCAGTTTACTTATCTTGGGTCTTTTATATGTAATGGTGTGGTTGTAGGGTGCGCAATGAGAACCCAGTCTGCCTTGGCCCTTTAGAAAAGGGTAGTTTGTGACCATACAAAACCTACAGTTGAGATGCTGTCAAGCTTAGGTATGCTGGTGGTCTATCCCTTGCTCTTTTTCTTTTCACTGCTGAACTTCAGACTGAATAATAGTATGTGAATTTTCTCTGTGACCTGTGCCAGTGAGTTTTGCTTAGCAGACAGTGGTCCAATTTCAAATAATTTCATGTCTGGAATGTTTATAGAATTTAGCATTTGGCAGGGATTACAAGACAAAACTAAGCATTTTCACAAATTGCTTCTTCCTCAATGGTGAGAACATGTTAGGGTTTCATCATTTGAAGGACTTTAAGGTTTAATGCATTTCTAACAAACCTGGGTTTGTGTGTGTTACTGTCTCTCTCTCTCTCTCTCTCTCTCATGTAGTTTGTCATAAACACAGAATCTTTTTAGCTGTTAGTCTCATTTCCAGTTGGAGAAAAAAGAGCTACAGAAGTCTCCATGGCTTTCTTTCCAATGCACCTGATTTCACAACTCCTGAGTAATAATCTGTCCCAAAATGTCAAAGATTACAATAATTAGGCATATTAAAGATCAGTGATACTGTAGGCTGTTGGATTAGTAAGCAGCAATTCAAAGCACCCTCTTGAAGTAGAAGCATGATGATGAACTATGCCATTCCCTGCTGCTTCTGACGCCTACCGATGGTGATAATCATCCTCCTACAAGATGCACTGTTAGATGAAAGGTTGAAAGAATGTAAAACCATGCACTTCACCATGCACATTACTCAAGCATCTATCTGCTAATGATAACTCAACAAATAGACCATCTGAGAATGGAAGGGCATGACTGTTGTCTTATCAAACATGCCAGTCTCCAATAATACAATAGTTATCTAGCCTGGATTGGATTTTTCAATATATACTTTAAAATTGCCTCCATTTTCTTTACTTTTTTTAATTGCACAGGATCAACATCCTCTTAGCTCAAAACTTTCAGTAGAGAATTCACTTGGATTTAAAGTCAAATTAGATTTCACCCTTTAGAGGTGGGTTGAACAGAATGACTTTGTAGTATCAGTCTCCACCAAAAGAAGAGTGTAGTTTAGACACACTCAGAGATGTTTACTGGCTGCCTCCCACTAGAGGGTGGCACATCTATAAATGATGTCACCAACAGCATGACTGGAGTCTCCCTAATATACTGGTGTATTTTAGTCAAGGCAGGTACTGTTACTGGGCAGTCAGCTCATCTCTAATCATTCTACTGTAAATCTAAGATCAACTATAATCCATCTGAAACTGTGCAAGCATCCAAACCTTGTGCCAAAATAAGATCTTTTGAGCTTCCTACTTGATGGAAATGTCTGTGAGTAATACAAAGCAATTACACTAATAATCAAGTGCCGCTTACTCGCCTCAATGGGTGGAAAAACCTGATGGGACCAGCGATGATTTGGACAGTGGCATTGACAACATTAGAGGGTTTGGACTCATGGAAGGTCCAGGGAATTCAGTTGCTATAGGACTTAGGTCTGCTCAAATGGAAAGTTTACTGGGGTAGATGACAAGTGTAACTAACCCTGTAATCAGACTGAGTTTTTCAGAGATGAAGGAGTAGATTTGTTGGATGCAGGGGCCAACATCTGGCTCTGGAAAGTGAGGGAATGGATCAGGCAAGTGTTATCACACTAGTGGTCAGTTTCCAGTGAAGTTAAAAGGCTAAAAGGACACAAGAGTCCAGGGATTTTGCTGATAGGCCTTGTGTCCACAAGACTGACGAGACCTTGTACCCTTCATGGTTTGAGTTCCCCCCTCCCTTTTATATCCTCTGTCCCCCTCATGGGGGATTAGGGGTTGATGGGGCTCAAAAGAGCCCTAGGGGTAGGCTGAGGAGAGTCAACCCTGAGTTACAGGTTGAATGGTAGGACCCCTATAGCCCCCACACTGGAACCACTTAAAATGCCTGATATGTGAGTCTGGGTGGCAGGGCAGGTAGCACCCGTCCCCCGTGTTAAGTTTAACAACATTGCAGCCTAATGCTTAAAATCCATCCCCCGCCCTCTCTCTCTCCTCATTCATCACCATGCCCAGATCAGTACTCTTAAATTCCAGTGTCAATGCTCAGCCCTATTCTCCCACAACCTAGCACTGTGCATTTCACCCTCTCTTCACTGAAATGCCCATAAAAAATAAAATAATTATTATTTTAAAAATACATGTGAGTGAGCAGTAGCCCCTGCTCATCCTCACCCATCCTTTCATGATTGTTTGTTTATCCCCACTCCTTGCTTCTTAGTAAAAATTAGGTTGTTAACACCCATGCCTGCCCCTCCCGCCCCCCGGGAGGCAGAGACCTTCTTTCTCTTTGTCCTGTAAACTCCAAGGCACACTTTTGGGCACACTGAAAATAATCACTTGCTTTGTCTAAGAACAATGCAGAAAAAAATTCCAGAAGTATTTTTTGAAATTTAAAAGCAAGTTTTGAGTTGACTGTCTGAAACACTTCAGGCCTTCTTTAGTTGAAAAGGACATGGCCACATTCTTCATTTGCAGGTCACCTTCAACATATGCCATTGTTGTGTAGATTAATAGAGCATTGCAGTTCCCAAGATTAACTCCAATTACTTCACGTATGTCTCTATGCACTTTTGTTAACTAGGGGCCTATTTAAAGGTAATGGAAGTCCAGTGACTTCAGTTGGCTTCTAGATATCCAATATGCATCTTTCATATCCAATATTTAGCTTATGTTTAAAGTACATCTAAAAATACCTTTTTTATTCTTCACACACTTCAGTCCATTTGCAGGCAGTGAATCAAATATGCACCTTCTTGCTTCTTCAATGGAGCACTGTAGATTTTGGGGGGAGTTCCCTGTTTCCAGTTCAGTTATGGTATTTTAATTGCAATCATGACTCTTCAAATCTGTCCATCCATTTTCACCATTTATAAAAGATTATTTAAGCGTCAGCCTTGGAAAAACATGTAGCAAGTCAGCCAACTTGTGCTCAAGTTGTTCATTCTCAAGGATAACAATTAAATGTATTTTTCTGCAATGATTTTGTATCACGTAGTCATGCATATTTTTCTAGCTTATACAGACTCTTGACTGAATATATTTACTTTTCTCTTAACAAGAAAATCAAACTATATTTTCTTTTACTTGAAATCTATTATTGTGTCGTGCAATAAGTTGTTTTAAAACTGTCTATTTGTTTGTTAATGTAGGGGAAAGAGAATAATTATAGGTAAGCCACCATCTAGAGGAACATAGAGGATTTATACAGAACATCATAAAAATAGAACATACAATGCACAATTGTATGGAGACAGGTTTGCAAAGAGAGGCACAATATGTGCACCTTCAAATAAATGTGTGTGCAGTCACTGCACCAGCGCATCTTGTCATTTGCATGCACAGCTAGTATAGTTGTGAGCCCAACTGTCCACTCGTAGAAACACTTACCTGATATGCTGGCCTGTGACAGTGTTGAGAGCCAGTAGCTGATCCAGCACTCTGATCACTCCCCTGGCTGTGGAGGCTACTTAAAAGCACAGGAAAGACGTGCAAAGGGAGGAGGGACTAGCGGAGCTCAGGCAAAGGTAGGTCTCTGGGTAGTAAGATACTTCCTCTTCTACTTGGAGAAAAGGCTGAGGGTTGAAAGACACTGCTGTTAGAAGTGCTGCACAGGGATTGTAACAGGGACTTCTTGGTGGTAACTTTTATAAAACGCAGAGATGTTCACAAGCAAGAGATGTCCAAGATTATTTGTGAGGAACGTCGGGGTGGGAGAGGAGCCTACCCTCTCAAGCTGCCTACTTGCTTATCTGAGTACACAAGTAAGCTTACATGCATAGCAGGTGTGTGCATATTTTTATGGAAACATCCATTGTGACTTTCTTTGAAAATTTAGTTCTGTTCCTTACCTCTGAAGAATCATGAAATATAGAAGGTTACCAGATTCTAAGTCATAAAGGACCAACTCCTGCAATTCTTACTCAAGCAAACCTCCCATTTTAGACAACGGAGTTTTGTTTGAGTAAGGTCACAAGATCAGGCCTGAAATATGGAAAGTAAGAGAGTGAGTAGCATGTGCTTTTGTTTTTTTTTCATACTGTAAGAGAGAATAGCTTAGCTCTTTTCTTGTTTATAAGTAACTTTCTCCTTCTATGGAAGTCTGACAATTTGAAGTTGCTGACTGAATAGTACCTTTTCATTTACTGTGTTTCTATTTAGGCAAATTTATTAAGGCGACATCTGTTTAGAAGAACTATAGACTTTTAAACATTTGTAAGTTTACTTGTTTTCTCCTGATCACCAGACACGTTGACCCATTTTTCTTTCTAATAAAAGAATATTGGAAAACCTCAGTTTCTTCTTTCAAACATATTTATTTTCCTTATTTGTCCCTGATAGTATCACAGCCCTTTGTCTGTCAGTTACCACCCCGATATCTCTCTGTCCCATCTCAGAGCATCTGACTGGAATATAAATGCCAAAACAAAACAAATATTTCTCAGAACATTACAGTACCTATTTTAATGGATGAGTTTTGTCTGGGGGGTGAAGCTGCTTGTGGGAAATACAGATAATTTGCACACTTGCAGGAAGCTTATCAAGTGTTGGTATTTTTAGGAATTCAGATTGTACATGTTTAAATACATTGAAGAGCCTCTGCTACTGCATAATACAAAACCTGCATTTGTTTAACTTTCACTTTTATATAGCACTATAAGAGCAATTTATGTGGCAAAATGAGAAAAACAAAAATTCATCTATGCATTATTGTGTTCATGAATACAGATGGCCCTTTTCTTTTGTGGAGCACTTCTGTTCATGTACACAAGGAAAGGTTTTTTTGCTGTTGACATATGAAAAAGCTGTCATTTGTAAATTGAAGCAGATGTAAGTGTAACTTTCATACAATACACTCTACGGATACAGTGGTTTAATTAAAAAGCCAATGCCATCTGATTATGATCAAATTCCAATGTGCTTTACTGTATTTCTTATTTAACAGGACTCATATACAATAATAAGCAATAGAGGTAAGTTTGTGAGTGATGGCAAATGAAACAATGGCGGGAAAGGAAAAAATAGCATTTTGCTTAAAGCATTTGCAAAGTAATCCAATTAAAGAGGATTTCCTCCAGTTTACCGAACACTATGATAGGAGTAGAAGAGATATAGCAGGGAAGATATAGACGGAACTGTGAACCTCAATGGACTTGTGGATTTTGGCTTCTATGGATATAATGTAATGAGTAAATGATTTTCCGACACTCAGGCATTCATTCACAGTAAATACCCACTTATCAAATCACTGTCTAAATGTGGTGATCAGTAAATCTAGTGAGGTTCTTGCAATTCATAATGGTTGGAGTTCACTGCCAAAACAGCATTTGCTTAATGTTATTTATTTCCATACTGCCCCTTCCCAATTTCTACCAACCCCATTGCAAAATTCTAGATCTGCAAGTGGATGACAATATATTCTTCTGTATCTTATGCCATATGAAATCCACAGATGGAGATCAACTATCCCCAAAAGCAAAAAAGAAAAGAAAGGCCAAGTCTCCAGAAAATCCAAAAAGAGAGAGAAACAGACAATATTGTTGCCCCCTGGAAAATGGCAAACCTAATATCTATCTTTAAAAAGTGAGAACAAAGAGGACCCAGGGAATTATAGACAGTCAGCCTAATTTCAATAGGTGGAAAGTTACTGGAACAAATTATTAAACAGTCAATTTATAAGCATCTAGTGAATACTAGGGTTACGAGGAATAGTCATGATGGATTTGTCAAGAACAAATCATGCCAAACCAACCTCATTTCCTTCTTTGACAGGGTTACTGACAACAGGATAGAGCAGGGGTCGGCGACCTTTTAGAAGTGGTGTGCCAAGTTTTCATTTATTCACTTTAATTTAAGGTTTCGCGTGCCAGTAATACATTTTAATGTTTTTTAGAAGGTCTTTCTCTATAAGTCTCTATATTATATAACTAAACTATTGTCATATGTAAACAAGGTTTTCAAAATGTTTAAGAAGCTTCCTTTAAAATTAAATTAAAATGCTGATCTTACAAGGCTGGTCCGCTCAGCCCACTGCCAGCCTGGGGTTCCGTTCACCTTGGCCGGCAGCAGGCTGAGTGGGGCCTGCGGCTGGGACCCCGGCTGGCAAGAGGCCGGCAGCCAGAACCCCAGACCAGCAGTGGGCTGAGTGGCTCAGCCCGCTGCCGGTCTGGGGTCCCGGCCCTATCCACACAGAGTAGGTAACTACCTTCTCCCTGGTTCTAGCCATTCTCTTCCTCTCTCTGCACTGAGCACAGGGCTGGGGGTGAAGGAGCAGGCTGGGGGTTGGGGTGCAGGGTCTGGCCAGGAGCTAGAATGAGGGAGGGGGCTCAGGGTTGGGGCAGGAGGTTTGGGTGTGGAGTGCTTACCTGGGCAGCTTCCATTTGGTGTGAGGGGTGCAGGTGGGAATGTGGGGGTGTGTGTGCAGGAGCTCCTGTTTGGTGCTCAGGGTGGGGGTGGGGATGTGGGGGGTGCAAGAGTCATGGCATGGGGTATAGGGGGGCTGGGTATGTGGGGGGGTGCTGGAGTCAGGGCTGGGGTTGTGGGGGGGTCAGAGCATGGGGCTGGGGTGTGGGGGGGTGCAGAGGTGAGGGCAGAGGGCTGGGTGGGTGTGAGGAGGGTTCAGGCGTGAGGGCAGAGGGCTGGGGTGTGGGGGGGGTGCAGGGGTCAGGGCATGGGGCTGGGGTTGTGGGAGTGCTCCCAGCCCCCTGCCCCGAGTGGCTCACAACAGGGGGCTGGAGGGGATATGCTGATTCCACCCCTTTCCCCAAGGTCCCCAAAGCAGAGAGCATGCTGCGGCTCCACTTTTCCCTCTCCCACTCCGCTCCGTAGCAAGGGCCCTCAGCTGATCGGTGGCAGGGAGGGAGAGGAGGAGGGGCAGGAACCCAGCATACTGGGGGAAGAGGCTGGGGGAGGGGCGAGCTTGCCTGCCTGCAAGAAGAAAGCAGTGGGCAGAGAAGAGTGGGCCGGGCCAGGCAGGATTTTTAATCCCCGGCAGACAGCAGCGTGCCATTAAAAATTGGCTCGCCTGCCATTTTTGGCATGCGTGCCATAGGTTGCCGACCCCTGGGATAGAGGGAAGACATAAAATATTTTGATTTTAGTAAGGCTTTTGACACAGTCCCATATGACATTCTAATAAAAAAAACCTAGAGAAATGTGGTCTAGATGAATTTACTATAATGTGGGTATTAGAGAGACAAGGTGAGTAAGGTAATATCTTTTATCAGACCAACTTCTGTTGGTTAAAGAGACAAGCTTTCGAGACCTCTGAAGAAGAGCTGTGTGTAGCTCGAAAGTTTGTCTCTCTAGTAACCTGGCTACAACACTGCAAACTATAAGGTGGGTGCACACCTGGCTGAAAGTCCATATTTTAAGAGAAGTTATGAATGGTTCACTGTCAAACTGGGAGGACATATCTAGTAGGGTCCCACAGGGGTCAGTCCTAGCTTCTATATTATTCAATAATTTCATTAATGGCTTGGAAAGTATGCTTATAAAATTTGCAGATGAAACCAAGATGGGAGGTGTTTCCAGTATTTTTGGAGGACAGGATTATATTCAAAATGACCTTGACAAACTGAAGAATTGTTCTGAAACCAGTAAGATGAAATTCAATAATGACAAGTGCATAGTACTTCACTTGGGAAAGAAAAATCAAAATCACAACAAGGTGGAAAATAACTGGCTGGTAGTACTGCTGAAAGAGATCTAGGGATTACAGCGCATCACAAACTGAATATGAGTCAACAATATGATGCAGCTGTGAAAAAAAGACTAATACACTTCTGGGATGTACTAACTGGAGCGCCATATCATGCTGGAAGACATTGGAGGTAATTGTCCCACTCTACTTGGGTCTGGCAGTGCCTCAGCTGGATTACTGTGTCCACTTTGTGGTGCCACGCTTTCAGAAGAGCTGTGGACAAATTGGAGAGGGTCCAGAGGAGAACAGCAAAAATAATAAAAGGTTTAAAAAAAAACCTGGACATGTTTATTCTTAAGAAAAAAAGGGGGGGCAGGAACCTGATAACAGTCTTCAAATCTGTTAAGGGTTGTTATAAAGACGACGTGATCAGTTGTTGTCTATGTCCACTGAAGGTAGGGCAAAAAACTGGCTTAAACTGAAGAAGGGAGATTTAGGACATTAGGAAATCCTTTCTAAGGCTGTGGCTACACTATCAGGCTTTTAGCGACCCGGCTGTGCCGCTACAGCTGTGCTGCTAAAAGGCACGCAGTGTCACGGCTGTTTGTCAGCAGGAGAGCTCTTTCCTGCCGCCAAAAAACTTCCACCCCCCATGAGCGGCAGCGGCTTTGTCAGCGGAAGAGCACTCCTGCCAACAAAGCGCTGTCCACACCGGTGCTTTTCGTTGCTAAAACTTTTGTCGTTGCGGGGGGTCTTTTTAACACCCCTGAATGACAAAAGTTTTGCTGACAAAGTGCCAGTGTAGACAAACCCTAACTATAAAGGATAGTTAACACTGGAATAGGCTTCCAAGGGAGGTTATAGAATCCTCGTCCCTGCAAGTTTTTAAGAACTGGTTGGACAAACATCTGTCAGGGAGGGTATATTTGGTCCTGCCTCAGTACTGGGGGACTGGATTAGATGTCCTCTCAAGGTTCCTTCCAGCCCTATGATCCTATGAATATCTGTGGTACAAACAAAAAGATTTAATGTCACAGAGGTAGAATATTTGAGGATGGGTGGGAAAAATATTTCTAAAGGGGAAATTGTTTCAAGGTGGTGTGGGGAATATATCTATAGGGCAATACAGTCATGGGAAAGGCTAATGTTTTATACGTTTACATGAAGAAAAGTGGCGCAATCCCCTATTTTCACCAGTTTGGAACACATGATGAAGCTTTGGCAGGAAAAGAAGATACATAGCAATATCTATTTGCTATATCAGTTTGGGCATCTAGAGTCAGATCCTACAAACATTTCCACAAGTGCTTAATTTTATTCACATGAGTAGTCCCATTGAATTCACATGTGTCAAGCTAAACACATGCATAAGTGTTTGCAGAGACAGGACTCTCATTATTTTAAAACCACATCAAATTTTGTTCCTGCGTATATGCACATATGAATAAAAAAATTGTATGGGCAGCCTTTATTCTACAACCAGGCCTCAGACTTATGAAGGCAGCATGTTATTTGAAGCCTGGCTGGCCCAGATTCATGAGGTTTGTTGCCAGGAGATCTATCTGAACAAAAGTGCTTTTAGTAATCTTATTTCTTAAAATTGCAGAACTGGTTTACTGCTAAATCTATTTCTCAGACGCTTAAATTTGTCTCTTTATAATGGTGCATTATTATTCATCCGGATACAAATTTGAGTTAGCCCACTGCATACAAAAGGATGAAAGACTAATTTTAATAATTAACTTTTCTGTTATTACAGTTTTGTTCAAATTACTTGAAAAATGTTCCTCTCTACTGCTGAGCTTTTACAACTTATTAACCCCATTCAGTCAAATTTTGGTCTGTTCATTTCATTATCAATGTTCTTGTCAAGGCAATTTATAATAATTTTAGATCTATGGATTGTTACAAGTATAATGGATTTATTATTATTATTTATCATCATTATTATGGCCAGATCCTTGATTTCGTTAATCACAAAAGTTGGCTACATTGTGTATGTTCCGCAAGTGTGTGTTCTGGACCCCTAATTCTGAAGAAAAGTAAACTTAATCAGGGGTATTAAGATCCCCGTACTGGTCCATTTTTCAGCTACACATTTTTTGACATTTGTTGCCATTACATTAGTGGTTTAAAGAGTTATTGAATTTGGCAGTTTTACAAACATAGTTTATCAAATAGGGAAGTTAGTGTTAATATGCTAAAATGTCTCAGCTGTAATCCTAAATACATAAAAAAGAGTCAAGTCTATGGCAGGACCCAGATCTCGTTAGCCTCAAACGACTGCCTTAAACACAAGAGAAACCCTGCCTAACTTTGGATGCTGGGGTCTACTCATCAGTTACTTTTTCCTCTTTTTAATAAAAAGGAGAAAGATAAAGTTTAGGACTTAAATGCTATTGATGATTTTGTTGAACCACAACTAAACAAAAGAGGAAGATTAAAAGAATTCCTGTAAAAGTGAGTGTTTAATAGCCCACAAGACTATTATGAAAAGCATCTGAGGGTTCTAAAGAAACTAATGGAAGAAAATGTAAAGGTTTTACCAATTAGTTTTTGAAAGTTCATGGAGAATGGGTGAGGTTTCAAAGGCTTTGAGAATTACATATAAAGCACTCAATCATGTTTTAAAAAGGGCACCCAAGCATTCACTAACCTGTTCATTTATCTTCAATAGCAAGCAAAATGTATAAGAAATAATAAGAGAGTTACTTTAAGAATTTAAACATGTTAAACATGATCAGGAAACCTCAAAGTTTAAAAACTTGGTTCTGTTCAAAACTAACCATTCACTGAGAAAGTGGTCTGGAAGTCTCATAAGAGGAAACATTGAGTAAAATATTGCACTCAGATACACACACTTCTATGGGATTCCCTATACATTTCTAAGAAAAGAACTTGGCTCTTATTAAGAGATTTTGGGGAATCTTCCTTAATCATAGAATCATAGAATATCAGAGTTGGAAGGGACCTCAGGAGGTCATCTAGTCCAACCCCCTGCTCAAAGCAGGACCAATCCCCAACTAAATCATCCTGGCCAGGGCTTTGTCAAGCCTGACCTTAAAAATATCTAAGGAAGGAGATTCCACCACCTCCCTAGGTAACACATACCAGTGTTTCACCACCCTCCTAGTGAAAAAGTTTTTCCTAATATCCAACCTAAACCTCCCGCACTGCAACTTGAGACCATTACTCCTTGTTCTGTCATCAGCTACCACTGAGAACAGTCTAGAGCCATCCTCTTTGGAACCCCCTTTCAGGTAGTTGAAAGCACCTATCAAATCCCCCCTCATTCTTCTCCTCCGCAGACTAAACAATCCCAGTTCCCTCAGCCTCTCCTCATAAGTCATGTGTTCCAGTCCCCTAATCATTTTTGTTGCCCTCCGCTGGATGTTTTCCAATTTTTCCACATCCTTCTTGTAGTGTGGGGCCCAAAACTGGACACACTACTCCAGATGAGGCCTCACTAATGTTGAATAGATGGGAACAATCACGTCCCTTGATCTGCTGGCAATGCCCCTATGTATACATCCCAAAATGCCATTGGCCTTCTTGGCAACAACGGCACACTGACTCATATCCAGCTTCTTGTCCACTGCAACCCCTAGGTCCTTTTCTGCAGAACTGCTGCCTAGCCATTCGGCCCCTAGTCTGTAGCGGTGCATGGGGTTCTTCCATCCTAAGTGCAGGACTCTGCACTTGTCCTTGTTGAACCTCATCAGATTTCTTTTGGCCCAATCCTCTAATTTGTCTAGGTCCCTCTGTATCCTATCCCTACCCTCCAGCGTATTTACCTCTCCTCCCAGTTTAGTGTCATCTGCAAACTTGCTGAGGGTGCAATCCACACCATCCTCCAGATCATTTATGAAGATATTGAACAAAACCAGCCCCAGGACCGACCCTAGGGGCACTCCACTTGATACCGGCTGCCAACTAGACATGGAGCCATTGATCACTACCCGTTGAGCCCGACAATCTAGCCAGCTTTCTATCCACCTTATGGTCCATTCATCCAGCCCATACTTCTTTAACTTGCTGGCATGAATACTGTGGCAGACCGTGTCAAAAGCTTTGCTAAAGTCAAGGAACAATATGTCCACCGCTTTCCCCTCATCCACAGAGCCAGTTATCTCGTCACAGAAGGCAATTAGATTAGTCAGGCATGACTTGCCCTTGGTGAATCCATGCTGACTGTTCCTGATCACTTTCCTCTCCTCTAAGTGCTTCAGAATTGATTCCTTGAGGACCTGCTCATGATTTTTCCAGGGACTGAGGTGAGGCTGACTGGCCTGTAGTTCTCTGGATCCTCCTTCTTCCCTTTTTTAAAGATGGGCTACATTAGCCTTTTTCCAGTCATCCGGGACTTCCCCAGATCACCATGAGTTTTTAAAGATAATGGCCAATGGCTCTGCAATCACATCCGCCAACTCCTTTAGCACTCTCGGATGCAGCGCATCCGGCCCCATGGACTTGTGCTCGTCCTGCTTTTCTAAATAGTCCTGAACCACTTCTTTCTCCACAGAGGGCTGGTCACCTCCTCCCCATGCTGTGCTGCCCACTGCAGTAGTCTGGGAGCTGACCTTGTTCGTGAAGACAGAGGCAAAAAAAGCATTGAGTACATTAGCTTTTTCCACATCCTCTGTCACTAGGTTGCCTCCATCATTCAGTAAGGGGCCCACACTTTCCTTGACTTTCTTCTTGTTGCTAACTTACCTGAAGAAACCCTTCTTGTTACTCTTAACATCTCTTGGTAGCTGCAACTCCAGGTATGATTTGGCCTTCCTGATTTCAGTCCTGTATCCCCGAGCAACATTTTTATACTCTTCCCTGGTCATTTGTCCAATCTTCCACTTCTTATAAGCTTCTTTTTTGTGTTCAAGATCAGCAAGGATTTCACTGTTAAGCCAAGCTGGTCGCCTGCCATATTTACTATTCTTTCTACACATCGGGATGGTTTGTCCCTGTAACCTCAATAAAGATTCTTTAAAATACAACCAGCTCTCCTGGACTCCTTTCCCTCTCATGTTATTTTCCCAAGGGATCCTGCCCATCAGTTCCCTGAGGGAGTCCAAGTCTGCTTTTCTGAAGTCCAGGGTCCGTATTCTGCTGCTCTCCTTTCTTCCCTGTGTCAGGATCCTGAACTCAACCATCTCATGGTCACTGCCTCCCAGGTTCCCATCCACTTTAGCTTCCCCTACTAATTCTTCCTGGTTTGTGAGCAGCAGGTCAAGAAGAGCTCTGCCCCTAGTTGGTTCCTCCAGCATTTGCACCAAGAAATTGTCCCCTACCCTTTCCAAAAACTTCTTGGATTGTCTGTGCATTGCTGTATTGCTCTCCCAGCAGATATCAGAGTGATTGAAGTCTCCCATGAGAACCAGGGCCTGCGATCTAGTAACTTCCGTGAGTTGCCGGAAGAAAGTCTTGTCCACTTAATCCCCCGGTCCGGTGGTCTATAGCAGACTCCCACCACATCATCACCCTTGTTGCTCATACTTCTAAACTTAATCCAGAGACACTCAGGTTTTTCTGCAGTTTCATACTTGAGCTCTGAGCAGTCATACTGCTCCCTTACATACCGTGCAACTCCCCCACCTTTTCTGCCCTGCCTGTCCTTCCTGAACAGTTTATATCCATCCATGACAGTACTCCAGTCATGTGAGTTATCCCACCAATTCTCTATTATTCCAATTACATCATAATTCCTTGACTGTGCCAGGACTTCCAGTTCTCCCTGCTTGTTTCCCAGGCTTCGTGCATTTGTGTATCGGCACTTGAGATAGCTTGCTGATCGTCCCTCTTTCTCAGTATGAGGCAGGAGCCCTGCCCTCTCGCACGCTCCAGCTTCCTCCCGGTATCCCACTTCCCCACTTACCTGAGGGCTTTGGTCTCCTTCCCCCGGTGAACCTAGTTTAAAGCCCTCCTCACTAGGTTAGCCAGCCTGCTTGCAAAGATGCTCTTCCCTCTCTTCATTAGGTGGAGCCCGTCTCTGCCTAGCGCTCCTCCTTCTTGGAACACCATCCCATGGTCAAAGAATCCAAAGCCTTCTCTCCGACACCACCTGCATAGCCATTCATTGATTTCCACGATTCGACGGTCTCTACCCAGGCCTTTTCCTTCCACGGGGAGGATGGACGAGAAGACCACTTGCGCCTCAAACTCCTTTATCCTTCTTCCCAGAGCCATGTAGTCCGCAGTGATCTGCTCAAGGTCATTCCTGGCAGTATCATTGGTGCCCACGTGGAGAAGCAGGAAGGGGTAGCGAACCGAGGGCTTGATGAGTCTCGGCAGTCTCTCCGTCACATCGTGAATCCTAGCTCCTGGCAAGCAGCAGACTTCTTGGTTTTCCCAGTCAGGGTGGCAGATAGATGAGTCAGTCCCCCTGAGGAGAGAGTCCCCAACTACCACCACCCACCTCCTTCTCTTGGGAGCGGTGGTCGTGGAACCCCCAACCTTAGGACAGTGCATCTCATGCCTTCCAATCGGCGGAGTCTCCTTCTGTTCCCTTCCTTCAGATGTATCATCTAGTCCACTCTCCGCATTAGTACCTGTGGAGAGAACATGAAAACGGTTACTTACGTGTATATGCATTGCTAGTACATGGACGCTCCCCTTTCTTCTTCTGGAGGTCACATGCTGCCAAATTTCTTCACCGTGCTCCTGTCTCCGCTGCGCAGCCTGCTCTGAATTTTCAGAACATTGTGCCCGTAGAAGCACAAAACATCTACCCCCCATATTAACAATTTCCAGTTACCACCATCAACTATGTAAGTCCTGATGTAAGCAAAACACTAGAACTACTCTAGAGGTGATTCAAGAAGCTTCCTTATTATATATTCAGACCCTTTAGAACCTTGTATTTCACGTCACGTCTCCATTCGTTTTGGTTTAATTTGTATTTGCTTTAGGTCCCGTATTGCAACATTAACTCATGACATTGGAACTTGAGTAATTTGTTGGGCTGTATCCAACAACACAAGATGAAATTCTGTGTTATGCAGGAAATCAGACCAGATTATCATAATGTTCCTTCTGGCCTTAAAAAAAATCTATTAATTTCCACCACAAATGTATACAAACTGTATACACTAACCATTTTATTTAAGATCTAATGGAAAATCATTAACCCTGATGTGCTGAAAGATGGCATAGGCAGTGGTGAGCTGGAGCCGGTTTGCACCGGTTTGATAGAACCGGTTGTTAAATTTAGAAGCCTTTTTAGAACCGGTTGTCCCAACCGGTTCTAAAAGGGCTTCTAAATTTAACAACCAGCCAAAAGTGGCGCCAGAGGCGCCGACTCCGTGGGTGCTCCGGGGCTGGAGCACCCACCGGCAGCTCCCTGCCCCTCCCCACCCCAGCTCACCTCCGCTCCACCTCCACCTCCTCCCCTGAATGCGCCGCCCTGCTCTGCTTCTCTGTCCCCTTCCCCAGCTTCCTGTGAATCAGCTGTTTGTGTGGGAAGCCTGGGAGGGATGAGAAGCAGGCAGCGGCTTCGCACTCAGGCCCAGGGAGGTGGAGGTGAGCTGGGGTGAGGGGGCACGAGGAGGGCCACCCACGCCACAGCAGGTAACCGGGGGTGGAGGTACGCCAGGAACCGCTCCCCGCCCCAGCTCACCTCCACCACCTTCGGCCTGAGCGCGAAGCTGCCGCCTTCTTCTCAGCCCTCCCAGGCTTCCCGCCAAACAGCTAATTCGCGGGAAGCCGGGGGCGAGGGGGCGCGGAGAAGCAGAGCAGGGCGGTGCGTTCAGGGGAGGAGGTGGAATGGAGGTGAGCTGAGGCCGGGCGCAGGGCTGAGAGCTGCCGGTGTGGGCTCTGCACCCACCAAATTTTCCCTGTGGGTGCTCCAACCCCGGAGCACTCACAGAGTCAGTGCCTAAGGCGCCACTTTTGATGTGATCAGTGTGGGGAGCAGCTGCTCCCCCTGCTCCCTTCCTAGCTACGCTTCCCCACCCCTAGGAGCCAGAGGGACCTGCCGGATTCTTCCTGGGAGCTGCCCCAGGTAAGCACTGCCGGACTCCCCACCTCGCCCCCTGGCAGGTCCCTCTGGCTCTTAGGGGCAGAGTGGGCACCCACTATGGTGGCCCACGAGCCCTTTCTGCCCAGTTCTGGAGGCGGTCAGGAGACAGGGAAGGAGGGTGGATGGGGCAGGGGTCAGGGGAGGCATCAGGGAACGCGGGGGTGTTGGATGGGGGAGGAGTCCCCGGGGGGCGGGGGCGGGCCACGACTCCCTCATGGGGTGAGGGTGGAACTGGTTGTTAAGATTTTGGCA
This sequence comes from Eretmochelys imbricata, assembly GCF_965152235.1. NCBI lineage: Eukaryota > Metazoa > Chordata > Testudines > Cheloniidae > Eretmochelys > Eretmochelys imbricata. Next base: position 77,984,014 of record NC_135578.1, read on the forward strand.
GCTCATCACTGGGCATAGGTAATAACTTTTTAAATCTAAAGTTAAATCCTGTTTTATTTTTCTGCTAGTGTATATTCTACAAACTAAGACAAGCCAGAATACCAAAAAGAAAATTTTACTTAGTAGTAAATACTTACTGTATTATCTATCCAATACTTTTGTCCATCCAGATACATGGATATCTTCAATTTAAAATGCAAGAGACATGGCATAAGGTAATCTTAAAAAAAATTAGAAAATGGAAAAGCAGCTTGCTTATCTTTGGACATAGATAGTAACAGCAATAGCCTTACCATGTGAGGAAATTAAGTACAGGCAAGAGCACCAATTACGTGCAACAGCGCTCTTGTTACATGGCATTCTGATTACCTTAAATTATATTTTTAACAGACATCCCTATTTATTTTTGCTTCTAAAATAGGAGAAGTGCCTTTCAAGTATTGACGTCAGCTAGCCTCATCAATTGTTCCTCTTAATGGCTCAACTGCCACTACAGCCCCAAATGCCATAAAAGAGCAAAGTACTCAATACACTATGGGGACTCAGTTTTTGTCATTGCTGAAACATATATGCATGGAGTAGGTCTTGTACAGCGGAGTAATTGATATGGATTTTGTGCAGGAGTGGTCCCCCTGCCTCGTTTGCTGGCATTTATGTTTAAAAAGAAAGATAAAGACATCATGATCCACCTGGGAAATGAAATCTATTTCATCATCTTTTTTTTTTTTTTTTTAAGAAGTGTAGTGAATTTCAGTGCTCATGAAATGGACTGGATAGGCCTGGAGAATGAAAGTTCTCTCTCTTCAAAAGATCTGCAGCGTAGGCAGCAGGAGAGCAAGCCTCTCCATTCTGTCCTGCCCTTGCACCTTAACCTTCACCAAACAAGGCCACCTGTAGGGATGACAAAGTCGTTCCGTTGCCACTTCCATTCGGTCCTTTTTCTCCCTGCTGGGACATCATGGTGCCAAGCAGTGCCAGTTGTGTTAGTGGTTCCGTGATGGATGCTGGTCCACTAGAAACCGGATTGAGCACCAGCTCATTTAACAAGCCATCTAACAGCCATCAATGGTAACAACGTTGCCTGTTGGATGTCTTGGGCCACATCGAATTGGCAACTTAGGAAGACTCTATATTGTCTGTTTTATCTTGTATAGCTAGTTAATGCTTGTTCTACATTTTTGGTCCGTTCAGTATTATTATTAAGGCTACACCTTTGTAATAGCTCTCACAGAAGTCATGGATTCCATTATTTTTTTGGTTTCAAAAATGCCATAACCTGTGATTTTGCCGAGTGGGCGGGAGGATCTGATGGTGAATAGCTGATCATTTCAGCCGAGTGCAGCCAAGTTAAAAACTGGGCACTAAGAGAGTGTAATATAAAGGATTACACCAGTCAACTCTTATGGGTACTTTAATTCCCCTGGGAGTAATGGGGTTATGTCCCTCCCCACAAAGGCAGAGAAAATCTATCAAAAATGTTAAAATGACATAGCAGGCTATTTTGCTGTTTGTGAAACAAGCAAAGAGCTAAGAAGGTTTCCTCGAAGCGCAATTTCATCCTCTAACATTGTGAAAATACTAGAAGCTAGGAAGAAACTGGCAACAACTAGCAAAGATTCCACTAGGAGAAAGTCAATGCGTCATAAATCTCATTGTCGTGTGCTGGCCAGCACACATGCTCCTCACTCTGCTTTGCCATTAGTTTCTGAAAACTTTGCAAAATAATTCTGATAAATTGGACACTGATTCAGCCTGGTTTTTAATCAGATTTCTTGACCTACTGCTTTAGAGGCACTTCAGGATTTTTTTAATCTTTAACAAAACCTCTTAAGTGGCCACAGATTTTGTTATCATGGACACATTTTCAAAGTTCTATTTATTTTACTCATTCATGATGAGTAAGTGTCATATGCAACCTCACAGGGATGGACAAATCCAGAGTTCAGGTGAACACTCAAACCCTGTCTGGACTGTCCTTTTTTAAAGGTCAAAAAATGAACACAAACCAAAAAACCACATTCACTTCAAGTTTGATTCCATTTTGCCCTAAGGTTTGGCATTTTTATTTTTAATATAGATCGATTTGCATATCCTTAGACAGAGCACGTGTTCACTTTAATATTGATTTTTTCTGATTCTAATGCAGACTTGGTAGTGTATGTGCCTCTGAAATTCTAATGCCTTTTGATTCCTATGCAATGCACCTTTACATTTCTAAAACCTGTGCAGGAGTTCAGTACAGTTGCTGCAGTGTGCTACACACATTGGACCTGATTCACCCTTGCCTTGCACCTTGTGTAGTCACATACATCAGAGTAAAGTCAGCACAAAGTGTAAGGTGGTGCCAGTCTGATCTGGGAGTGTTTTACTGATCTGGGAGTGTTCCCTTTGTACTGAAATAAATTATAACAGGAAGTGCAGGACTATGGTGAATCAGGCCCACTGGTTTCTCTTAGGATCTGTCTAATTTAAATCAGGATGTTAGCTAAGCTTGACCTAACCTCAACCGTAGCTCCTTGCTAGAGTCTAGACAAAACAGAAGAGACTTTACTTTTGTTCTTTCTTATTGCTGTTTTCCTTAATTTAAAATAAAAGTAATTTTAGATTAAGAGTGTCTGATTGTTCTTTGTGTATGAAAACATTACAGAGCTTCTGGTAATACTGATGACATAGAGGGTGGTCTTTTGGGGTGAGATGATGTGTGTGCATATAAGATGGTGGAGATACAGAGATTTAATTTCCTACAAACTAATTCTCTACAAGCTGCATAAACTTTCTTTTCTATAAACAAACTCTTTAAGATAATGTTAGTCGGGTGGGTTTGGGTTTTTTTTCGGGGTGGGGGGGGGGGAGACGGAAATATGAGATTTTTCTGTCTAGGAGCTTCAGCCAATATTCAAAGGACTGAGATTTTCCTTTTTACCTTTAGCAGTATATTTCCCTCATGTACCCAAATGTAGAATCAATGTAAATAAACTTGCAAAGAAACAGACTTGCAAGACTGGATATTACTAAGGATTCTAGGTTTTTAAAAATAGGTTGTCCCTGGCTTCAAATCATCCCCCACACAAACATAACAACCTCCTGTCAAAAGTAGGCCACCCCTAATGTGTGTGCCCATTACAGTACTGTGATGTCCGACCGACTAGCATCTCCATTATAAACCCCTCATTTTGGAAGTTTAGAATTCAGATGTAAAAATGTGTTGCGCTAAAATTTTGCAAATGAGAGAAACTCAGCATCACTAATTTGGTGGATTTAATTACTTTGGCAAATTTCAGAACAAGGCATTATAAACAAATAATGTTACAAGGCAGCATTATTGCCCTATTTAAAAGTTTGATAATGCTACTTAAAATTTTCAAAAGTGAATTGTCCCATTATAAAAAAAAAATCAATGGGACTCAGGTGTCTGTTACTTGACACTTCTGAAAAGTTTGCCTGAAGTCTTTTAGCAAGGATTCTTCGTTATTTGTTTTCCTTCATTGCACTATTTGATGTCATTGCACAGTATGTGTATGTGGACTATGGGTTGGTTTTTTTTAAAGTTAGAATGACCCTTTTCTAATATTCTAATGCCATATGTCTAAGTATAAAACCATACAATGTCAAAAGAATGGCTTTGTTTATAGCTACATATATTTCAAAAAATGATCTCCATGAGTAATGACACAAGGAATAGCCACATACTCTCAGTGACTTGTGATGGGGTGTACAAACCCCACACTGGGCAACAAAGGGTTAAGGGATTTTTTGAGCTCAGCCAGCCCTGTCCCACCACACCTGCAGCAAATGATCCATCTTCTGGAGGAATTAAAAGACAGGGAATTAACTCATTTGGGCGGCAGAGCTGAAGGTGAGCAGACCTGCAACCCACAGCTACTGCACTGCACTGCACTGCACTGCACTGCACTGCACTGCACTGCACTGCACTGCACTGCACTGCACTGCCTAAAGGCTCTGATACAGCTGCCCAAAGGGGCCCGCACTGAGGGAAGGGAGGAACCACCCCAGAGACAACCAGAGAGGGAAGTATCCTTTGGACACTGGTAACCCACTCTTACTTATTTTGGGGTTTGGATTTCCCTACCAGGAGAAAGCCTCAGACTAAGCTGACCCGGGGGGGTCGCGGATGACAAGAAGAGGCCCAGGAAAGACAGCCTTAGGCAGCTTTGATTGCCAGACTACTGGGAGCCCAGAGGACCCTGGGTTGGAGCCTGGTGGAGTGGGCAGGCCTTGGCTCCCCTCTCCTCTCCACAACTCACTTGGCAGTCAGGGGCTCCTACGGTCCCCAACCAGAGCCCAAGTGAGGACGGGCTCTTATTTTAGATTAGAGAAAACAAAGAACAAAAGTAATGTCTCCATAAGGCACAGTGTGTGTGTGTGTGGTGTGTGTGTGTGTGTGTGTGTGTACACACCCTCAGCACCTATGCATATCAACCTGGCTGCCAGTCTGCAGTGACTAGAGATGTTACAGATTTAAAGATGCAGTACAAAGAAAACAAAGGCATGAAAGTTACATAGCAAAATACACAACAACTAACCCCATCATGTCTTCTATAAATCATTTTCATTTCTGCTCTCAAAAATTAACTTTGGATTAAATCTCATGTTACAAAATCATAGCTCAGGAATTAATTATTCTAGCTTGTTTAAAATTTTAAAAAAATATATATAGTGTGTATGCCTAAACTTTTTTGTATTTATATGAGCACTTGTTTTGGAAAAACACATTTGATAAGCAATTAATTATTTGCATAAACTACCTTTCCAAATTTAAATAAAACAAAAGCATTTTAAAGAGCCAAGACTGTGAACTTGGAAATGTTATACTATGTATACTTAATATAAAAGATCAAATCAAATATCACCATTAATGCATTTATTTCTCTCATTATTGTATCTAACATAATTATACAGGGGATTGTCTCTAATCTATGGCAAATGTTACAACTGGAGCTGTGAGAAATCTGGTAGTTTCAGATCAAAGAAGGTTCATATGAATTTTTTGCTTTGAGTAATTTGGGTTCCCAACTACCCAGATTTTACTTTGAGTTTCAGGTTTAAAGTAACCACAAACCTCAAAGCAAATTCTACCTGAAACCACAGAATTTTGCACAGTTTCCACCTGAAACCATAAATGTGTCCGGTTCCCTTAAAACTTGGTCCAGCTCCCTAAAAAGTTTGAGCCTCCGTGAACATGGAGTTATGCCTGGTTTGGGGGTCTTGCTGGAAAAAAGTTATACTTCGCTCTAATTATAATACAATAATTGCTAAACCAACAGCATTTGCCTGGAACTGATTTTCTGCTATACAATTCTCATGCTGCAATGTCAAAGCTTGCCTCACCATCAGTTTTTCAACAACACTCCAGGTGTACCAGCAGAAGTATGCCATATTGTAAAGCAAACATCATCAGTGAATCTGACAACAAAAAAGCCAGAACTATAAATACCAATAACAGCAGTGTTACAGAGCTATCCATCAATAATGCAAAAGTGGAGAAAAAGCCAACTTTATAAGGCCAAATGCATGGTATAGAAATCTATATAAAATGTAGATCACAGGCAAGAATCACGGCATGTTTGGTGGGAAAATAAGGTGAACCAGAGGAAGAGATTCTCTTCACAAGCTTACATATTTTATGGCCAAACAGAAGGGGCAGCCAGACAGTTATGTTGGCAGATCATTGGCTGATGCCTGTCAGACCTAACTGGGGACCCGCACACCAACAAGCAAGCCCCATTTATGGATCTATTCAAGAGTGATGAGACTGGATGGCTGTCCAGACTTACATGAGCAATCAAATCTGCAGTGGCTTGACTTGAGTGGCCTCACTGAGACGCAACTACCCTTAAGACAGACATCCTTGGTTATATGGGAAGGTCACCCTGCTGATTGATGCAGGTGGGCTCTAAGTCAAACTCACCACCTCCAAGTGAATGGCCAAGCCAGGGTCAGTAGATGGATTTGGGAGAGAAAGAATTGTTATTGCCCAGCTGACAGCGTGCATCAAATCGCCTAAAATATCATAGTACAAATATATGAACTACGTGGTATGAAAGAAACAAACAAGGAAATTAATGAAGAAATTTTCTTTTTAAAGGTATTGTTTCAGGTACATTAACAATTCTAACATACGTTATTCATCTTCAGAGAGGGTTTCTCTTCTAGTATAATTGTATCAGTCTCTTGCTTCAAGCTTCTCTCTGGCATTCCTGCTACTTAATTTGTTTTCCTTTGCAGTCATCTATTTAGCCAACTACTGCGCTTTTGCGAGTTGTTGAAATACTGGCAACAAACACATCATACCAAAGTATTTTAGTGAGTCACCTAGGGCTCCCTTTGCATGGCAAATGCCAAATCTATGTTTAGTTCCCATTTGCTTTAATGATTTCATATTTTTATACTATAAATTGCTGACTACTGAGATAGTAAAGCTGAGGACTTCTATGGTTAAAAGCAGTCATTTGATATTTTTTAGCAAAACCTCTGACATAGATCACTGATATTGCTACTTTGGTATAGGAAGCTCATGCAGAAGGCAGAGGAGTGTTGTCTGGATAATACAACCAGGTGGATATAAAACTAGCTGACAGATAGATAGGAAACAATGAGTCATTATCAAGGGTGTTGCAACAAAATGGGGAGAGATCCCAATGGGATCTGCACTGGGATAAGTGTTGTTCAGCCTATTTATTTAGTGACACTATTTATTCTACAGGTTTCAGAGTCGCAGCCGCGTTAGTCTGTATTCACAGAAAGAAAAGGAGTATTTGTGGCCCTTAGAGACTAACAAATGTATTTGAGCATAAGCTTTCGTGAGCTACAAAGTGAACTGTAGCTCACAAAAGCTTATGCTCAAATAAATTTGTTAGTCTCTAAGGTGCCACAAGTACTCCTCTTATTTATTCTACATTACTTATTGGGGAATATGTGAATTTGACAGTGATTAGTGAATGACGTGGTGCTCAGAGGTATATCAAACACAGAAGCCATAGATGATAAATACAGATGGTTTAGACAATGTGGAGATTTATCAGAACAATGCAAGCTTAGATTTAATAAAAAGAAGTGTCAGATACTATGCTTAGGAAAGACTAATACACAGAACATATATAAGCAAGGCTGACTTGTCTGGAACATAAGCAGGAAGAAAGAGACTAGTAGTCTGATTTTACTGTCACTTACCCAGTTCTGCTCCAATGCAACTATACCCATATCAGCAGAACAGAATCATGCTCTTAGGGATAATTATTGATGATAAAGATTCACTCGTGCAGTCTTCTGTCCTTACTCAAGCAAATTTCCCACTATAGTTGACCATGACCAGCTTGCATGTTGTAAAATATAACTATCTTTGTCTACATTGGTACTAAGTGGTGTTTAAAAATGTTTTATCTAATATCCATTAACATATTTTAAACACCTCTCATTCTTCCAGTCTAGACAAGCCCTCTATGCCACGGAGAATGCCTACTTACATTTAATTCTGTTTTAGATCAGAATTGCTAACCTACCTTACCTAGAGCTGATTCCTAAGACAAATAGATGGACTACATTTTCAAAAGTTACTAGTGATTTCGGGGCACCTCAATATTTCCATGCCCAATTTAAGAAGCCTTAGAAAGGCCTGATTTTCAGAGGGCAAATGCTCACCACATTCTGCAAATCAGGTCCCTTTAAGGAGTCTCAAGTTAAAAACTCAAAGTCACTGGTCACTTTTGAGAATTTAGGCCCCTTGGTTCCTAGCTGAAACTGAAGAACTATTATAAACATGTAAGAGACATCATAGAATATAAGGGTTGGAAGGGACTTCAGGAGGTCATCTACTCCAACCCCCTGCTCAACCCCCAACTAAATCATTCCAGCCAGAGCTTTGTCAAGCCTGACTTTAAAAACTTCTAAGGAAGAGATTCCACCACCTCCCTAGGTAACGCATACCAGTGTTTCACCACTCTCCTAGTGAAAAAGGTTTTCCTAATATCCAACCTAAACCTCCCCCACTGCAACTTGAGACCATTACTCCTTATTCTGTCATCTGCTACCACTGAGAACAGTCTAGAGCCATCCTCTTTGGAACCCCCTTTCAGGTAGTTGAAAGCACCTATCAAATCCCCCCTCATTCTTCTCTTCCGCAGACTAAACAATCCCAGTTCCCTCAGACTCTCCTCATAAGTCATGTGTTCCAGTCCCCTAATCATTTTTGTTGCCCTCCGCTGGATGTTTTCCAATTTTTCCACATCCTTCTTGTAGCGTGGGGCCCAAAACTGGACACACTACTCCAGATGAGGCCTCACTAATGTCAAATAGAGGGGAATGATCACGTCCCTCGATCTGCTGGCAATGCCCCTACTTATACAGCCCAAGATGCCATTGGCCTTCTTGGCAACAATGTTGACTCATATCCAGCTTCTCGTCCACTGTAACCCCTAGGTCCTTTTCTGCAGAACTGCTGCCTAGCCATTCGGCCCCAAGTCTGTAGCGATGCATGGGGTTCTTCCGTCCTAAGTGCAGGACTCTGCACTTGTCCTTGTTGAATCTCATCAGATTTCCTTTGGCCCAATCCTCTAATTTGTCTAGGGCCCTCTGTATCCTATCCTTACCCTCCATCGTATCTACCTCTCCTCCCAGTTTAGTGTCATCTGCAAACTTGCTGAGGGTGCAATCCACGCCATCCTCCAGATCATTAATGAAGATATTGAACAAAACCGGCTCCAGAACCGACCCTTGGGGCACTCCACTTGATACCAGCTGCCAACTAGACATGGAGCCATTGATCACTACCCATTGAGCCCGACAATCTAGCCAGCTTTCTATCCACCTCATGGTCCATTCATCCAGCCCATACTACTTTAACTTGCTGGCAAGAATACTGTGGGAGACCGTGTCAAAAGCTTTGCTTAAGTCAAGGAACAACATGTCCACCGCTTTCCCCTCATCCACAGAGCCAGTTATCTCGTCACAGAAGGCAATTAGATTAGTCAGGCATGACTTGCCCTTGGTGAATCCATGCTGACTGTTCCTGAACACTTTCCTCTGCTCTAAGTGCTTCAGAATTGATTCCTTGAGGACCTGCTCCATGATTTTTCCAGGGACTGAGGTGAGGCTGACTGGCCTGTAGTTCCCTGGATCCTCCTTCTTCCCTTTTTTAAAGATGGGCACTACATTAGCCTTTTTCCAGTCATCTGGGACCTCATCTACTTAAGTGCTCTCGGAGTCCTGGGTATCACCAGTGAAGGACAATAGACTTCCTGAAGACCAAGACTATGGTATGTACAAAGCCATCTAAAAGACCGTGCAAGAGTTATTCAAAAGTTAACTGTTCTGGGAAACTAGCAGATGTTGGAGAGAGAGTCCAGAGGAGAGAAAAAAAATTAAAAATCAAATGTCTAGAAAACATAACCTACAAGAAGATTAGGAAAAAAACCCGCTAGGTTTGTTTAGTCTGGAGAAGAAAAGATTGAGGGGAGAACATAACAGTCTTCATGTACATTAAAGGTTATTATGGTGACAAATTGTTCTTACCCACTGAGGACTGGACAAGAAGTGATGGGCGGCTTAAATTGCAGCAAGGGAGATTTAGGTTAGAAATAAGGGAAAATGTCCTACCTGTAAAGGTAGTTAACCACTGGAAAAAAATTACGTAGGAGGTTGTGGAATACCCACCATTGGAGGTTTTAAATAACAGGTTAGACAAACCCCTGTCAGGGATGGTTTAGGTAATACTTAGACCTGCCTCAATGCAGAGGATTGGACTAGATGATCTATCAAGGTCCCTTACAGTCTTACATTTCTATGCGTCTATGTTAAAGAGAGACCTGGTCACTTGGTCTGAAATGGGAGAACTGTCGTCTGATCACTCCAATCCACAAGGAGGGGATAGACAAAGGCATCATGAGGAAATGAATTCATCAAAAAAGTACATATAATAATTGAAACAATCCATGGTAATTAAAAATTAATGAGCATATTATATAGAGAAAAGAAGGTGGCTGTTTGTTTATTCACAAATGTTATCAAAAGGAGTAGTTGTATTGCACAGTCTGAGATACCAAAATACTTAACCTTGAGGAAAGAATGTCTACAAACAATTAAGCCTTTGATATTTCACATGTGAGTAGTCCCACTGAGTTCATGGAGACTACTCACATTCATTAAGTTACACATGTGAGTTTTTGTGGAATTGGGGCCTTAATCATATTGCTGAAGCATTGTTCTTTTTTTCCTAACACCAGCAAGCATAATACAACTGTAAATACTGTAGCTACTTTGAAAATCATAAAATCATTTACAGACTTCAAGGAAATTAAAGGGAAACCTAATAAACTTGAACTGTTCCCATTAGTCAGCAATTTTTATTTCACTTCCAGTAACAAACAATATTTAACAAGAAGCTCAAATACAGTCAGTAAAATGGTAGCATACGATTTTAAAAATCTCTTAAAATAACATAATTTACTGTAAAATCTTTACCATTCTGCTCACTTATGTCTGGACTCTTTACTTCAAGTCTGTTTTCTCAGCTTACAATACCAAGTCAACAGACTTTAACATCAGTGATTATTATGTCTGGAATTTTTCCGTACCACACTAAACCTCGGGATGGGAACAGTTAGAAGAGCATGCTAAGCCTAGAAGTGCATGCTAAGCCTAGACCTTTAGCTGTACTTCCTTCCACCCGGTCCATTGTGAAATTCATGCTTCCTCCTGCAACAGGACCAGTCCAGCATTTCACTCTGCCACTGCCTTGGTTTTCCCCTTCTTGGAGTTCTCACACTGCACCCAGACATTAAAGTCAAATAATACTCTTCCTCAGGGTCTGGTTAATTAAAAGCTAATCACAGTTCAAATGTCCTCTTTAAGAATCATCAACAGTCTGCAAAATAACTGCCCAAATGCCTGGAATATGTGACAGTCGGATATGCCAATCTGTTGATATAAAGACATATGACACCTTAATTTTTAAGGTTAAGCATAATGAAGTTGGGATGAATGAGAGTAAGTATGATGAAGCCAAATTGCTTTCAGATTATCTGCTGGAGAAGAAAGTGAAAACCTTATGGAACATTGAAGTGTGTTATCAACAATTCTGTAGGCAACATGAAGGAGGAAAAGAACGCACAAGTCATTCCCCTTAATATCTTATTTCCATTCTTTTCAGTTTTGGGGTGAATGGGTGATGTCCTGTCAGAACCTTATCTGCCATTAAGCATAGCACTTTACATTTATATTAGCAAACAAAAACTAAGCATCATAAAGTAAGAAGTATGAAATGAGTTTAGTTCTAAATATTATCCATTACTCTGTTGAACAAAAACATGAGTGGACTGTATGTTTAAGAACCTATTTGGAGAACTCAAAAATGGAACAAAAAAGCTTAACTATTACTCCTAGGATCTGTTAACACACATAGTGTGTGTGTGAGATATAAAAGTAAAACTGATATAGTTTTGTTTGACTCTTAATAGTAATTCCAGATATGAATTAAATATACATGTATTAGGTGGATGTGGGAAGGTAAATGGTGTATTGTTACAATTACTTCAAGAAACAGAATTACCTTCTTATAAATTATAATTTACTTTTCTCTAGTCTCTTTGAAATGAATCCCTGTTTATACATTTTACTCTGATGGGACAATGAACAGCCCATAATGTCTAGACAAAGCAAACAGCTTTGTCTCTGAATGTATCTTCCTCAGAGATGCACCAATAATTTTGTATGTGAAAGTAAGATTAACTGAAGCCTTCAGGCCTCAAGACTGAATCACTGCAATATGCCCTATTTGGGATATCCTGGAAAACCACCTGGCAATTTCAGCTAGTGTAGAATGTAGCAGGCCTGCATGATTAGTAGACTGAGTCAGCCAAACCACTTTACAAATGTGTACTGCACTAGCTTCCTGTCTGCTTCCAGCTGCAGTTCACTGTGTTGACTTGAATCTATGAAGCCCTGTACATGTAAGGAACTGGGTCTCTAAGATCGCACCTCCCTCCAGCGATTTCCCTAGACCCACCCTGTGGGGTGGGGGGTTTACACCCCCACTGAATTTCCCCTGTGCTTAGCCTGGCCGAATGAGGGGGTCTCCCTCAGAGCTTAATTTGTGCTACTTGCCAGGGCTGAGCCCCAGCACCTCTAGGCTCAGCAGTTAGCAGCCCTGGGACCTCTGGGCTTGTCACGTCAGTTATGAAAGTAACAAACTTGCTTGAGCCCCGGCACCTCTTTCGTTACAAATTAAGCCCTGGTCACCCTCAACTGAACGGCACTCCCCAAGCAGGAGGTTTGGATGCCATATCCTAGTGAAGAGAGCGAGGGTGGGGCACGGGTGTTTTGCTTGGTGGAGTGGGCTCTGCCTAAGAGTCACAGGTGCTATTTGACCTGCCCTGCTCTCCTGTTTAGAGAGAGAGCTGATTAGGCTTCCTAAGTGACCGCTAGAGCTGAAATCAGTGATAATCAGGTCTAAGTGCTCAGACCTGCTGTGGGACAGTGTTTCTGTGGAAGAGTCAGCCCAGCCTGCACTAGCAGCGTGGTTCCCCCACAGAGAGCTGAAATTACTGAGAGCTGGGTGGAACTGTGAGAGACTGACTTGCAGAGGTCACAGTGGTAGGTGGCAGCAGAAGGTGACAGTGCAGGGCCATTGGGGATGGAGTGGTAGCATGACAAACAACAGTGGCCAGAGCATTGGACTATGTTTTAGTGACTTCATACAGAGTGTTAGATTTGTGACTGGAAAACATATATAAATACGTTTCCTAGTAGGCCAAGATTTTAAAAATGCATTATTTGCCAAGGTCATTATCTCACATCATCGCTATCTCAAGAGGTCATTATCTTGGGAGTTTCTGTACTAAACTTTTTTATTATAATTATTTTTATGTAAGAATGGCTATATTGGGTCAGACTAATGGTCCATCTATCCCAGTATCCTGTCTTCCTACAGTGACTATTCCAGGTGCTTCAGAGGCAATGAACAGAACAGGGAATCATCGAGTGATCCATCTCCTGTCGTCCACTCCCAGCTTCCAGCAAACAGAGACTAGGGACACTCAGAGCATGGTGTTGCATCCCTGCCCATCCTGGTGAATAGCCATTGATGGACCTAACCTCCGTGAACTTATCTAGTTCTTTTTTGAACCCTGTTATAATTTTGGCCTTCACAACATCCCTGGCAAAAAGTTCCACCGGTGACTGTGCATTGTGCGAAGGAATACTTCCTTTTGTTTGTTTTAAACTTGCTGCCTATTAATTTAATTGGGTGACCCCTGGTTCTTGTGTTAAGTAAATGACACTTCCTTATTCATTTTCTCCACCCCAGTCAAGATTTTATAAGCCTTTATCATATTCCCTCTGAGTCATCTCTTTTCCAAGCTGAAAAGTCCCAGTCTTTTTAATCTCCCCTCATATGGAATCTGTTCCATACCCCTAATCATTTGTTGCCCTTCTCTGTACCTTTTCCAATTCCAATATATCTTTTTTGAGAAGGGGGGAACAGAAATGCATGCAGTATTCAAGATGTGGGCATATCATGGATTTATATAGTAAAAGTGGAGGAGCTTTGTTTGCCAGACTGATCAGCTAAGCCAATACTGACAACCTATATGAAAAGGCTGCAAAACACCATGCCTCTGGACTGCATCAACATGCAGAAAACCTTATGAGCCAGTCACTGTCAAAGCCAATTTTAGAATAACTTAATGAGGCTGTTAAGAATGCTGGAGACACAATTCAGTTTATGTGAACCAACATGGCTGTTGTACCATACTTTCTATTTAAGTAAGAGATGCCACACACTACAAACTAGAGGCCAACATTAAGTGCATTGTCACTTGTTAATCCTGAAGTTGGACACTGGTTTCAAACAAGACTGGCAAATGCTCACTTTCTTCCTGAAAAAACTCAGCTGACTCGCTAGAAGCATGCGGTGCAACAGTGAAAGGCTCAGCAGTTGAAAAAGTGAAGAACTCTCTCACCATATTCAAAAATGTGCATACATGGCTGATGAAGCACCAACGCAAATAGTGATCAAGTATTAAGTCATTGTGTATGGTATCTTAATGTCCGTGGTAGGCCAGTAGATGCATTCTAGATGTTCAGGTTATAGAAGACACATCAGCTGCATCTGTGACATCTTAGAAGAGTTAAATGTTTGTAAATTGAACCCCAAACAGATGGCTGCTTGTGCATTTGATGAAGCTGCAAACTTCTCTGGAGTACAAGCTTTGCTTGGAAGTTTTTGGAAAGCATAGGGGACAATTTCCTGGTGCAAGTGCTAGAGGAGCCAACTAGGGGGAGCTTTTCTTGACCTGCTGCTCACAAACCGGGAAGAATTAGTGGGGGAAGAAAAGTGGATGGGAATCTGGGAGGCAGTGACCATGAGTTGGTTGAGTTCAGGATCCTGACACAGGGAAGAAAGGTAAGCAGCAGGATACGGACCCTGGACTTCAGGAAAGAAGACTTCGACTCCCTCAGGGAACTGATGGGTAGGATCCCCTGGGGGACTAACATGAAGGGGAAAGGAGTCCAGGAGAGCTGGCTGTATTTCAAGGAATCCCTGTTGAGGTTACAGGGACAAACCATCCCGATGTGTCGAAAGAATAGTAAATATGGCAGGCGACCAGCTTGGCTTAACGGTGAAATCCTAGCGGATCTTAAGCATAAAAAAGAAGCTTACAAGGAGTGGAAGGTTGGACATATTACCAGGGAAGAGTATAAAAATATTGCTCGGGCATGTAGGAATGAAATTAGGAGGGACAAATCGCACCTGGAGCTGCAGCTAGCGAGAGATGTTAAGAGTAACAAGAAGGGTTTCTTCAGGTATGTTGGCAACAAGAAGAAAGCCAAGGAAAGTGTGGGCCCCTTAATGACAGAGGATGTGGAAAAAGCTAATGTACTCAATGCTTTTTTTGCCTCTGTCTTCACGAACAAGGTCAGCTCCCAGACTGCTGCACTGGGCATCACAACATGGGGAATAGATGGCCAGCCCTCTGTGGAGAAAGAGGTGGTTAGGGACTATTTAGAAAAGCTGGACGTGCACAAGTCCATTGGGCCGGACGAGTTGCATCCGAGAGTGCTAAAGGAACTGGAGGCTGTGATTGCAGAGCCATTGGCCATTATCTTTGAAAACTCGTGGCGAACGGGGGAAGTCCCGGATGACTGGAAAAAGGCTAATGTAGTGCCAATCTTTAAAAAAGGGAAGAAGGAGGATCCTGGGAACTACAGGCCAGTGAGCCTCACTTCAGTCCCCGGAAAAATCATGGAGCAGGTCCTCAAAGAATCAATCCTGAAGCACTTACATGAGAGGAAAGTGATCAGGAACAGTCAGCATGGATTCACCAAGGGAAGGTCATGCCTGACTAATCTAATCGCCTTCTGTGATGAGATTACTGGTTCTGTGGATGAAGGGAAAGCAGTGGATGTATTGTACCTTGACTTTAGCAAAGCTTTTGACACCATCTCCCACAGTATTCTTGTCAGCAAGTTAAAGAAGTATGGGCTGGATGAATGCACTATAAGGTGGGTAGAAAGTTGGCTAGATTGTCGGGCTCAACGGGTAGTGATCAATGGCTCCATGTCTAGTTGGCAGCCGGTGTCAAGTGGAGTGCCCCAGGGATCGGTCCTGGGGCTGGTTTTGTTCAATATCTTCATAAATGATCTGGAGGATGGTGTGGATTGCACTCTCAGCAAATTTGCGGATAATACTAAACTGGGAGGAGTGGTAGATACGCTGGAGGGCAGGGATAGGATACAGAGGGACCTAGACAAATTGGAGAATTGGGCCAAAAGAAATCTGATGAGGTTCAATAAGGATAAGTGCAGGGTCCTGCACTTAGGACGGAAGAACCCAATGCACAGCTACAGACTAGGGACCAAATGGCTAGGCAGCAGTTCTGCGAAAAAGGATCTAGGGGTTACAGTGGACGAGAAGCTGGATATGAGTCAGCAGTGTGCCCTTGTTGCCAAGAAGGCCAATGGCATTTTGGGATGTATAAGCAGGGGCATAGCGAGCAGATCGAGGGACGTGATCGTCCCCCTCTATTCGACATTGGTGAGGCCTCATCTGGAGTAGTGTGTCCAGTTTTGGGCCCCACACTACAAGAAGGATGTGGAAAAATTGGAAAACATCCAGCGGAGGGCAACAAAAATGATTAGGGGACTGGAACACATGACTTATGAGGAGAGGCTGAGGGAACTGGGATTGTTTAGTCTGCAGAAGAGAAGAATGAGGGAGGATTTGGTAGCTGCTTTCAACTACCTGAGAGGTAGTTCCAGAGAGGATGGTTCTAGACTATTCTCAGTGGTGGAAGAGGACAGGACAAGGAGTAATGGTCTCAAGTTGCAGTGGGGGAGGTTTAGGTTGGATATTAGGAAAAACTTTCACTAGGAGGGTGGTGAAACACTGGAATGCGTTGCCTAGGGAGGTGGTGGAATCTCCTTCCTTAGAAGTTTTTAAGGTCAGGCTTGACAAAGCCTTGGCTGGGGTGATTTGATTGGGGATGGGTCCTGCTTTTGAGCAGGGGGTTAGACTGGATGGCCTCCTGGGGTCCCTTCCAACCCTGATATTCTATGATTCTATGATTCTATGCTCAGAAAAAAGTGTAACCCTAATCTCTCCTATACACACTGCAGAGGCCATCTAATCCAGCTGGCATTAGTACAAGCTGCAGAATCTTAAAAAGACATTAAAAAGCCACAACTTTAATGGCTTTTTTAAACTCTTTTTTTCAGTAAGAGTCCAAAAGGACTGAACATCTTGGAAACAAATAGAAGATACACTGGGATTGAAGTTCAAATTAGTCCAACCTGGGAAAACCTGCTGGCTTTCTTATGAGCGATTCTTGGCTGTTGTCTTAAAATTACTGCAACCATTATTACTGGCTTTGGAAAGTATCCACCAAGATAGGACAAATCTAAGTAGTGAGGCTGGTGGACTACTTTTGTTACTAAGTTCAGAGAAGACTATCGCCATTCTCTCTCTCTTGTAAGTCTACTGTTGAAACCGCTTAGGTCATTAAACAATGGCATTCAGGCATCTGCTACAACAGTAGTAGATCTTTGTCCAGTAATAGAAGCTACCCTTGGATCAATCAGAGATATCCATTGAAGATGTACTGGAAGAAGCAAAGACTTCAGTCCAGAAGTTGACTAATGAAGGTACTTCTATTGACTCCTTAGGTGAACAGGACAAGAAGTGTTTGTTAAGACAACTGAAAAAATACACAGACTTGATTCTTACAAATCTACAATAGCGATTTCTGGATTCTACTCAACCTCCACGTAGCTTTTACAGATGCCTGTCTTATAAAACATCAACAGCTGAGTGGAGTGAGGCACTATCAGCAGTAGGGCTGCTATGTGATCAGGACAGAATAGAGAATTTTGAACACAGAATGGAATATCATATGACAAACAAAGATTTAGACTTTATCTTCTTTCTCATCACTAGTGGTTCAACCCAATCTTTGTGCTGTTTTCTGGGATGAAAGAAGTAGGAATTCATCTCTTGCTACCCCAGTCCCAACAGCTACAATTGAGCATACTTTTTCCTCATTGAATAGAATTTTGTGTTCTGAAAGAAGTTGCCTTCTGCCTGATCGTGAGCATATCATTAAGGACTGGAAGTAATGAACACACAAGAAGACACCAAAGAGTGCAAAATTACAACAAGAAACCAAGACAGATGTAGATGTAGTGCTTCATAATAGGCTTTAGTGGCCAACTTTAATTTTTGTTATGATTTTAAAACATGAGTTAAATCTAATAAAATGGTCACGAAACATTTTTCAGTTTTTACTATGGTGCCATACAGTCCATATAGTCTCAACCTTGTCCTCATGGTCTCTACCCTCATCGGCTCTCACCCCCCACCCCCCGCCCTGAATATTCCAACACCCCATCCTAATTTCAATTCCTGGGGAAAACACTGTCTCTCTCTGTATGTACCATATGATTGTTGAGTAGGGCAGGCTGAAAATTTTCTGTCACAACAGAATCAAATGTTCAACTAAACAAAAATTAGACAGAAAGTGCCTGCTTCCTTTAAAAATTGTCAAGATTTCCTCAGAAAGCTGAAACTGTGAAGCTGAAAAATTTTGCCCCAAACCAACAAAAGTCAAAAATTTCAGTGGAATAAAACTCCAATTTCCGGTCAACTGCACGGTTGAGATCAGTTAAGGTGCTGTGTTTCAAACTGAGGCTGTTCTTTTAAAGGGTCCCTAGCTATTGAACAACTCCAGCTTTTTTGTTTTTGTTGTTTTGTTTTTGTGCTTTAAAAAGGGTGCACTAAATTATTTGTAACTAATATTATTTGTAACTAATACTTCAACCAATTCAATATACAAAATGAAGGAAGGATATCTGGAGCCTACCTGCTTGGGAATGTTGGTCAAAAGGACATGGAATAAGGAGAACTCTACCATGTGGTGAGTTTTTTGGAGGGTTTACAGTCTACAGGCAAACATGAAACACCTAAGGACTATGGACAAAAACAGAGATTAAAATGGTTGTGGAAGCTCTTTCACTGGAGGTTTTCAAAAGGAGGCTGGATAGCCATCTGTCTTGGATGGCTTAAACACAACAAATCCTGTATCATAGCAGGTTAGACTAGATGACCCTTGCAGTCACTTCTACACTAAGTTTCTATAACAGTGGTAAGAAAAGCATTCCGCTTCCCAAGAACAGAAGACTGTAAGAGTCAACAATTGTTGCAAAGGCTTTCCCCTGTATCTCTAGTGCTACATTTGTTATTTTTAGATGGAAGAAGAACAAGTGACAATGGCAAGCAGATGACTTCCATTACCAGCAATCCTCAGCAAGCAGACTGGTTAATTTCAAAATCAACCTCTAATAATTGCGACAGGGTCGGGCCAGATGGCTATAGGAGAGTAACAGAAGGCAGATATATTAGCCCCAGCCTAAGTAGGTCCCTTTTCCCTGGATAAGGTAACAGGGAAGGTTCCAGAACAATCAGGAACCTTCTGGAGACAATTAAGACAGGCTGATTAGAACACCTGCAGCCAATCAAGAAGCTGCTAGAATCAATTAAGGAAGGCTAATCAGGGCACCTGGGTTTTAAAAAGGAGCTCACTTCAGTTTGTGGTGTGCATGTGAGGAGCTGGGAGCAAGAGGCACTAGGAGCTGAGAGTGAGAATGTGGACTGTTGGAGGACTGAGGTGTGCAAGCATTATCAGACACCAGGAGGAAGGTCCTGTGGTAAGGATAGAAGGTGACAGAAGGTGTTGGGAGGAGGCCATGGGGAAGTAGCCCAGGGAGTTGTAGCTGTCACACAGCTGTTCCAGGAGGCACTCTAGACAGCTGCATTCCACAGGGCCCTGGGCTAGAACCCGGAGTAGAGGGTGGGCCTGGGTTCCCCCCAAATCCTCCCAACTCCTGGTCAGACACAGGAGTCGTCGACCTGGACTGTGGAATCAGAAAAACGGCCAAGCTGAGGGCTGCCGTGAAGCTGCAAGGAGAGCAAATCCGCCAATAAGCGCAAGACCCACCAACGTAGAGCAGGAACTTTGTCACATAATCTACAAAGTTACATTAACTTCATAGAATCATAAAATATCAGGTTTGGAAGGACTTCAGGAGGTCATCTACTCCAACCCCCTGCTCAAAGCAGGGCCAATCCCCAACTAAAACATCCCAGCCAGGGCTTTGTCAAGCCTGACTTTAAAAACTTCTAAGGAAGGAGATTCCACCACCTCCCTAGGTAACCAATTCCAGTGTTTCACCACCCTCCTATAAAAAAGTTGTTCCTAATATCCAACCTAAACCTCCCCCACTGCAACTTGAGACCATTACTCCTCGTTCTGTCATCTGCTACTACTGAGAACAGTCTAGATCCATCCTCTTTGGAACCCCCTTTCAGGTAGTTGAAAACAGTTATCAAATTCCCCCTCATTCTTCTCTTCTGTAGACTAAACAATTCCAGTTCCCTCAGCCTCTCCTTATAAGTCACGTGTTCCAGACCCCTAATCATTTTTGTTGCCCTCCGCTGGATGTTCTCCAATTTTTCCACATCCTTCTTGTAGTGTGGGGCCCAAAACTGGACACACTACTCCAGATGAGGCCTCACTAATGTCAAATAGAGGGGAATGATCACATCCCTCGATCTGCTGGCAATGCCCCTACTTATACAGCCCAAAATGCCATTGGCCTTCTTGGCAACAATGTTGACTCATATCCAGCTTCTCGTCCACTGTAACCCCTAGGTCCTTTTCTGCAGAACTGCTGCCTAGCTATTCGGCCCCTAGTCTGTAGCGGTGCATGGGATTCTTCCGTCCTAAGTGCAGGACTCTGCACTTGTCCTTGTTGAATCTCATCAGATTTCTTTTGGCCCAATCCTCTAATTTGTCTAGGTCCCTCTGTATCCTATCCCTACCCTCCAGCGTATCTACCTCTCCTCCCAGTTTAGTGTCATCTGCAAACTTGCTGAGTATGCAATCCACACCATCCTCCAGATCATTTATGAAGATATAGAACAAAACCGGCTCCAGGACCGACCCTTGGGGCACTCCACTTGATACCAGCTGCCAACTAGACATGGAGCCATTGATCACTACCCATTGAGCCCAACGATCTAGCCAGCTTTCTATCCACCTTATGGTCCATTCATCCAGCCCATACTTCTTTAACTTCCTGGCAAGAATACTGTGGGAGACAGTGTCAAAAGCTTTGCTAAAGTCAAGGAATAACACATCCACTGCTTTCCCCTCATCCACAGAGCCAGTTATTTCATCATAGAAGGCAATTAGATTAGTCAGGCATGACTTGCCCTTGGTGAATCCATGCTGACTGTTCCTGATCACTTTCCTCTCCTCTAAGTGCTTCAGAACTGATTCCTTGAGGACCTGCTCCATGATTTTTCCAGGGACTGAGGTGAGGCTGACTGGCCTGTAGTTCCCAGGATCCTCCTTCTTGCCTTTTTTAAAGATGGGCACTACATTAGCCTTTTTCCAGTTGTCTGGGACCTCCCCCGATCGCCATGAGTTTTCAAAGATAATGGCCAATGGCTCTGCAATCACATCCGCCAACTCCTTTAGCACTCTCAGATGCAGCACATCCAGCTGTGCTCATCCTGCTTTTCTAAATAGTCCCGAACCACTTCTTTCTCCACAGAGGGCTGGCCACCTACTCCCCAGGCTATGCTGCCCATTGCAGTTGTCTGGGAGCTGACCTTGTTTGTGAAGACAGAGGCAAAAAAAGCATTACATTAGCTTTTTCCACATCCTCTGTCACTAGGTTGCCTCCCTCATTCAGTAAGGGGCCCACACTTTCCTTGACTTTCTTCTTGTTGCTAACATACCTGAAGAAACCCTTCTTGTTACTCTTAACATCTCTTGGTAGCTTCAACTCCAGGTGTGATTTGGCCTTCCTGATTTCACTCCTGCATGCCCGAGCAATATTTTTATACTCTTCCCTGGTCATTTGTCCAGTCTTCCACTTCTTGTAAGCTTCTTTTTTGTGTTTTAGATCAGCAAGGATTTCACTGTTAAGCCAAGCTGGTAGCCTGCCATATTTACTATTCCTTCTACACATTGGGATGGTTTGTTCCTGTAACTTCAATAAGGATTCTTTAAAATACAGCCAGCTCTCCTAGATTCCTTTCCCCCTCATGTTGTTCTCCCAGGGGATCCTGCCCATCAGTTCCCTGAGGGAGTCCAAGTCTGCTTTTCTGAAATCCAGGGTCCATATTCTGCTGCTCTCTTTTCTTCCTTGTGTCAGGATCCTGAACTCGACCATCTCATGGTCACTGCCTCCCAGGTTCCCATCCACTTTTGCTTCCCCTACTAATTCATCCCGGTTTATGAGCAGCAGGTCAAGAAGATCTCTGCCCCTGGTTGGTTCCTCCAGCACTTGCACCAGGAAATTGTCCCCTACACTTTCCAAAAACTTAAGTACTCAGTAATTAATGTCCCCCAAAGGAACTTGCAGATGAGGAAAACATGGTCCTAAACCCACTAGAAATCCTAATTAATTAGCTGCTGTAATTATTGAAGAGGAAACTGAGGTTTTTTTTAAACATTTATCATTTGAAATAATTGATAATGGACATTAATTGTCATAGCTCAGAGTTTTCCACCTCAAATCCAAAACCATGTAAGTAGCTATTCTCCCTGCCCCCAACCCCTTACCATAAATTCTAATATTGGTAGAACCCAGTGCATTTCATTTTGTACAAGATCTACCCAATGGCATTAAACTAAACTATGGAATAACTTCCTTCTACTGATTAGAGGGAGTTGACTAATCCATGAGCTCTCAACTGTGGGTCACTGACAGGTATCAGAAGGTTGTAACTACTTTGCCCTTCCCATACTGTAAAGGGGGAATGGTTAGCTGGGAGAAGACTCCAAATATGGAAAATATAATGAGAGGGTGTACTAGTAGGCAAAAGAGTGAGAGCCTCTAATCTAACTGATTTCTTGCAGACTAGTCATTTGTGACTCAGTGGCAGCCTTTTATACTTAGCTTCAGTCTCTTCCAGTTAGAAGTGCAACTGACTGTAGCTTCCAGTAATTATAGTGATCTTTATAGAATAGGTTCTCTCAAAGAAATTCTTGGCTGAAATTATTTAGGAACAGACTATTGCTCAACATTCTTCTTTCCTATTTCAACAACCATGTCCTGTAATCTAACAAATGTTATTTTGAACTCCTATCTATATTTTAGCAGTGTCTTCACATAGATTTTCACTGTTGTTTTTCCTCTGAAAAAAAATCCACAGCTTTTTCCAAACCACTATGTCACCATGTGCTGGGTTCCTTCCAGTATGAACTGTCTGATAGCCTCTGAGTCAGCTACGACCAGTGAGCCACAGCTGTCTTGGCACCCACACAAAAACGTCTCCCCTACATTTACTTGAACAATATGATTTAAAGAACCAGCCCAATCTGATTTGTTTCTTGCATCAGCTTAAGGAAACTATACTTCACTCATGAAGTCTTGAGTTAGGGAAACATTGTAAGGTCAGCGTCCAAAACCAATTCAGACAGCAATCCAAATAAACACCAATTAGAAAAACAGACATGTAGTCAGGAAAACCCCTTCTGTGACTAGACGTTCTCTTTCAGTAGCATCAGTCTCAGGAATTTAAGGCTCCTTTGTTGCTACGAAAAAATATAAAAGCCAACATCTCGTCAAGGCATGAATTCTTATTCTATTGTATAAAATTTTCCTTCATGTAAATGTATTAACTCACTGGTTAAAAACTGGTCAAAACAAAGATTCAAGATGAACCTGAGTTAATAAATTCATTTCCTAAGGTTAACAGTTCTAGAGTACTTGGAAGTCAGTTGTGGTAGTGATAGTTTAAAAAAGAAACCCACTAAACTATTTGATTTATTTCCATTTCATCCTAACAAATGTCGGATGCATACAATAATTGTTGTGCAATAACTTTTGCTCTTTATGCAACAACAAGAATGAAAATGCCACACAGGCAAGTTGGGTCCCAAATAACTGCATTTACTAACTGTGCACAAACTTGCAAAGATATACTGCACACATATTGCTTCTTCAGAGAAACAAGCAAAATCTTGTCAACTCTTCA
This sequence comes from Eretmochelys imbricata, assembly GCF_965152235.1. Lineage (NCBI taxonomy): Eukaryota > Metazoa > Chordata > Testudines > Cheloniidae > Eretmochelys > Eretmochelys imbricata. Next base: position 78,007,571 of record NC_135578.1, read on the forward strand.
GTTTTGTGACTTTAAAAAGGAAAATACACATTTCAACCACTGGACTTGCAAGATTTTTATCCATCGCCAAAAGATGCAGCATTTTGCAACGCCCGTCGCATTTTGAAAAATACTAATTATCACATCATCATCAAAAATGGCCACAAACTGTAAAATACTAAGCGTGATGCACATTTACAAAATTTGATGATATTTGGTGTGACGGGTTGCTGCCACTTCCCTTGCCTGAAAGAAGCAAACAGAAAATAACTAACTATCTGGTAACCACTTTGTCTGTTCTCCAGCCAACTCACTTAAAATCACCACCAGTGTCTCAGATTACTCTGCTCGCTGCGCTACTGTGATGTTTGCCCCTCATCCCGGGGTGCTAGCTGATGTACTGGGGTACCACTGAGCTCGCCTGTTCCACCTGCCTGGTCTCCCTAATTTGTCCTGTTAAGCCAGGCCCTCAAGCCTCCTCTAGCACACACACAGGTAGAGACTTACCCAGCTGCAGAAAGCCAGACACTGAAATCAGTACTGCATGGGAAGGCTTTCAGCTAAGGAATTGCCCAGCACTCAAGTGCATTCCCACCCTGGAGAGTAAACCCAAAATTATATTGTCTTGCGCTGCACTGAGAACTGTACAGTGTAAGCTAATTGAAATTTGCCCTCTCCCTCAGTGTGGAAAGAGATATGCACCGCTTTTTGCGCCCCCTCCCCCAGTTATGAATTACACAAACTGTGTTTAAAACAAAACCAAGTTTATTAAACTACAAAAGATAGATTTTAAGTGATTATAAGGGATAGCCAACCGATCAAAGCAGATTACCTTAGTAAATAAACAAAAATGGCAAACTGAGTTTAACACACTAGAAAGGTAGGATATAAATTAGCAAATTCTCACCCTGGGTGATAAACAGGCTGGCAGACTTTTAAAGCACAATTTGCCATGGCTTTCCCAGATTTTCATACACAGGCTGAAAATCCCTGTAGCCTGGGACCAACACTTCCCACAGTTCAATCCTTGCCCCTCAGGTGTTTCCAGGTATGTTGTTTCAGGGAGAGTGAGGTCCCCTCATGATGTCATTGTCCCCCTTTTATACCTTCTTCCCACTTGCTGGAAAGCTCTTTTGCTGTGACTTGGGTCAAACAGTTCCCAATGTGTAGTGTCGTCTGAGAGGTTTCTATTGTACACAGTTCCCAGGGCAATCCTTGTGCTTGTGCGCATTTCCTCAATAAGCCATTAACATTGTTTGGCCTATTTACTGTTGTGCCTGAAAGGCTGCTTGTGGGTGTTTTCAACCTCACAATATGTTTCAGTAACACATACATAGCCAAATTTCATAATTTCACATATGATAACACATACAATCCAATGAGATATTAATGTCTAACAGATCAAGACTTTTAGAATGATCCCTCACAACACATACTTTATACAAAACATCCTAATTACATGACAGCGGTGAATATTGGGGTGTCAGCGTCTCACAAGTGGCTCAAAGCTCTTTGGAACACAGGCTGACTCTTCCTATATTTCTCCACAGTCTCTGGCCTTTTTGGAGCCCTACTATACTATTTATGCTACAGGGATACCCTTTAAGATACATTCATATGTAAAGTGTGCATAAAAAATGCGCCCTGCACTAAATCCTTTCTATCTGTTTACAATATATACATATATAGCAAACAAAACAAAAACAGAATTAGGGGCAGGGCATGCATCCCATCAGCTCTGTAACATTTGCACAGTCATGTCGTAGATACATATGTATGTCCTAAAAAGCAGAGTGCAGCATTTAGTTAATAAAAAAAAGACACAGTAATATTAGCCTCATATTATCGGTCTTGAAAACCCAGACATGATTATGTTTGTGCCAGAATGCTGAGGGCCCATCTTTGCACCAAGAGATATGGGGCCATACCATTTATTGCTGTGTGACTGCATTGCACCAAACCATTGGCAGATGTTGTCCCTAAAGCTTTTGCAAGTGGCTATGGGAGAATCTCTCCAGTGTAAGGGAACACACCCCTCCCTTGCCATGGTACAAAGTTGAAATAACATCCCCTATGTAATCTCTCTCCTAAGGATCATGGCCCAGGTGTCTATTTTTTTTTTCCTGACCTCTAGCTTTCCATGTTGGCCCCATTAGCCATTGACAGCCACCATAATTTAGATAGAGAAGCCGTCAGACTGCTCAAGTTACATCGGGGAATCAGCCCAGAACACAGACAGCCCAGAATTGGAGAGACAGGGTCAACTTGCACCACCTTTTTGTGAGCAGTGCTGTGCACCCTTCTGCCATTAACTTGCTTGTAAGATCTCTTTACAGCACCCAAAAGATTGGAAAAACCTAAGGCAATGAGGTAAGGCTACCAACAGTCGGCTTACTCAGGAGCTAAGAATTAAACTGGTCCTTGATGGGATGACATCAGAGATGAAAGAGTTTGGCCCTAAGGATTTAAATCTGGGAACTCCACAAAGACAACTTTGCTGGTAACAAGAGAAAGTGAATGAAGGGTAGCAGCAAATCAACTTACCTGGCAGCCTCAAAAAAAAGGCAGATTTCATACCTGGGTGGAGAGCACTTTTTTGAGTCTGACTGGGCCTCTTATTTGCTTCAAGATTGTCCTAACAGTCAACGGTGTGAGAAACCTTTACCTGTGCATGGGTCTGCTATTGGGTGACTTTGCCAGATCACAAAGGCTTCTAACGCAGTAACAAACACTTCATTTCCTACTCAGTCTATCCAAAAATAGTTACAGTAAATATATTCCCTTAGCCATGAATGGAAAGTGCTCTCATTTTTGAAATCCATAATTTAAGGGAGGTAGCCAAATCTACCTTTCACTGAAAATTGTTCTGTGAGCATAGCCAACTTGATAAAATTTCCACAAAGGTTGACAGTAAATGGAGAGAAGTCACTTGAAAAGAAAGAAGTGCTAATTAGCCTTCCAATGAATCAAAACAGTTGCTAGCTGCAGCTATCCAGGCAGCAGCATGCATGAAAGTACCTTGTTCACATAGAGAGCATATTGTAAAAAATCAAAGCTCTCACATGATGTAAATGAAATACAAAATCTTACATTCTCTTCCTCATTAGCACAGCAGGAAGATAATATCAGAGGTGTTAACTGGTAGGTGTAGCCTTAGATAATCACTGTTGCCTGCTGTACAGTACAGCAAAGAACAAAATATTTCCAGGTTCAAAGCCATCATGCTTAAGGTCTCCTTTCATTCACATTGTGTTCTCTGGACTTAATGTTTAACATGGATAATAGGTTACAGTTCTCTAATGCTGAAAAGGTTTTTTTCATTGATTTTTAACCCTCTCAGGTGCAAGGTGATTTTTATTGCTTGGGTTTAGTCACCAAACTAAGGGACAGAACTTGCAAGATGGCAAGCACCTCCTTCAAAGAGTTCTCTCTCAATGGCCGCTGAGAGTTTGGCCCACCTTGCTGCTCTGCCCCTTGAAGGATCAGGCCCTAACTATGCCACAGCAATCTGTCACAGTGGTAGAAAGGCCTGACTTTCAAACTCATGTTCTTTCTATGGTGCGAGACCAGCTAGTATCTCTGGACTGAATTGAAAACATCTACCAGATCAGGCATATGCTGGAGGTGTCATGTCCCAAAGTCCAAGGGGCAGATGTGGTGTGGGGAATAGGGTCCCCAAAGAGTTGTTGTAACTTTATGCTCTTTCAACCTAACCCTCCAAGGGCTCCAACAGAACTCGGGGGAGGCACACAGCCCTGATTAGACAGTAGTTGCAATGCTGCTCTAAATGCACTCAAGTAATCTACCTCAAGAACTGACCTGTTTGTTTAGCTCAAGGATGAATCTCCTCCTCAGACAGAAAATCAGGTGGGAATCTATTGTGTTTACCCGTGCAACAAAACTAGAGCTTGGCAATTTAATTGAGTAACTAGATGGTAACAAGTTCAGCTGATCATCTGTTAGAGTAACCAGTTCAGTTGGTTGAGGCTTTTTTATATACGGATTTAAACAAAACGACTCCTTGTAATAAACAATAACCTGGTAGTTAAGTGTTTCCATGATCAGGGTCTTTATTTTTAATTATTTTCTGTAGGTCTAAGTTGGTGTTTTGGTTTGGTTTGGTATGGGTGGGGACAGGGATTGGTTGGCTGTTTTTTCTTTAAAGGAGCGGGGTCCACATAATCCAATACACTCTTTGGGTGAATCAATCTATTCCAACGGAGTCAAACCATGTGCTTTCTCACTAAGATGGGTAGAAAGAACATAACCTAAATACCTGTTTAAGTAGCAGTCTATGTTATGGGACATGCTTAAGAACATGACATAAAAAATTGTCATTGTTGATTACAATGAACCAGACCCTGAGCTGGTATAAATCTGAGTACATGCATCTGGTCCAAGATCTTTATAAAACAAAGAACAAAACAAAAAAGGAAAAGGTAAGTTATGTATTGATTTGATCTGATCTGCCGCTGCTCACTTTGAGCCTCATCTTAGTCTAACTGAAGTCACTGAGATGTTGATCAGTGACCTCAGTAAAGCAGAATTGGGCCCTTTGCTCTCTGCATCCCTTTCTAACTGAGCAAAGGATGTTTTCAATCAGGGCAGGATGGGAAAAATTAAGAACCTTTTAGGAAAGGCGTATCCTGAGTTTCCACAAGCTGTCTAGGTCAGCCCAAAGTCTAGCCGGATTGTGCACTCATCTCTAGTATTTACTTTGACAGTGGAAACAAGTCTGAAACAGCTGCAAATGATTACACTTATGACCCTTTCATAGTGAAGTACTATAATGAAGCACATTGCAACAGCTAATGCTCACTTCCATATGAAAACATACATACTAAATTTATTTCATTGTGACTAATTTATATTAATTAAATTGAACTATTTTAAAAGATGTCCCTTCCAGTATCTGTCATCTGGATTGGTTTTTCCACCTCTGAAAGTTTCCTTTACCAGGTGGAAATATCTCTTTTGTATGCAATAGTATGCGTACTGATTTTTGCTTTTTCTACACTGCATACATATTGGAAAGTGTTAGAATAGCACAGAACCCATATGAACACAATGGGCCAGATCCTGGCCCCTGTACACTGGCTCTCTGGCTGTGCAAAGGCTCTAGAAAGCTGCTCTAATCACTCCATCTGCCTGGATAAATGCTGTAGAATTGGGGCGATGCCAACATATCCCAGCAATCCTGGAGCAAGGGCATATTAGGGGTATTTCAGGAACAGAAATGGGTTAGTCCAGTGCACAGTATAGTCCAGAAGTCACCAGCTAGCGTAACTAAGATTCAGACCACAAGTCCTTTCATAGTAACACAAGGAGGGGTTCAGCACCGCACATGGTGAGTGAGTTCTTTGAGATGGTGTCCCTGTGGGTGCTCCACTTTAGATGCGCCTGCACCTTTAATCAGAGATTTATGGCAGTGGTTCCAGTTCAGCCTGCGCACATGCAACATGCATCTTCATGCCCCATGCAGAGGCTATTTGGGGCTGTGCAGGCAAAGCAGCCTGAGTTCCCTTTCCACCGCAAAGTCTCCCAAGGGAGACTCTGGAGCAGAAGGGAAGGAAGATGGGTAGTGGAGCACCCACAAGGACACACATCTAGAAGAACTCCAGTTACTGCACAAGGTGAGTAACCTCTCCTCCTTTTTCAAATAGTATCCCCGTGGGTGAGCCACAAGGCAGCTGTAAAACCTTGTCAATTTGGTTGAGACCCTCAACCAATCCATCAAAACTGTCACTTGGGGGATGCAGATGACTGAGAAGATGTAGCTGAAGGAGGTTTCTTTTTGGAGTATCTTAGCCTCTTGGACATGGGCTCAGATAGTCTACGATAAGTAGAATATAGGCTGAGCGTGCTTTCTGAGACCTGCTAAATCTCCTCATATTTACAGGAGTATAAATCCCTAGGGATCACAGTGTGGTTTTCAAATCTTCTAAAGTGTGGAGAAATGTATTGTCAAGTCAGTGAAGAGCTAGTGACTAGTAAAAGGGAGGTTTTTAATGGTGCTCCAAACATCTCTTAGAAAGCCCAAGAGCTGCAGCCAAGACACTCTTCTCATGACCACTACCATAAATATAGATTGTGCTCCAGTAACGGAAACATCCAAGGAGCCCTGGAGCGAAGTCTTTGCCAGGAGCTTAATCATCTCTTGCTTAATCATCTTCAGTTGGTCACAGTGTTCCTGTGGCAGGTGCTCAATAAAAGGAATTAAATTAGTTGTTATTCAAATATTCATATTTGGCCGTGAGTGCCTGATGGTTTGCCATTCTGAACTGAATTGTAGCTGAAGCATAGGATTTGTGACCAAAAAGAACAAACCTCCTGTGGCCCTTACTGTATGGGGTGGACTTTGAGCTATGACGTCTGCCTCATTCATTAACGGCGTCCACTACTAGGGAATTAGAGATTGGTGAGAAAATAGAAACTCTAATCCTCTAATCTATCTGCCCTTTGCAGGTAGGCAGTGTGGTAGATGGGGTTATAAAACAGTCTTGGCATGATCCGTAAGAGCTTCATTGACCAGAATGGCAATCTTCATAGATGTGGAGGTGTGTAAAATATCTAGAAGATTACGGTGGGACTCCTGAACCTTCTCTATGAGAATCTGTAGCAAGTCCGCAATCCACTTCATTTCCTGAAACTGCCTCAAGTCATCCACCATAGAAGGTGGTGGAGACATCACTGCTTCATCAGATGATGATGAGGAAATAGTAGTAAGAGGTGCCATTTCTTTATCTTCCTTTGCTTCTTGCTCCTCAAAGGTCTCCTCCTCTGGCATAGGTGGTGGTAGAAGAGGTTGAGGAGTGTCAGCCCTTCTCTGAAGGGACCCAAATGGCATAGGTGGAGACATCCATCTCTGTTCCTGCCATGTGGGTGTAATACTCCTGTAATACATCAGTGTAGGAGGGACAGCAATGTAGAATAGACAGGGAAACCCTTGCCTGATATTTGAGAATCTGTGGAGTTTTCTTCCACATACTCCAAGGGCGGAGGATAGCTGTTCCGGTTATAAAGTAGATGAGGGTGAGAATTTTTCTCAGCTGTGTCTCTGCCACTTTAGGTACAGGCACCCAACCTCAGTACTGAGTCTGTCATAGACATCTGACTCCTTTTCGCCATTGCGGTACCGGCATCCCTCAGGGCCTGCATGGAACTCCCTTTGGAACTGGAGATGTCCATAGTCTTCTTGGAAATTGGTGACCAAGATAGTCTTAGAGATTTACTCCTTACTCCTTCTGCTTAGAGACAGATATCGAGGCTGCAGTCTTCAGAACCATAGACGTACTCGGTGCTGTGGTACTGCCTACCTATCTAGCAGTCTCTGGTAACCAACATCTTGATGTGGATGAGACACTACTGGTACTCTGAGGTCTATGTACAGCTTGCTCCATCAGGAATTTAAACTTGATCTCCCTATTTTTTCAGAATCTACCCTTGAAGGAAGTTTCACTTACTGATCTTTCACTTACTGGGGATAAAAGTATCATCCAAACAGCAGGGGCACTGAGAATGCCTGTCAGTGACTGGAATAGCCTCATGGCTGGAGACGCATCTTTCGAATCCCAGGGAGCCAAACATTTCCATTATTCCTTGGGTATAATGGAAAGACTCAATGTCTCAGAACATTGCAGCAGCATAAACTGTCTCCTGTTTTGTTTTGTTTGGGGTTTTTTTTTTTTTTTTTGTGGGTGGGGGTTCTTTGTATGGACTCAAACAACATAGGGCTAAATTCTGCTGCACAGAGCAAAGCCTAAAACATACAAGATTTGCTTTGCATACAAAAAAAATGGAGCTAAACAGGACTATCATTGGATTTTGACTGAAAGAGAGATTGGACAATTTAAAACTTGTTGTGTTCTTTCATGTGCTGAGTATAAGGAATATACATTTACACAACATCCTTTAATTATTACAATGCTTGGGATAGAGACTTTAATAAAGAAAATGGAAATAACACAAGCTAACTCCAGTTACTCTGACTACTGAATAAGTTTTGCTCCAGGGGAGTTAATAATTGAGAAAGCAGATTAGTAGAAAGTGGCATAAAATATTAAAGTAATCACTTTGAGAACAGAGAATGTATTATATCGAATAATATAAGAAACAGGAAAAGACTTTTTAAATTTCCCTTTGTACTTATATTTTCAGTTATGTAGTTTTGCCACAGAAAAAAAATGAAAGCGAAATAACTCATAGAATAAGTGATAGAGACAGACAATTTTATCCAAGTGGAAAAGATGGAATATATAAAAAGTTTTAAAACTTAGAATTTTAATAAATTCACAGAATAAACTATAAAGACAGGTTCAGAAAAGGAAGAATGAAATGTGATAATAATGTACCTTGACAAGAGTCACTGCCTGCAACTTGATGGCTAAGTATAGAGCATAAATTGTTACTCTGCTACAAGACTGTGGTCCATTAAATTACAGGCACATGAGGCATGAATGTAAAATTACAATGGGCAAGGGATCTTAGATCATTTGGCCTCCAATCTTGCAAAGATATACACATATGCTTATCTTTAAGCACTGTGTACTCATGTGCATAAAGTTAAGCACACGTGGTCTTCTGTGGGATCGGGGCCACAGTTTGGTATTGCCTAAATATATGGAATTATTGTCAACATTTATAAATGCTATCAAATATATAACTGGAAATACAAAATATTAAAGTCCCCAACAAAGCAGTTTATTTTACCAAAAAAGTTTACAAAAATGCTGATCTAGCAGGAAAACTACTATCATCATACTATCATCAGAGCTTGGAAATCTGAGTCTCCTCATCTTATAAGGCCCAATGGTCTGCCCAACAAGTTAATCACAAAACTCCAATGGGAACAGCATCAAGACATAATGACTGGTTATGCAGTACATGGCATATGGCAGAAATGGAATGTTGGACTTTTTTATTCCAGTACAAATGGAAGAATTTTAAAGCTGTACGAATTCCTTTCATAAGTTACTGGGCAGACATTCCTCAAGCCCTGAAGGTGAACAGAAGAGTGATAAATGGAGTAGTGGACAGTTTAAAATAAAATTGGACAAATTTAATTCAACTTGTTGAAAAGTGTAAAGGACTTGAGAGTGTCACATGTCTTGTTGAGTGAATGATTCTTCTTTAACTGTATGTTTGATTCCTAATGTGCATGTCCAGTCTGGGTATTGGTTATTACGATTATGATTATGATTTGTTGTTTAATTTTCTAGTGTCTTCTTTATTTGGCATTCTGATTATCAATTTCAGCTCCATCTGACAAATACAGATACAGGTGTTATGACAAAAGAAAAATTAGAGGTCCCAGAGTAATGCACAAGCTGGATGTAACCTGGAAATGTTAGTTTGATTTGTGTAAGATTTATGGAAATGACTAATTATAAGCCGCACACATGTGTATGCACACAAAGTTGTTGAGCTATAGAATGGAACTGTCAGGCCCAACCAGCCAGACTACCTATGCATCTAGGCCACACCCACTATAGGACATAGAAACATATCACCCTGTGGGACCTATAAGACATGGAAACAAATAGCAAGCAGTAGTCCATCCTACCCGTTCCACAGGACTTCAGGCCAGTAAATCTGCATAATGCACAGACACACAACTAGTCACACCTTCCACCCACCCACCCACCATCCTTCACCTCTTCACACTCCAACATAGAGAATCTCTGAATATTAGGAAATCCCTTGACACAGGCTATCTGCAGCCTGCTCCCTACACAGCGGACACACATTTCTATGCAGTTAACTCTCCTGAAGACAGGTAGGCTGGCCAGTGCTGGCTTCTTTGCTTTTAGACAGCAAACACAGTTTTAACTCAAAGAGCAGCATTGTTCCTGTTTAATTGCTTCCCCAGTTCTCCATTTCCAGAATAGGGTTTTTAGCCACAGATCTCTGAGCATTCTTTTCATCACTCAGAATTTGGACATGATCCAGCACTGCTTACACATACAAATCAGACTCTCAGAAATCTCCCACTAAAATGCAATGGGAATTTTGGTTGTGCTAGGAATGCAGGTTCAGACCCATAGCTGCTTCTGGTTCCTTGTATACTTCTTCCAGCAGAATTGTCATCTGGCAATTATGGATTATTATTAATTATGGAGTATTTTATTATATTCCAGCCTCCTTCCACACTCCTGGATGTTAATATTTCCTCCCATTATACCATGTTCACTAGAATGTCTTAATTTTTCTAGTGCAGAAAAGTGGGTTTACCTAGCTTTTTCACATAGCTTTCACATGCCTTTTTCACAATGTGCATCACATTTAAACATAGCAACTTTCTCACAGACCCTCCCACTCACAAACAGACTCAACACACCTCTTTTCTATTCACAACCGTAGAACTTCTCCATGGCAAACAGCAATTGGAGAAGTAATATTAGGATAGTATTTAATACATTTCAATTGTTTTAAAAGTCTTCAGCAGTTGGAAAAGAAGAGGAGCCAGCATTAGATGACCAGCAAACTCCATGGGCCAGAGTTTGGGAACCTCTGAATTAGAGTATATTTCAAATATCATGAAAATTAACCCATTTGGTTTTTATTTTAAATATTGCTAAAAAGATGAGCACTACATTTAAAGAAAGCATCACTTGCCTAAATAGGACTCAGCATTTATCATATCCTTAACACAAGACATTGGGAAATATCCCTAAAAGTAGGCAAAAATATTTATTTACTAATGGAAGATCATTAAACTGAGGTCTAGCATTTCTTTTTGAAGGAGCAGCAGATTACTCCTTCATTGTTTGTGGTGTGCTGATGTCACGTGCAAGAACCACTGTGACATAAAATATTAATGCAGTATGGAAGAGATATTATTTAGCTTTCGGAATTGCTTTTTCTATACAAGTTTGCACAGAATATCCCCAAACATGAATTAACCACAGATGTTCTGCAACTGCACAGTTTGTTTGTTTTTTCATATATTATATAAAGATTGAACATTTTCCAAAGCGGTCTACTTTTTAAAAGTGCAGTTACATCTTTGTATTTGCCAGCAGCATAAATTCACTCTAGTTCCATTCATATTTAGTTCCGTAGCACTTGTAGCGTGAATCATCTACATAATTCCTTTAACAGAGGGTAAAATTAAGTAACAATGAAAACAATGATTGTGCTAAATTCATTATCTTGCATAACTCCCTTTATTGCAGTATATCTTCACGTTATGCTGGAAACAGGTGGGAGCTGAATCACAACTTCTCATGTTATTATGCTTTCCACACTAGAATTTTTTGTTCATAAGCACTTCATTTTTCTATAGATTGAACTCAGGAAATTAATAACTATTGAATTCCCGCCCTGCTCCAGCCTGGGCTGGTGGTGGGAGTGAGGACAAGGACAATGGAACACTTCTGGGCCCTTCTCCCATGAACGATCTTCTAGACATATGGTACACAAACACAGCCATCACAGTGGCAACCTTTAAAGTGCTCTATGGATTCTAGAATGTTAAGTATATGGGGAAAGGCCATTTGAACAGCTGTGTAGGCAAATCACTAGTTTCATTTTAAATTCATCAAGCCAGACTCACCAGTATGTGCTGTTTGTGACATAAATGAACTTTCAACCCAGCCTAGTTATTTCAGGGGTACAGCTACTTTTCATTACCAAATCTGTGCAAAGCAGCCAGAACATAAGGGCAAATCTGGTCCACCAGGTTTGTTAATCTGGCTTGTCTTTATTAATAGTTCAATCTATAATAGCACTTCATTCAAACCATTTCTTACAGAAGAATGTCCATAACAATACAATTCATTTATAAAAATGCATATCTACATAGGGCCATTTTGTAACTGCAATAAAATACTCCAGCATGTGTGGTGTTTGGCATGTTAACATCACGTTCCAGGTATGCATTCTACTAGATGATCCTATTGCTTCATCTTTATGCACCTTCCCAGTTAATAAACAATCTTTTTTAGTATGCTGCTGACATATTGTCTCTTCTGTCCCCTGTGGCTTTTTAAACTCATCTGATCTGGAGCTCATTTGAGCAATATATCTATATCTATCTTTCACAGAAAAAAAATAAGAAATGGAAAGCTTCTCTCTGGAACTCAACTGATGGAATTAATTGGGTTCAGATATGGATTAGAATGAGAAGAATTTCAAGAGCACAATTACTCAAGTCAGAGGTGTTAGGGTCACGGGCTACTCTTTGAGATCCCACCAGTGGCTCTTTTGGATTCCACAAGGCTAATAAGAACTCCTCACACTCTGCCTGACCTCAGGAAAGAAAATGAAGCAGGCAGGTGTTCTTCTGATATTTCCTGAGCCACACAAGGCAATGGGGGCAGCACTGAACAACTGGATTGGAGCAGCCGGTATCCTTCTTGTTTCTTCAAGCATCTAGAAATGGGCTAGGGATAAAAGAGGTTTTGCATGACATGGAGTTAGAAGGCCACTATACAGTCATGATGGATGGCCCTGAAGTTGCATGGCAATATTTTACCGGAGATGAGATAAACCATAAAAAATGAGCTGGGAGCTGGATCCTGAACAATCCAAAGCTTAGGGGTGTCAGAGTTCCTAGGTTTTGGTTTGACTGGTTATAGAGATATTAGCTACTTGCTAAGTTTCAACTGAGATCCAACCAAAAATGTTGGACTTGTTCAAATTCAGGGCTATGCTTCAGACCAGGGCTATCTGGGGAAGGAAGAGATGGTGGGGAGGGGCAGTTTGCCCCAGGCCCCTCATTTGATAGGGCTCCCAAACCCATGGACTTGGAACAAGTAGCATTGCAGCATCACTCATTCAAATTTGGTCTGGACACCCCTCTGACACTACAGAAGGGTGCTGGGCCAAATTTCAGTGAGTGGTACTGTGACCCTGTGTGCCAAGTCACAAGGTCTGGAGCAGGGAGCCAGGCCCAGTCCTGCCAGACAAGAGCAACTGCTGCAGGGAGAGCGCAGGGCCGGCTCACTCTCCAGCCCCCTCTTTCATCTCCATGGTAATTTTTGGAGGGGGGGGCTCAGTTTCCAAGTTTACCCCACACCCCCAAAAACATGTTTGGCCCTGCTTCAGACCTGTCTCATTTGTGTTGAGGCACCTCACAGCTCTTTTTGGAAAGTGGATCTCCAGCTCTTCAAGGCCAGGTATCACAGCCCTCACAGTAAATCATCTGGAGATCATACCAAATGTGATATAAAGCTGCCTAACACATTCAGCAGAACCCATCCTGAGCTTTCTAATGAATACTGGAGCATATGACGACACTGAGTTTTAGGCATATTTGGTGGAGGTAGACCCAAAGGTCGAACAATTTTGGCATTCAGTATGTGATGTGGACATATGCATTTTACTGAAATTAATAAAAATGTGCAAAGCCTATTAACCTCTGGGGACTCGATTCAGAAATTGAGAAAACTAGTAGAGTCTTCACAAAACTGTTAAGATTTTTGATTGTAGCAACCCATCTTATAATAGCAACAGAGTGATCTAGTTGTAAAGTCTGTCACTAGGTTACATACCGTATGTGCCAGACCAGTCCTACCAATCAGTACTGGACTGATATTTTGATATATTTACAACAACCTTCCTTCCCTCGTCATTAGAAATTCAACTGGAAATTGCAAGGCGCATTTCTTGGACCTTGCCTTTTATAACAAATCCACTGCAAGATATATATTTAAAAAAAAACAAAAACAAAAAAACCCCACCACACCTTAGAAGACTACCCAAACAGGATACCCCCACAGCACACACTTATACCCCTGAGAAGAGGATACAAGAACATGACAGATGTGTAGTCACATTGCTCAATGCGCTACTGGAAGGCGCTCAGACAATACAGTGATGAGTGGGTATAAGAAACTGAACAGAATAGAATAAAAAATTCAACATCTCTCATCTCCAGACTTCTGCATCCTTTTTATGTTCCAACTTCACTGACAGGCAATCACATCCTTAGAACAGACCAAAGGGTGGGTCATCCCTCATTCAGTAGACAAAGAAGCAGAGGGAAACCTGGTGAAGATCAGATGGTGTAAGGTTCAGCAACCCCCAACCCTGTCTATCTACTCTGTGGGAAAGGAGGAGAAAAGAGAACTTCAGGTCTCCTGAGAGTTGTTTTCTTCCAGAACTAATTTCAATTTCCTGCCAGTTGCAGGACAGCATTGATATACTCAACTGAAAATGCCCCTGTTTGCCAAAAGATAGTAGGTAATTTGGGAAACTGATTTGCCCCAGGACAGAAGCAGTGCACAAGTAGCTTAAATCCCTATCTGGAGAATGAAAGCAGCCAGAGAATCAGCACTGCCACACTGAAGCACTTATTGGATATTTGCCAGGAGAAGCTGATGGAAAATGTAGTCCTTGTTATTTGTTTTCTACCCCGGTTAAAACCAAAACACCCCATATTCATTAGATTATTCCAAATTCTGCTCTCCAGTTGAGCTGTGAAATAACATTTACTAGTAGATTTCTCATTTACCTGCATGGAAGCCAGCGACTGAATGTGGACTCCGTTACACATGATGAAAAGCCTGAATACCAAAACAAATATGTTACCCTTCCTCCAGCACCATCACCAAGTACCAAAGAGCTCTTGTTCTGTTCTCAGGCCATTACAAAAAGAAACTACACGACAGAATTTTGAACTTAATCCTCTGCTGCAGTTGAGCTCTGCTCAGCTGTGGGGAGTTGGCTCGAAGCCACTTCTGTGGGTCACAGATTTTGGGGCCATCTGAGGAATGGTTTAATGCCCAACCTCAGGGCTTCTATAGTCCTCAAAGGGCCATTATGACAGCAAAAGATAATTGAAACTCAAGGTACTCCATCATCACCCCTATATTGGGGTCTGGTCATGTGGGGGGGTGATGTAGAACCACATAGACTGGGGATTCCTCAGTGATAGAGGAATCCTTAGCTGTCTTATTAAATCAGGTTTATGCCCCCTCTATGCAATTGGAGCGGTAGAGAGGGCCTGTAATTGTAGACATGTTCTGGCTCTATGCGAACAATAAAAACTACTAAGGAAATATTTTATACCATAATAAATATAGTTTAAAAAAAACAGTGAAACGGTAGAATTTCAGTTTAACATTCATCTGTGAATCTGCTATAATGATAAGGCACTATATAAAATGCAAAATATCATCAAGCCTTACTGATGTTCTAACATTCTTACCCTACAGTCTTCCTCTGCCCACTAATAAATTACAGTGTTTAAAAAGACACTCTTAAGAGTATCTTTTTAAAGAATAAGCCTAGAATCTGCCATACTGGATCAGACAGTGGTCTGCCAAGTCCAGAATTCCACCTCTGGCACAGGCAGCATGTGACTACTATAAGTAAAGCTGGACAGGAACTTTTTAGTTTTAGACTTTTCCCCACCCCCAAAAAAGACCTTCAGAACTTTTGTTTTCACAAGCTACATATTGACTGGAAGCTTCTGTTTTTACCTACATAAAATGCAATACAAAAGAAGAAGCTAGGAGTCTGTGAAAGGCTGGTGTTCACGTTTTTTCTCTCTTCACTTTCAATGCTTTTTCTTCCTATAATACAGAAAACTTTACCCTTAGGATTTTTCCCCCATCCTCCAAATGATCAAACAGTGTATAGTGTGTTAACAATAGGGTGCAGAAATGTTTTTTTTCAGATCAGGACATCAGATAGAGCCATCAAGGTCTGAACTACACAAGAAAATTAAGTCAGTTTAATTACATCGGTCAGGCATGTGAAAAACCCACATCCCTGAGCAGCATCATTAAGCAACCTAAGTCCCTGTGTAGACAGCACTAGATCCACTGAGGAATTTTTCTGTCAACCTAGCTACCACCCCTTTGGGAGGTGGATTACCTATGCTGCTGGGAGAACCCCTCTCATCAGTTAGGTAGTGTCGACACCAAAGCGGTACAGCAGTGCAGCTGCACCATTGTAGCATTTTAAGTGTAGACAAGCCCTTAGGCTGGAAACATTGCTGCAGTACTTCTGTGAATAAACAAAGGATTTTATAACACTAGTAGCATCTCTCCTCCTCCTGGCACTCCTTTGTGATCTGAGGTGGCTTTATTACTGTAATACACTACTGATCTGGACAACGGACAATTTATTTCTGAGTACAAAGTGTTCAGTTTCAGGTATATGCATCTTGTAAATAATAGGAGCACCCCTCTGAGCACTGGGATTGTTTATGGGATAGCCAGTGACTAGGGAAGTGTAATAGTATATATAATTAGAATCAGATTCTTTCCCCCCTTTTACATGTTTCAAGAGAGCTATGAAAATCAAGATGTTGACGAGGGCCAGAGCACATAGCCCATTTAGGCTAAAAGCAACCAGACAGAGCAGGGAAGAGCTGACTGACTTCCATTTCCTTGAAATTCCCTAGCTATCAGCACTGGGATTTATTGTATTCAAAAAGCCTGCAACAAATACAAACTCATACAGTCTCAGTTACCCTTCATTGTCATACTGAAAATAAAATATCATCAGGAAAAAATAGGAAATAGAAAGTGAAACCTAATTCTAATCAGAAACATTAAAGATTTCTCATTCGAATTCCATAAGTCATTACAATTAAGAACATGAAGATGATAGCTTATCTCTGTAATGCCTTGAGATCAGATAATTCTGAAAATACGACAAAAACACAATCCCAGCTATACTATCAAGTGTTAGCTAGTATTCAGGGACATAGGCAACACACACACACACACTCAAAAACCCCACACACCACAAGGCCATAAAAGAGGTAGCTTGCAGAGGAGAATTCAGGTCCAATTTAACACAATCTTTGTTCACTTTCAAAATTTGACATTTTTTCCAACAATTGTGTTGGATTCCCCATCAAGTCATCTAGTTTTAAATTAATTTTGGAGGCCATGGATTTTCAGCAGAACACTAATGATGCTTATAATAAAAATTATGACCCCTAGTGAGAGACAGACAGACATGAGCACAGAAGGAACAAGGCTAGGGTTCTCAAAGGAAAACTCCACATCTACAGATTGTGGGGTTCTTACACATTCCTCTGAAGGATTTGGTATTGTCTCCTCAGAGACAGGACGCTGGACTAGATTGGCTTTGGGTCTGATCCAGCATGGCAGCACCTATGTTCCTAACTGAATTAGGTGCCCATCTCCCTCTGAAATCCAATTGGAGCTAGACACCTAACCCCCTGAGGCTTTGAAAATCCCAGGTAAATGCCCATGCTACCTCCACCATTGGGCTCCCTTTGTAGTCCTAGGCAAGTTACTAAGGCCTACTAATTGTGGGTTGGATACCCAAAAACTGAAGGATCCAAAATGAGTGGCCCATTTAGGGCTCTATTTTTTCCTCCACAAAATGAAGATAAAACTTACTTTTCCCATTGGGCTGTTGTGAAACTTAGGACCAGATTCTGCTCCAGCTGAAATTCACAGGAGTTTTGCCACAGATTTAAATGAGAACAGGCTCAGCCCCTAATATTTGTAAAGTGCTTTGAAGCTAAAAGCAATATGTATTATAATAGTCCTATAATGCAGGGGTTCTCAAATGTAATTGCACCGCATCCCCCTTCTGACAACAAAGTTAGTATATGGTCTGGGGCGGGGCAGAGCCCGAGACCTGTTGCCCCAGGTGGGGGGAGAAGGGGCCGCAGCCCGAGGGGGTGGAGCTTGGGCTTCAGCTTCAGCCCTGGTTCCCAGCAAGTCTAAGGCTGGCCCTGGTGACCCCATTAAAATGGAGTTGGGAACCCACCCGACCCACAGTTTGAGCTTCATTGCTAATATAGTTTGAGCCCCACTGCTAATGTAGTATAATGCTGAGCTAGTGAGAAATAGAGATAGTCAAAATAAGCAAGATAGCTAATGCTAATGACTAGTTTCAGAGTAGCAGCCATGTTAGTCTGTATTCGCAAAAAGAAAAGGAGTACTAGTGGCACCTTAGAGACTAACCAATTTATTTGAGCATAAGCTTTCGTGAGCTACAGCTCACTTCATCGGATGCATGTAGTGGACTGTATTTTCCACTGCATGCATCCGATGAAGTGAGCTGTAGCTCACAAAAACTTATGCTCAGATAAACTGGTTAGTCTCTAAGGTGCCACAAGTACTCCTTTTCTTTTTGCTAATGACTAGGAAGCCTGTTCTGTATTTGTAAGACCGAACAAGACACATTGGTAGGTAGAAATTCACATACAAAAAAATCCTCAAACTGTGTGTCACGTCTATTTGATCTTGGCAACAAAATATCGGTGCGGATATTCTAAAAAATCTCTAGGGTTGCCATCCTTTTACTTTTCTGAGTTGGGAAGACAGTGCATAAACAAGCTTCCTAAGAAGAGCAGATCAGAAGGAAGAAGGAACAGTCTAATCGCTTTTATCTCTTCTTTTTAGTGTAGTCATTTTTTGGTTAGACTATATTTAAAAAAAAAAAGAAAAAAAAAAACTTCTTGGTTCAGTACAGGTTCTATATGAATTGTAGTTGTTTGCAGCCAAATAGAGGTTAGTCTTTCAATTTACCAAAAGAGGGTGCTGTTCCCTTAAAATGTTGGTATAGTACAATGCATAGCATACATTAGAGCCTGGGGGTTTGCAGCACAGAGCTTTCTTAAGGGCTGAAGTTCAAATTGTAGGTGCAGGAGCAGCAGGAAGTCTTGTTGAACGAATTGCTAAACCATATTTGTCATAAAATTAACCCACTTGTTTGGTTAACCATTTGTGGAGACACTAGCAATAGGAACAGAAGAAATTACTTCTGTCCTCTTGCATCGTTAAAAATATCCTCAGAAGCCTACATTTCTCATAGTTTTCATGCCATATGCTTACAATATAAGTAGGCAGGGCCGTCCCGTCCATAGGACGGACTGGGGCAACCATCCCGACCATGTGTTTTGGGGGGGCCCATGCGGGGACGCGGGGTCCAGGGCAGCCTGGGGACTTAATGGGAGGCCTGGTACCAGCAGCAGCGAGCAACTCAGCCCCAGCCTGCCTCGCTGGCTCCCGGTGGCACTCGGGGGAGGGGAAGGAAGCTGGAAAGAGGCAGGGCAGGGGCGGGGACTTGGGGGAAGGGGTGGAATGGGGGCAGGACCTAGGGTGCAGTGGGGGGTTGTCCCGGGCCCCATACTCTCCTAGGGACGGCCCTGCAAGCAGGTTTGGAAAGATTAACTTGTTATTGGTAAATGCAGATAAACATCGATTTCACCACACACACACACACACACACACACACACGCACGCACAAAATATTTCCATCAATAATAGTAGAAATTTTCAGACAGGCAAAGTAAGAAAAATGCTGCTTGAGAACTCAGTGTTTGAGTTAAGGATATTAATTTTGTATATTTTGACCTGTGATGGTGACCGTTCATGTTTTAACAGTTATAAAGCTTTATCTTTTTGAACCTCATTATCTACTGTCATTAAATAATTATCTGGCCTCTCCATATTTTCTCACAATTGTGAAAATTGAAATAGATAAAAATAAAAAATGCTTAAATATAGACATTAATAGAATCTGTCAAAGTCATTAAAAAAAATTAAATCAAGAACCAAAGAGATGGATACCTCACAAGCCGTTGCTGTTTAATCTTGAATCAGTGACTTGGTATGCTTCCCTCTCAAATCACATGTGCCAACTGGATGCAACAATGAAGAGAGATCAGTCAAAGCAAACCACAAGAGGAAAAACAAGTCACATATTTGAATTCAACATGTGTTCTCTCAGCGCACAAGATGTCTGAGGTCAGGCGTGTTTACATTTCATATTTTTAATGTGGAAAATGTGATTTATGTGGAAAGAGGATGGGAAAGTGGATGTTTGAGGGTTTAATTGGTTTATTTATTAATTATATGTATACACAAAAGCATTTCAAAGCTTTAAAGTACCACGTTCTCACAGGAAACTGCAAGAATTGTAATTTAAAATCTCAGTAAACATACAGGATGAATAGAAAAATGGAGTTTTCATAGCTAAGTAGATTGCAATTTCTTTACACCTAGTATGGAGATACTGGAAACAATTTTGAGACTCTTCTTTCTCTTTTGCCTAGTCTGGTCTCCTGGAACTGGAGACCACTTGGTCCACTTCTGTTTTCTCCTGTTAGCTCTAGGCTTCCCCTTCTCGCTAAGGGCCTGATTCAGAGAAGTAGTCCCATTGACACTGGATAAAGCAGGCATCTATTGTTAGGCAATACATGGAAACTAGTACATGGAATCAAAATGGCTCTAATCATATTTATTAAGGAAATTCTCTAAACTGAAGAAGAGAGGGAGGTCTCAAGCAGTTATTTACCAGGGATCGTATTTGGCATCTTCATTGTTGCCTCCTTTTAGAAACCATCTCAACAGAAATTACAGGTCTTAGCTGTTTGTTCACCATCATCAAAACAATAGATACCCATCTCCAACACCTATATGATCAGGTGGGAATCTGTAGGGAATGTGTCCAGAAGGGGTGTAGGCAATTTTATTTTAGGAAGGCTCAAGTTATCTCCACAGAGCTCTGAGTCAGCACAAAGCAACTTGTACTCCCAATGAGGGGAAAGGGCGAGAAGCACTGTATTGGAGCCTAAGCAGTAAACATCTCCCTAACATTTCAACTTGTACCTGGTTCAGGGGAGCTCCAGTGACCAAATGCAGGTTTGGACAGCAAAGTTTGAACCAAATAAGCAAAGACGGAGAGACAAACTCAGAAACTGAAAATAACATTAATTGAGACAAAAGCAGGAAGACCAAGGGAAGGGAACAGAGAGAGTGAGAAGATGGACTTAAGACACCTACGTAAAAGCTACAGAGGCTAAAGGGAAAAAAATTGGGTGAAATCCTGGCCCCATTGAAGTAATTGGCAAAAGTCCCACTGACTTCAGTGGGGCCAGGATTTCATTCCATTGTATGCAAAGAAAAACCCAGATTTCCTATATTTCTTCATGCTTCACTCCCTCCCCTAAGCAGGCAGCAGCCCAGCCCAGGGACATCCTTTTTTCTCCTGTTTGCTTGGTTGAGAAGTGTTTCTGATGATTTCATTACTATTCTGGACATATGCCCTGCGTTCCTGAAGGGAGCACTTCAAATACACCTCAATACACAAAGAAATAAATCATCATGTGAGATTGACCATAAGCAGTACTTTCTATTCTATTCTGTAGGGTCTGCGGATGGGTCTACTTCTGATGCAACTCAAGCTGAAAATGACCAAGTTAGTAAGGAAAAGAAAACAAGCTGATTAGAGGTTTAAAAATATAATGTCCTGTGGGAAACATATTTTAAAGGAATTGTGCGGGGAAGAACCATGACAATATTTAAACCAGGTCCGGTCATTTCCAAGCACTCCAGGGGACAACTGATCAACCTTGAGACCCTGTTTTAAATGAAAATGAATACATGAAAAGGGATCTTAAATTTCAAAGATGCTTTCAATGCTTCATTTTACATGTCTTGGCATTTCTTCTAGGGGATTGGAAGGTAAGACATCAGCAGAAGGAGGAGCTATGGAAACAGGTCTGATCTGGAGAGCAGAAAGAAAACACTAAAGAGGTGGGAGGACACTGTTGGGAACAGTAGAGGTTAGTGATTGATTTCACATATTTCTAAACCTGTCCCCACATTATCTGTAGAGCTGGCACTACCTGGAGGAGCAAGAGGGGAAGTAACTGCAACAGTAGAGGGTCAAGGACAGAACCGATTGCAAAAGAACATTTGGGAAAAGGGAGCTGGTGGACAAGGCAATTGGTGGGACAAGGACAGGAAAGATAAGAACATAAGAACGGCCATACATCTAGCCCAGTATCCTGTCTTCTGACAGAGGCCAATGCCAGGTGCCTCAGAGGGAATGAACAAGAACAGGTAACCAAGTGATCCATCCCCCATTCCCAGCTTCTGGCAAACAGAGGCTAGGGACAGCATCCCTGCCCTTTCTGGCTAATAGCTATTGATGGACCTATCCTCCATGAATGTATCTAGGTTGTTTTTTTTTTAACCTGGTTGTAGTCTTGGCCTTCACAACATCCTCTGGCAAGGAGTTCCACAGGTTGGCTGTGCGTTGTGTGAACAAAATATTTCCTTTTGTTTTAAACCTGCTGCCTATTAATTTCATTTGGCGGCCCCTAGTTCTTGTGTTATGAGAAGGAGTAAATAATGCTTCCTTATTTACTTTCTCCACACCAGTCATGATTTTATAGACATCTATCATATCCCCCCCCATAGTCATCTCTTTTCCAGGCTGAAAAGTCCCAGTCTTCTTAATCTCTCCTCATAGCCATTCCATACCCCTAATCATTTTTGTTGCCCTTTTCTGAACCTTTTCCAATTCCAATATAACAGCAGGGGAGGGATGATTAGCAAAACGTAAGGGGAGCAGGGGGAAAGTCAGGAGCAGGGATTGTGTCTGGCCTTTAACTCTTACCCACCCACCTTAAAAGCTTCAAAAGAGGCTCAGAGCAAGAGCCTTACTGGTATTAGTAGTGTTCCAGTCCCTGAGTCACTCAGAAAACTACTGATATTAATAAACCGGTATAATGAGGTCAGAAACTTTTTGGGTTCTGACATCCATAGTTGGCAGAGGAGCAAACAGCCACTGGTGAGGATGTTTCAGGGTTTCTGCTGTTACCATCAAATTGTTACATTTAAACTGGGTCTCTGGCCACCTCACCACAGGTGACCTGGCTTTATGTATATTGTTGCTGAATATTAAACACTTTCCCCCCTACATCTTTCTTTCTTTGTTTTCATTGCCTCTTGCTACTGCAGTAAAGTCTTGTCCTGGTTTTTAAAAAGAGTGCAGCCTGTTGTTGGGGGTATATAATTAAGAGAAAAGAGAAGGCTAAATTTCTCCGTGCTCTTGATGGGTGTTGGGATTTGGTAGCTGCCCAGCAATTATAAGTAAGGATATGATTTGGTCATGGATTCGGTGACTTTAATGGACCTCAGTGACTTCCACCCCTGCCACAGTGGTGGGGCTGGAGGGGGGTGAGCAGTCAGCCCCCCTGGCAGGAGCAGTGGTGGGGCTGGAGATCGGCCAGCAGTCAGCCGCCGGGAGTGGTGCTCTAAGTGTTAGTCTTCCCTCTCCCTGGTATTTTTAGTAAACTTCAGGGACAGGTGACAGGCTTCCATTAATTTTTGCTTATTGCCCACGACCTGTCCCTGACATTTACAAAAAAATACCCATGATAAAATCTTAAGGTTAATTATAAGAGATACAGAGGCCAAAGAAATACTTAAAAATAAATAATTAGGATTATCATCATCATTATAGCCTTCTTGATTCCAACTAGTCCGTCATTTTCAATGGTCACACCTGTGTGTCCTGTGCAGAATTAGTCAAAGTTAGATTCTTCAGTGTAGCATACAGTTGATGGATGGAATTATTTGGTACAGCACTTCCAGCTCCACCTTGTACATCATCACAACAAAGAAAAGACTGAGGAGGAGAGGGAGGCAGACTTGTCATCTTCACTGTAGAGAGTTAAGATCGGCTGAGCCTTGCTGCCTGTGGGCTTCCCAAGAGTGCTACCACAGCATCCTAACACTGCCTGCACTCTGTAAACGCATTTGCCACAGCACTGCAACAAGCTGTCACAAATAAATGCTGCAATAGACCATGAAGGCAAAGAGAATCTCACCCAATCTTTTCGTTTCAGTTTGATGGAACCTTTTGCACGTGCTGTGTATCTTGGTGAATGCTCATCGTCACACCTACAATACTCTACTAGTCAAACAACTTTCCACCTCAGTCATGTTAAATAGAGGTACGGGTTACCTCCTACATCCTCTGGAAGTGTATCTGGCTCATCTGAGTCACAGAAGTATGCTCCCCTTTTTGCTGCTGCTCAGACCAGTTCATCAGAAAGACACTCTCAATATCAGTAATGTCTGCCAAACCAAGAAAGCCAGTCATGCTAATAAAGGGCACTAATGGTGACTCTTGCAGCCTCTCACCTCTTCCTCCACTGACAAATGTCAAAGAGCCAAGGAAACTGCCAGGCATGTTGCACATAGCAGCGTCCTAGTCATAAACCAGTGATGCATGGAATCCCGTGCACTCTTATCCCTAGAAATTGAATATTCTGCGAAATTCTCTAAACTGGGAGTTTAAAGACTGAAAGGGACACAAAAGAAAGATTGTGCCAAGCCAGGGGAAAGAACAAACATTTGCACTTGATGTTGACAAAACAACTGAATAATCGTCATTATAACTGATGTGCTGAACTCCTCTAGATTTCCCTGACAGAAGTTCAAGGCTACTTAATAGAGTTGCAAGAAAAGAAATAAGTTGCGACACCCCTACAACGTATTACAAACACTGCTGTCACTTTAATATGCTTTTGGCTGACTCCTGGTGAAAACCAATCCTAGAAGAGGAGATCATCATCAAGCAAGAACCTTTTCCTTCCTGTCCACTGAAAGCTATGATAATAATGATTTCCAGCAGGGGCTGATGGACGGTGTTGAAGAAGATGATAATTTCCAGTGGGGGTGCAATCTGTGACTTCCTGTTCCCAGACCAAAACCAGCTATGAGAAAGGGTGAAGCATACCGTGAGTCAGTGTCACAGGGAGGAGAGTAATTAGCAGCAGCTCAGCCTCATGCAATGGGTCTTTGTCAGAAAGAGGATTTTATAAAGAAATAGGTCTTGATCAATTGCAGTGGTTTCCAAAACAAACATTAACGCACAAACCGAAAAACCTGCACTTCAAATGGGTGCCACTTCTGAATGATCTGGAATACCGTCAGTGTTCCATTAGTCAGATAGGCTAGAAGAAAGATCCTGTAGAAATCAAGAATCCAGTGAACCGCTAGGAAACATTTGTATCACACAGTGGCTTGATGAGTTATTTCAACTCAATGATAAACGGTAAGTAAAATACTGAAAACAGAATACCTGTGGGGACGCCATCCCTTCACTCAATGCAAAAATAAACTAGAAGACGTTTTCAGCAACTGCTTCTTCTGGACATAAGGAGACTATGCTCATGAGGTACTAAGCAATCAAATACTTGGTCTTTTACATGTGTAAAGCACTATATCTACTTTATCTAATTAATCTTCACAATGCCTCTGTGAGATGAGTGCATAAAATTCACCTTGTCATGAAACCCAAGCATGCAGCTTCCAGTGATGTGGGAAATGCCTAGACAGTCTGCCCCATTTTACAGCTGATCCAAGTGATCTTCCCAAGGTGATTCCTGCATCAGCAGTAGAACTGGGACTAGAACTCAAGCCTCTCAGTTCTCCTCTCTGTTCTTAACCCGCTTCATCACATTACCTCTCAAGAAGACAAAGCCATTGCTTAGCGGAGGTAGTTTAGACATGATCCACAAAAGCCCATGGATTTTTTAAAAACCTAAAACAGTGAATAAATGATTGAATTGCTCATTTAGACCAATCTACAGTAAGAGAGGTTTAAACAGCTGTAAGTTGTCATTAGTTATGCAGGGTTGACAAAAGACTCTGGGTGTGTGAATTTCAAACATTTTCTATTGCAGAGGATGATATTCAGTTTTCTCTCCTTTCATATTTTTGCTCTTAGTCCACTTTGAAATTGCCACTCTAGGTCTGCATCTTATTCTCGACTCCAACAGCCCACTGAAGTTAAGTAAAACACTTGGGGTGGGATTGCTACTTGTATGGAATAGGGGAGGATCCACACAGGACTGCTCAACAGGTATATGCATCAGCATCCTACCCCCTTGGTACCTCTACAGGCTCCCCCATGATGCTCATACCATGCCAGACAGAGCCTCAGGATCTGTCAGACCATAGCAGATGCCCTGTGCAGCAGTAAGGATCTAATGAAATTCCCATGATTTGGGATTTTATTCAATAACAACAGCAAACTAAGATCTATACAGCTCCAAGAAGCTTAGAATCTAAACTGATGAATCACAATTCAGAAACTATTAAAGATGTTGCTGAGCACCCTCAAATTACATTGATGTGAGCTGAAAGGCTTGGGCCCCATGTCATTTTTATTGAGTTTTTGGGGAGATTTTGTATCTGAATGGAACTTACGGTTTCAAAACTTTTTCTTCCAGTTAGGAGTGCATCAGAGGCAGGAAGAAGAAATAGTTGGGTGGGAGGTGGGTTTTGTTTAGTTATATAGAGCAGATTTTTTATTATTATGTCTAGAGAAGAAGGATGGGCCTGTGGTTAGGATGCTAACTTGGGAGGCCAGAGTTCAGTTCCCTCACTCTGTCACAGACTTCCTATGTGACAATAGGCAATCCACTTAGAGTCTCTCTCTGTCTGAGTTCCCATTTGAAAATCGGGGCTAATGGGTCTTCCCTAACTCACCGGTATGTTGAGAGGGTTTATTCATTAAAGGTGTTCAGATACCACAGCAACGGGAGCCATATAAAAGACTGTAGACAGCTTTTTATTTTTTTATGAAGATGAGTAGGCATCTGCCCTTTAAAATATTTTTGAAAGATTACAACAACTCTCTCATTATTTTGTGTCCAGAACTTTGACAACTAAATCTGATTTAGGCCACCCACTCAACCCATGCTTAGTTTTAAACTATATAATGAATGTACCACAATTATGAGGTGCTGTAGCTCTTCCTCATCTATCTAAATAGTCATTACAGCATTTCCGTTAGCCACCAAATCTTTCAGAATCTTTGCATCCTATGTATCATTCTCTTAGATAAACAGACTGATTGATTTTCTGTTTCTTTTGCTTCTTTGCTTTTGGGGTTCTCTCTTAACTGTACATGTCTGTAGCTTCATCCAATGGATACAAATATTTCACTAATATAGTCTGTAATTTTCAAAAGCACTGAAGTGATTTAGGAGCATAAGGCTAATTGAAAATCAGTGGGACTTGTGATCCTAAGTCACTTGTGCTCTTTTGAAAATCCAATCCATAAAAGGTCATTTCTTGAACAATTATTTGCTTTGTGGACACTTTCCCTCATTCTCAAATTGCTCCGCATTCTTGTGACAGCTATAGACCTTGCTTATGTGGAAAAGCAGAACTAGAAAAGTATCATAATACTTTTAGCTCTCTTTTAATATCATTTATCAGCAGAAAACAAAAAGGAGACCTGGTGTCATGTGACCTCACAGCTCTCTCTGGACCACCAGCAAGTGTCCCACAAACCACTACTGGAATACAAACTTCAGTCTGGAAACCTCTGAGCTAGTCTGCCTTATTTGCACGAGTGCTACATGAGCAGGTCTAAATTGAAATCAATAGACCTGATGAGCCTGCAAATACAAACTGCACCTTTTCTATAAGACAAATTCACCAAAGTTTAAAGTACTGCAGTGTTAACCCAAAGCTTTCAGATTTTTCACTTCCTTCAGCCAATGAAGCCCAATAATTTTCTTGTATGTGCTGGCGTATCCAAAAAATCTACCAAAAGAGTGCTAAAGAAAAATCAGCACATAAAGGTTGGCACAGCTATTGCTCAGAATTGTCTGGTTCTGACTGAGGACCCACCAGGTGATAGTCAGATACTCTCTCTATTTCTCAGCCTCTCCTGTTGGAGCTGTTCCACTTTGTATAAATAATGAAATATTCATTGGGCCAGAGAGAGAGAGACACACACATACACAGTCTGACTCTATAGCCTAGTAGTTAAGGCACTCATCTGGGATGTGGGAGACCCAGATCCCTAGTCCTAAGAAATGTTCCTGATGAAAGTTTTGTTGAAACAGATACATTTCAACCAATCATCTTCATTTCCCAACAAAAATATATCAAAAAATCCCCATCACTTCTACTTTGCAGCATCTTTATGCCAGCATGAAGTAGCTGCCAGGCACTGATTTGGGCCCTAGTTGATCAAGGAAATTAGTAACTGTGAGCTCTATTATTACAGCCATATTAGTAGATTTATTGTCACAATAGGAGTTTTTGTTCTGGCATTTGAATCTTATGGTTTGACAATGACCAGCAAAAAAATACCAACACAGAGGCCAACTGGATATTTTTTGCCTAAACCACACCCTTCCAATTACATTTCTAAAGGTCACAGTCATATGAGATACTAGTCAATCACGCCAACAGATAAAAAACCCCGCAGTGGGATATGGTGATAGACACTTGTTTCAAAACATGACGGTTTGTTAAATGACTAATGTTAATGTGATCTCAAAACAAGTTTAAAAAAATTGATCATGATATTTATTGTGAGCAGGAAGTTGTATACAAAAACTTTTAACCAATTCATTGGTCCTTTTCCTGTTCTCTCATTAGCAATTTGTATTAGGCTTATAAAATGGTCGGGTTTTTTTTTATATATTTTAGGCAAACTGATAATGCCCGACATTTTTATAAGGCACATATTTATTGTTTAAAGTTTAAAGAGCCCTCTTCAAACAGCGTGGGTCACGTTTTCAGAAGGATATATGCTAAATTCAGACACAAACAAGCTGGGAGCATACAAGTCACCTGAGATATATTTTTGAAAATATGTCCCTCCACCTTAAAAGAAAGAAGTTTTTATTCTATGTTAGCCAACATTTCAAACTATTTTCACAATGGTATCCGCAGCTGAACTGTTGTAATGTCAGTCCCCTCCCTACACAGAAGGAGAGAGAAGTGACAGCAAAGACTGCGGTCTAAGAACAAACAAAAAGCCCCAGTGAGGATTGCAGCATTTTGTGGCATACTTGTCACAGGGCAGGGAAATTTATTCTATGTATCACAAAATGCTACAACCTCCATAGAAGTGTTTCCTATTTTGTTGTCTTTTCATCACTGTTTGGAGTAATTTAAAACTAGACAGGACAAGAGACGAAGGATGGTTCAGTGCTTAAGGCACTATCCCAGGACTTGGGAGACCTTCTGGGTGACCATAGCCACAGACTTTCTGGGGGACCTTGGGGGAAAAAAAATCACTTAGTCTTTTTGGGCCTCAAGGCCTCATCTGTAAAATAATCGCAGTTCCCTACCACACAGGAATGTTGTGAGAATAAATATTTTTAAAAGTTGTGAGGTGCTCAGATACTACTGTAATGGAGCCCAGGTAAGCAGCCAAGATAAATGGACAAAGCACTTGAGAATATACTGTAGAAACTGATCCTGGTAGGGAGACAGACTGAAGAGGTGACTTGACTTAAGTCTTTTTATCTCCAATTTCTATCATTGTATTGCAAGTCTATGACTTGGTTTTCTGACACAATTAAATGAAATAAAGAACTATTACACGTTTATATTCTCTCC
This sequence comes from Eretmochelys imbricata, assembly GCF_965152235.1. Taxonomy (NCBI): domain Eukaryota; kingdom Metazoa; phylum Chordata; order Testudines; family Cheloniidae; genus Eretmochelys; species Eretmochelys imbricata. Next base: position 78,036,664 of record NC_135578.1, read on the forward strand.
ATGATCATAAGCACAAATGAAAAAGCAAGATATCTGGATGCGTGTAATAGACTGAAAGGTCCCTGAGTGTAACACAGAGCCATACCATGTACCTGGAGTGCTGGACTTTGTATTTGGATCTTTACTTTAGTTTAATTGTGCGTAAAATTATATGTAGCCAGACAGCGCCCAATTAAAAAAACATCTGAGAAGGTTTATTTTGATTGCTTATTCCATCAGGCTCACAAAGACAAGGGAAGAGCACATGACTGGGGATTTTTCCATTCCCATGGTGCTCTAAGGCATATATTGCAGACTACTTTTTTAAACTTTAAAGGGGAAGAGCAGTGTGATCCAGTGGAGGAGTTGGGCAGGAAGGTATCCTGCTTTTCAAGAATGAACGAGAGGCATAACTGGTCACTCCCAGTAGTTGGTACTTAAGTAGAATGGCTCCCTACAAAGGCCAGATCAGGAACATCAATTCAGTCCCTGAAGAGCAAGCTGCAAAGCTAGAAGGGACTACTATTTGGAATAGTAACCTAGGGACAGTGGCAGACTTCTCTGGCCAAAGCCCTGTGTACTTTTATTTAGGCTGCCTGCCTAGTGTAGTGCCCTACCACTACCTGCATGGTTAGTGTCTTTAGATAGAATGAAATAAAATTTTAGCTGAATATGTTCACGGTATCACAAATTGCAGTTAATCATTGATATCATTGAAATTTATCCCTTGCACTCCCATAAAGGTACACAACTTGTCTCAGATGTTTTCTGAGATGCATTGCGTGCAAAGACATTGGTATGTGGGGATGCTAAGGTTCAGTTAACAAGGTATCAGAGCCAACGGGCTGAACTCTATCTAACAGCCCACTATCATCCAAGAGGTGAGGTCTGAGAAGGAAAGCAATGTATTTCTATCCATTTATGTTGTATACCATTTGTTGTGACTCTGTTTCACTTGTGGGAGCTACAAGGTTTCTTTACTATTGGCCGCTTTCATGAAATAAAATGCGCTTCTGATGACAAATAAAATATAAAACCCAGCACCATGTATGTCATTCATCCACTACAAGAAAGCTTTCAGTGCAGGAGGAAAGGGTCATTTTATGAATGTTACAGAGTCCATGAACAGATAAAGGTTACATTCAGCTCCTAAGTGCTAAGAAACACACCTGAAACGGAGACCTCCCACAAGGATAGCAGAAAGGTGAAAATAGAACAAGTGAAAGCAGACAGACATGGAGACACAGGCAAACGTTTCTTCAAAACTCCTCAGAGTAGGGCTGTTTTCCAGCACACCCTCCATACTGTACATTTACCAGCCGTCTATTTTGGTAAGCAATTGTCTAACGCCCTTCCACTCTGTTTTAGAGAGTCTCTTGGTCTGGTGGACAATTGGCAACAGGAGCATAAGTGAAGCCTGATGTCAGAAGGGATTCTGCCTGAAACACGTGGTAGACTCTTCACTTCACCAGATTAATGTACAAGAGAGCTAGCCTCCTTTCACACATCAAGTTACAGAAGCACTCATTTAGCTTGCAGGGAGATTTGTTCAGTGAGCCTGTTAAAAATAGTAACATATGTCATGGCTAAATACTTTTGTATTTCTGTAATAAAATGTTGGCCACTTCAGCGCATACATAACAGTAACATGAATTCAGAAACTAACATCATCCCACAAAATGTTACTCCAATACACACACTTCTATGTGAACACATAGATCACTGGTGACGCTTATGATTTTGTTGAAATGTGTGGGCAGTCTTTAAGCTCTAAACCCCCAATTTCAGTCTTACTTTATTGCTCTGCATTAGACCTAGGGCTTTCTAGGCCTTATGCACCTGAGTGGGAAGTAATAATTATTCACTGGGAACTCACACCCTTTGGGATGCCCATATATCCTCTCTCACTCCTTTCCTGAAGACTATTTGCTTGGCCTTCCCTGGTAGACTAGTGGGTCATGGTTCGACATATTAACGAGTTAATGAACACACACAAAGACTCATCATCCCATATCCACTTCCCACACCCACTCTGAGCTCCTCCAGAAACTTCAAAAAAGTCACAGGTTTCCAATTCTGCAGGACTACTTTCCCAATTGGTATGGAAATTTTTCATAATAGTTTTGGCCAGCCTCAAACCATTTGTTTGATTCATGCAGTCACAACATGCATTTATAACAGAAAACGCTATTACCTGTACTAGATGATACGAATTGCCTATAAAAGGTATTTTATAGAAGATCTAAAATAAATAACCTAAAAATGCATCTAAAAAATACCTGCCTCTGGGAATTTCCACTACATGCATCTGACGAAGTGGGTATTCATCCACGAAAGCTTTTGCTCCAATACATCTGTTAGTCTATAAGGTTTCACAGGACTCTTTGCCACTTTTAAAATACATGCAGTTATATCTATTATTAATTTTGTAAAATTCTTTTGTATTCCCATTACAGTACAAGTTTTGTTAGTACTAAGTATGGATGTGCTAGAAGCAAAGGGAAATTACTTGATGTATTAATCTGGATATTTGCCATGATTTCACAGCCATGGGAGCTGCCACAAAATTGTGCTCCAGAATCTAAGCTATCATTAAAACAGAGAAAAAAGTGTGTGTGTGGGGGGGGGGGGTTGGTAACCCTTACGGCAGGAAATAACCTTCAAATGTGGACTGAGTATAAATCAATGGACTGTCTTCATGGGACAGTAGCCAGTAATAATAGCTTTGAGAGGTATAAACTACATTCTTCATCTCAAATGGGATGTTCACTCTGAAAACTAATGATAATTTAAATGTCAGTTCTGATAAATATTTCATTATTGATCATTTTAGCAGACACATCCATCTTATGTGCTTATTCAAAGTTATTGGATTCATTGCAAATATTGGAAGTGGGCAGCCAACTGCTGTCAGGAATTGTGGAGCTGAGAAATTAGTAGTTGAAGCCCCGCAAAATATTCCAAGTCCCACATGTTCCAGACAACAAAAGAGAAGGAAAATGAGGAGATACCAAGAGTCTCCATTGCCACTCAGGTTCCAGAATCTTAAACCATATCCAGTACCTTCCCATATGTCCCAGATTCCCTTTACCAGGCTCTCTCTCCAAAATTCCAGCAATTATGCATAGTCAATTCACAACTCTCTGAAGCACAGTGAAAACACTAGATTTGGAGGCAGCATAAAACTGAATTTATTATCAAATAAATAACACAAGGAGCAACAAACTGGATGCATTATCATTACCAGCTTTCATTCGATAAAAGCCTTAATTTCTGAGATTACCTGAAGCAGCCATAGAATTTCCAGGTTGCTATAGAATTCACAGCTGGACAGCTGCAGAAGCCAGCAGACTTGGCCACAGAATTTAGGTTCGATTTACCACAGATTACTCAGAGCTTTGCAAATACCCACAGTGGTTTTTCGGCTCATAACTATTTCTTAGCAGTGAGGCTCTCTTCGTGTTGGAACCATGCCAAAAATGAAGAAGGTGGTTTGTGGGAGTTTGTTGCACACACACTTCCCCATAATTTGGTTAAGGAGCCATTAAGACCAGAGTGATGGGGAAGAGGGGCACTAAAGAAACTTTAAAACATCTATATGATGCCATGATCCCATTTGTCCACTCCTCTGCTTAAGTCAGAGCAGCCTGAAGGGGCCATTCTGGCAACTCGAGATCACAAGAATATAGGGCTTATTGGCCAGGCCTCATTACTCTGGGGGCAAGGAGGGAGCAAGGAATGGGAGTTATTGCAGAAGCTATAGGCCACCAGAATATTTCCCTAAGCAGGGGGAATCCTCAAGAGCTGGGGTGACTGGCCCACTGCTGGAGGGGGTATATTTGTAATGATATCAGTGTAGAGAATACCTGATCTACCATGACTTACACTCAACGCACAAGACATAGAAAGAACATTTTAAGGCTATCTGTAAAAGAAAAGCCATTACTTACGCTTTTCTTTTGGCGGTAACTTCTTTATGATGTCAAATACAGTCCCAAAATGTATGGTTCTTGGTTACTTTTTGTTTTGTTTTATTTTTACATTAGAAATAACACTTGTTTTTTGCTGGCAGACTCTATGGAAAACCAATGAACTAATGCTACTATGGCATCACATGGATTAGACTGCTGTTCCCACATGATTCACAATGCAGGATCAGGGCCTAAAATCTGAGCAACCGAGAGGGGAGAGTATTTTAACCATACTATTGATATTTATTTTGCTATCCCATGTTTAACTCAAGTGCCCAACACACACTTGGGGAAAAGCTCTTTTTATTCATGATTCACACACCTCTACCCTATTAACTGAGAGCTGAAAAAGCTTCCACACAAATCCTCTAGAGTCTAGCCCACCAGTGACTCTCACAAATATTTTGAAGGTAAAGAAACGAAGCAGAACTATCCCCCTCAAACCTTTTTTCATGTATCATGCACACACAAAAAATCCCTCTGAAGGTGACCTTTAATAAACAGCATGCAAGCATACTCTTTTTGTGGGGCCTATATTAGATCTGCTCAGCTCAGCAACTTTTTCAATAACAGCTTTAAAAAGAGTGTATTAAGGAAAATTGGGATTAAAGAAAACTAGATACTCCATCCCAGAGAACTCCAAGTAACATTTTGGGGTTTTTTCCTTTCCCTTTCTATTTCGAGGGATGATTAAAGCTGGACAAAGGACATACATTGCTCCAGTGTTTGCTCTTGTATCCCATTTTGTCTCTTCATTTCTTTCCATCCTTTTTTCAGATGAAAATATTCAAGAGTCTGGCTGTTCTGCTGCACTACAAGCTGCATTATGTTTCAAAGATTAATTCAAAATGGAGCATAGGCTATTTATACAAATCAGTTCCTTCCACAGGTGGGGTGAGGCCAATAGTGTTGTAGGGGTGGAGCTAGGCTATACTTTGTAAATGTAGGTGGGGTTTATTACCTTTCAACTTTTGCACTCTCTTTGTGATCTAGTAATATTCACAATGAGTGAGGCAAGGCTCAAGAGAAGTCATGACTCATTCAATGATCAAATTTGCCCAATTAGGCAAAGGATCCTTAGGATATTATTGAACATCATGCTCATTCCCTGCACACTGGACAGTCTGCAGTGTTCAATGAGGCAAAGATCCAGCAAAAGGGTATGTGATCAAAAGGAGACAGGGTTAAGGATGCATAGGAAACTTTAACTTTGGTACATCCCGACTTCCAAGTGCTTAACTTTGCAATCTTATTTTTTTAACAGTGCTATTTTAATTGAATAGTACAGTAACAGACGTTCTTGTCAACTGCTGGAATTATGATTATCACTTGATTATCACTATAAAAGGTCCCCTCTCCCCCCGCCCCCCGCTCTCCTGCTGGTAATAGCTCACCTTAAGTGATCACTCTCATTACAGTGTGTATAGTAACACCCATTGTTCCATGTTCTCTGTGTATATAAATCTCCCCACTGTATTTTCCACTGAATGCATCCGATGAAGTGAGCTGCAACTGACGAAAGCTTATGCTCAAATAAATTTGTTAGTCTCAAAGGTGCCACAAGTACTCCTTTTCTTTTTGCGAATACAAACTAACACGTCTGCTACTCTGAAACCAGACATACATAGTTCCATATACTGATGGATGAACCACAAAAGGTCGGTTTGAGCTAGTTTCACATGCAGAAATTGGGATGTTTATCTAGACCTCTTTGGTCTGGAAGAAGAGCTGGTTAAAATATGAAAAACTAGTTTTCAAAGGGTTTGAAGAGGCCCTGTTTTTTGTTTGTTTTTTTAATATTTTTCAAAAAAAATCTCAAAATGATTACTTACAAAAAAAATTAACCAAAAACCAGGTTTTTGCTACATGAAAAGTTCCAATATTATTTTGATGTTTTCTGTACACTGGCTGAAAAAAAATCAATTAAGAAAAGTAATGAAATTTTTCATTAAAAAAAACTTCGGAAAATTTTTTTTTTTGTTTAAAAAAATCCAACCAGCTCTAGATGAAAGTCTCTGAAGAATGGAGAAAATTACAAAGATCAAAATAAAAATTAGCAAAATCACACAGGCTTAAGTGTCTGATCCAAAACCCATTGACTTCAATGGCCATTATGTGTAGATTTTTTAAAAACTGAGTTGTGTATAAACTCAGATATTCCTCATAGGCTCTATTTTCTATTACTGTCTGCTAAGAAGCCAATGTTTCTTGAATGGAGTGAGGAGTTAAATCAGGTCACAGCATAGTTCTCGTGTCTGAGAGACCTTGTGGAGAAATAGTAGCAGACAAGATAAACTGTCAATAAGGATATATTTGGCTATTACTGGTAAAGCCACTGTGAAGTTGCAGAAAATATTGATGAGAAAGGGGAACTGAAAATCTTGAAAGAGGTTTGGAAAGTTTCTCTAAAACTGACATCCAACCAGTAGTGACAGATAAAGAGCTCAAACATGCCTCTCCAAGTAGCTCCCCAATTGTTTGTCATGATTAAAAATATAAAGAAATGCCTAAGCCCAAAGTGGTCATAATGGATATTAATTAAGACTAGACATTGGACCCAATATAGAACCTTGGATCAACCTCCAATTTCTGTCATACTCAGGTGAAAGTCCGAAGTTTTTGCCTAAGTCCAGATCCAAATTTCACAGCTCAGGCCCACCTCTTAACGGGGCTGAACTAGAACCCCAGCTGAACATCAATATGAAGCTCAGATACCTTTATGACTTTGAAAGGAGAGAGAACAAACAGCCAAGATACAAATATCAAATGTATCTTATCTCTATGGATACAACAAGAATGCTAGACATTCTGTGTAGGCAGAGCAGGAGTCTGTGAGCAGAAAAAAAGAAAAGAACAGAGTAGTGAAGGGTCTTAAGGGCAAGTACAAGGCTCTTTTTAACTCTGTGCAGAAAGGGGGAGCCAGGAAGTACATGGAGAGATAGGCTACCTAGTGCAAATGTCTGCCAATTTTCAGCCCAGAAAGAGTATTTTATCATAAAGCTATAAATAGACATGCATACATTGAGAATGTTAATTAGCCAGAACCTTTGTTCATATCTCAAACTGAACTAGATGCTGCTAAACCTATCTTAAATTTCATATCTGTTCAGAAAAGTGTGCCCTGTTTCCTCAGACCTAAACCTGCCTCTCACCTTCACTTAAATTCATCTTGGGGTCTCAACAGGTCTGGAAATCTCTGCTGTATTGGTTGCTATCTTTAAATATGTAATCCCAGGGCTTTCCTGGAGGCCATGTATCCTGGGGCACCCGCAACACAGATAGGTCTCAGTCTGTGAGGTTTTAATTCAGGAGCTTTCTTGAGCCTAGCAAAAAAGAGCACTAGTGTAAACTGAGACCCTTTCTCTAGCACTGACCGAATAACATCAAATGCAGGGCCTACTGAGAATCACTGATTGGGGATATTTTCCTTTCAGAATGGGAACTAGGAGGCCATCTTAAAATGAGAGAAGAGTAGCTAAGTAGTTAGGGGAATGAAAGGATGGGATTAGATTACCTAGGGATACCAGGTTACCTATGGTCCAGGTTGTGGAATCCCTGTCATTGGAGGTTTTTTAAAAACAGATTAGACAAATACATGTAAGGGATGGTCTAGGTGTACTTAACCCTGCCTTAGCATGGAGGGATGGACTAGATGACCCCTCAAGGTCCCTTCCAGCACAATATTTCTATGATTAGGAGGAACATGGAGAAGCGGACAGAAGCAATGAAGACCTCAAAAGATTCATCCTAATCAATTGGAGTTAGGTGCCGATGTGCTTCTGAAAAATCCCACTAGCACCTATCTGCATCTTTGGACACATAAATACCTTTGAAAACCTGACCCTTGGTCCTTTAGCTCAAGCTGTAGAGACTCATGCTCTTTGTGCTGGTGGCCCCCATTGCAGCCCCCAATCATGACCAAGATGGCAATCACCACACATTACTTCTAGAGGAATTCTGTGCCAAAAATTAAAAATTCTGCACACAATAATATTTTAAAACTCTGCAAAATTCTTCAGATTTTATTTGTCAAAATAACACTATATAATCACACCAGTTTCAATTATTTTGGTAATTTACTTCAACTACCAGTCAGCAAGTATGTCTGTAACAATACAGACACACACAAAAATTCCCCCAGGAGCAAAGTTAAAGAAACACCTATGATAACTCAGTTCCTGTTTCTCTGCCCTCTTCCCCCCCATAACCCAGCTGGGGGACCAGACAGTCACACACACACACAGAGCCCAGGTATCCAGAGGAAGAAACAGCCTGATGCTGGGCCCAGGCTTGCATGGAGTTTCCTGCACACTGTCTTCTTCTGTTAGGGCATGCTGGGAACTGCAACTGCGGGATTCCTCCAGCTCCTTCTCCCACTCCAGCAGTGTCTTCTACTGGTGAGCTGGGCTCTGCTGGGTCCAGCAGCCCCTAGTGGCGGCCAGCAGCACTGCAGCCCATTTCTGTGGCGGAGATAGGAAATTCTGCATGCACAACATTAATTTCGGCAAAATTCTGCATTTGCAGTGGTGCAGAATTCCCCCAGGAGTAACACATGCTGCTAGTTATTATTCAGATTACTGTAGTGCCCAAAGGTTCTGTTCAGGATCAGAGACCTGTTATACGAGGAGATATTTAAACACAAGCGGGGCGGCTCAGTGCCCTAAAGAACTTATAGTTGGGAAAGACAAGCAATCTAAAAAAGTGTGGCGGTTGACAAAGAATCAAATATATTTGGTCTTTGTTTTATAATTCCATAAATAAATATCAATTTTGCCCAAATGCCCCTCAGCTTAGCAATTAAATATTGGCTGTTTTTTGTTAATGCTGTTCTTTTATAATAACAAACTGTTCCCAAAGCCTCATATATACAGAGGAAGACAATCCAAGTACTGTGTGAGATTTTCCATGACATTCATTCATTTAGTTGCAATTAAAATAATACAATTCAAAGCCTTGTGCATTTCCCCACAAAAAACAAAACTTCAGTTGTTACTATTAATATATACAATCTACTGGAAAGAGTTAACATAGCTGCTTTGTTCTCCTCATTGTAGTAGAGTAGTTTGCTTATCCCTTTCTGTAGATGTCCTGGCAGTCATCAATATTTCTTTTGATAATGTTCCTCTAAAACACTCACACTCTTTATTCATCTGTGCAATAAAGCAAGGAATTCGGTGGGTCAGATTCATTCACTGGAGTTACACCATGGATAAATGTATGTGGCGATTCTTGACTGCTGATTTTAACAAGAGGAAAATTAAACATATTTGTAAGGGAGGGAGTCCCCATTTTAACAAGTGGCATTCAGAGTTCTGTTTGGATTTTAAATGAATACTGTATTTGGGATATTTACTGAAAACCAGCACCTTAAATACTGAATCATGTTAACATCTATATGTCCAGTTCTGCATAAACAATAAAAAATTTATACTTAGCGAAGTTATAGCCCATTCTTGTCCACTAAATCAGAATGTTTTACAGACATCCATTAATGAAGTATGGCATTGTCCCCATTTCACAGATGAGGAAACTATGGCATAAAGAGAATAGACACTAGATCCTGTCCCATATTATTAAGCCATTTCAACAAAGCTTCTTGCAATTCCTCCCCATTTGGGGATTCCCCAGATGGTGGAAAGCTGGTGTAACTAGCTTACACCATCCCTTCCTGGGCTCCCAACTGCCATAAGGAGAATGCTGGAGTTGGACCAGGGATGGGAGCTTGACCAAAGTGCATTACACTCCCACAATTCTTTCTAACATTAAAGCACCTCGGAAGACATTACAAGTTGGCACAAATTAGAGCAGTCTCAAAGCTGCTCAAGCTTGCATCAGGCCCCCCAAGAGCCTCAGCAGTCAGATGGGAGGTAGAGATAAAGTGGTTTTCAGCCAGCTTTCCCTGTCCCAATCCTCCAGGCTCCTACACTGCTCAGCGCTTGGGCAGATCCATGGAACCTGGCCCTCATGACATGCTCATTGTGATGCAGTGCGCCAGTTGCAGGGTTGGGACTAGGACTCGGAAGTTCTGACTTTTAGTCCTTTGTCTGGACCACTACACAACAGTTCCTACCATACTCAAATACAGACATACAATAATGGTCTGCTTTTCAAATAAAAATGAACAGATGGCTTCCCATTTAAATGGCTTTCCAGTCCATAATAGAGGTCCATTTTATGAGTAGGCCTCTATTGCAACAGCTCTTTTGCTGTTGATCCTCCACTCTAGTGTGTGTTGCTCCTGAACATATGGGCATATCTACACAAATCAAGATTCTGCTACGAGTTCACACTCGGAACAGCTAGCCCACGCTACTGCTGGCCGCTGCCCATGCTACACTGCTGCACTACAATTTTTAGGGTGCTAACTCGAACACTAGCGCAAGCAACTTGGGAATCAAACCCCTAGCTCCAAGAGTTGACAGCCAAAGCAGCACTGGTGTGACCTATACTTAAGAAACCATCACTTGCTGTCAGTGATCTGGCCGCTTATTGTCCTGTGTGTCTATTCTGTGTGGAGCATGTGGGGGTCGGGGGGGGAGGGAAGTAATTTGTAGACATCTACTCCCCACACCGGGGAAATAAGTCTGCCCCAGGGGTAGGAAATTGAGATGTTCTTTATAAGGGGAGAAAGAGATATCCTGTAGCTTTTGTATAACTATTTTCACATTCATCATGTAATTCCAGCTAAGAAAATTAAAGAATTCTGGGCCTTGCTACTGCTCCTACTGAAATCGACAGGAACAGTGGGTGCTCAGCACCTCTGAGAATCAGGCCATATATTTAGGAGACTATATATGGGTGCAGATGGAATTTTAAGCATCCAGGCTGGAAAAAGTTGGCCTGAGTCTCCAAAGAAAAGGGTTGCAGAATATGATACACTTCCAAATACAAATTAAACTAGAGTCTTTAATATCATCCCTAATAACCAATGCTTTTTTCTCTGAAAGATTTCCAAAAGACACAAACTATACAAGCAATGAAGAACACTCTAGGAAGTTGACACTGTTTGTCTTGAACAGCTTTTGGTAAGAATGGCAAAGTGTTTGAATCAAGCCACCTATAACAAGAGAAGGAAAAAGAGTGGAAGAGTCCATGAAATCCATTAGGAACCTCACCAGTCAGGTCTAACTTACCTGGGACGTTTTCGCATACTGTGGTTATTGGTTCTATTTAACCCCTAAGACAAATGAAATAATAACAAAACATCTGCAGCTAAGAAAATGTAATTGACTGAACCAGCTGATTGTATTCATAGTGAATAGTATAAAATTCTCCCTTGTGAGCCCAGGGGAGAAGTGGAGGGGGAGAGAAAGGGGGCAATATGGACCTAAAGCTGAGAAAGCAATGAGGGCAGGGCCTGGAGTGAGCTGTGCAAGTTTTGTGGTTTGGTACTGGAGGCTGCGGCCAGGCCCCAGTCCCCTACCACAAACCACCAGAGACTCCTCTGCCTTAAATAAAAGGAAAGCTCTTTCTCAGAAAGGTTTCATTAGGTTTAAATAACAGCCAGTAAAGGGCTGTCAGACACATACGCCCTGACACGTGCCTATGGCCTGGCTATTCAAACCAAACAATATATACAGCAAATAAAAAGAATCTACAATGTGAAGCTAAAGATACAGCTTAGCCCAAGAACAAATGGAGAGTCCCTCTGGCAGCCTCGTTTCCCCACAGGCTGCACTGTCTCGCTGGCCTCCACTGTTAGGAATTAGGAACTGTTAGGAATGCAGCTCAACTGCCCTCACTGAATCGGGCTCCAAAGATTTAGTTTATTTACTATTATTTGTATTACCTTAATATCTAAGAGCCCTATTCACAGATCAGAACCCCACTGTGTTAGGCAATGTACAAACACGGAACAAAAAGATGCTCTTTGCCCAGAAAAGCTTACAAGACAAGAGACAACAGATGGCTACAGACAGATGGCTGGGGGAGCATGATAGGCAGTGGTATCTTGGTGATGTCTTTCAACTAGGCTACATGAGGATGCACCTGGGTCCTAGATTGATTCCCCTGGAGCCTCCTATCCCATTGTCTAAACAAATGTCACCTCCCTATGAAAGGGAAACTTGAAACGTGCATCAAAACCCCAGAGATTCCCTTTGGGGCTCCTGTGGATCTTCCCCACCCTTCACAGATGCATTATCATGCTCAGTATCTGCATGCAGAGGAGAATACACAGCTAAGCAATCCATGTATTTTGTGTTTCTATGCATAGGAAACTCTGCCAAGGTCATAATGGGCCCAGTCTTGCAGCCTTTACTCATATGAGAAGTCACACTGTCATCAGTGGCTACCCACATGAGTAAGGACTGACAGATTTGGTTCAATGTTCCATACATTCTGGACCACAAAGAGATCAATAGGGAACTTCCACTTCTCTCTCTCAACCTCTTGGACTTCTACTGCCATCATCAACATAATATCTGGACTCCAACGGCCAAAAACATTTTGGGCCACTTGAATCAGGTCGTCACACCGTTCTGAATAACATTCATCAATGGAACAGGTGAAAATATTCAAAAAAGAAGAACTTTTGGGCAAAAGGAGATGAGGAATCCCCTATGATTTCTGTTATCACTTATCATACTTGTCCCCTGTAAACCTGTACTTTGGGGCATAGACGACACATAAGCACCAGGAGAACCACAGAAACTGCCGCCATTCTGAGGGGAGGAAGGGCAGAGTTGAGACAGCATGACGTCTAAAGAGAAGGAGTATTAGACATACTTGAAATCACTTTGATTTAACGGATTTGTAAAGCACTTCACTGTGGGTACCCTATAGTTGAGTAAATTATTAAGTTTTCAGAAGGAGTGAAGAAACTACCACTCCACTTTTAAATAATGAAAACGCTAAAAAAAAACATACATTTAACAGCTCTAAAACTGCAGCAACTCACCCACCAACACCCACTCCTCTTGTCAGCGAGCTTTTTTCAGCTTTGCCCATTTTATTTGTATAACACCAGAGCTATTTAATGTTAGCTGGGTTTATCCATTCAACTGACTCTCTTTAAAGAGCACCCAGGGTTACAATATATACATGTGCCACTGACCTCTTTCTCAGCAGCATTTTCATCTAAAAAACAAAACAAACAAAAAATCCCAAAATACTCCAGAGATTTCAAAGTGATCTGAATTCTGATTGCATAGCTGTAAAAGTCTATTTTATGATTAATCTCAAATTTATTCATGCCTAAGGCTTTACCATGGCATATTATATATGCCATTTTATATTTAAATTAACAGTGAGATCCCAGTTCTCCAGAAAATTAAGGCGCAAGAGGCCAGTGTAAATGAAATCTTGTGTTTTCTAACCTGTTCTGCTCATATGTTGGGGAGACCTTTTCAAAAGGATCGAGGCTCAACTCATTAATTTGTGGTCCACTTGTGCATGAATTTTTGCCCCCACAAAATGAATTGTGGATGCAAATCTGAGTATTTTCAACTTCTGTCTGATCTTTTGCCACAATTAACTGGAGGGTGCAAAAAAATGTAAACCCCAAATTTTGTGGTGCAAATTACACTCTCAGAAAGGGATCTTGTCCTCTTTGTGATTCCATTTGCCACCAGTTTTGAAGCAGCAGCCTTCCCATTACTCACACAGTAGTTTGTATTTTGAATCACACATCTAACTTTAAAATATGCTTATTTAAAATGAGTTTTTGATATTTCACTTAATCCATTGGAAAAGAATATAGACGTAAACACTTCTTTTTGAATTTGGTAATATGAGGACAAATTTAAGGCCATTCTCTTTAACTTTAAAAAAGAATAAGAAAAGTCACTTTAAATAGTGCCTTTGCTCTTTGTCAGTTAGGGATATTGCACCGCTGTCAACTCACACTCCTCCTTTAGCTCCAGCTCTTCACCATCCCACACAGATCCATACAAATCAACGGTCTTTTCCAAACATGCAGTAACCACTGGAAAGTAAAATTAATAAAGTGATAGAAAAGCTGATTATAAGGCTGAGACTCCTATGCCACTCCAGGTATTCTCCCCTCCAGCAAGTCATTTGAGGTCAGAAAGCAAATTGGTATAAGATTATCAAGTTGCAGACTGTCATTCTTGACAAACATGCATCTCAATGTTAGAAGGAATTTTAGGTTTAAACTAAAACGCCACCACAAAGGGTTCCTTGGCACCTGTCAGTATCTGCACCTTGGATGGAAAGCTACCACTGAGGGTAGTGTGTCCAACATACAGAACCTGCCACAAAATGAAGTTCTTCATAAGAAAGCTTATCTCAGTCTTGGTCACTAACAATAACAAGGAGACAAGATGAGACCATCAGTCTCAATTGTTAAGACAAAGTTTTCCTCCCATATTATTCTGTCTGTCATGTACCCTTCAGGTTCCAAAGGAATCCCTGTCTCATACATCATTATTTTCCACAAAGGTTGAAAGCTCCCAGAGGGGTTCCTTCCTGCCCACTGTGCCACCCTTGATGTGTGAGTACCTTCAGCCACAGTGACAGAAGCAAGTCCCGGCTACAAGGGGGATATCTGCATACCAATTCAACCTTCAAGCACTGAAGAGTTGAAAGGAAAAAAAAAAAACAATCCCCCCCAACCCACCCCCCAAAAAAAGGCAAGTCAATCTAAGCCAAGCTCTAATTAATGCCTTAGGCCCTGATTCACCAAAAGCATTTAAGAATGCAGTTAACTTTAAGCACATGGGCCACTCATCTCACAAGGTAGGGTCTACAGGGCAAACTATATTAGCACGATTTAATACCCTGTGGGGTAGTTAATCAGCCACAAAAACAACAACGAGTTTGAATGGTCACCTTTACTTTTGTTAATGCAGTATTTCCAGATTACAATATCTCAGTACTACTTTAATAAATTTAATAAAATGTTTAGTTGTTATGGGCTTAATCCTGCAAGGTGCTAGGTATTCTGGCCTCAGTCCAGCATGTTTAACTTTAAACAGACAAGGAATGCCATTGAACATGACATGCTATGGCTCAAGCCCTCTATGCATCACAAGCTAATGGTTCTTTATAATCTATAGTATGGTAGTAATCTCTGCCCAATCAGGAATAGGGGCCCATTGTGCTAGATACTGTACACATACACACATACACACAAAATCCAGTCCTTGTCCTGAAGATTTTATAACATGAAAAACCAAAAACCAGAGTAGGCCAGGCAGCTACCCACCAGCAAAGCCACCAGGCTGATGAAGGGCACACAACGTGTTAGAGACACATTTCTTTTCCTTTTTAATATATTCCTTTATTTCTATTTATTATTTTATTTTCATTACAGGGCAGAGTTTGCAGCGAAGGACAGGAGGAGGGAAGGAAACAGAAGCAAGTTTGGGAAAGAAAGGAAGTGGAAGAGTGTCACTAAAGAAATTGGAATATGAAAGAAGGGGTGAGGCCAGCAGCAGAGAAGCTCTCAGTCAAGGTATGGGAGGGGTTTCGGGGCAAACTAGCAGCAAACAGATAAGAATCTGCCCTAGCTCCCATTGACATCAATGACAAAACTCTCCTTGACTTCACTAAGGCCAGACTGAGCCCACAGAAAAGAACTAGAGTTCACGTTCTTAAAAGCATGTTCTTGACATTCCTGACAACCAGGGACTGGGAAAAATCGGGAGGGCCCCAACTGAGCCTCACCCTGCCCCTTGCTGCAGGGGAAGTCTCCAATGCCTCCGGGGTCTGGCGCCTCATGTTAAGGACAATACTGGGAATGTACAATGAAGAAATAAACAGCAGCACAGTGTTGTGCCAACGTTTCCTGACTGAGGTTTGGTCTCTGTGGACCCAGTATCACCACGTGCTGAGCATTCTCAACGCCCATTGACTTCATAAAGAGTTAGGCATGCTTAGCACCTACCAGGATCAGGCTGTAAGGAAAGAAGCTGGCATTTGTCAGCAATTGTGAATCTTCTTGTTAGCCTTTGCAGAACAGTTAAACCACACACAGTTAGCTGAAGTATCATTAAGGCTGTACATGAACCCATAAAAGTAAGTAAATTTAGAGCAGCAACATAAAGTCCTGGCTGACAGTACATCTTTATCTCATCCAAAGTTATAAAAAAACAAGTGACAATGCAATGAGTGTAAGACTCAGTATCAGCATGGATTTTTAGATTAACTCTGAATTTCCTTGCTTTCATTGGTTTAAGAGCCTCATTGTTACTTTGTTGTTTTTTTAATTGTAGATATTAAAAAATCTTTTATCTTTCAAAGTCCTAAAGTCTGTTATATAAATACGTAATTATGGCCTCTTTCAACTGGGTATAATTTACTTGATAGTTTATAACAGCTGCACTGGAGCTATTGCAGTTTATCATTTAAAAGCCTAATTAGGGGCTTTTTAATTAGTGGATTCTTCAGTCACTAGATTATAAAAGATCCTTGGCAGCCATTGCATGCACAAATTTGCATGAAATGTTTGCCTGAAAACAGGATATGCCCAAATCAACTGGCATTTAGGGCCTCCAAAAACACATCCATTCTCTCTGTGGCTGAACCCCTCTGTACATGCAAATGCCAGCATTCAAGTCTATAGGATGATAATTCTCCCATGCATGCATACAGTTTGCCTACTCAAGTTCTACATATTCTTTTCATGAATGTTGCAAAAAATTACATGCACATTTTTGGAGATCATTTGAAAATTTAGACTTTTAGCCAAACTGAGAGGTGACCTACACAGCAGGGTAAATTATATGTTGGGGAACTGGCAGGAGGGCATATAGGCTGCAGATGCTGCAGTTGCCGGGAGCCCCAAATAGGGTGGGGCTCCTACAGTAGGAAAGGGGAGAGAGAGAGACTTCTGCACAGGATCAGCTCAGCCCTTCACTCTTCCTCCCAATACTTTATTAAGAGTGATCTGCTGAGGACTGTGCAGCTAAAATCTGCTAGGCCTGGTCAAGAAGGTGTGTCCCCCACCCCCCGCATTATCTCCTAGTGAGACGGGAAAGGAACGGGCTGTTGGGAAGTAGGTGGGTGCGGGGCAATGTCCTACTTTGCTCCCTTTAGGTCTCCCTCTGCTGCTGCCCCTAGTGGGGCTTCTTCAGTGGTTCCCTCCTCCACTGCTGTTGCCCACTATTAGTGCTGTCTCCACCACTCAGACAGTAAATGCTTCTTCCAAGTGAGGCTTGTTCCTTCCTCTCGGCAGCAAATACAAGCCCCGCCTGCCTGCCTCGATAGTTTTAATAATAAATGGGGATGTCAAGAGAATGAATTATTACAGGGGTGGCCAACCTGAGCATGAGAAGGAGCCAGAATTTACCAATGTACATTGCCAAAGAGCCACAGTAATATATCAGCAGCGCCCCCCCCCCCCCCGCCCCCGTGAGCTCCCCACTCAGCTCCCAGCGCCTTCCGCCCACCGGCTGGCCTGCCGATCAGTGCCTCCCCACGCCTCCTGATCAGCTGTTTCTGGAGGGAGAGGGGGGAGGAGCAAGGGCACAGCAGGCTCAGGTGAGGGGGTGGGAATGGGAGAAGTGGGGGCAGAGCCAGGGGTTGAGCAGTGAGCACCCCCTGGCACATTGGAGAGTTGGTGCTTGTAGCTCCAGCCCCGGAGCCGCTGCCTATACAAGGAACTGCAAATTAACTTCTGAAAAGCTGCATGTGGCTCCGGAGCCACAGGTTGGCCACCCCTGAAATTACATGGGGGTTCGGTGGGAGCACGTCTGTCAAGCAGGCCTTCCGGGGGGCCTTGAAATGTCAGAACCAGCCTCGAGTGGTAGATTGTATGAGTCCTAAACTCATTTCTAACTGAGGGTGCTTCCATGGTGATAGGCCCAAATTTTCTCTACAACTAAAACTTTTTCTTCCTTCATATCCCCCTCAATTTCTTCTATATCAGTCTCCAAACCAAGAGCATCAGTCTTAACATGAGGTGATAACATTTGCAAAGCTAAGGCGCAGGGTTTTGGGATCACAGATATGGGCGTGTGACATAGCAGAGCTCATGAAGTACGTACATATTTGCCCCACTTCCATGCCAGGTCCCAAAAAGGATGGCAGCAGGCCAGCAGAGAAGCAGGGGAACCTAGACATGTGTTCTTGCATCATGGCACGTGCAGAACCACAAACCCACATCTGCTGGGAGGTTTGCATTCATCAGCTGAGATGTTAAAGGCAGCTGCTATCTAGGGCAATGGACTCTTAACTTCTTTATCCCTCACTCCTAAACCAGATGGGGCACAGAACGCCAGGCTTATCACCTTGCATTACTGCCTAGCAACCTTTCTAACCAACTCAGGGCTTGGAAGAGCCCTAAGGGCAGTAAGAAAGGAAAGGAGGGAAGGACTTCAAGCCCTCCCATTGGTCTGATACTTTGTTAGATGTTCATCCGATAGCAACTACATTACCGGGATTAAAATTTGGGGCCTGTCAGCCTCAATGGCATTGTTTTAAATGATAGTGTGGCACAGTAGTGAGTTTCTATTTACTTCAGAATAATATAGTTACTGGAAATCTGTATCATTAATGCTGTTGCCTTCCACTGGTAGACGGCTGCGATAATGGATTGGCCTCTCCATCTCATCTTTCCACTGGACACAACCTATACAGTGCTGATCAATAATCTTATCCGGGTTACTTATAAGGGTGTCAGATGTAAGTATCTCCCTCTCACAGAGGTTTAGGGACCAGATATTTTTGCAAAATTTAGGTCAGGCATTAAATGGTCTTGGATGAATTATTATTGTAGCCCAAGGCAGTATAACTAGATCTATCCACAGAGTTACAAGAATGATTTAAATCGAGAGTTGTTATACACACACATTTTTCTGGGTCATTTGTTTAAAATAGTTAATTCCTCAAATACAATTTTCTTAGCAAATGGAGAAAAAATGAGTTGAAAGGTTTTTCTTGCAATATCCAGTGTTGTGAGGAACATTTCTGCATTTGGCAGGGAATGGACTATATCACCTAACAATTTTCCAACTCTAATCTCTGCTGCTGAAATTCTGGCCCCACTGAAGTCAATGGCAAAACTCCCATTTACTTCAATGGGGCCAAGATTTCACCTTGCGATTTTACAACATATTAGGCTCTGTTTAATTAGTGCTGCCAAACCTTAAGCCACCAGCAGACCACAGATCACTGGTTGCACTATGTCAGGGCCCTCTTGAAATGATAGTGAGATGTTCAAGGACTTGTCTACACATAAAAATTGTATCACTCTAGCTATACTGGTATAGGTGAAGCAGTACAACCCCCATAGTATGGATGCAGTTATATCAGTACAAAGGTGCTTATAGGGAAACCTTATAAGGTGGTTAAAGGGGAACTGAGCACAGAGAGGTTATATCACTACCCAAGGAAATCCATGGCAAAACCTGGAATTGAATCCAATTCTGAGCCCTAGTCCAGTGCCTTAACCCCAAGATCATTCTCTATAGGAGAACACATAAAATACAGGTCAAAAGGTAAGGTGTCAAACATTAAATCTTAGGGCCCATGGACTTGGGTTCAGTTAGCCCAGGAGACCTCACTTCTGTTTGAGCTAGCCCTGATATCAACTATTCATATAAACTCCAAACAGTCTTAGCAGAATAGTTCCTTTTACAAACTTAAGTCCTTATCCTGCAACATGTAGCACACAGATGGACTGCTACTGAAGTTAAGGAGGCTGGTAGAAGCAGTAGTTTGCCCATATGCTATACCTTGAAGAATCAGTGCCTGAGTAATAGGTTTGTTTGGTGGCATCTAAGTAATTTTACAGATTCCCATCTTATCTCACATTGGCTTTTGTGAAACAAACAGGAGTAACTTCTCCTAATATCACTTATAAAATGAGAACATTCCCTCATACAGCATGCTCATCCCTTGGGAGAGGAAGGACTTCACCAATCATTCTACATTGACTGGATCAGCTATGAAACAAGTTCCATCTAGTCCTCTTTTAGAAGGCTGTGGTGACCATGTTGACCAAACTGAACCAGAGTCCCATATTGCTTTACAGCGAGGCCGAAGGTGAAGTAGAAAAGTACTGCTTGTGAAGCTACAGTTACGTGTTGTGCCGATGTATGGGAAAACTACCACTGTTACAAGGAATGGCATTGTACTAAAGACTGAGAAATCCGCTCTCCCAAACTGATGTCATCACCAAAAATAGGTAAATTGCTTTATTGTTGTAATGACGAGATTATCCAGTCAAAGTGTGCAGTGCAATTCAGATAAGCAAGTAACTAGTAGTGAACAACCAGGTTGTACCATGTATTTTCAGAGTGGTTTGTATTCATGCTAAGTTGTATAATTATGAATTGTATTCATGGTAAGGTTTTCCCAGAATGGTTTATTTTTGCAAAGTTGTTTAACTGAGGGGAAATGTGAAGTGTTGTAACTTCAGTGTTAGGTGCAGAAATTACCAGAAAGACAGGATAAGATAGATGATCTTAATGATTTATAAACATGCATTCTGTACCAAGGTACAGCTATTGCAAATGTATCAAAGCTTTGCTTGCTTCTGGCATGCGATGCTCAAGACAAGACAAGAAACCCTTGTGGCAGTGGAGAATAGTGCTTCAGAAGCTGTTAGTATGACCCTGGCCTTCTTAGTATGGCAATTGGAGCTTATGCAAGCTTAAGTACGAGCTTCACTGCCACTCCTGAAGGTGCTCAGGAGAAGAGTTCATTTACAATATCTCTTCAGCTCCCTACCAGCTCTGCAAAGTGTGGACATGTTGTATAATAAGGTTGGTTGTGGAGAGGAGTTTTGTTTAATTATTTGTCCCTCTACCTTTCTCCTGAAAAGCTTTGCTGCCCACAGACCCCTTCATCCTTAGGAGCTTGAATGATCCAGTGGGCTGCGGGTGTATTTAGCTGAAAAGGCCCCAAAGAGAAACAAGCAAGAGACTGATCATTCTCACAAAGAAGAGATCCTTTTTCTTTTGTTCTTCAACATGGTATCATGGTTCTGAAATACATTTTTGTGTATTCCACTTCTGTTCTGCTCCCATTTTCTTTTTTGATAAATGAGAAAACACCAGAACAACGTAGTGGTTTTTTTTACAAAACTTATTTATTTCAGTAACTTATTCCTAGTTCCATTACAACTCTTTCCCTGTCAGCTACTCTACCTTCTGCCTGTGTTCATGCTCAAATTCATTGGCTGAAGATATGAACACTGAACCTCTCTTAAAGAAATAGGCAAACGTTTCACAGAATATGACACAACTTCCACTTGCATGCAAAAGAAAAAAAATGCATAAGTGCATTCAAATTGACATGAGCAAAACTTGCTACTGTATGTACAAATTGTATTTTGCAGAGGTGTGGGAACAGAGGCGTGCATGTTCTTCGAATGAGGACTTCTGCCTTAATTTAAAAGTAATTTGGCGATTTACGTTTGATGAAGATCATCACTACATAAGCTTTTTGTTTGCTTTTTAAAATGCCTATAGCATATTAGAGAAAGAGGGCATGGGATAAACACAGGAGCAAGAGCTAGGAACTCATGGGTTTTACTTCTGTCTCTGACTCTGACCCCCTCTTTGGCCTTGGGAAGCCAGTTAGGACTAAATTTTCAAAAACCAATTTTGATTGTCTCAGTTTTTGGGTGCCCAACCTGAGTCAACAGAATTTACAGGTGCTCAAGCTGGACACACAAAATCAGTGGTCGCTTTTGAAAATGTAGGCCCTCCCCCTCTCATTTTCATCTGTAAAATGAGAACTGTAGCACTTATTGCTAACTATCTCACAGGGATGTGGTGGGCAGTAAATAATTTTCATATAGCATTTTAAAGATGCAAAGTGCTAGATTATAACCACCTCAGGTCAGGGCCTTTGTCTCCCTATTTGGCTCTAAAGCATCACACCCCTATTGTGCAATGTAAATAATAATTGTTAAATGTAGGAAAGGAATATTTAACCATAGTTATCAGAAAGTGCCCACTATACAGCACTTCATTTTGAGATGTATCCGCTGAGATGACACATGATTTGAGGACTTCAATAGCTCAGACATAGGTGAGAGGTTTTTCGCAGGAGTGGGTGGGTGAGATTCTGTGGCCTGCGTGGTGCAGGAGGTCAGACTAGATGATCATAATGGTCCCTTCTGACCTTAATATCTATGAGTCTATGAGATGCTATAGTCTCATTTTACTTTATTATCATAATTTTACTGAGACCATTTGGACAATTCAGTTCCTCTGCTGTTTACCCAGCATTTTAGCTCAATTTGAGATGCTAGAAAGAACAGTAAATGCAGAAGTTAATGGTAACAAAAATCAAAGCTAAATCCTAGACAAGGAGAAGCAAATTCATAAATGAAAAACTTATTATTCTGTACACACCTACTGTCTTGATTTCTTCATTGTAAGTGAAAATTAACCCTGTCTTTAAGCACTTTGATCAGCTACTACATGAACATCTCATAATGGCATGAAATCTAATGCAGCAGCAATGGAAATGGACAAGTAGAGAAATAACGAAACTCTGGTGCTGCTTCAGAGCTATAGTATGTCAAGTCTCCCAGGGCCAAATTGATCTTTGGAGTAAGACCACATGTGCCAATGCAGTTAAACCAGGGATTATTTGGGCCCTCAGTCCGTAGCAGTTCTAGAAAGTTTCTAGAAAGTATAATAGCACACTGACATCATTTGATGAACAGTAACATTTGTATACAGATATTTGACAGCTTTATAACTTGGCTATTTTTATAATCTACTTCAGGCTAAAACTGGACATTACACATTCCCAACCCCTGAAAAAAAAAAAAAAAAAACTCTGTTACAAACTGATCACAATTGGTTTGGGTTTGAATTGTTCAGATAAGGAAGAACAGAGGATGTTTGGTGCCACTACAAATGCTTGACTGCTTTGCCTTTAAACACTAAAGATTTAAATCTGAACTATTATATTGTATGAAACACATAACAGAGATTAGAGTTGGGGTTTTTGGGTTGGTTTGCTTTCTTCATCTACCGCATCTAAAAAATGGGGAAATAGTTACTGTGTAAGTACTAACTACTTTTCTGCATATAAGGAGACTGAGAGGCCTAGGGAGGTCTGTTCCCAACTCTGCTTCTTACTAACAGCTTCTTCTTGGGTACATCCCTCAACCTTTCTGAGCCTCATTTTCATCTATTTGTGTATTGGAGATATCACTTATGGCCATTAGCACCACCTAGTCAGACGACGAGTTCCAGAGAATCAGTGTCAGAACAGACTGATGGTATTCAGCTATTACACATAAATCTGAGCATCAAATAAAGACCCTATAATTTTTTTTGGAAAGTATTCAACTAACTCCATCACTTGTCAGTATTCTTCTGAACTCATCTGGTTAATAGGATTTTTGGTTGTGCATCAAATACAAAAGACAGATCATTCCTGGTTATTCACAGAAAAAAGTTTCCAGACCACTGTGGGGACACGCGCTGACGTCACTGGCGAAATTCTCATGGACTTCAGTGCAATTTTACCCTTAACAATCCTAAGGAAAGCATTTTGCCTGGAGGAACACTAATGCCAAAACCAGGGACTACTTGTTGCTCCATGGCTCACAAAATATACTCTAGACTAGAACAGACATTTTTATTGACCCTAAAGCACTGAAATCCAACATCCTTCTGTATTTCTCACAAACCATTCTCCTGTCCTGTCTCTACAATGAACTCCTAGACCTTATACCAAGACATGGCAGAAAACCCCCACCACCACAACTGGAGACAACACAGACAATCTTGGCCCTGGACAGAAACAGCCATACAAAATATTGCAGCCACCCAGAAACTTCCTAGTTTATTTTCGTATCTCATTCTATAAAGCTGCGCATCTACCTGTTACTTATACACACACAACAGCAGCTGTTTACATACACTTCAGTATAACAGTGCTCCTCCACAAATCCACAACTCTAAAGCCACCCATTTACGAACATATCATTGTTTGATGTAATAGCACCAGGCCCGCCAACAGGGGGCGGGGGCAATTGCCCATGGGCCCAAGCGATTTAAAAGGGCCCAGGAGCCCTGAGCTCTTTTAAATTTCCCAGGTTGGCCTCAGGGCTCCTAGGCATGTGCAGCGTGGTAGGGGCGGCAGCAAAGGCAGCTGGGAGGGCATGTGGAAGCCCTGGAAGAGCCAGCAGCGGCTGGCTGGTGCCCAGCGAGAGCAGGCGCAGCACTGCCCAAATGTGAGCGCCAATGGAAATGGACAAGTAAAGAAACCGCATGTGGTCCAGCTCCGCGCCCATGTGGCGATGCCAGGCCGGGCGAGCAGCAGCAGCGTTGGGCTCAGCTCCAGCCCACCCTCCACAATGCACGGCGGCAGCGGATCCCCGCCCCAGCAACCTGCCCATTGACTGTTCTGCCCTGGGGCCCGGAATTGCTGTCAGTGGGCCTGAATGCTAAACCAATATCTGTGTATACACAGACAAATAATGTCACTGTATTAAATATATACTGTACTACCTATTATTTTTGTGACAAGTGATATTTAACAACTCCATACCTGTTATTATTTATTTGCTTAGCTGTCACACTTAGGAGTCCCAGTCATGGATCAGAGCCTCACTGTGCTAGGCACTGTATAGACACATAGCAAACATACCTACAACCTGTTTATCATATTTACTTGTGTAGTTTCGTGTATACTTCTTTATATATGCGCCAAAATTCCATGATGCACATTTAACTGCACATCTGCCTGAAAACACACATTTAGAATACAAACAAATGGTTAAATATTTATCACATATTTACATGAACAACCAGTCACTAGTTCACAAACTGTTAAAATAAGTTATTGGTTTACAGAACTGTAGTACAAATTTTCAACACAAATACACACCAGCTATAATACCAAGATTGGCAGAGGGAGAGAGCTCCTTGGTGACTGGTTCCTTGCCATTTCAGACAATGCCACAGTTACTAACAGTGTGTTACTCTAAGGCATCAAAACCTGGAAGTACATTCAGCCCCCTATTGAAACATCTGTTGCCAGACAAGAGATATTGGCCCTATTCAGAAAAATGGTGTGTGACAGGGTGAGACTCACCATGCTAGAGCCTTCTGCTGGTCATCTTACTGATCAGCTCCACAGGTTGGTACACCGACTCTTGGTGGTGTCTCCCCCACTGTCACTTCTGTTCCTGAAAGCATGTCGCTACAAGGACCACGGTGTCCTCTTCAGGACGCAGCTCGCTGGCTGTGCCACACACTGTGCTCCCCCTTCCCGGGGGACAGTACCGCAGTCCAATGGTCCAGCCACTTCCTCAGTGGCAAGTGGGGGTGGAGGTGACCCAGGCCCACCCACTACTCCGGATCCGGCCCAAGGAACCTGCAATTGTAGCTACATGCTGCAGTCCTTCAACCTCTCAATCTATTTCTCTGGGCCACTTCCCCATAGCCCCAGTATCTTCTTCTCCCTTATCTCCAGGCCTCAGCCTGGAGCTCCCAGCCACCAACCAGGAGCTCTTCCCTAGCTCCCCTGGTCCATGCTAGCAGCACTGCTCTGTCCATTGTACTGGGTTTCTTCCACCTGCAAGGCAGCCAGTTCTCCCTCCTTGAGCTTGAGGGAGCAACTGAATCTGCTCTGCCCTTCAGCTCTTCTTATATGGGCCTGCCAGGCCCTTACTGGCTGCTCCTCACAGTCCCTTTCCTATTGGCTGCTTTCTGCACAGCCTCCCTAGGGCTCCATTAACCCCTTACAAGCCAGTGTAGGGCAGATGTCTCATCACCTGGAGTTAACAGCAACTTGTTTGCCTTAGCTGAACTTGATGTATGACATTAAGCCAAGAGCAACTGAATATCCTCTGACAAGACCTCCTATGTTGCAGCTGTTATGCTTATGTTTTTTGCTATACTGCGGAGATTCATGGTAATAAAGCTAATTCAGTATTTCTCTTGACTTTTACTATTTCTGTTTAAATCCAGTTGTTTTAGTACATGAATATATATTTACCTACCCTAAAAACTGCTGTAAATGTACACCTGATATTTCTAGCATAACCAGAATGCCTAAAAATTCAGGCTGCAAATGTACATTATACAAATTAACTACCATATCATTACCATTTGACACATTTACAGTATGTCAGCTTCCCTTCTAAAGATAATACACTATTAATAGCAATTTTAGATAACAAGCAGCATAGCAGGAATCGCTCACAGATCCCTTCCCTGAACAATGTGTTAACACATCCACAGATTCACCAAGACAACAGAATCTAATTTGCAAAGTTTTTTCAGTGACTCCCCTCCTCCATGTATATCTTTGATGATTTAAGGCTTGGTCATGCTCCCATTTAAATCATTGCAAAATTCTGATTTAGCTTATGTCCTACATATAATGCAGAGTACATTAAAGACTAAGACCTTAGGGTACATCTACACAGGGATAAAAGACCAAGGCACAGCCGCAGCTGACCCATGTCAACTGACATGAGCTCGCTGTGCTTGGGCTGTGGAGCTAAAAATTGCCGTGTAGACATTTGCACTCAGGCTCCAGACCCGAGCCCAACAGCTACACACCAATTTTTCAGCACTTGAGCCCAAGCCCAAGCCAGCTGATCTAGGCCACCCAAGGATTTTCTGTAGACATACCCTTATTCAGCAAGGTACTTAAGCATCTGCCTAACTTTAAACAGATGGACAGTCTCATTGAAGTCAATGGCATTGCTCACTTTTACAGTTGGGCATATTCCTAAGTACCTTACTGATGACTTGGGGCTGAAATCCTAAGAAATGCTGAGCGTGATGGATTTGGAGCTGCTCTGGAATTTATGAGTACTATATGTTGAGCTAGTTGTTGGGATGTTTACTGTATCAATAAATTGGTTTAGTTAAATAGAGGGCTGTTAGGAAAAAACAAGCAGGAAGGAAAAAGAATGGCTGAAGATAAACCATATCTTGGCAAACACTTGTGGGTTGTTAAAAGACAGTGCCAGGACCAGAAAAGGCCCTCACACAAAGGATATCAAAAGAACTTTGGAGGGTTTAAAAAGGTCCCCACACTGTAGAAATGGGAGTTGTTCAGAGGAACCAGGCTGAAACACAGACACCCACTGGGGTGTCTCAAGAACGTAGGCATGCGCAAGTACCATCAGGGGATGTTAAGCCTGTAGGTAAGTTACACATTTGTGTAGGCTGTTTGTTGTTTTACAATCATTTTCTTTCTACATGCTTTGTTCCTACTGATAAAATGAGTAACACTTTGTTTGAAGAAGTTGGTCTGATTACTACAAACACCACTGGTCACAGACTTCTGCTGGGAAGAAGAGCTCAGTCGGACCTGGTGGGTAAGAACAATTAATATGTAGGGCACTGCAGACTAGGGCAGGGTCTGGTCTAAGTGTGTGAAAGCTGTGGAATTCCACTCTGGGATGGGTAAAGGTACAAGGCCTGTCATAGAGACCACAGAGGGGACATAGGTGCATTAGCTCTGTAACCGTGACACTCAGCACCTGCCACTTCCACTGACATGAACAGGAGTTGCAGGAGCCCCACACCACTGAGGATTCACCTCCAAGTGAGAAGTTTGTTTGGCTTTATCATTTCTGTGAGTTTGTTGGGGACATGATAAAGAGCATGAGGTGTGCATAGATCCTGAAGGGAGCTTGCATATAGCGCTCCTCAGGAGTGTGTGCCACTTGTATGTGCTCCTGTATGAAAGTACATGTATTGTTATATTTGAGCAACTGAAAACCCACAGTCTGACAGACAAGATTGATTGTTGGTACATTTCCAATGTTCTGCTCAGTGGACTTGGACTGGCACCCAGGGCTACAGGGAAATTTCCTGTGCAGACCCCCTAAAGAGCCTTCAAAGCAGTGTAGATGAAGCACAAATCCCATTGATCTATGGACCTAATCCCTGGCTGGAAGGGGCCCTGGGTCAAAGAGAACTTAGATCTGTCCAGAGGAGGGGGAAGGCTCCTTGCTGGAAGAATGGACATCCCACAATGCAAACCAGAAGAGCACTCCAAATTAAAATACCTGACAGAGGTGGCAAATGGCAAGAGGGCAGGCCAAGCCCTGAGATAGCTGGGTGCTTCAGAGAATCAGAGCATGAAGCTGTACCAGCAGCACTTCTTAATCCCATATTTGAAGGAACAAAAGTCTACTCTGTCTTCCTGGGTGCTAAAGGTACTGGTGGTGCCCGGACCACACTCAGTGGCCTTAGAGTCCCCAATCTGACACTGCTCCTCAGCTCCAAAGATCCAGTAGGTGTGCAGAACTCAAATGCCAGAAACAGTGACAAGAGAAACGTCTCTTCCCCATTTTTCTTGCATGTGCATTTTGGGGGCTGAGTAGCAAAGAATTCAGGAGGTAGGATATTTCTTCCTGTGACAAGTGCAGTATGCTATACTTGACTGCTCCAGCTCAAATCCATATCTGCAGAGGTGCCTCCTTGATTTTGTGCTTTGTGCATGAAGGTGCATAGTTTGCTCCTCTAAAAAGGTTTACAGACTCAGGGGCCTGATTATTCCCTTACTGCTGAGTTACATCAGGGTCTGTCAAGGTTCCTCCCCCACTCTGAACTCTAGGGTACAGATGTGGGGACCTGCATGAAAAACCTCCTAAGCTTATCTTTACCAGCTTAGGTCAAAACTTCCCCAAGGTACAAAATATTCCACCCGTTGTCCTTGGACTGGCCGCTACCACCACCAAACTAATACTGATTACTGGGGAAGAGCTGTTTGGACGCATCTTTCCCCCCAAAATACTTCCCAAAACCCTGCACCCCACTTCCTGGACAAGGTTTGGTAAAAAGCCTCACCAATTTGCCTAGGTGACTACAGACCCAGACCCTTGGATCTTAAGAACAATGAATAATCCTCCCAACACTTGCACCCCCCCTTTCCTGGGAAATGTTGGATAAAAAGCCTCACCAATTTGCATAGGTGACCACAGACCCAAACCCTTGGATCTGAGAACAATGAAAAAGCATTCAGTTTTTTTACAAGAAGACTTTCAATAAAAAATAGAAGTAAATAGAAATAAAGAAATCCCCCCTGTAAAATCAGGATGGTAGATATCTTACAGGGTAATTAGATTCAAAAACATAGAGAACCCCTCTAGGCAAAACCTTAAGTTACAAAAAAGATACACAGACAGAAATAGTTATTCTATTCAGCACAATTCTTTTCTCAGCCATTTAAAGAAATTATAATCTAACACATACCTAGCTAGATTACTTACTAAAAGTTCTAAGACTCCATTCCTGGTCTATCCCCAGCCAAGACCCAGCATACAGACAGACACACAGACCCTTTGTTACTCTCCCTCCTCCCAGCTTTTGAAAGTATCTTGTCTCCTCATTGGTCATTTTGGTCAGGTGCCAGCGAGGTTACCTTTAGCTTCTTAACCCTTTACAGGTGAGAGGAGCTTTCCCCTGGCCAGGAGGGATTTCAAAGGGGTTTACCCTTCACTTTATATTTATGACAGGGTCTCTCAATTGAAGTCTGTGGAGTTACACTGCTGTGAAACTGGGAGGAGATTCAGATGGAGGGACTGCTGATTGTTGACTAAAAGGAGTACTTAATGACACATTGAAGGTAGCTTATCAAAGGAAAGACAAGAGGAAGAGGCTAACATTTCTGACTGCTATTGCTTCTCTCCACTTTCTTTTGCTGCACAGAAACCTCCTCCATCCAGGACATCAGCCTCAAGCTGAGCTATGCAAACAATGGCTGGTTGATGCAAAATTACTTCCTCTGTTTGTTAGCAATATAGGGTGAAATCTTGGTGTAAATTGGCATAGTTCCCTTGAATTCAATGATGTGACAATAATTTACACCATCTGAGAATTTGGCCCATTTTGTTTATTGTCCTGTAATGGCCCCAAGCCACTATCTCACATATGTGGCATTACCTGTTCTGATTAGCACAAGTACCTCTGCTTGGAGAAAAGAGCCAATAAAAAGTGAGCTGACATTAAACTGTTTGTTCCCCGAGGTGTAAAAATGGTTTGTACTTTGTCTATTTCATTCTTAATTTTGGAGCCTGCAGAGGCTAATGCTGGTGCAGAGTAGGAATTTGTAATCCTGCCTGACACAGAGGATATAAAAGGGGAAGCATCTCTGAAAAACAAGTGAATATCGACAAAATCCATCCATTATACCTGTTGGATCATATTAAAGAAGTTCTGTATTAAAATCACAAAGGAGTTTGATTCCCCATAGTTTAAATTCCAAGGTATTACTAATTAAGAGGTCTCTTGGTTTTTGGTCTCTTGTTTTTACTGTTTCTCTTCCTCTCTGTGTGAAACTTGCAAACTGCTAATTGTGTTAGTACATCCTAAGATAGAGTCTGTTCTCAAAGAAATACTTTGTAACAACAGAAACAGCACACAGAGACTCTCCACCCTTTTGTTGTATTTGTCTCGTTTTGTTAACAATTGTGATTAAAATAGAGATAAAGGATGTATGTGGATGGATGCTTGGTGTGGATAATAAATGAATGATCAGGGAGGTGCGAGCCTAAGAATCCAGTGTCCATAGGCTGAAGAAGGCGTCAAGTGGAAACAACCAGAGGACCCCTGGAGGGCAGACTGGAATCCACCCAACAGCCTCAAGGATGGGAGAACTGAAGAACAAGATAACATCTGGCAGCATGGAGCCGTCAGGAATGTGCCATCTGCTGATTGATTCAGCAACAGCATGATGAAGCAATTCCCATAGACTGGCATAGGAAGAAATTCCTATAAAAATGGACTCTAGAAACTGAGAACTTTGGGGTCTGATTCTGCAAACCAACTTCCAGGAGCATCAGATGAGCATCTGACAAGGCCCTGCTCCCTCCTCGTGTCCATGCCACATGGCCAGTGGCTTGGCACGATCAACTCTAAGGCTTTAACTATGATAACAACCTTGCAGAACCAGTGTGTGTGTGTGTATGAATGAATGTGTGAATAAATATGAAATTGAATGGAATGTTATAGCTATAACTAACTGCTTACTATGATTCTTTCTGTATTCACAATAAATGTGGCATTTTGCCTTATTCCCTTTAATAAGATCCTACTGGTTTTTATTTTATTGGTATAACATACACAGATTCATAGATACTAAGGTCAGAAGGGACCATTATGATCATCTAGCCTGATCTCCTGCACAATGCAGGCCACAGAATCTCACCCACCCACTCCTGCGAAAAACCTCTCACCTATGTCTGAGCTATTGAAGTCCTCAAATTGTGGTTTAAAGACTTCAAGGAGCAGAGAATCCTCCAGCAAGTGACCCGTGCCCCATGCTACAGAGGAAGGCGAAAAACCTCCAGGGCTTCTTCCAATCTGCCCTGGAGGAAAATTCCTTCCCAACCCCAAATATGGTGATCAGCTAAACTCTGAGCATATTGGCAAGATTCACCAGCCAGATACTACAGAAAATTCTTTCCTGGGTAACCACCCCTTTATTCGCAGTTGTCTTTTTGAACAGAATCCTCAGAGATCAGCCTCTTGAAATCATATTAGATTAATGTTGAAGTTTTAATTATATATGTCTGTTAGGGTGTGATCTTTCCTCATAATCAATTTATATATTTTTGAGACTCAAATACAAATCAAATGATATAATTATACTAATGCAGTCATGGAGAACAGACAAAGTGTTAGAGATAACACTTGAACAATTACTAAAGGCTGACAACAATCAAGATACAAATGAGTGTAGAACAGATCAGTGTGGTGTACAATACAATAAAATAGGTGAATAATCTGCTTCTGATTCAGATTTGCCATGATTAGGAAAGGGTAGCTGCATATCCAGAGATTGATATTGGTCACTTTGAAGATGTTTCATGATTGTAAGTTTTTCCCTGACCAGAATGTCCCATAATTTAAAGCACCAGTTTCCCAAAGGGTAGCTGCATATCCAGAGATTGATATTGGTCACTTTGAAGATGTTTCATGATACTAAGCTTTTCCCTGACCAGAATGTCCCATAATTTAAAGCACCAGTTTCATAAGAAGTCTGGTGGTATAGACATAATGATTATCCAGATATAATTCTAGCAATCTAACTGCCTAATTAATGCATAGCACATTAGTTGTCTAAAAATACTCTGTTCTTTGCAGTGTTGTAGCTGTGTTGGTCCCAGGCTATGAAAGATGGGTGAGGTAACATCTTTTACTGGACCACCTTCTGTTGGTCAGTGAGACAAGCTTTCGAGGTGACCTGAAGAAGAGCTCTGTGTAAGCTCGAAAGCTTTTCTCTCTTAACACCAGAAGTTGGTCCAATAAAAGATATTACCTCACCCAGCTTGGCTCTCTAAAAATACCCTGTCCTTGCCAGCTATAAGATCATAATTTTTTTAAAATCATTACAACTTGTTGCTTTTATTTTATAATGGTAATAACACCCTGCATGGGGAGTATTTAGTGGGGATTAGTGACTGACTGGGTTTAAAGGCCCTCAGCTGCACCACTATGAACCCCTCACAGCTTGTTATTCAGTAATTTCTGCACTTCAACAGTTACTATATAAGGGTCCAATCCTGCAAAGTGCTGAGTGGCTCCTTTGAGCTTGGAGCACTCTTAATTCCTATTATGGTCCAGGAACATTAAGGGTGCTTTACATCTCACAAGAGGCACTTTGCATTTTGGAGGATCAAGCTATATATGAATTACACAACAAAGTCAATTTACAACTGCTTCCAGTTGTGTATCCCTTGTGATTGGCTTTGCATTACTTAAAAATAAACCTTTGTAAACCTGGAGTTCAAAAGTTTCAGAAGGTGGTAAATTCTGTCTATTGTCACTGCTTTTCATAATGATCTTTCAGGACTCCCAGGCTTGGTCTCTGTCCACATTCTCTCAGAGTGGGAACTATACTCCAGTTGCTTGCACAATACATCTTCCCTTGTAGCCATTACTGAAGAAGCTCCTTAACCTTCTGTCTTCTTCGCAGTACTAGTGCAGGGGGCATGTATGCCAGGTCATCTTGTATGATATTTTCTCATTTGCTAAATAGTTTAATGCTCTGGAAGTTCATAAACGTTGGTGCAAGTTCTCTGAAAAGCAAATTACCTTCTTTTTTTCTTTAAAGGGAACTTTTTCTTTTTTTTTTTTTTTGGTTGCAGGTGGAGTGTAGGAACTCAGAGTGCATGCATTACTGCTCATTTTGTAGAGCTACATGGAAGAGAAAAGCAACGGGGGGGCTGGAGGGGGGATAGCAATAACCAAAACCAGAACAGCAACAATTTGTGTAGATAAACCATAACCTAGATCCCAAGTACTCTGGGGCAAGTTGAGCCTGAGGTCTGTGGCAAGACTCTCTGGGTTTTGTGGCATTCTAGTGCTGCAGATTGTCCATTCTGTAGCAGTTTCATTGATGTTCAAATTTGATTGATGTTCAGATTTGGATTGCATAAAATATGACAATGAAAAACACAATCCGTACAGCAGCAGCTGTGTTATCTGTTTTATATCCAAATCAACAGAATTTACACTGTCCCTGCCTTTTGAGTTTTCATTGTGTTGCAAGTTTATGTATGGAGAATGTTTAACTATACTGAGGATGACGGGAGAAACTTGAGGTTTTGGCAGTTGGGTAGGGGGCATTTGGGGCTTTTGCTATTTGAGAAGTTGAAAAGGGCAGGTTAGAATAATGGTATAAGTGCAGTATCTGGATGTTCTAAAACGATCAATGGTAATACAATTGATAATGTTGATATTTTTGTTTCAGAGAGTCAACACCCAATTGAGATGAATGAGGCAGCTCACATGCCTCACGGCTAATTTTTTTTCAGGCTGCCTGCAGACTCAGGCTTGATCTACACTTGGAAGTTATATTGGCCTAGCTACACCCATGACAAATGTAGTTATGCAGACATAGCCCCCCAGTGCAAATGCAGCTAAATCGACGGAAGAGCACTTCTGTCAATGCAGCGAACATCAGTCAGAAAAACTCCTTCTGTCAGTATAAGTTACATCTACATGACACATAGCTATGCCAACATAGCTACGCTGGTACAGTCTTCATAGTGCAAACATACCCTCAGACAAACATCTCTGCATTGGCTTATACTTGATGTTTCTAAGGTTTTCTTTGTAATCATTATGGCTAGAAAAATATTTTTTAATGAAAGCATAGGCTATACCTACACTCTGGACTCTGTGCTGGCATAGCCTGTAGTGTAGCTGCAGCCTAAACTGACATAAGTTTTTCCATCATTGTAGGAAAACCTCCTTCCCAAAGGACATTAGTTACATTGACAGAAGCACTCTTCCATCAGCATAGCTGTGTCTACACTGGAGGGGCAGGTTTCAGTATAAATATGTGGGTGTATTGTTTCACACCCCTGACTGACATAGCTATGCCAATATAACATTTAAACATAGACCAAGCCTCAAACTCTGGAGCACAACTCTGCAGCAAGGGGAGAATTCTTAGTAAATTCTGTGACTGTGGAATACAGGAGCACTGGCCCATATCTCTGGCCATCTGGGTACTCAATGGCCCCCATCACCAGGGTCTCTGAACATGCATCCCGAATGTTTATAAATGCCTTTGTCTCTGTACGAGTAATGGAAGGAGGAGGAATGTTTATAAATGCTTCCCCCTGTCAATGATCATCATCAAAAACAAATTTAATAGCATTTTTGTAAGTCTCTCTGCATTACATCACAATAAAACAATAGGGAATCACCTAGGGGAAGAAGATTATAAGTTTTACCCAAAGCTCAAGAGATTTCCCCTGCCAACTGATCCTATATTGTATGGATAGTGGATTAACTAATATTTCAATTTAGGCGATCTGAGAACCACAGGGAAGTTCTAGAACTGAAGTGACTCATTTCTGAGTGACCAAGTCTGATAGCGTAGCCAGTGCCAGGGCCATCCTTTCTAATTTCATGGACCTCTTAAATAAAGTTCCACTCCAGAAGCCAAGCATGAAAGGATAGGAATGAAAACTCTTTGACGGATAAGATAGTGCAAGAGACTGTCAGAATCTCAGTAGGAGAATGAAATAACACCCGATACTGTCATGGAAAACAATCATGAAAGAGTACACCATTTTCTTAACTGAAGTACCATCAAATCTACGGTTCTGACACACAACATATTTTTCCTCCAAAGATGCCAATTTCAAGCTGTGACTATTGATCTCTATCTAACCCTCAAAATGAAGTGCCCCACCGAGGAAAAGTGGCACCAAATCTTTGGAACAAACAGTAAAAAGCCAGTGGGGTCAAATCAAGGTCAGAATTTGATGAGTAGGGTGTCATAAATTTCATCCATTTTGTCTAACGTAACATATAGAGTCAGGCTTGGTTTTTTCTTCTGCAATTTTTTTTATAAAACTAGCTTCTCTCAGAAGCATCACAGAGCCAGACATCAACTTTTTCATGAACATTTTCCCATGACTGGAGAATAGATTGAATGGACTGAAATGGAGATGGTAATTATGCCTGTGTTTATTTCCTAATGAGTCAGAGGATTCTTTTTTGCTTTCTGCCACATCATTTCAGAATACAGAAAACGTATCTTTAGGGCAGTCTGAGGAACAAAATGAGTGCTGTTAAAAGCCCCACTCCAGCAATACACTGCAGCACACATGTAACCAATGTTCCCACTAATTTTTGACAGGCCGTGTGCGCAAAAAATGTCTTCTGTGCAAATTTTTGACAGGCCGTGTGCGCAAAAAATGTCTTCTGTGCAAATTTTTGTGCTTCTGTGCAAATTCTTGTGTGCGTGGCTTTTCACCGTGTGCGTGGGGTTTAGGATCTGTGTGCACACGCACATGCGCACAGCTTAGAAGGAACAGTGCATGTAACCCTAACCATGTCAGAAATCCCATTGAATTCCATTGAAATCCAATCATGACTGATCAAGGATTACCACCAGTTGGCAAATGTTTGGTCTCAGGGTAAAATTTTCAGAAGTGCTTAAGTGACTTAGGAGTCTAAGTCTCATGGAAAGTTAATGGGAAATAGGCTCTAGACTCACTTCTGAAATGGGATTTAGGCTTGCTTTTGAAAATTTTACCCTTAGTCTAGTTCCAATGGATAATGATCCACATAAAAAATTGGTTTATAGTGCGCTACAGTGGTACATGGCCTTTCCAGACAAAACCGACAGCTCCCAAGGAGCAGGCCCAGATTAACCAAGGTACACTTGGTGCACTTGCACAGGGCCTTCATCTCAGGGTGGTGGCTTTGCAACAATCCAAACTTGAGTGGCATTGTGACCCCCGTGCACCAGTCACAACTCCACTCACTCAATTTTGGTACACTCCTCCCCTCTTCATGAGCAGGGAGGGTTGTGTGTGTGTGAGAGAGAGAGTGACTGATGTTGCACTTTGGTGATTGGCCCTATAGAGAGGACAAGGCCCTGCTACTGCAGTCAGCTCAGGTAGTTCTCCTTTTGCTCAATAATTAGAGACCCGGGTTTTTGGAGCTGAAGAATCATGGTTTCATAACAAGTGGCTTCTCAGGAGTGTGCCATTTATGTAGTAATTGTGCCTACATAGGACACTGTTCGTCAACTAAAAAAATGCATATCGAAAACTGTAAAGCCTGTTCTGGAATTACTAAAATGCAATGGATTACAAATCAGTCTGGCTGAAATTAGTTGAACTGTTTTTCTATGAAAAATTGGGCTTTCAATAAAAATGTTTTGTTTTGTTTTTTACACACCCCTTCCCCGTGTCTGCTTTCTGTGGAAAATATTGACTTTGCTTTTTGAAAAACCAAACCCCCTGAAAACCAAAATGTTTTTAGCCAAAAAGCTAAAAATTGTATGTGAAAAATGTTGCTGTGATACCCCACAAGAGCTGTAATTCAGGTGTCTCCGACCCCCCTTTTCCACTCTGAGCTATGCTCCGCCGCTGGGTTTCATTTTCTGTAATGCACTACAGCCAGGGCTTCCCCTGATGAATGACAGGGGAGACCATGGTGCACCCTAGAACGTGTAGTCCAACCACGGAACACAGCCCATAAAGAGGACTAGGCACACGAAGTACTCCATTGACATCTCTCATAGGGCATGGCCATGACCTTTCTGATGAGAAGGGGTTTCCGTTCATATCTGTTCATGAACATTTAAATTTTCCACATGGAAGGGGAAATAATTTCCAACCAGCTCTAATTACAAATGTACTCCCCCCCCCCTTTTTTTTTAAAGATGTCACAATACACATGTACATGACAGATCAAAATGACTCCAAAGTTACAGAAGAAACACTTTCAAAAGTCAACAAGCATTTTTTTTTTTCAATGAAGCTGCACCAGTCTATTAGGTAGAGTACACAAAATCTGTCTATCTTGCAGGGAATAACACTACATTTTAAACTTTTTCCTTTGCTTGTGACATACATATCAGGTGAGGTATTTTATTAAACCCTTCCAGGAATGAAGCCTTGTGCCAACAAATTAAAGAATTCTCCAGTAAGTACATAAAATGGACTGGTCTCTGCTGCTATTTTGAACTTCATGTACAGACAGGTAAATAAAACAAGGGCAACTTCTTAACTAGAAAGGAGGTAAATACAGGTAAATACATGTTAGATTTTAGAAATTAAAGAGTTCTAATTTTATTTATTCTTGTACATTTACAAAATTCCAACAAATCTACAACTAAACCATGAATTAGTCTGCCTTCAATTATGAATATAGTGATCACTTAGGGACAAGTTTTTTTTTTTTTGAATAAGAGCTTAACATAATGCTCCTAAATTAGTGCCCTGGTTTTCAGAAGTGCTGGGCATCGAGCAGCTCCCATTGACTTCAATGGGAAATGTTTTTGGAAACCTAGACAGGAATTTAGAAGTCTAACCTCTTTTTAAAAATCTTGACCTAAGTATCTAGTGAAGTAGAGGGTCATAGATTAAATCTAAAACCGCACTACAAAGCTTAGAAAAATTACCTTTGGAGTGACATGCAGCACAAATTTTCAGAGCCTAACACTTCAGGAAGAGTTTTACTCCAATCAAATACATCAGGGTTGCCCCAAAGGGTTTTCTGTTGTTTGTCTGTTTTTGTTTTTTTAGATAAAACAAAACACTTCCTCCCCACCCCCACCTCGCTGAATTCTCAAATTTTGTACAAATATGCAGATTGATATTACTTCCATATATGTAGTATAAAGGTTAGAGATATATTAATATTACCTTCTACACAATGCTATGTGTTTTCAATCATGCTCACTCCCACATTAATTTCCATATCAAGATACTTGCTCTTCTTAGTCCTTGCCAAATGATGGCCCCTCTCAGGAAGCTGGAGGCTGACATGTTACTGTTTTGAGTAAACAGCCTAAAGGTTATTCTAGCTGTTACCTCTGACACTCACAGTTAAATATTGATAGTCATCACCAATAAATTCAAG
The DNA here is from genome assembly GCF_965152235.1 of Eretmochelys imbricata. NCBI lineage: Eukaryota > Metazoa > Chordata > Testudines > Cheloniidae > Eretmochelys > Eretmochelys imbricata. The sequence continues at coordinate 78,074,858 of NC_135578.1, forward strand.
ATAATATACTGTAGGTTCTCTACTGTATAAACAGCCTCTCAATGGGGCCAGCCACCACAGAGCAAACTACCAGAAGGCACTTGGAGTGCAGGGAGGAAAACCCCATGAGATTCCCCTCAGAGTTTCTTCCACCAGAACAAACAGAAGGCCCCCCAAATACTGCTGGTCTGGGCCTGAGGTCTTCTCAGATCATGGGAGATCCATCAGACATCAAGGTCATCCACTTTGAGTTCCTGTCCCTCCACACAAGCACCAAGAGCCTTTCTGGTAGCACGCCTCAGCAGACCCACAACAGAGTGTTTCACAATCAGAGGAAGACTGTAGAAGAGACCCGGTGTGGCAATACTGTTTAACAGAAATTGTGTTCATCAGTCTGTGAGCTAGAGAGCCAGGAAGATGCTGGATCAGTGTGTGCCCAGCAGCCTCAGCAAAGAATCCCTTTTGTATTTACTGCTACTACTGCTCTCTATAGTGAAGGTCATTACACCATTTCGACACCAGCCACCTCCCCACTCCCTTCACCTTTCACCATCAAAGTGGGAAGATCCGTGCAATCAGGCCTAATGAGATGATCAAACTGTCACAAGAAGAAATTTTGCATTCCTGAGCTCTAAGGGTGAAATTCACTGCTTTGCAAAGGGCTAGCACAAAATCAATACATTCTCAGAGCTTAAATATTAAACAAGCTTGAGCTGGCCCTCTGTGCAGGAGTGAATGTCCCCATAACATACCAAAGCTCCACCTATTGGGGCATCATAACACAACAGGGAAGTTTACCCAACGGAGTTTCACAAGAAGATATCTGGCACAAATCTTTCGAGTCACTTCTCATAAATAAGGTCTTTTCCCCCACCCCCACCCTCCCAAAAAAATAGGTGCCTAACTTTAAGCTATTAAGCTTAAAGGGTGGAAATTTCAAAAGCACCCGAGTTACTTAGGAGCACAAGTTCCACCAAAGTCAACGGAAGCTGTGTGTGCATAATGACTACAGCATCAGGCTCCAAGGGATCTCTTCTGATCTGGCCCTGTTACATACTCTCTAGACCCTCACCAGCAAGGGAACAGTCTAGAAGCAGAGCAGCTGGAGATACTGAACCCATCCTCCAGTAAATAAAAGAGGCCAAGCCCCTTCTAGATCTCACCCTGTCTATTCCTCATCAGGTAAAGGAGCACAGCACTACCAAGAAAGAGTGACATCATAGTAGCTGAATTTCCACGTTTTCACACAGGGAAAATGATATTATACAACTTCTGCATTAGTCCCTCTGCTTCACATTAGACTCTCCCCTCCAGGTCACTATGTCCACTGCTGGTATCAGAGGGAACTAGCCAAGTCAGGTTTCAGGTTATGCTGATAAGTGACCTCCACTTGTCCTTGGAAGAGGGGTATGGATCCACACTCATACTGCTGGATATCTCCACAACTTCTGATACCATTCATCTTGAAAAGCTACTATCCCACATTAGGGATGTAGCAGGAATTAAAGGGATAGACTAAGATAGCTCCAGTCCTTTTCCTTAGGCCAAATCCAGAATGCTATCATGAGCAACTACTTCTTAGAGCTGTCTCCTATGGGACACTGTAGGGATCCATCCTTTCTTCTACCTTGGTTAACATCCACATGAAGCTGCTAGGGGAGAGTGTAAGATGAAATGGCCTCAAATGTCAGCTATACATGGGTGACAAAACCCTTTACATCAAGCATGTCTTGTATCATTTCCCAGCTCTCCAAATCACTCAAATAGCAGAACCTTGAGAAAGAGTAACTGGGACAGGCTGAAAGGAATAGGTATACACTTCAAAGGGCTTGTCTCCATCATAACAGTGCCCTCTATCATGACCATCTGTCCTCAGATCATCCAGCCAGTCCACTGTCTCCACATTGCTTCAGGATATAGATAGCTGTGGCTACAAAAAAAATACTCTTCCATCATCACTCACCCTGTTGGATTCACAGGTAGTCATAGTGATCCACTATCCACTCATAATCTCCAGGCTGAATCATTGCTCTGTACCTAGAAATGAAAAAACTGACATTCAGAGAGCTCTAATTGGTTCAGAATGCAGCTACTTGTTTAGGCAGTGAAACAGAGCATTGAGAGTACATCACAGCAGTGCACTTCTTCCTTCACTCCACCGCTCCATTAAAGAGGGGCAACTTCGAGGCTTCATTCCTGATCTTCAAGGACCTCTACACGAGCAGCCAAACCTAGCTGAAGAACAGCCTCATTTCCATGCTTATGACTGACTACGCCACTGAATTTAGAACAGCATTCATAAACAACAGTGATGAGCACAATATACATCCCTAAACAGACAAATCTTTCAATTTTGAACCACGTAAGCAAATGTAATGCCCACATGACTCTAGACAGAAAACAGTGAATATAATTGAGAATCATCATTTTCTGGAGTTGGCTTTATTGGTAACTCAGAAAACAAACAACTCTAAGCTTTCTCCCCAAGTTTGGCTGTTCCTACGATTTTCCCTGGTAAACTTGTGTCCCAGACCCTAATTCAGCCTACCCAGAGCTAGACACTCCAACTGCTGCCCTTTACATCCTGGTGGTAGCTAACAAGAGCCATCTGTTAGTATGACTCAACAGTTATTAAATTGGACCTTCCTGTAGGGTTCAAGAACCTCACATCAGGATGACTTAGCAGAAGAACACTGCATCCTGTGCAGGACCCTAGAGCCCACGTGGGTCATGGATACTGGCGGAACAGTTCTTGCTATAATCTGATATGTGCGTATTGCCCAGGCTATGCCTCTAGGTTGGATTAGATCCTGCCATATTTTTCTAGTCAGATCAGTATTGCTATGGGAAACACTGGCTATATTTAAGAAATAATACATATGAGAATTTCCTAGCAATGACAAGGTTTTGAAAGAATGAGTTTTGTGTCAAGCCCTTACCCCAGCCAGTCAATAACTGCCTGGAAATACCTGACTTAGAAATCATAATTGCTATTCTAAGCTGTAAAATGTAAAAGTGTTTTTTTAAAATACACCTTTTAATGTGCTTCAAAGTTAAACACTGACTTGCAAGTTGCCATGGATATAATGTTGTGTTTACAGGGCTAATCTTTCCTGGCAATTAAAGGCCAGAACGGGAACCAAGAGGAGAGCTGGGTTACATTTGGCATTCCATTACATTTAGCAAGCTTTTGATTTCACTAGTTTATCTCTGGTAGCAAAGTTCATCTCTCATTTGCACTAAACACAAAATGCCTGATCCGGCAGCTCTTACTTATGTGAGTAGCCTACTGAGACAAATGACTGATGATTCATGTGCTTAAGGGCTGTAGTATCAGTCCCTGACTTTTCTACACATTTTGCCATGGCTGACATCAAAAGCATATTTTACAAGAAAGACATGTTTTAGCTCTAGCTGATGTGGAATATGCCCACTCCACTCAAGAGTACTGAGGTGGAGGTAGGCCTCATTTTTATTGAGAGCAAGTTAAATTCTCCTTGGACAAAGCAAAGTGATCTTAGATCTCAGAGAGTGTTTTAAAAAAGAGGAAATTTTGTTTGTTGGGAGCCCATTTCTCAAATCCTTACCTCAAATCTCCCATTGTAGTTGCCAAGGTTCATTCATGTCAAAATAATGTGAACTAGCTTTGAAACTGATTGCATTCAAAGAGTAAGGCTAATGAGTAAAAACAAAATCCAGTTGTTAGAAAGACAGATGTTACTTTTTAGAACACCAAATATCTCCTTCAAACTCTAGAGAAGGTCAAATCCAAACCCAAACTTTGTCAGTTGGGCCCATCTCTAATTATTTAAAAACTTAGATGAAATCCTGGCCCCACTGAAGACAATGGCAAAACTTCCATTGTCTCCAATGGGACCGAGATTTCAGCCATGCAATATTATGGGAACATGCCCAAAGAAATAGCTTTTGACCACCAATTCCAAACATGTAGCGTTAGCAGAACTATATTACAATAAAATAGATAAACTGAACACGAGAGTAGCTGTTAATGAAAGACATTTTTGTACTCTCAAAATGAGTTTCAGTTACATTGATAAACCTGGGGAAAACTTTGCAATAAAGTGTTCTTTCAAATTCACATTGGATGTTTAGCTATGTCTATATCGCCTCCTGTATAAAGAGTTCAGTATTTGGCCAAGCATCATATACATTTCAGACCGGCTTGACTTCAGCTTTTGAAGTGGATGGTGAACACTACGCCTGCTTCCTGCACTGAAAGCTGCAACAGAATTAGAGTCTACTTACAATTAACATACCTTTACTACTTCTGCTGTATTCTGACTTTAGAAAAAAATTCATCTCACTGGGCAAAGGAACCACAGACATTAAGACGGTGTTTCTCCATTCTGTGGGATGTCTTCACACCACTCCCACACAGTGAAAATGATATGACTCAGACAAAACTGTACTATATTTAGGGGACTGGTATTCTGTGTCTTACGCTGATGTTCACACAAGTACCTCTTACAAAACAGTAAATTTCTAAATCAAGCACTCAGTCAGCCCCTCTGTGCTGGATCTGCCATCAGTACATAGTTATACTAAAGAGGGGCTGAGGAAGTGGTGTTTGGATCATGCTTCTGATTAGGTTTGGGATAGGGCTGAGTTAAAGACTGAATCAGGTCTAAGTTTAAGTTCACCTTCAGACATACCTAGTGAGCTGGTATTGTGATATTTCAGCCCCAAGTGGTAGAAATCTTGCAAGATGAACTGTCCTTGTGAAACTCCCCTCATCTCAGGCCTCTGTCTTCAGTAGGATTGGTCAGGTGAGTAAATGCTGAGCAATGAGAGTAAGGGTAACACTGTCAGGTCCCTACTGTGTCTCTCCAAAGGCAAGAAAAGTAGTCAGATCCTCAATAGGTGCATAGGTGCTGAAACTAGGGGTGCTACCGCACCCCATCTTGAAGTGGTTCCCATCATATACAGGGTTTACAGTTTGGTTCAATGGCTCTCAGCACCCCAGAGCAGGTATAAATCAGTGCAACTCCATAGACTTTTATGACAATTTACACCAGCCGAGGATCAGACCCATTGTATCCAGAGAATTTAACAGTTTTAATAAAGGTTCATACACTTAAGGTGGGGTTTTCAAATGCACTTAGCATTGGCCTAATTCTGCTCTCACTGAAGTCAATACAGTTAGGTAACGTAGAGTGCTTTTGAAAATCCCTCCCTATCAGAGCTCAGTCCTGAATTTTTTGTGCATTGAAAATTTCAATTGACTTAATGGGAGTTTGGGGTATGGCAGTCTATGCAGGATCAAGCCCATGAGGCCAAACTCTTTCCTCATGTAAGCACACAGTGAAATTCCCACTGAAATGTGCAGCAGTTGCATATGTGTATCTGAGGGCTAAAGACAGGCAAAGAAGTAATTAACTACTTATTAGAGTAACCTCTTTTTCCGTTCACCAATTGCCTATGAACAGAGCATGATTTTCTTGAATGCATTTGTTATTTAAAATTGTTTGCTAAATAATCTCCACAAATATAATTAACGACCTGTTTACAAACAGTTCATTGATAACAGAAATTTCAGCTGATTTCAGTAAAAACATGTAGATCACATGGCCTGTTTCTGATTCCCCAGTTGCATGAGCATAACTCTTAGAATCAGGTTTCTGCAAATAATTTTCACAAATATTCTGCCGTATTCACTTAAAATGAGTATATCTGTCTGATGTGTAACATTTTAGCCTTCCAAGGTGTGTCTCTCTGGAAATTATTAGAATAAAGTTCTATGTAGCTAAATGAAAAGTTCCCAAAAATTTTGTTTTACAGGTGTTGCATGTTTTGTTTCAACAGTTTCTGTCAAAATAAAATGTTTCAACATACCTAAATCCATATGTTTCATTCCAGGGTATTGAGCCAAATCAGTATGTTCTATTTGGAGTCAGTCCCACATTCTACCTATGGTGCCATCGTGCCTCATGAGAATTGTAGTTCAGGTGTCACATGCCTTTATTTCTTCCTAAGGGTTGGGCTCCCTGGCCAGACTTCATCTCCCATGATGCACTGTAGCCATGTGACTCCCATAATGCATCACACCGGTTGTTCAGAGGGGAAGCCGCACTGTATCATGGGAAATGGAGCCCAGCCAAGGAGCCTGGCTCGTAGGAGAGAACAAAGGCACGAAGTACCCGCACAGCAACTACCATGAAGCACTGTGGTAGCTCAGTTGCAGATGCAGTTTAATATCCAGCTAACTCAAAACAAAATATTTCAGTTCAGTTCAACAAACCAAAATGTTTCAATTTGGGTCAAACTAACCTGAAACTAAATATTTTAGATTTTTCTGATGAATAATAATAATAAAAATATTCAGCAAGATTGAAAATTTCCTTTGGAAAATTTTGATTTTGTGGAAACTTACTTACTTACTTTTTTGTAGGAACAGAAAATCCCCAAACAACTCTGGTACATATGACCATTATGACAGAATAATTCAGTGTTCTACCTTTTTGCTATGAATGCAAAAACATGGGTGCAGAAGGAATAGAAAATATATCTTAGTATTACAATGAGTTCTAGAAAGAACAGATGTCACAAAACTTGATAGTTTTCAGTAAACCATCTGCTACAAGCATCTTACTTTTTTAAAAAGCCTATATAATATAGTTAATTTAACAAAATAAATCTGTTGTCCTAACATATTGCAGAGAGAGATCAAAATACTGATATGAACTTCACACATATTGCTTAAGCGATCCAGTAGCTTTATGCCTACTTCATAGAACATAACGGAAGGAAACCTAATGTAAAATCATTATATGCAAGCAAATACTTTGCTGATAATTTCATGGTTTGCACATGATGGGAAGTGAGAACTAATCATGAGAACTAGAAAAACGCTCTGCTGAGCCAATTGGATGGCACCAAGTCACACTGACATTAGTCAACTGCTACAGCATTTGAGGAGAAGGAAGCAAGACTACTGGGCATCCATTCGTGAGGCTGTAACAGGAATGAGTGGTGTGTACCATTTCCCACTTCTCACTAAAATCATCGTCCCACGAAGTAACTCAAGCTCCTATTTTTTGCTCTGGTTACAAGAGAAGTGTGGTTAATATTCTTGTGCATTCTGTGAAAGACAAAGTTCTATAGTTTGATTGCTTGATCCTTCCTCTTCAATTAAGGGTCAATTAAGAGGAAGAAAAGGCATGACCAGGAAATGATATTCAGAGAGCTAAAAAGTTTAATAATATAGCATGATCTCACTATCCACCACAGTTTACAGTGGGCAGAGTAACTATGATATTTCTTTCAAGTGAGAAAGATTGCAACAAGAAAACGATCATAAAATATGACCCATATTCATGACAGTGATAGTGAGAAGGGCGGGAAACATCTGAAATGCCATCTATTTAAAGCTGTCTCCTTGTACGTCTCCCTAAATGCCATAAACTACCTTTTTTAACTTGACATAACCATGCAAACCTTTCAAATCTGGATCTCTAGCTGCCTATTTAGACACCTAATTAGAAACCATCTGATTTTCTAATTGCTGAGCATCCATAGCTCCCACTGAATTCATTAGGGGGGAGATTTCCAGACCTAACTGTAAGTTAAGTGCCTAGTTCCCATTAAGAGCCTGTTAGCCCTACCCACATAGCAGGATAACAAAGTGGAGGGGAGAATGCTAATGGAGGACCACTACTTTTTCCATGAACAGAGGATATCCTCCATAGTTTGAGCCTCTGACGCCACCTTCTCCATGAAAGACTCCTCCCCCAATTTTCATACAAATAGCAGCACCCCAAAATTTGAAACAGAGACATTCTTGCAAAAAATAATTCTCTATACTATTGCCACCCTTTCACCCACCTGCACATATGCTTGGCCAGATTCATTGAAGCTGGTGAGGTAAAGTGAGAATCCGGCTCAAAGAGCAGATCTCTTCAACCCGAAATACCACTCCCATTAAGAACAGTTCCCTGCCAATTCTGATACCCTAAATGAAATCAATGGAGTTATGACACATCTTATACCAACCAAGGATCTACACCTCTGAGTTCTCCCAGAAAGAGAAGTTCCATTTGTTTAAAGAACCAAATTTTACACACCCCCAAAAATAGTTTCCCTATATCTGACAGAAAAGTATCTCCCTTTTGAGACACCCAGCCTCCCATTTCCTCTACTAGTTATCAGCCTCCTGCTGCAGTCTTTGGGTACAGAACAAGTTAGCACTCCTTAGTTCACTGTGCTGATGGAGTCTCCCTCTCCTGCATTAAGAGTCCCATCCTCCTCTTCAAAGGAAAGAATTTAGATTTAACAAAAAATGTATTTTGAATGAATAAGAAAACAATTTGGATTCCATTTCCCAACTACAGCATTAAGACTGTAAGAAAGAAAATATCCTGTGACCAAATTGTTGCCTTCTGTGGAAAATCCCACAGAATCAGAAGGAGTTAATCAAAAGGTGTGTGTTCAACCACTGATAGATCTTACATGGTTAGGAGCCCCAAATGTGGGCTTTGTGTGGTCACTCCCCTCCCTTTCTTCCACAAATTTGGTAACATTTCTATGTCATTACTGCACCCTTTCTCTCCTCCACACCATGGAGGAAGCATAGCGCCCATGGTTTTTATTTTTTAAAAGGATTTTCTTGAGTCTCAGTAGAAGAACACAAAGAAAGGAATGTTGAAGATCAAATAAATGTACCCAGGAGCATAATGATCACTCGATCTGACTTATCGCACAGCAGAGCTAACATGTTCTGTGGGCAGGGTTTATTCATAGCAAGAAAATCAGAAATAGCAAAGAAGTTTGAAACAAATTTTATCACTATTCAGATGAACGGGAGGGTAACAAAATCCATTTGTCACAAAGATTAATGTTGTTTCTTTACATTTGCCATCTTGCCTCTGGTTGTGCTTGTGCCCTGCAGAAACAGCTTTGACCAAAGTTCCGAATATGTGGAGCTAATTAAATTATAACAAAATACATAAAGTGAGCAGAGTGGATGTTAACTTTTTGTACCTGAAAATGAGCTTCAGATGCATTCATATATCTGGAAGGATTATAATGTAAAACAGGCCCCTTTAAAAACTGAGAGGTCTTCTGAGCATTTTGTGTAATTATACAGCATAGCAGTTAGCCTTAGATCATCCGTAGAGCAGGAATCAGATTATTAATTTGAAGGACAGCTATATAAACTAGTTAAAGTGTGCTTGAATTTTGATAAATCAGATAATTTAAAGACGATAACATTTTGATAGAAATACAAGGAGCAGACCCACATAGAATAATAATTAGGTAATAATAATAATTGCAGCCAACGGGGAGTTGATAAACCGTACCCTTCAGTCTACAGCTGAGTCGAAGATCCTTTCATTCTTTTCAAGAGATGCCACCTTTAACTTTCTGAGGCTGCTTTCAAATCTCTGACTAGAAACAACTTGGCCTGGACAGGACATGACACAGATCTTGAGAAAAAGCATCCCACGCATGCTCAAAGGGCAATGTTCACACTCTGCTACTGATGCTCATCTACACTAAGGCCACTTTACACCATTCTGGCTGTGTAAAAGGGTATAATAGTGAGGGCTGGTCTACACACAAATGTTGTATTATGTTAAAATTACTAGTATAGTTTAAGTGGCACAATCTACCTATTGTGGATGCATTATATTGGTATAAAGGCACTTTATACAGGCAGAGCTATTCCTGTGTGAGGGAGGGTTGTAAGCTATGCCAGCACAAGCCATCTTTATTCGGATATAACCATATCCATGCTCAGAATGGTGCCTGTATAACTATTTCATTAAAAAAGTCAGGCCACTAACCAAAGCAAAGCAGTTATATGCTACAAAAACTGCATGTAGACTAGGCATGAGTGCCCATTACACTTAATCCCTTTTAAGGCCGGAGTAATGTGAAGGGGCCCGTGAGGCCCGTCCACATCAAGAAAAAAGGTGTTTTATTACAAACATGATAACTAACCTGTTTTAAAATCCTAACGTCGATATGGCAAGCTGCAGTTTTAACCTGTTAGTTGGTCGAGATTAACCTCAGTCTCCCTTTAAAACATTAGTTATCACACACTAGCTACCATGTTTTGAAGTGTGGACAAGCTCTTAATGTAAATGAGAATTAGGCATGTCAATACAGTAAGGGACACCACTGCAATGCAAATAGTAAATAATAATAACTTGGACTAGAAATATCATGTGCCATACCTTTGATCCATTAAGACCAACCCTCACTGATGTCAGGAAAAGTTCTACATACAAAATAAGTGTAGACCATGCCCCCCTGAACAGAGGGCCAATAATTTTTTATATACACACACCTGGGGGCGGGTGGGGAGAAGAGTGCCCAAAATGTGCTAAGCACTTTTCAAACAGAACAAGACATAGTCTGGGGCCAAAGGCATTTGAACAAAAAACGTATGATTTGTACTGAGTATGATTTTGTATCCTGAATAAAACTTTATATAGTGCTGCCACTGAAAATTAAAATGAGCCCTGTGTTTTTCATACAGTTATCATTTATTTCCTTGAATCTTAGGAAGTCACCCTATCTTCATGGCATTTTCCCCCTCTGCAGGAATTCTGCTAGGATTTGGGCTGCATAAGTGGGGAAGCAGCAGTCCCTATAACCATTAATGTACCTGGACTCCCCCTCTGCAGGTTAAAAACATCTCCTGGAGGTATTTTCCAGGGGTAGCAAGTAGAATGGGGGTCCTTGGCAAAAGCAGTATTGTCCGGAAGCAGAAGCAAATGGGGGAAGCCAAAGCCCAGTGCAGAGGCACAGGACTTCCAAGCAGATGACCTGTGCCTCTAACAATCTCAGGGGAGCGGCTGGTTTCAGAGATGGAACCTCCCGCAATTCCCTTTAGGAACACAAAGAGTCCCCAGTGAAAGAATTCCAAGAAACTGTGCAAATCCAAATATCCCTGCCACTCTACAGAAGTAGCCCACTGAGGGGCATGAAAGGGCCTTTTATGTCCTTTATGGGATAAGTGGTTTACTTCATTGTTAGCCTTAACTACTAAAGCAGGTAACCACTAATGATGAGAGACAGAATAAACCTCAGCCAGCTACTGAAACTGTCCACTACTGCTGGCTCTGTGTGAGGTATGAAAGACATATTGTCCTTAATTTATGGCCACATGCTTGACTCATCAATTATTCTCCTTCAGAAAGAATTCTAACTATTCTCTTTAAAATATGCTTTGACCAGATTAAACACAAACCTTTTAAATATTGATTCCTCTTAGTAAAGTGAAATAAAGATCTGATTAGGCTTGTAACTGTACTGTGACTTGTGCCAAAATAGGCCATGAGTGAAGGTTTTTAGTTCCAGTCACAGCTGAGTGCATCAGACAGTTAGGGTTTGGAATTTACCCTTCAACTTCACTCCAGCAATCTAAGTTCAGGAAAATATCACTATCTGTACAGAGTGAAAAAGGGAATCAATTACTTTTAAAATTGTGTCACATACGTGAGATATGCTGATCGTTTATTATTAGTATAGGTGGAGCTGGTTAGAGGCACCTGTAGTTAAGGCTGCCTGACACTTCCCATTATATGATCCTGTTTTCAGTTGCTTACAGATTTGCTAAACTTTAACTGCTTGGCCTGAATTTTATGTGTGTAGTGCACTAGCATACACAGGCTTCAGCCAGGAGAAGGACCCCATCATGCCAGTCGCTGCACAATCTCACACCAGTAGGAGGACTCAGTTTCTACCCTAAAAATATTACAATCAAAGACAAAAAGTACCATAGGAGAAGTGAATAAAATACATTTATTACAATTCTATTACCAACTTATTTTTTAACATGGCCCAAATTTTACCTGACACCTTTTAAGTAGCAGGAAATGTAACAAAGAAGTAAGGCTTTGAATCTGATGTCATCTTTCCAGTGGAACACTTCTTTTGAAAATATACCCCCATATTTTAAAGTGAACCAAACCATAGTACTGAACCCCAGCTATTTCATATCCTGTACATGTAATATTAGGAGGGCAGGGAAGCAAAAACATTAGTATATTTGATGCCTATATATATATATATGGTTATGGATAGAATAAGTCAAAGTTTAACCACACAGCCTGGACAGTGAAACTAGCTAAGTGGATGTTGATTCCTTTTTGTATTTTATTTGTTTCTAAACTTAGTAAACAGGGGATTTTTTGATTGCATTAAAAAGGAAATCAAGCAAATACAATACTACATTTTCTGTAGAACAGGGAAGCATAAGAATTGCTCAAGATACCATAGAACAGTGTTTTTCAAAGTTCGGGTCATGAGCCAGTACTGGGTTGTGGCATGTAAGGCACTGGGTCACCTTGCTCAGCACCCAGAGACCCTCGCGGCTCTGGTCAAAAGTCCCGTCGGCGGTGCTGCCCAGCTAAGGCAGGCTAGAGCCTACCTGTTCCAACAAAGCGCTGTGCCCTGGAAGTGGCCAGCAGGGGGCCCGGCTTCTAGGCAGGGGGGCCTAGGGTCTCCGTACGCTGCCCCCACCCTGAGCCCTGACCCCCTCCCATACCCTAACTCCCTGCCCCAGCCCTGAGCTCTCCAAACCCACAGCCCCTCCTGCACCCCAAATTCCTCATCCCAGGCCCCACCCCAGAGCCTGCACCCCCAACCCAGAGCCCAGACCCCCTCCCGCACCCCACCCCCTGCTCCAGCCCAGGGCCCCCTTCCACACCCTGAACCCTCATTCCCAGCCCCACCCCACAGCCCTCACCCCCCGCACCCTAATCCTCTGCACCAGCCCTGAGCCCCTCCCACACCCAAAACCCCTCATCCCCAGCTCCATTGGGTCGCGGACATCAACAATTTTCTTCAATTGGGTCCCCAGAAAAAAAGTTTGAAAGCCACTGCCATAGAACATGCTAAAGCAACCTTGTGCCCACAAATCAGGTAACTAGGGTTTCAGCCTCTTTAAAAATCAGGATCTACATTATTGTATTCAAGATAATAATTTTACAGTAAGAGAATAGAAATGAGTTTGTCATTTATAACATAACTTTATAATTTTACAACTCCTTCTCTTTCAGCAACTTAAATCTGCATTTTACTAATGCCCTGCTAATAAAGAATAGCCCAACTAAACAAAAGCAATGTACAGTAAGCAATAGTGTATTCCATTTGTCCTTCTCAGAAATATATGTGGACATTTTATATACCAAGTTCTAAATACATGAGGAATCTTGCTATATCAAAGTACACAGTGTCTCAGCATAGTTTGTACATTTAGTAATTATGTCTGTCTGGTTGGCCTGCACTAATCTAATAAAAGAGAATCAAACTGCAAATTGATGGGCAAGGACCGTGGTTTTTACACTTAAGCCAGAGTTCATGAAAGGAGATTTCCTTATCACTGAAATGCAGGGATGGCTGGTTACAATTTTGGTGCTTCCAGTCAGATAGTAAATAAAATATTATTTAAATGGCACAATCCAGACCATTCTCACTGTACAATTCTCTATCACTGCCACAAAGTTTCTATGTTTGCTATTTAGACTGAACTTCAATATTAATGCTGTGTATTGAATTCTATGGTTACTTAATAGAACCGTTAAACACAGCCACAGACTAAATAACATTCCTCATCTTACAACAAGTTCATTAAACATGTAACAAGTATTAGCACTATCTTGGTACATTCAGATGAGAATACAATCCTTCATATGCTTCTTAGTCATATAAAGTATTGTCATTTCTGTATACAACATTGCTCTAATGAATAGAAAGAGATACTAATAGGACCTCTATTATGTCATTCATAACAACTTCAGTAAATAATAAAAGATGAACACATGCAAGTCAGCAGGGCTCATATGGGATATTTTAGATATTAGATCTGTGTACCGGCCAAGACTGTGGTCTCAGAAACACATGCATTTCTCACCAAGTTCTAAGAAAGGGGAAGAAGTTTTATAAATACAAGCATAGATACACTAGTTTACTGTTAAGAGCCAGGGGACTAGGCAGTGCAATACATTAACACAGTATTTAGTGTAGAATAATTAAGTGCAATAGAACCTGCCTTAGGGCACAGGTGACATGAGTTTTGTGATCTCACTGTAAACCTTCCTGGACATTTACCCAAATTAAAAAAAAAAACTCATGGTCCTGAAGTAAAGCCCTTTGGGCTGAATTCCCTCAATTAAAGCAAAAGGCCAAATTCAAACCTGGTACAAGTGGGCGCATCTCCATTTCAGTCAAGATGAATTGACCGACAACAGAACTGAATTTCCCAGTGAGAAGTGTATGTGTGTAGTATTTGAATTCAGACTGACTACGCTAAAGGAACATACTTGCTTAATACACTATCCTACTTAGTTGCCTTATTTAGAATTTGAGGGGTGGAGGGTTGTTCAGTTTTTTTGTAATCTTTAATGTAGAGATTCTGGTGACTCTTGTCAGTTTCCATTGATTAATTACATGATTGTAACTTTGTTAAAAGATGAATACATATTAATCACACATACTAAATTAAGAAATAATTTCTTCCTCTTTTTTTCTGCAGAGAATATTACAAAACCTTTTATATTTTTAGAATGAGACTGGTCCAGAACATAATTACTGAAACCTCAGGCGAAGAGTTCATTTCCTTCTCCTTCTCATGCTGGAGAGGAAACTTTCTATGAGTTTACTGTAATGGTGCATGTTTGTCTGTATCAGAAGCAGATTGACCTTCTGCAGCCACAAGATGAAATACAAGCAGCCCACTCAGTCACTAGTTCACTATTAGGAAATTACATGGGAGGAAAGACACAACAAAAAATTCACAGGGGAAAAAAAAACATCAGAAGTGGTGGGAGTGAGTGTGCATGCTTTATTGTGAAGTTAGAAAGGAAGGAAATGCACCCGTACCAATAGATTAAACAAAATTTATTTTCAGACTATGTGCCAGAACCTCAGCTAGTGTAAATCAGAATAGTTCTTCTGACTTCTCTCTATATATGCATATATACAAACAGAAGTTAAGACTCACATTTTCAGAAGCAACTGCTCATTTTGAGTGCCCAGTCTGAGATACAGACTGAATCTGGCATCAAACCATGGAGGCACCCAAAATGAGCGGACGCTTTCAAAAAGATAGAGCCAAAGGTTATTTTAACACGGTCTCATAAGGAAAAAACCTTGCATGTATGTGTGGGAGGAACAGATACCTGGGAAGAAGTGGTAGAGGGTGGTTACGCACGTCATAGCTTCTATAAGCAGAGTTCATTGCACACACCAGGAGCTCCTTGAATTCCTTGAAGCTCCCTGTGTATCAGCTTCCTCTATTTCAGGAACTCCCTGCAACTCCCCAACCACCTCTCCCACACATGCCAGGGTCTCTGTGTCCCCCATGTCCTCCTCCCCCATACCAATATTCTCCATTCTCCCCCTTTCAGGGCCGGGACTCTGTGTTTCCCTCCATTCCTCTTATAGTCACCCCATGCCAGGGGCTCTGTGTGTTCCCCCATTTCCTCCTCTGTCACATGCTAGGGGTCTCTGTGTCCGCCATGTCTACCTTCCCCACACCATTCCTCTCCAATCTCCTCCCCCAAGCCAGGGGCTCTCTATGCGTCCGCATTTTCCCCTTACCTGGTCCCCCCATTCTCCCCCAATACCAGGGCCTCTGTGTGCCACCCTCCCCTCACCATTCCTCTATGCTTCTCTCACAGTTATTATTTCTTTTCTTTCTGCCTGGAAGATAAGTCATTCAGTGTGTCCATATGTTAAACTCAACTAGGAAGATGGGCAAGCTCAGATGGGGGATATTATTGTGCTGGAAGGTGTTAATGGCTGCCATCAACTGGTGCTTTGATCTATGGACAATTCCATACCTGGCTGAAGTTGCTGGATCTGCTAACCAGTTACCATGATCTCCGTGTGTTCTAACTTCCTGCTGGCTCTTGGCTTTCCAATTTTCACCAACATTAGGAGGGGCCTGGCCATTGATGCCTAGAACATTCCTGGAAATTTTGGAATTGGTTGGATGAAGTGTTCAAAAGTTACCGCATGACATCCAAACAGAGAAATGCCACCAAGCTGAGGGTGGCTCCTCAGTACATGTGGGTGGGATACCAGCCTATCATGCCCTTTGGTAGGAGGCTGAGGAAGCAGCTACAGTGAATAGATGCCTCCATGGCCCCCAAGTGTGCATAGCCTCCAGCATGTATGCTGCAAGTATGCTGCAATTGTCAGCTTGCACTTTGGAAGGGGCATGCTATTCCTATTTGCAGCAGCACCAAGGAGGATTCAATTCAGCAAAGCACTTCTGCACATGCCTAACTTTGATGAGAACTCCCATTTATTTCAGTGGAGCTTACGTGCCTGAAGTTAAGCACATGCTTACGTGCTTTGCTAAATTGGGCCTTAACGCCTATAGAGGAAGTTCCCTCAGCCACCTGAGCCATCCTGCTGTGTAAAGCAGGCTGCCTCTGAGGCTCACTGTACTATCCTCAGCACCACCACCTGCTTCCCCTACATTTGTGCCCCTCCAACTCATAAGGACCAGTATTTTACCATTAATATTTTGATTACAGGTAGTATTCTTTTCAGGCAGTCAGTACAATAATATCTCATGTGTAACTGATTTGGGCTCACCTCAACAATCATGAACTAAAGCAGCCTGGAGTGGCTCTTTAAAGAAATCCTTGACTTTGCAAGATGGGAAGAGAAACACAGTTAGTCTTAGAAATTTAAACCTGGCTCAGTGAGGGAAGTAGAGAAGTGTGAAAACGTTTATCCTAGGGTACAAACAGGTGGGGACCAGCCACAATGAATAATTATCAAATACAAACAGTATTCTACTCTCTCCTTATCTGCTCCAGCAGGTAAAAGAACTGTAAATGGCAGGAAACAGTTTGCTAGCAATACAGGGTGGAAGAAATTATTCAAATTTCAGACCAGAGATCCTGGCATCAACCATATAAGGCTATTTTATCCTCTATCTTTCTGTACTATTCTTATTGACATCAATGAGAGTTCCGATCACAGAATGAAGATAGAGCATGGCCGAGTATTTAAGAACATAAAAATGGCCATACTAGGTCAGACCAATGGTCCATCTAGGCCAGTATCCTGTCTGCCGACAGTGGCCAGTGCCAGGTGCTTCCAAGGGAATGAACAGAATAGAGCAAGTGATCCATCCCCAGCCATCCAGTCCCAGCATCTGGCAGTCGGAGGCTTCGGAACACCCAAAGCATGGGGTTGGCATCCCTGATCATCCTGGCTAAGAGCCATTGATGGACCTATCCTCCATGAACTTATCCAGTTCTTTTTTTAACCCAGTTATACTTTTGACCTTCACAACATCCTCTGGCAATAAGTTCCACAGGTTGGTTGTGCATTGTGTGAAGGACTTTCTTTTGTTTTAAATCTGCTGCCTATTAATTTCAGTGACCCCTGATTCTTGTGTTATGTGATAAGGTAAATAACACTTCCTTATTCACTTTCTCCATGCCAATCATGATTTTATAGACCTCTAAAATGTCCCCCTTTCGTTTTCTCTTTTCCAAGCTGAACAGTCCCAATCTTTTTAATCGCTCCTCATATGGAAGCTGTTCCTTAATTATTTTTGTTGCCTTTCTCTGTACCTTTTCCATTTCTAATATATCTTTTTGGAGATGGGATGACCAGAACTGCATGCAGTATTCAAGGTGTGGGCGTACCAGGGATTTATATAGTGGTATTATGATACTTATTGTCTTATTATGTATCCTTTTCCTAATGGGTCTTAAAGTTCTGTTAGCTTATTTGACTGCTGTTGCACATTGAGTGGATGTTTTCAGAGAACCATCCATGATGACCCCCAGTAACTTGAAAAGCTAAGCAAAAAAACTATAAACAATTTTCTACATTCCATTTTTAATGAATTAGCTTACCCCATCTTGTTTCCCTTTTCATTTACACTATCTATAAACATTTGTGCAATTTAGATGAAGCAGCATGAATGTTTGCAGAAAGCAAATTTCAAAGTTACACACTTGAGTTTTCAGGAAACTGTAGATTTGCTCATGAGTATTTGTTCTGGAAGTGACTGCGCTTTCATACAATCAGGAAACAGAAACAATACCATATTACTTATATGACCATTCAAAACTAACCAAACACAGTGCGAGTACTGATTGCTTGCAGCAAATAGTTCACAATCAATCCACAGAATTTAAAAAAAATAGTTGATTACTTTTGAGTAAGTAAATGTTGGGAAATTGTGATCTGTTCACAGATATTCTACTAGCAGAAAGAGAGGCTAGATTCAATGGATAAATTATTCATGTAATGTGAATTATTCACTCAGCTCAAATAATTACTCTTTTCTTTTCGTCTCACCCTATCAGCAAGGACAGAGAGGCTATATATGAAGGAATAAATCTTGTAGAATTCTGAGGAAGCAGTTTGCTAAGGGTGTAGGTTTTGGAGAAAATAAACAATTGATTATTGTTTGTTTAGTCTGAGATAACTGAAAAGTCCCTTAGAAGCTGCTTGTAAAAAGTAAGCTGATCCCATGTAATCTGGCACAGTAGTGAGAATCATATGCCACTATTAAGTGGATTTTTCAGAGAAACTAAATAGATACCAGTGTTTTATAACTAGTCAAGTTGAGACAAGAGAATGAGAGTGAAGTGTGTACATTTTACAGGAATCTGGATTAAGCTGAACAACTAGGGCCTGATTCTCATGTATAGCAAAACACCTTTACACCACTCAGACAGTGCAAATGGAAACTTAAAGTGGGTGTAAAAGTAATTTCTCCTGCTATGTAAACTCTCAAATCCAATATAATGCACAGTATTTAGTTTACTGAGATGTTGTGACAGTTTGGGGAATATGTCTATGTAAACTGACCATTTCTTTTTTGCTTTATGAATAGTATTTATGTTTGCAGCTTTCAGTGTGGATTAGAAGTTCCATATTATGGCAGGAACAGACCATGTCTGTGAATCTGAAACAGCTCCATCATCTTTCAGTGAATCCCCTATGAGAACAATGGGTTTGCTAAAAAGAAGGATCAGGCTAAAGGAGCTGGTTCTACCAGTTTCCTTCCGGGGGACTGGGACTTTAGCCATTTGACAAGAGCTTTGAAGCCAGTTAGCAAGTCACCTGACAGAGGGGTCTGAAACCAGGGTCTGCTCCAGTCTCGCTTTCTCACTGGCTGAACATTGCCAGGAAGCAGAAGAACTGCAGGAAGAAGAGGGATGGAAGGCCGACCCACTTCACACACAAATTGGGCCTAAGGACTCAGAGAAGAGGTAAGCATAGGCTCAAGAGGAGACCAAATAGGTGTTTGTTGGTTTTATATAGATCTGTGTATCTCTACTGTCTAAGAATAACATGTGTGTGAGTGAGAGAGAGAGAGAGAGAGAGAGTGTGTGTTCCTTGCTTTATCTGCTACATGTCTCTGAAGAGTTATGCTATACACAGGGGTGCTCATGAGAATAGCTCTTGAGTAGTGTGCATAAGCTATAGGGGGAGACTTGGGAGATCAGCACTGATCTTGGGGCCTAGGCAGCTAGAGCCTGGGATACTCCATTGAAAGAAGGGCTTGCCAGACAAGGAGAGTGCACCCCAGGAGTGTACCTAATAGGCCAGACTCAGAGACAGTGTCTGGAAGCTGCTCAGACCCAGTGGGCTTGCACTTGTATGTGGGATCCAAAGGTTGGGTCCAATACAGCAGGCTGGCGACCATCCACAAGGAGGACTTAGCCAAGGCTGGAACAAACATAATTTGAACTCTTCTTGTCTTCAGTGCTTCAGTGCTGTAGTTCTTGTGTGGGTTTCTGGACTTTTTGATTTCTTATCAAGACTTATTCAGATTCTTATTTCATTTTTGTAACAAAGAAACAACAAATCCCACCAAACAGTGGGGCATTACAAATTATTAAACCAACTACAGTGCCCCAATCTACCAAAAGAACATCCAGTCCTGGGTAACCAAGGGATACACAGAATTACTTTTTGATGACCAGCAAACCAGGAATAAACAAAAAGTTGATTCTCTAATGACTAAAATCATTATAACCATTTTCACAGAAGGACGGAATCTCCAATAGATATGATTCAACACTCAGCTATGAAAGGAATAATTGTCAGCATGGAGAGAGCCCATCTTGAAGAATTCAAGTGCCAAATAAAAAGCGCAGCAAGGCAAATGACAAAAGACAAAAAAATGTCTTCCTCTGAAATCATACCCTATCTATTATCTATAGTCAAGTAACTTGAAATAAATCTAAACAAGCTACTTATGCAGTCACAGGTATGTTGTCCCACAGAACATTTCAGACAGGGTATATTTCTCAAACAGAAATCAGACTACTCATTAAACCTCAAAGGAAATTCCACATAAATATACAACTACAGTCTGAAAGCATGCAAACATTCTTTCTTAGCTTCAGTCAAAAATCTGTAATTTGTCCAGCAAGATTCCTCTAACAGCTCTATTTCATTTTTTAAGAATGTAAGAATGGCCATACTGGGTCAGACCAATGGTCCATGTAGCCTAGTATCCTGTCTTCCAATAGTGACTGCTGCCAGATGCTTCAGAAGGAATGAACAGAACAGGGAAATTTAATGAGTGATCCACCTCCTGTCTTTCAGCCCCAGCTTCTAGCAATCAGAAGTTTAGGGACATCCGGAGCACGGTGTTGCATCCTTGACTATTGATGGACCTATCCTCCATGAATTATCAAATTCTTTTTTTAACCCAGTTATACTTTTGGCTTTCACATCCCCTGCCAACGAGTTAACAGGTTGACCATGCATTGTGTGAACAAGTACTTTCTTATGTTTGTTTAAAACATGATGCCTATTAATATCATTGGTTGACCCCTGGTTCTTGTGCTCTGTGAAGCGGTAAATAACACTTCCTTATTCATTTTCTCCACACCATTCATAAATTTATAGACTTCCGTCATATCTCTCCTCAGTCACCTCTTTTCCAAGCTGAACAGTCCCAATCTTTTTAATCTCTTCTCATCTGGATGCCCTTCCATACACCTAATCATTTTTGTTGCCCTACTCTGTACTTTTTCCTATTCTAATTTTTTTTTTTTTTTTAGATGAGATGACCAGAACTACACCCAGGATTCAAGTTGGTAGGCGTACTGTAGATTTATGTAATGGCATTATGATATTTTCTGTCTTATTATCTATCCCTTTCCTAATGGTTCCTAATAGCTTTTTTTGACTGCTGCTGCACACTGAGTGGAAGTTTTCAGAGAACTGTCTCTTTCTTGAGTGGTAACAGCTAATTTAGACCCCCATCATTTTGTATGTATAGTTGGGATTATGTTTTTCAATGTGCATTACTTTGCATTTATCAACACTGAATTTAATTTTGTTGCCCAGTCACCTAGTTTTGTAAGATCCCTTTGTAGCTCTTTGCAGTCTACTTTGGACTTACCTATCTTGAGTAATTTTGTATCATTTGCAGACTTTGCCACCTCACTGTTTACCCTGTTTTCCAGATCATGTATGAATATGTTGAACAGCACCGGGCCCTTTACTGAGCCTTGGGGGAACCTACTCTGTCTACTGTGAAAACTGACCATTTATTCCCACCCTTTGTTTTCTGTCTTTTAACCAGTCACTGATCCATGAAAGGACCTTCCCTCTTATCCCATGACTCCTTACTTTGCTTAAGGTGCGGGACCCTATCAAAGGCTTACTGAAAGTCCAAATACACTATACCCATTGGATCACCCTTCTCCACGTTTGTTCATCCCCCTCAAAGAATTCTAATCGATTGGTGAGGCATGATTTCCCTTGACAAAAGCCATGTTGATTCTTCCCCAACATCTCATGTTCACCTACGTGTCTGATCATTTTTTTCTTTACTATATTTTCAACCAATTTGCCTACATACTGGAATTAGGCTTCCAGGCTTGTAATTGCCAGGATCACCTCTGGAGCTTTTTTTAAAAATCAGCATCACAATAACTATTCACCAGTCATCTGATACAGAGGCTGATTTAAACAATAGGTTACATACCACAGTAGTAGTTCTGCAATTTCATATTTGAGTTCCTTCAGAACTCTTGGGTGAATATCATCAGGTCCTGGTGACTTGCTACTGTTTAATCTATCAGTTTGTTCCAAAACCTCCTCTACTGACATCTCAATCAGAAAGTTCCTTAGATTTGTCACCTAAAAAGAATGGCTCAGGTGTGGGAATCTGTGATATTCCCAGAAATGAGAATGTGAGGGAATTTAAGAAACATGGAATATTGTTCTTTGAGACAACTAACCAGTAAAAACGGCACAATTATATTCCTTAAGCTTCTACACATCAAGAAGGCCTATAAACATTTTTTTTAAATAATTAAAAAACAAAACCAGAAAACAAGCTTGGATATGATCCACACAGTCCACGCTGGCTGAATCATCATGAGGTAAAACCACCAGGTCTACAGATGAAGAGCCCAGAACTATCTGGTGTCTAAAAGAAAAAGCATATACCACTAATTTGGTTTTGACTTTTGCTGGTAAATTCCCCAACACATGAAACATGGGCAATATCTACGTATTAATTTTGTGCATCAACTTTTTTCTTCTGATCTATCTCGAAGCACATCTAGTCTATTTCACTTTCATCATGGCATTTTCCTTCTGGAGGGTGTAATAAGAGATCTTTTGACGTTCTAGTCAAGAATCAGTGTGTTGAGAAAGGTGAGGAGCAGTGATGCTGGCACCTCCCTTCACAAACCTGCACCTTCTCTTACCCCCTCCAGACCATGTACATTAGTTATTCAGCATGCCCAGTTTCCATCAAGAGCTTCCTTCAGTAGTCTCCGAGTTGCTTTTTACTGTGTGATTACTTCAGGGGAGCTATACCAGCTGAGAATATAGCCCACTGTTCTTGTATAAACAAGTACAACAAGCAGATCATCCAGCAATGGCACACAGTCATTTTAAAAGAGGCTGGGAATTTCTTTGATATGATTGTTAAGATTTAACTGAACAAATGGTAATGAAATTTAGTAAAATACATTTGTATTCTGCTTATGAACCGTAGCAAGTTTCAGAAGCCAAACTCTTTCGTATGCTCGTGGCTTGTAGGAAAGGTAATAACTGCTATTGGCAAGATCTGGTTTTGCATAATTTTTTGCCATGATAATTTTCAAACTATGGTATACTCACCCAAGCAAACAATCTTCTAGGAATGTAATCCTTTCTTTTACTAAATTAATCATTATATATACACCAATTATTTGCTATATTACTGTCAACTATCATAGGAAGATTTTCTGCTGACCCTTGCACTCAGCAGATCTCTATGTCTGCTACGGTTCATACTAATGCTTGACGATACAACTGAAAGCCTTAATAAATGGAGTGTAACTCTTTTGCAGATACACTGTAAAGTAAAACTACCGGAGGAAAGGCCAGATGGTCCCATGATTAGAGTGCTAGGATGGGACGCAGGACACCCAGGTTCAGTTCCCTGCTCTGCCACAGATTTCCTGTGTGACCCTAGGCAAGTCATTTAGTCTCTCTATGCCTCAGTTTCCTATCTCTAAAATGAAACTTCCCTACCTCACAGGGGCATTCTGAGATTAAAGAATAAGTTAGCCAGACACTATGGTGATAGGGGCCATATAAGGACTGTAGATTCTCCCAGCTCCATTGTAATTACCTATTATAGACAACAAATTGTCAGTGTTCAATAAATATATCTATTCCGTATGGGGTGGGGGGAGAACGGATGACGCAGATCATAGGACAACACTCTTTCCATTCCACTAGTAGCTCAGGAGAATGTTAAACAGCAGCTTCTAAAGTTCGACATTTTAAAATCAGCAAGTCCAGATAACTTGCATCCAAGAATTTTAGAATAGCTGGCTGAGAAGCTCACTGGACTGTTAATGTTGATTTTCAATAAGCCTTGGAACACAAGGGAAGTTCCAGAAGACTGGAAGAAAGCAAATGTTGTGCCAATATTTTAAAAGAGTAAACAAAATAACCCGGGTAATTACAGGCCTCCCAGTCTGACATCAATACTCAGCAAGATAATGGAGCAGCTGATAAGGGTTTCGATTAATAAAGAATTAAAGAAGGGTAATATAATTAATGCCAATCAACATGGGTTAGTGGAAAATAGATCCTGTCATACTAACTTTTTTCCCATGAGATTATACGTTTGGTTGATAATGGTAAAAGTGTTTCTGCAGTATACTTAGATTTCTGACAGGCATTTGACTTGGTAGCCGCATGACATTTTGATTTAAAGAATTTGCAAGATATAAAATTAACAAAGCAAATATTAAATGGATTAAAAGACGGCTAACTAATAGGTCTCAAAATGTAACTGTAAACAGGAATTCACCGTTGAATGAGTGTGCTTCTAATGAGATCCCACAGGGACCAGTTCTTGGCCCTACATCATTTGACATTTTTATCAATGTCCTGGAAATCATCTCTGATAAAGTTTGCAGATGACACAAAGATCAGGAGAGTGATACATAAAAAAGAGGACAGAGCAACCTGGTACAGCGCAACCTGGATCGCCTGTTAAGCTGGTGCAAGCAAACAATATGCATTTTAATACATCAGTGTAAATGTGTACATATAGGAACACAGAATACAGGTCATACTTACACAGTGGGGACGCTGTCCTGGGAAGTAGTGACTCTGAAAAAGATTTGGGGGTCATGGTGGATAATCAGCCGAGCATGACCTCCCAGTCCGACACTGTGACCAAAAGGGCTAATGTCATCCTTGAATGTGTAAACAGAGGAATCTCAAGTAGGAGTAGAGGGGTTATTTTATCTCTATATTTGGCACCGGTGCAACTCCTGCTGAAATACTGTGTCCAGTTCTGGTGCCCACTATTCAAGAAGGATATTGATAAATTGGAGAGAGTTCAGAGAAGAGCATGAGAATGATTAAAGGATCAGAAAACGTGATTTACAGATAAACTCTAGAAGTTAATCTATTTATCTTAACAAAGAGAAGATTAAGAGTCTATAAATCACAGTCTATACATACCTACATGGAGAACAAATATTTAATAATGAGCTCTTCAATCTAGCAGAGAAAGATATAACGTGCTCCAACGGCTGGAAGATGAATCTAGACAAATTCAGGCTGGAAATAAGACATAGACTTTTAACAGTGAAAGTAATTAACCATTGGAACAACTTACCAAGCGTGGTGGTGGATTCTTCATCATTGACAAATTTTTAAATCACAATTAGCTGTTTTTTCTAAAAAATACGGTCTAAGAATTATTTTGGGGAAATTCTTTGGCCTGTGTTATGCAGAAGGTCAAACTAGATGACCACAATGGTTCTTTCTGGCCTTGGACTCCATAAAACTCAACATGTTTGACTCCTAAGGTGGATGTCACAGTGAAGACTACTCACAAATCTCTGAATAAGCAATACAATTTCTTCATAAATCATCTATCTGAATTAAGTTCAGCTTTATAAACATGAACTTTAAAGGCCTCATTTATTATGGAAACCTAATTTTCAGGATATTCTTTCAAAACCCTAATCAGTTATCTATTGCATTAGCTGACAATGGGGCAATAGTGTTTTATCTTAACACTGAGCAGTACAAACTGAGCAGGCCTTTTAAAGCACTGTAACATGTGCCAATATTGCCTGCTCCAAGAAAAGGCTAGGAAATCACACAGGTCTGTCTTGTGTGCTTCTCAAGAACTCGGAGCCTTTGGGCTGTCAACTTCAATGGGATTGCCTGGACTGCATATCAGGACAGAATCTGGCCTTAACTGTTTAGTTACATTTATCTTTAGCCAGGAACCAACTTTTCGTAGGGGTTTTAATCCTTAGGAGGATGCAGACACTGCATGTCTCTAACTAGCTGAACTGTCATTGTCTCCTTCGTTTAAAAAAGTATAAAAATCACATCCCCTTTATGTTCCCTGTTAAGCTCACCTATGTCAACTATTCTGTAAGTCAGAGGTGGGCAAACTACGACCCGTGGGCCACGTCCGGCCCGCGGGACCGTCCTGCCTGGCCCCTGAGGCAGGGGAGGCTGTCCCCTGGGAGACTGTCCCCACTCCCCCGCAGCCACGCCGCTGCACAGCACAGTGCTCTGGGCGGCGGGGCTGCAGAGCCTGGCCTGACCCAGTGCTCTGTGCTGCACGGGGCAGCTGCCTGTCCTGGTGCAGCCGCGCTGCCAGCCACTGGCGCTCCAGGCAGCGCAATAAGGGGGCAGGGAGCAGTGGGGGGGTTGGATAGAGGGCAGGGGAGTTTGGGGGATGGTCAGCGGCGTGTATAGGGGTTGGGGCAGTCAGAGGGCAGGGAACGGGGGTTGAATGGTGGCCTGGGGGGACAGTCAGGAAGGAAAGGAAGGGTTGGATGGGATGGCAGGGGTGGTCAGGGGACGGGGGGGGGGGGGGAGTGAATGGGGCAGAGGGTTCCAGGGGGCGCAGTCAGGAAGGAGGGGGGGGCTGAATGGATTGGTGGGGGGCAGTTAGGGGCAGGGGCAGTTAGGGGCTAGGGGTCAGTCAGGGAGAATCATAGAATCATAGAATATCAGAGTTGGAAGGGACCTCAGGAGGTCATCTAGTCCAACCCCCTGCTCAAAGCAGGACCGATCCCCAATTAAATCATCCCAGCCAGAGCTTTGTCAAGCCTGACCTTAAAAACTTCTAAGAAAGGGGTTTCCTCCACCTCCCTAGGTAACGCATTCCAGTGTTTCACCACCCTCCTAGTGAAAAATTTTTTCCTAATATCCAACCAAAATCTCCCTCTCTGCAACTTGAGACCATTACTCCTCGTTCTGTCATCTGCTACCACTGAGAACAGTCTAGAACCATCCTCTTTGGAACCCCCTTTCAGGTAGTTGAAAGCAGCCATCAAATCCCCCCTCATTCTTCTCTTCCGTAGACTAAATATCCCCAGTTTCCTCAGCCTCTCCTCATAAGTCATGTGTTCCAGTCCCCTAATCATTTTTGTTGCCCTCCGCTGGACTCTTTCCAATTTTTCCACATCCTTCTTGTAGTGTGGGGCCCAAAACTGGACACAGAACTCCAGATGAGGCCTCACCAGTGTCGAATAGAGGGGAATGATCACGTCCCTCGATCTGCTGGCAATGCCCCTACTTATACAGCCCAAAATGCCATTGGCCTTCTTGGCAACAAGGGCACACTGTTGACTCATATCCAGCTTCTTGTCCACTGTAACCCCTAGGTCCTTTTCTGCAGAACTGCTGCCGAGCCATTCGGTCCCTAGTCTGTAGCGGTGCATGGGATTCTTCTGTCCTAAGTGCAGGACTCTGCACTTGTCCCTGTTGAACCTCATCAGATTTCTTTTGGCCCAATCCTCCAAATTGTCTAGGTCCCTCTGTATCCTATCCCTACCCTCCAGCATATTTACCTCTCCTCCCAGTTTAGTGTCATCTGCAAACTTGCTGAGGGTGCAATCCACACCATCCTCCAGATCATTTATGAAGATATTGAACAAAACTGACCCCAGGACCGACCCTTGGAGCACTCCACTTGATACCGGCTGCCAACTAGACATGGAGCCATTGACATGGAGCCATAGACATGGAGCCACTACCTGTTGAGCCCGACAATCTAGCCAGCTTTCTATCCACCTTATAGTCCATTCATCCAGCCCATACTTCTTTAACTTGCTGGCAAGAATACTGTGGGAGACTGTGTCAAAAGCTTTGCTAAAGTCAAGGAACAACACGTCCACTGCTTTTCCTTCATCCACAGAGCCAGTTATCTCGTCATAGAAGGCAATTAGAAGGGGTCGTTGGATGGGACAGGAGTACCGGGTGGGCAGTCAGGAAGGAGGGGGGAGTTAGATGGGGCGGTGGGGGACAGTTAGGGGCAAGGGCTCCAGGGGTGGTCAGAGGACCGAGAGCGGGGGGGGATGGGGCAGTGGTCCCCGGGGGGCTTTCAGGGAACGGGGGGGTTGGATGGGGCAGGAGTCCTGGGGGGTGCTGTCAGAGGGCAAGAAGTGGGAGGGGGTCAGATAGGGGGCAGGGGCCACGTCATGCCTGGCTGTTTGCTGGCCACAGCCAGCAAGTTAAAGAAGTATGGGCTGGATGAATGGTCTATAAGGTGGATAGAAAGTTGGCTAGATTGTCGGGCTCAATGGGTAGTGATCAATGGCTCCATGTCTAGTTGGCAGCCGGTGTCAAGTGGAGTGCCCCAAGTGTCGGTTTTGTTCAATATCTTCATAAATGATCTGGAGGATGGTGTGGATTGCACCCTCAGCAAGTTTGCAGATGACACTAAACTGGGAGGAGAGGTAAATACGCTGGAGGGTAGGGATAGGATACAGAGGGACCTAGACAAATTAGAGAATTGGGCCAAAAGAAATCTGATGAGGTTCAACAAGGACAAGTGCAGAGTCCTGCACTTAGGACAGAAGAATCCCATGCACCGCTACAGACTAGGGGCGGAATGGCTTGGCAGCAGTTCTGCAGAAAAGGGGTTACAGTGGACGAGAAGTTGGATATGAGTCAACAGTGTGCCGTTGTTGCCAAGAAGGCCAATAGCATTTTGGGATGTATAAGTAGGGGCACTGCCAGCAGATCGAGGGATGTGATCATTCCCCTCTATTCCACATTGGTGAGGCCTCATCTGGAGTTCTGTGTCCAGTTTTGGGCCCCACACTACAAGAAGGATGTGGAAAAATTGGAAAACGTCCAGCTGAGGACAACAAAAATGATTAGGGGACTGGAACACACGACTTATGAGGAGAGGCTGAGGGAACAGGGATTGTTTAGTCTGCGGAGGAGAAGAATGAGGGGGGATTTGATAGGTGCTTTCAACTACCTGAAAGGGGGTTCCAAAGAGGATGGCTCTAGACTGTTCTCAGTGGTAGCTGATGACAGGACAAGGAGTAATGGTCTCAAATTGCAGTGGGGGAGGTTTAGGTTGGATGTTAGGAAAACCTTTTTCACTAGGAGGGTGGTGAAACACTGGAATGCGTTACCTGGGGGGGGGGGGGTGGAATCTCCTTCCTTAGAAGTTTTAGTTGGGGATTGGTCCTGCTATGAGCAGGGGGTTGGACTAGATGACCTCCTGAAGTCCCTTCCAACCCTGATATTCTATGATTCTAACCAGCCCTCCATACAATTTCAGAAACCCGATGTGACCCTCAGGCCAAAATGTTTGCCCGCCCCTGCTGTAAGATAAAATCATCCCTTAATTGTCCCTATGAAGCTTCCTCCACCCAATGTTCTAAATCAGTCCTTGCTACCTCCCCCTCTTTTGTACTCCGTCTAGGTGGCCCTGACACAACCTCCTAAAAAATCCCTGACCAACCATGTTGATTTCTCTCCTTCCACATATGAGAAAAAAAAGTTACTATATTGTCAGCTCTGCATGACCTAACTTCACTTCTTGTAAGTATTACTTCAACTATTTGCAGACCAGTTAGCTCCCAACAGCTGTTTGTTCCGCTGCCACTTCTCAAAACCTCACCCTAAACCTGCCTTTGCTGCTAGATAGGAGGCAGCCA
The DNA here is from genome assembly GCF_965152235.1 of Eretmochelys imbricata. NCBI lineage: Eukaryota > Metazoa > Chordata > Testudines > Cheloniidae > Eretmochelys > Eretmochelys imbricata. Next base: position 78,104,260 of record NC_135578.1, read on the forward strand.
ATATGCCAAAGCTATCATCAGCTCAGTATTAACACTCACTGCTGCTTTATCTGATTTGTAAAGTATAGGGACAGCGTCTGGTTACAAATCAGAAATTCTTCTTTTAAAAAACAATTCCCTTACACGGCCTTGCAGCAACAACATTCGTTATTCTCCTTCAGCCACAGACTATGTGATGCTTTCTCTGCACCACTTCTCCTTATGACCTCTTTGCCCATCGTATTCCTTTTGGTTTCCACTTCTCTCAATTCTAAGGCCAAAAATTAAGTCAGTTTGACTACGTTGCTGCGGGAGTGAAAAATCCACACCCAGGAGCAGTGTAGTTAACCCAACCTAACCCCAGTGCAGGCAGCAGTAGGTCAAGACAGAAGGGCTACAATAGGGCAGCTGTGATGCTGTAGCAGTGTAAGTGTAGACATACCCTAAGTGCTGCTTGCATCTTCAGTAGGACTGAGTAAGACAATCTAGGTGAACTCCTGCATTCTAACCACTTCCCACCCAGGCTTCTTAGAGTCCCAGATGTTTGCTCTTTAGAAGAAAGTTTACTGAACCCATCTTACTCAGCACTAGAGATTGAAACCCTGTCTAGGGAGAAGCATTTTACAGGCTGTAAATTGTATATCTGAGATGAAAAAGTCTGTTCTGAGCCTCCTGCTGTCAGTTACCAATCCTGCCAAAGAGACATTTATGATGTGAGCAGTATGGGACCCCAGCAAACCTATCATCACCTTCTTTAGGTTTAACAGACATACAAAGAACTTTCACGAAGTTAAACCTTTCCTTCTAAAGCAGCTTGAGAACTGATTTTAAGACTTATTTGGGCACTCATACTGCCAGTGTCACAAACATAACTTTCCAGTCCAAGTTCCAGATGCACGCTTGTAATTAAACTTTTGTTTCAAACACAACATAGTATGTTCATGATATGAAACACATTTTAAAATGTCAGACAATTATTTATTGAGCCTGTCAATAATCATTCAGATCCCTGCCTGCATTCTCACATTCTATTTAATTATACACTTCTTCCCTTTATTACTGCCCTTCTCCTCTCTCTATTCTCTTCCTTCTGTTCTTTTAAAGATTTTTGCTTTTGTTTTATTTTGTGATTTAAATTACTACTAAACTTTGGGGACACAGTTATACCAAAATAAAACTGGAGTAACCCCACTGACTTCAGTGTATCTGACAACAGACTTTGGCATTTAACATTGAAATAAAAGAGAAAATTTTATAATAAGCCTTATTCTTATAATATTTTAATAATAATATTTTATAATTTTATAAATAATAAATAATAAATAATAAATTTTATAAATAATAATATTTTAATATTTTATAATAAGCCTTATTCTCTGTGAGCCCAATCCAATATCCAGTGAAGTCAATGGAAAGACTCCCATTGACTTCAATGGGTATTGATTTTGGTGCTAAATTTGTTAATGAAATTGTTCGAACAGTGATACTATTCACAGGCTACATTTTAATGTTAGACTTTGTGACTGTATTGCATTCACTATTAACTATGTAAGCATTGTATCTTTTGTGATTACATGTTTTTCAGTTATGCAACATGGAAAAATACTGGTTTTGGTTTCATGTAATCCAAAGAATCAAATTTAAATATGAAACCTTTTAGAAAACTGAGACCCACCTCTAAATGCAAAGAACAAACATTTGCATTACCTATTTGTATTAAAATATGCAGAAATTTCCAAAGTACTCAGCCAACTTATAAATTTTTATAACTTCTTAAAATTGTTAACATTTTTTAACACACAGCATTATTTCAGCTCTGTGAAGAGCTCAATAACAATCTTTCTGGTCTGGAAAAAAGGAAAGAACATTAAAATAAAGAATGCAGAATAAATAAAAACAAAACAGTACTAGCCGTACATCCACACATACAAAGACAACTTTCATGGTGAGCTCTAAGCAATTATAATAACACAATGTGCTGCATGTTGATTTCACCAGTGAAAAGAATTTCTCTAGTTATTGAAGACTTTCCTGGCAGAGTTTCAGAAAAAAATTCTGACATTCTCCAAATCTGACTTCTGTGCAATGCAAGTCATGCACATTTTAAACACTGACGAATAATGCTGCCATTCTTCTGTGAACTGTTAACAGCTGTAGAAACTATTATAGCCTGCTTAAAAACATGTCTCTGTAGTCAATAGTCTCCAGACACTTAGCAATACTAAAGCTATTCCTGGGGCTAAACTAGATTTGAAATGTGAATACAAAGTTTGATTTATGTTGGAAATGAAACAACAAACATCTGATCTTTCCCTTTTTTAATAGCTATTCATACAAACATGAGCATCAGCTGCATAACTAGAAAGTGATGTACCAAATGTACTGAAATTAGAAAAAAGGGAGACCACCCACAGGTTCTTTCAAGAAGAAAAGATTTGTCAGGGATTAAAGGTCTCTGGAGACGATGGCTGGTACTGTCATGACTGCCTAGTATTCCACTCCGCCCCATGGAGAGCATGCGTCTCTGTAATGCAAGGTTGCCTAAATCAAATTTTCCAGTAGTGTGAAAAACAGAAAAGTGATCATCAGTTCTACACCATATCATGGAGCTGTGAATTTCTGACTGATCACAGATTCAATGGATAAATCAGACTCATCCAAGGGGAATGCATGCATCTTGTGTAGTGGTGCTGTTCCCCCACACATTGAAGCAAAAGTGGGAGCAAAAGGGATGCTTGGGCTTTCTCTGATGATTCTTGGATAATGACTTGGAAAAGGTGGGAAGAGACCTGGATGGGGCGGCAGGAAGAAGTAAGACGTCTGAAGTTTCTAACACATTCTATCAATTCCCATACTTCATTAAACTAGTACAGAAACAGCATGCAGAGAGACGAGGCTTGACTCTTCACTCAGGTAAACTCCCGCTGAAGTTCTTTCCTTTCTTCCTGTGTCCATGGCTGACTTCTGAAACTCAAGAAATTAAAATAAAATAATAATAATAATCTTGAATTTCTGAAAGATCTGGGGAAAAAATAATTAGATCTTTACAAGAGTAGTGACATAGCTAACAAATCACAGCTACCATGCTTCCTACAGCAAAAATGCACACAACCCAAAAACCAGTTGGGGCTACAAGGAAAATGAGCACCTAAAGCTCATGGTGACTTTATTATGGGTGCTTAGTAGTTCTGAGTGAACAGGAAGGATGGTCTCATTGATGAGTCACTGAACTGGGATTCTGAGATCTGGGTTAAATTCCCAGCACTGCTTCAGATTCCCTTCTCAGCCTCTCTATGCCTCATCTCTAAACTGTGGATGATAGTTCCTTTCTTCCACCTATTGTCCCTCTATCTTTTCTGTTTAAATTGGAAGCTCTTCAGAGAAAGAACTCTTACTCTGTGTTTGTGCAGTGCCTACACAATGGGGTCCTGACCTCAGCTGGGGCCTCCAGGTGCTACTATATTGTAAACAAACATTAAGAATGATGAGGCAAATCAGTCCCTTAGAACTGGTGAGCCAAACATAGAGCCCATTCCTGAAGTTGTGCTCACTCAGACAAAACACCTAGCACATTATGAGACTAGTAACTGTTAAGTCCAAATCCCTCTGAGGAGGTGGTCCAGCCCAGCCATCCTCTTGTCACATATGAGGTAGCTGTATTTAGCAGAGAGATCTGTCTTAGGCCCTAATTCAGGAAAGTAGTTAATCATGTGCTTAAATCTAACACTAATCAGGAATCTCTTAAGTACATGCTCAGCTGTTTTCCTGACTAGCGATGCTTTCCTGAATCCAGGACATAGCGAGTCCCTATTTTGGAACATCACTTGAGTATTTTAGTTTTAATGTTTTTATCAGCTAATGAACTATGTGTTTTTTAATCTTTCAGGGCTGAAAGACTGATCCTCAAAATGCTCCCAAACAATTATATTGGAAAGTGGCTTCTTCCTACACACTTTTTATTCCTCAGCAGCTAATTCTAATTAATTTCTGGAGCTGTGAATCTCTTTTTAACCAGCAGCTGTTAGAGTGATTGTAAGGTCATGTCTAATTTCTGTCTGATTTTGGGAGGCCGCCATGGCTAGGAGAAGTGAGCTGTAGCTCACGAAAGCTTATGCTCAAATAAATTGGTTAGTGTCTAAGGTGCCACAAGTACTCCTTTTCTTTTTGCGAATACAGACTAATACGGCTGTTACTCTGAAAGAAGTTATTGTTATTGCTGCTGCCAGTCCTAGGTTTTGTTTTGTAAATTAATTTTTTTAAAGCATCACGCTGGAGTTTTCTTAGCAGGTGCAATTTGATTAGTGAATTTCCAATGTGTCTCTTTTTCCCCATATGTGCAAGACACTCCTCAAATTTATCCGGCAGAGCTGCAAGCAGCTGCGTAATCGGTTTGTCTGCCTTCAGGACTGCTTAAATGTTGTCAGGCAGAGCTCTCGATACACATTCCGAGTGCTTGGCTGGGGAAAAAGCTGTGACCTCGTCCCACCCATAGCAAAGTCTGGGCAGGTCCACTGGGAGCCATCAAAATTAACCTTATGCTGCCCCCAGTGAAAGGTTAGGACGGGGATAAACTCTAGCAGAAGGACTGAATATTTATTGAGTGCACCAGCTGACCTCAGGGAAAATCTTGCTCCCTTGATTGCCCCCCATTAAAACTGTGCAGGACCTGCAGTTGTCCAGTGTCGGGAGCTCTGGCTAACACTAACATTGCCGACAGCTGCTCTCATGTGATCAGTAGCTCCCTCAGAACACTGATGACCCAGGGATTTGGTGGAACTTCAGGACCCTGAGACAAAACAAGGCAACTATTTCATATATGGCCCCAACTGTAGCACAGACATATTGTAGTTCCTACTCTTTATAGCAGGGGTGGCCAACCTGTGGCTCCGGAGCCACATGCGGCTCTTCAGAGGTTAATATGCGGCTCCTTGTCTAGGCACCGACTCCGGGGCTGGAGCTACAGGCTCCAACTTTCCAGTGTACCGGGGGGTGCTCATTGCTCAACCCCTGGCTCTGCCTCAGGCCCTGCCCCCACTCCACCCTTTCCTGCCCCCTCCTCTGAGCCTGCCGTGCCCTCGCTTCTCCCCCCAGAGCCTCCTGCACGCCACGAAACAGCTGATTGGGAGGTGTGGGGAGGGAGGGGGAGACACTGATCGGCGGGGCTGCCAGCGGGAGGGAAGCGCTGGGAGCGGTGTGGGAGAGCTGACGGGGGGCTGCTGATGTATTACTGTGGCTCTTTGGCAATGTACATTGCTAAATTCTGGCTCCTTCTCAGGCTCAGGTTAGCCACCCCTACTTTATAGCATCAAATTCAAGCTCTTACAGCCTGGTACAGAGCCCGCTGTGTCAGTGGGAAAAGTTCCATTGACTTCAACAGGCTTTGGATCAGTCATCTACAAGACCATACATAATCCTGCTCTTACCTACATCTTTGCTTTCATTTCCCCCTACTCACACTCCAGCTCCCTCTGCTCTTCCTTTTTACCAGCTGCTCCTTTTGTCTCTGTTTCCCATCCTCAGCTATGTGCCATATATATGACACTGCCCTCTATGCCCAGAACACTATTCCTGGACCTTATTCAGATCTCACATCACTGAAAATCTGGGATAACATCTCTTTCAATGAAGCTATTTGGATATAAAATTGAATCAGGTCCTGGTCTTATTTGCCAAGCATCCTCTCTCTCCTCCTATCTCTTCAGGCAACCTCTCCCTGCCTTTTGCTCATAATTAGTAACCACCAGACCCCCAACTCCTTAGCCATTACTGGCTATTTTGTCTTGTGTTTGTCATTCTTGCCTTATCTAGACTGTACATTTTTCAGAGTATGGGGCTTTTTTGTGTTTGTAAATGCTGTGATAAACTACTGTGCTATATAAACTATTGTTGGTAATAACAGAAAGAGATGATTAGATGGAGATTAAAGCACTGACAGCAGAAAAAAAAAAAGAACAATATTAACCTGCAGGTTTCTCCCCCAGGATAGTAGGAGTTGTGGCAGACAGAGAGCGAGAGTGAGTGTTTTTTGGGGCGTGGGGGTCACACACTGGTTCTTGCAGCTTTAATGGACACCTGAAAAATAGTGTAGATATTCAGAAACCATAACTACCTTCACATTAGAGATAGATTAAATTACAGAAAAGGCAAGGGAAAAAAAACACAGCAAGCTTAATAGAAGCCTGTTCCGGGGGTTATTTAGTCAATTTCAGTTATGCTTCTGAGTACAACACAAACATAATGCAACATTGCTATTAAAATTCTCAGAGTGTTTGCAAGTGAAAAAGAAACACATCAACTCAACACTTTTCCACAGTCATTCATTTGCAATTGGGATGTGGGGTACCAAATAGTCCTAGAGTAATTACAAAATAAAGGCCGACCGTTCCAAACAGTAAACTCTCACAGGTGTTTGTTCCCTTAACACCAACCTGATTTGAAGCTTGAGTGCGTGTACAGAATCTGAGCTGTAGTGTGTCAAGTTAAACTAAGTGAGAAAAAAGATCAGTTTGGAGACTTGCAGAGTTTATACCAGGAGGCTGACCTTGGACCAAGTGAATTATTAGCAGTTAAGGACTGAATGTAATACTTATGGTTAAAAAGGGAATATCAGGAAGAGCAAGAGGGGTCCTATGTAAAATAAATAATATGGGATCATATAATTAATGCTGTTATCGTAATGCATACGCACCGGGGCACTGGCATGGGCAATATTCATTCAGTCATTTCCTAATTTGAGAGTGTTTGATTACGCAACCTTTTAATCCTTTTAAATCCTTAACTTTGTATTTCCTAATTTTTCATTGTTTAATTTATAGATGAGAGAAACCTTAACTAGTGTTAAATGTAGCTTTTTGTTTGTGGATTTCCTTAGTTTTTAAAAGAAAGAAAATCTTTTAATATAATAAAGCACTTATACATTTGTTGTCTTCAGTGTGTAATTTGTTGCTATTGTTATCTTTGTGAAGTTTCATATTTCACCACTGAGTACCATTTTGACTAATCTATTGAAAGCAATGAAACTATATTCAAACAAAACATGTTGTTCAAAAATGTAACGTCAGTTTTACTGCAACTTCGAAATGACATTTTGTTTTAACTGTGTAAGAGAAAGTGGAGTAGGGACTCACAACTATGATACCTACCTTTAAAAATGGGTATTTAGAAAGCTGGAGCCCCCAGTTTGTAAGAAGCAGATAAACTATATCCATGAAAAGGAGCTGGAATTTTGTATCTTATTTTTCATATAATCCTTTTGAGGAAAGTAACACACAATGACCCTTTGTACGGTGTTACTTACCCAGTACAAACCCAGAGGAGCACAGCAGGCGCTTAGCCAAACTCAGCCTGCTTTCCTTATAGTCCCTCCTGTAATCATGTTCTGGGAAGTCAGAGGTAAATCAATTATCAAAGGCAGCCATTGCCAGGGCAACCAGGCCAATAGTGACTCTCCCCAGGTGGGCAAATGAAGTGGTGGGAGAGAGTGCGGAGTGGCTGATTATCTCTGATGTCACAATAATACTGCTCAGACAACAGCAGAGGCAGCAAATGTGCACTGTGTAGAAAAATCAGGCTTTTTCAGTGTTCCAGTTTTCCCAAATGTCCTAAAAAACCAACACCACAAAATACACAGTGGAGATCATTCCATACACATATTAATTAGTGACTGAAATTTGGTTCAAATTCCCCATGGCGTGTGTACAAAAATGGGTTCTAAAATAAGGGTGCAACACTGAGTTACAGACCCAGTTAAAAAAAATTGGATGCAATCTGAACTATGGTCTCGCTATACGAGACCATAATGTATCTGTGTAGGTATTCCTACTGCATTCATCACTGTATTAAAGAGTTATGCATATGCACATAAGGTTTATAACACGATCAACACTTCCCAGTCTGACTAACAATATCATATTATTACAGCCCTCTGTCTTCCATGAGCAGACACTGCTATTTGTGACAAACTGTCCAATAATTCTGGGAGCAATAATCTCTGAAATCTTATATTGACAATGTTATACACGGTACATCACTCTCAGGAAACAGTCATTATAAGAAACTTAATTCTAAAATATCTACTTTCCAATGATAAATCTATTAACTAATAATATTTCACATTTTACTGTAAGCCTTAAAAAGAAAATATTAGTTACTAAAATCAAGATACACAAATTATAGCTTAAAACACACTCCACATATCAGAATTAAGGGCTGTTGTGTTTGATGAAATATGTGTTTCTTTATGGTTGATAACAGTAGTGGCCTGGATCCACAGCTGAGGAAGCAGATGGGCAAAGGCCATTCTAAGCCTCCTTTGTATCTCCTTGACTGGCTAAAGGCTGGTGATGGTGGAAAGCAACCTTGGGTTTTCTCTAAGTTACACCCTGCTGCCCACAAGAGATCAGTCCAGCTCTGGTCATCATCAGGGCATAAAGGTGCCTTGGCCACACAATACCCTCTTACCCCAAAAATGCCCCTTGTACTGGATTTCAATGAGTCATTACACCGGCTCCACGCCACTTGAAGACTTCCCTTTACACCATGGAAATCCTCCGGGAGCCAGTTAATCCAACTTTCTGGCTGCTGCACACTATTGGAATGCACAAGGCAGCTGGAGGAGAATTGAGCTCTGAGTATTTATGTTCATGTTTATTATGTGGATAGTGTAAGATGTCCTTAACTATTCACTTGCCTGCTTACTTGGTGCTTGGATTTAGTAAATTGTATGACAGATGATCGCATCGTTGTCTCTTAGCAACATTAACAAGTTTCTGAAATTATGATTTTGGGTTTTAGAATTTGTACTAAGACCTCTACAGTAGTTAGTACCAAAGAGGCAATTCATGAACAGCAAAGAGGTGATTCATCCCCCTCTTTCTCCCTCCACCCCAGTTATGAAGTGATATCATCAGTTTGCATTTCCATAAAAACAGCAGAGGAAAACCACTGTTTCACTGAACAGTATCATTTTGTATGCCACTTCCATGTCCAAACGAAAGTATTAGATCTACAGGGGGTCATTACAAGCTAAAGGGGCAAATTTCCAGTGCTATGGGTAGTACATTGGATCTGCAGCATTCACAGACACTCCAGCTCGGAGAGTATAAAGATATTCTCAAGTATTAATAAGCAGTGGTGGAGAAATCTCAAACATTTCAGCTCTGATTTAGGGGTAAACCCCAAAGTCTGAATACTTACTACAACTGTCTCCACCCAATCAGATTCTCCCTCCCTCACCCCCATCTGTCTAGCCCAATATGATCCACAATTGCTTTTCTCTTTCCCTCCAACTCAGGGGCTGTGGGACACAATTTAAAGTGGGTGGACTGTGGGGTGACTCACCAGAGGCCAGGTCCTGCCCAGATGGGAGACCCTGGAGGAGGAGGGGTTGGAGAGTGAGCCCGCACTGCACTTATCCCACAGCAGTTCCTGTCCCTTATGGCTGGCCTGCTCCAGCCCATTCGCTCTCACCACCGCATGCAGACAGGGCCCTTCCCACATAACATCCTGCTCCTTTCCTGGCCCTGGTGCCACTGGATTGGTTGCCCTGACTGGGCTGTGGCAGGTCAAAAAGTGGTTGGGCCATGCCCTGGGTGACCCCTTCTCGCCCTGGCTCTGCAGCCTACTCTCCCAACTACAATCAGTAGATTATCCCACCATCCTAAGATCAGCTGGACCCATTGCTCAGCGACATCCATTGCTCAGTGTTGCCCCACTAACACACACCATTTTCCTAGGTCAGCCCTCTCATCTCCCGGATCCACAATAGTGTCCCCTCAGCCCAAAACAAGCCCCCAATCTTCCCAGAAATTGTTGATCACCAGGTTCTCTGGCAGTCTCAACTAGACTCACAGCTGTTACTGTATTCACACTAGGTGTGCTCCAGGGCTTCCCCAAGGCAGAAGTGCACAGGATTGTCTTGCATCCCGCTGACATGGGAAATCCCCACAGCACTTAAGATTTGAAAACGGCATTTAATTTAATACCGGAAATTAAATTACCCAAAAGCTAAATAATTATGAGAGACAGACAAAGAGAGAGAAAATTATTAGGTTTCCATGTACACATCAACTGCTCTCTTTGAGGCTGACATTTTGGGTAACAGTTCTTATCAGTTTTTAAAGCCGTATGTAGGTACCCTGTAGTCATTCTGGGTGATGTCAGCCTGTCATCACCTGTGAGCCCTAAGTATACTGCAGTTTGCCATGCCTTGTAATTAATGATCTTCCCTCTGCAAAGCAGACAGCAATATATGTACTGCTGAATAGCTACTGTATCAATGATGACAGGCAGACATTGCCCAGAGTGACTGCGATTTTCTTTCAGTAAAACTTCTTATTCCTTCTTTGTAGCTTTTCCTTGGGTGCCTATTTATCTCTCTGATCCCATGTGCAGAGATGCTAAGGTAATGACATATAATCCTATAGGTTCATCTATTTGCACAACTCATGCCTAGTTCACACACTTTCCCTACCAGCTCTCATGCCGACACAATATCTTATGTCAGCATTGTTAGTGTTAAAACACACAAGGGAAAATAACCCTGCCCTTCCCCATGGCTGCCAGTGCCTGGTCTGTCACCAGAGGTGGCGAGGGGCAGGATTTGGGGAAACCTCACAAGAACGTCTGCTCCACCAACTTCTGCAACGACACCCTGCATAACTCTGAGCACCAGGGCCTGGGAGATAGACAGAGCCAAGGCAGGGGTGGGCCAGGAGAGGAATGGAAGCAGAGGCTGATGGATCTGCTTTCTACACAAATCCAGTGGCCACTATCCCAAAACTCATGAAGCACAAGAGCAGGTGGTGTAAAGGTAGGTTTAATCTACCTCTTCACCCATTGCTCCTGAGCTGAGCTAAGATCTGGCCCATTTAGTGAAACTATTAATTTTATATTTGGCATCTAGATTTCTTGATGATCGGTGCTTTAGAAATACACAGATCAGATTGACGAACAATGGATCTAGAACTGGTGTTTTAGATGTTTCTGATATCTCAGTGTGTGTCATCTGGTGCCAGACACAGGGAATTAGAACTTCTCATGAGAACTGTCCATGTTATCAATTTCACCTACTGAAGCAAGTTTAGCCACTAAGCTATCCTTTCAGTTCAATACCTGACTACAGACCCAAAGAAAAGTCAGTAATTATTATTTGTATTACAGTAGCTCCCAGTGACCTGGTTGTGTTAGGTGCTGTACAAACACATGGTAAGAGACAGAGCCCGTGACCCAAAAAGCTTATAATCTAAAAAGACAAGACCACCAAAGGGTAGGAAACTATTCTCCTCAAACACTCATTTGGGGAACTGAGACACAGGCTGATTAAGTGACTTGCAAAAGTCACACAGGAAGTCTCTGTAGCAGAACCAGGAACTGAAGCCAGATCTCCTGAATTCCAGTGCAGTATCTTAACCACAAGATCATCCTTCCCCCTCATCCTGGTCATCACTACCTCTATATATTGTATGTGATCAAAAAGGAACTCAGTCACAAGTGTAAAGTGAAACTGAACCTTACTCTGGCTACAATATATATGTTCTCTCAGTAAAAAGCTAAGAGCCTGAATTGTCACAAAAAGCAAAGGAGGACTTGTGGCACCTTAGAGACTAACAAATTTTTTAGTCTCTAAGGTGCCACAAGCTCTCCTTTTCTTTTTGTGGATACAGACTAACACGGCTGCTACTATGAAACCTGAATTGTCACACACTCACATCCATTTAATACCAATGTAACTCGGTTGACTTCAACAGAGTTATTCCTGATGTACACTTTGAGAGGGTGCTGTTAGTATCTATAAATTGAGCCCTTTGGAAGCCAGCAGCCTGGTCACTTAGAACACTCAGGGCACTGGGTTTTGTTAGAGTAGGAGGGACTCAGGTAGTTTGGGTTTGGAAGAGGTGAAGGGATAACTTGTACCTCCAGGGAGCCTGATGAGCTAATGGAGGTAATTAGCTGACCAGCTGGATAGCCCTGAGAAGACAGCAAGCAGTATAAAAGGCCACATAACTGCTCCTATGTGGTGACGTACCTAGAGCATAAATCACAATGACACTTGATGAAGGTTCTACGGTGGACTGTGTATACTGGTTAACTCACTCGGACGGCTTATCCGGGTTTCCAGAAGCTGAAGGGGGAACCCGTTCACATACACAAATATACATGAGAGGAAAATCAGATCCATAGCTTGGTTTAGAAAAAAGATAGTTATGTCTCAAGTTGATAAACATAGGTCTTGCAAGTAGGCAAAATTCACAGAGAATATTTCATCCTGATGAAACAACTGTCCAGTACTTTTGCTCAAGTTATTTCTATTATCTAATGCTGATAATGCTAGTTAGGCCTGGGTAGTATCAACCATAACACCTGTTTTTAAAAGAAAATTGTAAAAGTTTTTGTTCAGATATTATTGCCCTATATTTTCTTCCCAAATCCTTCCCTCTTGTTGAACACCCGATGCTTTCCTGTTACATACAGTAATAGATGACTGTTCCAGTTTGTACAAATTATATTCTATGGAGGATACTATAATGTCAATTACACAGAAAAGTGCATTGTTCAGTTATTCCACATAACCTGAAACCTCAGCTCACACAGAAGCAGAACCCTAAAAGCCACAGACTACTGTTTTATATGTGCACTTTCCAATGGGGCCACTAGGATTGGTGCTTCTGGCTCAAGGACAGAACATGCTCTGCACATTTTCAAACATACCCTGTCAGTTTGGACTTGCATATCTGTGCAGGCAAAAATCTGGATCTGTCTGCACTAACATCATTTTGTCTAACTACTAGTTTTGCATGTAAAAATTCTGTTTGCAAAAGTAGAAAATATCTTTGTGAAACTGTGGGAAGAAGTTTTAGAGGTTGAAAGCATTTTGAAAATTTGATCTTAAGTGCCAAATTCACTCTTGTGTAATTTCCCTGTCCCCAAATTATTTAAGCCAGGGATGAATAAATTTCTAATGTCCTCCAAACGGATCATCCATTTTTCTTCTGTGGTGATGGTCAAAATATGTTATGGGAAAAGATGGTCATAAAGGAATAGAGTTATGAAGGAATTATGGAATAGAAACTCTATTATGAAGGAATAGAGTTTAATATAGCTAGGCTTCCAATGAAATTTTCAGCTTCTTCCCATAAATACTAAAGAATTCTATAATTTTTGTTACATTAAAATGTGTTTGTGACATAAATGAGCAATTTTTTCTTTTAGTCAACTCCCTTTTCCCTTTCTGGTTACAACTCATCCCCGTTGCAGTTAAACATCACTAGAATTCACACAAATTCAGACTGATATTAGATAATGGATACAAAAGCAAAATAATTAATCAAACATTTTTATATGAAAAAATAAAAAATCCATATTACAAAGTAGGTAACAACCTGAGGCTGCTCTAACTCACAACTGGACCCTGGCCAGACTAGAGAATATGTACCAAACGACCTGTATTAACACCAATAAAACATTAAATTCACCTTTTATAAATCATACATATATATAAAAGCTGATTTCAGTCCCAATACACACAGGCCAAGAAGGAACTATTATCAATGGATTGGATTCTGATCTCATTTGCCCTGGTTTAAATAAAGAGCAATCCCACTGAAGTCAACAAAGATACTTTGGATCTACACCAGAGCAATGAGAGCAAAATCTGGTCCAGTAATTTTTTCACCAAAATAAATAGTGTTGGCAGTTACTGGTTCTGTGAGTAACAAGTGTGGATTGAAGGGTTTGCTTGCTGATTTATATGCTGCCAGCTCCACTCACTTTTGTTATAACTCTTGCAAACAGAGTTCCACGGTATCCCTCCAAGGCCTTCATTTAAAATGGATCCTGTTTCAGCAGCAGACCAAAACAGGTTACTTATCCCCATTAGTTCATTTTTCTAACAAGCAGCACTCCGACTAGGGAAGACAGAACAAAAGAGAAATGTGTTCAAACCAGTATTTACACACAACAAAATGAAAAGAATCCAATAGCAGACAAACATAATGTACCAAATATGTCCTAGTATTAAAAACAAAGAAGAGAATCCCTTTCTTCAGTCCTCCCAATGCTAATAGATAGAGGCTTGTGTAATAAATAACCTGGTCTCTCCAGCAATTACTCTGTCCTCAAAACTTCAAGCCACGTTTTCTCCAAGATATTTACCTCAGTGGCGCTCATAGGATCTGGGGGATTCACAGATCTCTAATACTTTCTTCAGAGCTCACTCTCTGAGCTAAAAGCAAAAGCCACCTTTAGCTCTAGCAACTGGCCAATTTAACCTGCCACCCACCAGCTCCCAATTCTAGAACTCAAAGGCATATATGAATGCAAGCGAAGAGTTTCCATGGCAACTCCCAATGTCACCTCTGTATATATTACTGTCAGTGGACACGGACCCCAGTCATATGACAGGAATATTAACCTCTGTGATATTGGCCCAAGTCAAGTGATTGATGACAGAAAATAAAGATGAGTCTCTAACCAGCACTCCTGTGTGTCACTCATTTATTACAAATGTAATGACCTAGTGAGTGTAGCATTCATTACTGGGCACTGTGTTACCCTCCATATCAACATCCAGCCAGTAGAGGGTTCCTCTAATCCTCAGTGTCCAGGAAAAGAAAAGGTGTCCCGAGAGAGCTGACAGCTAGGTGAGAGCAAGAACAGCAGACTGCAGGTTGCCGCAGCAGCACGAGAGCTAAAGGGCTAAGAAAGCACAGCAGGAGAATCCAGGTCAGTGGCCTGCAGGCAGGAGGCCAGCATGAGACAGGTTCCAAGAGACAAAACTCTTGCCTTGAGACCCCAGGATTGAGCTGCCCACAGGGGCTGGATTAGGAACAATTGTTTTGGTCATTGATTGTAACTGCGCATAGGGTATGTGCGCCTTTTATTTCTGGCAGCCCTAAGAGAGCAACTCCCTTACAGAAAAAAAAATGGTGCAACTGTTTAAGGGAACCCAGCGAGAGCTACGGCAGGTAGAGCTGAGTACTTGAAGTACCTACAGTGCTGGCCTCCACACTCATGATGCACCCAGTGTGCTGGCAGACTAACGGCCCACAACGCTCACAGCAATCCCCTGCAGTGGGATCAGTTGCAGAACTTCCAGTGTCACATTCTGTATTGCCTTGCACCTTATGTAGTTGTATTTACACCTGCACAAAAGGAGGGTAAAATTTGACCGTTCTGATTTAGCAGCATTTTACACTGTATAAAGTCAACTAGGCAAATGACTCTAGACAGCGCAAGGCAGTAGAGAATCCAGACCCTTGAATGCTGTAGAGTACCAGCTCTCCTACAAAGGGCCCAATTGTACCATTCTTACACCAAGTAATAACTGATTTTCAGAGAAAAACTTGCCACCTTGCAATGCAGTGCTTCCTGAAGAGAATTCATACACCTTTCTACTAGAATTTGTGCCGTTATTTTCCCTAAACAGGAGATTCTGGTTCTTAAGAGGCATATTTTCAAAGCTTTAAGTGAGAGATGTATGTACCAACTACAGTACAAATGCGGTCATGATACTCTGGGACATGGGATAAATGAGGCCTAGGGCCTGATTCGCTTCTAGTGTCAATCACAAGTACCTCAAATGAAGTCCGTGGAGTTTCACCAGTGTGACTCTGGTGTAAGGAGAATCTGATCACTATTTTTAAAGCAGGGAATTCTCACTGGAATAAAGGAATAGGATAATACCTTTATTTAAATCCTACAACTACTAGGTGACACAGCAGAAGCAATGGTAGCCCTGCACTTAAACTTTTCATGAACCAAGAATAAATGTAAAAACCTATAGGCCTGATCCTATGCCACTGAAATCCATTGCAAAACTCCCGTTGACGTCAACGGGAGTAGAATCATGACCTACAGTAACACAAATGTATTTCTATATTGCAGGTCTCTGAAAGCAAGCAAAGTACTGTATACGCTCTCTTCCTGACATGAGTGTTAATGGGAGTAACATACATGGACTGTGAGACAAATATAAAAGTCAGACTGTAAATGTTGGCAGTTGATGACAATTAAGAAGCAAATCCCAGTGAGTGAACAATGGCTCCTTTCCTTGGACACTGAGAGCAAAATCTTGTCCAGTCATTTGAAGGTGAGATGTGGGGGAGAGGGCAGAGAGCTGCTTTTCCCCCAGCTCACTCACGGAGCAATGCTTTCTTATTAGCATCTGATTCTGCACCATCAAAGCCAACTGGAGTTTGCCCATTGATTTTAATGGGTGCAAGATTGGGAAGTAGGTGAGGGACCCACCAAATAAAGCTGCTGAATGAAATTGTCAAATCTAAGGAGGCCTGGCTTAGAAACCTGCAGATGTGGCCAGCCTCTCAGCCCATTTGTAGGTCTGCTGTTCACAGATCTCATGCTGCTTCTTCCTTTTCGAAGCAGCGGTTAGCACCACTGCGGAACACATTGTAGTCAGACAGCCTCACTGACCCATCCTACCTCCACAGCCTGAATAAACCCCGATGCTAAAAAGGTGTCATTACTGTACATATATCACCAGGATTTGCGTTAAGAGCTTTTGTACATAAAATTTATTTATGTAAATGACTCCTCTACATTACATTACTTTTGAATGCATCTATGTAAACTCAGTATCATCTGGTTTAAACGCAGCCAGCGATAAAGAGACACAGGGGAAAAATCAAAAGCCGACATAGTACTTTTTTTTTTATTATTGTGTCTTTACTACTGGCAATTAAAAGACTAAAAAAGTGTGTCTCATTATTATGGTGTGCAGTACATTGCAAGACGATCCAACTTAATTAGATGAATTCCCATTTGTTTCTGATTACATTCTTCAAAAACGAGTATCTGGACACATTCCTGTTGATATTTTTTTATTTAGATGATTATGCAGTAGTAAGGAAAGAGGAGAATATAGCTTTTTATGGCCTCAAAGATTCATGCAAGTTTCTCTAATTTTGATAGTTTCCGAACTCCCTGACTGTATCTGAACACCCAGTAAAATGAATGTCAACTAAAGGAACACTTTACTAACTCCATGGATGCATGCCACAGGTTTAGGCTGAAAGATTCAAAATACAACTTACTCAATGTTCACAGATCTTGGAAGAACTAATAAATCCTTAACTAAGCATCCAAACCTCTGACTAGATACATATCTGCTCCCGGCTGTATCTTCGGGGCTGTGTATGTTTCATAGCAAATTTCTTTCCATATTTTCCTAGCATTTGTTATTATGGCTTTCCCAGGTCACAGGACTTTTAGTGTTTGCCAGAGAAAACCTCTGCATTAGTTCTGTTCTGCTCTGATTTCAACAGAATATTGATTCCTCATCAGGGTGATATATTGATATTAACTGTGTGAGATTAAAGTCCACTAAATATCGAGTTTCTGGATGTGCAGACATCCATTTCACACAAAATAGAAGCATTTCTTTAACTTCATTTTAGATTTTTACTGTGCTGTAACAAGCTAACCATGTTGGGCCTGATTTTCAAAAGAAATCAGCTCCCATACAGGCACCGAAGTAAGGGCCAGATTTTCAAGGATGCTCAGCTCTCAGCAGCTCCCACTGTGACACTTGCAGACAGATTTTCAAAAGAAATAAGGACCCAATGCGCTGAGCACTCTTGAAAACATGGTTTATTTTGGTGCCTAAATGCGATCTAAGCTCTTTTGAAAATATAGCCCACGGGGTCTGACCCTGCAACCTTTACTCATGAAAGCAGCCCTTACTCATGTGAGAAGTCCTGTTGAAATAAAGGTCCACTAAGTTACAGGGATACTCACGTGAGTAAAGATTAGACAGTCTTTTCCCAGGAAGTAGTTCTTGGGCATATAATGGCAGTGCTGTGAAAGATTGTTGAACTACAGAGTTGAGTTCATCTTTACAGCAGTGATGGGGGCAAAGCGACTCCTATTTCTAGAAGTCCTCTGAAATATCTTGTTGAACAATGCAACAATATTCTCCAGGCCCCAAGTTTTATATCTAAACACCTCATATTTATGATCACCTATGTAATCTGCCCATCTTTAAATAAAAAAAGACACTGCACAACCCTTTGAAAGTGACAGCACTTCAACTAAAAGTTCTTTCCCTGAAGAAAGAGGGGTATTTCCCCCCCTTTCTCTCATATGTTTTCTCTATTCATTGTCTCATTCAGATAAGGCATTACCTCGTAAAGCTTAGGCATCAAATTGTGTCAGCACTGGTGGACAGACACCACACCCGCTGTTATGGCTGGAGACCTTCTTCCTGCAAGCAGAACACCTCCAGGATCTATGAGGCAGGTGCAGCAATGGCTAAATACTTTCCAAGGAGCATGCACTTCCCTGGACAGTCACAGTGCAGAAGGTGGGGCAGGACCTCAATTGCCTTATTGTATATCACAGGAGTCGAACGCTGTTCTCTGATGTAATCAGAGATACTACGCCTGATTCTGATCTGACTTTCTCCAGTGAAATCAATGGATCCAAGCTTATCTGAGATCACAATGGGACCCATTCTCTCTCTTAACTCATGCACTAAGGACCATCCAGCTGCACTCACCTTCCTCCTCTCAATCATAACTCCTGCTGTAGGCTGTTCAGTAACAAGCTGTCAACATAGCTCTCACTACTGATGTGTTTTATATAGAAGTTAGTTGCGCCTTTAATTCAGAGGTCACAACAAATGATGAGCATAACAAAGTGTGAATGATGTGGCTAATGATATGCAGGATGTATATCAGTGAGGCAGTGGAAGAGGCATGTGGGAATCTTGATATATATGTAAAATCTGTCTGAAGTCTGATTTATGAACCAAATTCATGTCTTTTGATTTCAGTGCAGTTAGATCAGGGATAAATATGTCCCCTGGTTAATTTTCTCTGTGTTTCCAGTGCGATGTACATTTTCCTAAAAATAACTGATTCATAGATTCATAGATATTAAGGTCAGAAGGGACCATTATGATCATCTAGTCCGACCTCCTGCACAACGCAGGCCACAGAATCTCACCCACCCACTCCTGCGAAAAACCTCTCACCTATGTCTGAGCTATTGAAGTCCTCAAATCATGATTTAAAGACTTCAAGGAGCAGAGAATCCTCCAGCAAGTGACCTGTGCCCCATGCTACAGAGGAAGGCGAAAAACCTCCAGGGCCTCTGCCAATCTGCCCTGGAGGAAAACTCCTTCCCGACCTCAAATATGGCGATCAGCTAAACCCTGAGAATATGGGCAAGATTCAGCAGCCAGATAACTGACTTTCTTTTATTCTGATATACAGATTGGGTGAGGTAATATCTTTTATTGGACCAACTTCTGTTGGTGAGCGAGACAAGCTTTCCAGCTACAAAGAGCTGTTTTTCTTCTCTGTAAGCTGCTACTGGAGAGACAGCATATATTATGGAAATGTTGTTGGCTCTCTCTCTTTTTAGTCTTGATCTCCTAATCTGAAGCATAGTTGGCTAGTGTTCACAGTAATCCATTCAACTGGTGGTTGCTATTTTTAAAAAGTTGTGTTGCCTTACAAATTCATTGACAGTAATATTGCTAAAAAAGCTCAGCTTTCTAAACAGATATCACTTTGCTGTGTATAAACACAGATCTGCAATCCTCAACAATGTGAAAAATTGTCTAATTTAAATTATTTATCCAATGATTTAATATCTTGTGAGATGATCCAATGTTGTTGACATTTCATTAACCATAGCTAACAACTGATATTATTCATGGTCATTAATCTACCTGACCATTACCCATATCTATAACTTCTATGAGCTGATTACACCCTTAGCAGTTAATCAGTGTCAGAACAAGTTAACAGGAACTGGGAAGGTGGTCCTAGAAAACAGTAGCAGTCAGTGAGTGATGCTTTAGGAACACAGGGGAAGTTCTAGAAGAAGGTGGCAGTTTGGAAAAGAGAATTTGAGAGAGAAAAACTGGCAGTCTTTGGGACAGCCTTTTTGAAGAAATAGAGGAGGAATGGCAGAAAGAGGATGGGAAAATGCAGAAAAAGGACGATGACAGCCATAAAAGCATGCACTGCACGTCTAAGCACGATCTATGTCTCATGGAGGAAGAACAGAGCAGGAAACCAAGACTAGTGCCTGAGTCTGACGTGACCCACACTGGTTTTACAGATCCTGGCCATCACATTGACAATGCAAAGCAGCCTTAAATGCCCTGGGCATTCCATAAAAGTAGGCTTCAAAGTCTCTCTTTTCCCCCCACATTCAAGGTGGGTGAGAACAGGTGAAGAAATCAGCTTTGAAGCAGAAAGTGGGATTTGTTTATTCCATTGGTTTAGCTGAACAGCTTGATTTTGTTATGGGTTGGACGTTTATATTAATGTTTGAAAATGTGTATGTGATATATTTTATTTGATGTACATGCACATTCCAATAAACTATTGGAAAGGCACTGCATGGCTTTGTTAGAAACTGAAATAAATATATAAATAAAAATATTAAGCATCAAAAGGTGGTCAATTGTAGAAAGTAAAATTTATCATCAATATGGCCTGGGAATCCAATACAACTGCTGCTACAAAGATGAGGCATTATAAAATGGTAACAATAATAAACTAATATTAAATAATAATAATAATATACACTTCTGTAGTGTCTTTCATCCAAAGAGCTCACAGAAATTTACAAACATCACTTAAGGTTCACAACCTCTCTGTAAAGTAGGTGTGACCCAATGACCACTTGATGCCAAATTAATTTGGCAGAGGACACAGAAGGTGCATAGGGTTTTACAAGGATTCCATGGGTTGGATATTTGCACAATAGTTCACGAAAAGGGGGCATGCCAGGTCTCTACCAAGAGCCAAGATCCCGTTGGTCATCATAATCATTATGAAATGTATGCATAGATAATATTTAAGAAGTAATGTATCTATATTGAAAATTATGGTCTTAAGGTCTTGGAGTTAAGGCAGGTCACCAGGAGGTGACATACCTCTGAAATGTTCCTTTCAGGCAGAAGGTAACTGACACCCATCTCCCTGTCTGGCCATTTGTGTACTGTGTGCCTCACACTACATGCCTATTTGTATACGCAGCCAGGTGTGGACTGAGTGAATGTGAAATCTACAAGAAGAAATCTACAGGAACAAACAAACAACCAGGGGGTGTCCTGTATATGAATAAAGACAAAGGACATGTCTGCTGTTTCTTGGAGTGCAATAAGACACAATGAATTCTTCACTTAGAAGGCAAACCGACAGCGAGTTTGTCTCAGGAAAGGAGAATCACAGCCAGCCTGACTGAAAAGCGCTGCAAGAATTTTGGGTGAGCAACATTCTACAAGCCATGAGAGTACCTGGTTAATTAAGTATAGGCTCCACAATGCATACTTCTACTTGCTACACTTGATTCTCTATGCTCTGTTAAATAAACTGAGGCTTGATTTCACTATAAATAGATCTAAGTGCTGTGTGTAAAGCAGAGCAGTGATCTGAGGCTCAAGTGGTAAGCTGAGGTGTATTGTTTCATTGGAAGAAGTGAATCTGTGAATACTGTGAGCATCCAGTGGACCAGGGGCTGGACACTCCAGACGTTCAGAGGGCTTGAGGGTTGGAATGTGCCCATCACTAACCTGTGGAGTGATAGCAGGGCCTGCGAGACCTAGAGGGAAGTGCTCGTGTTGCCTGTGGACAGTGGAGTTGTGGAGCTGACCTATGGCAGACACAGGACAAGGCTTCCTTGTGCTAAGGGCAGGGGTAGCAAGGTGCCTCACAGCCTTAGGTACCCCTGGGAAGCATCACAGTAGGCAAGTATTATACACAGGTTTACAGACTGATGAAGTGAGGTACAGAAAAGTTAAATCAGTAGCAGAGCTGAGATTAGAACCCAGGGGTCCTGGATTCTGGTCGTCTGTGCTAACTAATTCCTTCCTTATACCAGACACATTACACAGACTTCTAAAATGACCCTACGAACTTGGCATCTCTACTCCCGTGAAACTGTTTCACCTGGCCACACACAATAGGAACTGGTGGGTAGAAGAATAAGCATTCAAGCAATTATCTATCAGCATAACATGTGATCGCTGAGAGCGTAAATGTCCAAACAAATGCTTGTCCTGAGTTAGCATGTCTATGACTGAAAGGATCTGTCATTAATACTGTGCTCTTGGTTGGAGTAACTTCTAATAATAATTGCTTTTACACCTCCATAATTGTTTGGTCCTGCAGAATAGAGCTGAGTAGGAGGGGGGCTTCAGTATGGCACGTACCGACCCTTTTGGCTTCTAGCAGAGTTCCATATGCCAACCAACTTTCTGATGAATGGATTGTCTGCTTGCTAAACCACATACTATGAATACAGACAGAAAGGATCCAGCGCCTCTAATGCCTGCCATCACGCATCTCCTAAACACAAAGAAAGAAAGATGACTGTTCACGGGCTGTAGGCACTCTGGCGGATATTTAAACTCATCATCCATAACAGCAATTCAAGCACCAACAAACTAGTGACCACTTTTCCCCCTCCCCAACAACAAAACAACCTATCAGTAAATTCATAAGTAAAACATCCCATCTCGATTCCCACGAAGCACTCAACTTCAGTTGAAATCCCAAAGCCCACCAAACTCAGATTCCTCAGCCCGCCCCAGAGCCTAATTCAGAAAAAAGGGCTTTGCAACGTGACCTGTAAGACATGAGCAAACTCCAAAGTCGAGCAGCCTTCTGCAGAATATCCTGTCAGCAGCTCCTTCTCTTCTAAATGGAAAGATGTGGAATATGCCCGCCTGATCTCCATCCAGTGCCTCAAACAGCACTTACTTGACATTGGAGAGAAGAGGAATATGTTCAAAACTCACATTATCTGGTTAAGAAACACCTTGGAATCAGAGTATTTCTAAACTTTAGGTGAGATACTGTGAATAAAAAAATACACTTTAAAATCTCTCACACCCTAGACGTGAAGGACAGACGAGAAAGGAGAGGGGAGGGCAAATGCTGCTAGTTACGAAAAAGGAAGCTGTCAGAACATTAACTAAGAAAGTAAAGGATTTAATATCTCATTAACTTTGGGCAAGTATTTTTAGCTGTATAATAAACTGAATTACTTAAGGAAAAATAAAATTGTGGTTTTGATGGAATTTTTTAACACAATGATTTGTGTGCACACAACAGTATCTTACCTTTCTTGGTCATTGCAAGCCTGCAATACTTGGCTTCAGACTTGTACCTAACTTTACACCATACACAATGCAATACCCCAGGCAGGACAGATATCATATAACTTATTGCTAAAATCATATCTCATTGTGTAAGTGTATCATTCCCCCACAAAACATGTTGTTCATTTTTAAATTAAATAGTTGAATTTGACAAGCTGTATCCACTGGGTTCTTAGTCAATGTAATAATGACTCTTAAAAACAAACTTCGTATTTGTGGATAATCTAAGCACCATACCGAGATGTACAGATACTCTTTCCCCAACCTATATATTATATAATTTTTTTAACATTAACTTTCATAAAATTTTTACCATTCAGCCAATCTTTGCAGCAAATCAAAATTAGCTTGTCTTCTTTATTATATTCTAAACATAAAAATAATCTTTTTTTTTTTTAAGTTCAAAAGCATTCAAAGAACTTTACAATATTCTCTAGGCAGAAGATTTTTTCTCCTGTGCACGTGTAATGCTAAGAAGGTAATAAAACAAATATTAGTGTAAATGTGTTCACTGAAAACACATATACTTTCTGCCTGTTATCAAGTTGTACCTGTTTTACAACAGTTTGTGAGACTGTCCCACTTCTGTACCACCATGCCATGATTGGGTAAAAGGATTGCCACTCATCCCCATTCGACAATATTCAGAATCTTCAAAGGTCATCATTTGGAATCGATGCTCTTGATGATTAGCTTCTGTTAATGACAGGCAAACAATTTAACCAATCAGACATAAAAAAGAGGGTAGCGACACCCATGAAGAGAAAAGAAAGAAAAAATGTTGCAGTTGCCAGCTAGCTGTACTAAGCAGACAATCAGATTCTCTAAAAGAAGACAAACTGTGTTAGATTTTTTAAAAAGCAACAAACCTGAAGTTCTTAGCAATAAAGCTTATAGAATAAAATAGTTTAGTTATAACAAAGGAATAGGGACTAATAATAATATCTGCTTAGTGGTTTGCAGAATCACAGCAATTTGCAAACATTAAATGACATATCAACTTTAAGTCATTAAATTTCAAAAATGAAATAAAAAGTAGTTTCAGGGACTGCACCTTCTCCTAAGCCCTTTGCCAATTTTTGCTAGATTTACAATTACATTTTCTTATGTTTAAAAAGAATACTCTCCCCCATTGTTTTGAGAAAGAACGACATAAACAAAAGGGGGAAGTAACTAAGGGACCAGTCCTGCAAAAACTTATTCACCTGAATAATTGTTTTAAAATTTATCAAGTTTTCATCTGCATATTTGTTTGGACTCTTGATCCTACATTGTGATCCACAAAGGGAGTCTGCTATTAGAAAAACTGATCACAATGCAGGACTGGTGACAGACTATGCAGAGGAAACAGTGCAAATGACTGTACATAAAGTGTTGTGCATTGCACAGAGTACATAAACTGAAAAGAGAGAATATTTGTTCTGTTGTATCTTTTATTTGTAGTCAATTTAGGTGTTACCTATAACAACATCAGGTAACAAAAAGTTCAGACATATGTTATTTTTAAGTTGTTGTTGACTCTTTAATGAAGTAGGCCCTGATCTTATAAGTAACTGCACAAGAAGATCTCTGACTTGAAGTCAGTAGGACTCTGCATAGGTACAGCTGCACACAAGAACTTGCAAGATTGAGAATTTAAGCCTCATAACACCACTGTGAAATAGATAGATAAATACTGTTTCCCCATTTTATAGATCGTAAAACTGAGAAAAACAGTTTACTGCCAAAAGTTTTAAATAAAGATCCCTAATTTTGGGTGCCTATCTTGAGATATTTAGGGCCTGAACAATAAAAATCAGGCCCTTGGGTGTCTCAAATATTAAGCATTTGAAAAAAATGCAGAATTCCTAACTGGGAGAACAGAGAGCTGCTCACAGAAAAACACAGCTTTAGTAAGAGCATGTATATGTATATACAGTATTGTAAATATTTATGCATGTCCAATAATCCCTGACTTTGCCATCACCTGACTGAAAGAACAGGTCCAGGCATTGCAACTTTAGGATTGTAGAGCTCCCGGGGCTATTGAAAAAAATTGAACCACGTCTCTCCTCCTGAGTTTTTGAAGTTATTTATGTCTGCATATGTTTCAGGCTGCAACACATCAAGAGAAAGGGCGTACCGCGCACTCAGCCAGCTTTAGAGCTTTTCTTTACGGTGGAACCTTTGCTGTGCTGTGCAGCACGTGTCCTGCTCTGCACCCCCAGCCCTGCCGTGTCCCGATTGCAACAGCAGGGAACGCAGGCGGCCGCACTCCCGGCTAAGCGCTTGCATCGCTCGTTCTTTCAGCGCTTCAGTGCCTTCTAGGCCCTTGAGGACCATGAGCTCCATAACCCTCTTTCCGCAGCAGGAAACGCACCGGCCCAGTCCCCTGGGAGATGTAGTTTTCTCTTCCACCCTGAAAGCCTCCATACCTGGCAGTGCCTATGTCTGCGAACGCGGGCAGCTCAGCAGGGCCAGGCAGTTCCCAGCCTCCAGCCCCCGGCCTAGCCAAGCGTTGCCCCTCCGGCAGGGACAGGATTGGGTACTGGGCAGAGCCTACTGGGCGGGGGAAGACTACAAGCCCCAGGATGCAAGGGGCCGTGCGCGCCGGCGCAGAGGGGCGCGCCCTGCCCTGGAGCGCGGCGGAGAGCAGTGGCCGGGCGGGCAGTGCCGAGCGTGATTACCTAGGCGGGACCATGCCTCGGGACAACATGGCCTCCTTGATCCAGCGGGTAGCCAAACAGGCCCGCATCACCTTCCGGGGCCCGGCGCTGGGCCCCGGCTTCGGCGAGAACCTGCACCGGCTGCAGCAGCTGCTGAATGAGGTGCAGGCCGAGGACCTGCACCTCGCCCCGCGGGGCCCGGCGGCCGTGCCGGGGGCGGGCTGCTCGCGGGCCGGGGCCGGAGCCGGGGCGGTGCCGCCGGTGAGCTACATGCACATCTGCGAGACGGAGAGCTTCAGCATGGGCGTGTTCCTGCTGCGGAGCGGGGCCTGCATCCCGCTGCACGACCACCCGGGCATGAACGGCATGCTCAAGGTGCTCTACGGCAGCCTGCGCATCGCCTGCCTGGACCCGCTGCCCCCCGCCGCGCCGCCCGGCGCCCGCCGCCGCGCCCTGCTCCGCTCGCGCCAGCTCTACACGCCCGCCTCGCCGCCCTGCCTGCTCTCGCCGCACACCGACAACCTGCACCAGATCGACGCCGTGGACGGGCCCGCCGCCTTCCTCGACATCCTGGCGCCCCCCTACGACCCCGAGAACGGCCGGGACTGCCACTACTACCGCCTGCTGGAGGCGCCGGCCGGCCCCGCCGCCGATCCCCACGCCCTGCCCCGGGAGGTGTGGCTGCTGGAGACCCCGCAGGCGGCGGATTTCTGGTGCGGCGGAGAGCCCTACCCCGGGCCCAAGGTCTCCCCTTGAAGCCGGCGCGGCCCCCCTCGGGGCGAGGCTGCGCCAGAGCCCTCTGAGGGCGGACCGTCCCCCCCTCCCCCTTCTTCCCCTGCAGGGATCGTGTGGGGCCCGCTGGAGTAGGGGGCCCCCCTCCTCCTCCTCCTCTAGCGGAAGGTCAAAGAGCCGCCAGCAGCGGGACTGGAGGATCTGGCTTGTGCCGTGGCTCACTCGAGATGTCGCAGCGGCTACATTCGCTGTACAAAAGCCATAGCTACGATTCCCTTCCCAGCCGCCTTTGAAGTAATGCTAGTCACTACAGCAGGCCCAGCTCCTAGTCTCGGGGTGCGGAAAGCCACTCCCCAGCCCTCCCCGGATGCTTTGGGAGAGTATTTGTGTGCACGTCTTGGGCTGTCCTTTTCTTGGTTCAGAGCATCAGTTCTGACAATGAAGCATCCATCTGCTGGTGCCATGGGCTGCACTCTTCTAGGGTACTGCTTCTCTACCAATGGATAATTGCAGTAGAAACAACTTTTTTATACACACACTCTGCCCCAAAGGAGCTGATTGCTGCTAAACTAAGGGTGGAAAAATCTTTTGTGTGTTTCTGCCAATGATGCACACAGGAGAGCAGTTTCTGGGGCAGATTAGGTACCACTTCCCTGTCCAAATCATCAGAAAGACAGCAGCCAATTAACTCTCACACAGGGAACCCAAATCATAACCCTGAGTGATTTGGTGTGCTTGATCAGGGCAGTTATACAGACTTTATGGTGGCTGAGCATCTACTCCTCCTGGCTAACAAGAATAGCAATATCCAGCCAGAACTACTGTTGTTAATGACATAGACTGTATTTGCAGGAAAGCTACAAAACTAAGACCTCTCTGTGCTTACTGCCAAGCTTTTTGAGTTGAGGGCACTAAACAATCAAGTGGGTTTTTTTTTCCTTTTGACTGATGTGAAGACATGGAAGAGTAGCGCTGTTTAAACTTCCACACAACTGAATGTTAAAGTAAATACCAGTATTCTGTCTAACCACTTAGGACCACTGTTTAGTTTGACACCCCTCTTTTATCCCCCCTCCTTCCTAAAGTTAAGAGAATAAATGTAATAAGAAACACTTCACTCTTCAATAAGGCACGTTTGTAAGTGCTCTGAAAACTCATGAGGTGGTATTTCCAGCCTGTCCCACTGACAGTGTCTCCTCAAACCCAGCTTGTGGGTAGGAATAGGGAGTCTGTCCCCACAACCCAAGGTAATAAACAAATGGGGAATCTTCCATGTTTGTTGGGGATTGTCCCTGAAATGAGCGTCAAGAAGATCTATATGGAACTAGCAAGACACGGAACAACTCTTGGGCCAGGAAATGCTCCTAGAGTTAACACTAGCCATTTCTAGGGTTACAGTTAATTATAAATTAAGGTTTGTCACATTATAAAGGGACACTGTCAGATAAACTACTTTAAACTTTTCTTAAGTTACATAAAACATAAAATTAAAACTGAAAACTTGGAAAATTCTTTGTTTATGTTTATACATTTCTTTAATTAATGAAAATAGAATAGTCAACTTCTCATCAATTTCACTTTAAAACGCTCAGCCAGCCATGTGTTAGGCGGAAACACTGCACAGAATTTGTTGTTGTTTTAAAACTTCATTGCTATTTAAATGTTTTGTGGGAATTATTCTAGTGGTCTTAGAGCTGTATATAAATAAACATAATCCTTTAAATTTGGGACTAGATTTGACCCGAGGCCATCCCTTGAAAGTGAGGCCTACATTTTGATACATAACAGAACATTACAGGCTTTATAAGCCTTGTTTTCCCTCTTTATACTATTTATAAAAATTGCTTTTTCTTAAGGTTTTCATAAACATAGTGTAAAGAAAACAGTGAATTTTACTTTGCTTTGGTGTAAGCAATCTTGAGGTTTAATTTGCCTATGGTAGAGGGTATGACCCTTCTAACAATGGAGGTACTTTTTCTATTAGTGAAATATTCTGTTTATATGACAGGGAAAGATTTTATGTGCCTGCATATCTTAATACACACTTTATACCAGAGACCCAAACTTGGGTAGCCTTGACTCTCCTCGTCTTGTAGTAGTGACTTGAACAGAAAAAATATTGACTTAACCACTTCATAATTGATACACCAACCTGTTCTGGAAGTTTTCCCTTGACTATTTCTTCTTTGCTTTGTGCATTTTAAAAGCAGTTTTGTTTTTCCTGTATAGTTGCTTGTGTGTGAGTTTTAAAATAATCATTTTGTGGCTCTGTGTTTTAACAATACTTCAAGGAGCTTGTTCTTGCCTGCAGAAGATTGGATATAAAGTACACACACTACATTTTCAAATCTCAGTTTTCTGAAAAATGGAAGAAGTTATTTCATGCAGTTTGCATTTATTTTTTGGTACTTCAAAGTGCCTGATGTCTACAGCTGCCATACCTGCTTCTCCTGGAATTCCACTACAGCTCAGCTTTAAATAAATAATTATGCAGTGAGATCACATGTTCTCTATTATATTTAGTTGTAATGCAGTTCTTTAATATCTGAGTCTAATTGTCTGTAACACTAATGAAGACCTTTTTTTTTCAGAATTCCATATGGAAAACAGCGTGTAGGATGCAAGCAGCTCTACTGGAAATACAAACTGCTCCAAAGAGAATTTTTATTTAACCTGTTTTAGTCTTTCTACTCTCTCTCTTTGCTGTCAGTTTTACACCATATGTAAAAACTAGTCAGGATGTTTAATGGGATGTGACTTTAATGCATCTTTAATGGTAGTGGTCCCTTACATTGCAGGATGTTCTGGCAACAATTACAGAAGAATCTTTAATAAAGTGGAGCTAAAAGGACGAGTATCAAAACAAGTCCTACTACAAGGAGAAAACAAACTAAGATGCATTAAAGAAAAGCCTTTTTGTTTAACAGTTTTTGCTTGAACTTTCATATACTTAATCATTAGAATTTACTATCTTTAAACAAAAGGCTCAAGTCTGTATTGCTGTTCTTTCCCACTGCAGCCTGGGTATTGTGTTTTCATAACAGGAAAATTAGTGCTGTTGATGAACTATAGAATAAATACAGGATATTTCACAGTTGGCCTCTGATTATTTTCCCTTCTAAGTGTAAAAGTCTTATGAACCCAGTTGGGTGAAAAGAATTTTTTTTTTCTTTTGTAGTCACACAAAGGCCTCTTATGAATTATTTTTAAATTAATTCCTGTATAGTTTATATATAAACAGGAAAGACTCCTCCTTATGTCAGTGAAAATGCCAGGCCACTGTGACATTAATCTAGCTGTATCTGTGGCTTCCTTTCATAAACCTTCTACACTCCCCATATAGTCAAAGTGCTGTCCAGTCTCAATATTTTGACATTTGAAGACAGATGTAAATCTAAGTCAAAGACATGAACTTAAGAATGTAGTGTCAGCTGTCTTAAAGTTTCTATTGTAGCCACATTGATTCATCTGTAATTTTCTTAAATCAACCTATTTATTATACATCCTTTTTCTGTCAGGTCTATGCCTCTCTTCTCCTTTTAACTAGGAATGTAATTTTTTAACATGTTAAATTGTTCTTACTCAAGAGTTTATAATTTTACACTAATACATCTGCAGTTAGATCTGTGGTACATTTTGGACAAACTAGCCATTGCTGAGCTGCAGTCATAGTAGGAGAGCTGCCCTGCGATGACCATGGATCAATGGGACTTTGGAACTTTAGCACATTGAAAGAACCAGATAACTGACCATTTCTAATACAGTGAGCTACTGATGCTAAACAAGAAAGCTTCGTTTCCCATACGGCGGCATTCAACATCCATACAGATCTTGGAGCTCCTATGTTAAATCAGTCACTAAACAGTCTTTTGGAAACCACCTGGATATGGTAAAAGATAGCAATGCTGAAGTATACTGAGAACCATGGAGCAATGAAAAATGAATTCCCTCTTGTGTACCTATGATCTGGTACTTAATGGTGGCAGCTATGTTTTCTTACAGCTGTGTAGTTGTTCTCAGTTATTAGCAAATAGAGAACTGATTATAAGTAGTCAAAGCTGAAAACTTGAACATGAAATAAGTTTGATTTTGTTAAGTCACACACAAAGAGGTCCTGGTCTTTCAGGTGCATGGTGTGAGCTGCTAAGGAAAAGACCAGTCTCAGGAGAAAAAGAAACATCTTTCAATGTTCAGCTCTGTTCTAGTGGAGAGCGGCAGCCTTTTTATTCTGGGATATGCTGAGCAGTTTACAGTGTCAAAAAGCTGCATTGAGCTGAAAGTTGCATACACCTGTCTTGTGGTAGAGCCTTTTAAGCAAGGTTTTTTTAAAAAATCAATTATACAGTATCTATTCTGTTAACCACCTCTTGAAGTATTGGAGTGTAAAACAATTAGTGGTCCTGTTTCTTCCCACCCGCACTTTAAACTCTTAATATACTTCAAGCAAATAAGTGAAGTTGGTAGGCCTGGCTATAATGTATTCTGTTAACTTTTGCAGAATTACTGCATCTTTGGCAGCTTTTACAAATCTATATCTCCCTGAATCAGAGAAAATACATAGCAGCAACACATTTCATATAAAGATATGCTTTGTGTATTATGCATGTTACTTGATCACCTGAACCCAGTGCACCCAGTTCAGCACTTCCCACTGTGGTTAACTCCCATATAAAATTGAGGGGTTTGCCAGCATAAAGAGCTGAATTAGGACCTCATAATGTATGCCAAAGGAACTCAGTTCCACCTAAGTATGTATCCAACGTATGGAGGCAGTCACACAGAACTTTGGGATAGGGAAATTAAAGATGGCTAAAGTAAATGGGAGATGTGGGTAGTCAGCATCTCTTAAGATCAGCCTCAACAAGCATATAGTATAACCTAACATATCTGTATAACAGAGGAAAAACTACATAGTAGCCTTAAATGTTATGTGATTTTCCTTCTGCAAAGATCTACATCAAGATTTTCACTATCATACACATGAATATACATACAGCTAAGAGTTACTTTCAGGAGCAGTTTGCTGCCTCTGACAGCAAAAGGCTCAATTCTGATTGAACAATATCAGCTTGGTTTTGAAATTTGAGTCACCTGAATTAATTCAAGTAAGTACTAGACATGCTTGCCTGGTGTATGAAGTTGTGTGAGTCTTTGGCAATTATTTGAGTAAATACTGGGGAGAACCATCACAGGTCTTTGATTCTGTAGCCACACTCTACCCAGCAGTATGGCAAGAGAATTTAAGAAACACTTATGTGACCATTGGATAGGGACTTGCAGGTTGGCTGTGTTTGGTGAACGTAGCCCACAGATGGACTGTGCCAGTGATGGGTGCCACAAATCCACCGAAACAGGTGATCTCTAAGCCATCAGTATCTATAAGCTCTGCCCTGGTGCAATTTCACTTTCAATGACTTTACACACAGGGTGAACTTGGCAAGTGTTT
Source organism: Eretmochelys imbricata (assembly GCF_965152235.1). Classification (NCBI taxonomy): domain Eukaryota; kingdom Metazoa; phylum Chordata; order Testudines; family Cheloniidae; genus Eretmochelys; species Eretmochelys imbricata. The sequence goes on from NC_135578.1 coordinate 78,136,199, forward strand.
AACAGTGGTACTTACAGTTAATCTTTGCAAGTTTGTTATTATTCAGGCCTGCCGTAGCTGATACCAGCGCACTTTGTTCTAAACAAATGCTACTCGGTTGCCGCACTTGTTTGTGGAAACTGAAAGCTCTTTACACCGTGACCGCTCTTGAGCACTTTCCACAAAGCCGCACACATCTTGACTCGGATCTCAGCTCTGAGAGTAGCTTTCTCCGAGTGGGCACTGAGATGATGGTATTTATTTTCCAGAGCCCACTTTGGGAGTTTTAATTAGCCTGCTTTAAATCACGGAACAATAATGAGTCAAAATACAGCTCACCGGTTTAGATTAGCATTTCTATTTATTCCTAGGGGAAGTCCCCACCGCTCTACCAGTTGCTTGTTTGTACACTGGGGACGGGGGAGTGTTTGCATTTCCGTAGGGGACAGTTTGCACAGTGCAAAAAAAAAAAAGGGGGGGGGTGCGGTTTGTACTGGCGAGTCTCCCTAATCGGAAATAGCGTCTATTATTTGAGCCGACTCCAGGAAACTCACAATCAGTACAAAGTGTACGTACCCAAACCACTCGTCCCGTGCTCTTTTGAAGAGGGAGAGCTACAGACATACAGGGTGAAATCCTGGCTTCATTGGAATCACGGGGGGGGGGGGGGAAGCTGTCATTGGCTTCAACTGGGCCAGTATTTCACCCAAAATCTAAAATACAGATGAGTGGGTGATGTATTTTACAATAGGACTGTACTGTGGGTCACCTAAAATAAATGTTATACACCTATTGGAGGTGACTAACCAGTGCTTTGGTCTAAAGAAACAGTTTTCAACTTAGCATAATTAAGATATTTCTCCTCTTCTTTTATAAACGATTTAAGCACCGAACCTATTGTTGGAAAAGTATTTATTTACAGAATACTCATAAAGAAACCATCTCTCCTTTGAGCTCTGGTTAGTGGTTGTGCATTATTAGACTACACCATTTCTATTTCAGCTGTTGTTCCGAACGGACAATTGATGTGCCAGCTCTAGCAAGACTATTTACATCCTCATCTGAAATCTGGCTACAAATGTAACACTTTGAAGTCACAAAAAACAGTGCGTACAAAAATATAGTTTCTAAAAAATCCAAATATTAATGGGCAGAAATGTACAGCCATTCTAAGATCAGCGACTGAACACGTTTCTGTCGTAATTAATAAGGCAACCCATTTACATGCAGACACTGAAACATTGTCTACATCACACAAGGCACCAAGGACACTTCAACACGTTTGCATGCATCCTAACAGCAGAGAATATACGTACATCCCACCTTCAATAAATTAACTTCTCTGACGCTCATTTTGATAGAGCACATAAATGCTTTGCCTCTCCTTCCCCAAAGGCTGAGAACTCAACAGTGCACATCAAAAAATACACAAAATCGGAGTGAGTAGACGCTGAAAAATAGCCATTTAAAACTCTGGAAACCACCTGTCCATTGGCCCGTCCCATCAGATTGCACTTCTGTGCTCCACGTTAGTTGCACTGATGTTGCTGAAAGGATTCAGCCTGACACACGACCGCTTGGACTATTAGTCAAGGGCCCCAGAGCGTGTGCCCATCCCCGCTTCCTCCTCACGGCCTCGGAGCAGCCAACGAAGCTATAAAGTGCACAGCGGTTCAGCCAGCCGAGCACCCACGGCACCCGCCCTGCTGGCCAGGCCGCGCTCTGCAGAGCCAGTCCCCAGCCCCTCTCTGCCCCGCTCCGGCGGCAGGGTCCGGAGGTGTGAGGGCCGGGCCGGGCCGGGCCGCGCTCGGCGCTAGTCCGTGGCGCCAGGGGAGCAGGCGGTAGTGCGCGCGCAGGGGGGCTGCCTCAGGGCGTCCTGGTCCTGGAGGCGCAGGCAGCCAGGCTCCCGGCACCCGCGGCGCTGCTGCTGCCGCCGCACGCGGCGCCTGGCGGGGGCGCGGCCGGGGCGCTGGCCCCGCTGGAGGAGGAGGGGGTGGCCGCGCCCTTCCTCTCCTTCTGGCGCAGGTGGATCTTGGTGTGGCGCTTCCTCTCGTCGCTGCGGGCGAACTTCCGGCCGCAGAAGTCGCAGGCGAAGGGCTTCTCGCCGGTGTGCGTGCGGATGTGGGTGGTGAGGTGGTCGCTGCGGCTGAAGTTGCGCATGCAGATGCGGCACTGGAAGGGCTTGTGGCCGGTGTGGATGCGGATGTGCCGCGTCAGCTCGTCCGAGCGGGAGAAGCGGCGGTCGCAGCCCTCGGCCGGGCACGGGTAGGGCCGCTCGTGCACCGGCGTCTTGCTGGGCCGGTTCGGGTACTTGCGGGGCCGCAGGATGGGCCGCAGGGGCAGGTTGTGCGGGCTGTAGGCGCTGGCGGGCAGCCGGCCGCCTTCCCCGCCTCCGCCCGCCGGCCCGGCCCCCGGCCCGCCCAGGGTGAAGTTGCGGATGGTGGAGAGCGGCGTGAGCGGCGGCGGGACCCTGAGGGAGTCCAGGGGGCACGGGAAGGGCTTGCGCTCGGGCGCGGCGTGCAGCTCCCGCTGGCACTGGGCGGGCGGGAAGAAGCCCGGGTAATCCGGGATCATGGAGAAGATCCCGCCGTCCGCGGCCGCTTTAGGGGAAGGGTAGGACGGGGGCGGGTGGTAGGGCAGAGAGCCCCCGGCCGAGGCGGGCAGGAAAGCAGAGGCGGGGTCCTGCTGGTAGAGCTCCCCGCAGCCCGAGTAGGGAGGCGGAGGTGAGTACAGGTGCTCCAGGTCCCCGGGCTGGTTCTGAGCCATGCTGCAGCTCAGGGCGCTGCTGGCCAGCGGGTTGGGGGAGGCACAAGATGCCGTGGAGGAAGAAGTGGCCGATGAAGAGGGGGTGCTGACCCCCTGCAAGATCCCAGCGCTCACGATGTTAATGATCCCCTCCGGGTAGCAGCCGGCTCCTGGGTACTGAGGGTCGATGGAAAATTTGCCCATGTAGGTAAAAGTCTGATTGCGGGAAGCAGAAACTGCTGGGGCAAAACTGCTGGCATAAGGCAGATCCAGGGACCTCTTGTCACTCATGTCAACATTGATCATTCCATCTGGGAATTAAAGAAAGGCGATCGGTCAGTGCACGGCCACCCTCTACTCCCAAGGACACCTGGCTGCTTTCAGGACTATGGCTTCACCAAGTTCTTCGCCCTACTAAGAAGCATGTTATCAACATGGCCAAATACTGTCTTGTAGTTCACTTCCCAGTGTCCACTTGCCTATATGGGGCGGGGGTTCTCTCTCGCTCTCTCTCTGGACGCTTTAATTTACAAGTGACATATATTGCACTAATTTCAAGGCTCGCCAGTCCCAACTTTATCTTAGTTTAATGCACACACACAATGAATACAGGATGCCTTAGAGTGTCGTGCCCCGAACTAGCCTAACCACATTGCAGCGGACAACTTGCTGTAGTACCTTTACACTGTTATCTCTCAGCATTCAGACATTAATCAAATTAGAAACAAGCACTCAGATTTATGTATACATTAACACATGTTGCCATTGTCCAAATCAGAAAATTCCTTTCTAGTTTTCTTTCTGTTTCGCTGAAATGTGATCAGCAATGTGCAATCGGACCGCAAGTCAGACAAGTAAACACCCTGCACATGCACAGGTTAAAAAGTGATGCTTACCTCCTGTCACACTGCTCATCTGGTCATACGGTCCTCCTAAGTCAGCATTGGGGAAAATTGTGACCGAAGTTGGCAATGTGGTAGCGATGTCATCCACAGGATAAATGTTTTCAGATAGCTGGTGCACAAAACCACTGAGAGTTACTGGAATTTTGTCTACGGTCTTGGCAGTCATCATTTGGTCAACAAACAACCTTGAAAACAACTTTCGCTGCTTGTAGTGTTAATACTGTATAGGGTGAGGGTTATTTGTTTCTTCCACTCTAAAAAAAAATCAAGTAAGTTTATACTTAAACTCTGTCACTGCCTCTGTGTTGCTCTGTAAAAGCCCAGTAGTTGCTGTAGTGTTATTGTAACAGTCAGTGTCCCTTGCAGAGCTGTTAATCACTTGCAGCTCTCAGTAGATGGAAAGTGTTGCAGTAAGTATTTATGGGGAGGCCCTGAATGCCCAGGACGTCACTGCCCATATAAGGACTGAGGAACAGGGACGGGCGAGCCGGGCGGAATCATCACATGGAAGATTAGCATGCGGTCCCTCTGTAGTCGCATCCGCGCCCGCTGCAGCTGCTCCTCTCACAGGCAGGCTGGTGCTTGGCCGCGGATTTTCGGCAACGGACCGTAACTTTTTATAAAGATAGTAATAGATCCAGTGCACGCAAAGTGGGAAAGCCTGTGGGAGGTGCTTGTCTCACTTGCAGAGCACGAAGCACCGAACGAGGGATATTCCGGTTTCTCAGGCTCTTGCCTAAAAAGGCGAGGATCCGGTCCCTGAGGGTTCCGCCTCTCCATGCCTTTTTAGGAGTCGTTCCGGAAAATTAAACTTCGGAAAGAAAACGAGCGGAGCCGAGACAGTAGAGTCAAACCCCTACTCACTTTCTTAGCAGCTTTTAACCGCAAGCGACGAATCAGAAAATAGCTACATTCACGGAATCTGACTTCTTTTTTCTGAGTTGCTGGTGGAAAGAGACACTGATAAGAGTGAATGTGGTATTGCTTTTTTGGAAAGTGTGTGATCTATTTATACGGTAGCGAAAACGGAACTTTTTCTTGTTGTTGTTGTGGCTGCCACTGAAGGAGAGTAACAGAATAACAACAAGGCTGAGCTTAATGTAGTTTTGTCCCAGCAGAAAGAGCGGAGGCCTCTTAACCAAACCGTGCAATTATAGGATCCCTGTATTTCCAACGAATCTGGCTCGTGTCTTAGATAGGGGTGCTCAGTTTCTTTAGGAGATGGACCATAACCACTCGAACTCTGGGTCATTCTCCGGAATGATCTCCTCCAAACGTCCTTTGAAGTAAGAGATTTCTCTTAGTTGTAACTAGTTGAGAAGCCTTCGCACTGTTATAAATCTGTATACTTCTCTGGTAACTGCAGTTGGGAAACACATGCTACATAAAACACTTTTCCTGCACCTCTTGATGGAAAACCTAGTTTCTATCGTATTTTTAGAAATTAGTTATTGTATTGAATTATTTTTTAAATAAAACTGCCGCTGGGGATAACTTTTTCCTTAATGATGCATAATCAGTGATCATTTTACAGGGTTACTTCCACCAATGCAGTTTATTTTCATTAGCTATAGATGATCAAGTTCTGCACTGCCTTACACAGCCCATTAATACCCATACAGGATGCAAAGTATCACAGATTTGGGCCTACGATTTGGATAGGGACCTGATAATGGCTGCTTCCTTAATCTAAACATAACTTGATACCGGGAAATTTGAAAGTAGAACATTCATCTGCAGAGGATTATTGTAGCTCTCTTACTCCTAGAGAGAAATATAGCTAGTAGGGACAAAACAAAGGGACTTTTATGGTCCTGAAATCTATGTTTCCAATTATTTTATTTTGCCAAATAGTTTAGTACCTTCTATCTCCCCAACTTATTCTGAAGAGAAAACGTTTCTTTCCAATAACGGCATCTCAGAACACAGTTTAAAAGGACGAGCTGGGTTTTTATTGAAGAAGAAGAAAAAAACAGAAGAGAACAAGTTAGATATTTCAGTTTTCATCGTGCGGTAACTAGCGTGTAAAACTTGCAACCGCACCGCTGACATTCTCCACTGGAAAGATCTCCTATCCGTAAAACTTCCTGCTCAAGCGCCACGCTGTGGAAAAGGTGTCAACTGCAGGTTAAAGGCACTATCACCCGCCTTGATTGCACTACGGAAAGCTAAGCACACCACAAAACCACTTTCTGATAACGTGCATGCACATAGGGCTCCCCAGTTTTCCGGAGAGATTTCGTATCAGTTCTTTGCTTAGCTCGATGACTCCTTCTTAGATATTAAATAATTATCCACACAGTAGGGCTTTATTTGGTCCCTAGGTAAACGTTTATATAAAGAGTTATTGAATTGTGGAGTTAATTTTCAAAGGCACAGTGGGAATTTAGGCAGCCAACTCCCATTGACTTTCAGTCAGAGTTGAGCATCTGAAAATGTCCCCTTTTGGGTCTTGTAATCCCCTTAACATTTTGAATAGTATTTGTTAATCGTCTATACCTCTGTAAAAGGGGAGACGTCTTACCAAGCACGATCAGCTTCAGGTGATAAGGCATCGTGTCAAGAAAGCATAACCATCCTGTGCCGGCAGTTGAGGGAGACCACACACCCAGTAGACACCAAAGGCAAGAGTGAGAATGGAAGCAGATTCCTATTTGCCTCCTTGATGAACATTTAAAATTATGCAAACAGCCCCTAACAATGCTGGGCTGACATTACTGCAGGGATATGGTGCAAACCCGGACTGGTTGGCTTCCACAGAACCATATTCACATGGTTCCCCGCCCCCTCCCACAGACTATTTAGACGGGTTTTAGACTACTGCAGCATCTGTTGTGGCTTTTCCTCAACGCAGATCTCTTCGGGATTGTTTATAAAGTCAAGAATGGTAGTAAGGGACTAACTTGCAAGATCTTCACTAACCATTTCAGGGTTACATTTAGCGAGGACGTGACTATACAATAAAATGAAATCTGATCTTTTACCTTTCTTTCATCTCTGGGTAGTTCAAAGACACTATATTTCAGCTAACTAGAGTAGCAAGCAAGCTGAGACTGAGGCAAGTCTATAAAGAGTAGGGCATGCCACAGCTAGATGTGTGTTTTAAGAGCCACGAGATTACCAAAAATGGGGGTGGGGGGGTAGAGAAAACCTGGATTTGTGCTGGAAAGGGCCCACCTTGATTATCATACACATTGTAAAGAGAGTGGTCACTTTGGATGGGCTATTACCAGCAGGAGAGTGAGTTGGGGGGGGGGGGCGCGGAGGGTGAGAAAACCTGGATTTGTGCTGGAAATGGCCCAACTTGATTATCATACACATTGTAAGGAGAGTGATCACTTTAGATAAGATATTACCAGCAGGAGAGTGGGGTAGGAGGAGGTATTGTTTCATGGTCTCTGTGTATATAATGTCTTCTGCAGTTTCCACAGTATGCATCCGATGAAGTGAGCTGTAGCTCATGAAAGCTTATGCTCAAATAAATTGGTTAGTCTCTAAGGTGCCACAAGTACTTCTTTTCTTTTTGCGAATACAGACTAACACGGCTGTTACTCTGAAACCTGAGATTACCATTGGCACTCCCCTTCCCAGTAAATTAAACAATTCCTAAATGTGCCTCTTTGAACAAACACTGAGTGACCATGTAAATCCGGCTACACAACAGCAGTTGCTTCATGATGTTTAATACATTACAATAACATTGGGAACACGCGTTGCTCATTTCCACTCGAATTGGAGGGCTTTCTGCAGCAGCCAGTGTTCACACACGTGGGCGGGCAGGTAGGTGCTTTGATTTTTGTTCTTTTAGTTGTACCTGCATCGTTCTTTCCAGAGCCTGAGGGCAGGAGGGGAGATTAGGGTTGGAAGAACTAGACTGTAAAGCAAGCAGGAGCTTTCGGCTTGCTGATGAACTCCCAGCTCCCCCTACTTCAGTTGCAGGCACTGTGAGGTGCCCCCTACAGCGGGGGGGGGACTCTGCAGATGAAATCCTGGCCCCAGCAACAGTCCGTGGCAAAATCCCCAGTGACTTCAGTGCGGCCAGGATGTCACCCTGCCTCGTGTAAAGATGCCCCGAGCCTGTGCAGTGAGCTCAGCCTGTGCAGTGCCCCTCGGACTGGCACTCTCCAGCTAGCGGATGCTGCAGCAAGGCTAGTCCCCTCCAGGCTTTAGGGGAGGGATGGGGACCGCAGCTCTCCATAATCCCCCCGCCCCCAAGGGCTACTCAGAAAGCTCCCGTAAAAACACGGCTCCTTCAATCCCGCATCTCACCCAAGAGCGGGGGAAGCTAGTGCAGCTGCTGCCCGAGCTCACCGCTCCAGAGAGCAGCTGTGCCCCCTCAGAGCTCGAGTTCCCCTCGCCAGGTGACCCGAACTCGTGCCCGCCGCTGTGAACGCTAGCGGGGTTAGCGCCTGAAGCATGCGGCTGCAGCTGCACACAGACCCCCCAGAGTGGGGGAGAGGAGGAGGAGCCGCCCCACAGACCTTACGAAAGTGAAGCTTTAGCCACTGACTTGCTCTTTCACCATTAGCGTAGAAGTTTGCCGAGCTGGCTATGTGGGGAGGAAAAAGGAGGAGGAGGCCGGTGTCAAGATACTCAAGACCATCATCTAAACCTTTTAACCTATGTGTCCAGTCCCAGGCCTGTCCTCTGTAGGATACTCAGATCAGGCCTTGTGGGAGCTGAGCAGAAATGGGGGTGGGAGGCCTTTGCATAGTGTACAAAAGAGTGCCCCATAGCTTTTCGCTAGAAATTCTCTCACTTTTGAAAACAGAGAAATCCATAGTGCAGAAGAGTATGGGTGATAGAATCACAGACATATAGGCCTGGAATGAACCTTGAGAAATCATCCCATCAAGCCCCCTACTCTGAGGCAGGAACAAGTAAACCTAGATCATCACTGACAGGGGTTTAGCCAACCTGCTCTTTAAAACCTCCAATGATAGGGATTCCACAACCTCCCTTGGTATCCTATTCCAGTGCTTAACCACCCTTAATAGTTGGAAAGTTTTTCCTAGTATCTAACCTAAATAACCCTTGCTACGGATAAAGCCAATTATTTTTTATCTTACCATCAGTGAGCACAGAGAACAATTGATCACTGTCCTCTCTGTAACCACCCTTAACATAGTTGAAGACTATCAGATCTGACCTCAGTCTTCTTTTCTCAAGACTGAACGTGCCTAGGTTTTTTTTGTTTTTGTTTTGTTTTTGTTTTTAGGCCTCTAAACCATGTATTATTTTTGTTGCTCTCTTTGGGGCTCTCTCCAATTCGCCCACATCTTTCTTAAAGTGTGGCACCCAGAACTGGACACAGTACTCCAGCTGAGGCCTCACCTGTGTGAGTAGAACAAGACAATTACCTTTTACAGATGACACTCCTGTTAATAGACCAGAGAATGACATCAGCCTTTTTTGTATCTGCATTACTTTGTTGACTTATATTCAACTTGTGATCCTCTATAACCCTCAACAGTACTGCCACCTCACCAGTTATCCCCCAATGTGTGATTGTACATTTGATTTTTTCTTCTCAATGTAGTACTTTGCACTTGTCTTTACTGAATTTCATCTTGTTAATTTCAAACCAATTTGCCAATGTCATTTTGAATTCTAATCCTGCCCTCCAAAGTACTAGTAAGATCTCCCACCTTGGTATCATCCATAAATTTTATAAGCATACGCTGCACTCCGTTATTAAAATCCTTAATGAAAATATTCCATAGTAGTGGGCCCAGGATAGGCCCCACTACAAACAACCTTCCAGTTTGACAGAAAACCATTGACATCTACTCTTTCAGTATGTGCAAAACTGGTTGAAAGACCACACACCCCCATAATAACTTAATCTAGACCAAATTTCCCTAGTTTTCTTATGAGGAGGTCATGTGGGACTATGCCAAAAGCCTTACCAAAAATTAAGATATATCATATCTACCCCCTCCCCCCATCAACTAAGCCATGAATTCTGTCAAAGAAGGAAATTAGGTTGGTTTGGCATGATTGGTTCTTGACAAATCCATACTGGCTACTTCTAGGTGCTTACAATTGACTAAATAATCATTTGTTCCAGTATCTTTCCCAGTATCTACATTGGGCTGAGTGGTCTATAATTTCCTAGATCTTCTTTGTTCCCCTTTCTAAAGATAGGTACTGTGTTTGCCCTTCTCAGTCCTCTAGGACCTCACCCATCTTTCAGGAGTTCAGAGATCATTACTAACTGTTCATAGAATCATAGAATAGAATCATAGAATATCAGGGTTGGAAGGGACCTCAGGAGGTCATCTAGTCCAACCCCCTGCTCAAAGCAGGACCGATCCCCAATTAAATCATCCCAGCCAGGGCTTTGTCAAGCCTGACCTTAAAAACTTCTAAGGAAGGAGATTCCACCACCTCCCCAGGTAACGCATTCCAGTGTTTCACCACCCTCCTAGTGAAAAAGTTTTTCCTAACATCCAACCTAAATCTCCCCCACTGCAACTTGAGACCATTACTCCTTGTTCTGTCATCTGCTACCACTGAGAACAGTCTAGAGCCATCCTCTTTGGAACCCCCTTTCAGGAAGTTGAAAGCAGCTATCAAATCCCCCCTCCTTCTTCTCTTCCGTAGACTAAACAGCCCCAGTTCCCCTCAGCCTCTCCTCATAAGTCATGTGTTCCAGTCCCCTAATCATTTTTGTTGCCCTTCACTGGACTCTCTCCAATTTTTCCACATCCTTCTTGTAGTGTGGGGCCCAAAACTGGACACAGTACTCCAGATGAGGCCTCACCAGTGTCGAATAGAGGGGAACGATCACGTCCCTCGATCTGCTGGCAATGCCCCTATGTATACATCCCAAAATGCCATTGGCCTTCTTGGCAACAAAGGCACACTGTTGACTCATATCCAGCTTCTCGTCCACTGTAACCCCTAGGTCCTTTTCTGCAGAACTGCTGCCGAGCCATTCGGTCCCTAGTCTGTAGCAGTGCATTGGATTCTTCCGTCCTAAGTGCAGGACTCTGCATTTGTCCTTGTTGAACCTCATCAGATTTCTTTTGGCCCAATCCTCCAATTTGTCTAGGTCCCTCTGTATCCTATCCCTACCCTCCAGCATATTTACCTCTCCTCCCAGTTTAGTGTCATCTGCAAACTTGCTGAGGGTGCAATCCACACCATCCTCCAGATCATTTATGAAGATATTGAACAAAACTGGCCCCAGGACCGACCCTTGGAGCACTCCACTTGATACCGGCTGCCAACTAGACATGGAGCCATTGATCACTACCTGTTGAGCCCGACAATCTAGCCAGCTTTCTATCCACCTTATAGTCCATTCATCCAGCCCATACTTCTTTAACTTGCTGGCGAGAATACTGTGGGAGACCGTGTCAAAAGCTTTGCTAAAGTCCAGGAACAACACGTCCACCGCTTTCACCTCATCCACAGAGCCAGTTACCTCATCATAGAAGGCAATTAGATTAGTCAGGCCTGTCTTGCCCTTCGTGAATCCATGCTGACTGTTCCTGATCACTTTCCTCTCCTCTAAGTACTTCAGAATTGATTCCTTGAGGACCTGCTCCATGATTTTTCCAGGGACTGAGGTGAGGCTGACTGGCCTGTAGTTCCCAGGATCCTCCTTCTTCCCTTTTTTAAAGACGGGCACTACATTAGCCTTTTTCCAGTCGTCCGGGACCTCCCCCGATCGCCATCAGTTTTCAAAGATAATGGCCAATGGCTCTGCAATCACATCCGCCAACTCCTTTAGCACTCTCGGATGCAACGCATCCGGCCCCATGGACTTGTGCCACAATTGTTCCACAATTCCTTCATGGAATTCCTTAAGTATTTTAGGATGATTTCATCAGGCCTTGTAGCATTGAATACATCTAATTTATCTAAATATTCTTTAATCTATTCTTTCCTAGTTTGCCTTGCATTTCTTCCCCCTTGTTTAATATTAATGTGATGTGCCTATTAAGGACAATATAGCAATCCGAGTTTTATGAAGATACCCCCTTATTATTTATTTGGGAATTTCTGTGGATAATTATAGGTCTCTTATTATGGTATCCATATATTTGTTCTCGAGAATTATTTGTTTGCCCAGAATAAGAAACTAATAACAGTTAACTCCAGGTTTCTGTATAGCAGATTAAATCTATTGTATTGTTAAAGCCCAGCTGTTACCTGTTCGATTCAGCAGAGAAGTCACCTCGCTTCTCCACAAACTAAAGCCGCTATCCAGCAGAAAGGAGGGTAATCAGAGGGACTGGAGAAGAGTCAGGCAACAGCAGTCTGACCACACATGATGTCTTCTGAAAGGGCCCAGTGAAGTAAAGGAAGCCACTGTGCAGCCAGTGCTGGGTGAGGCTCCTACAGATACAGCTCTGTCTAAGGGTATGTGTACACTGCAATTTGACATCTGCAGCTGCCCTGTGCCAGCTGACTCGGCCTTGTGGGACTTGGCCTGCGGGGCTGTTGAATTGCAGTGTAGACCTTCAGGTTCGGCTGGATCCTGGGCTCAGAGATCCTATGAGATGGGAGGGTCTCAGAGCTTGGGCTGCAGCCTGAGCCCAAATGCCGCCACCAGAATTAAACAATAGCCTCACGAGCCTGAGTCAGCTGACACAGGCCAGCTAACAGTTTTTCATGGCAATTTAGACATACCCTCAGAGCCCTGATCTGTGGAGTTGAGCTCCTAGCTGTAACCCCTTGCCCTTTGGCATTAGAAATAGTCCTGTTCTGAGTAGGTGTGGATGTAATGCTGAAGGGGCTTCTCCAGTTATACAACAATATAGATTGATATTCCAAGTTCCATGGATTTTTACACTTAAAGGAGAAGAGGTAACAATTGGGTATAAAAAATAACATTCCTAGGTGACTGCTCCCTGTGGGGTGGAGCATCTAGTTCACTGTCCCATACATGTGAATTTGATAACCACTCTTAAGAAACCATGGACTGGCCTTCTGTTTACAAAGAAGGATACATTGACATGTAAAGAGTCTTTCCAGCCCCTTCACCTCATCTCTCCATGGCTGAGACACTGTTTTCTCTTGCTTTCTAGCTGTAATCCCTAAACACCTTCTCCTCTTGGCTACTCACCTCACTGGCCCCTATTAAATAACTCCTCAGTCTTTCATTCCCCTTTGGCCTGTTCCCCTCAAAATACAGCCATGCCCTGACCTCCTCCATCCTCTGAAGACTCTTGAGCCCCCTTGCCTCCTTTCCATTCTTCCCTTCACCTCTAACAGGAACAGGCCCTGGACAGCCATTGCCTCCAATTGTATCTTTCCAACTCAACCCTGGATCTCTTCCAGTGCAGCTTTCACATAGCCCTACTGGACTGAATGCAATCAATCTAATCTGATCTCAGAAGCTAAACTATCCTGGGCTGGACTAGTACTTGGAGGCCACTTGGGAATCCCAGCTGCTGTAGGCAACTTTCACACTCACTACTCCCAGAAATTGCTCTCACTACAATTTATATCAACCTTTTCCTGCTCAAATCTCAGAGGCCATATTCCATCCTCATCTTCTCTGCTGCTTTTCATTGTCCATTACACACTCCTTGCAACTGTGTTCTTGGTTTTCACAACTTTGTTCTGTCCTGGTTCTCACCCTGCCTCATGGATCTTTCAATGTCTATTTTAGTAGGTCCTTCTTCTCTCCCTCCACCAAGCTTGGAGGGAGCTATTGGACTCCTTCCTTGGCCTTTCCCTTCATACCCAGTCTTTGGTGATCTCAGCTCCATGAATCTCTCCATTTGCCTTTCATTGTACATTCTCTTTCTCATCATAAGGTAATCAAAAGTGAGCTCATTATTCAAGTGCCAGTCCTTTTTATAGTACTAAAAGTAACTTCACTTTACACTATAAATTGATCATTCATAAACTGCTCCTGCACACTGTGCCAAAGTTTACAGCTTCTGTATCTTTCCATTGATGGAAATGTATTATTTCTGAGAGCATGTTTTCCCATACTATGTTTTTAGTACTAATCTTACTGCTTTATAATTTTTTGCCCCATGAACTGTTTAGTCAGGTTCTACAAAAGCAACTCTCAAACCGTGATTTGTAGTCCATGCAGCCTACTCTAGTGGTCTTCAGAATGAAATGCTGAAAACCAAGCAGCAGATGATTCATCTATGGGGCAGGGAAATGCTTCATAAGAGTATATTCCTCTCCCAAAGTAGTCCTAGAAGTAAAATTGTCAAATCACTGTCCTCCATCTAATTTCTCTTCCTGCCCATTTGACTGCAATCCAGTTTTTAACATACATTGTAAAGCAATAAAATTTGTATCTTGTCTCAGGTCACTGATTTTAAGAAGTAAACAAAAGTGAAACCACCAGCAATCCCTGTGGTACTCCTTGTTAGCTCTAGCCATCCAGAAATGATTGTCCTCACTAGCATTATTCAGATTGTCTCCAAGCCAGTTCTTTATCCACATAGAACTTTAAACAGTCTGACTTAAAAAAAACCTCTCTCTCAATTGCTCAGCTTTCACTGTTCTTAGTTTTTGTGATGTCATAATTTCAATAGTTCTCTGGTCATCACAGAATCTTCTAGACTAAATGGATTTTAATAATGGATGATTAAAAGACCCTCTCAAAAATTCCAGGCATTCTTTATACCTCATAAGGAAGCATAGCAAGACACAAGCCTAAGTTTTTTTCTTTACTGACTGGTAGAATTACTATACAATAATTACATTTCCTGTAAAGATGTAGATCTTTGAAGTATGCTATGATATTATCAGTTTTGTAGAGTACATAATATATAGTCAATATTGCTTTACATAAGAGACTTAGTTAAGAAAATATAACGTGTACAATTTTTAGTAGTGGTCTAGTTCTTTAGATTTTAAAAATTCAGTTTGGTTTAAAAGTTAGTAAGTTGTAACACTTGTAACGCTACAGAGAAAACATTGAGAAATTTGAATGAGAAGCAGCATTTTCAATTATATAAAAAGTATAACAAGATAAAGATAAAAGGAATGCTAATACTAATTATCACTTAAAGAAAAAAATGACAATGAGTTGTATGTTTTTAAAGTTGTTGGGAAAAAATCATGTTATGGAAATTTGAGAAATTGCATGCGACTTTTTCTCTCTCATGCGTGATATCACCCATACAACAAGATGCCACTACTGAGTACCTTAGATTTTAGAGAAATACTGTACAAAATTGTGTTGTACTAGAGAAATAGTATGTGACCAGTAATAAAACACTGAGTAATAATGCATACACAAGAGGGTAAAATTAAAGGTTCACAATCAGTAGTAACGTCACTATTTCCTGCTTTGAGTGTTTCAATGACCTTTAATGTTCTTTTAATATAGTTTCTTGTAGGAAATATTAACAATACCAAATTAAACCTCTCTAGGTGACTAATATAACTTACAAAAATAGATGAAATCAGCTGAGTCCATAAGTTAATCTAAAGACTCTTCTTAAAGATGGGGTAAATTCTATCTACTGACATAGCTGGTAGACAGCAATCAAGTCACTCTTCCTTTCTCTGAGGGAGTTTTGCCTAAATAAGGGATGCAGGATCTAGCCCAGGGAAAGTTGTGGATAATTTACATTAGTCTTCAGGAAGATTTTGATAGATGCAACACAAAAAGCATTTAGTGTCATTATGGTTAATGCTGCTTCAGTGTTATGTTTGTGTTTCATGCCGTTAATTCCTCTTTTATTATATTAATTTGCAAGGGCTAGATTACACCTTTACTCACACGGATGAACCTTATACACTAATAGTTGCCTCCACTGACAAGAGCCACCTCTGGCATCATGCACTTTGGCCCCACATCTCCAGAGGCCAGAGGCGCTGCCCAGACACCCCAGGGAGGCTGCATGGTGCAGGGTACCAATCCCTGCTGGCAGCGCCACCACAAACAAACACCAAGGCAGAGCATCTTGCTGCTTTTGGTAACAGCTATTCAGGAGCAACTGCTGGGTGCTGCAGGGAGGGGCTGCTGCTTTCTGTCCCCCCCCCAAAAACTCTGTTATACCAATAAAATAAAAACCAGCAGGATCTTATTAAAGGGGATAAGACAAAATGTCACATTTATTGTGAATACAAAAAGAATCATAGTAGGCAGTCAGTTATAGCTATAACATTTCATTCAGTTTCACATTCATTCACACCTTCGTTCACACACACACACACACACACACACACACACACACACACACACACACAGGTTCTGCAGCTGCTGTATAGTTACCAGTAGCTGAATACTGAATGTAGCTTGAGTTCGTGGCTTGGGTTTGTAGCTTGTGGCGGCTAACCAGCCAGGAAAGCCAGGCGCAAGGAAGAGCTGGGTCTCTGTTGGGCATGCACCGATGCTGTTCCATGTTGGCAGCAGAATGTTACCCTTCAAAGTCTTCCATCTCACCCGTCCTTTTTGTAGACTTTAGTTTGAATCCAGAGAGTCTATAGGTCTTGCTGTGTCATGTTGCCTCTGGGTTCAGTGTGACTGATCACCCTTCAATTGCAGACATGACTTTCAGCCTAGGACCTGGCTTTGATGTTTCTTCAATTGTACTTTTGTTCTTTTCTTTTGAGGACTGGATATTCAGCCCTTGCTTGTTTACACTTTATTTCATCAGGACAGGCTGGGGCTGGAGGTTGATTCCGTCATCCATACATACCTCATTCACACATCTAAACTAATAAGATTACAGCAGGGTTTTGCAAAAATGAAGGTTGCAGCAAGCTTTTACAAAACAGAGTGAGCATTTTAAAATGGAGTTTGGGACAAGTTAAAATGGAGTTTGAGTTACAATATGGACAAGTGTAAGGAATGGCAAACAGTGAACAGAAGTTACAATATAGACAAGTATAACGCATGCCAAACAGTGAGCAGAAGTCACAATGTTGAAACAGTGTAAGTTTCAGTGATTTAAGCAGCAATTGGATTGAAAGTGAAACTCAATTAGCCAGTTATTGGGGTAACCGGTTTTATGAATGAATGTTGTTTCATTCATAAAACTTTGCTTATGAAGTTATATTAATAAAGTGAACAGTTAAAAACAATTTCATTGATCAGTTCTACAACTCCACCCATACTTTGGAGTCTGTCAGGGCCACATACAAAAATCCACTGATGGCCATGGTGGCCATATTTGAGAAACACAGCCCTAGAGCATAGCAAATATTCCTTACTCCATGTATATTGGGTAATTTAACATTATCAGCTTCTCACAGTTATAAAGTTACCTTTTATTTAAAAGGTTTTACATGCTAACCGTATGCTATCAAGTCTGAAAGGAATGCACCACGAGCTGAACAAGAACAAAGACAATCACAAGAATCAATTCCTTTCCCCCCCTCTTTTAAAATGGGCCCTTTCATTTCTTGTTTTATATTCTAAGAGGTGATATCTAATGTTATAGTGGGTTTGTTTTTATGCATCTGTACAACACCACAGTACTTTGGCCAAAAGCTATGAAAATAAGATTATTCTCATCTCCATAACTCCATGCATAAGAGCAATTGAAGAAGAAAAGGTTGTCCAGGAGTTGGTAACACTAAGCCAGTTTAGTGTCTCAGAAAGCAGCAGAATACTAAGTAGTCTTAGGTGGCAAGATTTTGTTTCACACTTTGATCCTCTGGAAAGGGTTGAAACAAAAGCCTCCTCTGTTATCATGGCATTATACAGACCAGTCTGTCTATGCTGCTTCAGCACAACAGGCCCCCTAAAGTGTTACCCAAACAGGGGGATCTACCTGAAACATTCCCATTCCCTCCTGGTATTAAGTAAGCTAGTTCCTGTCCTCAAGGAAGAACAAATAAAGTCAGTCACCAGGGGGGTTTGTTTAAAACATACCCTCACACCCACGCACTCCCTCCCTTTCTGGTTGACTGCAGGTTTTGGCCCTTTCCCAGCCAGGGTAGAGGGAGGTTCTGTATCTCCTCACTGGAAGCAAAAACAAAACCCAACGACCCAGTTTACCAACACCTTTTCTTTTATCCCTGCTCCGTCAGGACCACTGGCTATTTGGCCCTGTCTGCGTAACTGGCAGCTGAGCTAAGCAGCTTCTCAGGGGAAGATAACCTGTCTTTCCCTCATGTTTCTCACCCAGGATTTTAACCCTTTACTTGCCTACCTGTGTGCACATTACTTATACCCTAATACACATCTAAGTAGATCTAAAATATACTCATTCCTAAAACAGAGTTGGTCAAATCTGGTCACATTCTAAAGGAAATGACATAGTTAAATAATGGGGGAAGGAGAGGAAGGGGGAAAAAATCACATTCTGCCATTAATTATAGAACCTTAAAACCGCACACAGTTTTTCATCTAAGGCTGCATGTTGTTTTAGGATAAATGCCTTTAAATTTGAAATAAGTAAGACTTATTGCAAGGATTTGGCTCAGAAGAGCCATAATGGTATCCTGTGGGGTTATTTAAATGTCAATAACCTTTTCTAATTCAGGCTATAGAAATTAAACAGCCCCTTGTGCAATCAAGAAGCTACTAATTTAAATTTCTATGACTGTAGACAAAAGTATAATGAAGAAAACTTTCAGTAAAATTAATGCAATCAGAAAATTATAACTCTTTGCATTAAACCGAATTTTTAATAAAAACACGTAATAGGTGATTATTAAATGCATATAGCATACTTTCTTGATATTTTAATACATTATTTCTACCATAAATATTTAAGTTGAAATCATGACACTTTTGCTTAGTTTCTGAAAAATAATTATCCTATGGAACACATGTACAAATATTTTCAGTAAGTCACCAGTGCTGTAATGAACTGGCTAGTCTGTATGTGTACTATTGCCCTCTACTGGATGAAATCAGAACTGTGCCATACAGTGGCATAGGACATATCCTATTATTCATTACAGTGGAATCTTTTGTAGCTCAAATGGAAGGGGCATATAGAACCCAAAGGAAGGGTGGTTATGATTTACTGCAAAATGGCAACCATAAAGCTGTCGGTGGTGACAAATTCATTACAATATTTGGAAAGCAGTAGTCTTTCCATACAAATAGCCTTAATGGACAGCAGAATCCATCCAATAGAGCAGAGGTGGCCAAACTGTGGCTCGCAAGCCACATGTGGCTCTTTTACCATTAAAGTGCGGCTCGCAGAGCTCCCCATGCTTCCTCATTCTTCATCTACTAGACTGGGGGGGGGGGAGAAAGGAGAGCTCAGGACCTCTGCCTTGCAGCATGGTGGTAGGGTAGGGGCTTCTGACCAGCATGGAAGGGGTCTCAGGGTTTCTGCCCAGTGGGGAGGGGGTCCTGGGGCTTCAGCCCTGCGGGGTGCATCTGCCAGGGATCAGAGCTTCAGCAGGAGCGAGGCTGAAGCCCCAAGCACTGTTGAGGGGCTGAAGCCCTAACCTCCAGCTCCCAGCAGGTGTGCCCCTGCTCTCAAACTTCTCAAGATTGTTGGATGTGGCTGATAGCCAGTAAGTTTGGCAATAGAGTCTGAATTGGCTGAAAAAAATATGGGCTCTGCATAAGTCAGAGTAAGAAAATACAGACACATTTTTACCCCTCCTACAATGCGGAGAAATATAGAATAAAAAAACCTCACCAAAATTGCAACAATAATTCCAACATAAAGCAATAAAGGACCTTATCTCTAAACAGTAATACATTCAGTATCCACATCTGGCTTGCAGACCCTTCCCTCCCTGCCAGTTCCCACTCCTCTCCCACAAGGTTCCTGTTTTAATTGGCTTCCTGTGTCTCATGTGAGTACCTGTTTGTCAGGTTGCTACACCCATGCCTGAATCAGAACTTTATTACCTTTCCCCCCCTTAAGATATAGACACTCCTGGCATCTCTTCTAGTAATGCAAGTGGGCATCTCCCTTGGTGGCCTGAAGTTGTTTTAAAAATTAGTGACTATTTTCCAACAGGTGCTCCTCTCAGTCTCATTACTTAGTATTTGAATACATAAGACTGAAACACCTCCAACGAGGGCTTCTTTGGAGGCCATCTGGAATGTCCATCCAGAGGGTTGCCAGGTGTCCTGTTTTCAACCAGGATACCTGGTCAAAAAGGGACCCGGCCCAGCGCAGTGAAAATGAGCAAGTGAATGAGGGTGGGTGAGAGCAAGCAATGGAGGGAGGGAGGGGGGATGGAGTGAGTGGGGTGGGACCTCGGAGAAGGGTGTTGAGTTTTGTGTGACTAGAAAGTTGGCAATAACATAATGTTATTCAGTTTATAGGAAATAAACAAAGGTTTAGGAGTCCAGATAAGTCTTTTTGTCTGGAATTGAGGGGGTGAGATACACATATAACATCTCTTCCCCTAAAAGATCCTTGATAAATCAGCATAGAAAGCACATTGTTTTTCAAGAGTGTAAAGGAAAACAGGACACCTTCCTTTAGTGTTTCCCAGAAATTCCCATACCTTCAGGTGCATAGAAGTTCACCAGTAGGCTCTCTGAATTGCCAAGAACTCATTGTACTTGCTCTGGGCATCAGGTTTTACTCAGAATTTATTTCTCTTTATCACTTCCTCCCCATTGGGCTTAACCAGTTTGTCCTAGACTTTGAAAGCTATAATCAAAGTGATCCTCTCTGATTTGCAGGCTGTGGTCTGTTCTGACCTTTCCACAGTTCTCATCAGAATCTGTTTTTCTGCTCTCTGTGGTGTATGTGGAGATCCACATCTTAGCAAAGGTCTGTTCTGCTTCTGGAGAGCAAAGGCAGGGGGTGCTCAGTTTCTTTGTCAGAAGATTTATTCTATGAACTGGCATTTTTAGTTCAACATGCAGCTATCTGACACTAGCAAACATTTCTTTGATACTGATAAAACAACTACTAAATTGAAAGAGATAAAACACACCATATTACTAGTTTTAAAACTTCGGAGGCTAGATCCTCAGCTGGTGTAAATTGGTGTAGTTCCACTGAAGTCAATGGACCTATGCTGATTCACAGCAGCTGAGGTTCTAGCTCCTCCTTTCATTCAATGCAAGCTGAATTTAGATATGGTGAGGTGGGTTTAATTTTACAAGGACAAAACTTAAATCACTCCTGTGTTTTGTTTAAGAATCCTGCTCTCCAAGAACATGGGAGCATTTTACATGTTTCAGATTTCTTCTGCTCCACAACTATCCTCTCCTTTTCCTCCTTTAAGTAATAGTCTTTGTCCTTTAAGGACTACAAAGGAAATAAAATAAGAGCATGCATAGAACCATACATTAAACCAATCCCCAATATTGCAAACTTTTAAATAGAGTACTCAGGAAAAACTGCCAAAATTCATATGATAGCATGGTACAAGATGGATTTAATGTGCATTTTTGCTGTGATGGGGCCAATTGCATGCCTTTATGGCAAAAACACATACTAAACCAGATGTTATGTAGCAAAAATACACACAAGAGAACACCAGCTTCCCCAGGTTCTGCCTTTTGTAAACAAGAAGGGAGCAATGGGGGTGGAGGCCCCCTCCCATTGGGCAGGGTATACCTGGGCACAGGATTTTCCCAACCTGTATTTGGTAGGACTTTCCCTAATCCCTGAAAAATCCTGCTCCTTGAATTCAGCCATATCCTCTCTCTGTAAACATGTTCCTTTTTTATTTTGCATTTAAGTTGCTTTCGTGCCTTCATTCTCTGTCAATTTAGCCTGTTTCCTTTATTTCTATTTTTGCTTTGTTTTTTCTGTGTCTATTGAATGTCTCTTTCCCTTCCCATCCATCTCCCTATCTTCTCTCTCTCTTCTCTTCCATGGTAATTTCCTTCCCTTTCCCCCTTATATTTGCTCCTCCTGCCAGCTGGCTGCATTTGGAATCATGAGGGAACAAGCCGTCCCTGTGATTTTTCTTTGAAAAAACTAGAGCGGAATCTCTCAGACTGTTTTCCACTAGTAAGTACAAATCAAGGAGAAGGTAGGCTTGTAACACCAAATGGCAGGATTTACAGAATAGCCTATTTAACAAACATCATCTCTGTTCCAAGAATGAGTAAATTCTCAGGATGGCTTAATTAACTATTAGTTTTGTTTGTTTTTTTAATTCTCCTTGTTTGTGGACATTCCGGTCGACAACTTGGCCGCCTATCTTTCTGGGGTTCCAATTTGGCAGACTAGACCATCGCCGCAATGTGGGTTTGGTGCTCACATGCCATGGGGATGAGTGCAATAGGAAAACTAAGACGGTAGAATCATCCAAGACAGATGTATATTTGTTCAGCACCATAAACTAAATGAGGTTGCATCTTCTGGCTCAGTCGTAGGCTGCTGCAGGCACACATCTGTTGTTGTTTGATATGGCTGTAAAGTTCACTCGTCTGGGCAAGTATAGAAAAAGGTTGGGAAGAATAATTTCACCGAATAACTTGATTTTTCCAAGTCTTCTGATACCAACCCGGACATGCCACCACATGTTGCTGTGCTGTGGAGTTTCTGTAGTGGGCTTTTAGTTAGCTATACTTGATAGAGTTATAACTTCCTGACTAAAAAAGTTCTCTGACAATAATGTATTAGGCTGGGGCATTTAAAACGAGAGGACAAAATTCTCGTAAATGTACAGTAAAGACCAATGCTACATGGCAGGGAGATGGAGTGTAAATAGCCTCAGAAGGTCTTTTCTATCTCTTATTTCTAGGATCATGTGATTAATTTCCAGCTTGGTAAACCAAGAAAGGAATGAGATCAAAGGGGAAAGACATAACGGCTTTGAATTTTTACCATGTGCTACTAGAAGAAACAAACCTACTTGGCTGGTCTTTTATGAGAAGGTTCTGTTGAAATCCTATCTTTGATGCGTGATCAAATATTAAATTGCATTTTATAAGAAATTATGCTTGGAAGGATCTACGCCAAAGACAACAAAAAGTGAGATTGTTACAGAAAAACTGTACTGCTAACTGCCAGACAGGCTATAAAGAATAGTAACAATGCTGGGCCATCGTTACTGGATTGGTTACATACACTAATGACTACATTCAGTTTTATAAAGTAGCCCACACAAAAGGTCACTTTTTTATAGGGTTTCCTTTGTTGTGTCCACATTAGTTTGCAAAAGCAAAATTTCACATTTATGTACAAATATCAGACACTTGTATGGCTGCCGATCTACAGGTATGCACAAATATGAGGCTAATCCGAAAATAAATAGTACAGAAGCAAATAAGTCAAAACCAGAAATTTGCCAAAACCTTACAGAGACTGCCAAATGTTTGTTTGGACAGCTTCCAGTCTGAGCACATGTCTGCTGGGGGCAACTTTGTGTGTTCTGTAAATACAAAATATATTGTATTAAATAGACTATGAAATATTATAAAGAATGAGCATATTTCATCATTAAAAGATTAGTTGTCGCTATTTATTAGCGCCACAGAAACAGCTATTGCTTGGCTACGATAAGGGCCCATGTTTTGAAGACTGCTTGCAGCACTTGATAGCCATGTGTAAATCAAGGATTTTCACATGCACCTACTGTACCCATGCATATGCAGAACTCATTACTTGTGAATGTATATCAGAGAAGTAAGTAAACAGAGCGCAAAGACATACAAATTTGAGCTTGAGTGTCAAAGATTCTTGCATGCTTGAACAAATTTTTTAAAAATATTAAAAAAGTTTACATGACTGTTGTGCTCTCTGTTCCTTATATACTCCAAACATCTCCCTCTTGCTATTAATGATTGTTTTCACTTAGAGTCTGTCTTCTAATTTTGCTTAACCATATAGTGAAGTCATAATCCTGTACTTGCAACATCAGTGTGTTGTCATAGAAATTATTGTGATGTCACAAATTCAGCGTTATAATTGCAAGTGCAGGATCAAACAGCAGGTGGGCTGTGCATTTAAACAAGGGTTGCATCAGCTTTGTTACTATTAATAGTAATTAATGTTTTCTATGTATTAGTTTAGGGTAGAATCCACGATGTGCTGGGAATTTTACAGACATTCAAAAAGAGATTAAACCTTGCACTGAAACTTCACAATTGAAGGAAAGAGACAGAAGAATAGCAAATCAGAATGTTTATACAAATCTATTAGAAACATGATAAGAATAATTATTGAACATTTTTATCTCCTGCTATTTGAAGGCCTCTCTTTAAAAGTAACCTTTATGTCATAAAATCTGTCAGAAAATACAGGTTAATCAAAATACTAAAGCTTATACTCTTGACACTGTTTGTTACAGAATATCAGTAATATAAGCAGAGCGGCAGAATGCGCAGTGAAGTTGACCAGTGTTTAGAAGTGCAGATAATGTGTTTTTGATCAGCACTGTCTTTATAATGCAATTTAAAGTTGACAACTTATTCTAAAATAAACTTAATGTTGCAGAAGGATTAAAATGCTGCTTTCTTCCTCACTCCCCCATCCTTATTACAGAGTGGGGGCGAAATAATGCACGGAGAATAATACTGTAGCATCTAAAGAGTTTTTTCTGGTTTCTAAATCTAGTAAGGAGTCATTGTGTGTTTTGACAGAAGAATGAATCAAAATAATAAAGTGAATACAAAATTATATTGCTGTCAATTTAATTTACACAAAATAGCATTGTGACAAGGTAATTGTTATATATGATGCATCAGTCAATATAATATTTGGAGAACGCATTACAGAAAGTCAACATTTAACTACTAAAATCAACGTACATAATCAAAACTGTCAAAGAATCTTTATAGTTTTATATTAATTTGAATTTAATTTACTATCAAGGTGTCATTCATAGAGCTACTTACAATAGTTAATGATCTCTGCATTTCCATTATAAAATTCTGTTTTCAGAGGTTTATAACTTGGCCTTAAGAACTCTCAGCTCCGAAGCATATTTTGTTTTTCCTTAAAAACCTACTTTAGACATCTCTTAAACTTTTAAACTCTGCATGGAAAGTGTAGTTTCTCTTCCATGCTGATTCTGTGGATTTGCATTAGCTGCTTGGAACAGTGGGACTTCAGTAAAAGAATGGGATTTTTTCAGTAAGTTTACCATGCCAACATGAAGCCCCATTCTAGTAAAGCAGCCAATTTTGAAGCTGACTTTTCTCTTCTCCTCTCCTCTCCTCTCCAGGGTGTTATACTGACCTCATCACTGTTGTATCAATGGAAGGTGCTCAGATATAACTATCAACTCTCATATGTTGTGTTTGTTACTCTCTCTCAACCTCCTCCCCCGCCCCCAGGAGAAGATTGTGTGGAAAGCATAGCATTGTGCTTGATAGGGTTTTGGTGTTTGTTTTTTAAATGTACGTGCTACTCTGTGTTTATGTTAGAGAAAAAAGGGTCAAAGAAGTGCATCTTGTACATGGAGAGTAAAGTGGTGAGGTTTTGTGTTGGGCCTTAGTTCCTGAGAGTTTGTACTACTAGTTGTAGCTGGCCCCTCAGAAAGCTCTGTCTCCTGCACAGATGAGCTGTACTCTTATGGCAGAAAATTCCCTGGTGCCTGAGCAGCAGAATTGTCAGTCACAGTCCTCATACTGGAGCTTTAGGTGATCTTTTAGATATGCTTGGGCCAGGCCATTGAGTGCTTTGAAGATAAGGACCGAGCCCTTGAACTTGATTTGATATTCTATGCAAAGGCAGCGTGAAGAATGGGAGGGATGCACATACAGTAGCCTGTATTGCTAAGGAGACATGCTGAAACATTCTTTACTAGTTCAAAGGGCTGATAGCTTCATGTCCAGGTATTTCCCATGAATGTAACCCAGATGAGAGTGGGAAATACATATATCACTGATGTCAGGTCATCCTCCATCAGGATGGGATGGAGCCTCCTAGCCAACTGAAGACAGCAGAAATTGTTACTTGCAGGTGCTGCTACATTAATGTCAGCAAGAAATCCAGAAGCATTCCCTAAACCTTTTTTTAGTTAGTAGTCTACAGGATGGCAAGAAGATGGGCAGTTTTGTCTAATGAAAACATTTACTGTAAGGCTGAAATCCTTTTAACAGACAACTTTTTTTGGACGAGAAGTTTGCCATCTATGATACCAGACTTTTGGAAGTGGAAGAGAAAACAATTATTTTGGAAGCATCTGCAAGGAGGCATGCTGTTCTGAGGATAGTTTATGTACAAAAAGGTAATTAGATTTATAACGGATAAACTGTTGACAAACTTATTCAACAATAACAGATCTGTGGCGCGGCTAAACTATGTGGCCAAGACTGATAATGCTGAGATGGCTGTGACTGAGTCTCTATAGGAGAACGTCGGAACCCTATTTTGTCCCCCTGAGGATATTCAGTTGGAGTCAAGCAAGACTGATGTCTGACTAAATTATATTCTCAAACAACATTCAGCATACCTCTGAACACCCGCACCAGAACAGCTGTTTTGTTGTTTTTTGTAAAACAAGACTGTGGCTGCAAAGACGACTAAGTTCAAACTTTCAAAACATTTACATTTGTTTCACGACTGTACTATGTATAAAGGGGAGAGAGTAGAAGATGAAGATGTAAAGACATTTAAAACTAATCTAGGAGTAGGCACGTCTTTTCCCCACTAGAATGAAAACGGTGTGGCTTTTGAAATGTTCTTTTGTACCGGGAGTGAGTTCTTGTACTTTATATTGTTCTCTCATGGAAAAATCAGTTAGACCAACTTTTCTCTATTCAATATTTTCGTGCTTCTGTCTGACCTGATCAGTTTTGCCTCTCATACAGGTAACTCTATTACACGATCTCCAAGGTTCACGCCCACTTCATTCAACAGCATTCCAAGCGCTGCAGTGATGTCAGTAGCTATTGGCTCACAGCCAGCATCCCACACATTTCCTCTGCACCAAAAAATGCCTTAATTCTTACCCATTGCCTTTCAAGTAGATAGTGAATCAATCAGTCACAGAGAGCTTAGTTTTTAACTTTATTTCGCCTTCATAAAGATTTGAAACAAATGGGAACTCATTCCAACACTTTTTTTTGAAGGTCCACTACTAGCAATGAACAAGAATGAAGTCTTGTACTGCTGTAGGGTCCTGTAACACAAAGGGAAAATGCTGACTTTCAGATACCTGTTACATATTCACATAAAGAAAGTTTGTGTGCATTCTAACTACAGAGTGGGTGTGCCTCCTTTTTCTTTACTCATGCAGGCAATTTTGTCAAACACTTCTCCTCTCTGTACTTAATTTGCTTTGAATTATTTCATTTGTCACACATTTTTAAAACACTGCATTTTTCAGCATGTACACTGAAGTACAATCTGGAAGGCAAGAAATAACTCTGCTTCTGATGGAAGTTTTCCATCTGAAAAATTAACAGTTGAACAGAGCATTTAGTGGAATGTTGATGTAACCCGATAAGCAGGTCAGTGTGTTCCACTCCTAATGTGGCGTGAACAAGAAGTAAGAGTTCCATTTTGGAAACCTGATAATGGAATAGGGCCTGATTCGGCCACCCCTACTAAGCCTGAGTAGTACATTATTATGCAATACACATACCTATTCATCCCTACAAAACCCAAATACAGGTAAAGAACACAAGGACCAACATATATTGAAGACAGTATGGACCAAATCTATCCCTTGCGTAACTGCATTAGAAAACATTGGAGTTACACCAGGGATGAATTTGACCCTATATCTGTTAATGTAGCAAAGCAGGAGTGAAAAGAAGTACAATGATCATGAATGAGCAAACTGGGGGGTCTCAGAATTAGGACTGGATGCAGCAAAGAGCCAATTATGTGTCATAGGCCAGGGAGAAAAAAATGGGTCTTAATACAGGATATGAAAAGGATCAATAAGCCATTTAGACAAAGACTTTTCCCCCTCCTAGATGGTGAGGTCGATGTGGAAGGAGGATAAACCATCCTCTGAAATATCAAATTAATGCAGAAAAGAGTGCAATATCTGAGGAGAATAGGGAACAGAACTAAGTGAAAGATACACAGGAAGGAAGAGCCCAAAAGATACTAAAGACTTGGAGAGCAGTTCTGTGAGGTATTCAAGAATAAATGACAAACTACTAAACAATGGCTGTGGAGGAAGCATAATCCTGTTTCCTGGTACAGGTGGAAAGATAAGCTACTTTATCCTGAATAGAAGAGACATTTAAAAGGACTTGAAAGTCTAGAGGACTACAAAACTATAAATGATGATGACAGTAAAATGAGAAGAGATGCCATCTTGAATCAGAAATTCAGCAAAGAAGCAGTCAATAGCAACCTTGTACAGGTAGTGTTTCAGAAAAGACAGTGCATTTGCAAGCCTAGGAAATGTAGCAGACAGGCGTTCAGGAACCAGTACAAAACTGGGGCTCCCAACAGCAAGGATAAATGTGAAATAAATGTGTGGTGAATAGACGGAGTTGGTAGAGTTTGGTCTAACCGTGATCTTGTTAAAATTACATGGAAATCATTTTAGATACACTGAGTTAAAGAGAACTATGACAGAGTTGATAGGTGATGAGGTTGAGGAAGACAGAAAATGAGGAAAAGGCCAAAACAGTGAAGAGGCTATAGATTTAGGTCTCCGATGTATACTAGCGACACAGAATGATTTCAGAAAGAAAGAAGGGGTAAGGTAGATAAGACAGAGTACAGGTTGGGGCCCGTCAATGTCACTAGTATCTGTATAAAATCCCTGTTCCAAATGCACAACCCAATTTGGGAAAAGGTAAGGAGCAGCATATTCTCTTCATGGAAAAAGAAAAGGCTTCTTTCTTTTTCTAGTTCCTTGAGCCAATAGCAGTTTATGGGGCTGCCAATTACGGCACATAAATTGAAAAGCCCAATAGTTTTCTAAAGCATCTACCTTCCTTAGGGAAAGATTTTTAAGTTGACTGTGTACAATCCAGCTGCTACTTTTAATCTTTCAGTGACAACAAGTGGTGTTTTATTACTTTGACAGTCATTTTTAGTCCATGAATAGTACCATAGTCTTTGTAAAATAGGAAACTTCTTTTGATCTACAATTTCATAAGGTTTAGCAATGGACAAAGGAGTTTTCTGGTATATTTGATCATACACTTGCTGGTCCTTAGGTTTAGAGCCAATATGAAAGCAGTGAGCTACCCATTCACAGAAATGCACAAAAATTCCTTTTTGATGGTCAGTGGCTGCTGGAAAAAATAATGAATCCATTTATTAGACAAATACCATCTTTAAATAGAAAATGTATTGTAACAATAAAGTTATTTTTAAAATAACTTTAATGATGATACATTACCAATATCACTTTCCTACTAGAACGCTCTCTTGTAACATAGTATATGAACTAAGAAGTAGAAAATATGAACCGAGATACACATTTGCATTGGTGTTTGAAATTAAGGGTTAAAAACAAACATACTTCAGAGACACAGCTCTTTCAAAAGTAATTAAAAGAAATAGAAAAAAGGCGCTTTAATAGGCATGAAACAACATTTTCAAATATAATGGGATATTTTATTTCATTCGCAGATATGGAGTTGCATGTTGTGTTTTGTCTTTAATACTGTCCACGCTATACAATAAAACATACTTAAAGGAAGACGGAGTTACTCTTCAAACCACACAGTGATAACTGTAGTGACATTAGAATTAAAAGGACACATTTTCAAAGAGTGGCCATCAATTTTGCACACTTAGGCCCTGATTTCAGCAAAGCACATACCTAACTTTAAATATGTAAGTTGTATGTAAGTACTTTGCTGAATCAGGGCCTTATTTTTCAAGCACTAACTTCTAAAAGCAGGTGCAGATGGTAGAATTTACATGTGTAAAACCCATCAACTATATACACAACTATATATGGCAATGTTTGAACTGATGAAGGCTCGTTTGAGTCTTCTTTGAAAGCTTGGCCTTAAGTCTTCTATTGCTAATCCTTCAGGATTTTCATTTGTAAAAATTCATAATAGACTTACATTTAGAATAGATAGTAAAGGAGCACTTCTGTATTTAGAGCTGAGCATACTAAGAAGTCCCTTCTCATGCAATAATCGTACTTAAAAATAGTTTTCAAGTTCCTCTAGAATGAGATTAAAGGGTCACCTGTCAAGAAGATGAGTAGAACACAAACTCTAATACCTGTTGTATTTGCATGATTAGCCACAAATCTGAAGTATTTCTTTAAACATTTGAATAGTCTACTTCAGAACATAAAAACTTAGGTTTAGCTTCTACCATTGCCATCCAATCTCTTGAAAATGTCACTGAACACATTCTAGGTCACACTTTACGCCAAACACATCAGTCTTGCCCCCTGCAAGTTCTCACATGCACAGCATATATTTTTGCCACTGTACTTTAAGAGAAAACAAAAGCTGGCAGTTTAACAGATTATTTCCTGAAAAATACAGAAATAGTGTTGCACAATTGTTAAAAAAGAAATCCCTGTAACCAAACAGTTAAAACTGAACTCAGTATCATCAAATGAGGTAGCTTCTTTTAACAGACGTCCCCATTTCTTCTTCCTCCAGTCCCCATAAGAGGAGCAGTCTGTTTTTCCAGAGAATGACCACACTTCTCTTGGATGTTACACTGGAATCTGCAATACCTGATACATTACAAGGGTACCATGGAGGACAGTCACATTATCCAAACTCATGCAGCTACCGTCTAATCTGAAAATCCCAGAAACCACCAGTTTTAGCAGCTGAAACACTAGGTTTTCTACTTCACTTACTGCTTTTCCGTTATTCAATGATTCAAGAACAATTAAAATTGTTCTCAGTAGGGCAGACCCAACAGATATTCCACCATGTACACACCATATGCGTGTGAGTGGTTTTAGCAGTGGGAATAGGCATGACAGGATCCCAGTCTCTCCACTTTACTAAATTCTTTTAATCACCATCCAAAATTATCTTTCCAGGTCCACTATTGTGTGGTAATCCACACATGCAGTCTCTCTACAAGTAAGATTTCTAGGCAGATATTCATTCTCCAGATTCTGAATCCCTAAGAAAAAGGCTTCCAATTTGTTGTTATAATTTGCTCAGAGATTCCTTCAGGGAGTCAAGTCTTGTGGATCAAATTCACGCTTTGGAACATGGCCAGCTGAAGATCCAGGAACCTGAGGTGTTCACTGTGCCAACATTAGCTCCAAGAGATTTTTCCACTATAGGCTTCAGTACTATGGGGGAGAAAGAAGCGCCCTGCGCAGGAAAAGGAACCTTGCTTTTCTGCATTCTCACTGCCAATTGCTTGCAGAGTCTCTAAGACAAATTGCATAATAAGCACAAACGAGAGCTTAAAAACATAAGAAGAGTTGAGCTCTGAAACAGCATCTGACCTGCAGTTTACACATATGCCCCCTTCTTCAGTCTTTTATATAAGAACCAGATGTACTCTGTTTCTTCTGTAATTCAACCTAGGCTTCGGAGTGTTTAAAATACCCCCACAACAGCAGCATCCTATTATCTCAAATAGTATTTATTAAACTGATAATTTATGTGTGCAAAAGCATCAGCTTCTCAGCAAATTATTAATCAGACGACTAGCTCCATGTTACCATCTGCTCACTCACAATGTTGGCTTTCATAATATTTCACCTAATAAGTCTGAAGTAGTTATGAATAAACAAATACAGTGCTAAACTAGGCTGTTCACTATGTATTAAGTTACAGCATGTTAAAAGTCCATGCAACATAACTAAGCTACTAAAAGATGAGTTTGCAGAGGCAAAAGGACACCGTTTGCATTATTAGCAACCTCACCTTACTTTGTGTTACTAGTATTATTTTCTGTTTGGGGTTTTAATTTTTTTACTATTGATCAATCATATCCTGTGAATTAATCATATGATACTTGCAGTTCCAGAAACAGATAAAACTGCAGTATGTTTTTGCTGGGAGCAGCAAAGTGACACTACTTTGGCTGACAATTAACTGAATCCTCTCTCATGATATTTTCTGATGTCATATGATAGCTCTCAAACTCAACATGCTTTAAACATACATTAATGCAATTAGAGGCATCATCTGATATGCAGCAAGAAGTGACAGCTCCCCCCCTAGACCTTGGTTAGCCTCCCCAGATTGTTCATAGGTCTGTGTGTTCCATTATGTCTTCCACTTTTTACAACACTCAGACTTTGCAGGGTATAATATAACCACATGCAATGTTCTAGGTGCTAACACAACTTTACCCGTGCTTTGTGACTGCCATAATATTTATAACTGCAAAGATTCTGCACGCCTGGAAAATGTGTGTATAGGAAGAACCCCTTAGCTAGCACCCTGTCATCTAACTTCCATATCCAGAAGTATTATAACCGAGAGAACCCTAGCCTTGTAGGGTCTGAGTAGGCTTCTGTTAAGACCAGACGCTGCCTACGACACTGTAATAGAACTATGAACATTCCCTTGCAAAAGTAAAACTACCATAACATTATAACATCTATACATATATTTTATAGTATTAAATATTTCTGAGCCTCACATTCACAAAATGGAAATGCTGTAACCAATTTATAAATGTAGCAAAGGGTCAATGTTTTAACTAATTTTCAATCAATAATTTTAATAAGCAGCTTTATGTATCCCTGATAAATTTAGTAGTAGTATGAACTATAAAAAAAAACTTATTACTTTCAGTACATGATGTAGTATTGTAATAAATATTAGGACCTTTTAGAAAGGGAGACAGTGTGTGTTAACTGAATTTTACATTTCTAAATTAGTTTTTGAGGGGCTTTATTATATTATTATTATTATTTTATTAACCTATGAAGCTTTGCCCCTGAAATTGTTAACCAGTGAGATTTCTTCATAGCTCATTTAAGTTTCATTTCACAGTTCTCTCCTGGAAATAAGGTTTTTAAAAGCCTGCATTCCAAGTACGGATTGCAAATGTAGCCTGTATTTAATATTGCTTTTGTAAAGAGGGTGGGGGAGGGAACACCTCAATAAATAGACCCCATGGCCATTTGTGACAGAAGCTTGTGTCTGGAGCACAAGCTATATTTTTTACACTAACAGTACAAATCTGAATAAATATTCTCGCCATTTGCGTGACAGTCCTTTGACAAAGCAGAATTGGCCTGGTTGATTAGGAATGTGTGTCAGCCAAAGATAATGGGGGAATCCCTTTTAACAGTGTCATACAAGCTGAACAGCCATTATGAGACAAATGGAAAGAGCCTTCTGTTTTACAAGCAATATTAATTGCAGTCCTGTCACAGAAGGCACAATTCAAGATAAAAATAGGTAAAATGTAGGGGAATTGGATTTCATTCCATTTTATTACCCACCCTTCCCCACCCCGCTCCAATTACAAATTTGCTTGCAGGATTCTGGCTCTGCCCACTGCAGATCTAAGTACTCCAGGTGGGTAACACACTAGATTTGAAGAACAATATGTAGTGTTCTATAACCAGCTGAACACCAGAAGAATTTCAGGATTTTTGCTATGGCTCTCACCAATTCTGTTTTTCATTTTAAATTCTACATCACCTAGCAAATATTTCATTTGTAAAATGCAAAGGGAACCTGCCTGAAAAAGGAGTTAGCATTCTTATGCATCTACACATAGTTTTGTAAAATGTACTGTTTCATGATCTCCTTACCAATGATCCTATAAACGTACTTATGCATTTGCTAACTTTACATATTACTTCAGTCAGACTATTCACATGCGTAAGAACATGCTTAGCTGTACGTAAGTGTTTTGATGGGTTGGAGCTGGGAGTTGGGCAGCTCAGGGAGCCACCTAGCCCAGGAGTCTGGAAATTCTAAGGCATAGGGTAAGGCTGCCCCCAGCTGCAGACCATGGAAACCCACCCCAGGACCTCAGCTCCTCACCAGTAAGCCTGGAAGTCTTGAGAGACCTGGCCGCAGAACTCAGAGCCCTGCTGTAAGAGCCAGGGCTCCTGGCTCCATGGCACAGAGCCTAGAAACCCTACATAGCAGGGCTGGAGCCATGGATCCTAAAAGCCCTTTCCAGGACCCAACTCTGCGGAAGGGAGTCTGGAAACATTGACAGCCCCCAGACAGTTTCCAGGCTCCCAATTCCCTGTTGATGAGTCTGGAGCCAAGCCCCAGTTAGAGCTGGGGCCCCCAGGTCTTTCAGGTGCCTCAGTTTACAGCAGGGAAAGTGGAAACCTGGAAGTCATGGCATGGTGGGGTTGCCCTGGAGCTGTGGACCTTGAAAGCTGGTGGGTTCCTGGCCCCGGCACCAGCACAGTCCACATGGCAAGTTTTCCCCAAGAGCCACAGACCCTGAAAGCCTGGGCCTGATAGGTAAGCTGGCAAGGAACTAGGCAGGGTTCTGTTGAATCCTGCCTGTGATTAAACAAAAGTTTATCGACGCTAACTGACATTTTGGGTTCAATTAACTGATATTTTTCATCAGAAAGCTTCTGACTAGCTCTATTTGGGAGCTTGTCTCCATTATGCTTTGCAACATCAGGGTGCACTGTCTCAGAAGCTGCATAATAGGGACTTGCCTATGTACTTCCTAGTCCTTCTGCCTCTCCTTCAGCATGCACTCTTTCTGCTCCCTTGTTTCATGGACCCCAGATTCTAAGCTCCCAAAGCTGTGTTCTTCCTTGACCATTTCTTCTTCCTTCTGATTAAGGTCAGTTTTTTTAAGCAGGCCTGGAATGGGGCATCTCTCAAAGGATACCCCAGCTAATGTCACTGATTTTGTTAGATTTATAAGCTTAGTGGACAGGAAAAGGTGCCAGAAAACTCCGTACAAAGTTCCCATATTAATAAAAGTATGAAATGGGTCAGACTTTCTTCGTGGCCATGCTTTAAGATAGTTCAGCAGCTCCCAGCATGGTGAGTATATGAGAACTTTTCAAAACCTCTAGCTGTGAAAATTGGGGGAGGAGTAAGGGGACTGATGACAGGCTGGTCTGAATATATTCTTTCATTCTGAGACTGTGACAATAAGTTTCAGAGTAACAGCCGTGTTAGTCTGTATTCGCAAAAAGAAAAGGAGGACTTGTGGCACCTTAGAGACTAACCAATTTATCTGAGCATGAGCTTTCGTGAACTACAGCTCACTTCATCGGATGCATACCGTGGAAACTGCAGCAGACTTTATATACACACAGAGATCATAAAACAATACCTCCTCCCACCCCACTGTCCTGCTGGTAATAGCTTATCTAAAGTGATCATCAACTTGGGCCATTTCCAGCACAAATCCAGGTTTTGTCACCCTCCACCCCCCCACACACAAACTCACTCTCCTGCTGGTAATATGATCTCTGTGTGTATATAAAGTCTGCTGCAGTTTCCACGGTATGCATCCGATGAAGTGAGCTGTAGCTCACGAAAGCTCATGCTCAAATAAATTGGTTAGTCTCTAAGGTGCCACAAGTACTCCTTTTCTTTTTGTGACAATAAGCTTTTCAGGAGTATCATATTGTCTTAATTTCAGGAGGACCCCAAATATATGTGGTGCTTTATGGACAAATTAAGTAAATAAATACAGTTCTCTAACAGGTATCTTCATATCTTGACCTTGAAAGGTTCCTATAAAATATTCTTAGACCAGTGAAATATTTTTTAATTTCTGAAGTACATTCATTCCCATTAACTACAAGGGTTTACAAATAAAGTGCAAATATATTCACCACATTTTGATCTCCTCATAAGCCGAAGAAGTTCTGACAGTGAACAGAAGTAGCATCTCTTCACTTCTGTCACACCAATCACTTACCAACCCTGCCAGGAAGCACAGTTTCCCCCCCAGCTTTGTGAATTCTGCATGCTGCACCCACACTTAACGAACACACACTGAAGAGCATCCTTTTATCTTGTTGACTCTGATCACATATCAGCAAAGAATTCTGCTACATTACAATTAATCAAGTAACCTGCTTCTAGCTTTGATGTGCAGTTCAGTGGACAGGATAAACAGAAGACATGCTGGCACACTACTTATTCCCTGTCTGTAGTGTTCAGTGGGAGAAATATCCACATATGCTTTGGAATTTTTACACCCTATGTTCCAGTCAATACTCACAACTAGCCAAATTTAGGCAAACTCCCAGGAGAAACTGCCAATCAGAGAAGAATGGTGCCTTTAGACTAAAACTCAATCCTAACAAAATAAATAAAAAAACAAAGGTAATATGCCTTTTAGTTTACTGTCAAACTAAGGGTCCGATGCTGCACACAAATCTATGTGGCAGATGCTGTAAACCCATTTCATATTTTGGCTAAGAAATGTGGTCTAATGCATTGTGTTGAAGTGAGCTGTAGCTCACGAAAGCTCATGCTCAAATAAATTGGTTAGTCGCTAAGGTGCCACAAGTACTCCTTTTCTTTTTGGTATTTTTAAATATATTCACTATTTTGTTTTTCCAGGAAGTATAAAAGGCCTTGACATTTGACAATCCTATGGACATGTGATACAGAAATATCTCTTACTTTAACATTTCAAAATTCCAAAGCATCCCAGGAACTTGGAACTGCAAGAAGCACGATTCTATCTGTCACAAATGACTAAATCTATTCCCCTGTTATGAACCTCAAGTCTTCTATGCAATGTCCCAGAGCCACATGTTAGGCCCAATCCTCCATTCCTTAATTAAGTTAATGGTAGATTTGCCTACATAAGCACAGCAAGACTGGGTCTATTCTCCTTGAATGCTAGATTTTACTTTGAATTTTAAATCAGCCTGAAAGTGCGTGTGAAACATGTCATCTAGCCCCTTCTAAGCTAACTGAGGAAGCTGTGTGTTATTCCAGCTAAAGACAGAATAATTTATGCTCATGAAATTATCTAAAGGCAAGACTACTCCAACAGAAAGACAGGAATAAGGTACAGTATCTCCTCACTTAACGTTGTTTCATTGTTACGTTGCTGATCAATTAGGGAACATGCTCGTTTAAAGTTGTGCGATGCTCCCTTAAAACGTCGTTTGGCAGCCGCCTGCTTTGTCCACTGCTTGCAGGAAGAGCAGCCCGTTGCAGCAAGCTGGTGGGGGCTCTGAACCAGGGTGGACTGGCAGCTCCCCTATCAGCTCCCCTAAGTTCCCTGTGTGGCAGCCGCCCAGCAGGCTATCAATTGCTGGCAGTTCAGTTGTCCTTCCCCCCACTGCCATGTGCTGCTCCTGCCCTCTGCCTTGGAGCTGCTCCTGGGAGCCTCCTGCTTGCTGCTCAGGGGGTAGGGAGAAGAGGGGGGCTAATGTTAGGTTGTCCCCCTCTCCACACTCCTGCTTCTGTACCACATCTCCACGGAGCGGGGGTGACACAACAGGGCTCAGGACAGAGGGAGCTTGCTGGCAGCAGTTGCTGTCTCAATTTGCTGATCTACTTAAAAAGGCAATGTAGTTAGAGTGGGGTCAGAGTACTTAAAGGGGCAATGTGCTTCTCTCTCTCACGCATGGTGTGTGTGTGTCTTTCTCTCTCTCACACACACACACACACACACACGGTATGTGTCTCTGTCTCTCTCTGCCATGCTGTGTCTCCTCCCTCCATTTGTGCTGAATTATAGAATGTAAGGCTACATTAACAATGTGTTAACCCTTGAGGGCTCAGCTGAGTGCTAGTTCATTATTCAGCAGTAAGGCATTCCCTGGGAAATATCCCACCCTCTTCCACCCTCTGACTCCACCAACTCAACAAAGCTTCACAATCATCATTGCTGTGTACAGTATTAAATTGTTGTGTACATATAAAATATAGTATTTTGTCTGGTGAAAAAAATTTCTCTGGAACCTAACCGCCCCCATCCCAAGTACATTAATTCTTATGGGGAAATTGGATTCACTTAACATGGTTTCAGTTAAAGTAACATTTTTCAGGAACATAACTGCAACGTTAAGCGAGGAGTTACTGTAGTAGCTTTCCAGACCCCAGCCTCAAAAAGACAGACAAAAGAAAGAAAGAAAGACCAACCATCTGGAGCCAAGCATTTCTTACTAGATGGCAAAAGAGCCCGATATTATGTAAAGGACTTACACAAAACTACTCTTCAGAGATCCCTAGAGTGTATCTACAAGCAAAATTTTAGTCCTAATCCTGTGTATTTGAATTGTAATAGATGTTCAGTGCAGTCTCCATTTGCAGTGTCACAGAATGAGGACATAGGTGACTGTATTTTTAAGAAATGGGAGTATTTTACATTGATATACGCACCATCTTTAAGACCCATGCTCCAATATTATGATTCAGTATTTTGTTTGTTGTCCTATATTAGACTATCAGATCATCAGTTAATGAACAGCTGCACCAATTCCACACAGATCTTATGTGCTAACTAACAATGGAACATTACAAAACTACAAAGACTTGTCCTGTGCATTTAACCAGCATGTCACATATGGTAACAAAACATAATGCAGCCCTGTCAAAGGTCCACCCACAACCTCCACTGCATACTATAGAAATAAGCATTTGAGTTGTGTCTTACTGCTTCCAAGCTCGTTCACACGAAAGCAACTTAAACATTTTAGAGATTATTGGATCAAAAAAAAAAAAAAGTTTGACTCTTAAAAAAAAAAATCAGATACTGTTAAAAAAAATTAACAATACCCTTCACAGTATCTAGATTTTTCTCTTAGAAATCAGTGTAGTAAAAAAAGAGTATTCAATCTGGTTTAAAATATAGCTTGATACTAAACTATAAAGCAGTGCAGCCTCCTTTCATAAGCAAAGATAAGTTATTCAGATAAAATATCTAACCAGCACAGATTAAATGAGAGACCTGAATCCTCAGAATATTAAAGCAAGTGTAAAACCCAGCCACTAGGAAAATGTAACTTGTTGAACACTTTAACAAACACTTTTCTGTTTGGGAAAAAAGCCCTTCAAAGTTTATGAAACCTTATTTTGAAAGTTTAGTTACATCTATTCTGTCAGCTTTCCGTCATCAAGCATGAAAATATTCACTACACTGGCAATGTATTGTTAACTGGAAAACACATCCCCACACACACCTCTCATCTTGCCACAAGTTGGTAGGACATTCATATACTGGTAACTCCAACAACTGGAGGATAAAGGAACAACTAAAATTAAAGGTAATTTTCAGAACAAGATCTCTTCAGCTCTGTCTTATTTGGAAAAAGATGTCATTATATAGTTACTGGGGTGTGTGACATGACTCCAAGGCCAGAGTGGTGCCCAAGCAGAAATGAGGGAATATTGAATAAGCCTTACAACCACTCTTTGAAGAGGCTGAATTTCCCTTCCCACTCCCCAAGTGAGTAAGTAGAAATGACAGTGGCAAATAGAGGAGTGTGGCTTGAGCAAGAAATGTTCCTGAAACAAGTCCCGTACCATAAATAACGGTGAGCAAAACTAAATAGGAAGCATTCATTCTACAACTCCCAAATAGCTATTTTAAGTACTTAATTAAACTCACTTCACACTGGGGAACATTACAAATTTGGAACAAGTTTTCTTAAAGGAAAACAATGGAGCCAGCAGCTGAGTTTTCTCAACCCTGTTCACCTTCTTACCTTTGCGAATTCATAGGCAAACTATTACACAAATAACTCTGTTCTATAGTTTCTTGGAATTAGGAATCCACAAGCATTTATATTAGTTTTTACAATCTCTTTTAAATGGACACTTTTCCTCCTGCAGAGTAAGGTCGGGTAAATTGTTTTACCACTAAATCATGTACAAAGAGCAACCTAAAAATGAAGGGCCTGATCCTGTGAATCACCTAGTTACTTCACCTCCCAATTAAGTTAATAGCAGTTGTGAGCACACAGGAAACACTCAGCACCCTGGAGGATCAGGCCTTCAGTACAAAATCAAAGGACCCAATCCTGAAGTCTTTGGGAGTTTTGCAGGAGTAAAAAATTTCCTGATTGTTAGTCTAAGAATGATTATTTAAGAGAACCATGTTAACAAAAACACCAAGTAAAAACAAACAATAAATCAAACATTTGATCATTTTCATCAACAATCTAGACAAAGTTGACTTGAGCCTGATCCCACTGTCCTTACTCTGGGCCGGATTCTGCTACCCATACTTATGCTGGAATGGCTTTTGGAGTAAGGGCCCTGTTCCTTTGACTTCAAAAGTGATTTTTGCCTGACTAAAGACTGCAGGATTTGGCCCCATGTGACACTCTAAGCTACAAATGAACTGAAGTCACTTTAACTATTTTATAATTAAACTAAAGTATTAAGGACCAACTCACATCCATATGAGCACAATGAAGCCTATGGAGACAAATCCTAAACAGATGTAAGTAAAGACAGGATTTGGCACTCAGTAAAGGAGGCAAGAGATCCTCCAGTCAGCATAGTCAAAACCTTCCTGCCAATAAAACAGTAAAGAGATCCTATAAAATTTAAGTTGCATGGCCTTTAAAGTTAGTGAGTAGTATTGAAGCAAGAGGAAGCTTACCAAGACACTGTTGAAAAATTAAGGCAAAAGATTTTGATGTTAGTTGGATAAGTAAAATTGTTGTTGCAGTTTTAGAAACTTTTTCATGTAAAAAAAAAAATCCCATGGCAGTCAGCACAGAGAAATAGTTTCTTCAAGACTGGATGATCCACACAGTTCCAGAGGAGATGACATTTCTCTTCATCCATGATGTTACGAAACTACCTTGCAAATAAGAACTCTCCCCTTTTATTACAATGGGTCTTGACATTGACATTGTCATGTTAATTGGCTGAATTCAACCCACTGTTTGAATTGACAGGTTTCAGAGTAACAGCCGTGTTAGTCTGTATTCGCAAAAAGAAAAGGAGGACTTGTGGCACCTTAGAGACTAACCAATTTATTTGAGCATGAGCTTTCGTGAGCTATAGCTCACTTCATCGGATGCATACCGTGGAAACTGCAGCAGCAAGTTTTTTCATGCAGTTGATAGATTTCCACTCCATACGGCTAAATGCAGTGCCTTGCATAATGACAGGTTTCAGAGTAACAGCCGTGTTAGTCTGTATTCGCAAAAAGAAAAGGAGTACTTGTGGCACCTTAGAGACTAACCAATTTATTTGTTTGAATTGAGGCTGTGAAGAGGTGTCAATGTTGACCACAGCTA
This sequence comes from Eretmochelys imbricata, assembly GCF_965152235.1. Lineage (NCBI taxonomy): Eukaryota > Metazoa > Chordata > Testudines > Cheloniidae > Eretmochelys > Eretmochelys imbricata. The sequence goes on from NC_135578.1 coordinate 78,176,650, forward strand.
ACTCTACTAAATGCAAAAACCAACTCTAAAAACAATTAACCATACCAAGCCCCTAAGAATTTATGTACTATCATCAAAACTAATCTGACTCAGTGTTCCCCAAAAATGTGCTATTTTTTTCTCTTCAGCAAAGCTAAAGATTGGATCTGTTAAAAAAATATAAATAATGACAGTCAACTTGTTGTTCAGAAGAAAGCTTACAAAATAGAATTTGAAAATCACAGTATAATTTGAAAGAAGATCAAGACCCTCAAAGTAGTAAAGAAAAAAGAATGCAATTATACTTTTGTTACAGCTGCAAAAAGCTGGCAGAGTTTTTCAACAATAACAGGTTTCAGAATGCATCTGATGAAGTGAGCTGTAGCTCACGAAAGCTTATGCTCAAATAAATTTGTTAGTCTCTAAGGTGCCACAAGTCCTCCTTTTCTTCTTTCAACAATAACAGAAGTTTATGAGCTTTAGTTTGTAAGTTTACTGCTATACCCTGTATGGTCCAAATAATTACAGTCCCAAGATAGCAAAGTGCTTCAGATCATGCTTAACTTTAAGTGCATTAATAGTTTCACTGAAGTTCTCAACCAGGTCTCCAGGGCCTCCTGAGGGGGGAGCTGCGAGTAGGTTTCAGGAAGTCCATAAAGCATGACTGGTGTTAGACTCACTAGGGCCCAGGGCAGAAAACCTAAGCCACATCACCCAGGACTGTGTGGGTTCCTGAGCATTTGCCCTGCTTGCTACCCCCTAATACTGGCCCTGGCTTTTATATGCAGAAAAAATGTCATTGTGGCACAGCTGGGTGAGTTTTTAATAACATGGGGAAGGGGGGGGGGGAACCTCAGAAAGAAAAGGGTTGATAGCCCCTAGTCTAGGACTCTTCATGGTGCTTAAAGTTATGCCTGGGTTTAGGTGCTGGACTGGGAACTATAGGTATTTGGAAACATCATTATGGTCATTTGGCATTTTTTTTACCTATAGCCTTTATACAGAAACCAGACTCTGTAGATGCACCTGATGCTGTGCAGTTCTTATGTGCACAGAGCTGCTTCACCGACTCAGTCTTCCTTCATGCAAGAAAGTGTTTGCCAGATCAGTGACAAATTCATGAAGCATTTTATTTCCTCTAAAGATACAATGTTCATGTATTTATTCATATGATTCTTATTAATATAAATCCCTGCCCATTCCCAGTACTGGAGACAACAAGGCCGTGAAGTCCATGGTGATGCAGCGCACATACACACTCTCATATTATATTCATACTTGAGTCTATGACCCCAGCAAACAGCATCCTGGCTTGATTTGTTGCTTTAAGAACATAAAAACATAACGGCCATACTGGGTCGTCTAACCCCATATCTTGTCTTCTGACCATGGCCAATGCCAGGTGCTTCAGAGGGAATGAACGGAACAGGTAAACATCACGTTTATGAGGAGTAAATAACACTTCGGTATTTACTGTCTCCAAACCAGTCAGGATTTTATAGACATCTATCGTATTCCCCCCCTCCCCCAGTTGCCTCTTTTCCAAGTTGAAAATTAATCTTATTACTCTCTCTTCATAGTGAAGCTGTTCCACATCCCTAATCTTTTTTGTTGCCCTTTTCTGTACCCTTTCCAATATATCTTTTTTGAGAAGGGGTGACCAGATCTTCATGCAGCATTCAAGTTGCAGGCAAACCATGGATTTATATATAGATAATAAAACAGAAAATATCACATTGCCTATCCCTTTCCTAATGATTCCCAATATTCTGTTAGCTTTTTTGACTGCCACTGCACAGTGAGTGGATGTTTCCAGATAACTATCTACAATGACACCAAGATCTCTTTCTTGAGTGGTAACAGCAAATTTAGACCCCGTCATTTTATATGCATAGTTGGGATTATGCTTTCCAATGTGCATTACTGTGCATTTATCAACATTGAATTTCATCTACCATTTTGTTGCCCAGTCACCCAGTTTTGAGAGATCCCTTTGTAACTCTTGGCAATCTGCTCTGGACTTAATTATCTTGAATAGTTTTGTATCATCTGCAAATTTTGCCACCTCACTGTTTAGTTCTTTTTCCAGATCATTTATGAATATGTTGAACAGTACTTGTCCTAGTACAGATCCCTGGGGTACACCACTATTTACCCATCTCCATTCTGAAAACTGACGATTTATTCCTACCCTTTGTTTCTTAATTTTTAACCAGCTACTGATCCAGGAGAGGACCTTCCCTTCCAACTTTTCTCCCAAGTTACCACCAAGAACAATTCCAGTCATAATAGTGGATGGCTGGTGGGATTTTTCCATGCCCCCACTGGGACAGCCTAGGTTATTATTGTGGGGAGGGCCGCACAGTGACAGTGTCCCTTTAAAGACGTGTGTGCTCAGAATAGCATTATTGATTCTCAAAGACCTCGCTGCATGGATATTAACTGCTTGATTGATAAATTTCCATGTCTTTATAGTAGGTAAAGAAGAGAGCAATCTATGTAGAACAGTTATGCTGTATAGCCAATTTAAGATGCCTTTTTTGTCTGTGGTAGGGAAGCCTGGATCCTTGAAGTTGGGCTCTTTCTTGCCAGCAGAACAGGAATTTTCAGCTCCCCAGCACAGTATGTGGAAATAGTGTCCTGGACCAAGTAGTAGTCACAGGGCTTTCATCCACCTCTTCATTTGCAGCCATAGTTTCCCCCCTAATATTGTCATCATCCTACTCACATAGCATAGTCTCACCTGCTCAAAAAACATATTGCAGGAAGATCCAAGCATAAATATATAACAATAGCTTATTAACAGTGTCAGCTTTTGAACTCTCATGCTAGTTTGTGTCAGAGTCTTTAAATTATTTAAACATGGTACGGTGTGCTCTAATGTCTATCAGTACAGCTCATGATGGTGACCTTAAACCAGAGGTGTGCCTGGATTATGCTACTAGATGCTACTAGCAACTCTAGACTGGTTTTCAAAGAATGCATAATATTATTACTCTCCCACCGTATTTTCTGGGAGTAGAGACTTAATTAGGGACAGACTGATTATGAAGAGTGTGAGAGCCAGACATTGTACATAGTTACACAAATTACATATTATCTGAAGCATAATACAAAGCATTGGCTTAAATATAAGCACCTTTATTCAAAAGAAAACAGGTTGGGACCAGGTGGGGAAGGAAGATGGGTTGATGCTAGCCAACTAATAAAATAGAATTTAGCATCACCTTGCACCTTTGTGTTTTTTCATAAATAAATGGTTCTAGAAGGTGACGTTTTTAGTATTGAAAGTAAAGTCATGCTGTTCATGATACATGCATCAAAAAATCTAAATGCAACTTGTAAAAAGAATGTCACATGTTGTTAATGTCTTACAGGGTCACTGATGAACTGCTGGGAACCTTACAGAAATGTGATACAGTTCAGCCGATGTAAAAGAGCTCTCTTAATCTCTTTTTCACATGCATAAGTAACTCCACACTGCATGTAAATGTCGTATATCTATAGTAAACAGATCATTTAAAATTATTTATGTATGGCACAATATGTATTTTAATGGTATTTTTTGTAAAGGTCAGATAATGCAAAGGAAAACACGTAAAAGAGAAACCAAACAGCTCACATAGATGATAGTGCATTCAAGTTACTTACAAGTATCTTACATATCATTATGCATTGGTAGTAAGGAAGGAAACTATTTTTCAATGTTGTATGAGAAAATGCTAATCATGAAAACCCGTTGAATACAAAGAACACTGCTACTGAAACAAAGCAACATACCACCAGCAAAACAAATTCGGGCGCACACATACACGGCTGTAGTTTGGGAGCTGGTATGGGGGAATCTCAGAAACTCCACTTTTGACATTCAGTCATCATCCAAAACTAGAGATGCGATACTGGTGATAAAATGCTCATGCTGATTTCTTGTCAGGTTTACATTTGAAACTTTGCTGATCAGTAATTTCTAATAAGGGAATAAGTTTTTTGCAACATTTCTATAGCACCAAAAGCCCTAGTTTAGACTCAGTTTTACTGGCATTTTGCTGGTGTAACTTTGCAAAACCAACATAAACTATACTGACAAAAGCACTTTTTTGCCAGAATAAGCTGTGTCTACTTCTTCTATTCCCATGGTTAGCTCAGCAGCAATGATGAAGTCCTTCCACCACTGTGTCTTGTACTAGCTTCATGGTTTTATTCATCTTTAAACCTTTTTCCTCTATGTCATTCTTCATTGTGTCTATCCAGCACATCTTTGATCTTCCTCTATTTCTAGTTCCTTGCACTCCGGTATTCTTTCTGGGTCCATTCTCAACACATGTCCAAACCATTGCAGTCACATTTCTTGGATCTTTTGTAACAGCATTATTTCTTGCCCTAGCCATTTTCTTATCCCTTCATTTTTTTTTCCGGTCTTGAAACTCAGAATTCCCTTCAGCCAGTTATTTCTGCAGTCAATATTTTTTGTTCATCAGCTTTCCTCATATTCCAACATTCCAATCTGTACATCAGTATTGGCCTAACAATTTTCTCATATGTGGATTTTTATCAGAATGTCTTTAGCCTTCCAGATCTTAGAGTTTTCTGAATGCAATAGCAGTTAGCCTGGAGTCCTCTTTTTATGTCACCTTCACAATTTCCATTCTTCAACACTAGCCCTCTGAGGAACACAATTTTTTCCACTTGTTCTAGTTTATTGTCCTTGAGTTTTATCCTTACATCTTCCTGGTCTTCCAATTGCAATAATTTTTGCTTTTTTCGTGCTGATCTTCAATCCAAAATTTTCTGCTCACAGCCTACCTTATCAGTTATTCTCCCTAGTCAATACTATGAGATCAATATCTGTGAATTTAAGGATATTCACTGTCCTCCTGCATAACATGCATTCTTGTCTCTCTCCTAGGTTCATTTAGAACCATTCCATTAGCTTCCCGTCTACTTTCACTGCACTCATCGACTTGCTGTAGCTGTTGTCTATCAGTTTGATCAATTTCTCGGGGATGCCATTCATTCTCAAGACTTGTCATAACCTGTAGCAACGCGTCAACTCACCAGTGAGGTGCCTTCTGCTGGTCATCTTGGGAATTAGCTCTTTCAGCACTCTGAGCGCCCTCTGCTGGCCGGTGCCTTGCCTGCCTCAGGCCCTGAGTCCCTTCCGGACCCCGGTGCCCCTTTACCTCAGGGTTCTGCCCCACTCTGGATCTCCCCTCCCAGGGGAATCCCCAGCCCTCTATGCCCACCTTGCCTCAGTGGCTACTGCCAGTCATCATCTAGCCCCCTTTCCCTGGGGCAGACTGCAGTCTATAATGGCCACTCATCATTGGCAAGGGGGTAGGACCAGCTGCCTCTGCAACCCCAGTACCTGCTTTGGCCTTTACCAAGGCCCGCAGCCTGGGGATTTGCTGGGCTGGAGCTCCTCTTGCCTTTCCTCAGCCATGCTCTACTCCCGGTACCCTGAGCTCCCAGGCAGCCAGGTCCTGCTCTCTCCATAGCTAGAGAGAGACTGTCCTGCCTTCTGGCCCTGCAGCTCTTTTATAGAGCCCAGTCTGGCCCTGATTGACTGCCTCCAAGCCTTTTCCTATTGGCTCTCTGGGGCAGCCCTTTCCCAGGGCTGTTTTTAACCCCTTCATGGCCAGAGTGGGGTGACCGCGCCGCTACATAACCCTTTCTCCCAATGCTATCTATAGCAGGGCTGGCCTTACCATGAGGTGAACTGAGGCGGCCACCTCAGGTGCCAGACTGTGGGGGGAAGGGCACCACTAGGACCCAGAGTGTAGAAACTTGTGTCTGCTGCTGGTGCATATGTATTCTCTCTGCTCCAGATGCGCAGAGATGGTGGAGTGCTGTGCAGGAGGAAGGAGGGCACAAGAGACAACAGGCAGGCAGGCGAAAAGGTGAGAGGGACTAACAGAAAGCAGCCGGAGCTGCAAGGAGAGAGAGGAGGAGGAGGAGGAGCTTCTTATGTACCTCTCTAGCACCCCCAGGAGCCTGGACTGATTAACACCAGCTTCTCAGGGAGCTTCCTGTTTCCTGCTGCTTCCCTGAACCCACTTGAGGAGCACAGGCAGTCAACTGAAGTAGTAGGAGACAGTTAGGCCCTTAAGAGGCTGATATCTTCCCTCACTCAGGCCCTGCTACCAGCCTGCTTGTTTGTCCCCTTCAATTGAGTGTTGAGAGCCACTATAGCTGACACAGAACAGCAGTCATGAGTGAAAGAAGAAAACACCCCTCTGGGGCAGCATTCAGAAAAAGAAAGAAAGCAAAGGAAGCTTTTCTATCTAAGCAGGAAGGAGCTCTCCTGAGATACATAGACACAAATGTTCACGGTGAGCCTTGCAGCCCCAGTGAGGATGTGAGTGGTGAGGAGATGCCTGATCTTCCAGTTCGTCAGAGTGCAGGTGACCTGGCAGCTACTGCAGCATCCATATCTCCATCTCAAATGGATGTAACCATGCACACTCCTGAAGAAAAGTGTAGATCAGAGAAGAGTGTGGTGGAGGTGCAAGAAACAGCTGCTGCTGAGTTTAGTTCCTTAAGTCTAGATGATCCAGGACTGTGGACCCACTTGAGCCATAGATTGAGGGACTTCCTTGTACTGCATGGGCCACAGCAAGTGAAAAACTTCATGTTCCCCAAAGACAATCCAACACATTACTGGCGTGAAATCCCCAATAGTGACAAAGTGGAGAGGACATGGCTTATGTGCTCAAAAACCCAGAATGCTGCATACTGTTTTTCTTGCAAACTCTTCCAGTCTAATGTTCCAGCCACATTGGGTTGTACGGGAACAAAGGACTGGAAAAATCTGGCTAGAAATCTGGCATGCCATGAGAAGGCAGCAAATCACCAGAGAGCATTCCATAGGTGGAAAGAGCTTGAGATGAGACTAAGGTTAAAGGCCATCATAGATGATCAGTATCACAAGAAGATTACATGAGAGTCTCTTTAGTGGCAAAATGTTCTGAAAAGGCTCACTGCCATTGTGAGAATGCTTGCTACCCAAAACCTAGCACTGTGTGGCACTTCAGATCAGCTGTATGTGCCAAACAATGGAAGCTTCCTTAAAATTGTGGAGCTGATGGCTGAGTTTGATGCTGTACTCCAGGAGCATCTAAGAAGAGTCACCACCCAAGAAATATACACACACCACTATCTTGGAAAAACACCTCAAAATGAGATCATACAGTTCATAGGCACCAACTTTATCCAGCGCCAGTGGGTACTCACGTTCCCCAGCCCCAGCTCCACCCCCACCCCCATTCCAACCCCTTCCCCAAATCCCTGCCCCCGCCTCCTGCCCTAGGTGTGCCGCATTTCCCCTCCACCCCCGGCCTCCCAGACTTGTGCATGGCAAGCCTAGGAGAGGGGAGAAGATCATGAGATCGTACAATTACTGGCAACAAAAGTCAAACAGAAGATTGTGGCAGATCTGAAGTCAGCAAGATATTACTCTGTTATTCTGGACGGCACACCTGACATCAGCCATATGGAACAAATTACTTTAATGGTGCATTTTGTAACAACAACAGAACCTAGTGAAAATGTCCCTGCAATGGTGACTGTCAGAGAGCATTTTCTAGAATTTATTGACATTGATGATACCAGTTCCTGTAGTATGACAAATGTGCTTCTTAAAAAGCTGGAAGATACGGGAATTGCGATAGCTGACATGAGAGGTCAGGGCTACGATAATGGTGCCAACATGAGAGAAAAGAACAGAGGCGTGCAGACACGTATCCGACAGTTAAACCCTCGAGCTTTTTTTGTCCCATGCAGTTCTCATTCATTGAACTTGGTGGTCAGTGATGCAGCATTAGCTTCAAGTGAGGCTGCTGAATTTTTTAATGTAATTCAAAGCATCTATGTATTCTTCTCTGCATCAACTCATCGATGGCAAATTTTGAAGTAGCTTCTGGGAACCTCCTCTCTGACACTGAAACCACTGAGTGCCACACGATGGGAAAGTCGAGTGGAGGCGATAAAGGCTATCGAACACCAAATTGGGAAGGTAGATGATGCCATAGTTGCCATTATGGAGGATAATGCTATGACAGGAACTGTTCGTGAGAGAACAGTGGCAGAGGGAAATGGAATCAGCAGAAACAAACATAACTTCAAATTTCTGTGTGGCTTAGTGTTGTGGTATGAAATACTGTTTGAAATAAATGTTGTAAGCAAGAGAGAGTCCAAGGTGTTGACCGTGATCTATCTGGAGGAATGGAACAACTGGACAAAGCAAAGTCATAACTACAGTTTTATCGGTCAGATGAGGGATTTCAAAATGTTCTGAAGAGTGCACAGAAGCTATTTTCCCATCCATTCAAGAATACAAGAGTCGATGAAGAAGACGACATTTTGATTATGAGGCACGGGATAATCCCATAAGAGACCCTAAACAACAATTCAAAGTTGAATTCTTTATCCAGGTGCTAGATTGTGCAATACAGTCAGTTGAAGAACGTTTCATGCAGCTCAAGGAACAGGGCAGTATATTTGGCATGTTGTATGGTATTCTAAAACTCCTCACTATACCTGAAGACGACCTACACCAGCAATGCAGGGCACTAGAGATGGTGCTGACACATGATGACATGCGCAATATTGATGCGAGTGATTTAGGTGAGAACTGAAAGCCCTTTCAAGATACATTTCAGCAGGATCAACTCCAAAGGCTGTTCTGGAATATATGTGCACAAATAAGATGACCACCCTCTTTCCAAATGCTTTTATTGCTCTGCACATACTTCTAAGTGTTAGGCTATAGATATTCAGGCCTGTCTGTAAAGGCCTATACTCTATGAATTTAGGTGTATTCTTATCACTTGGCTAGTTATAGAGGTATAAAAGAAAGACTCAGAGTCACTGTCTGCTGGTGTAAGAGCCTTCTCTTACTGTGACAGTCTGAGGCCCTGTTCTTAGGCTAAGGCCTTTGGCTAAGCAACAAAGGCAGCCATAAGCTGGGAAGCGAAGGGTCACATCCTCACATTCCAAACTAGTCACATTGAAATAAGGTGCCATTGGGCTGTTAGAAATATAATCCTGTCCTGATAATGCCTATCACCTCCAGAGAAAGGGAAGTGCCATCTAGAAGATGTAAAAGGAAACTTAGTTTGATAGTATCCTGTCTGGCAAGAACTCACTTACCAATAGCTGGGATGTGAAATCCTCATTTCTGTGTTGTTCTATCACTGTAGTCCCTATTATTTGTCTGTATAATCTCTGTCTGGTTTTGTGATTTTTTCTGTCTGCTGTATAATTAATTTTGCTGGGTGTAAATTAATTAAGGTGGTGGGATATAATTGGTTAAATAATCATATTACAATATGTTAGGATTGGTTAGTTAAATTTCAGTAAAATGATTAGTTAAGGTATAGCTAAGCAGAACTCAAGTTTTACTATATAGTCTGCAGTCAATCAGGAAGTGGGTGGGTGTGTGGGGGAAATGGGAACAGGGAATGGGGGTGGGGAAATTGGAATCATGTTTGGTTAAGGGCAGGAATGGGAACAGGGACACAGATGTAAGGCTCTGTGGTGTCAGAGCTAGGAAGGGGGACACTAAGGAAGGAAACTGGAATCATGATTGCTGGACGTTCTCCCCAATAAACATCTAATTGTTTGCACCTTTGGACTTGGGGTATTGTTGCTCTCTGTTCATGCGAGAAGGACCAGGGAAGTAAGTGGGTGAAGGAATAAGCCCCCAACACACTTCCTGTAAAGGTTGCCAGTGGAGAACGCAGCTTCCCCAAGCAGAAGTTAATAAAAACACATCTTCATGACACAGGAGAAGCTGGTTGGCCTTGCAACCATCTCAGTAGAGCATGAGCTGGCCCAGACTGTGGACCTTCAGCAGGAAGCAGTTCAAATCTTTGCAACCAAGAAGGCACGGAAAGCACCACTTTGATTATTCAAACAGATAAAAATGCCAGTGTTTACTATGCAGACAAGAAAAGTTACATTTGTTGTTTAGGTGTTTGAAAGTTAAGTGTTACTTAAAATTTTTGAACAAGGCATTTTAAGTTGTTAGTTCTCCTTTATTGGGGTAGGTAGCAGAACAGTACCATGAAAGGAGTAGAACAGGAAGAAGGCAGAATTGAGACCTTTCAAAGTTTTGGCCCAAGCCAGGAGGCATGGGGCATCATTTGAGCTCCCCGCCTCAGGTGCCAAAATGTTGTGGGCTGGCCCTGATCAAAAGCCTATCTGAAGTCTATAAAGTAGTTGAAAAACAGGTTTGGTTGTGTTCTACGTACTTCTCAGATAACTGTTTTAATCACAAATAACTGATCTGTTGTACTTCATCCCGGTCTAAATCAAATCAAGCTTGTTCCTCTGCAAGCACTGCCTCCACATCTCGCTTTATTTTCCTCTGCAACATTTTCATGAATGCTTTTCCCAGCATGATCAATAAGCTGATTCCCCTGTGGTTCTTGCACTCGCTCTTATAAACTTCTTTATAGATTGGTAGATTAGAGATTTTGCCCATTCACTCAGCGCTTGCTCTGGTTTGTAAATCTTGTTGTTATAGCTTGTGCATCACCTTTCCTGGGTGATTGTCACCAGCTTGCAGCAGTTCTGCAGTTATGTTGTCACTTCCTGGCACCTTTTCTTTTCCAAATTGGCTCTTGAGATTTTTACTACTTCTAAGAATTCCAGCATCTCTTGTACTAGGAAGCTTCTCTGGAAGCTTTTCATCTACTCTGTTTTGTATGTTGCATAGGTCTTCAAAATATTCTTTCCATTGCTTATTCTTTGCTTGTTCATCCTCAATTATTTACTCACACTTGTCTTTCAGCACTGACATCTTCAACTTACATGTCCCACACAGTTCTGTTATCTTGCAATAAAACCCCTGCATTGCACTTTGTGTATCCTTCTGCTTTTTTACCTTGGTCATTTATCCAGTTGTTTCTATCTCTCTGGTCAATCTGTTGTAGGTGGCTCTTACAATTGCACCTACCTTTTATTTTTCCTTCAGCTTCCCAAAGCTTGTCACTCAACTGCAGCATTTCATCTGTTATCCACCTTAGTTTCTTCATTTGGAACCAATACTTATTCAGTAGTTCTCATAATCCCATATTTATGCTATTCCACGTCTCTTCAACATTTATTTCTTCTTTCTGCACAGCTTCTTTGTATTCTCTCTTGATAGCTAGCTCTTTCAATTTGTCCACATCATACATCCTAATTCCTGGCTTTTTTTCATAGATATTAAGGTCAGAAAGGACCATTATGATCATCTAGTCTGACCTCCTGCACAATGCAGGCCACCGAATCTCACCCACCCACTCCTGCTCTCAGCCTCAACCTCATTGATGCTAGCATTAATTTATGATCCAATCCAATATGGCCACAAACTATTTTCACAACAACCCATTTGGTTTCCATCTGCAATTCGGAAGTACAAAGTCTATCATGTTCTTTGTTTGCCCATCAGGTGATGTTGTTTCACTTATGCAGCTTTCTCTGTTGAAAAAGAGGGTTTGTTATCATAAAGTTGTTGCTTAGGCAAAAATTTAGTAGCTTCTGTTCTTTTTGGTTTTCCTCATGGAGTCTGACTCTACCTACCGCTCCAGCCCAGGAATTCCAGTCTGATTCTACTTTTGCATTAATATCTCCCATCATCAAAAATACATCTAGTCATGAAACTTCTTTTTTAGGGTTGCCTTGTCCTGGAGTCTCCAGGAATTAAAGATTAATCTTTAATTAAAGATTATATGATGTGATGAAATATCCAGGAATACATCCAGCCAAAACTTGGCAATCCTATTTGTATTACTTTCTGCAAATCATTATAAAATTCATCAATTTAATTCTTGGGAACTGCTGAGGTCAGCACATTGTGACATTTCCCAGAGTGTGACCTGAACTGCTGTCTCCCCTTAGCTCTGTAGCCTGCGATGCCTTTTACGCTGCTTTGCTAGTGAACAGCAAATCCTTCCAGGCTCTGCTTACTCACACAGCCACCAGCATGCAAAGTCACTCCAAGCTGAATTCATGAATGCTATACCCCACCATCCATGAATAGATACACAGTGACACCTGCATATCCCTCAGCCCCAGCCTTGCCCCATAGAAATGTGCATCTTGTACTGTTCAGTAGCCCACTGGATGGCACAAACTCATGTTTAATCGGTCATTCCAAGAATGGGTAATGAATATGTACCAGCCCTGTTGACTCGAATAGAGAATCCACAAACACTTCAAACACACACACACTGGTTTAGATAAAACAAACAAATTTATTAACTAGAGAAAGATAGATTTTAAGTGATAAGGCATATCAAAGTCAGAGTTGGTTATAAAAGAAATAAAAATAAACATGCAAGTTAATTCCTAAACTTTACCAAGGCTAACAGGTTTAAAAGCAAAAATATTTCTCACCCAAAAGCTTTCAGCAGTCTGTAACTGGCTGGAAAACCTGCAGGCCATCACCACTCACACACAGTTCCATGATGCACCTTTGTCTATCAAGCAATCTCGCTGCCATGAGTAGAGATGCGGGAAAGACACGTGATTTGTGTGTTCTGAGTTCTCCATTCTTATGCCTTTCCCCCATCTTTGAGGATTGGCCCCAGCTGGGGTGTAGACAAAACAGTCCACTGTATACGTAAGATTTGAAATGTCTTTTAGGTGAATTATAAGTTTCTTGCTTACACCTTCTGTGTATGTGAAGTTTGAACTGTCTCATAGAGGACATGTAAATTATTATAATTTCCCCCGAGGGCAAATGGTTGTTTCAGCAGTTAATAGTTTTCCCAACACCTGTGGTCAGTCTTATGTTGTTTCTGAGAAGTTAGTCTGTGGGGGTTTCCCAGAACTACAACATATTTCAGTAACAAACATACAGCAAAATATCATAATTTTAATGTTACACAAATTTCAACAGAATAATAACATTCAGAAGATTATGAGTTTTCAAATGACAGCTCACAAGACATTTTGTACAAAATATAACCACCATATAAAAGGGGTAAACATGGGGTACAGTATGTCACGCTCATATATTGTATTGTGGCTGCATCAGATTTGATTTTGAATCTCACCTTCAGCATCTGAGGAGAGAATGGGTTAAATGCCTTTGGATTACCTTTGGCTTTAGTACCAAGCCTGCATCTACACTAGGAAGGATTTGCTGGTGTAGCTATACTGGCAAACTTTGTAAGTGTAGAATGGGCCAAAAACAAAACAAGCCTTCTTTCAAGATTCCTTTGACTCTTCAATGAATAAGCATAATTGTATTCAACTATCTAATCTCAATAGTTGTGCCTCGGTATTAAGTCAGAGCTCCCACTTGGGACATGATGAGCAATCCTTTGCTGAGCCTCCCCATCAAGTCCATTGACTGACATAGGAACTTATTGCACAGATGTTAATGAGAGTCTGGAGTAACTCCAGAACAGAACTAGGGTATATTTCTAGGAGTTTTCTTAATGAAAGTTTTCTTGTTGTTGCAGCTAGAGTGCTATAATGAAAATCTGTCTAAGACAGTCTTGACACTTATCTGTAGCTGTGGAATTAGCAGTCCCTCTTTTCTCTTGTGTTGCCCAAACTGGCTGAACAGTTTATAAAGCACATGAGCAGGGAAGAAAAAGGTCCCTGAGGTCTTAATGCCTGGATGAAGTAAATCTGTTAGCAGAAGTCTTGGGAGCATTGTTAATTGGGAACACATATTACAATGATTTTAAACCACCATTACATCCATATAGATTGTCAATGTCCCCCAAAATCAGAAGGAGAAAAAAAACTACTACTTAGCACTTATTTTCTGCTTGATGTCAAAGCATGTGTACAAATATCAATTAAGCATTACAATAGCCCTGGGATGTAGATGAGTGAACCACATTTCAGATATGTATAAAACTGAGACAAAGAGATTATATGGTGTCCCCTAGAATCAGATCATGCAGACAGTCAGTAGCAGGACCATAATTATAATTCAGGAAATTCCTGGCTTCTTGTTGTGTGTACTATTGTTAGGCAATATCTTGGAACCCCACTTAAATGTAGTCTTGTTTACAGAAACAATAACATTCACTTTCTAGTAGAGAAGGGCCAAAGCCACAGGATTTGGATCCGGATCTGAATTTCAAACACCCCACAGTTTGGGAGAGTTCACATCCTGGGTTTTAGTTAGACCAGTTAGTTAGAGATAAAATAGGGACCAGCTTATGAAATTCAGATCCCAGCTTCCTCTCCCTTCAGAGCTGTTCAAACCAAGGTTTCAGTTCAGGCCTACTTCCATTTTCTAGCTTTCCAGACAAAGATTCCCCTTGGCTTTAATGGGTCAGATGTTGCCATTGAACAAGGACAAGCTGCTCCTTTTGGTATAAATGGGACAGATTCTGGTGTTGCATGCACACATGTAGATTTCATTGCCTTAAATGACCCACATTTTGCCAACAAACACTTACAGTTTCATCTTCACTGACTGGTAGTAAATGGAATATGCACACACAAGGACAAAATTTAGCTCCTGGTGTGTGAGTGAACAGTGCCTAGCACATAGTAGCTGCTACTAGAATACAGATAGTAAAACTGCCAATTGGTGAATCCACAAGAATAAGAATAGCATCCAACTGCCACCAGTTATACCCATTTGATATATACATAGATGTGGGGGTGTTTCTGATTTTGGTATTTTTTAAGTTGAATTTTGCATCTACCTTATATTTCTCAACATGTTTCTGATCTACATTCCAGAGTTAATTTCAAAACAATCCAAGATGTTCTCCCTCTCTAGAAGAAACAGCCAGATGTGCTAAATAATAGTGTGTGCTTATTAATGAGATAGTGGTTTCTCAAGCAGCAATAACCATAATAAAGCTGTCAGAACTTCCTTCTCACTTCTCATATGACATTTTAAGTGTCCCTACTATCTGAACTTATTGTAGTGGGCAGGAGAGAGTTACACTGAATAGCTACTATAATTATCAGCATCTTCATGCATCAGCAGATACAGTTTTCCCCTAGATTTCCAAAAATATTCCCTGGGAGTTGAGTTTTAAAAAATAAACCAAATACTTTAACTGAAAAAGTCCACATTGCCTCTTTGCAGTTCACAGAGTTTTGAAATAAAAGCAGATTTTATAACTTTTTGTTTCTATTCCGGGAGCTAAATTCTGCACTCAGGGCCAGATCACAGGAAAACTCTTGAAGATTGACTATGTAGAGTTTCCTATGGAACATTCCTCTCAAGGGGGAGGACCTTGGGAGAGAGGCCTTCCAACCTCACAGACCTCAAAATGGATCATCTAGATCTAGGGAGGCGTCACTCACTTGCAGTGATTGCTGCTCATCCCTGCAATTATAGGGGCCATCATCCCATCTGGCAGAGCAGCTGTGCAGATATTGCTCAAGTCATCTTGCAACTTAGTGGAGCCTTCTTGGAGACCGGTGGATCCTTCTTGGTGGAGGATGCCAGATGTGCTGAAACAATTCGTCCCCCAGCTGCCCTGGCCATGTCCCCTCCCCAGGCAGGACTATATGCTGTTGGCTACACTGGCTCCCCTGCATAGGTAGCAGAGGGTAAGCTGTGGCCAACTTCTGCAGTCATAAATTCCCCAACCTGGCCAATTTTCTGCCACCAGGACACCCTACCAGGTGTTCCTGGACAAAATGTAACTCTTTGACCAATACATTTTTCTGCTCTTTAAGCTATAGTTGAGACAACTGCATTAATTTCGTAACAAGTTCAATATTTGCTCTTACACAAAAAACTCATTAATTTGGTGCTCAGCCAAATTCTCCGCTGATATAAATTCACATATCTTTGGAGTCAAGAGCTTCATCAGTTTATACCAGCTGAGAATTCTCTTTAGCTTGTATTTCTGTGGCAGAGGCCCTTGCAAGGCATGCTGTGCAGAGCAGGTTCTCTTCCTTGCCTTTACACCAACTCAGCAGATACTTGGGCAACCCCAGTACTCTGTACAATTCGTTGTACAGATTTGGGGATGGTTTGTGCCAGAACTTGAACACACCTTTCATTTGGTGACAGTATTGTGCCTGTCTTGAACCTCCTCCCTAATGTCAGTTCATAAAAATCTTATTTTTTAGAGGTTAAAAAAAAGATAGACTAGATGCTCCGATCAGTCTCTCGGCCAGTGCAGAATTGTTCTCTAGTTCTAGTATACATTTACTTGTGTAACATCCAGTCGAGTTTTAAAAAGCCCAAGTGAAGGAGTTTCCACCACTACGCTTGGGAGATTATTCTTCAAGCCTAATTTGGTGGGCACCATTATAAACTTTCTGCCATTCTGCAGTAACTAATACACCACTTATTGATTCTAAGTATAGGAAGATATCCGGGTTAGTGCAGATAGTTGGAGTGGCGAATGCTCTAGAGATGTTTTGTTTTTCCCTTCCTAACACATTCTGCAAATTTTCAGTAACTCAGCTTTTCCAGCAATCACTCTACTATCTTCCAAGCCATCAAACTGTGAAATTTAATCTTGTAGTACCTGCAAATGGAAAGATTTTTGGCCAGGATATGTACCTTACTAATAATTTAGATCTCATATATAGACTAAAATGGCATTAGAAATAGTCTTTATTTTATTGGGTTATTTTTACTGTGTTTTCAGACATAATATTGAAGGAGAGGCTTTACTTGATTTGTAAGAATTAATGTATGACATGCTGTAGAAATACACCCAAAACACATACAGCACATAAGTGAAGACATATGAATAACTTTACTCATATGAGCAGTCCCACTGAACTCAGTCAGACTTCTCAGATGCCCAGGTTACTCAAGTGTATGTCTGCAGAATCAGGGCTATATTTTGATTGAAAATAGTAATTAAGGCCTGGATCCTGCAAAGACTTACACAGGTAAGTAGTCAATGGCACTATTCACATGGGTAAGATTAAGCATGGGTGTTAAGTCTTAAAACTAGAATGATTTTTAATAGTAGAATCATCGAAACCACAGAAATTAAAGGTAACAAAGGCCTGTTAGTCATCTATTCCCCTTTATAAAAATCCTTAGTACAAACTAATATTACAAGGTAATTTTTATTCATGATGCTGTTATCCAGCTTTATGGTCTTTATGCTCCTTGTTTTTTCTGGTCTCGTGTTGAAAAGAAAAAATAAATTAAAACAAGAAGCTGGTTTGTAAACACACATTATGAAATATGAAGAATCGTGGGACCAACTGACCACTTCAGTGATTATGAACATTGTAAACTATTTAAAGAGAGTATTTTTCACTGTTCTTCATTAGGGTCTGATTACCTCAGCCATTAACATTTGGCTCTTATTATTATGATTGTGAAATACTGTTCACACTAATGGACAAAGAAAGTTGACGTGGCTATCTTGATTAACTCATCAATAATAATTTGGAATAATTTTTCTTCATTCACTGGATGAATCACTCACATGTCCTGTAATAATGCACATTGTGGTGCAGTAAATTAACATTAAGATTATCCACCTCTGGGAGCTAGATTCTACTTCAAAGCACTGCTGAAAAGAGATTTCCAATGCGAATTCTACATACAAAAAAGTCTTTGTGTAACATCACTTTTTTATAACTGTCTGTGCAATGTACTAGGACATGTAACCCTCAGATTGTACATGTGAGCTCCACAATCTTTAAACAATTGGGTATTAAGGAAAATGCACAAAACTGCTCCCCATACATTTTAAATTTTTCTCCTGAGGTAAATACAATAAAATTTTTGTCTTAAAAACTATGCATAAAATCTGTAACAGATGAGGGGAAATTCTATAAAGAATAAAAACCTATTTATACTCCCTATGCCAACACTGAACTAAGAAGCCCTTTAAAAAAAATTATGGGCCTGATCCTGCAAACCTTCACTCCTTTGAGCATCCATAGTGAAGCCAATGGGACTACTCATGTGAGTAAGTGTTTGCAGGATCAGGCCCCACATCATGTGTCAAATCGTTTCTCCCTGCAGAAAGCCCAAGCAAACAGGCTTTGCAACAAGGCTCTTCTCTGTAAGGATGGACTCCTGCCTTCCCACTTTGCTCCCAAGTCTCTCCAAGGTCACCAGTGCAGGTCACGGCCTGCAGCAGTTTTTGCAGTTGTGGTGCACACACACCCTAAACAGGTATTATCACAGACCCCTACCTCTCTGCTGCTGCTACCCCAAATATCTTATCTGCACCACTGCAGATAGAGCCACTAGAGCAGGGGTTCTCAAATTGGGGGTCGGGACCCCTCAGGAGGTCATGAGGTTATTACATGGGATGTCGTGAGCTATCAGCCTCCACCCCAAACCCCGCTTTGCCTCCAGCATTTATAATGGTGTTAAATATATAAACAGGTGTTTTTAATTTATAAGGGGGAGGCTCACACTCAGAGGCTTGCTATGTGAAAGAGGTCACCAATACAATAGCTTGAGAAACATTGCACTAGACAGTACAGCTCTATACCATGCTGTGTGTAAAGTTCTCTCCTGCATAGGTTCTCCACAGCCTGTCCGCACTGGGTATGCAGCCTTCCAGTCTTTAAGTCAGAGCTGCTCCTCCAGGCTTTCACCAGTGTAGCTGAGAACTAAATCTGACCTAGAAGTTTCAAACTTGTCTTGACTTCTATTTCTCAGGGAAGACAGAAAAAACAATCCAAATTTGAACAGAAGTGATTCAATAGTTTATGTAATTTATATTTAAATGCATCAATTGTCCCTGTTATTATGAACTTTTAGAGTATTCGAGTATGTGTATGAAAACCTGTTTTTAGATGCACTAAAGCTCTAACATGGCTTAGAATTTTGTGGGCACATTGAATCGCTTTTGCTTTAGGTCACTGTGGCAATGTAAGGCTGAGCAAGTGAGCCAAAGTTCACAGGATACTAGTGATTACACATAAAATTTGAACAGGGAGATCCTTGAAGTTTTGCAATGGGCAAATGCATGCATGCAACATTACTTGGATTGAGGAAGTCTGAACATTTCACCCATTTTGTTTTAAATAAATCAGTACTTACTGATTCATTGGCAGCCTTACCATTAAATCCTTCCACTCCCATCCCTCCTGACCAAACCTACTTCCCATTCCCAGCACCTGATGGAGGCTACCATACCTGAAAACTATTCCCTCCAGCTGCAGGGAGTGCAGTTGAGCTCTGCACTCTGCAGAGGCATGGAATTGGTACTTTCATTCTCCCCCCGCCCCACACACACACACACACAAACAAACACACACCCCACATCCTTTACACACACACACACACACACACAGCAGAGCACCAAAAGTATCTATATGACTGTTTATTTCATTTTCTCCTTTCATCAAAGGCTTTTCTTTCAACTACTTGATTCCTACTTGTGATGTGTAATATTCTTATTACCAAAAAATATTCCCAACTCCAAAAGGTTCTCAATTAATTAATGCATTCAAAGTAAAATGTTTTTGCAGAAAGGAGGGTACTACTGGGAACAGAAAAAGGGAAGAACACTTGGTTGGCTGGTAAAGGTTTAATAGTAAAGCAGGCTGCACTATGGACACTTGCAGATTAAAGAACATATTGAAATATTTGAGGTATTTTCTTATAATGTGTACATCTCACTGATGGAGGTGAGAATACATGTTACATGTGTATTCAATACTATTTTATAGTTACAATTAGGAATAAGTCTTCCTGTGCTCTACAGCTTAAATAGAATTTATCTGCTCTTCTCTCTCTCTCCTCTCTATGTAGCAGCTACATAAGTATGGGGAATCTTGACTGCTCAGTGGAGGGGTTAGTATTCCTGCTGATGGAATGTTCTACTACAACAACAGTTCCATCACAGGTATTCTCATCTTCAAATAAGGTTATGGATACAAAATGTAGGAGGTCACCAGCAAAAGCCACGTGATTTGCACTTAATTCATACCTATCATATGGCACGGCTCATATTTTGCAGCTGTGTTTTATTCACATTGTGAGACATCATTTGAAGTGTATGAGAGATTCTCAAAGCACCAGAAAGGATGAAATCAGAGAAAAATATTTCATGGTTATACAGACATTGTAAAATATTTTATAGCATGAGAGATAGCATTCGAGAGACTACAATACTTGCTCACCTGAGTAGTCCTTATACACACATAGGTTGCAGGATCTTGTCTTCATTCTATACAAAGTCAATGCAGGAGTGTGTCTAATTTATGCAGGGGTCTGGACTGGTAGCTGGACAACTCCAGGTCTGGAAGAACATTAATAAATTTCCTTAACTTATGAAAATTGTAGAGCAGCAAAGTTAGAGTTTCACTTTTCCTTTTGCAGCTATCACTTTTCCAGAGTTGGAGACGTTTTGAAAAGTTACGGGGGGGAATGAAAAAAAGGGGGGGGAAGGGGAGGGAACAGAGGAAAGAGTGAAAGGAAAAATACACATTTTTGAAATTTAAAACAATGTTTCAATTTTTGAAAAACAAAATGAAACTTTCCCATTGAAACATAGAACATTTTCATTAAAAAAACAAAACACATTTTCCTGGCCGGGTGGCGGGGGGGAAGGTTTGAGAAAAATCCCATTTTTCAGTAGGAAACTTTTTCATTTGAGAAGTTTTGGTCAACTCTGATGGAAATGGAGAGCATGCTCTGTAGGATCTACGTCCATTCTTCCATTACTGGGAACAGAGCATTTTGTGCTCCTTCATTCTGCTCTGAACTGCCCAGTGGAAAAAAGCATTTGATTACAATGCTACTTATTAGTTTTAAAGATGACATCTAAATTGTAAGGATAGGGAATTTAAGCTTTGGGATTGCCTGATCTGCTGGTGGTGGGTTATATTGCAGTACTGTAGTTATGGTTGTAATTTGGTTGTATTTTTATAGGAAGAGCAGCCAGTGCTTGATCCAAAGTCCATTGATTTTAAATGGGCTTTAGATCATGCCCATAGAGCAGTGGTGGGCAACCTTCAGCAAATGGGAGCTGCGGGCGGCCGTTCAAATGTAAACAAACTGTCTGGCAACCCACCATCGGATCATTCTAATTGGCCAAGTGCGGCCTGTGGGCTGCAGGTTGCTTACCACTGCACTAGAGGTTTCCCTTTCGCTCATCACCCAAGAATAGGCAATGTATAGAAGAGCAACTTTTTTTAAAGTCATTAGAAGTAGGACTGTCAGAATGACCAGAGGCTACTGACAGAGCTCTCTTGGCCCATGCTATCACACAAACATGTTCTTGTCTACTACACACAGATGGGAGCTATTTATGTCTTGGTGAACCCAGGACAAAATCAATGAGCCCACTTGAGGATCTGAACAGTTACTTTATAAAAGGCATAAAAGGCACTGTTGGAAACCATGCACATAAGTGCAGAGAATAAAGATACACAAGAGCAAGTAAAATATTGATTAATGGAATCAATAAAGCATAATAGGGTTAGATGCTGTGGTTCGTGAAGAACAAAAGCAATAGAAATGTTCACACAAGTATCAAAATAGCTGGTGCCAGAGGTGTGATCAGTAATCCCAGTGGCACTGCCCCCAACTCTTCATTTGAAAAAACATCTCCTCCCCACTTAATTGCTGCATCTGATTTACCACGTGTGGCTGATCCATCAGGAATCACAGATTCAGTACAGCCACATAAAGTCTCCTCAACAATTTGCAATTTCTTCCACTTTGACTTCAATCACCATACGGACCATCCTAAATCATCTGGGCGCTTTCTTTTCAACCCTAGGATTTAAAAAAACAAAACAAAAAACAGATTTCAAAAGTGCATTACCATTTTAATATTTGGTTTAATCTTCTTTAAGCATGGAAAAAACAAGCCGTTAGGCCATTTTTAAAGTTACACTAATTAAATATCCCGTCACTCGTCAGAGAAAGGACTCACATTCCAAAATCATTAAACTTTCATGTACCTCAGTAAAACTGCAGGCAGTAAACAGCTCCATTTTATAAGATACAAGCTGACCCTGAAAATAACTTGGTTTCAGCAACATTTAATTTAATATCATACCCCAACCTCAGAAATGCTGTCTATGGCTCCTATAAGAGAGGGTCTGTAGAGAGGGCTCTGTGGGTTTTGAGGGAACCAGGACTGGGATGCATATTAATACCTGTAAAAATACTGGGAGACCATCAATCAGCATAGTAGCAGTGAAGTTAGTGGGGCTTTGCTGATTTACCCCAGCTGAGGATCTGGCCCATCGGACTGCACCAAGCACTTTGTCAGCACTAACTAAATAATAAAAAAAAATAACCCTCCCACTCCACACTTCTCTGGATGTGCACAGATATTCAGGCAGCCCCATAATTTGATGTTTATTGAGATAATTTGCTTTTTTCTAAATTGATATTTGGTACTTACTGTCCAAATCCTTCTCCACTCACCCTCCCTTTGTCTTTGGTTTTAAACACATTTTTCTTTTAATCTGAGCCTTTTAATGTTCTTTTCAATATTGTGCCAAAATATGAGAACAGAATGTAAATTTTCAAATGATTCCTTGCATAATCCACTATCTTGACTCCCAGTAGTTTAAAAACAAACCTATCTTTCACTAAAAAAACAAAGCCTAATTTGCATGTAAATCCTTCCAAAGTCCAGCTGGTTTTAGGACTTGATTATAAGTCATAATAATTTTCTGCAATATTTAACAAATATTAACCAAGTATTTTTAGAAATAAAAAAGTATTATTGTATGTTAAATGGACCTTAGATTAAAAAAAAAAAAATCAAGCAGGTAAGCAACCTTAAACGTTTCCTCTTTGAAGAAAAAAAAAATCTATGAAGATTGACAAAACTAATAATCAGATTTTCCATTCTTTATAGATTAAGGTATAGGCACCATAATTTATGCCTACTGCACCAACTCCTGGAGTGTTGGAATTACATGTGGATCTCAGCTTTCATTACAAGAAAAGAAAAAAAAAAAGTGTTTCTAGCATGAAAGGTTACAAAGTAAAGCTTCAAAGTATTAGAACATAAGAATGGCCATACTGGGTCAGACCAAATGTCTATTTAGTCCAGTATCCTGTCTTCCAATAGTGGCCAATACCCGGTGCCCCAGAGGGAAATTAACAGAACAGGTAATCATCAAGTGATCCATCCCCCATTCCCAGCTTCTGGCAAACAGAGGCTATGGACGACATTCCTGCCCGTCCTGGCTAATAGCCATTGATGGACCTATCCTCCATGAATTTATCCAGTTTTTTTGAACCCTGTTATAGTCTTGGCCTTCACAACATCCTTCGGCAAAGAGTTCCACAGGTTGACTGTGCATTGTGTGAAGAAACACTCCCTTTTGTTTGTTTTAAACCTGCTGCCTATTAATTTCATTTGGTGACCCCTTGTTTTTGTGTTACGTGAAGGGGTAAATAACCCTTTTTCTCCACACCATTCACGATTTTATAGACTCTGTCATAGCTCTTCTTAATCGTCTCTTTTCCAAGCTGAAAAGTCCCAATCTTATTCATCTCTCCTCATATGGAAGGTGTTCCATACCCCTAATCATTTTTCTTGCCCTATTCTGTATCTTTTCCAATTCCAATATATCTTTGTGATGGGGCAACCAGAACTGCACGCAATATTCACAATGTGGGCATACCATGGATTTAGGTAGAGGCAATATGATATTTTCTGACTTATTATCTATCCCTTTCCTAATGATTCTGAACATTCTGTTAAACGAGTAACCAAAGCAACAATCTCTGCCTGAATCTGCAGGCACAGTAAACCAATAGCTTTGAGAGGAGTCAGCTGCCCCAGGCATCTCAATAGGGTTCTGACTCCAAGGTCCTCTGCTCTGAGGAGCCCTGCCAGTACCACTCAGAAGAGTCTATGGGTATGTCTACACATCAATAAAATAACAAACCCACAGCACTAAGTCTCAGAGCCCAGGTCAGCTACCTTGGGCTTATGGGGCTCCAGCTGAGGGGCTAAAAATAGTAGTGTAGATGTTTGGGCTTGGGCTCTGAGACCCACTCCCCTCGCCTATGGCAAGAAGCAACTACGCAGCAGGCCTATCCCACCTACTCAAGCAGATACATTCCAGCTGCCGCTGAAAGTACTGGGGTCACCCCAGCCTCTCTGTGGAAGCAAGAAAGGGGACTCCTGCCACTCATGAAAGGAAGAGGCCTATGCTGTCACTTTTGTGGGAGAGAAAGGAGCCCCATGGCCCTCCCTCACTACGGCCACTTCACGTGGGGGACTACATGTTGCATTATGCGTAGGGCACTGATTGCCTTAATTTGGCAATATTTATAAGGAGTTTTTTTAAAAAACCTTTTCAGGAAAGGAAATTGTTTATCATGGTTTGCACCGTTAGTGCTCCTGTGTATTTCAGTTCAACATCAGGAAAGTTAGACAAAAACACAGAGATGGGCACTAACAAATGTTATTCACTTCCTTTAATAATACTTAACTGAATTATTTTTAAAAACAAATTATTTCTGGGAACACCTGGTCTTTTTTAGATGTACTGATAGTTATCTTTAGTAGTATATTCTAGAGGAAGTTTATTGCCCTGAAAGAACAAAACCTTGATGAGAATAAATTTCCAGAACTCTATTACTGTGTAGGTCTTTCACAGATTTCTAGGTATACAGAGGGAAACTTCTCTAAACAAATATCTGAAAAGGATTGTGGTAGCTCTATAAAGCAAATAAAGGTCATGTATTCATTGGCAAAATATGATTATCAAGGCTTCTTGCAGCCAGATTTTCAGACTCAATCTCCAAAAGCGGCAGTCCTCTTGTTTGTGTATGCAAAAGACCATTTGTGCATTTAAATTGGGCAAGTGGGTGGCCAGCTGTCTCCTACACACAGACATATGTGGGTTTTGCACATATAAAATGGGTTCACACACACATTGCGGGTACAATTACCAGTGTTACCAACTCTTGTGATTTTATTGAAACTCACAGTTTTTTGGTGTTTTTCTTAAAGGTCTGGCTCCTGGAATCATATGATTTAAAAAAGCTGGGATTCTCAAAGTAATTTTATAGCCAACAATTTTCTCCTGGCTGAGAAAAGTATAAAAGAGAATGGTGGAGGCTCAAAAAAAAATTCAGAAGGCAAATAAAAAGAACCCCAAATTTGTTTCAAAATCCATGAATTTTAAGCCAATTTCCTGATATTTTCAAGGACAGACTGATGATTTCTCACAAAACTGAGTGACTGGGCAACAAAATGTTGATAAATGCAAAGTAATGCACATTGCGAAACAATTCCAACTATACATACAAAATGATGGGATCTAAATTAGCTGTTACCACTCAAGAAAGATCTTGGAGTCACTGTGGATAGTTCTCCGAAAACATCTGTTCAATGTTCAGTGGCAGTCAAAAAAGCTAACAGTGTTAGGAACCATTAGGAAAGGGATAGATAATAAAACAGACAATATCATAATGCTACTATATAAATCCATGGCACACCTACACATTGAATACTGTATACAGTACTGGTCATTCCATCTCAAAAAAGATATTAGAATTGGAAAGGTACAGAGAAGGGCAACAAAAATTATTAAGGATATGGAACAGCTTCTTTATGAGGAGAAAGTTAAAAGACTGGGAATTTTCAGCTTGGAAAAGAAATGACTAAGAAGGAATATGACCAAGTTCTTTAAAATCGTGAATGGTGTAGAAAAAAGTGTTATTTACCCCTTCACATAACACAAAAACAAGGGGTCACCCAATGAAATTAATAGGCAGCAGATCTAACACAAACATTAGGAAGTACTTCACACAATGAACAGTCAACCTGTGGAACTCATTGCCAGGGGATGCTGTGAAGGCCAAGACTATAACAGGTTCAGAAAAGAACTAGATAAATTTATGGAGGATAGGTTCATCAATGGCGATTAGCTAAAACGCTCAGGGATGCAATCCCAGGCTCTGGGTGTGCCTACCCTCTGATTGTCAGAAACTGGGAGTGGATGACAGGGAATGGATCACTCAGTGATTGCCTGCTCTGTTCATTCCCTCTGAAGCACCTGGCATTGACCACTGTCGGAAAACAGGGTACTGGGATAGATGGACTTTTGCCTGACCCAGTATGTCCGTGTTTATTTTTGAGTACTTGGGGTTGGCAGTACTGAGTCAGTTGTCAGTGCTGTTTGAAAAGCTACAGCTGAAACTTTGCCCTGTACTGGCCTTGCTCCTCCAGCTGGTATAGACATGGGCAAGACCTTAACCTATTGCTGCCCTATCCTATCCTGCCCCCTACAGAGGGTCTAGCTTTACATTACAGTCATAATTTAGCCTAGATTAGGGACCAGCAACATCAAAATGTTAGGGGCATTGGTGGGGGGGCGGGAGTGGAGTTAATGGACACCTTGGGAAGTTATTTCTTCATTATCATAGAATAGTGCAGAACTATCTAGGCATCCTCCTGTCATACTGCCTGCCTAACAGCATGAGGATAACCAATAGCATGCAGGCTACTACTTCACTCTCTTTGAAACACCTATGGGTAGTCCTTCCCACTTCCCTCCAAACATCTGGGTGTTAGCTATTACCATTCCAGCACAGGCTCTAATACCAGAGTGCCAGGTACACAGAGCAAAACTCTTCTCAAGCTACACAGCATGCCGCACCCATTTCCTTAGCCTGGAATGCTCATCAGACATCTCTGAATACTTCACAACCCCACTGCACTTTTTAGGGTTTCAGGCAAACTTAGCCTGTTACTCATCAGGCTGTTTTGATGGCACACTACCCACAAGTGCCCATCTTGTTGGGTATTTCTATCCTGTCTCATCTTTACTTAGTATGAAGGGTATAATAAATAAGCATGCAATAACAGTGTGTCACTCAGCATTATTACTGTACAAGGACCTTAGATGTCACATTTGCAAATCTGCTTGTCAGGTCACAGCTGCTACAAGTCTACCTGAATGTACTGAGCTTGTCATTTAATGACTTCTGAGGATGTGAATGGCAAACAATTCAAGTACCGCCTTAACGTCATAGCACAGTGACAGCTGTCCTGTGGGAGGGGCTGTAAACCCAAGACAGTCAGCAGCCGTGGTAAACAGCAGGATACCTAAAGTGACCATTGCTTCATCCTCCCACACGTATCTTATTCAGCTACACTTCTTTTGATGACATTAAATGCTGCTGCAGCATAAAGAGAAATGTTAGTCCACAAAAGAAACACAAAAATTAATTTACTGCTTAAAACAAAAGAGAATATTAGAACCTGGAACCATGGCATGCTTAATACTTTTCTGAAACAACTTCCAAGATGAAAAGCAATATATCCTTTGGTTTGTTAGCATGTTGAGAAATATATAAATGTGAAGAACATGTTCACTATTTTTAAGAATCTTCATGAGATCAAAAGAGCAGTAAATTAATGCTGCTTTGTTAGATAAATCTGCTGTTATTTCCTTGCTCATCTGGCATTGTTTTAACTCATATTCAACAAAAAACAGACATTTTAGGGAAGAGTAACATTCTCATTTAAGCCGCTTTGCAAAAAAACCCACAAACAACAAAAAAAGACACTCACAATCAATACTATTAATCCAGTTTAGAAGAGAAGTTAAAAGGTTACAGAGCTGTAAGACACATATTTAAATATCAACACTCTCCATCTTGGGGACTATTGGAAGTAAAAATATTGATTGTATGGCTTTGGTGAATAGTGAGTGCAAACATGCAAATCAGACTTAAGAGTGAACTACCATATTTGGCAGCTTTTCTTTTTATATGCACAAAATGGATATACAGATAACATTTCTGAATGAATGCTAAATGTTCTGATGTTAAACTTCCAGCTAAGTCAACATGTGAGTGTGATGTGGAGAATTTTCCTCCTCCAATGATCTTTATAAATCAAAAGCGGATTCTGCTACTACACCACTGATTTCTCACCACTGTGAGATCAGGATCAGGTCTACAATGAGGTTTATTTTCTACATGCAATCCAGTTAAATTCTGTAAAGGAAAAAACCCACTGACCTTCAGAAAAATGCAAACAAAGCCTCAGCAGCAGGCCATTATTACTTTGACTAATCAGAGAGAAACCACCTGCAGGAATAGCCCCTTTTCTGTTTACTCCCAGCAGAACCTTCCAAATGATGATTAATCACTGAATAAGATGAAGAACTGACAACCACATAATGACAAAGAGAAAGCAGAGATGGGGACTGATCAGTGGATGCATGTGGTCCAAGCATGGGTGGGTGGAAGGGCCGAAGAAGATGGATGACCCTGTAAATGCTTGACACTTAAGTATCTTGTATATAACAGGAGGATTGCTGTAGTAAAGCTACTGCCAAATTCAAGCAAATAATGCTGTATACATCAAATTGACACACTTCCTTGAGTTGTCAAAAAACAAGGTAGAGGGGTGACTTCCTAAGAAATAAACTAATGAGGCTTTTAATTGGAAAGCTATGCCTAGATAATAACAGATATAAGAGATACTGTAAATGACAGGCTAATCCATTATAGAGAAAGACATTGTGAAGGTTTCGCTGATTATATCCAGATTATTCTAACTATGTCCCTACTAATTTGAAAAACGATGAATCACAGGGTTCAAACAGGGCTCAGATGAGTCAATTATATTAAGCAGTGATATCAAAAGCTCATATTTTCTACACTAAGGAATCAAGCATGTTATGCCCAACAACAAACAGAAATGAACTATATTACACATTCTCAATTGACCAAGTCATTAGCAATATGGAAGAATGTTTCTCTAATTTTTCAATATTTTCCGGATGTTCTTGCCCCCACGGAATCCCTTCTGGCAGACATTTATTAACATGAAAAACATCTGTAGGAAATGAAAAAGTGTCTTGCAGCATTCTGCTGATATTCTCTCTAAATTCTAGAGTTACATTAGATGCTTACATTTAATACTGATGGAATAAGAAACTTTGTTAGCAATTGGGCACATTCTCCTGGGTGTCTTTAGTATTCAAATCTGCAACACTCTCCAAGACGCGCTCAAGGGACCAGTCCTCCATTCCTTACACACTTAAACCTCTCACTGAAGTCAATTGTAGTTTGGAGTGTGCAAGAAATGCAGGAATAAGCCTTGGGGCCCAATTCAGTGTTCCTCCACATCTTGTGTGGTCATTTACACCAATGCAAAATGGGTGTACAACGCTACCGTTCTGATATTTTGCATCCAGCTTGCACTGGTAGAGGGGGAGATTTTCAAAGGCGCACAGCGGAGTTAGGCACCCAATTCTTTTTGAAAAATCACCCCCATAAATGAGTATGCAAGATGCATGACGACAGTGGATGTGAGCTTAATTGCCTCTGCAAGTCACTTTTTAGTGAACAAATATAAAAAGGTTGGCGATTTCATTCTTGCAGTGATTTGCAAAATCCCCATTAATTTCAATGGGAGAAGGTTCTTTTTTTCTAGGAATTTAGTAGGGCTAGCCACAAAAATGGGAATGGTCTTCCACAAAATATTTCAAAGCTAAATTAAATATTTTCATTCCATTTTCATTCATTTCAATTTGAAAGAAAAAAGTTGTCAAATAATTGCAAAACCTTTTCATATAGGACCCTGATGCAGTATTGTTTTTCTGAATCTGCCAACAGGAATCCCAAAATAACAAACACAAATCATGGCCCCACACACAGCCTGAACAGCTGAGCTGGGGAGTTCCTCTGGAGCCAGAGGGAAGGAATCTTTCCCTAAAGGCCAATCCACCCTAGAGGAGTTGCTTCATAGGCATTTTTTAAAAGCCCACTAGGTGCCTATCTGCATCTGCGCACGCCTGAATGCTTTAGTTTATCCGCATATAAGTACCTAACTCAGTCTTGAAAAATAGAGTTTAGGCTCCTAAGTCACATCAGCATATTTGAAAATTTTACCCATCTGTGAGGGGGTGTACTCCCCATGCTAGCCCTGCAAAAGCTGAATTGGTCCAAGTGGGCCCAATCAGCCAATGAGGCTGCAGCGGGGTAGTCTGCAGTCACTCCCTGGGAGAAGGGAGTTGAAAGGCTGGCAAACCCAAAGGAATGGGGAGTGCCAGGAGAAAAGAGGCTCAGGGAAAGGCAGCAAGGTGCAGGAGGGAACCACATCTTGACTACTGTTTAGAGGCTCCCTGAGCCAGAACCCAGCGTAAAGGGTGGGCCCGGATTCCCCTATCAGACACTGAGGGAGTGGCACCTGGATGAATGGGAGGACAGTGAGACCACAGGTGAGCAGGGACTTTGGTACACATCCCCGGAAGGGGAAACCACAAAGTGACCTGGCTGGAGGGCCAAGTCACAAAAGAGGCGTTGAAGTTTCTGGCATGAGAGAGAAGCTGCAGATCAAGAGGAAGAGGCAGAGAGGTGGTGTGCAACTGCAATCAGAGGCATTGACCACACAGAGCTAATTCCCAGAATGGCCAGGAGGTACCATCCTGCTGTGAGAATAGCCCCATCACGTCATCTTATTTGACTCTCACTGCTTCCCTTGGGAGACAGTTACACAGCCTTGTACTGCTCCCCATCAGAAAGTTTGTGTGATTTTAAATGGTTATTTTTTGGTAATTTCATCCCATTGCTCCTACCATAGCTTGTACCAGTCTGAACAGCTCCTCAGGATGGCTATCCATTATATTATAATTCATGTATCCATGCATCTATCATTAGATTTTGCATAATGTTTACATTTGTCCCCTAATTAATAGTTCAGATCACTCATAACAGTAGACACTAACTTCTGGTCTAAATCTACTGACTATGAACCATACTCTGGCATATGCGCTGTACAGACTTACTGAAGCCAATGCCAAGTTCTATCCTAAGTTATCCTACTCTCCTACCCCTTTGCTCTCCTTACCCTCTCCAAATGCTCTAATGGTCTTCTCTGACTAGTCACTGCCTTTCCAACAAGAATCAAACTCTTCCAATACGTCTTTATTCTCTTTGGGCCCCAGTGTTCTGTACCTAACCTTGATACTTTCACATGTACAGTACCTCAGTTACTACTTGCTTAAGGACTCAGATTAAATCCATGGTCATCTTTTACTGTGATAAACACAGCATTTCCTGCTGAAAAGAAGTCTAATTTTCAGGATGTCACTGGGCCCAACAGTTCTCTCTCTGTCCACACATTGGTAATCACTACAGATTTGTTAATTATTTGGTCTCCACATTGAGGATGTTCCATTAGAACATAGACGTTGTTTCATACATAGATTTTCAAACAAGCCTCTGATACTCTTCTGTACAGACATTTGATAAATACTCTAGTATTCTAATACTACCTTTTATCTGTGTGTCTTTTACCCTCTAAAAAGTTTCCACTGACAACTATGCTGACTTTTTTGTTTTCTTGTTGCTCCCCTCTATTTTGCCTAGGACTTCAGGCTTTTAAATTCACACTAAAAAAAAGAAAAAAGAAAAAGAGAGAGAGAGGGTCTCTTTCAATAGACTCACCAGGAAACAATCCATACTACATGCCAGAGCTAGAGATGTGTGAACTAAAATTTCAATGAAATAAGAAATTACCCAACTTTTTCCTCAAATTCCCAGTCTTTTTTGAAGTTTGATGACATAAGCTATTTTATTGGCTTACTTTAATTTTTGTGGCTTTGTATACAGTTGGGCTCTAGCCAGGATCAGACTAATTGTTATGAATATTTGTAAAGATGTCTTAGTGGCGTTTGAAATACACAAAATAAGATATCTAGTTTTAAAGTGATCAGAAATAGAGACGCAAGAGATGTATGAGGTTGAAGGGGACACAAGGGATCTCTTACTGTGTTATCATTTTCTTTGTTTTCTTTAAAACCTCATCTCAGAACTCTTATGAAAACAAACATCTCAATGAGTAGTGGAGATATGGAAAAGCACAGGCCTTGCATTTTTCCCTCTAAACATTTAAAACATCTTGAGCTGTTCTTTTGTAAGAAGATTGATGTCTTTTAGGATAATGCTTCAAGGAACTACATTTACAAAAAATACCAGCTCTTTTCAGTTACTTCTCTGCATGTGCCAGGATATTGCTGAAAATCAGCAACCTTAGAGTGTTAATGTTCAACCAGGTACAGTAAAAGGTGCAAAGCCCTGAGCGATAGATCAGCTTGACAGTTCCAACACTCCAGCCTATTTAGTCAGGCATGTACTTTCCTTGTAAGTTGCCTTGTCTAATTAGCTGCTGAGGTGTTCCATCTTCATCCCTAGAGGCCTCGCTGCTGATGGAAAGTAGAAGAAATTGCTGCTATGGACCATGACAGAGCAGCGCTTGATTGTGCTACAAGATGTCCTGTGGATGAAGTCCAGACAGTTTTGACTAATCATCAACTTTGCAGCTCTTAACATCAGTTCTTTTCTTTCAGTAGTGTTAAGAGAGAGACTTTGGAAAGATCTGAAACTCCACATAGAAGATAATGGATTGCTTTATTTGTTTTAAAAAGGGCTGATTACAGCAGGCACCACCACCAGAGCAACTGTAAGACTGAGAAAACCATGTGAAGATGGGATTTAACATCAAAGAGATTTTTAATGTATGTAGGATCAGAACAGATTTTTAGAAACATCATACGCCTTTGCAAATGAAGTTTATAGCAATCAGCAAACCCATCCCTCCATGTGCAGCTTAGATTTATAGTTGGATTCATATACCAGAGGACCATTCAGTGAAAAAAGTTTGAGGTGGAATGTGGGGAGAGGAAATATAGCAGATTGCAGAATAAGCCTGAAGTAAGGTGCAACTGATCAGGGCATACAAGTTAATGAGGACAGACACAGGGATGAACTTTAAGTGTCAGGTCGCAACTTTATTAAGATTTAACATTGCAGAGGAGCACTATTTGCCCATCTCCCCAGACCAGGCATTTAGGTAGATCCAGTACACAATTTACAAGGCCTTATATAGCCCATAACACAGTGTAGACTCTCCACTGCCTATCCCAAGGCTTCAGGTTGCTCTGCTGAATCCTCTGACCTTTCTCCCATGAAAGGGACAGAAGATACCAAAGATGGACTCTGGTCTGCAAGGACTTCATGTCTCCCTTTTTCCAGGCCTGGGGTTCACCAGCAAAATTCACATTTCATTTTCTGTTTACTGGCCTTTTGGCCTTGTACCCACACTGGACACTGGAGTTGCCAGCAATTATCTTGGTTATAAGTTCAGCTAAAAATGGGGACAAAGGCCTAAACTCCATCCTAGGATTTAAATATATAATTGTGAGAAGCAAAAGCCAATCAGCTCACATCTCGCCAGTTGGCCAACAGGAAGTGAAGCACCTGGGGGAAAGAGGGGCCTACTCCTATGCACTTCCCTGGTGGATCCAATGAAGTTCCCATCCATTAAATTGGCGATGGCAATGTACTAAAAATATTTTCAGTATACTGTCCTCACTGTAAACAATTTGAATATTCAAGCAGTCCTTGAAATGGTGTCCAAGTTAATTCTCAGAAAAAGTGAGCAATTTCTACGGTAGCATTGTCTCTTATTTTCTTTGTATATGACAGAAGATGGTTAACCATCTGTACTTTCATATCCAGCCAGTTGTTTCTTACTCTAAATATCCCTACATTCAAATGAGAAATTCCTAAGGTTTGCATGTGAATAAGACCTTAAAATAGTTTAGGATACTGTAACACTTATACGATATGCCAATTTAACACTTCAAAGAAACAGCCCCATCCTCCTAACACTGCCAATCTTGTTCGTTATTGACCTGTCTCTAACCTTCCTTTTGAGGAAATGTTATTGAGAAGGTCAAGGCAAATCAAATTTGACACCTTAGGGTCCCCACATTTCCTAAGCTTCTTTCAGTTTGTTTTTAGGCCCATCAATGATACAGAAACCACATGGGTTTCACTGATCGATTATATGTTCTTAGTGATGGAGAGTGATCAAGGGCCTGACCCTGACCCCACTTATACTGGTTTTGCATGTCAATGGAATTGACATCAGTAGAATTGGTCCTGGTTTACACCAAAGTGAGTTTAGAATAAAGTTTCAAACGTCTATGCTGAAGCTTGTGGATTAGCTAACTTTGATACCACGGACCACAAGGAGCATTAGTACAGCTTCTATACCTTGTGGGGATATAGGGGTGTCTCTTCCTTGGCTCCATTTTTACCCCACAGGGAACGCCAACAACAGTGGCGGATAATTTTGCATCTACCCACAGGGCGATCTTGAGAGACTTAGCATAGCTCAAGGTTCTAGTGTGTCACCAGTCTTGTTCAGGGTATACGACTAGAAGAGACCACAAGGGGAATTAACAAGGTAATTTGAACTGAAGTATCATTGATATAGTAGTATTTAACTTTACATCCCTTTTCATCACTTCTAGACAGTACAGTCTCAAGGCTCTCTCATGTCTGGGTTTTTGTTGAGAAGCTGATTAAGGCTTGACCTAGATATGCTAGATGTAATTACACACAAAATTATGTTAAGATTATTAAGGCTGCAAAGTCAAGCACACAGAAGTTAGGAAATGCCAGAATTAGAGTTGCCTGTATAACCTTAATTTGGCTGTCTTGTATGTAAGCATTATGATACATAATTTAATTAGATGATCATACTTTTTTTTTCCACAGGGCCCCTTATTCGTTCAGTGCAGCGTGGACAGTGCCCAGTTAATGAGCAGCTACTCAATATTTTGTTTTAACCTCATTGTTTAATATGTGGTCCCATGCCTTATTAACTATACACTACTCAAACCCTGCTCTGAAGACAATTAATTTCCTCATGGGCTTTTTTATGATGCTCATCACTCTAGCATCTAAGTGCTTTCCAAACATTATTTAATTAATCTTCGCAACACCCCTGTGAGATGAGGGGGTGGAAATAGCCCTATATTATATTCTCTGGGGAGCTAAGGCCCAGAAGGATTAAGGTCAAAAGTATCCACTAGTTTTGGGTAACTGATCTGAGACGACTAGGGTGGGTGGGGCAAGGATCCAGAGAGGCAGTGGGAGGGTACTGAAGTTGGATAAGGAGCCCAGAGAAGGAGACAAGGAGCCAGTGATGGGGATGTGGAAGGGGAATAAAAATAGATTGGACAGGAGCAGTTGGGACTGATTGGGCAAGGGGACTGGGACTGTAGGGAGACTAGGGCTCATTGGGCAAGGAGTCTGACTGACTGGGATGAAAATCCTGAGGAGTGGAGACTGGGAACGTGACTAGGACAAGGGGCCAGGGTTGGGCAAAAAACAGCATTGGAACAGGGACAGGTTGGCAGGTATGAGGCAGAAGGAAGTGAGTTTGGGGAGATAGGCAGAAGAGTCTTTGACTAATAGGCAGTACTACCAGTTCCACCTATAATACTGTTTGCAGTAGGAAAACATCCAAAAATGAGGGCAGAATTAACATCTACCAGCATGACTGAGAGGTGTTGCTCACCTTTTTGATTAGTTTGCACAATTCTGGGGGTCCTATGGAATCCACAGTAGCTAAGAATATTTTTGGCCCATCTACATCTGGCAAGAAGAGACCTTTCCCATCAGAAACAGAGCTCACCAACCATTTATGCCCTCTTAATTAGAATACTGCAGCATGCTCCCCATGGGGCTGCATCTGAAGACTTCACCAAACCCCCTATTAGTGCAGTGTGCAATTTCCCATTTATTTAGTGATTTAGTTTTTTTGCTTGTTTGTTTTACAGACAGAATATGAAGCCTATAGTCTGTGCTGGCTACTAATTCATTTCTGAGTGCAATTCAAAGCGCTCATTTGCTTTCTGTGGTTTGGGTCCAGGTTACCTTAAAGACCACTTCTCTCCTGGTGTTGCATCCCAATAACCGAGATCAACTGAGGCATTCAAACTATTATGAACCCCCAGATATAATGATCTGCAGGCTGGATGTAGTGCATTCCCACTAAGGATCCCTCATCCTGAGAGCTCATTTGATCTATATGACAAAGCTTAAATGCACTGACTTTCAGGGAACACTGAAAATCCCATCTATTTATACAGGCGTTTCCTCAAATACTTTTTAAGTGTTTTAAGAGAGTACTTGAGTTTTTTGTTAGTTGGAGGTTTGTATTTGGGGTGAGAGGAGGGGAGGTTTACTTGATTATTTCTTTTTCCCAAATTCTTTAAATTGATCGAGAAAAATGATTGTGTACACCTGTTCTCTGAGAGCATTGGAACAGCTATTTTTAACTGGATCACTCACTTTTTATTTCTAGCATTACATTAGACATTTTAATTTCAGCAAATTGTTTCAAGAGGTGAAATGCTGACACAGTCTACTGGCAAAAACCATTAGCTGTCAAAATAAAACAGGCTTCATAGTCCCTGAACAAGAAGATCAACCACATACAATAGAAATAAGACCCCCTCAGTACATTTCTACTTTTCAGTAGTTAGTGGACTATTTCTGTATTAAATGTAATAGGGCTTTTAAAGGCTGCCAGATATTTTGGGGCTCTGCAGATAAGGTCCTTTTTTGCAGAAAAAAATAGATCTAGCATTCCTGTTTATATAGGGAAATCATTGAGGAACATGACTGAACTGCAGCCCTACACTAGTAATGACTAGGTAGTCATCATTTTAAAAAACAATGTCACAAAAGCTATTTCAACGCTGTCACTCTTAAGAATAATTAGTTTCCATCAAAGCAACAGATTATCTGTTCATGTTGTCCACTGGGTCATTACAATGAGCAACCAATACAGATAAATGGTATCTAATCTTTTCTGCTCTTCTATTGGACTGATTGATGATTATAACATCTCTAATATTATAAGGCAGAAAAATTATGCTGACATTTAGAAGCAAAAGCACAGAAAGATAAAACTAAGTACAAAGCACGCCTAACACCATAAAAAAATCTAAAGACAAATAGAACTGAAAACTGAATGGCAATTAGGCCAAAGGAGAATTATAGAAGGGAAAGGCTATACCTTGTCGGTGGCAGGCAGCTCAATTAATTATATAGCAAGAAGGGAAATCCAGCATTTCTGTGAGATGTCATTAAAAGGCATATTGACTTAACCTTCTTTACATGTTATGCTTTAAAAGACGACAAAAGGATTGTTCCTTTGGTTGAGTTTA
This sequence comes from Eretmochelys imbricata, assembly GCF_965152235.1. Lineage (NCBI taxonomy): Eukaryota > Metazoa > Chordata > Testudines > Cheloniidae > Eretmochelys > Eretmochelys imbricata. The sequence goes on from NC_135578.1 coordinate 78,213,526, forward strand.
AGACATAAAGGGTAACATAATATCAATTGTTCCTTTGGTTGAGTTTAAGACATAAGGGTAACATAATGAGAGATGGCTGTGTAGCAAATGAGACTGAGAAAGAAGAAACTGCAGTTTCTGACACTCTTATTTACTAGCTTCGATATATTATTGCTTTTTTCCAGTTAGCATTGCTCATCATATTGCTTGTCAGATATTATAAGCACAGAACATGCTCTAAACTAGAAATTGAATGAATGATTGGCTTGCATCTACTGTACATATAATCTCCATGTACAGCTATCCGCCATTAACTAAATACCTGAACCTGCAAGATTTGTGTGCCTTTGAAGTCTGTAGGAGCTGAAGGTGCTCAGGACCTTGCAGGATCAAACCCTCAAGGAGCCACGACTTTTCACATTCCATTTAGGAAACTGAATCATTAATTCTATACTCATCTCTCTATATATCCTTTTCACTCTAATAGTTCTGCTTTTGTTGCAGCTTTGACCATAAACCTGCCCTCTAATCAGAGCACTGGGTTAACAGGCAGCTTTGGAACTGCTCCATAGCCACTACAACTTCTGGGCCAATGCAGCCCTAATCAGGGTGACCAGATGTCCCGATTTTATAGGGACAGTCCCGATTTTTGGATCTTTTTCTTATGTAGGCTCCTATCATCTCCCACCCCATCCCGATTTTTCACATTTGCTGTCTGGTCACCCTACGCCTAATGAATCCCCTCCAGAGGTCAAAAAGATGGCACTATCTGCCTAACAGTGGATCCTCTGGCTCTACTCCAGCCTGATCCCATCCCCTGCAGGCTGAAATCTGAGGATTCACTATGAAGCTGAACTGCAATGCACCCTTTGCATTGTCCCAAATCCTGATATCTCCCCACTAAATGCAATGAAACCACACCAGTTCCTCTCCCAGGAGACCCTCCAAAACCACAGAGGCAGCTCGAGGACAAAACCCTTCTCACCCTTACTCACACAAATCATCCTATTTACATTAAATAAGATTACTTGTGTGAATAAGGGGAAACTAAAGGAACTATACTAAACTAAAACCTAAAGAAACTTTTTCTTTAAAAAACCCGTTAGTACAAGATTAAGGCTGGACAGTTAAGCACTCAGAAGCCAGAAAATACCAACGTTAAGGTTCCACGTACCCCCTTATGCTTATGAATTACAATGGTCTTTAATTATACAATCAAATACTGTTTCTCTAACAGTGCAATAGGGCATTAACATTTTTAACACCACGAATTTTCTATTACTATCAATATGCAAAAAGCAAATATAGAAAACTAAATTCATAGGGCCTTAGTCCTGAAGTTTCCTCAAACACTGTGCTTCTATATTCTATTTATCCTCAACTATGACATTTTTCCTTCAGGTTATCAGACATGTTCATAATTTCCAGTTCCAAGGTACTGTGTATAATAGGATGTAGATGTTCCTCCCATAGGCTCAAATTACATTGTCCTTAGTTTCTCCAATATTTCAGTTACATTAAGAACATCATTTACATGAAACCACTGGCATCAAACTAAATGTTATGACTTGCACAGAAATGGACTAAAGCGTTTCCATGCCACAGAGATATTCAGAAGTGCATGTGTGGATAAATATCAGTCTGAACTGTCAACAAATCAGGTGTCATTGCCTACCAAAGTTTACCAAGAACAGTATTTCTAGGAATGACAGATCATGGACCAGTGCTCATTGCACTTATAACCAGAGCTGGACAGGAAAGTTTTCCCATCCCATGAGCATTTGAGACCAAACCATTTTTTCTGTCCCAAATCAGAACAAAAAAGTAGAAATCTCAAAAACTGTGAGCCAAAAATCTGAAAGATTTCATATTAGGAAATCAAAACATTTTGTCCTGAGAATTTCAAAATGTTTTGATTCTTTTTTTAAAAACACATTAGAAATTAACAAATTTCTAAACAAAAACTCATTTCAAAATGGAGAAATGGTACTTTTTATTTTGAAGATGTCATAATTGGACATTTCAATAAGTTTGAAACTTTTTTCCAATTTTTTTTTCAAAAACAGGAGATGTTAAAATTGACCGTTCCCACAAACAAACATTTTCAGTTTTGATAAGTCAGTATTTTCTGCCAAAAAATGTTTTGTTAAAACACTCCTGAGCAGTTCTACTTATAAACCTAACAGTTGAAGAAGTCTAAAAGTTTAAGTGTTTTATTGACAGAGCATACTGGCTCCTAAGGAACAAATATTGCACATTTATCATGTGAATTCACGGCTTGTGAAATATTAGCCCATAAATGATATCAGGATAATATAATCATGTGCAGCAGTAAGTCAGCAGGAATCCATAAATCACCATACACAGGGAACAAATATTTAATAATGGGCTTTTTAATCTAGCAGAGAAAGAGACAACATGATCCAATGGCTGGAAGTTGAAGCTAGACAAATGCAGACTGGAAATAAGGTGTAAATTTAACAGTGAGAGTAATTAACGGTTAGAGCAATTTACCAAGGGTCATGGTGGATTCTCCGTCACTGACAATTTTAAAATCAAGATTGGCTTTTTTTCTAAAAGATCTGCTCTGTGAATTAATCTGGGGAAAGTTTTATGGCCTGTGTTATATAGGAGGTCATAATGGTCCCTTTTGGCCTTAGAGTCTATGAAAATCCTATAGGGGAAAATGACAAGATAATGTGCACATGTGCAGAAAAACAGGTTTCTAAACTAAAATTAGGCCATATCATGAGATCAACTTTTAAGAATTCCCCACTGCAGAGTTCTTTTGAAAAATAAGTTATATGCTATAGACCTGGGCTATTAACCAGTTTAGTTTTGTTTTTCCCATGGTATCCAAAGGAACTAGTCCATGCTTTAGTCTGCTTTGTTCAGTTTTAAATGTAACTTTTGCAATGTAGGTCACAGGAGTGCAAAAATAAAACCAACCAGCCTTTCCCCAACACACACACACACACACACACACACACACAAAATCCCAGGACAAAAGCAGCTTCCATTTCTCTGTTTTTTGCTGATAGCTCTAAAAACCAGCCAGTCAGCCAGTTCTAAAGTTTCAAATCTGATATTCGACTGCTGAATGAAGCTTAAAAGGGCAAACTACAAGCCGGTTGTGTGTTGGATTGATGGAAAGGAACCACTAGATATTGAACCCGGCCCTGGCTGCTGCTGGCTCCACCTGGCAGAAGGGTTACATAACGCCACTGTATGCAGTGGGATTTGTGAACAGTCCAGCTGGATTCACTTGTGCTTGAGTCCATGGACAGTTCGATTGCTCCATTTAATGTAATGATTCAGAACAATAGTTAAGTGTGTACTGTAAACAGAACTCTTACCGCCAAGCTGATTCCATAACTTAAAATTAGAGAAAAATCAAAGTTCTTTGTTTAAAACCAGGTGAAAAGCATATTCAAGAGCTCTTCCACCTTACTTTCTGCCTACACTGCCCACAGGTACATAAAATGTTAACTGCTGAGAATGGCTCACAATTGTTCCAGTCATAAGGGAAATAATTCCTTAGCTGTGACTTAATGCACACAAAGCTTGACTTTTCAAACATAAAGGGTATACATATTTCTGAGAATAAAACTAATAGCCTGACTGAGAAAGCAACATGAGGCGGAGAATTGAATAATTAATAAAGGGAAACTTCAATTCCTTGAAGCAGCATCTGGGAGTTTCCACTCCTGGAAAATTGTTGAGTGTATACATGCCACGTGGCACAATATGGCACATTCCAAACACAAAATGTTTGTTCTTCAGAAGTATCGCTGAGCTAGGGAGAACAGTTGTCCCTGACAGGATTGAATTAGCTGTATCTAGAGAAGGGGATTGAACTCAAATAGCCGCAAGAAAATTCCTCCACCACCCATCAACCAAGAGGCAAAAAGTCAACAATGAGCACTGAAAGTGACAGAAAAAATTTTGGACAGAGGTCACATTAACCATTTAAATACTCAGGCTGTATTCACACACAAGACCTGTACTCTTTATAATCAGAAAGAGAAACAATTCAGTGCATCCACACTATCCATGCTGCTTTGATTTAAGAACCCTTGCATTTTGCTCTGCACCTTCCACCCCCAGCATTATTCTGAAGTGTTTCATTACACTCCCCTTTGGGTATTTGTCTTACAGTTCCTGGCACAGTTCACAAAAGCAGGGGATTATGACAGATTTTAAAAAGTCACTGGGGACACAAATGACAATTAGGATCTTTTCCTCTTTGAAATGGTTAATGTGCTTTGATCCAGTCACAACTATTAATATGCATCAGGAAGATGCACACAGACAGGTAGTGTGCAGCAGGCTAGTGCAAGACAGATTCACACCACAGCTTGCCAAGAACTAAACGTTTAAAGACAAGTCCCAAGTCCACACTGGCACTAAAATGGTTTGGAATGAACTGGTTCTTTGAGAACACCATCTTCTCCAAACAATTCTTAAAACACAGAAACTAGTTGGGACAATTTTGCATGTGGATGTAACGTGTTTTACAAGTACACCACTTTTAACTATCTGTTTAGCATAACCTAGCCTTACAACATGAGACTCACATCCCTGCACTTCAGTATCTAAGGTCCAACCCACACAAGTTTTATCACATCAGGGGACTGAGTTATCACATAAACGTTCCCCAATTATGTTATAAAGCGTTTTTTATGTTTACTTTTATAGTCCTAGTGATTTAAATGGAACCTTGTAGACAAGTCTGGTCTCACATGTACAGATGTAACCAAACTGACACAGCAGCAATCTTACAAAACCATGTTACAGCCTGGTATTTACAAGGCTATAACAAATGTCATTAACGTGTTCATGGGTTATCTACCTAGACATGATCAAACAATGTTATAAACACATTCATCATACTAGAACTCTGTCTCCAATGCATGTTTTTAAAAGGTAGCAGCTAAGAAAGTCAGGTAAAGGAAGATACTAGAGATGAAAACTGACATCTAGTGGGCTTGTAAGAAAAGTAAAGAAATTCACAAACAAAGAGAAAAGCTGAGGTAGCAAATATAACACTTTACAGTGCCTATTCTATGTCAACATACCACACCTGACATAGTGAAAAAATGTAATGCTCACAGCTCTGGGAAATTCTAGGTATCCCACTGTTAGAGTTGTAACTTTCCATTCCATCATCTTCCAAACTATGTTCTATAATTATGCCAGTAGGACAAGAGCTAAATGAACCTTTCTAAGAACTCTCTGTGATAGGTTTATATGTTTCCCCCCATAATAACTAGCTACAGTTTTCCAGTGCTCAAATCTCACTACAAATATTTAAAAGAAGGCAAAGCAGGGTTCCTCGTGCCACACTACTGCAGCACCCAGAGATGTGGCCACAGAGACTGCCTCCTTCCCCATTTATATCACCACCTTTTATTCCAGAGGCCATGTACGTGAGTGTAGTTTGAAAAGAACAATTAAGAAAAGAAACTTGGAAGCCAAGCAATGTGAAGTTAAATAGATTACACAGTTAATAGTTAAATACATTTTCCACTAATTTAGGGAATTCAAACCACCTGGGCCCTAACACCAAAGCATCTCAGAACTTAGAGGATGACCTCCAAAAAGGTACTAGAAGCATACAGCTCTGCCATGTATACACAAAGACAGGCCTCAAGTCTCATGAGCCAACAGAACAAAAAAATTATTTTTGTAAAAATGGAATTACCTGGTACAATAATCAAAGTAAGGAATAGAGAGTTTCCACTAAGTGGAGGAATTACAGAAGGGAAAAATGTACTAGGCCACATCCTGCAAGAGTTACGTAGGCACAGAGTTTAGGAAAACATGTCTCTTTTCTCAGCAAGATCAGCGATCTCACCTAGTAGACAGTCCCTCTCACATACACACTGAGAAATCAACTGGAATGACATGATGCTACAGACCACACAGAGTAGACTCAGGCAGACTTACAGGGGAAATTCAATGCAACTTCCCTGTGTCCTATTCCCGTGTACCACATTTCAATTCTAATCACACCTCCTTTTACGTTTGGGTACCTAGAAAGAGCAAAGCAATATCTATAGGCAAGTTCGTGGAGACAAACTTTCCTATTACTCCATGTAACTAAAGAGAAGGAAACTGGCAGACAGTTTGATATATGTATGGTACTTTACCATATTCTCTTGACTTTTCAGACTACAGTAGGCTTACACCAATGCCAGTGTTAGCTGCAAATTAATTGGCTACTCTTCCCTCCCCTGCCTGTAAGTGGAAGAATTGTTGCAATATACAAATGTGGAAAGAATTCAAGCAGCCATGTACTCATAAAGAGGAAGAAAGAAGAAAAATCTCTTTTTGCACTTATTTGAGAGTCATATGAAATGATCTTCCATTCATCTTTTAGCCAGGAACCAGCTTAGGTTGGTAATAAAGGATCCAATTCTGTCAGGTGCTTCCAATGCGTATTGAACTCTGGGGAAATGGAGAGTGCTCACCACCACAGATAGAGCACTCAGAACAAAAGGATTGGGCTCAAAGTAGGGAACTGGTTCGAATGAGAAAGTTACAACAGCTGTTCAAGCTTGATAACAGAACTACTACTACAATGCTTCACTAAGCTAAGGGACACCATTTCAGGTATTTTCAAAGCACGTAGAGACCCAACAGTAGCGTCATAATTCAGAGGGCTTTGGAACTCCTTCTTAGGAAAATTATGTTCACTCATCATTGTTTAATTCAGCTCTAGCCATTGCTAACAAACTGAATAAGTCCTTTAAAAAGGGTAAAAATATTCAGTGTTTATCAGAGCGGTCATCTCTCATCCAAGACTCTATAACTCCATGCAGAATTATACATATTCTTAAAGAAAAGCAGAGGGAAAGAAAGGTAATATATCTGACAGCTATACTAGAAAAAAATCAAATACATTTATAACAAAAAGATCATTAGGAAATAGAAACTTGTGATGCTAGATGAATGGACAAGATTATTAAATAAAAGTCAAACTAAGTTACTGCCCATGTATCTATCAAAGCATTTATAGGTGTCCAGAATCCAAATGTAAAGCTCTTTACTGTAGGTGTAAAAGGAAAATTATTTTGATAAGGAAAAAAATCCCACAATAATAAAGCATGAGACACAGGATGAAATAAAACCCTCACTCAAATGTTATTTGCATTACAGTAACACAGAGAGGTGCCAGCTGTTATTGAGGCCCCTTTGTAGTAGGCTCCCTACAAACACAGTTAGGGACGATCCCCATCCCGAAGAGCTTACAGTGTAAATAGGCAGACAAAGGGCAAGGGACTCTCAAACACAGAGATGAAATGACTTGCCCAAATTCATGCAAGTGGGGACTCATTGGTCTGAGTCCCAGAGCAGTGCTCCATCCACTAAACAATGCTACCTCTCAAATATGGTCTATAGTTTGGGGTTGGTTTTTTATGAAAGATTAAAAAAAATAATAATAACTTAGGGCCAGATTCTGCCTTTGCATACAGTAATAGTCAGGATAGTACAATTTCCTGAACCAACTCAAATTTTTAACAAGAACTCCAACCAAACCCCCCATGCATATTTTTCACATTCACACATTTCTTATGCTTCCTAGTTAAGGCCAAAAGAAAAAAAACAAACAAACATGCCCCTGGTAGGCTGCTCTCTTGGCACTTGCCAGTCCAGCCAAAAACTAGAAGTATTAGAAATCTCACTGGAAACCCAGTCCTCTGAAGAATTCCCTTACCCGTTTTGCAGACACAAAATGATTAGATTAAGAGTCCACAATGTTGGGTGCTTATCAGAAGCACATAATTTCTTTGGGGTTCACTTGCACCAGTGAAATTTCTTTACTGCCCACTTTTCCTAATTACACAGGGCGAGGTTATCTGGTTTGCCAAAGAGGCAGAAACCTGGTAGATCCAAACTGGAAAAAATCCCACCGTCTTCTCAGATTCCAACCCTCAAGCTAACGGTTACAATTCTCCCTAAAACAGAATGTATATTGTCTATATCACGTTGGCAACAGAACTAAAATAAGCTCTCACCTCCACAGGCTGGTTAGCTGAACTGGAACTTTAACATAGGGTGTACTAGGTCAGAAACTCACGAAAGGACTTTGGAGTTTCACACAATTATACTTATTTTCTCACTCTTCCAATCCTTGTTTCCAAGCAGGTCCCCTTCCCCAACAAAATTTCAGTTCAGATAAAAATAAAATCCAGAAATTATGTAAACATTCAGCAGCATGCCTGTCCCATGCCAACTATCAGCATTCTGCCACGACTACTGGTCAGCGGAGAAGCAGGTAAGTGACCAAAGCAGGAGCAGTCATGATGGGTATTTTGCACTTAAAGTAAATGCAGGATTAGATAAGAGAGCTTTGACAAGGTTAGACCAAACCTCAGTGTTCATATTACTCAGCTCATGTTCTCCTCAGCTTTTGACACAGTCAGCCACAAGGTGCTACTGACCTGTTTAGAGTGCAGCATTACATAGTTTTATTTATTGATCTCAAATAGGAGAGTGACAGACCATACCTGTGTAAGAAAACTCACTTACTTAGAAAGTCAGGAATCTATCCCGTCCCTCCCATCCATCCCCCTTCTCTTCAATATCTGCATAAGGTCATTTGCAGCGGTGGTAAAACAGCACAGACTCTGATGCCAACAATACACCAGTGCAGTTGTATATCACCTTTTACAGATGAAACCAACACCATCAGAAAGATGTCACTATGCCTACTGGAGATCAGCTCCTGGATGAAGGACAGCTGGCTCTAACTAAGCCCAAGTAAAACTGAAGTTGTCACGACCCTGGGTTTTCTACTTGATGCCACCACCAACCCTTGACTTGGTAAGTTTACCTCAAGGCATCCTCTCCCCATCCCCACTGCTCTCTTGTTACAAGGACCCTGTCCCCAGGAATAGGGGTCCCCAATAGCTATGGTAGGAGACCTGTGAAGGCCACTTCAGAAATCCCCATTCACCACAGCTCCACTCCAGACTGAATTAGCTAACTTGTAATTATTATTTACAATTAAAATATATGAATGAACTCCAGGACTGATTGTGAAGCAGTGTCCAGTGTCATTTTCAAGCTCCAAAAAGTATTACTCCACAACCCAGTTCAAACTGGCTTTTCATAAGCCATGAAGTACAGTGTTCCCCCAACCTGGTCTCACTGCCACCCTCTCAGCAGCCTGGAACTCTACCATCCTTGATGGATCAGTCCCTGGAGTCTGGAGAGACCTTACTTGGCACATCAGCAAACCCAAATAAAACTAGCTCAGGCTGACAAGTCTCCACACTCTCTTCTGCCATGGCTGACTTTCAAACTAACATTCCATGGTGGCTTCTAGCAATCCAATGGGCCCTCATAGACTCCTTCGGTTTCAAACCACTAGCTCACTTCCACCCACATATTTTACCACCAGCACATCACATACCTAAAAACAAACAAACTTAACACTTACCCTAACCATAGAAATGTAGGGCTGGAAGGGACCTCAAGAAGTCATCAAGTAAACCTACATCATCCCTGACAAGTGTTTGTCTAAGCTATTTTTAAAAAACAATCAATGATGGGGATTTCACAGTCTCCCTGGAAAGCCTATTCCAGAGTTTAACTATCCGTATAGTTAGAAAGTTTTTCCTAATGTCTAAATTAAATATCCCTTGCTGCAGATGAAGCCCATTTCTTTTCCTGCCTTCAGTGGATGTGGAGAACAATTGATCACTGTCCCTTTAACACAGCCCTTTACATATTTGAAGATTTATGAAGTCCCCACTCATTCTTATTTTCTCAAAACTCAACATGGCCAATTTTTTGAACCTTTCCTCACAGGTCAGGTTTTCTAAAAGTGATAAAAGGTTTGTTTCTCTCATCAGTAAAAAGAAAAGGAGTACTTGTGGCACCTTAGAGACTAACCAATTTATTAGCGCATAAGCTCTAATACAGCTCACGAAAGCTTATGCTCTAATAGATTTCTTAGTCTCTAAGGTGCCACAAGTATTCCTTTTCTTTTTACGGATACAGACTAACACGGCTCCTACTCTGAAATACTCTCATCAGGACTCTCTTCAATTTATCCACATCTTTCCTAAAGTGTGGCACCCAGAATTGGAAAGTACTCCAGCTGAGGCCTCACCAGTGCCAAGTAGAGTGGGACAATTACCTGCTGTGCTGTACATATGACTCTCCTGATAATACACCCCAGAATTACATTAGCCTTCTTTGCAGCTGCATCACATTGACAACTCTCATTCAATTTTCAGAGTAGCAGCCGTGTTAGTCTGTATTCGCAAAAAGAAAAGGAGGACTTGCGGCACCTTAGAGACTAACCAATTTATTTGAGCATAAGCTTTCATGAGCTACAGCTCACTCCATCAGATGCATTCTGTGGAAAATACAGTGGGGAGATTTATGTACATAGAGAACATGAAACAATGGGTGTTACCATACACACTGTAACCAGAGTGATCACTTAAGGTGAGCTATTACCAGCAGGAGAGCGGGCGGGGCGGGGGGGGGGACGGGACCTTTTGTAGTGATAATCAAGTTGGGCCATTTCCAGCAGTTGACAAGAACATCTGAGGAACAGTGTGGGGGGGAAGGGGGGGGCTGGGGCGATAAACATGGGGAAATAGTTTTACTTTGTGTAATGACCCATCCACTCCCAGTCTCTATTCAAGCCTAAAGTTAATTGTATCCAGTTTGCAAATTAATTCCAATTCAGCAGTCTCTTGTTGGAGCCTGCCCCTGAAAGCTTTCCTGTTGAAGTACTGTCACCTTTAGGTCTGCAATCGAGTGACCAGAGAGACCGAAGTGTTCTCCAACCGGTCCTCGAATGTTACAATTCTTGACGTCTGATCTGCATCCATTCATCCTTCTACACAGGAATTGTCTAGCTTGACCAATGCACATGGCAGAGGGACACCGCCGGCACATGATGGCACACATCACATTGGCAGATGTGCAGGCGAACAAGCCCCCCGATATTGTGGCCGATGTGAGCATGCCCCATGATGGTGTCCCCTGAACAGACACGTGGACACAGTTGGCAACGGGCTTTGCCGCAAGGATATCCACTGTAACTCCCAGATCCTTTTCAGCAGTGCTACCACCTAGCCAATTATTCCACATTTGGTAGTTGTGCATTTGATTTTTCCCTTCTTAAGTGAAGCACTTTGCACTTGTCTTTATTAAATTTCATTGTGTTGCTCTCAGACCAAGTCTCCAATTTGTTATAGTCATTTTGAATTCTAATCCTGTCTTACAACATATTTACAGTCCCTTACAGCTTGGTGTCAGCTGCAAATTTTATAAGCATACTTTCCACTCCATTATTCAAGTCATGAACGAAAATATTTACTAATATTGGACCCAGGACTTTCTACAAGACCCAAGTAGATATGCCTTCCCAGTCTGACAGTGAATCATCAATAGCTACTCTTTGAGTATGGTTTTTCAACAAGTTTTGCACCCACCTCATATTAATTTTATCTAGACCACATTTCCTAGTTTGCTTATGAGAATGTCATGTGGGACAGTGTCAAAGCCTTGCTAAAATTAAGATATATCACATCTACTGCTTTCCAATAGGTCAATAACCCTGTCAAAGAAGGAAATCAGATTGATTTGGCATGATTTGTTCCTGACAAATCAATGCTGGCTATTCCTTATAACCCTACTATAGACCAGCCTAACTTCGATACATGGAAAGAAACTGTAGCAAATTATTAAACAATTAATTTGTAAGCACCTGGAGGATAAATTCCCCAGATCCTCTTTGTTCTCCCTTTATAAAGATAGGTACTACGTTTGCCCTCCTCCAGTCTTCTAAGACCTTGCCTGTCCTCCACAAGATGCTGATCCCTTCTTTCTCTGTGGGTTTGTGTCTCAAAGAGGTAAAGGCCTTGAAATTCCTCTGAACTTATCACTAACTCTAAAGTTTCTGGCCATAGAGATCCATGCTTTTGTACTTCCAAATGGGATTATAGTTCAGTATCTTTGCAGTTGCAAGTGGAAACAACAAGAAGACTCTAATGTGTGTGCAATGTGGTTTTGCCGTTTTACCCAGGACAGTCCCTTTTTTAAACCATGTCCTGGCCGTACTGACTTTTTTGGCAAAACTGGGCATTTGTCCCATTTGCTCTTGCCAACTGATCATCAAGCAGGCAGCAGGGGAGCTTGGGCTGCCCTGCACATGGGGGAGAAGCCGGCCCTTTGTGAGCAGTGGGCCTCAGGCTGGCCTCGTTGGGTGTTGCGTTTTCCCTTTGGGAAAAATATGGTCACCCTAGTGGTTGCTCACCTCCTCAACAGGATGAGATAGTGAGTATATGACTCCAGTGCTTCACTAGTTATCAATGCTAATTCAAGGCCTTGGTCATAAACCACAAAATCACCAACAGATCTGGTTCTGCTACTCAGAAAAGATCACGGCAGGAAGGAGGGTGCTGGTGTTTGGGTGAGCAATATTGATTTCATAGCTGTGATTTGTTTAATGAGCCATCCTTAGGCTTCTCTAAGCAGGGAAAACACATTGCCCATACCATGATAAACACAGAACTGGAATCCAACTCTCTGATCTGCATGCCAGATACAGTCCAATACTGTCAAGGTGCATAAAGCCTTTCCCTCCTGAATGCCTGTGTACACAAGTAAATGATACATGCTTTGAGGTGTAGCAATTGTTTTGCATCACACTGTTCAGATGGGAAAGCCACTGCCAGCCTGGGACCCAACGCACAGTGAGCCAAGAAAAGTAAAGTAGTGGTAGGTAAAATAGTAGTCGTCTCCCCAACATACACACACTGACACATGAAGAGAAGCCACCTCCATATCTATATCTGGGAGGTGGTCTCCAACCAGAGTGCTGCACCCAACCCAACCACCACTCCCTAGAGCCCAGATCCCAGATGAGACCCTTCTTTCCCCCAAAGCTGTGTAGAGAAGATGGGGACGGGTTAGGGAATCTTTGCAGTCCCTGGGTTCCTTGCTGCAGGAGGTGTTGGGATGTGGGGCTTAGAGACTTCATGGAGACAGGGAGAGCATTAGCAGGCTATTAGGACAAATCCTCTTTCTGTGGCCACAGATTCCCTCAGCAGTGGAACCTGTGTGGATCTAGTGCGCAAGGAAGGGCAACATTCCAGGAGGTGCAGTGTTCAGTTCACTGCTGGGGCTCCTGGGCCATGGAAGGGAGCAGGAGTGAGAGAGAGAAGGCATGCAAAGGATTCGACCATTGTTAGCTTCCTCCCATTAGAAACACAACTAAGGCCATGGAGCCCATGTCTATCTACTGTCGTTATAGGGCAGAGAGTTAATTGTGTGCTAATTCAATTCTCAGGTTTTTGGGTAGGGTAGAGTATTTGAATTTTGTTTTAAGATTATAATGCTCAGATTTAAATGAGGCGCAGACTCCCCCCCACACATGCACATTGTTGTATTGTAAGTGACATTTTTGCTGTCATGGTTTCCTGGAATGTGGGGAAGCCTTGTGTCAACTTCCTGTTCTACCTACTGAAATATATCAATAAGTAACATTTAAATGAAGCTGGGCCAACTTGAAACTTTGTGCAAGCCAGTGGCATTGCACCCACTTTCACTAGGCCTGAGTTTGGAACGGTGTTAAGCTTAACTCAGAATTCTCTTGTTCCTGTCAACTTAAACCAGACATGAGTTATTATTTTAAAGTAGCATTTTCTATTTAGCACTCTTCTACGTATACACACAGCAAGAGAAAACACAGCCTCTCTTCACAAAGTAAGAGCAAATTTACTTTAAAACCTTGCAGCTTTTCCAAATAGAAGCCTGGCACTCTTATGAGCAGAACTGCTGTTATGGGAACAGGTTACTGTTTTAAAGTAACTCAAATATCCATGAAGGGTATTTTTGCTCTCGTCTATTTAGCACTCTATGCAAGGAGGCATAGTATGTCCTAAGACGACTATTTACAGTAGTGAGAATATTTCCAGGTATGGAAAACCTGAGGTAATATTTTATTTTAATTAAAAAAGAAGAAGAAGAGAAAGAACTTGCAATATTGTCAGTTATAGACAAAAAATAATAAAACCACAATGATTTTTTAAAAAACATTTCAGTCTATATGTTGTCTAATATCTTTTCACTATTGTCTCATCATCTAGATTAACATTAAATCAAATCATGAATTATTCATGGCGTCTGAATAAATGGAATTAGCCTTTCTAGCACTCACTCTGTAAATCGCATCTTCTGGATAAATGTGGTTGGATTTTTTTTTCCTGTTATGTCTGAACACTAGAAATAATGACCTGGCTTGCAGCCTTGCTAGATTAGATCTTCTTTGGGTGATATTTTAGAGGAACACAGGTCTCATCAACCAACAAGATGTCAGCTCTGCCATCATTCCCATTAGCTTCCTAACTTCCAATACTTGCCCTGTCTGTCCCTAAACTGTAGCTTAATTTCTAGTAGCCATGGTACCTGAAGCTCAGATGATTTGTTGAAATTGACTCATTATCTACTGTGTTGTAACAGCAGTTAGAAACTGAATGACATTCAATTAAAATGACATTAGCAGCTCAGGAGTGATTTTGTTTAATTTACTCCTACTCAGATGTAAAAACATTAGCAACTTTTTTAATTGGACCTCATAATGTCTAACTCCTACTCAAATGCAATGAAATTAAAGACTTTGGTGGCTAAATACCGCTTAATTTACTCCTACCCATCTATAATGACATTAAAGATGCTTTGGGGTAGATATTGTTTCCAATCATTTTTATTCAAAAGAAATCTGAGCTTATAGATACAATTATTAAGCATATAATAAAATCATACAAGAAATGTATCTATACAACAGGGGATCGGTGGTTACCGGTAATATTAAAAAGTAATCATTCATTTTCAATGCAGGGATATTAAAAAGTAATATATTAAAACAAGAATTTGCCAAAGTTTTCAGTTGTTCACTATCTGTTCAAGAGCAGGGGTCTTTTATTATGTGTGTTTTATGTGAAACATTTATTAAACTGTTTCTTATGCACTTGATTTAAAAAAGTCTTCATCTGGAATGTATGTGATACACTTTTGTCATTATAAGGATAGACCACCAGCAAGCATATAGTCTAGTGAGGAGGCTCATTTTCCTCAGTAACTGTTTTGTAACACAGCTTAAAATGTTTTCACTTTAAAACACTGTATTAAAGTGCTATGTGGTTCCGGGTTGTATCATCGTGTTGTAGCCTTTTAAAGATGACTCTTGTCATACAGTAGACTTGATGCCCAACTGACTGCAGCAAATCTAAGAACTTTCTCCATGTTGTGTAATATTGATGCACATTGGACCTTATTTGGGGCTAAATCCTGAATGTATCCCTTATTCATGCAAAGGTCCCATTGACTTTGAGCAGGATCTCATTCTCCCTTTAAGAGGCAAATGCAATAAAAATTCCTTCCCTTCCTATCAGCACCTTTAATTTTTAAAATGGAAAGATTTTAAAAGTCTTGTTTATTTTTCGCCATTCGTGCTGTTTTCGCAGTTTGGTAGGACAAGACTGATTGGCCCCTGCATAGGTAAGCAAGGGGGTGGGCAAAATGAGTTTTCTTATTGTGCCCTCGCAACTGGTTACAATGACACTAATACCAAGATCTGGTTGAGGCTACAATTGCAGCTGGTGCTAAGCAACAGAGACATTGTGGAGGGTCCCCTGCCATCCCACACAGCGGTAACACAGCCACTAAGCTAGTCTTGTTGGCACCCAGCTATAGGGTGGTGCAATGGTCACTCTCCACTCTGTTTCTGAGGACACTGTGTGTTGCAACATAATCTACCATGGACTTCACTGTACTTACTGGCAGCTAAAGTAAAGCACATGCGAGTACTTTACTGAAGTGCCAGAATGCTCAGACTTCACATAACAAAGCCTTATGTATATAGGAAATACTAAATTCTGCTAAATTCTACTGCAGTGTATAAAACTGGATAATAACTCTTTAAATAATTTGGGAGCCCTCTAGTGGGCCTCCCTATCTTCCATTGCAGAAGTCACCAGATCTCAACAGAGCAACAATGTACTTAGGCAAGCTGGCCTTGCATGATTATATATAGTTAGTAAATACATAACTCGAGATAGATAGATATTTGAAAGCCAGCTGTGTCTATATTAAGAATATGAGAAAACAAACACATAATTACAATGGAATCTCTTCCTGAAACAGGGTGACTTTCTTGCTTGTGAGTAGCTTGAGTATCAGCAGATTAGGAAATTCAGTACCTGGAAAGATAATGGAGCAAATAATCAAGCAATCAATTTGCAAACACCTAGAAGATAATCAGGTGATAAGTAACAGCATGGATTTGTCAAGAACAAATCCTGTCAAACCAACCTAATAGCTTTCTTTGACAGGTGAACAAGACTTGTAGATAGGTGGGAAGCTATAGGTATGGTATATCTTGACTGACTGTAATAAGGCTTTTGATACTGTCTCCCATGACCATCTCATAAATAAACTAGGGGAATACAGCCCAGATAGAGCTACTATAGTGGGTGAATAACTGGTTAGAAAATTGTTCGCAGAGAGTAGTTATCACAGTCAAGCTGGAAGGGCATATTGAGTGGGGTCCCACAGGTATCAGTCCTGTGTTTAGTTCTGTTCAATATCTTCATCAATGATTTAAATAATGGCATGGAGAGTACACTTTTAAAGCTTGTGGACGATACCAAGCTGGGAGGGGTTGCAAGTGCTTTGAAGGATAGGATTAAAATTCCAAATGATCTGGACAAACTGGAGAAATGGTCTGAAGTAAACAGGATGAAATTCAATAAGGACAAATGCAAAGTACTCCACTTAGGAAGGAACAATCAGTTCCACACATGCAAAATGGGAAGTGATAGCCTAAGAAGGAGTACTGAGGAAAGGGATCTGGGGTCATAGTGGATCAGAAGCTAAATGTGAGTCAACAGTGTAATACTTGCACACACAAAAAAAAGCGAACATTATTCTGGGATGTATTAGCAGTGTTGTAAGCAAGACATGTGAAGTAATTCTTCTGCTCTACTCTGAGCAGATATGGCTTCAACTGTAGTACTGTGTCAGTTCTGGGTGCCACATTTTAGGAAAGATGTGGACAACCTGGAGAAAGTCCAGAGAAGAGCAACAAAAATGATTAATGACAACATGACCTTTTAGGGAAGATTGAAAAAAATGGGTTTGTTTAGTCTGGAGAAGAGAAGACTGAGAGGGGACATGATAACAGTTTTCAGTTACATAAAATGTTGTTACAAGGAGGAGGGTGAAAAGTTTCTGTCATTAACCTTTGAGGATAGGACAAGAAGCAATGGTTCAAACAGCAGCAAGGGAGGTTTAGGTTGGACATTAGGAAAAACTTCCTAACTGCCAGGGTAGTTAAACATGGGGACAAATTGGCTAAGGAGGCTGTGAAATCTCCATCATTGGAGGTTAAGAACAAGTTAAACAAAAACCTGTCAGAATGGTCTAGTTATTACTTAGTCCAGCCTTGAGTTCAGGGGACTGGATTAGATGACCTCTCAAGGTCCTTTCAGTCCTACACTTCTATGATTCTATAAGGAAGGCAATTTTATCACAGAAACTCATTCACAATCCTTAGTATATTTACCGCAGAGTTGATTAATACAATTCCCTATATCTGACAGGATCAGATTTACATCTGTGCTTTTGACTTCCTGTTGTTCACTATATATTCCCCTCTCTTCCTTCTCCCATCTTCCCCTTTAGGAAAGCAGGCTTTGGACAACCTACAGCTATTTTGCATGGCAGAAATTAGAGAGCACAGGTACTACAATGGAGAGTAGCCTGAACTTCAACAGATAATTTTAGAGGATATAAACAGACAAGGTGGCAGAACAGAAGAAAGCACACGACAGAACAAAGAGGCAGTAAAAGGAGAAAGACTGAAAATATGAATCAGTCAATACAGTGTCATTTAGGGTTGAATTATGTAAATATAAAACATGCTGGGGACTTTTCACTGGCTTCAACAGCTTGGAAGCTGATGGATTGTTAAGTGAAACCAGCCCTAAAAACCTTGCACATATTTTGAAAATGATCAGATGTCCTCAATACATATAGGGTATGAGATATTTCTAGATACACAGCAGAAATGAAGTATGTGTCTATGTGGACATCTTATAAGGATTTGATCCGCAAAGCACTTCACCTCAAGCTTAATTTAAACATGTGAATAGTCCCATTGAATTCAATATTACTTTTGAAGCCAGTGGGACTGCCCATATCCTTAAAATTCTTTGCTGCATTGGGGCCTAAATAGCTACACATAGCTAGGTAGGTCTGATCAACACATTTCATACATGGAAAAAAATAGAGAAAGTAAATCAACTGGGGAAAAAAGCGTCTTAGTTATAGCCACAGTAGTTTTCAAGGATGAACAACATTAACTATAGCTAAGGATATGATTTTTGTCATGGATTCCATTACTTTAATAGATCTCCGTGACTTCTTTGGCTTCAGACCCCAGCAGCATGATTTGGACTGTTAGTCCCTGCAGGTATTTTTAGTAAAAGTCAGGGACAGGTTGCAGACTTCTGTGAATTTTTGTTTTTTACCCATGACCTGTCCATGACTTTTACTAAACATACCCAGGACAAAATCTTAACCTTAACTATAGACCATGTGTTGCACTAGCAACCACAATACAGGGAGGTAGCATGGCTTGCTGGATGAGGTACTGCCATGGGACTCAGAACCCCTGGCTTCAATCCCAGCTCTGCCATTGGCCTGCACCAGGCAAGTTACTTGCCTTTTCTGTGCTTCTGCCTGTCTAAAGGTGCTAACGATACTGATCTCCTTTGTAAAGTGCTTTGAGATCTATGGATAGAAAGTGCTTTATAAGAGCTAGAAATCATGACAACCACAAATACATTGACACACTTATTGTGGTGTTAGTGACAAGTGTGGGTATCTTGGGGCTCAGCTGTATCTAGGCATTTTTAATGTGCTCATAACCAGAGAACCAGAGGGCAGCTAAGATTAAAGAGGCAATCAACCCCCATTACCTGGTTATACTTCAACAAAGCGTGCATGGCAAAGATGTGAGAGGAACAGTTTGTTTTTGTTCTCTTTTATTCTCCTTCAAGGAAGTTCTTGTGAGAAAGCTAATGCAAACAGATGGGATCTTTCATTTTGTTCTGAAGGTGGTGAGGAGCACGATCATTCCAATAGCTTGTGGGAGAGAGTTGCATAGCTATGGGCCAACCACTTAGATGACTCCATTCCTTGCACCTACAAGGCTCACCCTTGGCACAGTTATTTGCAGTGCCCCTAAGGAACTCAGCTGTTGTGATATGGACTGGGAACCAGTGCACTGTATGGAGCACCAGGAAGGAGCCTTCTTGATGCTTGGTGCTGGTGTATGTTATATCATCTGAAGTGTCTTCTGAGTTCACTCTCCAGCCCCACCTCACTACAGATACATATGTTGTCACTGTATCAGTGCTGGTGTCATTGATTTTCCTGCCTCTCAACATTAGCTCTATTAAAGGGACAGGATTTCTAAGCACACCATGACACCAACAATTAATGCAGGAGTGATTAATATAGATAGAATGTGATTCCTATTTGGGCAATTTTTCTGAGTATTTTAAAAGTGCTTGGGTGAATGAAAGCAGTTTTAATACTTACTTAGTTAAGTTCAGTTTAAAGAGACACTAAAAACAAAAGAAACTCTTCAGAGAATAAAGAGAATTAAATAAGGAAATAAATTACTTTTTAAGCCTGATTTTTTTAAAAGGCCTCATCTTGGCCTTCGTTGTTGCTGGCACAATTTGCCTTTAGCATTTGCACATGCAACTAATTTCAAACATTTATTTTGTGCCCATCACCAGAATATTTGAACATCTCACATGGATTCAATGGACATCATCAAGATCTCCCTAGCAGAAACCAAAACATCAGGCTCCCCTGCAGAGTAAAATTTACCCCAAAAAATACAGTTTGCTCATATAAAGAGGCCTGGGTAGAGAGGTGCCTCCTATAGCTTTTCCTGAGAATGGCAGATTCGTACTCAGCCTTATTTCTGCAGGGTATGAATGCCAAAAGGCGGGTGCATTCAGGTGCACCCCCATCAATAGGACCATCAGTTCATTAGTGCACTGAATCCCACGGGTGAAAAATGGAGGCTGCTTTTCAAAATCCGCTGTGACTTCTTCAAAACACTGTTCAAATATTAACCACTCAGATATGAGGAAATTTTTTTTAAAATAAAAATCCTTACCCATGAGGATCCCTTTATTAAAGTTAGAGAAGAAATGGTCATTTTAATGCATGTTGAAAAAAAAATCAGGAAGGAATCTGATAATTAAGAAGGTAATTTCTGAGTAATTGTTTACTCATGATCATGCTGATCTGGGACAGCCACAGTTTACATATCGAGGTTAGCAAGTTTTTAGCATTAATGTAAGTCTTGCATGTATGGTCCTGTATATTGATTTACTGACTCGCTCACATTACTGTATCTGAGTCAGTTCCTTCTCTCCACCCCTCTTTAAATAAACCTGTCAAATTTCCTGAGATGAAAAGGTTACTGAACAATAGAGATTGCCTACTTTGCATGCCATGTACAGCAATTTTTGCTAATCATGTAAAAACCCAAGATAAATGTAGAATCCATAGAGGGAGGTTTGAGTTGTGTGTGTCGCAATTACATCCGCTTTTTCATTGCTTTATTCGTTTTCTGTAAGCCGAGGATGGGTAGGAAATGCTACAAGAAAACATGTTGCATAGCTGCTAATTATTTCTTTTCTACCCTTCATTTACAAGCATCCTGTATCTGAGCAGGAATACAGCTGAACCTATACATCACCCTGGACTATGGTATTTTTTTATGATTTAGTTAACAAAAGGTGTTCATGAATCAGCCAGAAGTCTCAGATCATAGTTCGATGACGCATATTCTTCAACTAAACAACAATCCACAGTTACAAATGGCAAACAGGAAGAGCACATCTGTGGAAAACAAGCCTCTTAAGCTGAAAACATGAATAATGATGTGTGGGTTGTGCTTTCTATACCACAAACTCTGGGAAGACCTTTCTGTGAACAGCTATCTGATAACAATAGAAGAGGCTTTAGTGTTCCTACTTGCCTCCTACAGCCCTTTGTATCAGTAGTTTGGTAGAAAGAGCATGACAGTAAAATTCCTTTGTCATTTTTGACATTTCAGGTACTGTAACTGCACTCCTCAGACACCATGGAAATTTCTACCATCAGGGTAAGTCACAGTTGCACAGAAGTCAGAGCTTGCTCAGGGGGTAGTCTAAGACTTGGTCTACATGATACTATTTGGTCAGCATAAGATGCCTTGTGTTGACCTAGCTGTAGAAACATCACTTCAATTTGGCTCCCGCTGATGTAAGTGCCTCTCTATGCGGATTTAGTAACACCACTTCCCTGAGCAGCATAGAGTCATGATCGACGTAATTAGGTCAATACAGGGTCAGTGTTGATGCTGCGTTGCTTACATTAACTGTTACTGGCTTCTAGGGGCCGTCCCACAATGCCTCACATAGACAACACAATCGCTCCTGGTGAGGGCCTGCACCACCAACACAAGAAGCCAAGCATGCGCACACAAGCAATTTAATAACTGTGGCAGCTGTATGCCAGTGTAAGTTAAGTCAACATAATTTTGTACTGTAGACATGGCCTGAGACTGTGGCATGAACTCCCACACATACAAGGGCCATCACAAGCCTCACTACCTCCCCTTCCACTTGCAAGGCACACTTCTTCAACCCGCCTTTCAGTGCTTAATTTGCAATGAAAGAGGTATCAGGGCTCAAACAAATTATTATTATTATTTTTAAAAAACATTTCATAACTGATGCAGCAAGCCCAGACTTGCTGGGCTTAGCTCCGGCACGAATTAAGCCCTGCTTCCTTCTTTACCATAAACACAGAGCAACATGTACATTTAAAAGACAAAACAAACAAAATCCTACACTACATACACAGTTCTGTCCCTGGTGGGAGGATGAGAGAGACAGAACAAACCACACATGACAAAGGTTAGTTACATCTCTTAATACGCTACTGGGAGATGCTCAGATACTATAGTGACAAGGGTAGTATAAGAACCCAAAAGGCATGGGAACTGAAGCTCCATGAAAAAACAACTAGGAATCCTTGTGGCACCTTGGAGACTAACAGATTTATTTGGGCATAAGCTTTCGTGGGCTAAAACCCACTTCATCAGATGCATGGAGTGAAAAATACAGTAAGCAAAAATATATATATATATATATATATATAGTGTGTGTATATATACATACACACCACATGTATTTACTGCTTACTGTATTTTTCACTCCATGCATCTGATGAAGTGGGTTTTAGCCCACGAAAGCTTATGCCCAAATAAATCTGTTAGTCTCCAAGGTGCCACAAGGATTCCTAGTTGTTTTTGCTGATACAGACTAACACAGCTACCACTCTGAAACCTGAAGCTCAATGGGCATTCTTTTCCACTTGTATCTATCAATGTAGAAGTTTACTTCTGGGACATGTAAAGACACTTTAGGTCCTAATAGCAAATGTAAAATTGGAACACAAGCAAATCTTTCTTAGCTTATGGGTCTCTCTCTTCCTTGTCATAAGCCACCTTTTTTTCCCCTACATGGGTTCACATTAATAGATGGCTGTGATTAGTCATGACACTTCATCCATCATATTAGGGACTGCTAAAGAGAGACAGGCCAACAATTGTAACATTAGAAGATGTGAGTTAGCCACCTTTGCCAAACCTAATTAAGCCAGCATCAGGCCCAGCTATATTTACATAACACTGCTATGAAAAAATAAAGCAACATTAACCCTGAACATCAGAGCAAGTTAAAGTAACACCCTTTGACACTGCCAAAGGACAGACTTCTTTAGCCAAGAACAGCATCTCCTACAAGACTGGAGAGATGGGAGAAGCTTCTCATTCCAAATGAGAGGAGCAAACATTTCTGACATGTGACACAGTCAAGCTCAATCTTTCAGGAAAACACATTCCTTCTCTGCTAAAAGGAGGGACCCAAATGCCTCTGCTGATACATGACAGACCTGCTGTCATCCTATCCCACCCCACCTTGTCCGCCATCTGAACAGACAGCCAGGGTCCAGGATGAGTTTTTCAGTGATTTCCTCAAACTAAAGTTGTACTTTTCTTCCCCTGCATCCAAATTCCAGTGTCACAGGACTGGTCTTTCTTACCCTGGATTCCTCACTGCAGTCAGCCCTTACACACTCTCATGATGAGTTTTACACTATCTGCTTTATTTACAACATGCTACATCAGTGCTTATTCCCCACAGCATAAAATTTTTACCTTCTCCACATAGAGCCCAAGATCCTGAGCTTCTTTGGCCTCTCCTTCCCCTGACCTCCTGTCTCTCTATAAACTGTCCTCAGCTGATGAGCTGAATCACCCTTGTTAATCAGTTAATCATCTGATGCTTAGTCAATTATCTTGTCAATTTGGCCCATGTGGGGATGCTTATAAAGTACACAGAGTGGTGAGCCAGCCTTGGGCTACTCCCATTCTATCATACCTAGTCACTAGATATACTATCAATAAGCCCCTTATGAGTTTATTTATGCCCTTCAACCTCATCTATAGTGTTTAAACATGCTGCAGCTCCAAGGTAAAGGAAGAATTTCTCACTTCTGAAAAATGAACACAATTTGAGCAAAATAACCCTGAGCACTCTGCTACAAGCAGAGAATGCCTGGACCTCAGCCTCTCACTCAGAGCTGTGTTTGAGAAAGAATGCAGTGACCCCACTGCTCTCCTCCACTACAGGTTTGGAGACTCAAGCACATTTTGCGGCCTTCTGGACCATGTAGGGTACCATGTGGGTCTTTTCACAGGAAATAAGCAGCAGAGGCAGGTAAACTCTTCTACAAAGATATTGTGATCATCTTTTGTAATAAAGGAGTAAAGAGGATACACTATATTATGAATGGAATTGTTTCTAAATAAATTCAAGTCATATGGGTGTTAGTTGGTCTCATCTCATACCTTTACCCCAATTAATAGTTTCACCTTCTCTGACAGAATAGGCCTCAGCTGACATTAGTCAGTTGCACCATCTTATTTCAGTTGAATTTGGCGTACAGTGTCAATAGATCCTGATCATGTTGTTCTCAATGTTTTTTATCAACTGGTAAATGGCAGGCCTACCTATATACACCATCTTGCTGATGGACTTGTGTCCCACTGGTCTATGACATACTGCCAACTTTAGCCCAGTGAAGAATGATGAAGGAATAACCTCATGAAATCACCTCACAGCAGACCTCCTGTGATTCAAGTAGAAATCAGTGCCTGGCCAGATGCTGATGCACAGTACTGCTTAGATTATCAACACCACAGTTAAATTAAGACCTTTAAGCAGCCTTCCAAAGCAGTCAAGGTTTCAGTTTACAGCTTCCAATTACATATGTTTTAAAACGATAAACTCTTGGAAGTTGCAAGTTCAAAAACTAACTTCATCCCATTTGTGTTATAAAATGTTTAAAAGGGGCCATTTAAAATAAGTTATTTTAATATATTGCTGTAATTACAGCAAAAAGTTCTAGTTAGGGTTGCCAACCCTCCAGGAATGTCCTGGAGTCTTCAGGAATTAAAGATTAATGGTTAATTAAAGATTATGTTATGTGATGAAACCTCCAGGAATACGTCCAACCAAAACTGGTAACCCTACCTTCTAGTCCTTTACCTTACATACAGAAACTAACCTACAAAAATCCTAATTCCTGTGAAAAGTTAAAGGAAGTTGGGAAGCAAAAGGAAGGCTTTTAATAGTTGCAAACTTCGTGAAGGCCCTGCACAGATTCACTTGACGCACTGTGAGTAATTCCACTGAAGTCAATGGGAGCACTCAGAATGTGTAAAGTTAAGCATATACATAAATCTGTGAAGAATCAGAGACTAAATGGATACATGATGGATGCCTCTGGAATCCTACACGTTCTTCATCTTCTGTATATATAATGTTTGTGTTCTAACAGTATTAGGGGTTTATTCTGTGCTGAGCTATGGGAAAAAGAATATATACAGCATACGACCTATATATGCTTTGCTTATTTGCAGAACACAGTTAGGGCCAGGTCCTGAAACTGGTTCTGTGCAGATAGGCTCCTGCCCCTGCACAAAGCCCCCCCTTACTTCAGTGCCTCAAAAAAGAGGACTAGCTGTGTGGATCCAATTGTAGGATCAGGGCCTTAGGCACTAAGGCTACCCTTCAGGAAAGCTCTTAGGAATGCGCTTAAATTTTTTCCTGAATAAGAATTAACAAGCACGTGCTTAAGTGCTTTCCTGAATTAGGGCCTAAGACCTCAGTTCATCAGTCCATACCCATTCAGCAAATAAGATACTTAATAAACATGTGCTTAAGTCCCATTAACTTCAGTGGGATCTAAGCATGTATTTAAATGCTTTAGTGAATAGGGATGAACTTAAGGGCTTTGCTAGATTAGATCTTATGTACCTTTACACATTTAAAAAGTGGCTAGAGATATTGCCTAACATTTATTTTAATATAATTGTTTAATTTGAGGTTTATAGAGCCATGCATAAAGCATTTGTTATTCCACCTATAACAAAATGATCCATTAACTCTGACAATATTTTTAGTACATATTTTGTTACAAAAGCATTAAGACAAGTTATGAATCATTCTGGCATTATATGTGTTAATAGAATACTATATATTTTTCAGGATTATTAATATTTAGTGTCTTTCAGTAAATTAAAAAATCAAGCTTAACTAAGGTTAAAAATATCTGATGATACAGTACACAGAAGATTGTAAATGTATATTAATGGATCTTTGCACAACTGACTTGATTTTTTTCGTTAATCACTCAGAACCATGCCAAACATATATCAAGACTTCAACTCCTTTTTCATCCAATCTTCTGACATTTCATTATTATGGTTACCTGATTAATGGATGCAATAATATATGTGGCATGATATGATATGTTCACATTAAATTTTAATCAAATATTACTAAATTCAGAAAACATTAAGTAAATCATGACTGATGAGGCAATATTGCTGTACTGTCATATTGATGGTTAGAAAAACTCACTGTTGAGAGTTACAGATTAAGGAAGTGAATCTTATGAGGAAATAGAAGTATCTCAACTTCAACTAGTTGTGCTCTTTTTAAATTATCTTATAGCCAAAGGCTGGATGCTAGATCCATCCAAAGTATTTCAGTGCCAGCAACTGGCGGATGTGTTTTCTTCTCTTTCTAGTCATCTCCCCTTTTCAAATAATGAAATAACATTCACTATGCAGCAAATCCTGCTCCTGCAAAAGGCTCCAAGTGCAGTGGAACTGATGAGTCCTCTGTACAGGTGCAGAGGTCATGGGGAAACCTGGCAAGTAGCATACACAGCATTGCTGGGCTATGAGGGGGGATATCTGGGACATAGAGATGCCTTTGCCACAAGCACTTTTCCCCAAATTTTCCCCCTATGTTGGGTGGGGGAAAGATATAGGAGATACTATGATGCCTCTACAACACTAAAAAATTACCGGTATGTAGGGGAAATCCTCCACCAGCCAGATCCACAAACTAGGGAGGGCTTGCAGAGGGAGACCAGATAATCTGACTCTACTACTGTGCACAGCAATTTAGCTTTTAGCTTTCTCTTTTGCTAAGTCAGGGAGGAACCCACCTATTTTAAAATCTGGAGTCCATGTATATTTGGTAATATTTTTTATATTATGTTTTTAGTTGGTGGCAAGGTGCCCAGAGCTCCGGACGGACTTTTTAAATTTTTTTTTTTGTGGTTGTGTTTTTAAATACAAACAGAGAGAATTATATTTGGTTATGTTCATTTATCCATCTTGTAAAAAAATTGATGGGAAATAATTTAAAATATCCTAAGCCTGCCTAGTTTCTACATCTCTCCTCCTAAATTATCTTCTACCCCAGGGGTAGGCAACTTATGGCAAGTGTGCCAAAGGCAGCACGTGAGCTGATTTTCAGTGGCACTCACACTGCCAGGGTCCTGGCTGCTGGTCCGGGGGGCTCTGCATTTTAATTTAATTTTAAATGAAGCTTCTTAAACATTAGTAAAACCTTATTTACTTTACATACAACAATAGTTTAGTTATATATTACAGACTTATAGAAAGAGACCTTCTAAAAACATTAAAATGTATTACTGGCACGTGAAACCTTAGAGTGAATTAGAGTGAATAAGTGAAGACTCGGCACACCACTTCTGAAAGGTTGCCGACCCCTGTTCTACCCACTCTCCCTGAGAGACTCAATAAGCTAATGTTTTTTTTCCCGTCACCGTTCCTCTTTAGAATGACTATATCATCCAGGCAGGGAACAAACTCCACACCATGTGAGTTAAGTGACCTAACACAAATCAAATACTGAATGCCAAGTATCAAAAATTTGAAAGCGCACTGCCTACAAAGAGATTGCAAATAACTTAAATAACAACATGTGATAAAGCAAGTTACCTCAGACAATGTGGAAACCCAAGGGATAGATCTGTCAAAGGGCTCATTCAAAGCTGTATTTTTGTTGTATTAAAAGCCCTTATTGAATATATGTAAAGTCTCAAGGGGCAAATAGAGAAGGAGAACCCAAACGCGCAGTGCAGAATGCAGAGCTGGCTTCTTCCTTCCTTTTTGCAATTGTTCTTATCTTAAAATGTAGAGACTTTGGCATTCTTATGGTAGGGCAGTATTGCTCTGCAGAGTTTTCGTTGAAGCCAAGATGTCACAACCTGTTGGGCTCCAGTTTAGGTCACGTGAAGGAGTATGTCAGCACTGCCATTTATACCTTTACAGAGCACCATCTGGTGAAAGGAAGGCTGTACTGCAAGGAAGGCAACATGCTCTAGTGGGTAGGCCACTGGACTTGAGTTCTATTCCCAGGTCTGCTACTGACTGCTGTATGACCTTGGGCAAGTTACTTTACTTCTCTCTGCATCTGTTTCACCTCCCACCCTTTCTCTGCTTTGTCTATTTACACTGTAAGATTTGTGGGGCAGAGACTATCTCCTACCATCTATATGTACAACACCCTAGTACAATGGAGCCCTGATATCATTTGCAGTCTCCAAGCACTACTAGAACATAAGCATGGCCATACTGGATCAAAACAACAGTCCATCTGCCCCAGTATCCTGCCTTCCAACAGTAGCCAGTGCCAGATGCTTCAGAGGAAATGAACAGAACAGGCAATCATCGAGTGATCCATCCCCTGTCATCCACACCCAGCTTCTGGCAGTCAGAGGCTAGAACACCCAGAGCATGGGGTTTCAGCCCTGACCATCTTAGCTAATAACCATTGATGGATATATTCTCCATGAATTTAGCTAATTCGTTTTTGAACCCCTTTATAGTTTTGGCCTTCACAGCATTCCCGGGCAACAAGTTCCACAGGTTGATTGTGTGTTGTGTGAAGAAGTACTTCCTTTTGTTTAAAACTTGAGGCCTACTAATTTAATTGGGTGACCATCTGGTTCTTATGTTATGTGAAGGAGTAAATAACACTTCCTTATTTACTTTCTTCACGCCATTCATGATGTTATGACCTCTATCATATCCCCTCTTAGTCATCTCTTTTGCAAGATGATAACCCCAGGCTTTTTAATCTCTCCTCATATGGAAGCCGTTCCATATCCCTAATCATTTTTGTTGCCGTTCTATGTACCTTTTTCAATTCTAATATCTTTTTTTAAATGGGGTGACCAGAAGTGCACACAGTATTTACGGTGTGGGTGTACCATGGATTTATATAATGGCATTATGATATCATGTGTCTTATTTTCTAATTGTTCCTAACATTGAGTAGATGTTTTTAGAGAACTATCAACAATGACTCCAAGATCTCTTTCTTGAGCAGTAACAGCTAATTTAGATCCCATAATTCTATACGTATAATTGGGATTATGTTTTCCAATGTGCATTATTTTGCATTTATCATCATTGAATTTCATCTGCCATTTTGTCGCCCAGTCACTCAGTTTAGTGAGATCCCTTTGGAACTCTTTGCAGTTTGCTTTGGACTTAACTCTCTTGAATAATTTTGTATCGTCTGCAAATTTTGCCACCTCACTGTTTACCTCTTTTTCCAGATCATTTATGAATATGTTGAACAGCACTGGTCCTAGTACAGATCCCTAGGGGACACTACTATTTACCTGTCTCCATTCTGAAAACTGACCATTTATTCCTACCCTTTGTTTCCTGTGTTTTAACCAGTTATTAATTCATGAGAGGACCTTCCCTTTTATCCCATGACAGCTTACTTTGCTTAAGAGCTTTTGGTGAGGGACCTTGTCAAAAGCTTTCTGAAAGTCCAAGTATATTATAGCCACTGGATCACTCTTGTTGACCCCCTCAAAGAATTCTGATAGCTTTGTGAGGCATGATTTTCCTTTATAAAAGTTGTGTTGACTCTTCCCCAACAAATCATGTTAATCTGTGTGTCTGATAACTCTGTTCTTTACCATAGTTTCAACCAATTTGTCTGGTACTGACAATTTACTGGCCTGTAATTGCCAGGATCACCTCTGGAGCCTTTTTAAAAAATTGGAGTCACATTAGCTATCCTCCAGGTCATCTGGCACAAAAGTTGATTTAAATGTTAGGTTACATACCACAGTTAGTAGTTTTGCAAATTTTTATTTGTGTTTCTTCAGAAATCTTGGATGAATGCTATCTGGTTCTGGTGACTCATTACTTTTTAATTTATCAATTTGCAGTACTGCACTACAAATAAACTGTAACGCTGGCAGCACTGTAGTTTCCCACTGAAGAGTGGCAAACTGCTAAATATTAGCTGGTTTATTGTAATTCTGATTTATTTGGTTTTGGGTGGTGGCAGGGTTTTTTTCGAATGGGTGAGCATTTCATATGCCTGTTGTTACGTGATTTTTATTAGTCAAATCAATGTACTTTTTTGGAATCTTAAAGTCCGTACTTTTGATATTTATCATGGACTCCTGAATTGTTTCCAGCTTTTCTCCCTGTCTGTTTCCGTGAATTTATCACATGCATTTCCAGTGCTACAATTGTATTATGACTCCAGGGACCCAAACATGTTTGTAAAATTATTTGCTGGACAAATACAAATAAATATATTCGTCAAAATCATGATTGATTTCCAGACAATTCATAAATAGAAAAAGAGCCAATGCCAATGAATAAATCATTGGCAGTTAATAGTTCGACAAGCTGAACTCAACCAAGTTAAATGACGTAATCTTTGTATTTGTCTAGACTGGGAGGAGTGGTTGAGGATAGTTTAATTTTAGCTAACACGTATAAACTGCAAATGCATAACCACAACCATTTTATCTAATCTGGATAAAGCTTTTTAAAAGATTAAGGAAGTTTCTCATAAAAATAGAGTAGCAGAGAAGAAAATCCCTCCTCATGGTGGACCTATCTTGTGCAGCTAAAAGTTTTGACCAAAAAATGAGTGTAGTACAATTGAACTTCTTGGAGACTGCCTCTTATCTTAAACAGCTCCAATTTTTCACACTCCACAGGATGAGCTTCAAGAGAAAAATCAAATTTAGATGCTCTTTCCTGCTGAAAGCCATAATGTGAACAATCACAAGAATAATTAAAGCAAGGCACTGTCTAACTTGACCCTTCCACACCTAGAAACATTTTGTGGAATTAAACAAGATAAAAAGCTTAAAATCCATAACATTTTATGTAAAATTTAACAAAAATGAGTTTGCACATCCAAACCTGTAGTTCTGACCTTAGGCAAAACTGCCACCAGGGCTGGGATCTCCAACATCAAAGAGAGGAATGTAAAGATTCTATACAGAACTCAAGGGGAAGATTGTCTCTTCTTTGGTTAGTTGAATGATTCTATTATGTTGTCATTCTTGGAGCTCTTGCTTTTAGCAGAAATGGAAAGGAGGTTGAGAGAAAGAGCTAAGTAAAAGTTTCTCAGTAAGATTCTAGGCTTCAAAGCATAATGTTGTTGGGGACACTGTGGCATGGCCACTAGGTAACTCGAGGGGATGGAAGACCACGAGTGTCGATGAAGCCCCCTCACACTAGGCCCAGGTGTCCTTGGCCCCCCCTCCCACCTGGAGGCACTCGCAGCAGCTCTGCGTACTAGGCCCAAGTGTCCTTGGCCCCCCGCGCCTGGAGGCACACACAGCAGTTATGCTGAGAATCTGCAACAATACGCTGCAGAGTCAGACTGCCTGAAACTAAGCAAGGCCACACAGGGCAGATATGGAAGAACAATGCAGAATAAAGCAGCTTTATGTATAGTTTAACAAATGATACAGAGAACCAGGGAACTAGCTGGGAACTGGATTGGCTGGCTATATGGATACTTGGGGCAGCTTGCTATTGGATAAATATGCTGGGAAAAAGGATGTATAAAAGCCTGTGTAACTTCCTGCTCTGGGTACAGGATTTGAGATTCAAATCTCCCTGTACCTATTTGAAGCTTCAAATAAACTTTTCTGCTTCTCCACCCCGTTGTGATTATTGGGTGTAGCACACCGGGTAACGAACCAACTCAAGCTGTTGTTCAGCCTCTCGGCACTGGGTGCCGGCAACAATGTTAAGGCCCAGGCTTCTGTGAGGTTGGCGGTTCTCCTCCTCTAGGCTGAAATCAGAGCCCTGGCCTCTATAAAGTCACGGTCTCACTACCTCTAGTTTTATGGACTGATGTCAGGGAGTTGGCCTCTGTCAGTTGACTACCTCACAAAGCTAAAACTGGCCTAATTTGTGTTTGTTTGTTCTGAGTGTGTGTGTGTAGGGGGGGGGACGGGGGGCCCGCCCCCACTGAGCAGTGAGGAAATGAAACCCTTGCCCACAGAAACCAGACTGCTGAGCTGGGTGAGAGGTTCCATAGGTCCTTTGCTGAATGGGGTAACAAGGGGAAAATTAAATAAAAAATCCAGTGCTGGTGAAACAACAGGAGTGGATCTCACGCGTTTCTGTGGCGAAGGTAAGGGGGAAATGCAACATATCAGCTGACCAAATATTAATTTATCACCATGCGCAGAGGCAGGAATGAAAGTAGCAATGTTTCAGTTCCGATTCCAGTTGGGGTGAATCTGATCACCACGACACTATGGAAATTCAGCTGACAACATCTCACACATGGATAAGGCAAGGTTAAGGCATACTGCTTGGCTTAATCCCCATCCTCAGAACCCTTTCTTTCATACATTCCCCACCAACTCGCTTAGGAAAATGAACTGTATGGAATAGAAGTATAATGCTATAGATATAATTATTCGTTTAGAGCCTGATCCAAAGACCAATAAAGTCAATCAAAAGATTCTTAGTCTAAACTAGCTGTAATAAAATATTATTTCATTTGCTATGGGCAAAATTCTGCCCTCAGAAATGTTCAGAGGATTTAGACTGATAGTCTGTAAACAGGAACAAAAATCTTCTTGCATCTAAAACCAAAATAAGAGGCCTGACTAATCCAAGAACACCACAGTAGTATACATTCCTTTTTTCTTATTATACAGGTATCAGTGGTTTCTCTTTTAAATAATAATGCCTTTACATATTATTTAACTAATTAAAACATCAGAAGTGATTGTGGTTCCTCTGGTTAATGAACACATGTTGTGCTTACATACACAAAACAGATCACGTATCTGGGTCAATCGCTTGCATGTAAATAAGATTATGAAAATATGCAGAAGGGGAATTATTTTTTGCAATAAAATGTCTATACACCGATTTGGGCCCGCCCTACCTGTATAACCTTTCAACACTTTTTTAAAAGTCACTGATTTTGCCCTGCAAATCAGGTAGGTTAGATATCTAAATTCTATCATTTGTCCCTGCAGCCAAGTACAAGTAGAAAATTGTGGGTGAAGATGTAAAGGCTATGCTGAGGCTCCTTTGCAAACGTGACCACAAAGTATTCACTAGTTATAATAATCCGAATCTCCTGGGGAAAAATAAACCTATAACTATCATTGTAATTCCAGTTGCAATTCTCTGTCCAATCTATTTTAACTCCTGTCTCCCTTTAGAGTATTGGTCCTAGCTACTGACCCCAGTTAATAATGAATGAGGTAGAAAATGGGAGAGGGGCTTGGGGGAACCAAGATCCAAAGAGATACTCAAACAAAGGAAGAGATGATAGTGACATGCCTGTCTTATGTGTTCCCCAAACTACCATCCTCCCACTCCCAAAAACCTCACAATTCTCCCCACCATTTAAAACAAGTTCTTTCATGCGAAATTGTCAAAATCCTGCCATATGCATTGTCTTGCCCCCAGCCCCTCTCCAGCCCTCCCTAGAGGCAACTTGAAGTTATATAGCTAAGCTGGGGGATGGTCCTGAAATGTGGTCACTCTGAAGATCTAACAAATGTAGCTAGACACATCCCTATGATAGCTATACATGTGTGGTGAGAAATAAGTTGTCAGGCACATCAGCACATAGGGGAATCCCTTTTGTTTAAAAAGTGCTTCTTCAAAGACATAGGCATCCCCGTCTCTCTTTGAGGAAGGCGCTGTGTGGGAGGATATGTGGGCTTTCCTACAATGCCACAACTGAGGAGCCTGTCTTTAAGTAGTGCTTAACTGAAAATGCACAGTCCAGGCAAAATGCAAAGGCACAAAGAATAGATAAAGAAATAGTCAATGCTAAGCAAAGTGTGGGCTGAAGAATTCTGCCTCCTAAGGAGGTGACAGTCAAATGAAGCTGGCTCATCATGTGTGTCAAAGGCAGCATTAGACAGGTAAATAGCAATTAAATACTTCCCTCCCACTCTAAGATTCCACTCTGAAAACACTGGGTATTGCAGGAAGCTTCCTGCTGACAGGCACATCCTGACTAGAAATACACTTTAATATTTCCTCTTTTAGAAAGAGGTTTAATTTATACATTATATAATCAACCTATTCCTTATACAGTTTCTAGGAGGAGCCAGAAATCTAAATTGGGAAAATATTTGCCACACAATGACGTACACAATTTTAAAAGGTAATTTTTACTATGTCTTCCTTTCTAGAAAGTCATTAATGAGAAATGCGGTGTATGTAGCAGTGTTTATTATGCTTTATTTCAGAGTAGCAGCCGTGTTAGTCTGTATCCGCAAAAAGAAAAGGAGTACTTGTGGCACCTGAGAGACTAACAGGTGCCACAAGTACTCCTTTTCTTTTATTATGCTTTAGTTTTCTCTGTTCTGCACCTTTAAATTGCTTAAAACTGATCTCTTGACAGACAGACACTTTCTGTTCAGTTCAGTGCACATTGGCACAGGAGATACAGGGTGTGTGTGAGATACCTAGCTATCTGCTACCTCTGTCTCGAAAGAGCCAGCCACCAAGTATCCCAGGATGCCCTCAAATGGGAGTAGAGCAATGAAGAGTTGACAGACTTAGGCTTTGGTCCTACAGCTGATTCCATGCCACGGGTCCCAGGTGTCCATGCAGAGCCTCACTGACTTCACTGGGTTTCCACACAAATGCAGGGATTTACCCACATGGAGTTTCTTACAGGATCTGGACCCAAATAAAGTTTCATTTCACCCAGAGCCAAAAACTGTGATTTAGAACAACATTAGCCTAAAAGAAGTATTTACCAAATGGAGACTAAACTTGCCAACCTCGAACACTCAAAAACCATGAGGCAGACCCTACCTCTACTCACCCCCATACTCCATCATGAAATTGGCTTAAAATTTTTGAGATGTTTAAAAATAATTGTTTTGGGGTTCTTTTTGTCTTCATGTTTTGGGCCATTAGGGATCACGATCTCAAGCTTTTCCTCTGAAAGCATAAGGGCTAGAATCATACTTATTTTAAAAATGAAAGCCGAGATTCTCACGCCATTAAATGACTTAGGAAAAATACCAACTATTATGAGAGTCATGATAAAACTGTGACAGTACCATTGAGAGGAAAGCCTACATCATGGAGTTGGTGAGACCCCTCCCCCCCGTTTCTCTCTGTCCTTAACTCCTTGCAACTCTCTCCTTTCCGCATCAATGATATACTCTCAGCATGGAGAATCTCCGAACCTATCTTCCTACTATTCCTTACCAGATACAGGCCTACAAAGATGGCTAATGTGGTAGACTGTTTCCTTGTGATGTCTTGCTACATATATGAAGTCCTACAAAATCAGTCTCCATGGGCCACATCTTTAACCCTTACATCACTGATGGAAGAGAGGACCTCCAGTCTTCAACCCTAACCTGGGGGACAGCAGGCTGGGATTCTGTCTGAGTCCCCTACTGTTTCTCAAACCTACTTCTTTCCTGTTCGTGACAGGGTGCTCTCCCATGCAGAATTTACTTTTCTTCTTTTTTTTTTTTGTTTTTGTCTTAAAGATAATTCTGACAAAGAATCCGTCTGTTCTTTCGGAAAAACATAACAAGAAACAAGCAAACATAATAACACTGCTGCACAACTATAATGCTTTTCAGTCAAATCTCTCAAAGAGACATCTAAAAAGCAAAGCCAACTTGCAAAGCAGAAGGGGAAGAATTCCCTATGATTATTTTACATATGTAGCAGCTAGAGCAATATGTGCTCTGCAGACTACATGGACATCAGGATCCCTGAGCTGTCTTGCTTTGCACCAGCAGCATGGCTCCAAAAGCTTTATTTGGCTGATATAATTTTCCTTACCCACACACCTCTCCTCTCACAAGTACTGAGTTCAGACAGTATTTTAGATCCATTTTTACTGAGAACATTGTCTCATGAATTAGTTTGCTATTTTAACTTTTCTTGCAGGTTTTACAAAATTAAATTAATTTGTTACTCTTGACACTTGCTAAGGAAAAAAAATTCCCCAGGACTTATTGTTTTATTTCTAGAAAACTGTTTAGCATAGCAGTCAGTTTTTAGCATATACTAGCATGTATTTAGTTTTGGTAAACAAACAGAAAGCAATAGCCATATTAGCTCCAATCGTGCATCAATACATATTTTGGATAATATATGGGAAAAATACATATCAGATTAATAGTTCAGATATAACCTAACAAAAAACTGCAGCTCAGTCAGCAAAGAACAGAGCAGAGTTAATAAAGTGGATAGAAATGTAAGCAGCTTAATAGTATGCAATTTGACTGCCAGAGTATCTAAAATCTCATCCTACATAATATCTAACTAGATCATCAAAGTCTGCAGCTGGATTAGTGCATCATGGAAATGGATCATCAAAGTATGCAGCTTAATTAATAGTGTTTAAGATCTCAAGTACTAAAATATGCAGCAGAATCAGTAAAATATACTTGATTAGTAACACATGCCACAACTCTAGGTTGTAAAGAATAAGATGTGCAAAACCTTGTTAGACTTCTTTGGGTTGCACATCTACAGTAAAGGGAAAGAGGACTGGGCAGCTTGCGGGTAAGGCTTAGGAAGGGTGCTTATTATTATGGGGAAGGAGTTCTGAGCAAACAAGGTAGTTGAGAAGATATTTGTTATACTACAAAGGCAAGGAAGAGTTGTCAGCTGTGTGTGCTGGTGGGGAGGAGGATCGTAAGATTAAGCATAAGGGGTGCACATGGGTTTTAACATCTTATTGGGTTGGGTTGAGTGCTTGAAAGTGAAGCGGGTTTCCCTACTTGATGGCCTCCTCCATCTTGGCTGATGTTAGCTGTCACTCCACTGATCCGCTATCCAACTTCCCCAATCAACTTCCAACTTCCTGATCTGTGGGCTCCAGTTCACAAGCATTTAGTATCCAGCAGTCACTGAAGTGCCTCATTATTGAATATCTGGGTGCTCTAATGAAAGAGGGAATCTGGCACGTATCGAATGCTGGAGCACTCCAGATTGTACAGGATCAAGTTTTGAAGTTTACACTTAGATATATGGTAAATAAAGTCCAGTATCTGAAACTAGCCTTGAAAATCCTGTGGCTGAAACAGCTTCTCCTAAACTAATACATTTTCCAGAGGACTAGGCCCTAGTGGACCATCCCATCTAACCACCTAGGTTAGAAAAGGCCACACAGCACTCCCAGGAGCAGAACCAGCCCCACTGACACATGAATGGCTGGGAGCCAAAGTAGAGCGAGGTGATGGCATCTGAGGCACCTTAAGAACCCATAGACACCAGTTAGATCAGCAGACTGCATTCCACAAATGGAACTCTGGCTGTTGTTCACTGTCTGCTGATTGGCTATTTGCTCCTCATTTCTTTCTATGGGTCTGTCTGCTGGTAGTCTCAGTCTCCTTACCCTCTATATTCCTCTTCATTCTCTCCTCCATTCCATGATTCTCTCTCAATATCCTCTTCCCTTTCCATCCATTTTCTCTTATGCTTCTATTAACTCATCCTTCCATTTACCCTTCACTCCCATAATAAATAGCAATGCTCAGCTCATATAGAGCACTTTTCACTAGGGTGACCAGACAGCAAATGCGAAAAATTGGGACAGTGGATGGGAGGTAATAAGAGTCTATATAAGAAAAAGACCCAAAAATCAGGACTGTCCCTATAAAATCGGGACATCTGGTCACCCTACTTTTCACCCATTAGATCTCAAAGTTCTTTACAAAGAAAGCCATTTTACAAATGGCAAAGCTGAAGCAAATATAGCTGATTTGCTCCAAGTCAGTCAGCAGCTCTGCTGACTCCTTAACCCAGTGCTGTGTAGTGGACCATGCTGCCACTCTAAAAACAAAAACAAACTTTTTAAAATTATTTAGTGCCATTGGTTCATTAGCACATAGCTAACCTTGGTAACCCCCCACACTCAATCTACTGTTACCCTTCATATATGACATTGTAAAAGAATCACAGAAGAAGTTGTTTTATTTGAACAGTATTATCCCTGAAGCTACTTTGTCTCTCTTTCTCTGATTCATTAGAGAGGTTCACCAAATGTAAAGAAACAGTACAAATACCATCATCCTTTCCTCCCGTTGTTACTGTGTCATCTTGTCTTAAACTGTAAATTCTTCATGTGTATTCCCGTGTTTGTACAGCGCTTAGCACTCACTACAGGACCATGCTCCTGACTGGAAGGCCCCACTTTGGCATTACCACAATATACAGTACAGCAAAAAACCTCCCTGAAGTACCAGAAAGAATCTCATTTCCTTCCATCATTATCTTACAGTTGCAAATAACGGTGTTTCTCTTTTAGTTGTAACACTTTCATAGACAGCTTGATTCCAGTGTCAGAGGCATGTGAAAAACAGTTTTGTTCTGCATGGATATTTATTAATAAAGGTGCTACACCAAATTCTGTGTTGCAGAAAAAAGGTGTAAAAACAACTACAAAGAAGGGTCTGGTGGTGTTTGTTTATTCACACTACAAAAGATTTGGGTCCTTACTGTTAGAGGAGACCAATGTTTTTAATTATTCTCTCACCATAAAAATTATTTCCGATCCTCTTTTTAACTTTGGTTATACACAGAAGTCTGACTTTTATGAAAAATAAGACCACTAGAAATGGTTTTGCGATTAAAAATAAAAAGACAGGAACTCTTTTTTTAAATCAAAACTTTCTCCTGTAATATCTGAAGCCCAAAGATTGCTGCACTAAAACCTTGAAAGTGAAACTGATTTCACGGATACTTCTTTGCCATAGTAGAATAATGCAAAATATAACAAAAAGAGATAAATGGTGACAAGTTACCTGGATTTTTAAAATGCTTTATTTTTAATATTATTAGTCACAAGGTAGGAAATGAATTGATTGCCAATATTTTCCTTAATTAATAGTGTTCCTTTGGAACAGCTTGCACACTACAAAAGTAAATAGTTAAGAACTTTTCTGAATGATAATCAGTTATTTCCACTGGGTACTTCAAGGATAGAAGCTTTTTCCACCCAATGAAATGTCACACAACTACTGCAGACATTCCTTCACTTAGAAGAAATCATCATCCACTTAAAGAATGATGGTCCTTGAAGACCCCTAGGGGAGATTTTTAGAAACTACAGCTGATCAGCTAAGATGCATACCACTAAGTGTACAAATATTGTATTACTGTGGTAACATTCAAAGGCTAGTGCCACATTGTGGTAGGCACTGTAGCAACACATAACAAAAAAGACTGAAAAGATTACACAGCGATTAAATATGTTACATCCTCTTACAGCAGAGCATTATAGTGTTGTGCCAGCAACACGATTAAGGGGTTTCACAAACTCCATGAGAATTCTCACATTCAAGTGTTTTAAACTTTTTCAACATGACCCAGAATAGTATAACATTATAAAAATGTCTATAAATATATTATGATGGTAGTTACAGCAATAGATTTACTAGGCACACATTTCTAACAATGAGAATTAAATTTCAGTCATTCGTTCCCATTTCTCAAGATTCACAAAGTCACATGCAATTTTTACACAAAAGTCAAGGGTGTTTAGAGTCTTTTTTCTCTTTTTTGCAGTACCAATAACAATTTTGTCACTAAATAGACATTTAACAGAAAATTCCTTTGGAAGAATATGCTAGGATCCTTAGTTCTATGTAGAAGCTCTTCCCAAGATTTATTTATTAGACTTAAATTTTATATGTACATTGGCAACCCAAATTACATTTTTCTAATCATACCACAGTGTTAGTTGAATGATGGAGAAGACTCTTGAAACTTCTATCTACAGTTCCACATTTTTTCTCCTAGTGGTAGTAATAAACCTGAGAATTTAAATACTCTTGTACAGACATTAATGAACAAGCACTGCACAACAATGCTATGAGGTGGGCGGACACTGATAATTCGCAGTGAACAAGACAAAGGGAAAAACTCACTCTGATTTTTGGTCCCAGCCCTCCCGCTCCAAAATTATACTATCAAAAGACATTACAAGTGTAGCCACTCCTAGTGAGCCAAAATATTAGAATTTGGGAGTCTCCGGGCCGAAATGTGATCACCTCCAGCAACATGCAGGTTCTCGACCTGGGTTTCTGCAGCACTCATGCGACAGGAGGCATGTTGGCGTGTGCAGGAGGAGCGGCGACCTGTGGACGATATTCTGATAGGACAATCTACGGGCTTGGAGCCAAGATCTCAGAGCCACATGGAGGATCCACCTTTTAACCTTTTCTGAGTGAGAGGAGTCACAGGCAGCTCCCGAGGCCTTCCCCCCGAGGCCCGAGGGCTGCTACCTGTGAGGTACACAAACCGGGGATGACGCTGATAAAACCGGACGGCGGGCGGGCGGGCCGGGCAGCGTGCGCCCAGCCACCCACCACCCTTGCAGCTAGTGCTACCCCTGGGCGCGCGGGGCGGGCGCCGTGTGCCCGCCCGCCCAGGCACCCGCATGGACATCCCCGGGAGGCGCCCACCCACGCGGATACCCCGGCCACCTGCCTCAGAGGAGGCTGGGGAAGCCTGGCCAGGCGGCACCTCTGCCCCTCCCGCTCCTCCAAAGAGCCCGCCCTTCCAAACCCGCGCCCGCGAACAGTCACGTTCTAGTCGCGCCTCCGAGCCAATGAAAATACGCGGCCGGCTGCTCACGGCATCACCCGGTGCCCGTTACCATGGAGACCTTCCACTCTTCTCGTGGGATTTGCGCATTTGGACGTGGCCCTCGCGAGATAGCCGGGCGGCGCGGTGACGCCACTGCGTGCGTGCTCGAGGCGGAAGCGTTTCCGTGTTTACAGGAGGCCGAGCCTGGGGCAGGGGCGCCGGGACGGAGCCGCAGAGCCCATGTGCCCGCAGCCCCCACCGCCTATGGAGGTGATGGAGGGGCCCCTCAACCTGGTGAGCCGCGCCCCGGGCGGGGAGGGGTCGCTGGGCAGCGGGCGCCGGGGCGGGCGGGCGAGCGGCGGCTGCCCCGCTGGCAGGTGCGGAGCGCGAAGGGACTCGGGACTCGGGGCTGGGGCAGGCGTGGGCAATGGGAGGGTGACCGCGCCGGAGCCCTGGCTGCGCTGCGGCTTACCAGCGCCGCAGGGGGAGGAGCTGCCCTCGTGGCACAGCGGGGGGCTGAGTGTCGCTGGCGAGGACGAGACCCTGCTGGCTGGTGTGGAGGAGGCGACTAGAGGCGGTTGGACCTTCCCCTCGCGCCCTGCGGCAGGGGCCTTGAACTCCAGCCTCGGGAGCCCGCCAGCGGGACAGCAGACGCCGCTGTAAACAGGCGTCCGGGGCACGTCCCCGTGCTGGGGAAATGCAGGACCCGTAGGGTCATTGTCTGGTCTGTCCTGGCGGTGCACGTTCTTCAACATAGGACCAGAGCCCTGATTAGAAACCACCTCTAGCCACGTCAGCTCGGAGTGATAATATAACCGCTGCTAGAGAGTTAAATGTGGTGTTAGACGCCTTCGAAAATCCTCAGTCGTTCTAGGTATGGGGAATTCTAGTGTATGTATACACCCTACAAATAAAAGGTGATAGGCAGGAAACCCAGACACTTGAAGCTACTTGTGCACAGCATTTTGTAAGTGTCTTTCCTTCACTGGTGTATAGTATTTCAGTACTTTTGAGAGTTAGGTATAACTAGTCATGGGACCATGAGACTTGGGACTGTTAAAAGTGGCAGTAGCTATTTAGGAAGAATGTTAGAGGGAATCAAAGCATGAATAACTGTTTCATCAGATCAAGATT
Source organism: Eretmochelys imbricata (assembly GCF_965152235.1). Lineage (NCBI taxonomy): Eukaryota > Metazoa > Chordata > Testudines > Cheloniidae > Eretmochelys > Eretmochelys imbricata. The sequence goes on from NC_135578.1 coordinate 78,255,032, forward strand.
GGGATAAGGAGTAATTATGGCTGAACCCTTTGTAGAATGTTTATATGAGTGACACAAGACCTGGGAAGGAAACACTGGGGTTACAGAAATAGGATAAGATGCACACAGAGGCCTTGTCTGCATGAGAGAACCAGTGATTTGATTTAATTGGTGGAACTCTATTGTATAGAGACTCAATTTTAATGTGTGCCTTGTAGATTCCTTACTGACTTAAGCTAAATTGATATAAGCAACTCAGACCAAAATACTAATGACTGCGGTAGGTTGGCACCAAGGGTAATCTGAGATTTAAACAGATTTAAAGTTATGGCATGTAGAGAAGGTCTAAGGCCAAGTAATAAGTTGATCTGTGATCTCAGGCAAGAAACAAGTGAATAATCATGTATAAGGGGTAATTTAGTGATGGGATGGGTGTCCAGGCTGAAAATTAAAAGGATTGTGCTGGAGGAAGGAGCCATAGAGGTTGACAAGAAACTCCAGAACCTGTTAAAAGCAGTTTAGTAGACGTAGGACTGTAGTCAGCAATTGAGGAAAGGTCTAGTGTGGGTTTAGAAGACAAGAGAGAGCAGCAATTTTGAGTTCTGAGTGGTAAATGACTGGTAAATAGGTGATAACTGTGGGTGGCTGGGCAGGAGTCACCATTTAGTGGTGTCCCTGCCTGACATTTGAAAGCAGACCATTAAGTAAGGTTTTCTGCACTAACAAAAGTATGAATAAGGCCAAGGAGGTGATGGTCTGACCACAAGAGCAGTACGATTACCATACCTGTTTATAGTTCCAAACAACAAATAATCTCTCTAGACTTGTGTATGTGCTATAGGAGTTCTCGTAAAGAGAGTAGTCACCTATATTGTCCACTAGTGTCCTGACAGTGGCCAATACAACTTCAGAGGAAGGTGCAAGAAACCCTATAAATAAAAAGTAATGTAATTACCTGCTTATAGGGGAATATTTTCCTAACCCCTCATTAATGAAGGACTATAAGCTGAAGTACGAAGATTTTTATCCTTAATTTAGACCTTTGTATCTTATCTGATGGAACTATGAATCATCTCATCCCTGGAAACAACCAATGCCTTTCTGAAACCCACTGAGCTCTTGGCCTCTCTTGTGGCAATGACTTCCAGAGGCATTATGTCTTGTTTACTTCCTCCTCCTGCCCTCACTTTTACATTTTTGCCTTTGCTCTTGTTACTGTATTATGAGAAATTAATTGAGTGTCTGACTTGACTACTACTTCTTATTGTTTACCTCTGTAATGTCTCCTATTAATCTATCTGAATCCAGTCCCAGGGCTTCAGTTTAATGAGCCAGAAAGCTATCATCTTGTGGACACATCCAATTTGAATTGATTCTTCTTTCACAGGCACCATGCTGGTTTGTCCTTATATTTATCTTTGGGCTTGTCTTCACTAACCGGGGGTTTGATGTGCAGCGATCGATGCGTCAGAGGTTGATTTAGCAGGTCTAGTGAAGACCTGCTAAATTGACTGCCATTTGCTCTCCCATCGACTTCTGTACTCCACCTGAATGGGAAGCGCAAGGGGAGTTGACGGGAGAGCATCTCGAGTTGACATTGCATAGTGTGGACCCCGCGGGAAGTAGATCTAAGTACGTCAACTTCAGCCAAGTTATTCACATAGCTGAAGTTGCATAATTTAGATCAATCTGCCCCTGTAGTGTAGATAAGAGCAAAGTGTTTTATAAGTAAGTTACAGTTTTAACTAGTTTTCCATCTGTTGAAGTAAGGCTCACTGCTCTGAAAGTCAGGATCACCCAGTAACTTTTTTCACCCAGTAACAATATTTTCTTTCCTCCGATGTAGAACTGTTGACTCATTTTAGTGAAATTGTATAGGTTTGTTAGCAGCTTGGACCATTCATTCTAAAATTCATTAACTCCTGGATGTGAATACTATCGTTTCTGTGATTTTTTCGTTGTTTAAATTTCAGTTTGTTGGGTCACCTCTTTACCTGAGAAGTTGAGCATCTCACCCATTTCCACCATGAAGAGAACGGATTAAGAAATAATTTAGCTGCTTTGCAGTGTCCTATTGCTTCCTTAACATCCTGCTTATCCAGTAGACCTTAAAATTCTTGAAGTCTTTCTGCAGCTGATACTTAAAGAATTTCTAGTTTATGTATTTGACTATTTGCTCTTAGCTTATCTAATGCCTTACATGTCTGCTATAGTTATGCTTTTCTCTGTTGGCCTCACTTAGGCTGCATTTCCATTTTTCTGAAGGATAGCTGTTGGCTCAAATTTCTTTAGTCCTTTAACTGTACCATTTTCTGTTTGTGTCCCCCTTTTTTGTTGTGCATGCCTTCTGGGTCATCATAGTATGCCTAAATAGCCTAAGGATTTTAGATTCCTCAAGTTTGACTTAAAGGTTTTGACTTTTTTCTTCTTGAAATCCTCCTTTCTAAAGTGTAGGATCACAGTGCTAGCTTTTGGTGATTGTTTATGTGAAAGGATATCTTAATCAACTAGGACTCAGTTAAGCTCCTGTTAATGGCCCTTTGACTTAACATGGAGTTGGATTCTAGGCTTGGAATCCTCTAGTCAGTCACTTGCTTAATCAATACCTGACAGGCCATGGTTTTTTTAAGAAGGCTTTTCACATGGTTATGTATTGTGATTTGCTATTTAACCATAATTTTAAATGACACTTTTTCTGTAGAAATTATTCTAGGCTAATTCATAAATGGACCTGGGGTTCTGTTCTGCTGAATTTAATTCTGATCAATGAACTTGCTACTTTTTTCTTCTCAGGACTTAATGTCTCCTCTTCTGGTTGACCTGGCTTCTCTGGACCTGTCTCTCTTGGACAGGCCAAGACTACCCATTTTGATTTTGAAAGTGTTGCTTTGGGAAACTACAGAACTAGTTGTAAAGTTGAGTGTGTTGAGGGTTCTACAGGTATTACTAATGCAAGATACCAAGCTCATTTCCTGTTAGATGTCCCATTTCAGATACTTTCTGAGCAGGGCTCCTATTTTCCTAAAGAGCATTTTAGTAAATGAAGTTACTGTATGCACAAACCAACCTCTCTTGCCAAAGGGTGAAGCATAGAAAATGGCTGTTTTGTGAAACAAACAGTGATCTTTGGGTTAACATACTTGTGAATTCACTCCGCGGTTTGTCAGGAAAGTAAGCTCTTTTTCTTGGTATAACCTCATGTGAGAGTCTATGGAAAGAGGTAATAAAATAGTATCTTTCCATTGGAAGAAGGCAGAAAAAAGGAATCACCTTCCTCTGCTGTGTTCAGACAAAGGTGGGGATGAGCAAAAATGTGGGAAGTTAACAATACTAAGGGTTTATCTACACAGCAATTTAGTGTCTGGTGCAAGCTAGGGTGTGAATCTGCAGCACATGAGCCTGTCACACGAGTGGCTATATAGATCCTGCTGCTATCCACTAAAAGTTCCATCATGTGTTTTGAGTCGATTGCACTAAATCGCCATATAGACAAGCCCTAAATGGGTAAACACCACTTAAATATTGTCACAAAGATCCTTGAGTCTAGTCTGAGCCCTTGTTCACATGGCTCAATACTGGATGATAAAAACTATCCTACTGACCCAAATGTCTCAACTGGGTTGACATACTGATAGGGCCCCTAAACAAAAAACCTCTCTCTAGAAACAGTATCTCTTAAATCATGCTCTACTTTGTTAAAACTCTTCTACTCTTACTCTGTTGCTATGAAGCAGCTTACTGCTAGTAAAGTATGGCTGCTTACACTGAATTTTGTAACGTTTTAACCAAGTTGAAGGCTTTTATGGAAAGCATCAACTGATAGTGCTTCTCTTGTTTTGTCAGCTTTGAGTGCAGGGAGCTCTTCAGGATCGTGAAGAAAATGAAAAGCTGTTGGGAGCTATAGTCCCTCTTATACCATCAGGTCCCACAAGAGAAGTGTGTGTGTGGTTGATCTCACACATTGCTTATGAGAAGATTCCTGGCTCTCACATTAGGACACACAGCTCCACAGTTCTGGAGGATTGTTTCCAGGAGCTCATGGCAATATAACCACTGGTGGCTGGTTCCTTACACCAGCAGTGCTGTTTTGGCACTGGTCTTGGACCACTGCCCTAAGACACTTGTTTGCCACTGCAAGTGTGTAAGTGTTAAGTATTGTGTGCGAAGACTTACAGTCACTGCCACTTCATAAAATGGGGGGTATATATTCACTGTGAAATAGCTACTGTGAGGCCAGTTGTGCCTTAAACCTTTTGCCATATCTGCACAGCACATTTGTGCACAAAAGTCCGACGGTGGGCGAGCATTATAGGAAAGGCTGGAATGGGAGATCTTGGGTTAAGAGTCTGAAGATGTATGATGTGTGAACATCTGATTATCTGTTTGGTGCTAGCTAGTTACTATAAAAACCAGCTCCAGCCATTCCTAGCTTTGATTAAAATAACATTTTGTTTCTTTTAAGGCTCATCAGCAGAGTAGAAAAGCAGACCGGTTGTTGGCAGCAGGGAAATACGAAGAAGCAATTTCTTGTCACAAAAAAGCAGCTGGTGAGTGTTACCTTTTCATAAGATATTTATGACCCAGTTTTCAAAAGCAGCTTTGAAACTTGCTCTGGCCAAGTAACTAGATACATACTTGCATACAAATGCTGTTTTTATACATGCAAAAAATGTGAACCCAGGTTTAGAGGCCCTGTCGGAAGTCTCTCTTGGAAATGTGGCCTTTAATTTCACTTCAATTTTGATCTTTCATACCTTTCTTACTTGGAGTAGCTAGTTGTCAGCATGATGTGGGAAATATTTAGCCACAAATCTTAACTAAACAGTCAATTGGTGGTTCGCAATCTTAATTTTTTTAATGAATCTATTGCTGATAAAGCAATTTCAACCTTCAGGGGCAATGAGGTCAGTTCTGCAGCCCTCCCCCCCCCCATGATTGACAGTCTTCCATCCTTATTCACAAAGATGTGTATTCAGGTTCACATTTGATTTGTGAATGTGCAGCTGCTGCCTATTAACAGGTGAAATCTGCTCTGGAGAGATGGGAGGTGGCCACATTATAGGCACAACTGGCTAGACAGGTGCAGTTTCTGGGTCTTGTGTGGAGGACCACTAGATAGGTGGCTTCTCCAAGTGCTGTAGGCTTGTTTTTAATATAATTCTGGGGGGAGGGAACTGAGAAACTTGTATTCCTGCCCCAGTCACTTTAACCTTGAACTAATCACTGACTTGAACTAGAAGAAACTGAAAAGAAGAAAACATTCTCTCTGCATCTGGGGAAGGGGCTACTGCTGTCAAAAGCTGATTTAGCACTTCAACCACTTTTGGTTTCAGGTGCTTAGCAAGTGACTTCCAGCAGTTCGATGGATTAGCTTTCTCTAAAATTTCAGCAGCAGCAAATATCTACTGCTTGAATACTTAAGTAATTTTAATAGATTATAGTAAATTTAGGCCTTAAGTTGTAAAATTAAAAATTAATTTTAAAAAGAAATGCACTTAAATAAAAAAATCATTGATTTTTTTTTTTATCCAGGCTGAGAGCCATGGATATTGCTTCCCTACCCCATCAGTAATGCAGTCAAAGAAAAGTGTGGTATTCTACTGTAGAGTGTTTTAGTATTTCATTTATATGTTCTTTAAATGGATGTAAATAAGACTCTGGCCCCTAGCTTTGTCACTTCCTTATGTACTGCAGGGGCGGATGCTGCTGCACCTCCTTTGGGGACTTCCTGCAAACCTTCGTTTTGATCTGGAAAGACTAATGAAATTGCGTTGGTAGTGCTCTCCTCAGAGGTGAAGCAGTTAGAACCATACATGGAAATATGCAACGCATATTATACCAGGATGAGCAAAGAGGCTTTGCTTCACAGATGATGATATGGAAGCTGTTTACCTTTAAATACTATGTAGGCTTAAAGCTTTTAAGGGCAGACATGCATTTGAAAAGCAGTATGCATGTTCCCAGCAATAGTTTGCCAGTGTAATCCCCTCTCTGTGTGTGGATTCAGTGAACAAAATGATCAGCTCCGAAAGCTTTTTAAAATACTTAAACGTGTGAGTCTTTAGCTTTCAGGAAAAGTGTTCTAATTTTCACAATCCTGGCCTAAGCGTTTACCAATTTGTTTTTTTGTGCAGCATACCTTGCTGAAGCCATGAAGCTGACACAATCGGAGCAGGTGAGATTGCCTTTAGTTTGCATTCCACAGCTGGGAAATGTTGAAGGTATTATTGTACAAACACACTAACTCTGGCCCTTGGGCATGTGCCTATTACACTATGTCCTAATTGTGTGATCAGACCTTTTACACCATATAGTTATGCTACCTACTTTGAATGACCTGCACTGCTCTAATTTATGCCTAGCTGTCCAAGGCCTAAGTCTAGTAGCTGCGGATAGCAGGAGGGTGGAGTAGAGCTTGGTAAATAACCCCTTATTGTGATTCACTGGCAGTTCCACAAAAGAATTCTCTTTGGGGAAAACTAAAGAATATCCATTTTGGGTTGGACAGAATATTTTGTTGGACCTGGAGTGTGTGTGTGTAGCAGGAATTTGAACTTGGGTCACCTCCATGGCAGGGAAGTGCACTGGGATACGTTGTGGCAGGTCTTTTTGTCTCTCCTCTTGAAGCCGTTCCACTTATTGGAACAGTCATTGGAGCAGGGACTTGAATTTGGATCTTCAAGTGAGTGCCTTCGTCACCAGTCTGTAAAGTCATACACGCCCTCTGATTCAGTCTGTAAAATTGCCACTCCCCCATTACTATTATTGGTTAAACATGGCTAAACTATGGAGAAAATTTCATCCAAAAATGGAACACTTTTTAGCTAAGCCTGGAACATCCACCCCGATGGTCCAACAATTGGAGTGACTCAGAATAGAGGGTCAGTTTGAAAATGCTGATGTAATCTCACTGTAGCAGTCTCTGCTGCTTAGTGGTGGTGTCAACGCAGTGGTCTAGCCATATACTACAACAAAAGGATTTGCTACTTATTTAAAAAATACACGTGTTGAATTACAGGCCAAGTAAGGCATGACATCTCATCCCAAGTTCATTTGTGGATGGTCACAGGCCAATCAAACTTATCTCCTCCCTTCAAAAGTGTCCATATGGATTGAAAGAGAAATTACAGATGTCCAAAAATTTAGTCACCCATAACACTTCCATATCACAGACTACAGTTACAGTGAGTTTGATAGCATAATGCCTGAATCTGCATTGCAGAAGCTAGAGAAAGAGGTTTCTCCTCCAGGACATGCTAGGGTACTGATTCTGTAAACACTGAAGCATGACTGTAACTTTACTCACACATATGCTTGCAGGATTAGGGCCTATGTGTTAATTCAGTCAATCTTCTTTTTCTTGGACAGGCTCAATTATCACTGGAATTACAAAGGGATAGTCACATGAAACAGTTACTGCTCATCCAGGAGAGGTGGAAAAGGGCAAAGAGAGAGGAAAGGCTAAAAGCCCAACAGAATGCAGACAAGGATATAGCTGAACACCTTCAGACCTCTTATAAACCATCAGCTGAAGAATCTGAAGACCAAAACATATTGGTTCCTGTTACTCAGAAATACAGTCCTTCTGCAAGTAAGCATCTACAGGAAACTCAGGGTGTCTTTGACAGGGAGCCAGATACACTATTATTTCTGCTTCAGAAAAGAGAGGTGCAAATGGAAGTGTGTATTGGGAACAAAGCCCCAAAAGATGACAAAACGATAATAGAGGAGCAGGCAACCAAAATTGCAGATTTAAAACGGCATGTGGAATTTCTTGTAGCTGAAAATGAGAGATTAAGGAGAGAAAATAAACAGCTAAAAGCAGAAAGGATTAAACTCCTAAAAGCTCCAGTAGAGAAAGAGTTGGATGTAGATGCTGATTTTGTGGAGAAGTCAGAATTATGGGGTCTACAGCAGCATTCAGAAACGGCTACTACTTCAGCCTCAACTTGGCAGAAGTTTGCAGCAAATGCAGGGAAAGCTAAGGACATTCCAATACCCAATCTTCCTCCCTTGGACATTCCATCACCTGAACTCCCTCTCCTGGAGCTCTCTGAAGATATACTGAAAGGACTTATGAACAGCTAAATGAAGACCATAAGAAGTGCTCATGAAATGTAGTTAAGCAAAGTGAGAAAAGGGAAAACCACCAGGACAATGATGATCCAAGGGCAGCCAACATCTAACACAATCCTACTGTGCAAGAAAAGGCATTACAGCAACTGTCACTGTGAAATACACTGAATCATAGAGCTTAAAGGTACCATAAATTGGTAAATGCAAGCTCTTGCGTCTTTCTTCTGACGTTTCAAACCAAATGACTGCTTGGAAAACATTTCAAACACAATCCTTCAGGGTTTTGAAGTAATGCTACGTGTAATAGGTATCTATAATGCCATAAACGATGCAGAACTTAACTTATGGTTGCCAGATGGCTGCCACTTCAGCTTGAAAGATGCTTTTTATCATTCATTCAGATTGTAAGCATTTCATTATGCACAATTTTGTTAATGGAGAGGTGTATAAGTTACACCATATCTAGATGAATTGAGGTGCCACACTCTTGTCTCCTGACAATATTAACCTCAGATTAATCAGGAGAAATATATAAACTTTCTATGAAGGAACCAAGTTATTCGTTCTGTGGGGAATTTTAGATTGTTTACATAACTAATCAAGGTGCATCAAATTTAACTCTGGGTTTCTATATAAAAAAATTACATTGCTTAAAAAACCTGAGGAAAAAGTATCATGTTCTTCAGAGGTGCATGAATGGAAGTAATGCTAGTGAGCAGTATTTAATTGCACAAAAAGGAAATATTTGTTTACATCTGTAAATCAGTCACCAAGCCTATGAAAATAAACTCAGTCGTATTCAACACCATAAGAGTGGGTGAAAATAGTCTTCACAAACATTAAAGTGCCAGTCAATTGAACTATAAAGTTTTGTTATGCTAAAAATAGCTGGTGGTAAGGGAAAATGGAACACAACTTCCAGCCTTTCACTTTCAGGTACATACAGAGAACTTGGGAAGAGCCAAGGGGTCGTTGTGGTGTGTGAAATGACATTCTTGTCTGTACAATTTTAAGAGGTGATGCACCTACTGAGCAGAAACCATAGGACACAGATTCCAAAATGGCTTATTCAGTTCAAGACTCAAAGCACAAGTGCAGTGGTTTTCCGTACCTCCTCTACAGAATGAGCTTGTTCCTACAGCTTTAGTGCTAGCTTTCTGCTGAAGTGCATAGAGAACACCACGGTCCCTCTTATTCTCAGCTTCTGTGCAAATTTTCTTCTTTCCCTAATGCCTGGTCTGTTCTCTCCCTGAATAGAAGGCAAGGGCTGGAGGAAAGAAATGCAGATAAAAACACTGGACTTGCTCAAGGAACAGGTTTGAATTTGCTCACAACTCAAGAAATTTTGCTGTATTCCTTAAACTGACAATCAAATTCTCTAGTTCACTGACTTCTGTATGCATAGAAGGGGGGGATGTTCGACTTCTTACTCATATATAACTAGTTAAAATTCAACAGTAGCAATTGCTTACACGTAAACTGAAAAGCTAGCATGCCTTCCAAAGGTGGCAAAATCAAACTAAAGTTATTTAAGGTCCTAATTAATTGCACTGTCTTTGAGCCCTCAAAGAAATGATACTAAATATTGTGGGATCATTTCAACCATTTTTATGTAGCTGCCACAACTGCTGTCTGCCGTGCTCCTGGCACTGTACAGAAAACCATTTTTGGACTGGCCATCTCCACTGAAGCATAATTCAAGTCTTAGGCCTGATCCATTCTGCTTCATGCCAAGCCACTTATCCACTGAGGATGAGTACTCAAGCACGCAAAACGGTGATCCTGAAAGGAAACCTCTCACATTGTTCTCCAGCCTAGGTCAGACTCCAGGACAACTTTCCCCACAAATTGAACAAGGACGGCTACAGTAGTATGAAGATTAATCTCTTCAGTTTCTCCTCAGTTACAAGCTATAGATACATTGCTTCTTTCCCATCCTCCCCAAAGTAAGATAATCTACTGCTCTTAATTTGACTGAAATAAGCATAGTCCATTAAAAAACCCACCACAATAAGTGTCACAGCAGATGCTTCAGAGGAAAGTGCCACAATCACAAATAGACAATAGTGGAATAAACTGCCCATGACAATCTTTTCCTCATGCCTGTCAGAAGTTGGCTATAATATGCTGGGGGGTGTCAAAAAATACAACCACAACATGGATACAACATTCTCCACAAACACCTAGTTCTTTTGTGAATCCTGTTAAACACTAGTTCTCATACAGCAATGAGTTCTGCAGGTTAGTTGTGTTAAGTAAAATACAGCTGCTTTTATCAGTTTTAAATGTATTGTCTTTTAGTTTTTTGTTGTTTCCCTGCTCTTATATTATGAGAAAAGGTCAGTAGGAGCACCTGAACTTACCTTATGTTATTTCTGACATTTCTCTAAACTGTCCCACTCTTTCCATGCTCTCCTTCTATGCCTCCTTTAGACTCCATTCTGGTTCTACTACTTCCCCCTTTTGAGATGGGGTTATCGGACCAAACCTAGCAGTCCACAGTGGGGCATTCCTTAATTTATAAAAGGCAAAAAAAAATTTTTTTACACAGTATTTGCTTTTTGACTGCTGCTATGCATTGAGTGACAGTTTCCACTGAGCTGTGTGTAGCAATACCCAAGTCATGCTTACTATTTTATCACCCTGAAAGTATATTCTGTGGCAAACATTGCCATCTGGTGGACAAAATAATTTGTTACATTAAAACAAACAGTCCTTTTTCCTTAAAATAGCACATTACTTCAAGTCTTAAGTTTCCCCACTATCATGAGTGTCAATATAGTCAACCCTTAAAGTTATCATTTAGCATAAAAGAAAAGGTGCAGAGAGGGATAAATACTGCACACAATATAAGCAATTTGGATCAGAGTCCTTATGTATGGTTCTTATTGTAGTTTTGACATTATCAGAGATTTTGTCATAGGGCCTAATTCAAAGTGTTTTAAAGTCAATGGAAAGATGCCCCTGGCCTTTGGATCGGTCCATAATGCATTATACTTGACATCTGTAAAATTGTGTCGTCTGTAATTTGAAAGCGTCTCACCAAGAACTAAATTTAAACATACGCCCAGACATTTAGTTCAATTCGGAGAGCTTGTTTTACCACAGAAACCACTGTTGTCTTGGAACCTAGAAATATTATCCCTGTTGAAAACAGCCAATATATGCTTTGCAAAAAGAATTTGTGAACTATGGAATCTGTGAGCATATCCCAGGAGAGGAAAAACCCATGGGAAAGCTACGTGGAATCTTTTGGGAGTAAAATCTGCCAAACATAACCCCAATGGCTACTTACTGTCACAGCTAGAAAACAAAATACAAAAACACTGCGTTTTATTGGTTGGTTTTATGTTCAGTGAGTCAGGTTGGTTTTATGTTCAGTCTTATGCTCCATCTTCTAAGGAATTTTAGTTTTCAGAAAGTTACCGTGGCAAGATTTTAAGGCCTTCATATTAACAATAGCTCTTCGTACAATCTACAGTTCACATTCAGTTGCTTTGAAGGTGGTCGACTGCCATATTGAAAGTGGATGGCTGTTTTGAGCAGTACAGGCGTGACACCTTTTTGCAGTGAACTGCACATTCACCATAATTCCCATGAATATTTTTATGCCTATCCTCCCATTCTAAAAGTGATGCTGAAATAGAAGAGACAGATACATTGTTTAGAATTGGTTAAGGATGGTGACGTGGAAGCAGGCCAGCAAAACTGACAAGAAAAATGCTCAGTAATTTACAGCAGCATTTAAAATGTCTTACTGAATGGTGCACAAAGTAGGGGAGAGGCAAAGTCTATGCTGTAGAATCTCCCTCAATTTAGAGCCCTTTAACTGAACCTAATCAAATATTACTGTAAGTTCTTCAGTTGTGGGCTTCGGCCATCTTACTTTTCAGCTCAGAAGTAATCCTTTCCTACAAGGAAATCAGATAAAATTTGGCTCTGGAGACAGATGATGACTGGTCTGGTGAGCATCTCTCTTGAATTTACTGTTTGAAAGTGATCAGAAGTTACTAGTGGCACCAATGCAATAATAGAAAGCTATAAACCTGAGACTTGGCTACAGCCTCTCATAGGCACGATAGTGTTTAAACCTCCCATAGGTTACAGGAGTTCATAACTTTTTAGAGACCAGGAGTCTTGGGCTTTTTCTCCCCCTTAAAAATGCTGTAAATTTGCCTAATGCCTATTTTGGAATCATTTGAACTACTGTCCCTCAAGCCAGTTTACTACAGGAGGCATGATATTACTGAGATTAAGCAGTATCAGATCTATAGAACTACAAAACAAAAAATAGTATTTCCCATCTCAGGTCAACCCAAATCTAGCCTTCAGCTCAAAAGAAAACACACACACAGCTACCATTAATTGCATTGGCCCAGGAGGGGAAGGGGCAGCACAACGAAGACTGGCTGCCATGCACGTGATCCCAAGAGGCTGGAAGGCACATGCTGTGCTTACCTAGTTGGAAAATTCCAGGGAAATTCACACAACTAGCACAAAGCAAAAGCTTCCTGTCTGATGCTTCAGCTTTAGGGAAGTTTTGAGTTTAAAATGCAACTGTTCTCACTTAACACGTCTGGAAAAGCATCAATCTTCAATTTGCTATAAGAGGGGGCAACATTTCCATTGGCTCTATATAAATTGTAACTTCCTTTTAGAAAACTAATAGAACAAGTGAAAAAATGCAGAGATTAGTGTCTAACTAGGAATTTAAAGCCACCTCACAAGCTGAGCATCATTAGGCCTTTGGGCGGTTTCCTAGGCTGCGAGGGGCCCAGAAGTAGGTGCTGCGCCAGAGGATTCAGTGCTCTGCAGGGGTGAGTATAATAAGAGCACAAAGACCAGAAAATAAAACGACACAAAAAAGTAAATAAAAAGGGCTGGAAACAAGAAGGGTAGGAAATCACAAAGCTGCTGACCTTGTTCTACCTGAGGCAGAACTCAGGGGGAAGCAAGAGCAGGCTGGGTCCCTGGAATCTATTCAGGAAGGCACAGCCTATTCAGTATGGATCGGAGCAGATGCTGTCAGTCAAGAAGAAAGTGAGGGATTTTTGAAGTGTTATCTAGGAAGAGGAGACAAGACTTAGCGTCAACCTGTATGCAGAGGAAAGACTCAAAGCCCAGGCTATGGGCATGAGGGATAGAGAGGATGGTGGCATTGCCAACTGTAAAGGAGATTGGGGCTAAGGGACAGGATTTGGTAGGAAAGAGTTTGTTTTGGCCACAAAGAGTTTGAGATGATGGTGAGTTATCTCTCAAGCAGTTCATCTGGGATATGCGAGACTGAAGCATGGAGACAGGGTCAGAGTGAAACAGAATTGACGAAAGGAGTTAGTGTGGAAGGGCAATTGAATTCATGCAAGTGACATCACCTATAAATAAGGTGTCCAGGGAGAAATGTAGGGGTCCAAGAATAGAGACGTGAGAGGGGGCAGTTAAAGTGGGGAAGTGGAGAGCTGCCAAGAGAGATTGACAGAATGGCTAGTGAGATCAGAAGAGGACAGTTAGGGAGGCTAACGGAAGACAGAATGTCAAGGAGAAGGGAGGATCAAGGGTATCAAAACCACTGGAAAGGTCAAAGAGAATAAGAATGGAGTTTAGGCCTTCAGATAGCCAAGATGTTTATTTGGAGACACTGGTGAGCATTTTCTATGGAGTAGAGAGGGCAGAGGCTGTACTGGAGTGGTCCAACAGATTCACACGTTTTAATCAGACCATTACAGTCATCTAATCTGATGTCTTGCATAACGTCATAGAATTTTACCCCGTGATTCCTGCATCAATCCCATAACTTCTGGCTGAGCTAAAACATAATTTAGAAAATCAACCAATCATGATGTGAAAACTGCAACTGATGGGGATTCCCCCCCCCATCCCCAGGTAAATTGCTGCAATTCCGTTAACTGGTAAAATAGCGAGTTTAACGTAAGGAAGCTGATACAAGGGGCACAGACAGCTCATTCAGTGAGTATAATAGTGAAGGGGGTGTGGGGGCACCCATAGGTAGGTTTGAGAGTTTAACGGCATGTCTGTATGCAAGAAAGGAGACAGAGGAGGGGGACAAGAACATAGTGGGGGCAAGGAAAATTTCACAGGAAGGGATAGGGTTGAGGGGCCAGAAAGGGCATGTAGGTGAGAATTTTCAAGGCCAGTGACAGGGAAGGAAGGAAGGAAGGAAGAGCAGATGTTGGGATGGGACGGTCTTTTTGTTTTGTGTTTGTACAGCACCTACCACAATGGGGCCCTGGTCCAGGACCAGGGCTGGTAGGTGCTACAAGAAAAAGAACAAATCATGTCACATACCTAAAAGTTGGCAAGCTCCAATGTTACACCTGATGCCTATTTATGCTCTCCACTGATCTTGTAATATTTCTGATAATAAATTAGGCAATTCCGAGACTAGGAAAAAAAAAACCCACTGAAGATTAAGAGTTATTCCCTTTTTATCCATTTTGTGTTGTGAGGGTTGGGATTACAAAATACTAATAATTGGATTAGGTTTTGTGGGAGATGCTGATTCTTGAAAAATGGAAAACACAGAGGCTGTGTCTTCAATAGGTAAAAAGGCAAGGAAGATAAGATGGTTTAAAACTAGTCCCCATCATTCTGTCCTCCCTCTGCTGCCTCCCACAGGCCCTAGATAAAATTTCCCTGAGGTTAAAGAATTGAACTAAAGCCTTGTTTATGCTGGGGTTTTTAATAACTGTATACAACATCTACACTAGGGGTTTACACTAACTGGTTTAGCAGCATAGACTAAGCACAGGAGCTGCATTCAGGATCCTAAATTCACCTTCCTGTAGTCAAATGCCACTTTAAAGCACACTTTCCCAGTAATGCTCGGCTACAATGAAGAAGCAGCTGGATTACTCTGAAGTAGTCCCAGTTACAGGAAGCTGAACTGGCAGTTGCAATAAGGCTCCTAGTTGGGCTTGGTGGAGAGCTAAGGGGATGTTTACAGTCTTGAACTGAAGTTGCATAGGTAGCCAGTTACTTGAAGGAGTCCAGCAGCCTGCATGAGTTAGCAAGTCTAATTAAAGCCTAACTCATGAAACTACAAACTGGCTTCTCTTCATTTGGATTTTACCTCAAGGTAACACACACTGGTACATAGCAAGAACATTAACATTTAAGCGTAAGAAAAATACGGAAGGGATCAGGAACAGTAATTTAAAAAAATGTCCAATATCTAGGTACATGAAAATTTCACATTGTGCATACTGATAACCTTCACTGTGGCCTGTTTTTGTGCTTTAATGTCATATTTGTTTGATTAATGTGTTTACTTAGTAACTATGAAAAGGTATAAGTCAATAAGTTTAGAGAAACTGAATAAAGTAAGCTTGGTGTGTTAACTTTAGGTATTAAACAGTACAGAATTTTGGCCTTTGATGTTCTTGCTCACACTATCTAAATGCTTGTTACCTAGCAACTTTTAATTTAATAACTTTTGTGTCTGGAAATACACATTGTGTATGACTATTTATGAGCACTGCAGTCTCCCTGAGTTCATAGCAATAAAAGCTTTATAGCACTCCACCCTATCATGTATTTTGTTTCTGCCGTATTTTCTGATTTTATTCATTTTTGGCCTTTTAGTCTGTCTCTTCCCCATTTGAAATACATTAGTTACTGTGGAAACAATGTTGTAATTGTTAGTGACAGGCACAAGTGCACTATAAAGGCAATTTACATAATAGTTTGCAAAATGCAGCAGCTTATGCTTTTACACAAGTTGTAAATAACTCAAAAATAAATATACTAAGTATTTTTAAAACTATATTGATTATAATAATTTTACGCAGATACCACATTGCACACACATTGTACCAGACAAATCCAATCCCCTAGTCAGTGAGATTCTACAGTGACACCATATAGTTTTTGGTGTAAGTATTTTCAGTGTTCCTAAAAGGATCCCTATCTAATTGACTTATTATTCAATAGGAAGCATAAAATGGAGCTTATCCCAAGAGCCGTCCCTTGGGTAGGGTGAATCGGGGTGACTGCTTCAGGCCCCTCCGGACTGGCGCGACTGGCCGGCGCGGTCAGTCCTGGAAGAGACTAATCAGTCACTTCTGCCCCAGGCCTCGCACCCCTCTAGGGACGGCCCTGCTTATCCCCCACCTTAACTCACCATCTTATTTAAAACTGGAGTGATTTTCCACTCCACTGGTTTTGGGTATCTTCAAGAGAAGGTTTTGTCTTAAAATTGTCAATACTTCAGCATTTTCCTTTTGAACATTCTGGTTCTAAATTCATTCATTCATTGTTTCATCCACGTATGTATTTTTTTAAAGTGCAGATTAACATCTTGGTCATATGCTTGAAGGATAAATCAACAGGAACTGAGCATTAAGACATACATATACAAGGTATAGGAAGAACTTCAGTGCTGATGTTTGGATATAAAATTGGACAATTTTTTGGTATCAAGTATTGTCAGAGGAGATGAAAACTAAGCTCTTAAGTCAGGTTCCTCTTACCACCTCTCCCCCGGCTCCTCCAGGAGCATATACCCTGTGAGATAAGGTGCTGGTAATCATAATATATAGTAAAACAATGGGATGCAAGAGGAGACAACTAGTTTGCAGCAAGCTGGGGTGTGAATCTAGCCTGGCATAGACTGTCTGAATGGACCCTGCTGATGTGCAACAACACTTTGTTAAAGCACTTTTATCTAGTTCCATTTCAAAGACTACTAGATCAAAACTCAAAGCACGTCTCTCAAAGCATGGGCCACGGCAATTTGACCATTCTGGTGGCAATGGGGCAGGCTCATGCTGTGGAATGCTGATTCTGGGCCTGTGAAACAAGCACAGACTGGTGGGACTGCATAGTGTTGCAGGTCTGGGATGATTCCTAGTGGCTGCAAAACTTTCGCATGCGTAAGGGCACTTTCATGGAACTTTGTGACTTGCTTTCCCCTGCCCTGAAGCGCCAGAATACCAAGATTAGAGCAGCCCTCACAGTTGAGAAGCGAGTGGCAAAAGCCCCTTGGAAGCGTGCAATACCAGACAGCTGCCGGTCAGTCGGGAATCAATTTGGAGTGGGCAAATCTACTGTGGGGGCTGCTGTGATGCAAGTAGCCAACGCGATCAAAGATCTGCTGATATCAAGGGCAGTGAGTCTGGGAAATGTGCAGGTCATAGTGGATGGCTTTGCTGCAATGGGATTCCCTAACTGGGGTGGGGCCATAGACTGAACCGCAAGGGATACTTTTCAATTGTGCTGCAAGCACTGGTGGATCACAAGGGACGTTTCACCAACATCAACGTGGAATGGCCGGGAAAGGTACATGATGCTCACATCTTCAGGAACTCTGGTCTGTTTCAAAAGCTGCAGGAAGGGACTTTCTTCCCAGACCAGAAAATAACTGTTGGGGATGTTGAAATGTTATATATATATAGTTATCCTTGGGGACCCAGCCTACCCCTTAATGCCATGGCTTATGAAGCCGTACACAGGCAGCCTGGACAGTAGTCAGGAGCTGTTCAACTACAGGCTGAGCAAGTGCAGAATGGTGGTAGAATGTGCCTTTGGACGTTTAAAACCACGCTGGTGCAGTTTACTGACTCAGTTAGACCTCAGCAAAACCAATATTCCCATTGTTATTACTGCTTGCTGTGTGCTCCATAATATCTGTGAGAGTAAGGGGGAGGCGGGGTGGGAGGTTGAGGCAAATCGCCTGGCCGCTGATTACGTGCAGCCAGACACCAGGGCGGTTAGAAGAGCACAGCAGGGCACGCTGCGCATCAGAGAAGCTTTGAAAACCAGTTTCATGGCTGACCAGGCTATGGTGTGACAGTTCTGTTTGTTTCTCCTTGATGAAAACAGACTTTTCCAGTAGCTGCATTGGCCGCAAATGCATCCTAAGTCTTCAGGGCAAAGTAATCATGAAACACGCTTGCTTTTAAACCGTGTATTATATTTACAAAGGTACACTCATCAGAGTTGCCTTCTCCGCCTTCAAGGTCCGGGAGCCCGGGTTGGGAAGGTACTAGATCCAGGGTGATAAACAGTTCCTGGCTGTCGGGGAGAACAGTTTCTCCACTTGCCTGGTGTGCGGTATCTTCAACCTCCCCCTCATCCACCTGGTCCCCAAAATCCTCATCCCTGTTGCGTGAGACTCCCCCCCCTTGCAGGAGTCCACATACAGGGGTGGGGCAGTGGTAGGGATACCCCCTAGAATTGCATGCAGCTCATCATAGAAGCGGCACGTCTGGGGCTCTGACTCTGAGCGAGTGTTTGCCTCTTGGGTTTTTTGGTAGGCTTGCCTAAGCTCCTTAAGTTTCATGCGGCACTGCTGCGGGTCCCTGTGATAGCCTCTGTCCTTCATGCCCTTGGAGATTTTTTTCAAATATTTTGGCATTTCGTCTTTTGGAACAGAGTTCTGATAGCACAGCTTCGTCTCCCCATACAGCGATCAGATCCCGTACCTCTCGTTCGGTTCATGCTGGAGCTCTTTTGCAATTCTGGGACTCCATGGTCACCTCTGCTGATGAGATCTGCACGGTCACCTGTGCTGATCAGCTTGCCACACTTGCCAAACGGGAAAAGAAATTCAAAAGTTCTCAGGGCTTTTCCTGTCCACCTGGCCAGTGCATCCGAGTTCAGAGTGCTGTCCAGAGCGGTCACAATGGAGCACTGTGGGATAGCTCCCGGAGGCCAATACCATCAAATTGCGTCCACACTGACCTAAATTCGACCCAGTGATGTCGATTTCAGCACTAATCCCCTCATCAGGGAGGAGTAACAGAAATCGATTTTAAGAGCCCATTAAGTCGACAAAAATGGCTTCGTTGTGTGGACGGGTGCAAGGTTAAATCAATCTAATGCTGCTAAATTTGACCTAAACTCGTAGTGTAGACCAGGGCAAAGAGAGACTGAGATGGAGAGCGCTTCTTTTTCGTTGGTTCTCTCTCAGGAGAAATCACCGCTCATTTCCAAATTGATTTTTTTGAGGAATAAGCATTCCTCTGAGAAGAGCGTGAGGTCTTTGGAGATCTGTGTCCAGAGGGCATCTGCTGGATGGGGTCTAAAGCTGGGTGCATTCTTCTCCATTCTGGGTGCAGACTTCTCCATTAAGATGAGCTTGAAGTGCAGATCCCTGTTCCTCTGAGCTTGAAGCTTTAGACTGCAGCAGCAAGCACATTTCTGAGGGATGTGTGACTCAGCCAAGCAGCGGACACACTGAGTGTCTGTCTGACACCAGCATGGCATCTGAACAGGAGAGGCAGTGCTTAAAACCCGGTGAACAAGGCATAGCTGAAAAGATGATGGTTCACCTCAGGGGTGAAATTAACTAGGCTATGAAAAGGTTTGGGTTTTTTTTTTTTAAAGTAGGAAGTAAAACGGGGAAAAGTAACCGTACTGCTAAACTAAACTATGCTAAATACTATTTTCACACTAAGTGAGCTAACTTCTTGACACTTCTGGGAGCTCTGTATCAGACTGACGACGGTTGAGAGGGAACTGAGGGCATTGGGTTGGATATGCGCTAGATGAGGCACCAACTGTGTGCGAGACAGGGACTGTGCATGCGCGACACAGACAGGCACTGCTGCTGAAATTCTCTGATCAAGGGTGCAAGGACACGCCAACACCTGAAGTGAAGCACCCACAGGGACTTCCGTCAAAGACTCTTGTGCATCTCACAGTCATTCTTCCTCCTACTTTAGACTGGCCTCCTGGATTCATTTTCTTAGGGTGCCAATTGCTGTAAACATTGGGATGTGAATATTAATAAAACTGACCTCTACTGTCAGACTCTTGTGTTGTGCATGAGGAAAGTAAATATAGGGGTATCCATTTGTGTGAAACACATCAAATTCAGGAGAAAAAAATTAATATTTAACTTCGTCATAAAAAGATTACATGGGTCGCTAAGATCAATCCCCTAAGGAAAATCGAAGAGAGCCTGAACTAACCTACTCATTAAACAAGAAAACTAAGGCTTGTCTACACTTGAGAATTATTTTGAATTGAGGGTGTGAATCTTAAAGCATAGCAGCTATTTCTGAATTGTTCCCTTTGTGGACACACTTATTTTGGAATCAGAGTTTCCACACACGGAGTGGAGGGAGCTCAGTGGTTTGAGCATTGGCCTGCTAAACCCAAGGTTGTGAGTTCAATCCTTGATGGGGCCATTTAGGGGGTTCTGGGGCAAAATTGGGGAGTGGCCCTGCTTTGAGCAGGGGGTTGGACTAGATGACCTCCTGAGGTCCCTTCCAACTCTGATATTCTATGAATCTATTCAGAAATAGCTATTCTGTTATTTTCCTTGAGCAGACAAGCCCTTAGATTCTGGAGGTGGTGACACAGTCATCCGAACTGCCACCATGGATATAATATGGATCCAGTTCTAACTTTTCCTTAAGCTACCCTTTGTGTAAAAAGCCTCTATGTTAGTTTAATTTCACTACTGTCAGATTACATAGCAACGTTTCTAGAAGTTTGCCATGTAGAAATCATGGTGTACAAAGAAACACAGTAATGGACACAAACAACTTGTATCACCACTAGATTTCATCCAGGAATTTTAATTACTTATACGGGGAGACACATGGATAAAGGCAGAAGCAGTAAAAAGTTTTCTAAATGTCACAGGTAAAATAAAACGTTTCTTAAATCACCTTTGATGGCTTCATCCTGAAACAATTACCCCCAAACCTAAATTACCAATGAAGGAAATTCACAGTATTCTGTTGTATGCCTGATTTCCACCAAAGTAGGCTGGGGGAGCCCTGAGGTCATTACTGAATGTACATGGTAACATGATGTTATGTCTACAGGTACTGGTTAGTCCTTGAACTTATACGAAATAAATTGTTCTGTTACATTTGCAACCTGCCATGGTGTTTAGGATTCTATACAAAGAAAAATCAAAATAATAAAAATGCTACAATTCTCACAACTGTGTACTATGCACACTGATAGAAAAGTGTAATTACCAAGACCAAAGATCGTCAGTGTGAGATCAGCTCAGAACAAGTGTCATTACACAACAGCTAAGGCTGTTCTAAACACTACAGTTATAAAAGACACGCGCAACCCGTATAAAATGTATACTACTTCTTTCTATTCTAGTTTCAGTAACAGACTAATCGTCTTTGCAATATTAGAAAATGTGTATTTCCAAAGATATGTTTAAGCACCATATAAATTGTGATTCTTTGAGATAATTGACTCCATGTATCCATACTGTACGTAATATGCACATTTTGGGCAAACCAGCGTGAAACTTTAAGTGTCTAATTCTGGGAAGGTCTTTGGCTGGAATGTCTTAAATACCTTGGAAATGGTACTTGAAGCTCAAGGTACATTGCTTGACAGACTATATAAAGACCCAACTATCTCAAAGTGGTCCTAGAATTCAAGGACTTGGTACTAAGTACTTTCTGACCTTCAATGGGCAGGTTTCTATAGTAATTTGGACTCCCTTTGGCAAACCAGAGAAGTATAGGCACAAAGAGTGACCACCCTTGTTACTGACCTGAGGTTTCTGCATCATCATACATGAGGCAAGTTTCACTACACATCTCTCAGCCTTGGCTTCTTTTTTGCATCTCTGGAGAAAGAAAAATTCAAGAGTCTGTCAGTTCACACAGATAAACAATTATAATCCACCTAAATATTTGTATTGTGAATATCAGATTATAAAATGATATTCCCCCTTTTGTGATAAAACTATCAAAAAAGGAGGATACACGAGGAGTACTGTGACTTCAGCTCTAGGAAAAAGACTATGTTCTGCACTAAAACTGCATGCATGTAGTGTGGTGTTCAGGTGTATTCCATACAAAAATATTTTTCTTATTTATGTAAGACCAGAATAACAGCAACAACATTGCAAACCCAAAGCCTCAAAAATCTTCCCAAAATGTTTAATCTTTTCAGCCAAAAAAACCACAATGCAACAAGAGTTATTTTTTGGGTTAAGATCAAAGGTTTACAACAGATTTAACCTCCTAAATGTAAATATTAGCTACCATTAAAATTTATTTCTATTCAAATTCTGGTCCTGAAAAGAAACCATTCCTATGGCTCAGTTAAGAGAGCTCAGCAGCTTGTTGTATCTTCAACAAATAGTTTAGCTATCAAATTCTCCCTTCCCTCTGTGCTATGTACAGAACAATATATTAACTTAACGTAAACTTAAGACGTAACTGATAATGCATATCAACTCATTCCAGTAATATTTCTGAGTAACTATAAAATCGACTGCAATTTTTCTAACCAGTTAAACCCAAAACATGTACTTTTAAAATAATTTTTCTTTTCACTAAAAAACCTGAAATTGTTTTGTGTATCATCCAACTTTTTAATGCAATTTAAATACTACCTCTCCCCACCTCCAACACTAGCACTGTTGTTTCATTTGGCAGCAGCATACCTACTGCTATCACATTTTGGCTATATCACCAGCGAGAGAGATATCCAATTTAATTTTTTCAGTTTTAGAGCATTATACACAATTTTATTTTTTATAATAAGCATACAAGTTCCTCATCACTGACCTAATCTTTACACATTTAGTTTACAAGCAACAGAGAACTTATTTTTTTGTTCTATGGAAATTCCCTTCTCAAAACAAAAGAATCTTTGTTATTGAAGACCCAACATAAGGACTGTTTAAATTATTTTTATTCTTAGGTAGCTCTCTTTGGCTCAGCCACTTGAACTGTGTTCCAGCATGTCCTTTAGTATTTTCATATTAAAACTGGCAGGGGGTGAATGGTGCACACTAATTAACATACAACACTGTAATCTTTTACAGTAGGCAGCTTTACAACAGAGACATCTGCAATCACTGTGAAGGCATGAATGACTCAGACAAGTGTGTTTGTCACAAATGTACCACAAACATGAAAAACACACACAATGAGACAACATTTGATAAAGTCATTTTAATGGAAAATGCAAAACCCCTTTCAACTTCAATGTACAAAGCATGTGTAACACTTGCACTTTTAACAAATTAAAGCAAGCCAATGTTTTAAAAAAATACATCATTGAATGTATATATGTATATATTTACACAGCATATTAAGTTTAATATTTAGCTTTAAAAGTTCACAGAAATTTTACCAAAATGAGACAATCTTTTAAATAAATTACACCTTTTGAAAATGCTTAATTGTACACTGAATAGCTTCAATAAAATACTGAAGTGTCTCTATTTAATATCTACTTTATATACTTTATATTTTACAAAGTTTACAATTATTTGGCAGTAATTTTCAGAAAATGACATGACTGCTGTGCGGATTCAGCAATGTCCCAAATGCAGGCAATAGCTGGTGTTTGTGTCCTACTCTCACAGTAACTGTCTCAATGTAGTGAAAAATACCAGAGTTATCTTAGCAAACTGTACAAGTCACATTTACATTTGATCAACAATATAGCATAGAATTTTGTGGGTTTTTTTCAAAAAATAAATACATCTTAAATCTGACATTTCACAAACTTCATATACATTATAATACAAGACAGCAGAATGCTGCTTAATTTTTTTTAATAAGTAACATTTAATCACAGTAGCTGTGATCTATGAAGCTATACTGTTGCAGTGTCAGTAACAAGTAAATACGGCGACTATGTTTTCTTGGCACTGATGGTTTGTGAAGCTTAAATTAGTGTGCATACTGTTCATCATATAATTGAAAAAATAACCTCCATCTGATGGTTTAACATAAAAAAGCAGCGAGCGCTTTAGTTCTCTTCCACATCTTCCATTTCATTTTCATGAATCTTCAAAGCTCTCACCATTTCCTTAACTGCGTGATACAAGATATTTTTAACCTGCGAAAGTATAAGACACACCTCAGTAAGATACAAGTGATAAAAAAGCCACTACTAATGCATGGTACGTAACCAAGTTTAGGACTGAGCCCTAGGCTTAGTGGATGAAATAAAGATTAAGTTAAAAATGTTAGTCCAAAAGGAAACACCTTGATATTCTAAACACACTGTGAAATACCAAAACAGCGATTCAACTGAAAGTCATTTACATCACTGCATTCACATTGATGGTCTCCCTTAGGTTCATGGGGACCAAATAGGCACATTGATTGTCGTTGTTATTCCGTGTGAACAATAGCTAGAAAATGACCACATGCACAGTTATATATTTCAATCAGAATCAGAACGCAGTGCTTTCAGAACAAGTTCTAGTTGAGAATTCATTTCTTACCTGCATTTTATCATCGTAATTGATTTCTTCTTTTGACAGCCTCAGTTCCTGTGTTAAGTGAAATGACTGTACAAGATGTTCTGGAGACACAAAGTCTTCAGTTACTTGAATGCAGCTGTGAAAATTTTGCACCTGTCCAAAAATAAAAGAAAAAAAGAAAATTAAAATAAAATATTTTTTTTTAATTCACAAAAAGAACAAAGTAAAGTACAGGCTCCAAACCTTTCAAACCACATAACTATCAGACCAGGGATCTTTTTACTTTTTAAGTTATCAGTAATGACGTGTATTAAACTGACATTTATTGAACATTTTGAAATCTCCTATCTGTTGCAACAAGTCATGTGTCAGATGTGCAGCAATAGACTCCACAATGATGAGACACACTATTTTCTAAAATCCTAACATTGTTCAGGCTCATACTCCTGAGCTGGAATGTTATTGAAGGACACTAGCCACAATCCGAGTGCACGCCCAGCCCTTCTCTTCCTTTCCCTGGCATGCAGCCAGCCACTCTCTCATTAATTCAATCCATCTTCCAATTCCCTTCTCAAAAACCTGTGCTGTGACCTTGATTGTCTTTGCTCCCAAACCCCTCCCCAATTCACACGTTCTTCCCACTGACAAGTGAACAACTCCCCTTTCCCAAGTTCCAAAACCTCATGTACCTGAGTGCCAAGTGTCTCCAACCCATCCAACTTCTTAACTTCCCCTCCTCTACCTATTAAAATAGTCTCTGAACCTATTGACCTGTTAAATATTTACCCCTCCCATCCCCAGACAAGTAGTTATGAAAGCTTATGGGAAGCCCTGCACATCTTAAGACAGTATATAGCAAAATCAAACTAACGGATCTAGGCAATCATTAGGTCCAGATATTTAAAGACACTGTACAGCTGAAAGTTCCTCTCCTTAGCAGACATATCTAAAACAGAGACGAGCCAGGGAGATAAAGAAGGGCTGTTACTGCTACTGATGCCTCAGAGGTAATCATGAACGGGAAAGTTTGGCAGGCAATTTTTCCCAGAGATTCATGGGGTGAAGGGTAATACACCCTACCAGAATGCCAGTAACAGGGAAGCTGAGCCAGTGGAGCACAACCCCAAAAACTAGGGAGAGTAAGGAGAAAGCCTAAGATCCTAGATAGGGAGTTGGTGTGTGAAGGATTGGGAGTTCCTCATCCCAACTCCTGGCCATAGACCTCTGTTTCTCTGTCCTTACAGAGAAAGCTATCACCTACACAGATCACCCCCTGTGCAGTTGACATACACATAGCTTCTAGCTCTTAGCTGTATGGGAACATACATGTATAGCAATTCCTTTCTCATGTGTATTTACCAAGTCATCTCTGGGACGTCATTCTCTATAAGCATGTTACATTACATACAAAATGGGAAATGACTGCTTAGGAAGGTAATACTGCAGAAACGGATCTGAGGGTTATAGGGGATCACAAGCTAAATATGAGTCAACAGTTTAACACTATTACAAAAAAAGCAAAAATAAAAAATTGTTTTACTCTACTCCATGCTGATTAGGCCTCAACTGGAGTATTGTGTCCAGTTCTGGGCACCACATTTCAGGAAAGATGTAGCCAAACTGGAGCAAGTCCAGAGAAGAATAAAAAATATTAAAAGTCTAGAAAACATGACCTATGAAGGAAGATTAAAAGAATCGGTTTGTTTAGTTTGGAGAACAGAAGACTGAGAGGGGACATGATAACAGTTTTCAAGTACATAAAAGGCTGTTACCACGAAAAGGGAGAAAAAAATTGTTCTCCTTAACCTCTGAGGATAGGACAAGAAGCAATGGGCTTAAATTGCAGCAAGGGCAGTTTAGGCCGGACATTAGGAAAAACTTCCTGTCAGGGTAGTTAAGAACTGGAATAAATTGCTCAGTGAGGTTGTGGAATCGCCATCATTGAAGGTTTTTAAGAGCAGGTTGGACAAACACCCGTCAGAGATGATCTAGATAATACTTACTCCTGCCATGAGTGCAGGGGACTGGACTAGATGACCTTTTGAGCTCCCTTCCAGTCCTATGATTCTCTGATCCTAATATGTTATTATGCTCTTAAGTCAACATTTTTTTTTTTTTTGGCGTTTGTTAGATTATATAATTACTTGCCCTGTTATAATGAGGCAATTTAAATTATGTATTTAATCTCAACGAACATACTTAAATCACTGAGTCAAGTATTTCACTCTTATCTTTTAATGACAACTTTCAATACATTTTAAAAACCAGAAAGAGATACAGAAACAGTTATTTTTTTAAATACATGCATCAAAGAACATACCGTATATATGCATTCATAAGCTGAATTTTTTTAGTAAAAAAGGGAAGCATCAGAGAAGGGGGTCATCTTATGATCAGGTATAGAGAGGGAGGGGTGGGACACAGCCCCTCCCCGCAAAAGAAGGAGCAAGGAGAGGCAGCACAGCCAGCAGAGCCAGAAAGGAAGAGGCGGGGCCAGAGTCTCTCCACTTCTGGCCACGCTGCTCTCCCCCCAGCCTCCAAAGCAGCTGCAGCTCTGGGGCAGGCAGGCTGCAGCCGTGCCACTCGGCCCCGCCCACCAGAGCACGCTGCAGCCACGCCATCCGGCCCAGCCCGCTGGAACATGCTGCTGCCATGCCGCCCGGTCTGGCCCACCGGAGCAGCTCCGGCCAGGCCAGAGACATCCTCCCCTGGACCTCCTCAGATAAGGTAAGAAGGGATGGGATGGGGAAAGTGTGGGGGTCCCGGGCTAGGGGTGGGGTCATGTGGGGGGGTGGTTACAGGGGTTACTCCTCTGACCCCCAGCTTCCCTCCCCCTCCCCCCAATTTCCCCACCAGTTGCTATCCCGGCCTGTCAGGGTAAGCAGCTGGCGCACTGGGACACTTTGTTTACTTAGGTTTACCTCCGTGCCTGCGGACGCTCGAGGTAAACAAACCATCTCGGCTCGCCATTGAATTATCCTGATGGCCTGGGAGTCAAAGTTTGCTGACCCCTGAATTATAGGGTCAGCTTATGAATGGGTCATAAGAATTTTCCATTTTTACTTATCCATCTTGGGGGGGTCGGCTTATGATTGAGTATATACGGTAATTCTCCATTTCCTCCCAAACATCCCTTTCATAAGAACTTGTCACTGTGGAGAAAAAGGTTCCCAGAATCTATCCATCAGAAATGCTGTCTTATTAACTCCTAGGTGCCAGGAGTTGGAATATCTCCATCTCAAAAGCAACTGTTTGGAATTGATGTCAAGGGGTTAAAGGTGACAACAGTAACCTGGGCTTATTTTCAGCTCTTAAACATACATACTGAATGTGGTGGTGGTGGTGTACTCCCTTTAGTTTGACGGCAATTATATGCCTCATACCTTATAAAACAGTCTGAAGGGTGAGTTCACACCTATCAATGTCAGTGGAGCTTTACCTCAATCCACAATAAGGTTTCACCTAGCTCATAACAATATCTTGGAAGTGTCTTAAACCTTACTTTTGATCCTTGGGGTAGAGAACCAGACAAGCTTCCCTCCAAGAGGAGAGAATAGATGTCCTGAATTTTCTTCCTTCTGTGCTAGTGATTTATGTTTATATCATGTATCTGCCAGCCAAAAACAATTCTTCTGTTTAAGTCTGATGCAATCGGGAAAGTCACGAATTGCCCCCTTGGACAGAATTTATTTCTGTGTGATATGCAATAATCACTATCAAGAGAACAAATCAGTAATTCCATTTTCCATTGAACCAAAAAGTGACAGATTACATCCTTGAAAGGGAGGCTTACTCATGCCTGCTCTTCTAGCATCGAGTTCTCTTCTTCCAACTTTGGCAGGCTAATGAGGCCTCACTTGCCCTCTATTCTGCCTGTAAGGACAACAGATCCAGGGAAACATCAAATACATATCAGAGATGTTCATCTTTCAGAATCTTTTGGGAAGCAGATCTGAGGCCAATCACTCTAGACCTTAAAATTCTTAGGACAATATAGTCACGTATGACCATACAGAGATGCACTTGACAAGCAACTCATAGTTCCCTTTAGAAATACATTCAAGCTTACAGTCTCACAGATCCTTCTGGGCTACCATCCAATCTAGTAGAACAGATTTTTTTTTCTTTTTAAATCATTAGAATGACAGCCAAGTTCACCTTGAGTATTGCATTCTATGCTTTTGATCATTCTTTGAGGAAATGAAACAGCCATCAGATACTTTCAGGGAAGTTTGATATCATATTACTCTCTATTAAAGTCCTTCAGGTCACTGTACATGGGTAAACATCCTTCTGCTCTCTTTCTCTAGGAAAAGATGTTTGGGAGTTGTTTGTACACCTTTGATCAGAAAGGTCCAGCATCCTAGAAAGCCTAGGAGAAAGGTGAATGAGAAGATTCAAAGGCTTGAGGCCTGCAATCCCTCTTAACCAGTGTGAAAGAAAGGTTACTTACCTTACAGTAACTGGAGTTCTTCAAGACGTGTGGTTCCACTGTGGATACACATACACTTCATGTGCTTGAGACTAGAACATTCCTGCTATCAGTGTCTGTTGGTCCTTACCTGCACCTCCTTATGGTCTGGACCGAGGGCATATGGGGAGGCACAGACCAACCACATCCCCAGTTCCTTGTCTACTGGGAATCTCTGTAAGAAAGGATTCACAGCAGAGGGGAAGGAGGATGGAGAGTGGAATATACATAGGAACCACATTTCTGGAAGAACTCCAATTACTATAAGGTAAGAACCTTTCTTTCTTCTTTGAGTGATGGTCCCTGTGTGTATGGAAAGGTGGGTAACCTGCACGCAATATCAATCAAGGATGAGGGTCCAAGGAACGATGCTGCACCACTGACTGAATGACTGCTGAACTGAAGGATGCAGTCACAGAAGAGGCCTGCACCAGGGCATAGTAGCGTCCAGTGAAAGTATACACAAAGCTCCATATTGCTGCTCTACAGATCTCCAGGAGAAGAATGTCCTGAAGAATAATCATGGAAGCAGCCTAGTATCTGGTCAAGTAAGCCCACACATTCTGATGAAGAGTAGCCCCTGCAAGATCATAGCAAAGGCAGATGCAACCAGCAATCTATTTGGAAAGCCTCTGTGAGGAGACTGCTTCCCCCTTCGTCTGCTCAATGAATGGAAATGAAGAGTCTTGGGAGACTTCCTGAAGGGTTTTGTCCTTTGTAGGTAGAAAGCTGAAGCTCAATGGACATCCAGAGAATGAAGCTTTCTGTCTTCCCTGGTAGTGGAAGGTTTCAAGTAGAAGACAGGTGGAATTCAGAGGGAAACTTTGTAATCAGCTTGAGATATAACTTCAGAGAGACCTCATCCTGATGGAACATCGTATAGGAAGTGTCCACCATAAAGGCCCTGAGCTCACCCACTCTTCTGGAAGAAGTGATTACAGTCAGGAAGACTACTTTAATAGACAGGTGAAGAAGGGAGCAGGCTGCAAACAGTTCAAATGGAGGATTCATAAGCGCTGACCAAACAAGGTTGATATCCCAAGTTGGCATTAGTTTCACTACCGTGGGTAGATTCTAGTAAGGCCTTTCAGGAGCCTTAGGGTCAATAGTGTGGGTGAAGACAAAGTAGCTGTCAACCAGTGGAATGAAGGGCATTAATTGCTGCCAAATGCACACGCAGATAACAGAGATATGCCCAACTTCTTCCAGGAAAGAAAGTAGTCTAAGATGATAGAGGTGTCCAAATTGTCTGGCGGCATGTGACAAAATTGGCATCAGAAATAAAAAAAATCTCTTCCATTTAACAACAAAGCATTTTCTCATAGAGCATTTCCTGATATTACTGATGATGGACTGTATTTCCTTGGAACATGATTTCTCAAAGCTCGGCATCCATCCAAATTTCAGGCTGTCAGGTGGAGAGATGGTGGGTTGGCATGGTTGATCCTGCCTCTGTTCTGTGTTAGCAGGTTCGGAAATAGCTGAATGGGTATGCATGGGAGTGGTTACATCTGGAGGATGCTGGTGAACCAGAACCGCTTCAGCCAGTAGAATGTCACAAAAATCACCAACAGTCTGTCCTGCTTGATTTTCTTCAAGACTCAGGTCAAAAGGAATATTTAGTGGGAAGGTATACATCAGCAGCTCAACACTGAACCAGGAATGTGACCCCTCTGTAACAGTGTCCCCAAGCTGCTAGTGAACAGTAAGGTGGGTATTTCTTGTTGTCCTGGGACACAAAGATACCATGATGGGAAACCCTACTGTCGGAATACATTTTGTACCACCAAGTTGTGATCCTTATGCAAGTGCCTGCTGAGGTGGTCTGCCAAGGTATTAATTACTTCTGGGAAGTGCACAACCGAGTGGTAATTTGATGACAGATACACTGGTTCCAGAGTTTGACTGTTTCCACCTAAAGGGCTGGAGACCTCACTCTTCTGCTTATGTAGTAGACTGTAGTCATGTTTTCCTACATTATCTGAATGTGCTGGGCATGGATGAGGGACAGGAACTTTCTGCAAACCTAGTGAAGCTCCCACAGTTTGAGGAGGTTGTTGTAAAGTGTGGATTCTTGTTGGGATGAGATCATGTGTGATCATTCAAGTGCATTCCTCAACCCATTATGGAGGCATCCATAATCAGCTTCTTTATGGGTGGAAGGGGAATGAATACCTTGGGGAACTGAGACTTGTTTGTCCAGATTGTCTCTGCTCGGAGAGTAGACTGTCCTCAACCACGCCTGGGGCACCAGAAAGGGAACCTTGCAAATGGCATAACATTGGGGCAGAAGGCCATGTCGCCTATCAGGATCAGGCAAGATCCAACTGTCATGTGAGGACACATCCGATGCTGAGCCATAATGTTTAGCATCCTGTGGATTATGTCCTCTGGTAGATAAGCTCTGGCTGAAACTGAATTCAGAGTTGCTCTGATAAATTTTATAAGTTGCACTGGAACTACATTGGATTTTTCTAGGTTTACTAGAAGTTCAAAGGTTCAAAACAAGCTGGGTAGGCAAAGGACTGACGAGCAGCGAATCATCAAGATAATGAAAAACTGGGCTGCCTTGGCAGCACAGGTATATCACTATTACAGACAGCACCTCATTAAAAACTCTAGAGCTGTCGAAAGCCTGAAGGGAAGGATTGTACCAATAATCATTTGGGCCTCCTGTGCACAGGATGAATGTCTAACATGGAAATAAGCGTTGTTCGAACAGCTGAAAACCAACTGCCTTTGTTTAGGGAGGGAATTATGGCAGCCAGGATAGTCATCCTGAATTTTGAAAGGCATATGAAGACATTCAGCTTCATGGGCCTCTAGATCCCTTTATTTTTGGTGATGAGGATGTACCTGGAATAAAACCCCTTCCCCTTATGCTGTGAGGGTACGGGTTCTATAAGCTCTTAGCTGTAAAGGGGAGTCCACTTCCTGTCTGAAGATCCTCTCCTAGGAGGGGTCCTGAGGAGGAACAGGGAGGGGAAAGAAACTGTTGAGTAGCCAGTGGAGATGCTCTCTATGACCCATCTATAAGAGGTGACAATGCCAGACTGGAAGAAATAGGTCAGGAAGCCACCAAAGGGGGTGTCAGTCAGAGTGGAGGCTGGCTGGCAGCACTCATTGGTCCTGTCAAAATGGTCTCCTGAGCCTGAGAGATAGACAACAGCTGGGCATGATGTCTTCTACGCTACGGGCTCTGACACTTCCTGGGAGGTTCATGTTCTCTCTGATAGTAAACAAGTTGTGAAGTGAGATGCTGTTTGTCTGTAGGTGGTCTAGAGTACTTCCTCTGAGGAACTGGGGCATAAATACACAAGGATCAGAGGGTAGCCTGGGAGTCTGATGGTATCCAGTGCCTCATCGGTTTTCTCACTGAACAAATGGCTGCCCCTGAAGGGAAGGTCCTCCACAGTAGCTTGTACCTCCTTGGGGACCCCAAAAGACTGTAGCCATGAGGTCTACCTCATGACAACCAAAGTTGCCATGGAATGGGAAGCAGCGTCTGCAGCATCTAGCAAAGCCTGGGGAAACAGTCTGCATATTAGTTTACCCTCCTCGATGAGGGCCTGAAATTGTGGCCTGAGTTCCTGTAGAAGTTTGTTGGTGAACTCAGTTTGACATCCTTACCTGGGCAGAGTCTCACTCAATTTGGACAAGGTAGGGGAGATGCTCCTTTTATTAGTGGCTTTAGAAGGGGATTTATCCCATTTCCAGTGGGGGTATCTGACCATACCCTCCTCCCATCTCTTGCTAGAGTTCCTAGGCTTGATATCCAATGGTTCAGAGCTGGAGAGCCTTGGAACAGAATGGGGACTAGTAGGCAGCTCCTGCCAATGTACCGGGGGCGGGGTGTCAGGAAACTGAGTGTCAGACTGGGACCTCATCAACTGCTCCATTAGGTGTCTTCAAAGCTGGAACTCATGGGATTGCCAAATTCAAAGAAGAAACAAACTGTAAACATTGTACTTGGAGGGGATGTGGGATTCTCCAAAGCAATACAAACAGGAATTGTGCAGACCACTCTCTGGGAAGATCTGGGGGCAGGCCACACAGGACATGGGATGTCAGGCATGCTAAGAACCCCAAATGTTGGGGCAACGGGGTTGGAGGGAACCCCACCCACAAATACCAAAATAGTATCTAAAGAAAAAAAATATTTACACAAAACAATGCTAAATTTTTTTTAGCAGGAATGCTAGCAAAGCTGCAGATACTGAGGAGTTCTAGAAAGGAACTAGAAAGATGATTGGTCTGCACCTCCTTTTATGCCCCTGGTTTGAAGCACAAGGAGACACAGCCCAATGGATACTAACAGCAAGAATCTTCCCGTCTCAGGTGCACG
Organism: Eretmochelys imbricata; assembly: GCF_965152235.1. Lineage (NCBI taxonomy): Eukaryota > Metazoa > Chordata > Testudines > Cheloniidae > Eretmochelys > Eretmochelys imbricata. The sequence continues at coordinate 78,288,077 of NC_135578.1, forward strand.
GAGTACCCACAGTGGGATACACATGGGGACCACCAACTAAAGTAATCATAGCTCTTTGACCCATGACTGCAAAGCAATTTGAAACGCCATGCTTGAGACACGGCCTAGGTTGCCTTCCCCATCCTGTCATGCTCAAACTCAGCATGGGTCCACTACTGGCTACAATTCTTATCTGATCTTTAGCCAAGAAAAGTTTACTTTGTGAGACTCCCATCCTCTGTAGTATGGGGGCTACTGTCGGCTTGAGAGAAAAAATGGTTATGCTAGGATGGGGACAATTCTGCTGCACAATACATACATTGATTCCCCATAATTTCTCTCTCTGGAGTTAATTACCACATTTTTCCTTGCAGAAGTGAAAATAAAATCTATTTGAAGCACAGATAGAACAGTGTGTCACATGAAGGGAGGCCGCTGAAAGGGAAATGTGATGCTAGTTTCCGCTTTCCAGACTGGCTGATGTTCCTGCTATGTAAAAAGGAAGTCTGAATAGTCCATATGTTTTAGATTGAAGAAGTACTTTTCAAAAATTTCATCTAAAAAATGTCCTGTCAATTAACCTGAAACTTTCCCACAAATTCTCCCACAGATGAAGACCAAACAAACAATTTCAAGTGTATTTTTTTCCCTGCAGAAATTAGAAAGGTGTATCAGCATTCGGTTTATATTGAAACTTGTAATTACTGCCATGCTTCAATTATATGCTAGTAAAAGGAAGTTAACTGGATTGAAAGAGTTGCACAATAGTTAATAGTGTTTTGACCATTATTTGACATTTGGAGAAATAACGAAGTTACTCTGAGTATTTCTGAGTCCTTGCATAGTAATCTTGGATAGCAATTTCTATCAATCAGTTTGTGTTATTTATTTCTGTTCATTATGATGGTCACTGATAATGAAATCAAATCTAATTTAAGCATGAACTTACATGTATCTATCTGTGAACAGAGGTATTTTACCTGATGAAGGGCTCCTGCTGGTAAAATAATAGCATCACCAAGGAACTGAATAATAGTGCAGGTTTTTACTCCATATTCTTCAAGAAGTCTTTGGCGAAGTTTTTTGTTCACATACCAACTCTGGTCACGTATTGGATCATGCTCTGGTAAAACTTCTAGACCCTGTTCTTTTGCAATCTGTAATACAGGTGAGACACTAGATCATTTTTTAAAAAAAGGAAACCTATGTTGGTAGGTCCAAAATTTACCTACCTAAAAAGCAACAGGAATTTGTTTCAATATCCACATGAGAATTTTGGCTAGTATTTTAAAAGAATTTTAAGGGAATTAATAAAGATAAGGTAGATGAGGTAATATCTTCTTATTGAAACAACTTCTTTTGGTGGAAGGGACAAACTTTTGAGCTTATGGGAATTAGGCACCCAAATCCTTTTGAAGTAAAAGGATTCTGAAGGAATTCCACTCCAGAAGAGCAGTAGATGCCTTCTGACAAGTTTAGTAAAAAAAAAAAATTAAGTATAAACATTTTTACCTACATGTTTCTCTTCTATCATTTGTTAGAAATGGGCTTACTTGCAAGAAAATAGTATCTTTATTTCATAACAGCTCATCTCCAGATTCCAAACTTTAAGAGATAATCTAGTTTGACAAAATTTCCACAGGATCCAATCATAACACCACAAACAAAATTATAACCTCAAGTCAAGAAAAAGCAGCACGTAAATTCACATGACGAGTTTTTTCCCCACAAATAAACTGGAAAGGAATTAAGAAAATATGACATAAGCAGAATGGTCTAAAAATATTTCTAATGAGACATGAGTGGATTTTTAAATGCAACCACCACTACCACAACAAGCAGTTCCTCCCCATGCTAGGCACACAAAACAAACACTTGTCTTAACTAGCCACTAATTACTAAATAATAGTGAGAGATGGGGGAAAAAACCCCTACATCTGTTGTCCATGTCTCAGGAAACAGGTTTAGTTTTTTAATATATGAATTTACTTGTAAAATATACTTTATGTTAGTTATTAACTACTTTATGTAAAAGGGAAAATTTTCCTTATCTATTAATTTTCTTTCTGCAAGATCTTTCGAGCCAGTCCAGGTGCTTGGATTATTGTTTCTCCCAACCAGCAGAATATTAAGATTTTTGACTTTACACCCTTACACATTAAGGGTCTAGCTATCTATGAGTCTTCAGCTGACTACCTCAAAAGCAGTACCAAACCAACAAGTTGAATGATGCTATTCTTTAGTGAAGTTTAACAAACAATTTTAGTAACAGCAGGAATCTGAACATATCAGCAATTTGGCATTGAAACCGAGTAAAGGAAACAGGCATCCAAGTCATACAGGGCAAGAAGTCTGGACTGGTATAGAAGATCTTAAAGAAAGGAAATGAACAGGTAAAGAAAATTTCCCATTCTTCAATCTTTTATGCCAGTCCAGACAACTGGGACCTCTCACCTCTCAAGACAGTTAATTATTGTAATACAGGTGGGATCATCACCCATTGCTTACAGGAGAGGTGGGGGGGGGGGTGTCATCCAATTGAGACCACATCCATCAAACCTTAGAATGCCAGTATTATTGTTGCATGTACTCTAATGGAACTGGCACTCAGCTCCAAGATTAGACCAATATACAGGAAACAGGAAGGCTGGCACTGGGGCCTCAATCATCTCTATCCACACTTTGTCACACCAGCTCACAAAGATTCTCCAACTTCGAGAGTTCACTTTTAAAGTTGATGGCTTCTTTGGCTGTAACAGAGAGATTTTATCTGATAAAGCCCTCTTTCTTTGGACTGGTGCACTTAACAGTAAGACAGAGGGGGTGGATGTGGACATGTTCACTAGTTTTTGGGTACCACGGCCTTTTCAGCTAGATTGGAATAATCACTATGAAAACTCCTCTAGATCTGGCAGTCTTCTGTGGGATACTGCCAGCATATACAGGTGAAGAATGTATACCAGCATGAAGGTTCAGGGAATTTCTATGGTATTCATTTCATGTGCCCCTGCCTCCTTGAATGTGCTGAAATAGTTTGGTTCTCTTCTACTTTCTCTAAATGCCATGAGATCTCATCTCAGGCCTGCCCCACCTTTTGCAAAGACAGAAAAACCTGGGGATTTAACTCCCCATCTCCTTGATTCAGTAGCACTCTGCTCATTCTATCAGCTGTGTTCATCTTTCTTGCAGTCTGGACTGCTGAAAGACAAATGTTCTTCTGGGCTCAAGTAATCAAAAGTCAGACCTTCTTGTGCCTCCCTGGTGAATGAGGTATACCATGTTATTGCCCAGCTGAATTCTTACTGCTAAGTTGCTTGCTTTTCCTACATGTAAACAAAACCTAATTTCACCACCTTGGTCTCCAGCTTGTTAATATATTATTACTTTTCAACCAGAGACCACTTACTCTGGCATCTGTGGTTTGATTGTTCCACACTAGAGAATGCAGAAGACATCCTTTGTTGAAATTTTCCTCAGCTAGTCATCACCCTACTGCAGAGGTCTCCAAACTGTGGGGCGTGCCCTGCTGGGGGCATGGAGGAACATTCAGGTGGCATGGCTATGGCCTGGGCCAGCCCTCATGGGAGGCGGGGAGGGAGCGCCACCAGCTCCGCGTCTGGGGCCCTGGCTACTGGCCTTGCCCCTGCCCCTAGCTGTGGCCCCAGCCTTGGGGGGATGCGGATGGGGGAAGGGAGCTCTCCCAAAGCCACAGCCCCACTTCTGACCGGGGGAAGGGGGCACGGAGGGGGAGGGCGTAGACAGGGTAAGGGAGGGGGGTATGAGGTAAAAAGTTTGGGCACCACTGCCCTAGTGTAACCTGGACATTTCAAGATAATTTTTCAACTCTGCTTTCCATTGCAACAGAAAAACATACTGAAGACAGTCCATGAAAAAAAGTGAGGTTCCTAGACCCACTGCCATTGGCCACAGAGCTCCTTGGCAGAGAGACACTATGCTATTTGGTTGCTGAACTGAGGCTCTGACTTGGTTCTGCAAACTCGTTCATCATGTCCTGCATGAGAAAGACCCACTGTACCTAACTTGGTGTTGAATCTTGCTCCCAGATACTTTAGCTCCTGAAGCCTTAAAGGTTTGTTCTTAACTTGAGTTAGATAACTTGAGGTAAAAGATAATTTGAGTGAAGACTAAGTAACTTGTAGGTTTCACTAGTTAGCAGGTCAAGATAAAATCTAGCGCCCCCCCCTTCGCCCCCAGTTTCTAACTCAACCTGCAAACTCATGTGAGAACTACAAACTGCCTTGTCTTAAGTATGACAAAGTAAAATCCTAGTGAACTTGAGTTAACTAACTCAAGTTGAGAATACAACTTTTAACCTAGTGAAGATGCACCCATGTGGGACAGAGGAATGTTTCCATATTTATTTTTAACTCAGGACTCTTCAGGTAAATATAGACTTTCTCCACTCACATCATGGCTGAAACTTCTAACTCAACTTAAACCAGCCATTTATTCAAGTTTGGGAGGGTGTATGTGCACTCTCTTATTAGGGCCATGGGGGAATGTCAGGAATCATGGCCTGCAGCAGACCCAGTCTAGAAGCAGGGCCTGCAGCAGACCCAGTCTCTGGGCAATCTAATGAGCATAGCTGGCCTGTAGTAGGCTGCCTGATTAGCTACACTGCCTGAATTGCTGGAGGAGTCAGCAGACCAGCTCTTAAGCCTAGCAGCAGCATTCGCACACAACTGCGATAGCTCCTTCACCTGCTTGTTTCCTGCTCTGCTCCGATGTTGCCTCCCTCCAGGTAACCCAGTTCTGGCCCTCAGCTCCAATTCCTGACTTCTTACTTCAGCTCTGAAACCTGGCTTTGGGATCTGGCCTTGGGCTCTGATTCCTGGCTACTGATTTCTGTTCTAACCACTTGCCAGGACTCCTGCTCTGACCATTCGGCTTGACTCCCGTTCTAACCACTAGGCATGACTACCCACATCCCAGCCACATGATAGGGAGAGCTTGGTACTAAAATTGCTGGTCTGTGTCAACAAATCACAGATACATCTGCTGAAACTACAACATTAATGAATGCAGGAATGAATCCTGAAAACCCAGGGAGAATAAGAATACACCAGAGTTCATTTCTTGAATAAATGACTTTAGTCAAGATTCTCGAGAAGAAACTGGTCTTTTGAAAGCCCAGAACTAGACACAGATGCCCTATTTTTTTTAGGAACAGTGAAACAGATGGATCATATCTCTGTGTCCTTCTGATCTTTCAGGACAATAGACATGACCTGTATCTTATGTAGAAAATAGAAGGCCTCAAGTACTTTGTTGGTTGATCAGTCAGGGCAAAAGAAATAAGTTGTGAGAGGATCTTGCATCAAACTCAATCACATATCCATAAGTTACCATGTCCAGCATCCATTGATTGGATGTCACGTGGGCACAAATGGGGAAGAAACTCCTTCGCCTTGCTCTGATGCTGAGACTGCACCTGGACCATTGTACTTTAAGGCTGTCTGTTTAAAATTTGAAGGGACTCTGTAGCCAGACAGCCAGCCCCCCCCCCCCCCTCAGACCAGCATTGCTGGAAACACAGGAGGAAGCCGGAACAGGGCACTTAACATATATTCCAGCACAGCCTTTGAAGCTGTGAAAGCACAGGTGTGCTGCTACAGTGTGCCTCTGGGAGCAGATACAATGATTAAGCTCACAGCAGGCAGAGGCCCTGTGACAGACATGGCTTTTAGCCCCTACTAACTAGCGTGATGCACACACACCAACATCCTAGTTGGGCAAATATTTACCCTGATAAAAGAAATGTCCAGTAGTCGACACTTATTGTTTCTCTCCCTTGCAAGTGTAAACTACTCTTGCGAAAGCTGGCGTCACCCAGACAGACCAGCCTCAATTTGGCATAAGAAAGGAGAAAGAGAATAAAGGAGTACAGAGGTATAAGTAGGGGACCTACAGCACCATGATTTTTGAGTGCTTTTCACTATCTATCTGCTGGTCAGATAAGTGACAGCCTCCCAAGGCTTCTGCAGCTAAGAGGGTCCCTACGCCTTGTCCCTTATTCGTCTTTCCGCGGAATTGAGTGACCGATCCTGGCTTGGCACCGCTGGAATCGAGAGATGCAAGGAGGGTAAGAAGCACCCACACCTGATCTCCTATCTTTAGTGTACACATATTTTGAAATAGAGCTCTATACTTTGTTTTCTTTCTTTGGGATTGTGGCTTCAGTTTTGTAACTTGTTTGTGTGTGTAACATCTCTACATTTAAATAAGTAGGCACTAGCAATTTTGTAACCACATGATTAGAATCTAGCTTAATAAATTTTGGTAACCATTTGTGCATAAGCCTGACTTGTTTTCTCTGGTTTACTGTAAAGCAGCCGACACAATTAAAGAACCTCAGCCGTTTTGGCTCTAAAGCCTGGCCATTAGGTGAGAGTACTAAGAGCCTAGCGTTGAGTTGTGCCGCCTCCACGGGGCAAACTCTTGGGGCACCTGTCAGTCAATCCTGGCTGCCCGCTGCGAAGGAGCTCTGAGCTCTAGCAGTTAAAGTCACGGGTGTGGAGAGGCTCTTAGTGCTGCCATTGGGGCACCTGTCAGTCAGTATTGACTGTCCGCTGCGAAGGAGCTCTGAGCTCTAGCAGTTAAAGTCACGGGTGGTTAGGACCTTGGGGCATCCGTCAGCCTAGCCCGGGCTGCCCGCCGCGAAGGGACAGTGCGTCCTAGCGGTTAAAGTCACGGATGGTATAAACGGGCATAGCTGGCACCTCACCAAACATCCTTGGCCGTCGGCTAACAGACTCCCTGGTGTCTATCATCTCTTTGATAATGAAAGCAGCTAACCCATCTGAAGCTTGCCTTCTTTTTGAAGTGGCATCATGCCCTTCCTTCTGGACGGTAGTTCTAGTTCCCTGGATATGCCCCTTTTGGACTGTGATCCTGATGCCCATATCTGGGCCTCTCGTGGGGCAGAATCTGGATCTCTGAAGCAGCCAAGGAATTCTGGATCTTCTCTAACACATCCCTGAAAAAAACTCCTTTGAATGGCAGGGCCTCTAGTCTGATATTGGAAGGAAAAAATGGCTGTCTATTGTTTTAGCCACAATGCACTCTTGCCTGCCACTAAAGTGGTCATGGCTACACAAATTGACTGGATTATGTCATATGTAGATTTTCATATGAATGAGAGAATTGAGCCCGGCAACAGGAGCATCTTGGCAAATTCTGAATCCTCATCTTTGGACTCTGGAGATCTCTGCTAAGTTTCTCTAGCTCCCTATCCACCACTTGAGCGGCATACACTATGTATATTGAAGCTTCCTGTAATATATCTGCAACCTCAGAAAGTCTGTTCAGGAATGCTCCATTTTTTTCTGTTAAGCAGGATCCTCTTCCTACCGAAATCATTATCCTTTTTGCCAGCCCAGAGATGGCAACATCCACCCCTCAGGCAGTGGCAGTGGGCAGTTCTATATCTGATGCTCTGAGAGGCTAAAGCACCTTTAATGCCAGGACAGAAGCCAGTTTCCTGTGCAGGATGCACCACTCACTGCTGATCTTTTCTTTGACGTGAGGGAGGATTAACAGCACCTGTAGGTCTCTATAATAGCATATATAAGATCCCTGACAAATGAATCCTTCTCCTTAAATATGCAGAGTTTGGCCTTCTCTTTAGATAGGGAGTCCAGAATGATCTGGTCCTCTATAGCCTCCCTTTTTCAACCTCACCCACTGTTTCCTCCTACTCATCTCTATTACTCCACTGATAGTCATCATCCTCCTTGGGTAGGGCATCACATACTGGTGAGTGTCTGGCTGGGCTGATATTCTCTAAGTGGTACTCAGTCTTTATTTCCAGTCTATGATGGGGAGCATGCTTTGTGTTCCCTTCATCTCTCTCTCTCTCCTTGCTCTTAAAGTTTTGAGAAGACCGTTCAAAAACTTGATTAAGTCTAAACTGTAGTTTCTAGAATGGGCAGGTTGGGGCCCACTCCTAGAATAGGAAGAGAAAGTTGGAAATTAGGTCCGGCTCCTAGTGATAGCTGGAGAGGTTTCCATTCCAAAATGTCTATATACAATGAGGGGGGACCTATTTGCAATCTGAACTAAACTTGGTCAGTGAGAGCATATGGCCTCCTTTACTTTGTTCTCCCTTCTCTACTCAGGAGGAGCCTAGAAGATGGTTGAGCTCTTTGCCCCCTATTCTACTCTTCCTTCTCCTCAGAGAACTTGAGGGTTCTGATCAGACCAGCTTTGGTGAGAGTCTGCAGGCAGCACACCAGCAGGCTAGGAGTCTTTGAGCCCCTTGGCATTTTCCAGGGTAGCTGGTGCGCTGCATTTTAAAAGAGCAGCCAGAAAAGCTGAATTAACTTTTCCTCTCTGCTCCCAGACCACTCTGGGACCAGTTCTCAGGGTTACTACTGCTGAGTACTCCCTGCACTTTCCTTGCTTTCTGTTCAAATGGAGGGAGAATTTTCTCATGGAGCACCTCTGCTGCTTTTGCCCCCTGGAGAGGGAGGGAGGAAAGGGCTTTGAGTCCCAGGTTGGCTTGAGCTGCATATCATGCTAGAGGATGATGATTGCTAAGGCTTGAGAACAGCTCCTGCTATGTTATCTGTCCCTCCTTAAATTGCACTTAACCTCTACCTCCTTCCCTTGTCCTGGAGCTATTGCCCTGGAGGGGGGCTGCTGAGTTCAAGGGGTATTCATTTGGCTAGATACCCCTGAATCCCCTTCTACCCTACTGGGGTCAAAACTCTTGTGTGTGGGTGTGGAAAATGGGTTTCTTTATGGATCTTCTTACTTTATCAGTACTCCCTGAGAGAAGAATCCTTCCCTAACTCATCCCTTCTGAATCTGAAGCTTTTCTGCTCTTCAGACAGAAAGATCTGTCAATGCTAAATTGAGTTGGAGCCTGGCAACAACTGAAGGCTGAGATGACTACAACCTTGTGTGTGAGGGTATGATATCATCAAAAGTCTTTGTGTTCTGTCTCCATTGATTGGTTGAGAGAAACTGTACCTAAACCATTTGGACTGGTATAGAAGATCAGAGAAGTTTGCTTGTTCACCAAGAATATCCCATGCAGCAACGGATGCTTAGGGAATGGGGCATTTCAAACAAGGTATCTGCAGTATGTTTTCTTTTTTTAAAGATATAATAGTAATTTTGAAAAGTCTGATTATTCAGGTCTATAAAATAAATATCTATTTGATATAAATCTAACCTTTTGCAGAAATTCTCTTATCTTGTCAACATCTTTGCCAGCATAAATGTGCCACAAAGCCCCAGGTAATTCACTTGAGTCTTTCAATCTTTTCCTTAAAAGGTCATCCAAATCTTCTTCTTCAAACTTCTTTAAAACTCCTAAGAATTGACAAATAGACTCTCAAACCAGGCAGTGGAAAGCGGAAATATTTCTTCTTTTCTTTTTACACTTCCTGTGGCAGACTGACTAAATAATGAGACTATTACATTTTCTAAATACTACAGAAAACCCTCAGAAACTATTTTTTATTCACCTATTTTGTGTAATTAGAAAACAAAACATAAATTATGTAAAAACCTTTAAAACAATTTACACTCAGATATGAATCTAATTTAACATTGTTAAAATCTGATGGAAAGAATTCTTTTTGAAATAAGAGAACATTGCTGTAATCAAAATATTTAAAATTCAGTCTTAGGGAACCAACAAATACAATTTTGAGTCCATTCTTCTGCACAGTAAGTCAAGAATCTCTTGTCTATTTCTACAGCTATGCTGGTGCACATAAAAGTAAATAAAGCAAAATTAAAGGTAGTCTTATTTCAGCTCCACTATACCACTTCAGACTCTCTGGCCCAGAATGTAGTTATTTAGCGCTAAACTCAACACAGCAAACACTGTGATAGGGGGATTCAGGGTGATCCTGAGGTGTTTGGTAAACATCACACTGGAGCTGCTGTAAGAGCTAGTGGTGCTTCATAAGGGAATTCTTTATCCTGCTGTGCATTTGCTCTGCCATCACCGGTACAAACAGGGACATTAATATGTAGGTAATGGCAAGAAAGAGGTAAAGAGTACGACAAAGAAAGTGATAATTTTTAAGCCACAGTATATTTAGGTACAAGAATTCACTGTGTATAAATTACCTCTGTGAGCAATATGCATGCAGTTAAAGGTATGTTTCATTTATACATTACAAATATTTTAAAACAATGAATTAAACTTCATGTGTCAATTTAAAAAGTGCCTATCGAAATACTTACCCAAACTTTTAAGTGAGTTGTTATTCAATCTATTTCTGTATAATACAAATCAACTTTCTTTACCTGCTTTTGAGAGTACTCCATTTCCTTTTGCTATGCCCACATAGGCAAGGATGTTCACTACATCAGAAACTTCAACATGGAGATTTGTAGTTCCTATATCTTGATCTTTAGCAGCAGCCACACCTATAGTACAAGCTAAGAGTTTCAGATAGGGCTTCGATTTATTTCAGTACATATTTCTCTTCACACTCATTCTTGTAAAAATAACTTTAGTTCAGAATAGAGCACAAGACTGGAAATAAAACAACCTTGGGTTTGTTCCCAGCCTTGGTACTGAGTGGGTGTTTGATCTTAGGCAAGTCACCAGGAACGTATCCCCATTTTTTACATATGGGAACAATAATGCTTACCTACCTTTGTGACACACTTTTAGATCTACAGATGAAAAACATCTACATAGTACAAAGTAGAATTATTACTGAACATCACTCAGAAGGTTAGACAAATTTGTATGTGCCCAAAGATGCTATACTTTCTCTTTAAAATATTCTGGTTTATGAATTTAGGATGTATTTTCCACAATCTGTGTAAAAAAATCTTCAAAAGTTTTACTTCAAACAATGTTCTTTTAAGCTTGCTTTGTCCAGGCAACAGTTCCTATGTAATAAGTTTGTCAAAACAAAACTAATTTTAACCAGAATAATCAAAGGCATTTCCTGGTAATGACAATTTTCCTGAAAAATGTAAACTTTATACTCAAGTATTTCACTATTAGAATACTTAATTTAAAAAAATCTGGTCTCTCCCCCACTCTTATTCTCACAATGAACCGCTGTACTCCTGTCCCTCAAAATAAAAAAAAACTTCTTAAGCAGGGAAGAAACTTGTAAAATTTCAGTCCAAAAGGTGAAAAACGAGTAGTTATAAGTATCTGAAAACAAGGTTTTAGAACAAAAAGTCCTACAAAAACTTGAAATGGGGATGTCATGAATGTTTCACCTATAATACCTCAAACATCTTTTGATTGCTACCTTTAATACACATTTCAAGAGAGACTCAAATCCACTTTTAATCAAAGCCTTCATGCAATAAGTCATAACTTACCCTCTTGTAATATTAATATAATTTGAAAAATGGATAGAAAAAAATTAATTTCCAAGAGAATGGAAAGTGTCTTACCAATAATATCCTTTCTTCTAGCTGCGTCTCCCACAACTCAGGATGTTTGGGTTGCTCTCCTCCCCTCTGCAGCTCATGGAAGTAGATCCACATTTAGGTGCTTTGCACACTGGCCATGCCCCCTCTGCTCATACTTGCTGCCGGATGAGTTATTTCAAAGTTGTAAAACTTGCACAACACTTTTAACAAATACTCCTGAGCTAATGAAATAACTATGTACATTAGGCAAAAAAAAAAAAAAAAGATTGTATGGTGGTGATCCGACTTTTGACTCATGAGCCATCTAGGGTGGGGAGAATTGTTGGAGATACTGCTAGCAGAATGGAAATTAACAGTAAGAAATTTTCCATTCTGCAGCCCAGCATCACCTACAGTTCTGGACATCTGGGAAGTAATGAGCAGTGAACAGATGTAGGGAAGGTTATCAAAAAAGTTAGTAGGTAAGGAAAGAAGAAAGTATCCCTCCATTTTTGGTAAAACAAACATTATTTCTGGGCCACTGCCTGCAGCACATTCCTGCCGAAGGCAGCTTCTGCGGAGGACAAGAAGTCCATCTTATAGTGCTTAACGAAGGCCTGGTCTACATGATGGGGTTAGGTCGAATTCAGCTGCATTAGGTTGATTTAAAAATGACTACATCCACACAACCAACCCCGTTCCGTTGACCTAAAGCGCTCTTAAAAACCACTTCTGTACTCCTCCCCGACGAGGAGAGTAGTGCTAAAATCGACCTTGTTGGGTTGAATTTGGGGTAGTGCAGACACAAATCGACGGTACTGGCCTCCGGGAGCTATGCCAGAATGCTTCATTGTGACCGCTCTGGACAGCACTTTGAACTCCGATGCACTAGCCAGGTACACAGGAAAAACCCCGGGGAACTTCTGAATTTCATTTCCTGTTTGGTCAGCGTGGTGAACTCAGCAGCACAGGTGACTATTCAGTTCACCCAGAATTGTAGAGTGGAGAATATTTCTACGCTCCCCATATCATCTCCATCCCTGAGGTTATTGCAGATTAGAAGGCGAAAAAAAAACCACACTCGCAATGACACGTTTTCTGAGCTCATGGGCTCCCGCACTGATAGGGCACAGCTTAATGCATGGAGGCATTCAGTTGCAGAGGCCAGGAAAGAATTCAGTGAGAGCGAAGAGCGGAGGCAGGACGCAATGCTGAGGCTAATGGGGGAGCAAACGGACATGATGAAATGTCTGTTGGAGCTGCAGGAAAGCCAACAAGAGCACAGAGCCCCGCTGCATCCACTGTATAACTGCCTGCCCTCCTCCCCAAGTTCCATATCTGCCTCACCCAGATGCCCAAGAACCTGGGGGGGCGGGTGGGGGGAAGGCTCAGGGCACCCAGCCACTCCACTCCAGAGGATGGCCCAAGCAATCATTCAAACAGTTTGATTGTTAGTGTGACTAAATAAACAATGTGGCCTTGTCCTTCCCTCCTCCCCCACCCCACCCAGGCTACCTTGTCCATTATCTCTCTTTTTTTTTTTTTTACATTAATAAAGAAAGAATACATGGTTTCAAAACAATAGTTACTTTATTTCGAAGGAGGGAGGGTGGTTGTCTTACAGGGAATTAAAATCAACAAAGGGGGCGGGTTTGCATCAAGGAGAAACACACACAACTATCACACCGAAGCCTGGCCAATCATGAAACTGGTTTTCAAAGCCGCTATGATGCGCTTTGAGCCTTGCTGTGCTCTTCTAATCGCCCTGGTGTCTGGCTGCTCAAAATCGGACGCCAGGCGATTTGCCTCAGCCTCTCACCCCGCCATAAATGTCTCCCCCTGACTCTCACAGATATTATGGAGCACACAGCAAGCAGCAATAACAATGGGAATGTTGGTTGCGCTGAGGTCTGACCTAGTCAGCAAACAGCACCAGCGAGCTTTTAAATGTCCAAAGGCACATTCTACCACCATTCTGCACTTGCTCAGCCTATAGTTGATTTTGGAATTGGGGAGCTCATGTGGGGGAAGATAGGACAGTTACCTGTTCTGTAACTAGCGTTCTTCAAGATGTGTTGCTCAGGTGTATTCCACAGTAAGTGTGCATGCTTGCCACATGCACTGGTGCTGGAAGTTTTTCCCTTAGCAGTACCCATATGGGGGGAGCACCGCTGCAACTCCTGGAGTGGCCCCTTTATCACGCTATAAAGGGAGCTGCGCACTCCCCCCCACCCTCAGTTCCTTCTTGCTGGACAACTCCAACAGAGGGGAAGGAGGGCGGGATGTGGAATACACCTGAGCAACGCAACTCAAGGAACACCAGTTACGGGACAGGTAACTGTCCTTTCTTCTTTGAGTGATTGCTCATGTGTATTCCACAGTAGGTGACTCCAAATTATATCTGTTGGAGGTGGATAAGAGTTTATGAGTTCCTGGGACGCACTACCGCCCTGCCCAACCCGGTGCCATCTCTAGTTTGGGAGACGATTGCATAAGGCGAAGTAAACATGTGGACTGAGGACCAAGTGGCAGCCCTACATATGTCTTGGATAGGGACATGGGCTACATAGGCTGCCGCCGAGGCCTGAGCTTCCATAGAGTGCGCCCTGACGATCGGTGGTGGGGAAACCCCTGCCAGATTGTAGCATGTGCGTATGCATGGGGTAATCCAGCGAGAAAGGCGCTGGGTGGAAATGGGTTGCCCCTTCATACGCTCAGCCGAGGCAATAAACAGTTGCGAGGATTTCCGGAAGGGCTTGGTCCGATCCAGATAAAAGGCCAGCGCTCTACGCACATTGAGCGTGTGAAGGCGGTGTTCCTTGTTGGAGGAATGGGGCTTAGGACAGAGCACTGGAAGAAAAATGTCCTGCTCCATATAGAAGGTGGAGAGCACCTTCAGGAGGAATGCGGGATGTGAGCGAAACTGGACTTTACCCCTGTGGAAGACAGTATATGGGGGTTCCGAGGACAAGGCCCTGAGTGCCAAGACATGTTGGGTCGACGTGATTGCTACAAGGAATGCTACTTTCCGTGAGAGGTAAGACCAGGAACATGTGGCCAGGGGTTCAAAGGGGGGTCCCGTGAGACAGGACAACACCCATTGTGGTACGGGGGATTCTAGCATACGGGAATGAACGGTCTAGGCCTCTAATCTAATCTAGGCTTGAAATCTAAAAAGGCCCGCACATTTCCCAGAGTCACTACCCTTGATAACAGAACGTCAACGATTGCACTGGCTACTTGGATCACAGCAGCCCCGACAGTAGACTTGCCCACAACAGCAGTGGTGATGGTGAGCTGAGTGGGCTCCATGCTTGCCGTGGTATGGCATCTGCATGGGTAACCCAGGAAAAGAGGCATGAAATGATTGTCTGACTTTGCTTTCACGGAGGGAGGGGCGACTGACGACATGTACCCAAAACCACTCATGACAATGTTTTTGCCCCATCAGGCATTGGGATCTTAACCCAGAATTCCAATGGGCAGCAGAGACTGCGGGAACTGTGGGATAGCTACCCACAGTGCACCACTCGATAAGTCGATGCTAGCCACGGTAGTGAGGACGCACTTCGCCAACTTAATGCGCTTAGTGGGGACGTATGCAATAGACTGTAAAAAATCAATTTCTAAAAATCGACTTCTATAAAATCAACCTAATTTCATAGTGTAGACATACCCAAAGGTATTAGCTGTAGACCAAGTGGCTGCTTTGCAAATTTCCAAAGTGGACGCACTTGCGCATTCTGCCCACGAGGTGGTACAAAATCTTATGGAGTGTGCTTTATCCCTTCTGGAACAGGAACCACTGATGCTTGGTAGGCTTCCACAATGCATAGTTTAATCCAACTAGCAATGGAGAACATGGAAACTCTGAGTCCCTGGCATTTTGGATGGAAGGACACGAAGAGAGAGCCCAATCGCCTTGTGATTCTATACATCTAAGATAGGTATAAGCAGAACTTTGAAAATCTAAGGTGTGCCATATTTTTTCAGTTGGATGCTGTGTTTTTGACAAAACGAAGGAAGCACAACCTCTTGGGAAATGTGGAAGGAGGAATATATCTTAGGAAGAAAGGATTTTAGTGTCCTGAGCTCTGCCTTGTCCTCATGGAACACACAGTAAGACTCTTGTATAGAAAAGGCTGCCAGCTCCGGCACTCACTTGGTGGACGTGACAGCTATTAAGAAACAAGTATTAATAGATAAGTAAAATGGCAACAGTGAAGGCAAAGACTCAGAGGGATAGTTTGTCAAAGCCCTCTACACTTGAGGTAGGTCCCATGTTGAAAATAGCAGCTTGACTGCAGGTCTAGCTAATTGGACTGCTCAAAGGAATCTTGTCATCTGGGAGGGAGCCAGAGGATCCTGTGAACATCCTGCTACTAAGAACAGACACTTGATGTGCAATGGTATTGGGCTGAAGACCTCTTTCTCCTTGGGGAAAACCAAAAATGGCTGGAATTCCTGGATTTCTGGGATTTGCACTGTGCTCTTGGCACCAGTTGTTGAATCTGGACCAGACTGAGGAGTATGCCTTTAGTGTTGATACTTTTCTAAATGAAAGCAATGTCTTAATGGCTCTGGAGGACAGACCAAGATCTTTTAGAGCTTCCTTTTTAATAGACAGGCTGTTAGTTGAGGCCGCTCCCAGTCCAGATGAAGAAGAGGACTTTATGAGAGAATGTCCAGTCTCCATAGAAGTTGGAGACGAGGCTCCAGTTTCAGCAATATCAGGTTTGAACACCAAGGTCTCCTCTGCCAATGTGGTGTTATCAGTATTATCACTGCCTGTTCTTGTTTTATTTTCTGGACCACCCTCCCCAGTTGTGGAAAGGGTAGAAACACGTAGAATAGATTCAGCAGCCAACTGTGGGACAAGCGCCATGGATCTGGGGTCTGACTCCCTGGTGAAGTATTACTGGCTCTGAGTTCATATGATTCATCAATGGTCAGTTGAATGGAGGCCAAACATCTGAACTCTGAGATCAGAAACCTCCTATTCAGACACCACTCGGAGTTGACAACCATGAGCCCACTGAGCTAGCCTGCCTTTTGGTTCACATCCCCTTTTATGTGGAATGCTCTGAAGGAAAGGAGAAATTGCTCCACCCACCTCATTACTTCTACTGCTTTCGTGTGTAGTGCCAGGTTCCTCGGTTCCCCTTGGTTTAAATATGCAACTGCAGTTGTGCTGTCTGACTGAATCAGGACATGGTTCTCCTCTACAGTGGTCTGGAACTACTGCAGAAACAGCTTGACCGCTCTCAGCTCTAGAAGGTTTATACCATGAGCCGTTTCCTTGGGGCTCCAGAGGCCCTGAGCTGTTTGGGTTTGCAAACGTGCTACCAAACTCTCCAGGCTGGAGTTGGTTGGAAAGCAGAAGAGCATCCTTTGTGGACAATGTCCTGAGCTCACATCCATTGTAGGGAGTTGAGCCCCTATACTGGAATCCATTCATGATATTTCATGTGTTCCAAGGAATGGTCCCACACTTTTAAGATGAAGGCTTGAACGCACCTGATGCATGACTGTGGCCATGGAGTGATCCTATATACACCACCAAAAGGCCTACCTGTTCAAGGCACAGTGCTATGGGACGTTTTCTGTGGCTCTGAAGCAGATAACATCTTGGATTTTCTGGAATCTTTCTAATGATGGGTAGAGCTTTCATAGCGAGGTGCCTATTTTCACCCCCCAGATGAGTAATTCTGGTGGATGGAATCAATAAACTTTTCTGGACATTGATAATGAAACTGAACCAGCAGGAGCCACAACATCTGAACAAGGCTCTGTGAGCTGCTCACTCTGATGGAGCTCTGATCAGGATGTCATCCAGGTGGGCTCCCTGTGAGCTGCATCTGGCTATGATTGCCATCTTTGAAAAAACCCTGAGGGCTGAGAACAGACTGAACGGGAGTGCTGGGTACTTGTAGTGGTCTTGGGGGAGGGAACTATGTTTCCTGACATAGGGAAACCTCAGAAGTCTGTGGTGGCACCTCCTAGATCAGGGGTGGACAAACTTTTTGGCCTGAGGGCCACATCTGGGTAGGGAAATTGTATGCAGTGCCATGAATATAGAGCTGGGACGGGGGGTTGGGGCACAGGAGGGAGTGTGGTGTGCAGGAAGGGGCTCGGGGCACAGGAAGGAGTGCAGTGTGCAGGAAAGGGCTCAGGGCAAGGGGTTGGGGTGCAGGAGGGGGCTCAGGGCAGGGAGTTGGGGTGCGGGGTGCAGGAAGGGTTTGGGGTGTGGGCTCTGGCCTGGCACCGCTTACTTTGAGCGGTGCTAGGGTGGCAGCGGCGTGCAGAGGGGCTGAGGCAGGCTCCCTGACTGCCCTGGCCTCGCACCGTTCCCAGAAGTGTCCAGCATGTCTGGCAATGGCTCCTGGGGGTGGGGTTCTGCCATGCACCGCCCTCGCCGCTCCCATTGGCTGTGGTTCCCCGTTCCCGACCAATGGGGAGCTGCAGGGGGCAGTGCCTGCAGGCAATGCACAGAGCCCTCTACCCCCCCCCCCCCACACACAGAGGAAGCAGGGACATGGTGCCGGCCACTTCCGGGAGCGGTGTGGGGCCAGGGCAAGCAGGGAGCCTGCCTTAGCCACGCTGCGCCATGGGGCTGGTAATCCTGCAAGCCGGACTGAAAGCCCTGACAGGCCGGATCCGGCCCATGGGCTGTAGTTTGCCCTCCCCTGTCCTAGATCCACTGAAGTCAGGAAGTCTCCCTGCACCAGGGACGACACAATAGAGGCCAGAGTCTCCATCCAAAATCTTGTTCTCTTCATTCACTTGCTGAGTCTTCTGAGGTCCAAAACGGCTTGGATACCCCCTGTGCGTTTCTGCAAAATGAAACAGATTGCATAGAACCCCGAGAGGGAACACACTCTAGCATTCCCATATCTGAAAGATGAGATACTTCGTTCTGAATCATATTGTGCTTTAAGGGATTGCTGGAAATGGGAAACTGGATGAAGAATGGATGGGGTGGAGCCTGTAGCTTGAGGAAATATCCCTCGCTTACTATACCCCTGACTCACTTGTCTGTGGCCAATGTAAACCATTCCTCCAGGAAATGGGAAATTTTGTCCCCTAGTCCCTAGTCTCAGTTCTGGGCAGAGTCTACATGCAATCTTTGTCAAAGTGGGTTTGCAAGGAGGCTGAGATCACTCTGGATTTCCCCTCAAACTCAGTTCTACTGTTTTCCTTTGGGGAATCTGTTGTCCCTTTGTTGGTAACTCTATGATGACAAACTAAAGGAGCACCTCTGAAAGGAGCACCTCTGTCTGAAGGCCAGTCTATATTCTTTTCTGAGGGCACTTACCAATGAAAGAAAGTTAATGTTTGGATTTTGCAGCACTGTTAACCACCATCTTATCCAGCTTTTTTCCAAAAAAGAGAGAGCCTGTGAACTTGGCCGAGCACAGGACCTGCTTAGAATGGGTAGTCACTTTCCAGGGTTGGAGCCATAAGTAGCATCTGGCTACAGATCTGGAAATCCTGGCTTGGACTGAGGACTTCATTACAGCCATTGAAGCATCAGCTACAAATGCTGTTGCTAGGAAGCCCTTCTTTAAAATGGAACCAATGTCAGGGTGATCTCTGTCATTAAGGGCTCTGAGATCTTCCATCCAGGAGAGAGACGCTTTTGCAAGGCAGGTAGCCATTAGGGATGCCCTGAGGGTGGCAGAGGCAGCCTTTTAGAGAGTGGCCTTCATCTTTCTACCCAGGGGCTTCTTCAGGCATATTTCCCCTTCTGAGGAAATAACCACCCTGCTCTGCCCTTGCTAGGAATGCTACAGCTGTGTCAGGTTGAATTTGAATCATGGAGACAACCTTACTGCACAGCCTGGAATTCCTCTTTTTTTCCAGACCTGTTTGGTTTCAGCCCTTGACAGCTCGCTTTCGGAAGAGGAGGAGGGGCAAGAGGTCAGAAGATTTGTACTTTCTGGATTTTCTCTGTTTTTTTCAGCTCTTTTTGGGCATGTTGGGAGTGTAGAAGCTCTGCTGTGGCTTTGGTGAAGCCTTTTGTGCCTAAAGCCGTCTCGATGGATCTCTCTCTCTGAAATCTCCCCTGCTGGGTTCCATTCTGGGGTGGAGGGACACATTTTCAGAGTCCTCAGTCAAACTGGGAGAGAGGGAGACTGATTAGCAGCCCTGCTTCTTTTCCCAGGGCACTCAGGATCCACTTTAAGACTTGTAGGGGTCTTGGGGGAGGGAACTTGTTGACCTGAAAGCCTCCATTCTTTGTTCTCCAGGGTCCCCTAGGTCTTACCCCGTAAGTTAACTGGCTGGGGTCCTCTTTACCTTTGGAGCCTCTCCCTGTTCTGCACTGGAGTTCCTGGTCCATTTTTCCCATGATAGAGTCACAGATGCTTTGGTGGGAAGGAGTCCCTAGATGCCTGTCCAACTCATAGCTCCAGGATGTAATGGAGTGAGTGTCAGGTGTCTAGGCACAACTCACGATCTACTGAGCTGGGGAAGGCTGCCTCATACATAGAGCGCAGTTTAGATTTGATCCAGTGCTTTCTTGGCTGCTCTGCCATGCCTGTATGGGGCAGAGGAGCCGGCAGGAAGATGCTGCAGTGGAGCTCAGGGTGATTTAAACCACTGTAGTGTTAACTAACCCAGGGAGGAGGAGATATCTGAAAAAGAGAAATCTGCTCACCACTTCCGGAAAAACTGGGTAAAAAATTGAAGAACTAGACAAATGAGGGTGGGAACAATTGACCTGTCAATTGCCTGCTGCTTCGGAGACAGAGGATCTAGCAGAGGGAGCATGGCCAGAGCGCGAAAACATTGATTTGCCTCCCTGAGGTGCAGAGTAGAGAGGAGCAGCCCAGATACCTAGAACTGTGGGAGACACTGGAGTGCAGAAAGACTGAGGGAAGCAAAGTCTATTCGAAACAGGTTTTTTGAGTCTTCAACATAAAATAAATATAGAGGCAGAAAAATTAAATGACTTGGGAGTTTATTAATAAGTGAAACTGATAGAAGCAATATTACTCTGTAGAGAATATCCACAACTGTATTCGAGAGGATAAAAAAAATACAATGTATAAGGAATACCCTCATGCTTCAGGGCATAAACCAATCATTAACAGAGAGATTAGAAGTGATTTCCTTTACCGTCTATCCATAATTGCTCACTAAATGACAACTGCACCTTGTTCTAAACCATCACATGCTAGCCATGGTCAGAGACAGGATACTGGATTAAAGGGAACACAGGCATGGAAGAGTATGGAAATTCCTGTATTCCTATGATATTAATAGTCACTTACCGTACGCACTGCATAATCTGGGTCCCAAATCTGGACGTACAAAAAACCCTGGTAAATGGGAAGCCAAGTTCAATTTTCCTTCTGGGTTACAATATTCTGGCAGTGGTAAACTTTTTAATAAGTCTTCATACCTAGAGAACAAAAGAACGAAGAATGTAATTGGATGCATATTATTTCTGACACACAAATAAAATCATCATAATGAATTTATGAATTTTAAATAAAGAAATACCTTGCAGGCATCATAGCCTTGAAGTCTTCACCAGAGGGCCAGTCTTTCAGTTTTAATATAACTGTTTCCCCACCTTTTATTTTTTGCCGTTCTGTAAACAATATACAAATTATTCAAAACTACACACATTTTAGGCTTTTTCTTTATACTGAACAGGTCGATACAACTGAACTTTCACTGCTCCATTCTGATCTCAGATATACACTGTATATTGTACCATATCTTTGAAAATTAATGCATGTGCTAAGCAACTAATTTTACAAGCTCTAAGATAAGACACATTTAAATAGCTGAGCTCAAAATTGGACATTTAATTTACTTTAAAATTCATAGAGTGATACAGAAAATATTATGGCATATACTGTATCTATGCCATCCTGCAAATGTACAAAATGCAAAGCCTCTGTACTCTCTAAACAGATTGGCTAAAATTTTTGTTTGAATTAAACATCTTCAAAACCTCAAAATCCATGGTTAAAGAGTATCCTTTGTTTGCCGCATATGTGGCTACAGTATTTATGATTATTGGAATAATATACTTGAAATAACATACTTGCAACTTCTTCAAAACCATCCCAGAATTCCTTGACATTGGTGTTTGAAATAATGCTGTCTTTGCAGTTTAGCAGATCAGCTTTGTGGTCTCCAAAATCTAGGCTAATTGACTCTGCCTTCCACAAGTTGATGTTCATCTTCTTGTGCACTCCAGACACTAATACAGGCTTAAAAATAAATAAAGGAAATGGTAAAAGTCTAATACAAACTGCATTTCAAGATGGTGCATTTT
The DNA here is from genome assembly GCF_965152235.1 of Eretmochelys imbricata. Classification (NCBI taxonomy): domain Eukaryota; kingdom Metazoa; phylum Chordata; order Testudines; family Cheloniidae; genus Eretmochelys; species Eretmochelys imbricata. The sequence goes on from NC_135578.1 coordinate 78,309,714, forward strand.
CAATTAAGCCAGAGCAAATAAATACATTCTAGTCTTGGGGTGAAGTCTTGGCCCCCTGAAGTCAATGGCAAAACTGCCATTGACTTCAATATGATCAGGATTTCATTGAGAATTTTTCTGTTGCCTAATCTTCAACACAATTTAGGAGAATCCTTCTTATTTATTAATAGTAATTACAGAATTTGAATCAAATATCTACACTGACACTGAGAAAACTATTTGTGATGTGCCTTACAAACTTCTGAGCACAGTAATAAAATCTATTAAAAATATACCTTTCAATATGGGGAAAGGGCCAATATATGCTACATACCGATCCTACTAATTCACTCTCCAAAAGTTCAGATATCTGAGCAGTCAGATATTAAACAGTGAAATAGAACAAGCACAAGACTAAGAATTCATGTTCTGTAATAAAAGGTTCAATTATTTAAAATATATAAAACTTGTTGGGTACAGCGTCACACTTTCAGTTATCCTCAGCGCACATCACAATTCTTCTTCTCAAAGTGTCTGCGTTGTAACCGTTGTTAGAGAACGTTTTTTTCTAGTATCAGTGTAGATATTTGATTCAAAAACTGTAATTACTAATGAACTGAGAAAAAAACAGTTACCTACCTTCAAGATGCATTGCTCACGTCCATTCCATTTTAGGAGTGCGCGTGCCCACGTGCACAGTTGTCAGAGATTTCTGCTTTAGTGTAGGGCCGCCTGTGCCGTCCTCTGGAGCCATGCTCCCACGCGGCGGTACATCAGGCGCTGCCTGCCCTGGCCCTCTCTGTTCCTTCTTGCCGACAACTCCGACAGGGGTAAGAGGGTGGGAAATGGAATGGACATGAGCAACACATGTTGAAGAACAACAGTTATGAAAAGGTAGGAAACCGTTTTTCTTCAAGTGCTTGCTCATGTTGATTCCATTTTAGGTAACTTACAAGCAGTATGCACAGAGGTGGGCCTGGAGTTCACAGCTTAGTGGCTTGCAGTACTGCCCTACTGAAGCCAGCACCATCCTGGGCCTGCTGGGTCAGTGCATAGTGGGATATAAAGGTATGGACAGACGACCAAGGGACCACTCTACAGATGTCCTGAATAGGCACATGGGCCAGAAAGGCTGCTGAAGAGTCTTGTGCCCTGGTAGAGTGAGCGGTGACGACTGCCGGGGGTGGCACCTTAGCTTTGTCATAGCAGAAGTGAATGCAGGCAGTGATCCAAAGAGGAAATTCCTTGAGTGGATATAGGGCAACCTTTCATCCTGTCGACCACAGCAACAAAAAACTGCGTCGACTTACAGAATGGCTTCATCCTGTCAATGTAGAAGGGCAGAGTCCTCCTGATGTGTAGGGCATGTAGCCTACGCTCCTCCTCTGACTTACTGGTCTTCTTTCCGAAGCCGCACAAGTAAATGTCCTGGCTTGAATGAAACTGAGAGACTACCTAGGGAAGAAAAGCCGAGTGTGGCCTTAGCTGGACCTTGTCCTTGTAGAAGACCGTGTACGGTGGCTCTGAGGTGAGCGCCCCAATCTTGGATACTCGGTGGGCCGACGTCACTGTGACCAGGAATGCTACCTTCCAAGACAGGAGACGGCGAGAGCAGGAAGCCAGAGGCTCGAAGGGAGGACCCGTGAGCTGCCACAGCACCAGATTCAAATCCCACTGTGGGACAGGGTCCCTGACTTGCAGGTGGAGGCACTCTCGGCCCTTAAGGAATCTGGCTGTGATATCCTGAGCAAAAACTGATCTGCCCTTGAACAGCAGGTGGAAGGCGGAGATGGCCACTAGGTGGACCTTGACTGATGAGAGGGACAAGCTTTGGAGCTTGAGATGCAGGAGGCAGTCAAGAATAAGTTGCAGGCAGCCTGCTCAGGAAGAACACCTTTGTCTGCAATCCAGCAAGTGAACAGCTTCTACGTGACCAGGTAGGTCGCTCTGGTGGAGGGCTTCTTACTTCCCAACAGGATGCGCTGAACCCCATGCAGCAGCCAGGCCATCAGATGTAACGCAGCCAGGTTGGGGAGCAAAAGACTGCCATGGTTCTGGGACAACAGGTCCAACCTGAGTGGTAGCTGGAACGGAGTTGCCACTGAAAGGTCCAGCAGACTGCTTAACCAGTGTTGGCACGGCCGTGCCGGTGCTATGAGGATGACCCTGATGACCCTCATCCTGTCCTGTTTGATCCTTGTGAAGACCCTGGCCAGCAACGGCACTGGAGGGAAGGTGTCCATCAAAGGCCCCGACTACAGAAGCAGAAAGGCGTCCGACAAGCATTCTCCGTCCATACCCCCAATCGAGCAGAAGACGTGGCATTTCCTGTTCTGCCTGGACGCGAACAGGTCCACCCATGGGAGTTCCCCACCTGCGGAAGTTGGAACTGACCAACTCCGGATGAAGGGACCATTTATGGTGAGACAAGAATGTCCTGCTGAGGTGATCTGCCAAAGTGTTCTTGGTCCCTGGAAGGTGAGCGGCCACAAGATGGATGTTGTGCTGCAGACAGACGTCCCAGAGCCAGAGGGCTTCCTGACAGAGGGCAGATGACCTAGCTCTGCCTACCTGTTGATATTCAAGACCGTAGCCGTATTGTCCGTCAGGACCTGCACCACCCTGTCTTGAATCTGAGGTAGAAAGGCTTGGCAGGCTAGTCGAACTGCCATGAGTTCCCTGACATTGGGGACGTAGACCAACGCTAGCCCTGCCTGAAGGGGTTTGAGGCAAAGATGTGTGCTGGACCACATAAGTACATGCTGCCATGTGGCCCAACAGTCTCAGGCACATGTGAGCAGTGGTGAGCGGGTGGGTCCGCAGGCCCGCAATGAGGTCTGCCATGGCCTGGAACCGAGTCTCAGGGAGGAAGGTCCTGGCCCGAGTGGAGTCAAGGACCGCTCCAATGAATTCTATGCATTGTACCGGGGTTAAGATTGACTTTTTCTCATTTGTTATCAACACCAGATTGCAACAGGTGGAACATACCAGATCGTGATGCCTCCGCACCTGATCTGGGGACCGGCTGCTTATCAGTCATCAAGGTAGGGGTAATATTTGGACTCCTCGACATCTCAGGTAAGCGGCCACTGGCGCTACACACTTTGTGAACACTCTTGGGGTCGACAAGAGACCAAAGGGCATTGCCATGAACTGGAAATGGCACTGGCCCAACGTGAAGAGGAAGAAGTGTCAGTGCCCCAGGAAGATGGACATATGGAAGTATGCATCCTTTAAATCGAGGGTGACGTACCAATCTCCTGGATCCAGGGAGGGAATGATGGAGGCTAGAGAGACCAAGCAAAACTTCAACTTCTTGAAGGACTTGTTGAGGCGACGCAGGTCTAGGATGAGTCTGAGGCCCCTCTTTGCCTTCGGAATTAGGAAGTAACGGGAGTAAAATCCTCTGCCTTCCATGTTCCGAGAAACCTTTTCCACTGGCTCAAGGTGCAGGAATTTTCAGCCTCCTGAACGAGGAGTTGCTCAGGAATCAGCCTGCAGCCTGACAAAACTGTATCGAGCACCCAGTGGTCCGAAGTGACATGGGACCAGGCCAACCGGAAAGGACAGAGGCAGTTGAGGAAAGGGAGGGTTGGATCCAGTACTGTCCCTTAGTGCATCCTCAAAATGACTGCTTTTGGCCTCTCTAACTTCTGGGAGGGTCAGGTTGGGCAGCCAGGTGGGAAGAGGACGGGTAGTGTCTCTTACGCCCCTTATCCTTGTCCTTCCTCATGCAGGAGCCAAACCTGAGAGCCCCACAGGACCTACAATGCGACTGAGGAGGCAGCGGCAGAGGTCAGAACGGCTTCCTGACTGGCTGAGGGGCGTGCAAGCCCAGGGAGTGGAAGGTGGCTTGGGAGTCCTTGAGTCCATGGAACCTACAGTCAGTCAGCTCAGAGAAGAGCCCCAAACTTTCAAATGTGAGGTCCTGGATCGTGGTCTGCATCTCCTGGGACAGCTCAGAAGCCTGCAATCAGGAGTTGCGTCTCATGGCCACTGCCGATGTGACCACCCTGGCAGCTGAATCCATTCACATCCCATCTGGAGGACTCCCCGGACCATCGCCATGCCTTCACTCACCAACTCAGCGAACTCTTGGGCACGGTCCTGTGGGAGAGCCTCTTCCACCTTATTAAGAAAGTCCCATAGATTAAAGTTATAACCTCCCAGCAGGGCCTGTTGGTTAGAGACCCTAAAGTGTAAGCTGGCCATCCGATAAACTTTCCTGACAAACAGGTCTGCTTCTTCTGCCACTTCCTTGGCACCAGCGAGGGGGGGTGCTGCTGGGCCGAGTCTGGTGCTGGCAGCGCACTGTGCACCAAAGCTGATGTACTGGGCATGGGATCCAGTGGAGGACTCCAACGCGGGGTGAAGAGCAGACTCCATTAGGAGGGACTCAAGCGGATATCCTGCTCCTTTTGGGTGCGAGGGCGAAAGTTCTTGCAAATACAACATGTCTTTTCTGTGGCTTTCTCCAAGACACTTGAGACAACTGTCATGGGGATCACTTATCGGCATCGGTCTGCTGCATGACTTGAAGCTGGGAGAGCGGGGCATGCTCTGCTTGGGGCAAAGTCCCAACCAGGACTCTACTAACTTAACATTATGACTAACCACTATGAACTATATACAACAACGAACAGAATGAAGTCTATGACGAAAAACCGCTACTGCTCTTGCGATGCAAGACAAGGCACTCCAACCAACCATCACGGGTGGTAAGAAGGAACTGAGAGGGTGCAGGGCTGGCGGCGCCTGATATAACACCGCATGGGAGCGCCACTGCAGAGGGTGCTACAGCCAGCCCGACAGATACCGCTAAGGCAAAAATCTCCAACAACTATGCACGTGGGTGTGTGCACACTTAAAATGGAACTGACATGAGCAAGCACTCAAAGAACACCACACAATACTGATGAGCTCAAGTCATTCTAAAGTTTTTTGCTTACACATTTAGTGCTTCTTAGCATATGTATTTACATTTTCTGCTTATACAACCCCAGAAGCTAGTAAATGTGGCAGACCAGTGAGACAAACTTCAGTTTTGACTGATGCAACAAAACCAACAAAAGGAACACAATACTTAAATTTGTTAAATAACCTATCAAATAAATTTGGCTGGTCTCTAATGATAAGAAATTTTCCCCAGTGCATGGGGAGTGTTATCACTCAGTTCTTCTAGATTTTGAGTTTTCAATATTTCAATATTTGAGTTTTCAAAATTTAAGTTTCCATTTCAATAAAAATTGCATTTCCAACCCTTACTGTTGTGAAAAACCATTTCAAACATGAACACATGTAGTTCTGTCCAAAGTCGTAACTGTGCTTTTCTTTCCTTTAAACCATCTCACTTTCTAATCTCAATCCATCCAGATTATTTTCATTCCCCCATCCCAGTTTCTTCTGTAACTGCAAATGCCTGTTAGTAACATATTCAGTTAGGGTGGCTAATTTAATTCCATCTTCTATTATTATTATAATTATGAAGAGTAGCTTGTTTAATATGCTGTTTCTCTCCCACAGCACCACCTGCCAAGTAAAATCTGATTTTTCTTCCTATTATCTAATTTTAGGAAAAACTTAATAAATTAAAACTGTAACTTTGGACTACTTTTAACCCATATTTCTCTACACTGGTGTAAATAAGAAGAAGTCTAGAATTTCTCCAGTTACCTCACATCATTTGAACAGTCTGCATCACTGGATCCAAATAATCCATGAATATACTTTCTAATCTTTGTGGGAAAAAAACCTCAAGTAATTATGTTTTTATTTTAAACTCTACTTTCAGTACACATATATTCTGTATTTGCCAAGGGTGAACAAAAGATGTGCATTCAGACTTCTTTCAGTTGTCTTTATATCTTTAGCTGTTAAATTTATTTCTAATTCCCTACTTTTACAAAAAAAAAAAAATAATCTACCTGGTGTGGCACCTGCGGAGTTGAGGTTAAATTCTAAAAGTCATGCTATTGAATTAGTGGGAGTTTGTGTTGGGGATGGAGGGAGAAACTACTGCTGATGGTGAAAATACCTGTTCACTTTACTGACTAATTAGGTTGTACTCCTGTTAGCCCTGCTAACCTAATACAGCTGAAAGTTTGAATTACCATCATTTTACTTGTAAACTGAGCAGAATGGATCTGAAAGTCTCAGACACACAAACATGGAACCTATACCTAGAGCCACTTTTCATAATAGAACTGCACTTCGATATGTACCTTTCCTTGTTTCCAGCACTCTTTAAAGAGCTTCCAGTTGCTGCTGTTTTTATGATCTTTGAGCCACAAAATATGCTTATCACAGATCCATGAATGTGGAATACCGCTGTAGAATTTACTGCAATCATCCAGAATAGATTTTTGACCATCTTTTGGCCCATCCTTCAGTTCAGATTTTACATTTATCTTTGGTGGTCTATTTGGTGGAATCTTGTTTTCTACAACTGAAGCAATTATGTCATCAAGAATGTTTGGCATAGTCCTTCCACCTTTGCCACCCTTGTAGAAAAACAAAAATAGTTTACTAGGAAATTTTAGATTTACCTTCTTCAACAGAATGTCAGAAATATTAAATATAAATAAAAACTACATACTAATATATTGCACCCACAGAAAAGTTTACTGAAATAATCATCTGGAATCAGGGAACTGCAGTTAAAATGACAATGAATATATTCAACTCTCTTTAAATTACTAAGTCAATGTTTAATCTAAATCAATGTCCAAATTATTTACAATATGTATCAATCATCACTAAACATGCAAGTTACCTTTCTTTCAGGGAAGCTTTAGTGATGTTTACTTACATATTTAATTATAAATTAACATTCAAAGCTAGAGTCATTAGGCTGTTTTAACTAAAATGTACCAAAGCAAGTTGTGTGAATTTTCAAAACCCCATGCATTATGGAAATACACTCACTGTTGTGCCTGTAGAGTAAACTGGAGCAAAAGCAATGCCAGCATCTGTAGAGCCCAGACGCAGTTTGCCAGCTGTTGTAGTCAGTAGGTCTCGTAAGGTTGAGCCCTGTTCGTTGTTCTGGGACACAGGAGGAGATGTTTTACAATTTAGAGACTCTGAACTCTCTTGGTCTCTCTCTTCTTTAGTATGTTTTCCAGGAAGACATTCTTTATTTTCTAAAATAAAAAATACTTTTGATACATGATTGTGTCATGATGCAGAAATTCGAACACTGGCATCCTGCATTTTATAGTGGTGGTAATATACTGTAGCACTAGTGCTTTATTCACCTGAAAACACACCAGAGGATGAATTAGATCCTTCAAAATGCAGTCAAACAGTGTACCATGAAAAGGCCTTCCTCAACATCTCAGACATGTAGCTGAGTGTGCACCTGTCACAAATGAGAGATGCTGTAGCTGAGAGAGGCTGGGAAACACTAACACATTACATATGCATTCCACTAGTGGCTTCTCTGTTATATTCAACAAATAATTGGTAACTAGTTTTGATGCCCCTAGAAGGCAGCACTGAGTTTATAAGATTAGGAAATATGACATTTTAATTATTTATGACACAAATGAAACCCAATGTGGAATTTTTTTTTATAGTGAGTTCAGCACAAATTCCTGGAGCACCCAAAACCACGCACTTAACATTAGTATGTCTAATATTTACCTTTCTTTTCCTCTCTGGCTTTTTGCTCTGCTAGATCAGCTAACCAATGCAGTGGAGACTGGGATTCTGGTGGAGTTAACTTGCTGTCTGCACTTACATCACTCCCTGGACTTGTATTGCCATTTGTCTCAGACTTTTGAGGGGTATTCGGCTGCTGAGACTCAGGCATGCACAGAGAAATTTTATTACTGTGATTAAGGACATTCTGTAAAACCTATAGAGGAGAACAATTTTATTTTTAAATATAGTATTTTAATATGAGCAAAACAGTAGCAACGATGGTAATTTGCTAATATATTAATTACACAGAACAGAATTATATAAAATTCATGAAAAAGTTGATTTATTGATATTATTCAAATATTTTTTAAAAAAAATCAACAAATATCAACATGTCTAAACACTAAACTCCGAACTTAAAAATACTATAGACTCACCTGAGAGACACCATTCATTGCAGGGAACTTCCCAGTTTGTATGCTCTGTTTGCTGGTACACTGACAATAGGACTTAATCTCAAATTTCTCTCTAAGACTATGCATGGCATCTAGAAGATCTGTCAGAACTATAAGTTAAAGTAGGAATAAAGAAAACCATTAACAGTTCTTTCATGAACAACGTAAATTTATTTTGTGATCCTCTTTACAAAAGTGTGATGGTATTATAAAACTATTTATATTCCATACTAAAAGCTCAAAAGATTCTTAAGCACTCACAAACAAAGAAACAACAAAGTGAAGATTGTCCTCTTAGTCTTAACTCTGTCTCCTGTACAAGCTTTAAGATATATCTTTAATTATATAATCACATACTATTTTTCTGCAAGATTCCCACTTGGTTCTGTGCGGAGACATGTCTTCACAAAGAAACGTGATGCTCACCCCTTCCTGGTTGCTACAGTCAACTCTTATCAACATCCCAAACTGGCATCTCTGCTGCAGGAGAACCTGTTCGAGACCCACATGGAGGCCCCAGCCCCCAGCAAGGTCTTCTACCAGCTGATTGTCACCCAGAAAGAGGTGGGTGAACGAGGGAGGGTTAATGGTAAGACTACTTATCAGTTAACTATATAACCATTAATATTTTACACCCCTATTTAAAACACTACATTATAATGCATATGCATAAGGGGACAGAACTGAGAATATGTAGGCAGTCGTAATGTTGGCATTTTCTGAGATGAGTGCTTCACCTGGCAACTTAAATATTTTGAACCAAATTTTGGTATGGCATGTGTGTGTTTGAGAGTTAGATATCTAAATCTGTGAAGTATGCTTGGATGCCCTAACTTCCCCCTGAAATAATACCAAGCAACAACCATAAAATTATATTTATTATGTGTTTGTTGTCCCATTTAGAATGATTTTACTTGAACTGTTTAAAGACACATTTGATTTTTAATTTTTTCTCCTTATGGTATCACTGAAGGGCAGAGTTAAGGTTCTTCAGGTGCCCCAACTGTATTAGGAATTCCATTAGGTATTTATTTTAATTGAAAGTCTGAATTTTTGGGGTTTACAATGCTTGTTTGGGGGATAATTGAAACATTCTTTTAGTTCTTTTTACCCTAAATTATACATTCATACTTTCAACCTAAACTGCACCACAATAGTTACACTATCTGAGAATTTTCTACTTTTAAAAAAGTTTATTAATAATTTCACTCATGAACAACAAATAAGAACCCCAAAAAGAATGTTACCATGTAATGTTTCTATTATTGGAAAGCATATAATATCAACATGATTTTTTTTTAAATTTTAACTTTTATGGTCAGATTTACTAGTACATTCTGACTGCTTTAGACAACTCTGGAGCAGTGTAAACCCGGCAATGTGTAAACCCTACTTTCCCCCCATCCCCGACCCCCTGTCCCCTATATTTCCCTGCATACGCATCCACCAATTCTCACCTCCATGTTTCTCTGCACCTCTCCTACTCTGTCCTCCCCATTTATTTGGTGAGGATATATTGTGCTACAGGTAGCTTTGAAAAGTAATTTCAGAAATTACTAGAACTTCTATTTAAAATTAATGCAGTCTTTCCACACAGAAAGAAATTATGAATAAATTGTTTTTATGTGATCGTACCAGAGCCTGGAATAATCTGAGTTGGCATCAAATGCTTGTGATCATGAGGCTGTCCTTTCACACATTTCATCCAAGCATATAATTCTTTATCTGTAAAACAACAACATTCCCAGTTATTTTATTTCACTTGTGGCTTTATTACTTAAATCATATCATTCACAGATATTCCCAATCCATTGTTTAGAAGCCTCCACATCTACACTCCTCTGCGGTTCTATACTGGTATTTTGTATGACAAACATTTTGTTTGCAACAGTTTGACAGAAAAGACAATCAGAATGGAGTTTTAATGAAAATAGAAGCAAAGACAGTAGCATCCACAACACAGATCCTTGTCCAAGTTTCAAAGCTTATTCATTTTATTATATTTAAATCTGTTATTTTTGCCTGAGTAAAAATCCATCATACAGTTGCCATTTAGGCAGTTAAAGTTATCTCACTGAACAATTCTAACATAGTCTAGAGGGACGAGTAGAGAAGAGCTTGTATTGTCAATACGTCTACTGTTAACAGTAGCACATACAGGCCCTACTGATGGGGGCCCCTTTTAGCTAGGCACTGTACAAACACATATGAAGTCAAAGACAAAGAGTGAAAGAAGAAAAAAAGCCAAGTCAGGGAAGTGACTTGACACTGATCTGCTGCGTTATCTTGGGCTGAGATGGGAATGGAACCCAGTCCGGTCTTCCATCTACTGTACCATGCTACCTATCTTTAATGGATGCAATCTTCAAATCTATTTTAAATTTTGCTCAGCTGTAGCAATGTATGTTGTATGCCCCAAATAGGCAGGCTAAGAGACATGTTCAGCACATTTAAAGCATATTTTCCTTACATTATAAAATTTATAATGCACCAAATACCTCTCTTTTCCTGGATCTTAAAAATATTAAGCATATACCCTTACAAGTGAAAGAATTTTGTAAGTCACTTTATAGTACAACTTTAAAGTATACAATTTTAAAACAATCATGTAGATATCATATACCAAGAACAAAATATGACTATCATATAACATATAACCCAAAACATTTACTCAAATTTTATCATTTGCATATTACATGTAAATTTTATAACTAACCTTTCAAAGAATGCATAAAAACTAGAATTAGGGAAAGCCTTCCCCTAGTGATATCTAGCAAAATTTGTATATCAGTTCTAGCCTGCACCCCAATCCCCCAATGAGCTCTGTGTGGGTGGACAGGTACACAGAGCCCCAATGAAGTCAACAGAGCATCCCATGGGGCTAGGGGGCTGTGCTGAGCTAATTACAGAACTGGAGGTTATTCCTGGTCATAGTACAATACTCAAGTATTATGCCTAAAGTGCCTGACAGCAAACCTAAAAATAGAACTAAATCATCTCTTTTATTTTATATAGCTCTAAGTGTAAAGACAGCTTCATAATTGTGTATTTTCATAGTCTTTAATTTTGCACACGTTTAATAGATATTGTACAACAGAACAATTACTCATAAGTTGTAGAACTAGTAAATGTTCAAACAGTGTTCTCAAAAAATAAAATGCTGACAGACATAGCACATTTTGGACAATTCTAAAAATAAAATTTATGTTTGGTTATGCAGGCTGTAGACCATGCTTTGCTCTCAGAGCCAGGAATACAACCCAGGAACCTGGATACCTAACATTCCAGTGTCATCTCCCAAATAGTTGCATAATCCCCTGGCAAACAGCGTGTCATATCTCCCTTTACAAGATCGTCCACATAAAAGACAACTGCCTGTTTCAATCACAAATTACTCCTATAACTAAATCAGAAGAGGTCTGAGCTGCGGAACTGACTGTTGTGGGTTCAAACCCTGTATATACACATACATACACACACAGACAGAGCCCCCTTTTAAATTAGTGTGGAATAACTGCAATCGTTGAAATGATTTTTATAGCAAAACATTGTACAGTACTTAGAAGTGAATTTGGATGTTGTGTTAATATTTGATTTATTGTTGTATTTTTAGTGTTTGTATTTTGATTAATGGGAGGTCAAGAACTGCATGGGCCATGGAAACTGAACTACCAGTTACATTTAGAGGAAGTCTCCCCTTCATAACCAGACTTAGGAATGTTGTGAGGGTCGTGCTGTGGATAAAACAGGACTTCTCACTAGGGCTGTCCAGCCAACTGGTTAAATGCAAGTCATTTGCAAAAATGCAACTAAGCTAATTAAATATTTTTCATGCAATGTCATAATACTTGGCAACTATGCTTGATGGTGCCAGGAAAGACCTAAGAAATGGCGATGGGATGGACTTTTGTCTGTGCAGTGAAATGGAAAAAAACCCACTGACTTAAATAGAACATTTAAATCTCTGACATTTGTGGCAAGGCTGCCCAAAACCAACATACGTTCTCCATTACATTCAACAACTGTAAAAACAAGCAGTGGTTCCAGGAAAAATAACGTAATATGAAGTGGTATCATTTGGACAAAAACATGTGTTGCTGAAAGTCCTTGATGGTGCCAGAGCACAGGTACAATACATAACCAGCACACCATGTATCACCAGAAATTGAGCTATAGAGAGAAGCCAGCATACTTCTATTTTAGCATATATTGAAGGACGATATGATAACCAGAGAGAAAAATTTCCCAATGCTATCAAGACTGAAAAGAAGCCTGCTTCTGTATATTGCTTTTTAAACTTTGACTTTTTCTAGACTTTCCCTGGATGTTTAAAATGTGTACTTTAAAGACTGTTTTAATATGATTTACCCAACTTCCATGATGTTTCTAACAATTCGCAAAGGCCTAAGCCAAGTCAGACAATATGCACATACACAGAGGCCTGGACAGCTAAGAAGAGCCTGTGACAAAAATCAGCATAATAAATGCTTTTGGAGTTCAAAGACACCTACAGTAATTCATTACGAAGAGGAGCAATGCCCCCGGACTCTCCTTGATGGTTTTTTTTTTTTGGTGGGGGAAAGGGAGGCATTTATCAGTAGACACATGGGAGTTTATAAATAAATATTCATAATAACTGAAGCACTAATTCTAGCTGGTTAAGCAATGCAGTTGTACAAGATCCTTTTAAAGTCATAGGAGAAAAATATATAACTTTCTCTACTTAAATTCTGAAAGAAATCTCAGATTAGGACATTTATTAGCAAAAATATTTGGAAGATATGTGCTTCAGTAGCTACATGATACTATTGTAATCCTTTTCCTCCCTCTCCCCTAACCATACTGCCTGCCATAATTCGTCACTTAAATTGTAAACTGTTTGAAGAAAGGAACACATCTTTATCTGTCTGGAAAGTACCAGGACCATTTATGAATACATGAACAACCATCATCATCATTATCCTTGCCCTTTTGCATAAAATACTCACCATTTTTAGTAACTAGGTCTACATTCTTGAAACAAGAACACTGGAAAAATATTAATATACTACAGATAAAAGTAAAATCAAAAGTAATACCAGAGCAACAGCCAATCAGTGGTGCTAACAAAAGCAAATGCTATGACATTACTCATTACTTGGAGTAATATTTAAAATGGCAGCATATTAGTTTAGACAGATCAGGAAACAAAACCACCAACCTATCTACTGTTTTTCAAACACAGCTGTTTTCAGAGAAACCGTACTACATCAGATTCATTTGGAACAGTTACTACTACTTTCCTTTTACTAATAGCAGAAGTGACATGGACTTTGATGAGAACTTTGGAAGCATCTTATTACCAGGGCAGAGGAGGAAGCCCTCTCACCCTGCATCAAGGGACTGAGTGGAAGCAAGTTTTTTCAGTATTTATTGCCATTGAAGACATTGTGTTACAGCGATCCTGATTTTATTTATTTTTAAATGATATTCTGATAGGTGAAAATAAGTTGGTGAGACAAATGTAGGTGTACTCTATTAATAATAAATATTGTATCTGTCACTTGTATGGTATTTCACCCAGGAGTTTGTCTGCCCCCCTTGGGAAAGGAGGAGGAAGCCATTTCTCATAGCTGCCTAACAGCTCCCTCCTTAAGGGTATTTAGGAAACAATGCCAGAGGCAGCTGCCTTAATGGCTCTAGCCCAGTCACCATTTGTGACCATGGTGGGTAACAATAGGATCTTGACTTTCTAAAGTTATGTCTACATTAGAAATGCTACAGTGGCACAGCTGCAGCACTGTAGCAGCATATACACTACAGCATTGGGAGGGGTTCTTCTGTTGCTGTAGTAAATCCATCTCTCCAAAAGGCAGTAGCTAGCTTGATGGAAGAATTCCTATGTCAACCTAGCACTGTCTACACTGGGGCTTAGGTTGGCTTAAATACATCTCTTAGGGGTGTGATTTTTTCACAATCTTGAGCGACATAGGTTAGATGGACCTAAGTTTTAAGTTAGGGGAGGACTAAGAGAATGTGAATTGGTTCTGTTCTCTTTCTGTAACTTAATAGGAAAGCCTAGCTTAGTTTATAGCAAAATGTATGATTAGATGAGATGAAACTAAGCATGAGTGCAGGCTGTTAATTTTAAAATCCTTTTTCCTCTAATGCTTTGTTCCAACTACAGTGTACTCCCAGTTATTCAAATAGCATGGGGGGGGGGGAGAGAGAGGAATTGATTTTATTTACATAATTGACAGGGCAAGAGAAGCAGCGCAGAGAACCCTCTCTGCAGGCCCTGCTCACTCATTCCCGTGACAGCAGGGATGCAGAGAGGGTTCTCTGCGCTGCTGCTTTTTCAATTATTGAAGACACAAGGTCCAGGGTGAGGCTGCAGTCCTAGTGAGGCAGAGACCCCTGGTCAGGATCCTGCTGTGCTCCACCAGGACCAGACTCTTCCCTGCACCTTGTGCCCACTGGGATCAGGCGTCATTGGCCCTGCGGCAGTGCAGCTAGCCCTCTGCAGCTTTTCCGTCACTGCCCCATTCACTCACTCCCATGATGGTAGGGCTGAGGGCTCCCTGCACCATCAAAGGAGCCATTCAGCAGCAGGGTGGCCTCTCCTGGTGCCAGGGGTCTCTGCCTTATTATTCATGCTGGCATTGCTGGGGTGAAAGAAGGGATTTTAATAATGTGGAGGTTCAGATAATAGGGTTTTAGAAAATCAGGAGTATACTGTACTACATAAAATTATTTTCTTTTAAGAAGGCTGTTGGTCTGTATCACTGGTCAGAGGTTCCCAAAGAGAGGATTCAAGCAGGTGCTCAAATCAAGACAGGCCTTCATGGTAACAACTGGTTAGCATACATAGGGTGGGGCACTGGGGGTCCCAGTATAAAGTGGAAGACTTGCAAATTTCAACCTTGAGACAGGTAAGGGCAAGAGGTCTAAAATCTGGGAGGATGTGTTCAGAGAAAGCAAAAAGGGTAGAGGGTCAGTTAGCTCCATAACTGTGACAACTGCTTTTTGGAAGGGCTGGTTTTACATATTGTCATGACAAAGGTGAGGAAGCTTTGAGAAATAGGAAAAAGTTGTGCTTTGTGCAAAAAGAATAGCATTTATTGGTTACAGAAAGACACCGAACCTTCTGGAGCAGCAATTCTAGAACATGTTAGAATAAACAATACAGAGAATGGTCTGGTTCATATAAAATTATAAACTGACCTCTAGAACTCTTCCTTTCCTTTGCTTTATAACAATCTAAGCAGACCACAAACCCACATTTTTGGCAGACCCAATGAATGTTAAACAACGTGGCTTCACATGCATCACACATCTCACGGACTCCTCTCACTGCTCTCTTCCAGGCAATTTTGGCTGAAACACAAAGTAAACAGAACAGAAGTATCAAAATTTAAAGGCAAACATCTGTAAACTGTAGCACAGAAATGAATGTTCATCTAAAAATACCAATCATAATTTTCCTCTCAGAAGCAATTACAGAAAGAAAAAATCCAAAACTGATCCTATATACATAAGTCTTCAATATGCACAAATTTGACTTCATTATGACTATTATATAGCAAAATTTGTGTTAAGAATCAATATTTTTCCAAAATAAGAGACAAAATCAATGACAAATACTAAGAGCAAATTTCTGTAGCAAAATACAGAAATAATTATTCCCTCAAACAGGATGTTTGGCACACACGGACAGACAGACTTTCTCAATGCACAATAGTGGCAATGAAAGGATTTAGCATGCAGCTACATTGAATATATGGAGGAATCAAACAGAGAAGCCTAAAACCTGAGCTATAATCTTTCATGTAGAATTATAGAATAACACAAAGAATATTAAGATTTCCTTACCATCTTTCTTCACCCAGGACATGGCTGTTTTCTCAGATGTTACTAGCTGACAAAATTTATCACCTATGATGTCTAAAATGTATTTAGAAGTCTCTAGGTCCACTTCATCATCTTCATAATTGTCATGTGTCCACAAACTCATTGCATCATCATCATATTGGTCAGGAGAAGAGAAACCATCTATCCTAACAACTCCATTCTTACTAAAAGACAACCTAAAAAATGGAGACAAATAGTTTAACTATACACCTCATCATACTTTACACTCTAAGCCAGTGGTTCTCAAACTAGGGCCGTCACGTGTTCAGGGAAAGCCCCTGGTGGGCCGGGCCAGTTTGTTTACCTGCTGCATCCACAGGTTCGGCCAAACATGGCTCCCACTGGCCGCGGTTCACCGCTCCAGGCCAGTGGGGGCTGCAGGAAGGGCAGCCAGCACTATCCCTCAGCCCGTGCCGCTTCTCGCAGGCCCCATTGGCCTAGAGCGGCAAACCATGGACAGTAGGAGCCGCGATCGGCCGAACCTGCGGACGCGGCAGGTAAACAAACCGGCCCAGCCTGCCAGGGGCTTTCCCTGAACACGTGACGGCCCTAGTTTGAGAACCACTGCTCTAAGCTTTGTTTGCTGTTATTAAAAACCATTTTAACAAACATGTCTGTATGCAGACTGCATATATTGTGCAATACTAATATAAAAGAATACTGACCAGGTTAATCAGGTTCAATCTTTGCAGTAGCAAACACATATACCCTTTCTTTCCTCCTCCCTAACCCTGCATTTTTTTTTTTTTTTTTGGAACACTTAAGTGAATCTGATGTTCCATCAAGAGAGGAACTAATAGTACTGGCTTCATCCAAGCTTTCTTCCACAGTTTTGTCAATACCCCTTCACTTTTGATCTGCAATGCCTCTTTTGTTTCAATCCTGTTTCCTCTCTGGAGTGGAGACTGATAATTGTATGAAACTGAATTGTTATTTTAAGATGTAGATTAAGAGACTTGGATGAAACCAAATTCATATTTTCACATGACCTAAACCAGAAACCTCAATACAAGTCCTCCAGATTTGAAAAAAGGCCAGCATTAACTTTAAAGCAAACAGGAAAAACATGTTTTCTGTAGAACAAATTCTGCTGCTACAAAGTTCAGTTTTAAGAAGAAATAACTAGGAAATTCTGAAGCTAAAGAATAACTGCTCAGGTAAATCTTTTGTTCGATCCAATTTACTTGACTCTCCCTTTAACATTTATCACCACATAAGCTGCTAAACTGATGCTAATGTAAGGCATTTCTCTCTTTTTTTTGCCAACAAAGTTTTGGTCTAATTCATTTCTCTGATTCTCACAGGCTGGCTGACAGTGATCACTCAGTCCGTGACTATTTTCTGTATAATAACACTCCTGCCAGTCAAATGAAAAAGGATCTCAAAACTGAACTTTCGTTTCTACATGGCAGCACAGATCATTACTTCTAGGCAACCAGGTCAGCTAATTTCTTACCTTTGAAATGCCTAAAATTTGTATGGTGTCCTACTTTGGATCATTTTAATTAAAAAACCATTTAAAATATTTTCTAAGTAGTTGTAATGGTCTCTCAGTAAACCTGTATCAAAGCAGTATTGTTGAACAATATAATCCCTTATAATACAGAATATTTTACACTACTTTAGCTATAAACAGATACATATATGAAGTATTTTAATAATATCAGCATCAGTAAAACTCAGTGTCCTACATTCAGAACTGAAGTGTAATTTATGACCACTGTTACAGTATCAAAAAGGATTCCCCCCTCCCCACCACACACACACACACCTTAATCCGCAGGTAGCAAAAAGAATCCATTGATTTTATTACAATAAAGCCTGACAAGACTCTTAGCAGTAAAGCAATCTTGATTTTAAATTCAGATCTCATGTCTATGGTACAATGAAAATAAACTCCACTGACACTACAAAACATTTAAAATTAAAGCTTTTTAAATTAAATGATCAAATTTTAAAATGGTAGCAAAATTGTTCTATGTTTTCACTTAACCTCCAATACTCTCTTTCCCAAGGGGAAAAGAACAAATCTAAGGAGAACACAGCAATACTTTTAGTAAGCAGGTCATTGCTGTGTATGTATACTTTAGTACAGAAAAATATTTTAAGTCCAACACTGAAGTAATTTCCTTATGGTCTTATAACTACGGCCTTGCTTACATTACCAAAATCAGTCTGTGTAACAGCAACTGAGTGTTCAAATTCCTATTGAATGAGTCTACATTGGTAAGTATTGCACTTGTACAAGTCAAAACATAGTTTTGCTCTACTTCCACACTAGCATTTGTGATACAGGAAGGCCAGGGGGCAGTGGTAAAGGGGAAATATATAAGCCCTAGGCTAATTAAGGCGTGGCTCCCTGTAGACTAGGGAGGGTTGCTACAGGTTACTGGAGCACCTGTAGTCAATTAAGCCCTGTCAGGAACCTAATAATAACCCCTGCTTCAGGCAGTCCAGGAGGAAGGAGAGAGGACTAGAGCTTGGAGGTGTATTGTAAGATTTGAAAGACCAGAGAATCAATGTAAGGGAGACCCTGCCCCAGCAGGGGAGGGAGACTTCCTCCCCCAGCGTCTAAGGACCGAAGGTTCCCCACCCAAGGGGGAAGTGGTTAAGAACCCACAGGGGTTGAGAAGGGCTAGGGCTCAGATTGAGGAACAAACCCAGACCCCTCCCCCACTTCCCTCCTCTACCACGTTCCCGGGCCACTAGCGGGGACCGCGGCGGCCCAAGGGCAGGGGCAAGGGGTGGCGTCTTAGCCCCCCTGCCAAGAAAAGCACAGGACCTACCATACTAACATCAGCCATCTAGCCACACATTATATTGCACCAATTGTTGTACAATGTATTCTGGGCATTCTTCTTCTGCATTGGTAGGCCAAAGGCAATTGTAAGAAGAAGGGGTCAAATTCTGACTGTTGTTTAGGTAAACTCCCATAATCATACCCTGAGGGGTATTACTAGAATTGAGTGATTTGTGTGTGAATTCAAAGCTCTTTCCCACCAATTTAAGGACAGATTAATGATTTCTCTCTCTACTCTAGGCTAGACTGAAGAAACACTACTGCATCCTTTTTCTGCCTCAGGAAGGCTGGTTAGCTGTTCAGATGTCTTTGGTATAATGCTGCAGTTTTACACAAAGCCCACCTCTTTCAACCTACAACAATGCCAATACACAAAAGGAACTGAGAAATAAACACATAATCATAAGAAAGGGTTTTTTAAAAACAAAAACATTTAAAAAAATAGTGAACTTACCGACGAAAGTAATAAAATCTACAAAATACTGGCGAGTGAGTTGGTTCTTCACCTTTCTTACTTCTAATGAGTCTACATTCTCTGCATTTCTGCAGATTAGGCCCTATTTCAGAGCAAGAGTCATCCTGCAGAAAGGATTCTCCAGTTTGCTTCAGCTTCTTTACTTTGCGCCAGTCTTTTAATACTGAACGAGGTATTCCAGCTGCAAAAACAACAAAAACTTAAGGCAAGAGAAATTTACAAATTATCTATATGTAGAACTCAATAGGAACAGTAAACCTTCAGCATTTCTGAAGTCAACCTACTTTTATTTGATGCCTAACTTTAAGCATCCAAGTTTGAAAAATTTGGCTACAAATCTAACGTTCTGTAGTCAAAACTGCTGTTAACCATTTTATTGCTGATTTAAATAGCACATCTGTAAACCAAATGTACTTTTCTCTTGTATTTGGTATGTCATTTTGGTAGATATTCCACAGAAAAATGCAGCCACAACACATGATTATTCCAGGACAGTAATGGGATTCAATACCAAGGAGAGTTAAATACATATGATTACTTTAGTGCAGTTCTATTTAAAGTAACTGGAATTTAAACAATTTGCTAATTATTCACAAGGAAGAACAGAATCCAGCTCACTGGGTTTACCGGGCTAACAGGAGCAAAAAGCAGTAAGAACTTATTTTCATCATTTAACTCAGCAGATCTGAAACTGAATACACACACAGGGAGCAGATCTGTTGAATACACTGCTGCAATTTTCACAATCAAATTTCAAAGTAGAAACACAATTTAAATATACACTGCTGTTTAGCCAATCTTTCATTGTAATAACTTTTACAAGCAGTGCTCTGGTGCCAGTGTGCTCCGGCACTTTTTTGGGGAGATAGAATGGTGTTCCACTACTTCGGACAAGGGTGCAATGAAGAGGGGGGTACCCTGCCCCACTCCACACACACACTTTTGGTTGGCTCTGAGTGGAGACCCAGCAGCCACTGCCCCTCCACTCCAGGCCATGCCTGAGATAGCAGCATAGGCAGCCCCATGGCTGGGGACCCCTCTCTAGTACGAGATTCCAGCTGGGGCACCTGAATCCCTACCCATCATGGGATCCCATGCCAGAGTCCTGGTGCTGCAGGCTGAAAGGACAGGCCACAGCACTTCTCTGAGCGCCCTGCCATAAGAGTGTCAACAGCTGGGGGATACTGTGCAACACCAGGGCCTCCCATTGAGGCTGGGAGGTGCTGGGCGTCCATGAGGCCCTGGGTGGCAAGCTGCCTGCATTGCTGTCCTAAGCATGGCCAGGAGCAGAAGTGGCAGCTGCTGCACCTTTCCTAAGAGCTGGACAGGTGTGTGGAAGGGAGGCTTCCCCCTCTTCATTGCAACCCTGTCCCTTCCCCTATGTGGTCAGTGCAGCTGGCACCACTTTTTCCCCCAAAGGCTGAGAATGAGGGGAGTGCCCTTTACCACTGTATAGGCTGAAGGGTCCTGGCAGGAGTATAAAGCCTCATCCCAATCCTCCTCTGCTGCCCGTGACTGAGTGAACCCATAGCATTGTCAGCAGGCTCCAAGGGAGAAGTGAGTTCTAGCACGTCTTTTTTTAGGATTCAAGCGCGGTTTAAAAATGGAATTAGTTTTATCTGCACAAAGAGATGGGGTATCTATCAGTGCAAATTGCCTTTACTCCTGAAAGTCCATATCCTGTGGAAATGGGCAAAACTTGCACATTAGATAATGGATGGTTCAAATGTTAGGGTGCTAACATAGGACTGCGGAAACTTGGATTCAGTTCTGTTTCCCACAGATTTCTTGTACAACTTCGACAAATCAGTTTCTCTGTGCCTCAGTTCCCTATCTATAAAATAGGGATAATACTACTCCCCACCTCACATTCTTGTTGCAGAAATAAATACATTGAAGACTGTGAAGACTCTGATAATAATGTAACACGGTCCATGTAAGTATCCAAAATGGATAGATATATTAATATCAAATACTAATCTGTTAGAAAGACCATGAGGAGGAGGATGAAGATGATGACTGGAAGGAACAAGACCTACTACTGCTCAGCCTCCCCTTCCCTAAAATCACAGGAAACTGATGCTATGGGATATGTCCATATTCTAATGCAGAATACTTTGTGCTACAGGGGAAGGTAATTCTTTAAATCCCCAGTTATCTTGCAGATAGAATACTAGATAAAATACGAAAGGACTCTCCTGTTAAGCCATCTAATCCATGCCCCTATATTAGTACACGATTGTCCTCTACACCAAACCCACAAATGTTATCTCCTTACAGTAGGAGGATCATCCAGCTCTAGTACAACTTATGCACAAATGTGAGATTCAACTTCAGGTCCTGAATTAGTAAAAACTGAGTAAGATATAGAAAAAAACTTGAAAGTTACATTCTCTTTGATCCTCCCCTTTGTAAAAAGATTAAAATTAAAGACAAAAGAAGTAGACTAAGTACTGTACCAGCATCTGATCCAGTCCACAGTATCTCCTACAGGTTGCGGAACTGGCAACACTTAACACAAATTAAACCTAAAACAATTACAGAATCTTTCAATAATATAAGGTTGTGAAACTGAGAAGCCAAGAAATTCAGATAAAGATTAAAATCCATCCTTTGTACCAGCTTAATAAAAATCTTATGAAATGTGATTTAACGGGGGACTTTCACACGAGACCAACGTTGTAAGAAACTGACAATTTTTTTTCTTAAATAAGAAATTAGACATTCATAAGCAATAAGATACATTTTATTTCAAACTTTACTTAAATAAGGTCTTCCCTGCTTCTAGACGAGTTTCTATTTCCTGCAAAGTTTAGTCGCAATCCAGTATCTCTGACAATACCACACCATCCGAGTCAAATTCCAAGTTTATTCTTCATTCCCTTAGATAGAAAGGGTGGTACTGCAGTAGAGGCAGTATGCTCAGCACCTGAGGAGGCAGACTAGAAGGGGCTCTCTCACACTTCTCTCTAAAGTACCTTTTTTTTTTTTTTTTTAACCCCAAATGTAAAGCCACATCAACAGAATGCCCTGAAAAAACTGCCCTTAGTCTTCTTGTCAGAGGAAGAAATAAGGTATGGCAATAAAAATGACCCTTCAAATGGAAGCCCACTACCCCAAAAATACAGATGTTCACATTGTCTTGGGCTGAAGTTTTTATTCATTTTTTAAAATTGGTATGACTGACCCAAGTGTGACTGCAAACATACTGGTGTTGACACTTTATGACAGAGCATGTGTACATCAGTTTGTTTACTTTAAATTGAGAGGTTTATGTACATTTTCAAACCAAGAAATAGTTTGTGCTAATACATATATACACATAATAAAAGATGAATTTCTCAAATTAAAACATTACAGATGGGGTCGGAATTGGTGAATCTGCAGGCCCACCAACCTCCGACACTGCCCCTTTAAGCTCTATTCTCATTCAGGTACTATCATATCACAAACCCTCCATTTATTAATAGTATTGTAATTCACAAATGTCCATCTATTTTCTTATCTTTTCTAATTCAGATCAACTGATATACTTACTGCTGTTACTGCTGCTCTGTAACTTCAACTTGCTTCTTTCTTTGGCACTCCTGCTAAGAACACCATTGGGTTTTACTTCTTCCTCTGTATCACCCTTTTTCTTTTGCAAATCATTTTGTTTCTTTTTGTAAGTTGGCTTAGGCTGCCGTTTAGTCCTTTGCTCTGACTTGCTCTCACTTTCATCAGAGTCTCCACATTCAGAGCCCGATTCGTAAGTCCTTTTTGCTTTTCTTCTTGTGTGTTTATCTTCTTTCACAAATTTATCTGCTAGGATTGTACTATCTATGTTATTTTGTAGATCACTAGATGTAGAAGCTATTAAATTGACAGTACATGGTTTAATAATTTCTGATACATAATTCCCTGAATTCTCTTTTTTATTAGTGTTTTTATCTTCTTCTGAATGTCTAGTAAGCCAAGCCTTTTTCAGTTTTGTGTGGTAGTTCAGCTGACTTGTCTGGGAAGCCTGCCCATTGCCTACACAGTTGGCTTTGTTTATTGTATTGCAGACGATAGCACTGTCTAGGGAAATGGAGGCTGGAAATGTCTGATTTTTCACAGTATTGGACTCAATCTCACTGGCATTACTACTTTTAAATTGAGCTGCAGCCAATGCTGCCTTGTGCTTTTTCAAATGGATAAAATCAGTTGGGCCAGAAAATCCAGAGTTGGGCTGAATGGCACTTCCTGTCTTGCCACTGGCTGGTGTAATTGGAGCTGTGGTACTGACCTTGCTTTCTTGTGTCTGTGCCACTACCTGACTTACTGTTCTAGAGGAGGTACATTCCAGTGGTGTGCAGGCCAAAACTGTGTTTGATAAAGAATAAGTCACTTCTGAACTACCCCAGCTTGAAACACCGGTAGTTGTGGCTGCAGATGTGGTTACATCTGTTTTGGTACTGCATACTATAGTTGTGGTAGGTGTGACAGAACTGGGAATGCTGCCTTGTGAGACAGACGGAAAGTTCTTTTCATAATGTGTGTGTGTAGTCTCTGAGTTCATATTTGGCAGAATTATTCTTCCAGTGTCTCTGGCTTCCACAGGTTTTACGCATTCTGTTTGATTTGTCCCAGTTGAAGAAGATCTTTCATTAACTCGATCTTTGGGAGCTGACTGCATTCCTGGCATACTATCATATTTTGTACTAGAAGGTGGACGTACAATGACAGATGCTGTGGCAGATTGCGTTTTTCCACTGGTTCGCTCAACATGCCATTCAACTTTTTCGTTGTTTGGGGCATTATTAGATTTCCAAATATCTGATAAATTCTGGTCAGAAGTGCTTTTGTACATTGTTTGCGCTTCCTTAGGTTCAGGTACTAAAGTTGGTGGTTTTTGTAATTCTTGGATTTTGCCACCAGCATTAACTGGCTGCACTGGTGTTAGGGTTGGAGGTGAAAGACTGCTATAGCTGCTTTCCTTTCTCTCCAGGTTTTGATGAACTGGAGGGTGAAATACTGGTGCTCTGTGTAAGGCAGGCATGCTTCGGAGAGTATTTGAAGATGAAACTGACAACTGAGTAGGGCTTCTGCAGTCACTTCTAAAAGAATTTACAGAGTGAGATGTCACTTGATGGGAAAGCTGCTCTGTTATCTTGCTTACCGAACCTTCACCCTCTGGTTGATGCTTAATCAAAGGTGGAGGTTTTGAAAGAGATGAAATAAAAGAAGTGAGAGACTGGGGATTAGCTGCTGTTGAAAGACAACTATTCTGTTTATCGACATACAAACTTGAAACTTCCTTAGATGGGTAGGATCTTGGTGGTTCGTTCACTACACTGTTTGACAAGGTGGTGAAATAGTTACTTTGTGGCAAACTCTGTGGTGCCGAATGCTTGATTTTATAAAGTTCTGACACAGAACGCTCTGGTTCTTTGTCATGTTTCACTGCATAGCTTTTGGGGCTAGAAGACGATAATGGCGTTACTCTAGAATAATTCTCTCTCTCACCCTCAAGAGCCTTGATTTTAGCTGTAAAAGGAGCAACTTCAATACTTTCTTGAAGTATCCGTCTATGTTCTTCTTTATATTTGCTTAGTCGCTCTCCAGTCTCTTGAGGTGGCTTCTGCAATTGACTCAACATTGGGTCCACAAAATGTCTGTGCAAATGACTCTCTTTTGCAGTCTGTGTTCTGCTATGTTCTAGATCAGTCTTTACAGGTGCAGTTGTAACAGCACGTAAAGGTTCAATAAATGCTTTCCTCTCCAATTCTCTGTATAAAAGAAGTTAAAACAGATTAAATTTTGTTACAAACGTACTACAATACGCTAACAGAATTTAAGGGACCCATCCTTCAACTCTCAAACAAAATTATCTATTAACACAAAATAAAGCTGATGAATTTCTTTATTCTAGGTAAAATTTTCAAAAGCTTCTGTGTGCCTTAGGAACTTAAGTTCCATTGAAAGTCAATGTGCCTCAGTTCGAAAATAGGATTTAGGCACCTAAACCACTTCAGCTCTTTTAAAAATGTTACTTACTATTTGAAAGCATATTTTGTCACACTTTTACATATGCCAGGCCATACATTTTTACAAGTGAATTGAAATGAAGGTAAATGAAAACAAGCTACTGAACTTGACAGTCTCATACTGTAAACATTAGCTTATACATCAGTTTAATGATTTAGACAATGGTGAACTTACTCTTTGTGATGATCTACTATATTTTTGGACAATGGTGGACTAGAATGTGTTGTCAATTTGAGTGGCCGATGCGGATCTGCACTGGATGGTCTTACAGGAATGTGACTCAGTAACCCAAGACTGTCAGCTGAGGTCACAGGGGTGGGTTGGTGTAACCAAGGGCTGGGAGTATTCTGTTAACAGCAACAAAATCAGACTTCAAAGTTATCACAGGAACCGAAGCACAGCATCATCATCATACCTTTTCTTAAAATCTTACCAACGAACAGAGAGTAAGTTATATACTTTACCACTACAAATCATATACTTTTTTCCCCCAAGTTTTTGAGGCATATTTGGATAGAGTAGGGATATCTGAGTATGCCACTGACTTGGTTTATAGCGTATAAAAATGTTTACATTTTCCACATGTATTCTGAGATAGGTTTGATTCTCAAATACCGAGCTTGATCATTTTACAATTTCAACTCAGGGCCTCTCTTTAAACAACTTCCTTAAAACTAACAAACCACTGACAGTTTAATAAGTGTAAGTTCAATTATTAGTTAATTTGTTGAATGATCAGTGTTCAAATATTTTCTTTGAAAATAAGGTTTAATATTTCTTGGGACTATCTTTCAAGTGTAAATATAAAACAAAAGAATAAGCCTTCCCTTTTCTTACCATTTTTCTCCATGCTACAAATGATTAACTATCGATAAGCCTAGGCAACCTGTTATATTTAGCCAAATTGTTTTACACAACTCAATCACACAATTAGTACAGTACTATTAAAACTACAAACTATGTTAAGGAAATCTTAAGGTTGTGTAGCTAAGTATTCAAAAGTTAGGAAATACAAAATTTAAGTGTGAATATACAATTTTAACTCTACCTCCTTGCTTGAATGCATTATGATAATCTTTATTTGAAAACTAGTGTAGGCTGTTTTAAATGAAGTTGATAACTTATGTAAAATTAATGATGACTTGTTACCTTGGAGACAGAAGTGTCTATGATAGAAACATTTTTATACTGAAATATAGCATAAGATGTCGTAATTAATAATTGTATCATAATGCACACAAGGGAGTAGATTTGCATGTGAAATCCTTAATTCTCACTTCCTGACTTCTGAGCACTTCACTATGAAACCCAAAAGGTTGCTTTAACATAGTAATGTTTCTGAGGAAATCAAAAAAGGTCGCTGGGGCCTAAGGTCCCTGTAAGCTGAACAGTTGTGCAGCAGCCTATTTAGCGCCACACAGACGCTCAGGGAACCTGCCTGGGGAGCTGACCTGGCTAGGGGGAGGGGCACCACTCCCCCAGCTCCAACCTAGCCTGGCCCCCAACCTGCTGTGACCAGGGGAGGGGCGACCCAGCCCCGGCCCGCACTTTTCACGGCCAGGGCATCCCTCCTCCCAGCCCCAACTCTGCTGCGGCCGGGGCACCCAAATCTGCCACAGCGCACCACCCCCGGCCCCAACTCTGCCACAACCAGGGCACCTGAACCTGCTGCAGAGTCCCTCCCGCAGCCCCAATTCTGCCACAGCTCGGACCTACTGCGGCCAGGGCACCCCTCCCCCAGCCCGAACCTGCTATGACACCCTTCCCCTGGCCCGGACCTGCCAGGGCCGGGCCACCTATCTTGTGGCCCCAGCCCTGGAGCTGCCGCACCGGGGAGAGCCGCCTCTCCCTTCCCCCCTCAAGCCCAGGTGCTGCTGTGGGGAGAGAGAGCTGGGGGGTCCTCTCTCTCCAACAGAGCTGCAGAGCACCCTCCTGCACCCCAAACCCCTCATCCCCGGCCCCACCCCAGAGCCTGCACTCCCAGCCAGAGCCCTCACACTCCTGCCCCACAACCCTTTGCCCCAACCCTGAGCCCCTCATCCCTGGCCCCACCCCATCACATCACCTCCATATTGGTGCACATAACAAAATTCATTCCGCACATGGGTGGGGAAAATTAGAGGGAACTCTGGCTGGGGCTGTAACTAGAAGACAACAGTCAGCACAAAACAATTGCTGTTATCAATATAATTAAGAAACTGAATACCTGAAGACCAATAGACTTCAGAGTCCTAAGTGAAATTAGTTTATTTTTCTATACCTTCATTACAGGTGAAGCTGACAGAGACACCTACAGTTCAGATTGCCTTCCTCTTTCCCTCATGAGGCCTTTTTTTTAACTGCTTATGACTTGGCCAAACTTTAATCACTTGATATTTTCCAGCCAGGTGTCTGCCTTAGACTGAACTATTTGGAAAAAGGCTCAGCTACAATAGTTCAGCCATTTCTAAGAATGAGTATCAGAAAAAGGAAGATGTTTTGCCCATGTTAAAATATTCTTACACAAACACTGGGAAGCTCAAGCACCTACATGTTGTGAGGCAGGAACTTAAAATTCGGTAGGGAGGTTGCCCTAGTGTTAGGGACTTGCCTTTTGCTACCCCTGTGAAAAGCAAAATTAGACTGTAATATAAGCCTCTGAAAATCAGATTGTTCAACAGAAGTTTGATAAAGACTGGAAGCATTGCTCTCCAAAGGTTTCAACTGAACTGAGCACATTCCTACATCCGAACTGAACTGAGCATGCTGCATCCCAGGTGGCAGAGGCTGAGCAAGCCTTTTTACGCAATTGCTACACCTGGTTGCCAGGGGACACTGTAGAATCAGTCACTGAACTAAATAGTGATGCCGTTGAAACCATCTCAATCCTTCCTCTGCTAGCATTCAGGAAGCATGAAGGAGAAGAAATAATCAGTCTGACTCACATGCCAAGGGGTGAGGAGCAGAGGAGGCGGCAGGGAGAGGTGCCAGGGTTGTGTCTCAATAGGAGCAGGGGGTGAGGGACAGAAGCCAGGAGTGTACATGGACAGGAAAAGAGGGGGACAGTGAGGAACACAGGTGGACAAAGGCCAAAGAGTTTATAACCACTGGAGCACACTTCCCTACAGAACCTAGAACTGAACCAGAGTTTCTTGAGTCTCAACATTCCTCTACTATCTACCAAACAGCTGTGAAATCCACTGGCAAAATGAGTGTCTTATCCCCATAACAACGTAAGAACATAAGAATGGACATACTGGGTCAGACTAATGGTCCATCTAGCCTAGTATCCTGTCGTCCAACTGCGGCCAGTGCCAGGTGCTTCAGAAGCAATGAACAGAACAGGACAATTATCGAGTGATTCATCTAGTCCCAGCTTCTGGCAATGAGAGGTTTAGGGACACCAAGAGCATGGGGCTGCATCCCTGACCACCTTGGCTAATAGCCATTGATGAACCTATCCTCCATGAACTTATCTAATTCTTTTTCGAACCCAGTTTTATTTGGGCCTTCACAACATCCCCTGGCAGTGAGTTCCACAGGCCGACTGTGCGTTGTGTGAAGAAGCGCTTCGTTTTGTTTGTTTTAAACCTGCTGCTTATTAATTTCATTGGGTGACCTCTTGTCCTTGTGTTATGTGAAGAGGTAAATAAGACTTCCTTATTCTCTTTCTCCACACCAATCATGATTTTATAGACCACTAGCAAAATCATCGCTGTTCTAAGAGGAACGATCCCAGTCTTTTTACCTTTTCCTCAAATAGAGGCTATTTCATACCCCTAATCATTTTTGCTGCCCTTCTCTGTACTTTTTCCAACTCTAGAATATCTTTTTGGAGATGGAGCAACCAGAACTCATACAGTATTCAAAAGGGTAGGTTTATATAGCGGCATTATGATATTTTCTGTCTCACTAGCTATCCTTTTCCTAATGGTTTTTGACTACTGCTGCACATTGAGCAGATGTTTTCAGAGAACTATCCATGATGACTCCAAGATCTCATTCTTGAGTGGTAACAACTAATTTAGACCCCATCATTTTAATGTATAGTTGGAATTATGGTTTCCAATATGCATTACTTTGCACCAATCAATATTGAATTTAATCTGCTATTTTGTTGCCCATTCACCCAGTTTTGTGAGACACCTTTGTAACTCTTTTCAGTGAATTTTGGCCTTAACTCTCTTGAGCAATTTTCTATAGTCTGCAAACTTTGCCATCTCACTGTTTAACTCCTTTTCCAGATCATTTATGAGTACGTTGAATGGCACTGGTCCCAGTACATATCCTTGAGGGATTCAGCTATTTACCTCTCTCCACTGTGAAAACTGACCATTTATCCCTTCCCTCTTATCCCATAACTGCTTATTTTGCCTAGGAGCCTTTGGTGTGGGACCTTGTCAAAGGCCTTCTGAAAGTTCAAGTACACTATATCCTGGGCACACTATCCCTGGGAGAGGGGAAGCCAAGGGCACACTCAGAGTCTGCTCTGCAACCAATAGGGAATGAGATGCCATTCCCTGGGAGCTCAGGAGAGGTGAGAAGCCATTTTGGAACAGTCTGCAGTGAGCCAGGGAAAGCAACACTGGCTGTGTGGGGGGCTGATGACTCCCAGGTCTGCATGCAGGGTTCCTTTTGAGAACTGGCCTTTGGGGACCTGAAAGCAAGATCCCTCAAGTTTGACCCTTTCCCTCTCCAGAGTGACTCCCAGTTTATAGAGTTTTGGTGGGAAAACTTTCCTCAGCCAGGCTGAGGAACCAAATGAATAGGGGGCACTACATTTTTGTAGCCTCTCTAATCTCCCTGAGCATTTCACAATCACCGTCACCATCCTGGTCAGGTGGTCAGTACTAGATTCCTCCTGCCTCTCATTATTCAAGCATGGAATTTCTATTCATAGAGATTCTATGGTACAGATTAATTTAAGATTTTTTTAAAGTCCTTGTAGTATCTGGTCCCTGTAGTGAATTGCTACCAGTTACACCATTAATTCGAGTGGTAAAGTTTTGTGCTGTGGATCTATAGGTCCTAACCTTACTGATGACCCAATATAGTTTCACATGATGAAATGTTTATATCTTCAATCTGTATTTTAAAAACCGTAGGAAGTTATGTACAACCACTGCGCCCTCCCCACCCCCAAAACAGCTATGTTAAAAATCAGTTAAAATTAAAAAAAGTCAAGCATGCAAAAGCTAGAAAAGGCCAGAATGAAGGTTGCCAATGCCATCTTAGTTTGGTCCCCCTATTCATGTGCATTATGAAACAGTCATCTTACTGGAACATTCATACTTCTATGCAGTTTTGCCAAGAGCATATAAGAAAAAAAAACACATTTTCATGGACAACTATTGGGAAATGGGCTAACAATTATTTTTGTAACCACTGTACTTGCGCATACAGGCCAGTGACCTTAAGTACTATTAAAAGTAATAATTAAGAAAGCAGAATCACTTACCCTTCTTAAAGAAGCCTCAGCATTAACAGGAGTTTCTGGATGGACCCATTTAGAGGAGGGTAGACCAAGTCCTGAGTAAGCATGTGTTCCATTTGGATACTGCCAAATAATTGGATAAAGTCCTATCTGATTATATGAAGCAGAAGGATGAGCTTGTCCAAGAAGATGTGGAGACTGGTGCTGTAACATCTGCTGCTGGTGTGCTAATGCCAAATGGCTTAAGCTGCTGGCATGAGCAGTCTCTAGTCGTGGATGGCCACCTAATAAGGAAGCTGTAGGCACTCCAGGTAACACTGCAGGAAGTAGATGAGGGTGATGAACAGAATGGTGAGATGCAGTACTAAGAGAATGAGTGTTAATAGCAGATAATGGAGTCTGATTTGAAGACCCAGTTAACAGATGGGGTGCACCACTTAATGCAGGATGATGCGTGTTCGGATTTAAACAGGTTCTGTGGGATGAGGAATGAAGAGGATAATTATGCTGATGTAAGTAAGGTGAAATGTGATTAGTTCCTGTTTCTTGACCAATAAGAGTGGGATCCCTGTATACTGTGAAATGTTCATTCTTGTCAATAATAAGAGGACTTTTAGTAGCTTCTAACGCACTAACTCGAGCTGGAACCGGATGAAAACTAGACCTAAGCATATCATGCTCAGTTTTATTTGCTGACCTTGATACTCCAGTAACATGGCTGTTCTGATAACTAACCTTTGACTTCACAGTATCAGGAGATTGGGTGAGTTTAGGCTTAACATCAGGTGAAGAATATGACTTTGTTTTAGGATGATCAACTGAAGTACTAGATTTTGACTTCATAGCATCAGAGGCTGGACTTTGTTTATGTAGTTTACCCTCTTCAGCTAATGAAACTACATTTAATGAAGACACAAATGAGCCATGTTGAACTTTTTCTTTTTCAGGATTTAAATGTTCATTTACTGTCGTTTTCATAATCCCAGACTGTATCAAATCCATTTTACTGACAACATCGCTAACCCAACTTTGATCAGTTTCTCGTTTTCTTACTTCTAGAAAATTTACATTTGTAAATTGATGTTTTAAATTGCTGCCACAGGACACTATTTTCTGAAGTTTTTGCAACCCAAAGGTACTTGCAGCATTTTCCTGGCTCTCCTCATCAGAATTGGTTTCAGTAGTTGCATCACCAACACATTTTGGTGTAGGCGGCCTGGGTACAAACTGCTCATTTGTTAACAATTCCATAGTATTCCGATTTTCTACACTGCACTCTTGAACATGTGCATCACTGGCACTCTGACTATGAAATTTCAGCTGCTCTGCTGGACAGAGTGATTTTTTTTCTTGTAGGTCTAATTCAGCTGACTTTGGTCTTTCTGCATCTTGATGATTTTTATCTGCTTGTATTTCATCCCATGGAGACTGCCTATCTATTAGTGTCTGTTCCTCTACTCCCTCACTACTCCGGGATTTTCCTTCTTCTCCATTTATGTTTGAAGTGTTCTTGCTTTTCAACTCATTCTCTGAATTTTGCTCTGATGAAGAATCTGTTAATCTTTTATTTGAATTTTCTGAGTCACTGCTCTCAGAATAGTCAGAGATATTGTCTGTCCGCACTCTTTTCATACTTAGTTTCTTTTCATCCTCTTCAGGTTTTCTTCTTTTACTAATAAAGTGTTTATGTTTACTTTTGGGATTTTCTGTAGAGGAGAAAGAAATTATTATTACATTTTTAGTCAGGGACAGTTTTAAGAATTTCTCCCCCTCCCCTTTCAAAAATGCTCCTACCTCCTCGACCTATATAATCATATTTTTCTTCCTTCATCTTCTCCTCGTCAGGCATGCTGCTATCTGAGCCTTTCCTTTTATTTGGACGAGCATTCCGTTGTTGATGGTGCTGGTGAGAGTTCTGTTTTGGTGTTGCAGTTTGGGAATTCATGGCTGGTCTGGGACTATTTGCTTGAGCACGTGTATAATGCCCCTAAATATAATCAAATAATTAATTCACCCAACATGATCCTAATTAATCTGTTTAAATACAGATATTCAACATTTACAATAAACCAAAACATCACTTAAGTAGAAAAAGAAAATATATCTACGTGGGCTGTATTGCTGTTCTGGTTGGAACGAGACCTGCGACGTGATGTGATGCCAATATTTTCACCTTTCAACAAAGAGTGAACAACATCATCTAGAAAGGTCATCTGAACCATAGAAGGATCAACATTCTGTGGTTCTAACACCTGGTTTATTAAAAGAAGAAGAAATCCATAATTAACAGGTTTTTAAACATAGTCTACCCTATATTTCCTACATCAATGTTTGTGCCAAATACATAGTTCATATGGTACACTGAAAAAGTATCCAAAGGAAAGCCCTAGTTCATCTTGACAAGCTAGCCTGTTGTAAGACTTCTCAGTGGAATGGGGAAGCAGCAAAACCCAAGCATTATCATTTTGTGTTCAAGTTAACAGTTTTATTAGACCACTATTACATTGGCTCCTTTTTCCCCCAAGCTGACAATGATAAACTGAAAAGCGATCAAACTCTTGTTAGAGGATGACCATTAAGCAAGTTTTTAAAAACTGAATACAATCTGGCTATAAAGAGAAGAGGAAAGTAACTGGTGAAAGAGAATGGCAAAATGCACAGCAAGACGACAGATTCATATAAAGAAATTTGCAAGTTAATTACAAAGAATTCGAACATTAAGTTAGACAAACTTGCAGACTGACATTTGATTCTGTTGGTCACTTCAAGGAAGACAAGTCATTTACTATATTAACACTAATTCAATACTCCCAGGTTTCTCTTGGAATATAATTCTCCATTTTGCCATGAAAATCCTTGTTTTAAAAACTTTTAGGAATAGTACCAACTGCAACTGAAAGCTACTAAAATAAATGCTTAATATCACATGACTCAGAGATTTTAACTGCTTCTGAAAAAGTTATCACTGGAATGATAGGAAACAAATTCGAAGCAGAGTCGATATTAGAGACTGATTCTTGGTTCTAGATATTAGAGACTGATTCATTTTAAGCATTTCAATAATCAGGTAATGATTATATAAGAGAACCTAAAATCTTAGACGTTGATTTATTGCTTAAATGCATATTGTTTAAACACAACTTTCCGACTAATAAGGGATATACTTGTACCCATTTGAAGAGAACAGCATAATAAATCTAACACCACCACAACACTTTAAAAAATATCAAACATTTACATTGGGCATAAAACTTTTCTGAATAAGGGTCATAATATTTACCTGGTCATTCATAACAATCATAGTGCGGGTAAAAAGATCATGATGAGTAATTATACCAGTGAACCACTGGGTGGCAGAATCCTGTCTGTATACTCTCACTCTATAGCCGTTTAAGGAATATGGACCTTTAAAAGGAAAATGTTACAGAAAAACATTGAGAAATTCAGCCAAAAAAAATTTTTTTTTGATCATGTAGCATTTATAATACAATGCGCAGGGAATGATTAACAAACCAGATGTGTATCTAGCACACTGGCCAGCCAGTGCATTTTACTTCTGATTCAAAAAGACATTTTGGAATACATGGGAATGTTTAACATGATTTGGTGATTCTAAGGTCAATTATGCGAATGTTTTCAAATAACGGTTTTCTTATCTTACTAACACTTGCTGCATCTGTAAAGACAAATCATGAAAAAAACCGAATCACGAAAGGTAACCATAGAAGAGTAAGCTGAAAGGCAAGAGTGTCACAGCAGATTATATGGACACTGTTGAACAAGCTGATCACATGCTCAGATGCCTTTTCAGGAGAAACAATTTAGATCTCTGTGTTTGAGTTCTGCAGCTGCCAAGTTTGTCCATCACTGACCACAAAGTTTATTTCCACTGAGGTAGTTCAGAAAAGCAAAGTCTCTTCTAGTGACCCCAGCTGCAAAAAGATGGAAAGAATTATGTTCTATTTTAAATGAATGATTTAACGGTATATTGCAGGGAGACAAGATTCCAGATTCATAGACGGAGGCAGAAATTGTACTCATTCCTAGAGAAGGAAAAGATCATTCCAGTTGTGTATCATACAGACCTATTTCTTAATTAACATGGACGCTAAAACTTATGCTAAGCTTCTAGCAAAAAGACTGAGTGTCATTTTGCACAAATAGTTTCACCCAGACCAGTCTCAGCTCATTGCTGGCAGGCATCTATCTGATAATCTCAGAAGAACTCTGAATTTGATCTACAGTGTTAATTCTTGAAATTCTTCCTGTGTGCTTCTTTCTTTCTATGGGTGCTGAGAAAGCCTGTGACCGGTTGGAGTGGGAGTACTTCAGACAGATTTTAGTAAAGTTTGGTTTTTTAAATCAGTTTTGTAGAGGCATACTGGTCCTGTATACTGATCCTTAAGCACCTGCTTTGGTTAATGGCCATCAGTCATTGCCTTTTAATTTGTCTAGGGAATGACACAGGGTTGCCCTTATCCAACTTGTTGGTTGCTTTGGCAATAAAGCCATATGCAAATAAGTGTGAGAAAATCCACTTAGTAAAGGGCATCAAGACATCGTCTGGATTAGAACAGAAAATAGATTGTATGCTGAGGATGTCTTGTTATATTTCGAAGGTATGTATCATTTTGATTTAAAAAGATGTTGATAAGAAAACAGCCAGCAAACCATAACTTTTTGCCGGGTTCTTTGAATATTAATCTGACCCTGAAAAAGTAATGTACAATGTAGTATATTTTAACATTTTATTGTAACTTTAGCTTAATTTAAAAAAAAAGAATTGTGCTCTAGTTTTAAAAAGTGTAAACTTGTTAAAGAAATCTTAAACCCGATCCTTTAAAAGTATATGCACAGTATCTGAATAAATTCAAGTCCAAAAGAAGGCTATGTACACAACATAGATAAGACTGCTCAGCATGGTCACCCTAAAGCATTAAAAATCATGCCTTCTGCTTTCTGAGACTATAGGGTTCATGTTTTCAAGCTTTTTCCCACAACCATGAGCATTAGAAATGTATTCCACTCATTTTCATTATCTCTGGGCAGGTCTACACTTAAAATGCTGTTGTAGTGCAGCTGCGCTGCTGTTGCGCTTCAGTGAAGACACTACTATGGTCAAGAGAAGAGCTTCTCCCATTGGCATATTTAATCCACCTCTGCGAGAGACAGTAGATATGTCAACAAGAAAAGCCCTCCTTTCGACACAGATTTGTCTACTCCGTCCGTTAGGTTGGTACAACTGCGTCGTTCGGGGGGTGGATTTTTCACACACGAGTGACCTAGTTATACCACTGCAAGTTTATAGTGTATACTTGGCCTCTCTCTCATCACTACAGTATCTGAATGCATCACAAACATTAATTTACCTTCTACAACACCTCTGACAGAAGAAGGGGTGGTTTTAACCCTATTTTGCAGTTCGGGAGTTGAGGCACAAAGATAAGGATCAAATGTTTCCACAATTTTGGGAGCTCAATTTGAGACGTCTAGGACCTGATTTCTAAAATAACTTAGCATTATATTGCACTTGGTATGTTCAAAGCACAGCTCCTATTGACTTCAGTTGCAGCTGTGACTGCTCAGCACTTCTGCAAATCAGAGCTCAGGGTCCCAATTTGGATACCCAGAAAATGAGAAACAGAGTTAGTGCGCACCTGTGAAAAAGTATGATTTAAGTGATTTGCTAAATATCACATGGTAACTTTGTGGCAGAAACAGGGATAGTACTTCCCCCAAGGCAGCTTTCAAGTACCTTAACCAGGAGATCATTCTTTCTCTTTCTGCAACCCATTGCCTCATTCACTACACACCTTCCAAATTCTGCAGCAAAAGCAACAGGACCCTGCAGGCAATAGTGTCCCTCACTACTCAACCTTGATTCACCCCAAAGCAGTTCCACCCTGTGCTCTGAATGTAGAAGAGGTCCAATGGAAAAAATAGTATGTGATCATGTAATTAAAGACAGTAACATAATGCATATGACAAGGGGACTGAATTAAAGTTGCATGGACAAACTTAATCCTGGCATTTGCTAACTTTTGAGAGCTTGACATAGCAACCCAAATGTTTTTAACACAGGTTTTTGCCTGTAGTTTCCTCGGGTTTTAAAAGGGCAAACTGAAAAAAAACCAGAAAATTCATCATGCAGCATCATATTGACACCCATGATTCATCAGCAGGATTGGAATCTTAGATCCACGACACAGATGTTTGCCACTTGAACTAATGGAGCAACTGATAGCAATAGTAGGTTGTCATCCCATATGTGGACCAGCATTAGAGAGGGATGAGACACATACTTTGCCAGTGGATTTCACTGATAATTGCTGACAGCAGAGGAACCATGAGACTCTGGAATCTTGGATTCCACTCCTGGGTCTGACAGGGGGTGTATCTCGTGGGCAAAGACTCCTCTTCTGCCCATTTTCCCCAAGTTTGACCCTTTTTCTTTCCTGTGCCTTCCAAGAGTTTTCTTGCTCAGCCAGACCTAGTCGCCCCCTGTCCATATACTAATTCCCTCCTCACTCCCAGACTGTTTGCCCAGCCAATGCCAGTGCTCCTCCTGTACCCTACCTACTTGTCAGGTCTGTCTCCTCTCCCTCCCTGTGTTCCTCCCCCACTGCTAGTTCACAGAATCAGTCTCATTGTCCAGCCAGTAACAATCTCCACTCCATCCCGCAAGTTCCTCAGAGTTCTTTCCCATAGCCAGTTCCTCCCCGCACCGTTTCTTTACTTGGCTCCTATTCTCCTTGCGTACTCAGTTCAAGTCTCACACTTGCAAGCTCCCAGCCCCAGTCTCCTATATTCCCTCTCTCAGACTCCCAGTTCCAGTTTCTTCTACCACTCAGCCCCTAGTCCTAGTGTCCTTGCCCAGCCAGTTCCAATTTCTCTCCCCTGCCTCCTTGTCTAATCTACTTCCTTTCCCCTACACCAGCTTTTGTGCCTTCTGCATTCACATCAGACAGTTTCCTTCTCCATGCTGCCTGGGTGCCCTCCATATTGGTGCACAAAGCATTCATGTGGTCGGGGTGGGGCCAAGAGGTTTGGAGTGTGGGAGGGGGCTCAGGGCTGGGGCAGAGGGTTGGGGTGCAGGGGTATGAGGGCTCTGGCTGGGGATGTGGGCTCCGGGGTGGGGCCGGGGATGAGGGACTCACAGTTGGGGCAGAGAGTTGGAGTATGAGGTCAAACTAGCCAGATAAATCTGCCCACTTCCTGTTTACAATGTCACCAGAAAGTAAGAATAAGTGTTCGCATAGGACTTTTGTAGCCAGCATTCCAAGGTATTCATGTGCCAGATGCGCTAAAGATTCATATGCCCCTTCATCCTTCAGCCACCACTCCAGAGGACATGCTTCCATGCTGATGACGCTCATTAAAAAATAATGTGTTAATTAAATTTGTGACTGAACTCCTTATGGAAGAATTGTAGGTCTACTGCTCTAAGAATGGAGATTCTACCACCTCCCTACGTAACCCATTCCAGTGCTTCACCACCCTCATAGTGAAATAGTTTTTCCTAATATCCAACCTAGACCTCCCTCACTGCAACTTGAGACCATTGCTTCTTGTTCTGTCATCTGCCCCATTGAGCACAGCTTAGCTCCATCCTCTTTGGAACCCCCCCTTCAGGTAGCTGAAGGCTGCTATCAAATCCCCCCTCACTCTTCTCTTCTGCAGACTAAATAATCCCAGTTCCCTCAGCCTCTCCTCGTAAGTCATGTGCTCCAGCCCCCTAATCATTTTCGTTGCCCTCCACTGGACTCTCTCCAATTTGTCCACATCCCTTCTGTAGTGGGGGGACTAACACTGGACACAATACTCCAGGTGTGGCCTCACCAGTGCTGAACAGAAGGGATTAATCACTTCCCTCGATCTGCTGGCAATGCTCCTACTAATACAGCCCAATGTGCTGTTGGCCTTCTTGGCAACAAGGGCACGCTGCTGACTCATATCCAGCTTCTCGTCCACTGTAACCCCTAGGTCCTTTTCTGAAAAACTGCTGCTTAGCCATTCGGTCCCCAGCCTGTAGCGTTGCATGGGATTCTTCCTTCTTAAGTGCAGGACTCTGCACTTGTCCTTGTTGAACCTCATCAGATTTCTTTTTGCCCAATCCTCCAATTTGTCTTGCTCACTCTGGACTCTATGCTTACCCTCCAGCGTATCTACCTCTCCCCCCATCTTAGTGTCATCTGCAAACTTGCTGAGGGTGCAATTCATCCCATCATCCAGATTATTAAAAAAGATGTTGAACAAAACCAGCCCTAGGACCAGGGCCCAGGTCCAGCCCCAGTACCGGGATGCTGGCTTTTTAAAACATACAAAACGTTGTGAACTGGATCTCTAAATTACAGGAGCAAAACTTTTTTTGCAGAAAACAAGGGATTCTACTCGGAAGCTGAATCAAAGTACAACTGCAAAACTATCTAGTATGAATGCTCTCTACATATTTCTCCATCTCCAATTTCATGTCAGTGCAAGATTGTTCCTTTAAAAATACTGGTGAGGGCTTTTCCCTGTCTTGTTTTAAATGTTCCAGGTAAGGGGCCTTCCACCACTTCCCCTGGAAAACTTACAACAGAATACATTTAGCTGTTTTAGAAGGTTTTTCCTGATACTTAATGTAACGGCCAATGGTGTGTCTAACGTACCACTGCTTTCTGTTATACCTGTTTGTAGCATACCACCCTAAATAATACTCTCCCCCTCCTTGGTGTTTATACTCTTCAAATATTTATAAACTGTTATTACCACACCTCTTCCTAATTGTCATTCACACAAACTTAACAAATTTAGATCTCTGAATCTTCTATTTTAAATCGGCCCTTTTAGCCTCTTTTTGTTGCTCCTTGCAACTCCAATTTGCGTAAAGCTTTCTGGTATGCAGGTGCCCAGAACTGAATGCAATCCTTCAGTGTTTCAGAGAAAGCACTACCTCCTCTTCATTCTGAGATGCAAAGGCCATATGCATGCACCCAAAATTGCATCCACTTTTTATGCTACTGTCTCTTTTTGCAAAGTCCCTTTGAATCTGCAGCACACTGTCACATCTCTCTCTTTTTGGAAACATCGCTTTCGACGTTTGCCCCTACATTTTGAATATCTGTGTTTAAATTATTTTATTTTGTATGTACTATTGTAGCTTGGAGTTTTTCCAACACACTCTCATAAGTTTTGGCCCATAGTTCTTTATTAGTAGTATTACAGCAGCTCCCAGAGGCTCCACTCTAATCTGGGGGTTCCCTGGATGAGGCATTATACAAACAGAGACAGCCCATGTCCAGAGAGTTTTTCAGTCTAAATTAAGGAAAAACATAACAAGTCCACATAAACAGAAGGAGAAGAAGCAGAGAGGAAAGACGATGGTAAAAGTGACAGTAGCACATGATTACACTGACTAACTAGGAGTATAATTTGAACATTTCCAGTCTTTTTTTTTTGTTTTTTTGAAGACAATGTTATCAATAATTCCTGTTGGCCATTTGCCTGGCCATTGTCTGATGGCAATTTACCGTAGGCGTCATGGCAGAAGTGGATCGTGAGGAGGGAGCTAAAGGATGAGGTAGTGGCTTTATGGATGATTTCAGGAAAGGCACCCTACGCAATAGGGGGACAGAATGAACATGCTTGGACAAACAAATGATTACGGTTCTCATTGTCAGCAGAACAGAGAAGCAACAAGGAGGCACAAAAGCATATAATGGGGGGGGGGAGGGGCGTGCTACACTGTCACTATCTTAAAGTAGATGTGGGCAAACTAAAGCCTGCGGGCCACAACCGGCCCACGGGACCCTCTTGCCCAGCCCCTGAGCTCCTGGCCCGCAAGGCAGGCCTCCAGCCCCTCCCCCGCTGTTCCCCCTCCCCCGCAGCCTCAGCTCACTATGCCGCTGGCACAATGCTTTGGGCAGCGCTGCTGCAGAGCCCAGCCTGACCTAGTGCTCTGTGCTGCGTGGCTGGCTCCAGCCAGGAGACACGGCTGTAGTGCCGCCAGCCACAGGTGCTCCAGGCAACGTGGTAAGGGGGCAGGGAGCAGGGGGTTGGACAGAGGGCGGGGAGTTTGGGGAGGGTGGTCAGGGGGTGGGCATGTGGATAGGGGTCAGGGCGGTCAGAGGGCAGGGAACAGCGGGGTTGAATGGGGGCAGGGGCCCCAGGGCAGTCAGGAAGGAGAGGGGGATTGGATGGGGTGGCAGGGGCAGTCAGGGGTGGGGGTCCCAGGGAGGCCATCAGGGAACAGGGGTTGGATGGGGCAGGGGCCCCAGGGGGGCAGTCAGGAAGGAGAGGGGGATTGGATGGGGTGGCGGGGGCAGTCAGGGGTGGGGGTCCCAGGGAGGCCATCAGGGAACAGGGGTTGGATGGGGCAGGAGTCCTGGGGGCAGGGGATGGAGGGTGCCGTCAGGGGGCGAGAAGTGGGGTAGGAGCGATGGGGGAGGGGGCCGGGCCACACCTGGCTGTTTGGGGAGGCACAGCCTCCCCTAACTGGCCCTCCATACAATTTCCGAAACCCGATGCAGCCCTTGGGCCAAAAAGTTTGCCCACCCCTGCCTTAAAGGCTTGAATAACAAACTTGTGATTTGATGTGGTGGTGAAGAGAGAGCCAGTGGAAGGACTCAGGGGGATAACACATTCACAAAGATGAAACAGGAAGAGACTTAGAAACAGCGTTTGAATAGACCTGAGGAGCAAGGTGCATGTCACGAAGGCCAGGGAACAGGCAGCTGCAAGAGTCAAAAAGGAAAACGATAAAAGCTGGATGACAGTTTTAGACATACTGTATGCACAGAAAGAAAAAAGATGGATCTTGGAAATTTTACTGAAAAAGAAGAAGAAGGATTTAAATACAACCTCACTGTGTGGGTTTAAACACAGGGCAGGTTTGAAGATGCTGCCCAGTTATGGGCCTGATTGAGTTGGGAAGATAGGTGATGCTGACTTGATAAAGGATGACAGACAACAGAGGGGAGGAAAGGAAAGATGAGTTTATTTTAATAAAATAAGATTAAGCTATTGTAATGTGCTCTCCATGAGGTTACCCTTGAAATCATTCAGAGAATGAAACTGATAGAGAACATAATGTCTCGCTTTATTGGGTAGGCCACATTGCTGGGAGCATATGATACTAGTGCTCCTTAAACTGCATTGGCTGTCTACTGGTCTCTGCACAAAGTTTAAGGTGCTGGTTATCACCTACAAAAGCCCTAAATGGCCTAGAATATGGCTAACTGAGAAACGACTTCTCCCCATGCCACACCTCCACAGCTGTGATCAGCAGAGGTACTTGAGCTAGAATCCCCTTCATTATATAAAAAAAAGAGGGTACTGATGGCAAGGCATTCGCTATGAGAGGTGTGAGGCTCTGGAACTTGCTCCAACCCTTGGTTGGAAACAGCCTGATATTTGATGACCTTCTGGGCATGCTGCAAAAACATGTTTCATAGGGTTTTTGACAAGGGTAAGCTTCCTGGAATGATGAAGGGATGAAAAAGGAGCTTTTTTGTAGAGGACAGGCTTGCAGAGTTTCTTTTAAACAATTATTTTAATGATGTTAGTGTTTTGTTGTATTATGTGGTTGGGGTGCCTACAGCCTTACATAGGTGTGTTTTTATTATATTCAAAATAAAATGAATAAGTAGAACGAATTCAATTTTAGTTCCCTTTGTATTTGGCCCTACCTTGAGTTCATGCTACTCCAAATCCATTATCTTCTGCAAATTTAATCAGCTGTTACTCTGAAACCAATCAGCACACTGTAAACTCCCTCTTCCAGATCACATAATATTAAATCTAATACTGACCCTAGTGTCACCACACAAGATACTTCCTCCACAATTGAGTACATTGTCTAATTCCAGTAGTCTTTGTTTGTCATCCATTAGCCAGCATACCATCCATGGAATAGCAATCATGTCTAAGCAAATCAAATTCAGCAAGCGAGAAGATAACAAATGTTTTACTAAAATTCAGATATTAGACCTATTGTGTTCCCTTCATCCACTAATTTTGTAATTTTATCAAAGCAGCAATGAAGTTTGGCATGATTTGTTCTTAAAAATTCTAGCTTCCTTATGCTCATACTTTTAATTTCGTCTGGTTGTTTTGCACATTTTTTCCCTCAAACTTTGTGTTGTTATTTAACTCGGGATTTACTTCTTGATCTTACAAACGCTTACATGACTATAGTAAATGTATGCTACTTTAGAATGATTTATTAGCAAAGTTGCTCCAAATAAACCCCTCCCCCTACTTCACATCAGCTTTCACAAAACTTCCATTTTACAAACTAGAAAACCAACAACTTCATGGATTAGCAGCAACTATAGGAATGGGGACTGAGAGTTACAAAACCTCAACAATTTGAAAGCCACATGTCAAAATCTCAGCAGGCCCTCATACAGTACAAAATCTGAGAGTGTTTCAGATATAGTTACCACAATATAATAGTAACTGGTTGGAAAGAAGCACAATTGTAAATGGCAGGCCATTGTTATTAGAGCTGAGCAGTTCTAACGGAAATCATTGTACTTCTGACTAACAGTTTGTTATCCCAAAGAATGTTTCCTTCTTTAGAGCACATAACAGTATAGTGTGGACTAAAAAGAAAACGTGGTTATTATTCATTGATTAAGGCACCATCACTAGTCTCAACACCAAAATCATAAATAAAATGTCCAGCGTTCTGCCTGATGGTATTATTAAATTGCTGTATAACTATTAAAGGGTGTGACACAAGTTAAAAAAAACAACCCCCCCCCCAAAAAATCTGTGCATGATCATTTACACATTTGCTTGAAAATCTGGGTGTATACTTACATCACAGCTTTTTTCCCAATTGTGTTTTGTTGTTTTAACAAACTATTTTCAAAGGGCCTAGTTAGAAAAGTTGAACTGTGTGAGATATGCTCTATAATAATACCACTTAGGGATAAATGCCATCCAACCTAGTGCTTTAAAATAGCTACACACATATACACGAAAACAAAAAGAAAAAAAAAGGAAATACAAAACACACATATTTCTCAAATTACCTTGCATAAAAATTTCCTGAACCTTTTGTTCTTTTACCCAGACTTTTACTTCCTCGTGAAGCTGCGGGTTGTCCCTGAGAACTGGGTTTAGACTGTCTACGTCGTCCTAGAGATTTAAAAAAGAACCATATGTTATGTTTATTCATAACATTTATGATGTTTATCTTTCTAAACACATTCCAAAGTACAATTTGAAACAAGACTGTAAAATGTATTGGTTCAATACAAATCCATGGATTATTTTTAGAAAAATCTCATACGTGCAAGCTGTATTTGTTAGTCGTAAGAGTGATTTTCATGAGGAAAAAAGTACACTGGATCCCATACATGGTCAGACTTACAAGCTATTAATAGACTCACACTTTCATAAATAAGGCCTTCCCTATAACCTAATGTTACTCTATAAAGAGTTCAATGTTTACGAGAACACGGTAACATTTGTTTCAACAAAGTGGCGTTAAAATCAGAAGCCTGAAATGTCCAATTCATATTTTTTTTATACACACACACTGCAAGAGAGAATTTAAATATTTATACCAACATATAAATGTGCATATGTAAGAAAAGAAAACTACTATTGCTAGTTTTTAATACGACACAGAACCTGGTAAACGGTCTTGATTGAAATAAGACATATTTCAGTTTTGGTCCAAACTCTCATTAGCAAAGATTTTATTTTAAAATAAATTCTCTTTACAATGTACATCTTTGAGTTAATCAGAAAGTATCTAGAAAATTAAATAAATCCATTTTTGGTGGCACTGTCCTCATAAAGGGGCAGATCTGGACACAAATTAACATTTTTTTCCTGTACTTAGAAACATGGTTTATTCAGTCATGGGATCTACTACAACCTGTCAATTCACCTGTGGGCTCTGATATTTTTCTCTCTCTCTT
This sequence comes from Eretmochelys imbricata, assembly GCF_965152235.1. Classification (NCBI taxonomy): domain Eukaryota; kingdom Metazoa; phylum Chordata; order Testudines; family Cheloniidae; genus Eretmochelys; species Eretmochelys imbricata. The sequence continues at coordinate 78,354,295 of NC_135578.1, forward strand.
TCAAAGCACAATTACTACTCCTGAATTTGAAATCAGTGGCAGGAGCCCTAGAGTAACTGGGAGGAACAAAAGCCATAGTTGGTGGCTCTTTGAGAAGTACATTGGCAGATCTTGGAAACGGTGGACAGAAGGTACGTGTAGTTGTGTGAAGAGGCCCCCATAGAGAGAGAAAATAATTAGAGAGATCCTCAGCACATAGGTTATAAAATATTTTAATAATAACTGCCCATTGCCTTTTAGTGTCTGCTTGTTACCATTTAAAAGTGTTTTCCTTCACCTATACCTTCCTGCTTCCTTCCTGTCTTTTAACTTTTTATCCTTAGAATGGGAGTAGGGATGTGTGAAGAATCTAATTAGAGACCAAAAGATGACACAGACTTGGAAAACTGAAAATCTGTCTCCCACCCACAGTACTGCATAGGCTTCAACTCTTATACCTCTGCCCGCACATACAGCTTACTCCACTTGACATTTTATTATATGTCTCCAATTCATTAAACATGAGGTCACAGCAGCAAAATAAAAGACCATATGTGAAACCTGTATAAAAAAACACTTGTCCTTTAAGAGATCACCCAAAATATCTCCAAACGTATTAATCTACAAAAATAAAGTATACCTTGAGAAAAATACCCTGAAAACTAGGGTTTTGACAGTACATACTTTCTGTTATTGCCTTCTTGTATTTATATAAAATAATCACATGAAAAGATACTTTTATAAACAGAAAAGAGTACATTTGAACAAGTTCATTCAGATTTGTCACCCTTTAATAAAGACTGCCCTGCATCCAGTCCTATAAGCATTTAATATAGAAAGTTATTCTCTAACAGCATTGACATGTTGGAATGTTTAATACACTCTCCGTAACCACTGTAAAATAAAGCTTCTACTTCTAGCTATGAACTTTCAATTATTATACACACAATTAAAATAATGGTCAATAAAAATCACTATGTCAAGGAGAAATTCTAATAATAGAATTTAAGCTCAGTATGTCAGGAAATTCAAAGTAATGGTTCCCACAACCACCATAACTCTACCCCCTTATGCATGTGTTGTATGTCTATATATTCAGTTAAATGTATATGCCAAGTGGTTGAATTATGTTTTTTGTAGTCCATCTTACCTTTGAATTTCCTGATTTTTTTGCATTCACTTGGTCATACATTCAAATGTAATAATGTGTTTTGGAGCTAAACACATTAGTGCTTCATTGCACCCTACAAGAAAGGCTGGTAGAGAGCACAAGAGGAAGGCCATCAGACCTGCACTTCCTCAATTCCTTTTTAAGATGGCATTGCAGACGGTGATGTTGATCTGGAATTATCTAGTTTTACTTCTTAGCGGTGTACTTTCCTAAAGAAAAAAATATAATCCCATTTACCCTATAAAGGTACTTCCTGTGATTGGGTCAAGACAGCACAGATCCTGGATTCTTACTTCCTTCTTAGCTAGACTGACGACCAGTCAAACTGTAGAATACTCATGCCCTCTATAGTTCTTCTCTGCCAATTTCCACAGTTTGAGTTCTTCTGTTCTGAAAGAAAATGTGTTAGTCTTGTTACCTCCCAATCCAAGATTAGTCTTCCCTCAGTCCTGGAACTCAAGATTCCTCTGAGTGGATGTCTGTGCTGGCTTGCCACTGTCACAAAAAGCAAATCATCATATAAATGGGATTATAATTTGCCCTTCTGAGATGACTATAGCAAAATCTCTGCATTCTTAATACAGTAGCAGCATCTCACACAAGAGGAGGACTAGACTAAATACTGGCAAGAGAATGTGCCCCAGAGCCATAGAAAGGAAGGACGGGAATGGAGAAGTAGTATTCCCATACTTACTCTCCTTCCAGAAGACAGCTGCATAAAGTAGCATGGCCATAACCAACCTGTGGATGAAGGCTGAATGAAGAATTCCCAGGTCATGTAAGGCTTTACAGAGCTCATTTGCTGTTACCACCTCCATCCCACCAAGATGTGGACACAGCTCTAGTGGAGTGGTTTTCTTCCTACCTGAGCAAAAATTATTTGACTTATCTGTTTGCCTCTTGGATTCAGATTCTGACCCACTGTGTGATGACACACTGCAAAGCTTTTAGGACTTTCCTGGAATTTTTGAACAATGCAAGGGAGTCCATTTTCCTAAAAGATCTTAAGCAAATGTTCCAAAGTTCTTCTGAGAACACGAGTATACCTATGCCATAGTATTTCCTTTCTTATAATGTGGTGGAGCAGGCTGGAATTGCGAGCTATATTTTAACCAGGCCCCCTCCTGCTTCTCCCAATAGCGGGAGTGGAAAGGTCAGGCAGAGTAAGACTGCAGGACCACAGAGTATGTTTGAGTGCTGAGACAGACAGCACAAGAAACAAACAGTTTCTTTGTCCAAGAAAGCATTTTCAGTCTCCAAATACATAACGAGGCATCCAAGATAGTTGACAGGCAGCTACAGATTACTTGTTCTATTTCAGATATCTTTTGACTCAAACTTAGGAACTTGAAGGTGACCCAAAGAGACAAATGATCAAATTATGGGGAGAGCCCACAAAACAGCAATATTCTTCCAAGCTCCACCCACAAACCAAATTCTGTCCACCTGAGATACCAAAATGTGATTCTTCAGATTGTTCAGAATATAATGCAGGACCCTTGAGCTTGACTTCCCAGTGGGTCTCAGATGCCCTGCTTCTTTCCTTCTTGATTTGAGAAGCCGGAGAAAGGATGTGAGGTGGAAGTGGTGATACTCACCTAACTGACAGATACTTGTGGCACCAAAATAAGATGTCATGTACAGTAGATTAAAGATAGTCAAAACTTTTGTTAAATTTTTCCTCCCACACACAAAACAGTGACATTGTCTAAACAGAGATTTTCATTAAGAAGTTTGCATTTGTCAGAACACAGGATACTGGGCTAGTTGAACCATTGGTCGGACCCAGAATGGCCATTCTTATGACATCTGAATTAACACCTCATTGAAATAAATGGGCTTTTTCACATTTTCAAGCTTTTCTTCACAACTGTAATGGCTACAGACTGATTTTGTTTTAAAATGAAAACTGGAACTCTGGAGCTCAAGATGGCAGCTCAGAGTAAATGGAGGAGTAGTATATATCCACATCACTGCCCAATTTGAGCTCCGCTTTGAGGGCTTTAAAATTCTCCAATTACTGTCAATTCTTCCTGTCTGACCAAGGAGGAGGGACAATCCCATGGTCTCAGTAATGGAAAAACAGCCAAACCTAAAATGTATTCTATATATCAGCGTTTCCCAAACTGTGTTCCGCGGAACACTGGCGTTCTGCGGAATGTGAATAGGAGTTCCATGAAAGAATCGTAATAAAAAAAAAGGGTCTTGCACTTGATTTTTGTACTACTTTATATGTGCTTTCCAGTTAGAAATTGTTCAAGTTATTTTAAATTTGTATTTTTGCTTTGTTTTATAAAATACAATAAAATATATTTGAGCATAAATAACACAATTTTTTATTTGAAAACCAAACTACAAAATAATATTGTAAATGTTCAGTAAATATATACCAGGTGTTCCGTGGCCAAAAAAGTTTGGGAAACGCTGCTATATATTATAAGCACCTGAAATGTGGACGCAGAAAGTACCTTCCTCAAATCACAATGTTGCAACACAATGCTTTAATGCATGAAGGACATTTTTTTTGTAACAATAAGAACTCATTTTAGCTGCAGTATTTCACCAAAAAAGACTAAGTAGATTTTGCAGTCTTCACAGAGGTCAGCACCACATTAGTCCTTGCCATCTGTGGTTTAATTAACTACAGCTTCCTCTTATTGCTTAGAGATTTTCAGATGATTTAGGACATGAATTAAATAAAAACTGGTGTGTAATACACTTGAAAAATATGTTTACAATGTTATACTCACCAAGTGTTACCCGAGAAAACAAGCATTTCCTAAATATTAACTTCCACATATTCAGATGAGACCCCAGTGAATTCAGCAGTCAGCGAGCCAAATTCAACCCTGGTGATAATTTACATGAAGAGATTAATTTGTCCCACTGACTCCAGGGATAGTCAGAGTACAGACATATTAAGTATTTCAAAAGCTCGAAGTTTTACTCTGTTGATCAGATAAAAATTAGGGCTGTCAATTAACTGCAGTTAACACACGCAATTAACTTAAAAAAGTAATCGTGATTAATCGCAGTTTTAATTGCACTGTTAAACAATAGAATACCAATTTAAATTTATTAAATATTTTGGATGTTTTTCTACATTTTCATATATATCGTATTCTATGTTATAATTGAATCAAACTGTATATTATTTTTATTACAAATATTTGCACTGTAAAAATGATAAAAGAAATAGCATTTTTCAATTCACCTCATACAAGTACAGTAGAGCAATTTCTTTCTCGTGAAAGTGCAGCTTACCAATTTAGATTTTTTGTGTTACATAACTGCACTCAAAACCAAAACAATGTAAACTTTAGAGCCTACAAGTCCACTCAGTCCTACTTCTTGTTCAGCCATTTTACATTTACAGGAGATAATGCTGCTCTCTTCTTATTTACAATGTCACCAGAAAGTGAGAACAGAGTTGCATGGCACTTTTGTAGCCAGTATTGCAAGGTATTTAACATGGCAGATATGCAAAATATCCGTATGCACCTTTGTGCTTCGGCCACCATTCCAGAGAACATGCTTCCATTCTGATGACACTTGTTAAAAAAATAATGCGGTAATTAAATTTGCAACTCAACTCCATGTGGGAGGATTGTATGTCTCCTGCTCTATTTTACCCTCATTCTGCCATATATTTCATGTTATAGCAGTCTCAGATGACCCAGCACATGTTATTCATTTTAAGAACACTTTCACTGTAGATTTGACAAAATGCAAAGGTGCTACCAATGTGAGATTTCTAAAGATAGCTACAGCATTCGACCCAAGGTTTAAGAATCTGAAGTTCCTTCCAAAATCTGAGATGGACAAGGTGTGGAGCATGCTTTCAGAAGTCTTAAAAGACCAACACTCCGATGTGGAAACTACAGAACCCGAACCACCAAAAAAGAAAATCAACCTTCTGTTACTGGCATCTGACTCAGATAATGAAAATGAACATGCATCGGTCCACACTGCTTTGGATCATTATTGAGCAGAACCCGTCATCAGCATGGACACATGTCCTCTGGAATGGTGGCTGAAGCATGAAGGGACATATGCACAAAAGTGCCATGCGAACGCCTGTTCTCAGTTTCTCATTGTAAACAAGAAGCAGGCAGCATTATCTCCTGCAAATGTAAACAAACTTGTTTGTCTGAGCGACTGGCTGAACAATAAGTAGGACTGAGTGGACTGGCAGGCTCTAAAATTTTACATTGTTTTATTTTTGAATGCAGGTTTTTTTGTACATAATTCTACATTTGTGGGTTCAACTTTCATGATAAAGAGATAGCATTACAGTACTTGTATTAGGTGAATTGAAAAATACTATTTCTTTTGTTTTTTACAGTGCAAATACTTGTAAACAAAAATAAATATAAAATGAGCACTGTACACTTTGTATTCTGTGTTGTAATTAAAATCAACATACACCTCTACCCCGACATAACGTGGTCCTCGGGAGACAAAAAATCTCACCGCTTTATAGGTGAGACCGCGTTATATCAAGCTTGCTTTGGCCCCCCCGTTCCTTGTTCCCTGACCGCCCCCTCCAGAGACCCCCGTCCCTAATCACCCCCAGGACCCCACCCCTACCCAACCCCCCTGCTCCCTGACTGCTCTGACCCTTATCCACACACCCCGCCCCCTGACAGGGGCTCACCGGCAGCGGCGGGAAGCAGAGCAACGAGGCCCCAGCCCGCTCCACTCCACCACCTCCCAGCCACAGCGCTCCGCTTCCTGCCACCGGAGAGTGCGGGGAGGTTGGGGAAAGGACACCCTCCACACTCACCAGCGGCGGGAAGCGGAGCGATGCAGCCCCAGCCTGCTCCGCTTTCCTTGCTCCAGCCCCAGCCGTGTCGCTGGGGTAGGGGGGAAGGTCCCGCAAGGGCTATCCCTTCCCCCAAGTGACACGGCTGTGGCTGGAGCGAGGGAAGCGGAGCAGGATGCTCCCAGCCCCCCTCCCCCCCCCGGCTAATCCCCCGGGCCACTCTGGGACTGCAGGCCTCCAAAAGTGCCCCCCCCCAGCTCCTGCCTCCCAGACCCTGGGGGGGGGAGCCCATGACCACTCCCGAGACCCTCTGCCCCTTATCCAACCCCTCGGCCCTGGCCCAGCCCAGCACCGTTAACACACTGCTCAGAGCAGCGTATCGGAGCTTTATCGCATTGTATGTGAACCTGCGTTATATCGGGTTGCATTATATCAGGGTAGAGGTGTATCTGAAAATGTAGAAAAATGCAAAAATATTTAAATAGTATTTTATTATTGTTTTACAGTGCAATTAATTGGGATTAATTTTTTTAATTGCTTGACAACCCTAATAAAAATTCTTTGCATGTCAGAAATATTTTCTATCCAATGTTCTCTACAACATATACCAGCACTTACACTTCACGTTATTCAGTTTACACAGCTAACTTACAGTGATAAGTTTTACATGGTATTGTTATCTCTATCCCTTATACATATGCATTACTCCAAGACACACTGACAACAAAGGGTTTCTGAAGGAACACTATATAGTTTTAACACAAGTTTAATAATAAGCAATTATCTATATTATATATTTTTTTTCTCAAATCCTGACAGAGGAGTTTTCTTGCTATCTCAATGTGTTGAGCAGGTAAAGATCCAGATAAAAATTAGCTGGCTTAAGATAATTTGGGCAGAAGCAGTTACTTATTTGCACAGGAATCATTTTAAAGAATCTACAAGGGCTATATCTGCATCCTTGGATAAAGATGTCTGTCCAAACTGTCAAAGCTGTCTTCACTCTCAGGAACTTATTGGATGTAAAGCTCTTTCTAGATTTTCAGAGAGCAATAGCAGCAACAAGTGTCATCTTTAATATTCAGATTGCTGAAAGCTTGCATCCTTTCCTCTTGGATGCAAATTTTGTCATCAAAATATAACAGTTGGATCAGACACCAAGAAATTTTTTAGCAGCAGGCCCCTCCTGCAGAAAAATCAAAATGACTTCCTTCTCCCACCCTCCAAATTTCTATTTAGTTCTCAGCCTTTTCAGAAGATGAACTCCTCCTTTCCTTACTGCCCCTTGTTAGATGGATCTCCACCTCCCTTCTCTTTTTACCCCTCCCTTTTCTCTTTGCTGGCTGGATGCTCCCCATCATCATCTTTTTTGATGGTTGTAACGCCTTGTGGAGAAAGAGGAAAGTGGGTTTTTTTTAAAATCAATATTATACGCACCTCAGTATACCTGCTTGATATTATCTCGCTTGACAACATGGAATTAAATCAAAGGAGGCTGTTGGGGGATGGGGGGAACAAATGGGAAATGAAACAATGAAAGAGATAAGGTAACACCAGAAATAATACCAAGGGTCCTTAAGGAAACAATGGGGGAACTTAATTGGGGAATGCCCAGGTGGCTCCCATGCTAGCAACCTTCCTTCTTCTCAGGCCCAAGCCTAGGATCAAAGGGTATACTAAACCTATAGAGGAAAGGGGAGTAAGAACAGGAAGAAGCAGCAGCTGGAGAAGAGTCTCAAAGGGTATGTCTATACTACGAAATTAGGTCGAATTTATAGAAGTCGGTTTTTTAGAAATCGGTTTTATATATTCGAGTGTGAGTGTCCCCACAGAAAATGCTGTAAGTGCATTAAGTGCATTAACTTGGCGGAGTGCTTCCACAGTACCGAGACTAGAGTCGACTTCCGGAGCGTTGCACTGTGGGTAGCTATCCCACAGTTCCCGCAGTGTCTGCTGCCCATTGGAATTCTGGGTTGAGATCCCAATGCCTGATGGGGCTAAAACATTGTCGCGGGTGGTTCTGGGTACATATCGTCAGGCCCCCGTTCCCTCCCTCCCTCCGTGAAAGCAAGGGCAGACAATCGTTTCGCGCCTTTTTTCCTGAGTTACCTGTGCAGACGCCATACCACAGCAAGCATGGAGCCCACTCAACTCACTGTCACCGTATGTCTCCTGGGTGCTGGCAGACGCGGTACTGCATTGCTACACAGTAGCAGCAACCCATTGCGGCAGCAGACGGTACAATAGGACTGGTAGCCGTCATCGTCATGTCCGAGAAGCTTCTGGTCACCTGTGTGAGGTTGATCAGGAGTGCCTGGGCAGACATGGGCACAAGGACTAAATTTGGAGTGACTTGATCAGGTCATTCTCTTTAGTCCAGCAGTCAGTCCTACTGAACCATCTTATGGTGAGCAGGCAGGTGATATGGATTGCTAGCAGTCCTATTGCATCATCTTCTGCCGGGCAGGCAAGAGATGAGAATGGCTAGCAGTCCTATTGTACCATCTTCTGCCGAGCAGCTATGAGATGTGGATGGCATGCAGTCCTTCTGCACCGTCTGCTGCCAGCCAAAGATGTAAAAGATAGATGGAGTGGATCAAAACAAGAAATAGATCAGATTTGTTTTGTACTCATTTGCACCCCCCCCCCCACCACCACCATCTAGGGGACTCATTCCTTTAGGTCACACTGCAGTCACTCACAGAGAAGGTGCAGCAAGGTAAATCTAGCCATGTATCTATCAGAGGCCAGACTAACCTCCTTGTTCCAATAAGAATAACTTAGGTGCACCATTTCTTATTGGAACCCTCCGTGAAGTCCTGCCTGAAATATTCCTTGATGTAAAGCCACCCCCTTTGTTGATTTTAACTCCCTGTAAGCCAACCCTGTAAACCGTGTCGTCAGTCGGCCCTCCCTGCGTCAGAGCAACGGCAAACAATCATGAATCCGAGTTGAGAGTGCTGTCCAGAGCAGTCACAATGGAGCACTCTGGAATAGCTCCCGGAGGCCAATACCTTCGAATTGTGTCCACAGTACCCCAAATTCGAGCCGGCAAGGCCGATTTAAGCGCTAATCCACTTGTCAGGGGTGGAGTAAGGAAATCGATTTTAAGAGCCCTTTAAGTCGAAATAAAGGGCTTCATCGTGTGGATGGGTGCAGGTTTACATCGATTTAACGCTGCTAAATTCGACCTAAAGTCCTAGTGTAGACCAGGGCAAAGAGACATTAAAAGAAGGCAGTACACTCTGTCTGTATCTCCCAGATCAGGAGTAGGGTAGTCTGGACTGAGTTGAACTTACCCAAAACTTGCAAGGAAAGAATACATTTTAGCTAAGACCCAGATGAATATAGGCCTTTTGTTGTTTTACGCTTTTCTCTGCTTGCTATGCACCTCTGGGTGAATAAATAATATTTTGTTTTATAGAAGCTGTTTTTGAGTCACTTTAAACAAATGGTTGTCACAGGCTCTTTGAGGAAAAGGGCTTACAGGTGCAACAAGCAGTGTGCCCATTGTGTTATCACATTTGATAAACAGGGGGCCGTTGTACAGAGATCCAATCCAAGAGTGGCAGGATTACGTGGTTCTACCCAGAGAGGTGTAAAGGTAATGAAACCTATCACTAGAGGGATGCACTCAAGAAGAACTAATGGGTCCAAAACACAGCTCACCCTGGAACTATGAGACCCCTCCTCCTTACTAAAGCAAGACTGAGAGCTATCCTGGAGAGAAACAAACATTTTAAAAGTTCCTCACAGAAACTATGACCATGGAGAGTATTTAAAGGCTTAGTCTTGACTAGGAGAAGTGCTCACATTTAGGCCTTTTTCTTACTGTAAGTACATGATAATACCTCAGCTCCATTTTAGCTTAGCAGGAGCCTAGACTATAACTAAAACGTTTAAATTGTGCTACAGGTCATTATACTGCATTTATGCTATAAAAAAGGTCAAGTTTAGGTTGGATTTAGCTAGCACATGGTAGCTAAGCCTGATATAAGCTTGACCGCTTTTCCCTAGTTGAGCAAAATAAAAGCATAAACAGGAAAAAGAGCTCTGGGGGCATAAAGAGAAGGTATGAAGAATTAGGTTCAGGCTTCAGGTGGAAAAGAAATGCCTAACCAAGGGTCTGATCAGGTATGCAGATTAAAGTTGATCACTAGAAAATGACAGTAAATAGAAAGCACAGAGATACTCCCTTCTGCACAGTACTATCTGCAGAGGTTTGAACCTAAAAGAGGATAAACGGAGAGGCCTTCTTGCTGAAAATCATGATTCCAAGTAAGGAAGCAGGGAATAACTAATGACTTTACAGAGAGGGGTGTCAGAATCATACTCTAGAAAGGGTAAATTGTTTTATATTCATGGTCTGTGGTATAAATATATGACTATATGATATCCTCAATCAAATTAAATTCATGTTGATATAAATGACAAATTTGCATAAAGATCAAGAGTCTAAGTTTTAACTAAATTTTCCATGATTTGTTTAGTACCTTACTGTTATATTCAGTAACAGTGGAAAAAGAGGCTCAATTTCACAATCACCATTACTTCTGCCCTTTATTACACTCCTCTTGCATGTCATCTCCTTTCTTCCCTCTCTGCATTTCCTTCTCTGAAGAAACTTCCAGGTCCCATAACCATGGGCTTCACTCCCACTCCCTTCCCCCTTCCATCTGCTAAGCTGATCAGTAGTTAAATAGTTAATGCTGATATTTAAAATGTTGTTAGACTTTAGCATTAACACCCATTGAGATTAATGGGGGAAGCAGGGGTGAGATTTATGCGAGGGCAGGGGTGTTTCATAAGACTCAGGTATTGTGTCATGTTCAGTGCAGGCTCAGAAAGACTTCATTGCATTGATTTACACACAGTTCATGTTTGGAAGAGTAACTTCACAACTTTGAGGGGACTAGAAGTTGACTTGTTTAAAAATAAAAGCTTAGACTTTGCAGAACCTAAGTAAGTTATGCAGGCCACATAAATATGAGCGGGACAGATCCAGCCCAGGGGCTGAGTACTTGCTACCATTTCATTACACAGATATCAAGAATAAACTATTTCCATACTACATCATAAAACACAGATATTTGCCTTCCTAAACCATACAAAAATAAAATTCACTCAGGGGAAATATATTTATGCTGGAAAAACTGGTTAACCTATCTTTTTGTAACTGTTGTTCTTTGAGATGTGGTGCTCATGTCCATTCCATTCTAGGTGTGCGCACGCCCACATGCACGGTCTTCGGAGATTTTTGCCTTAGTGGTATCCGTAGGGTTGGCAGTGGTGCCCCCTGAGTGCCGCACTCATGTGTCAGTATATCAGGCGCCGCCGGCCCTAAACCCTCTCAGTTCCTTCTTGTCGGCGAGTCTGAAAGAGGAGTAGGAGGGCAGGTAATGGAATGGACATAAGCAATACACCTCAAAGAACAGTTACAAAAAGGTAGCTAACCGTTTTTTCTTCTTCGAGTGCTTGCTCACGTCGATTTCATTCTAGGTGACACAGAAGCAGTGTCCATGAAGGTGAGCTCGGAGTTCACGGTCATGTAGCTTGCAGCACTGCTCTGCCAAGACAGTATCATCTCAAGCCTGCTGGGTAAGCATAATGAGATGCGAACGTGTGGACAGACTATCAGCTAGCGGCCCTACAATCAAATCTCTTTGATTGGAATTTGCGCCAGGAAGGCCACTGATGACGCCAGCAGGGGCATGTTTGCCAGGTCATAGCAGTAGTGGATGCAAACCATGATCCAGGACAAAATCCTTTGAGCAGACACTGAGCGACCCTTCATTCTGTCTGCCACTGCAACGAACAACAGCATCGATTTACGGAACGGCTTTGTCCAATCTCTGTACAAGGCCAGAGCTCTCCTGATGTCCAGGGCATGCAGCCTGCATTCCTCATCTGATGTATGAGGCTTTAGAAAGAAGACAGGCAAGTATATGTCGTAGCCAGTATGAAACTGGGAAACTATCTTGGGCAGAAATGCTGGATGTGGTCACAGCTGGACCTTATCCTTCTAGAATACTGTATTGGGCGGTTCTGAAGTAAGTGCCTTGAACTCGAACACCCTGCGGGCTGATGTTATCACTACCAGGAATGAAACCTTCCAGAAGAGAAGCAGGAAAGAGCAGGAAGCCAGAGACTCAAAGGGAGGCCCCATGAGTCTCGACAGCACAAGATTCAGGTGCCAGGTAGGGAAGGGATCCTGCACATGCGGATAGACACGCTCCAGACCTTTCAAAAACTGGGCCGTCATGTTGTGAGTGAAGAGCGACCTGCCTTGAAACAGAGGGTGGAAAGCCAAAATAGCGGCCAGGTGGACCTTGATCGACGACAGGGACAAACCTTGGAGTTTGAGGTGCAGAAGATAATCCAGAATCTCCTGCAGCAAGGCCTGCTTGGCCTGGATATGCCACTTTGAGGCCCAGCACGTGAACCTTTTCCATTTGGCCAAGTAAGTCACTCTGGTGGAGGATTTCCTGCTTCCTAACAAGACCTGCTGAACCCAGGCTGAGCATTCTCGTTCGTTCTTGTTTAGCCATGCTGTCAGGTGTAGCATCGACAGGTTCAGGTGCAGAAGGCTGCTGTGGTTCTGGGACAGCAGATTCAGCTAGAGGGGCAGCTACCAAAAGGTCCAGCAGCATGCAAAACCAGCGTTGGCGAGGCCATGTGGGGGCTATTAGGATAACCTTCGCCCTGTCCTGTTTGATCTTCACGAGGACTCTCTGAATCAACGGCACTGTCAGGAAGGTGTACATCAGAGCCCCTGAACATGGGATGAAAAAGGCATCTGACAGGGAGCCCCTATCCATTCCCTGGATCAAACAGAACACATGGCATTTTCCGTTCTGCCTGGACACGAACAGGTCCACCTGAGGAGTCCCTCACCTCTGGAAAATCGTACTGACTGCCTCTGGATGCAGCGACCACTCACAGTGAGACAAGAAGGTCCTGTTGAGGTGATCTGCTAATACGTTTCTGGTCCCAGACAGGTGTGTGGCTACCAGATGAATAGCATGCTGCACACAAAAATCTCAAAGGCGGAAAGCTTCTTGGCAAAGGGCTGACGAACTAGCTCCGCCCTACTTGTTGATGTAATACATTGCAGTAGTATTGTCCATCAGGACCTGCACTACCTTGCCGCTCAGGTGGGGCAAGAAAGCCTGGCAGGCCAGAAGAACTGCTCTGAACTCCCTAACATTCCTATGGAGGGCCAGATTCTCGCGCAACCAGTGGCCCTGCATCAGAGACCAGAATCAGCGACAGGGACCGGGCTGCAAAGGGAACTCTCTCCAACACCGACCTGGAGTCCAACCACCAATCTAGGGATGACTAGATGCGATCCAGCAACCCGATCTAGGTCATGTCTGTTGGGAATGTAGACCGACGCCAGCCACGCTTGCAGAGGCTGGAGATGGAGTTGGGAATGACAGAGAGAAAGAAGGGAGAACCTTGCAGTGCCTCCCCTGCTCTGACTAGCAGCTTTGGAAGCTTTGGAAATCTTTCAGCCTCTTCCTGACGCCCTAGCTGGTGGCACTGGACGTAATCTAGGAAAAGGGGGGCCCCAGAGATCAGGCTCTTCCTGCACAGCAGGCAGCTAGCAGAGGGCACTGTATGCCAGCAAGGGATTTGGCTATGCAAGTTCATAGCTCACAGGGAGAGCTCTGAACAGTACACTACGAAATTATATGCCAAAATAGAGCACCCTAACTGCAGATGGAGAGACTGTTCTCAAAAGGTAACTAAAAATTCTCAGAGTCATTTTGCTAGGGAACCAACTGCATAAACAGGGTGAGTCTTCAAGCAGAAAATGTTTATGGGTAGGTAGATGGATAGTCTGCTACCAGAAGTTGAAAAGAGTTCCTACTGCTTTCTTGGCTGAGAAGTAATTTCCCTCACTACCCTAATGTTCCCCTAACTATCAGAAACTGATTTGCCCTTGGGTGTAAGGAATAACAGAAGTTATCTGCAGTAGCTGGCACTAGTGGAAGGCTCATATACCTCAAGAGTCTTTAAGAATTGAAATAAAGGGCCAGATTCTACTACCCTTTCTTACACTGACTGACAGATTACTCAATCATAAATTCCATCAACGAGACTTGCTGAATAATTCCTCATCAAATGCCACAGATGGGAATTATCATGGAGTAAGATACTATTCATGATTTGTAAAATGTATCAAAATCCAGTCCTATTCAAGAAAAATATAAAATGAAACATCATGAGGTGGCAAAATTCGCAGATGATAAAGTATTCAAGATAGTTAAGTCCCAAGCAGACTGCAAAGAGCTACTAAAGGATCTCAAAAACTGGGTGATTGGGCAACAAAATGGCAGACAAAATTCAGTGTTAATAAATGCAAAGTAATGCAAATTGGAAAACATAATCTCAACTTTACATATAAAATATAACGTCTAAATTAGCAGTTACCACTCAAGAAAGACCTTGGAGTTATTGTGGATAGTTCTCTGAAAACATCCACTCAATGTGCAGCGACAGGCAAAAAAGCGAACAGAATGTTGGGAATCATTAAGAAAGGGATAGATAATAAGACAGAAAATATCATATTGCCTCTATATAAATCCATGGTACACCCACATCTTGAACACTGTGTGCAGATGCGGTTGCACATCTCAAAAAAGATATATTGGAATTGGAAAAGGTTCAGAAAAGGGCAACAAAAATGATTGGGGTATGAAAAGGCTGCCATACGAGGACAGATTAATAAAACTGGGACTTTTCAGCTTGGAAAAGACAACTCAAAGGGGATATGATTGAGGTCTATAAAATCACGACTGGTGTGGAGAAAGTAAATAAGGAAATGTTATTTATGCCTTCTTATAACACAAGAACTAGGGGTTACCAAATGAAATTCATAGGCAGCAAGTTTAAAACAAAGGAAATATTTCTTCACACAACACAGTCAACGCGGGAGGGATATCTCAGTGGTTTGAGCATTGGCCTGCTAAACTCAGGGTTCTGAGCTCAATCCTTGAGGGGGCCATTTAGGGATCTGGGGCAAAATTTGGGGATTGGTCCTGCTTTGAACAGGGGGTTGGACTAGATGACCTCCTGAGGTTCCTTCCAACCCTGATATTCTATGAACACCTTGCCAGAGGATGTTGTGAAGGCTAAGACTAACAGGGTTCAAAAAAGAACTAGATAAGTTCGTGGAGGATAGGTCCATCAATGGTTATTAGCCAGGATGGGCAGGCATGGTGTCCCTAGCCTCTGTTTGCCAGAAGCTGGGAATGGGCGACAGGGGATGGATCACTTGACTATTAGTTGTTCTGTTCATTCTCTCTGGGGCACTGGGCATCGGCCACTTTCGGATGACAGGATACTGGGCTAGATGGACCTTTGGTCTGACCAAGTATGGCAGTTCTTATGTTCATACCTCCATAACTGTCAGTTTTCCTCTCCCCAGCCAAGGTAGAATCCGTCATTCCAAGAGTAAATAGACTATATTCAAGGAGTTGCCATAGTTATTCAGTGTTAAATCTAGAATGTTCCTGGCATTTTAGTAGCACCCAGTTCTTTTAATTACAATGTATATAATTTTTTTTAATCTTTAGGTGCTTGTCAGTGATTTCTCGATAAAAGGTATTTTCTAGTATTATATCTTGTCCCATAGTTGCCCAGTACTTTGAGAACACTCAAGTGTTAACTTATCATAATTACCGTGCAACAAGTTTCCAAATCTCTACAAAGTTAAGATTATTTGGGTGCCCTAAACATATATTTCCATACCTTACCGTTTTGGATTTCTTTTAACTTTAACCATGCATCTGAATTTTCCTGGGTTTATACTACTTATTTTGGGGGCAACTGGGACAATATCCATCCTTAGAAAGTAATTTATCCTAAACTAAATATGACCCACAGCTTTGCCATTCAAGTTCATGTTGGTTTTTTTTAAGTAGGAGTGAGGGTGGGTGACACTGTGGGTTTTGCTGGGAGATGGCAGCCTCTCTCCGGAGGTGGACCGGAACACTGAGGAGCAAGTCAACTGAGACAGTGGCCATCTTTACTAAGGGCAGTCTGTGGCCTCATTCCCACTGATAATAATAAGATATAGCAGTCATTTTGAATTAATTGAATTAGCTGGAAAATATTTCAGCCTTTACTGAAGGAGAAGCATTATTAAAGAACAGAAAGAAAAATATTCCATTAAACTTAAAATACCCTTTAAACCGTCGCTTCTGCACAAGATTTCAATGATGTTTAATAATAGTATAGGAATCTGAACAGTCTGCACTATTCTGATATTGAGATCATTAGGGATAAAAAATGTCTGACACCAGGTGTTAAATTTCTTTAAAGGCACCCCAAATCCCTCCTTCACCCCACACCCCAACACCCTGCCCTGCGCCCCCTGCCACACCCTGCACCCCTCCTGAGCCCCAATCGTCAGGTGTTCGTAACTCTGAGATTCTACTGTAGCTCTCCCTCTCTTATCCTACCCCAGCACAGCTTCCTGTGTGGCAAATACTCCTCATGTGGTCTGCTGAGCAACACCGAGCCTCCTGCAATTCCTTCTGTCACTTAGCTTTTCAGCAGGTTACCACAAACGATGTGGGAAAGCTCCTTGCCATGGGAAGAAAAACGACAAATTAAGGATACTTCCCCTCCACCCCCCCCCCACTGTGTTCAGACCCGACAAGCTTTTTTTGTACTTAATTGGCCTACTGTTCTTTGTGAGGGACCTGGTCCTAAACCATCTGGTGGTTGTAGAAACGTTTCTTAAATTAAGTGCCTGGCTTCTACAGACAAAACCGGGGTCCAGATCCTCAATATTCTTCCTGATGTGGAGGGAGAGACTTCTAACAGGAATCAATTCTCATAACTCAAGCCAGGAGAGAGCCGCAACAGTCTTGTAAAGCACAAGCACCTTCTGTCCCTCTTCTCTAAACTCCTCACCCCAGCCCTAAGAGCACTTTCAAACTAATGGCCAATAATTCTGTGGGCCTGTTACTTCCTCTTCTTCAGGACTCAAGAGATAATTCAGAGGGCCCTTTGATGGTAGCTGAATTCACAATTCTGATCAAAGGGATTCTTTTTTCCTGGTACTCTGCCAACAGTATCCACAATCCTGAGATTTTCTAATCCCAGCAGATGGTGTGGAAGCATCTCAAAATTTCATTGACTGTAAGCTCTTTAAAACATGTGTTTGAGCCAGTACATTTGTTACAGTATTGTTATGGCATCCATAATCATGGCTCTCACTTCTCGAGGTTAAATTTGTATGAAGCGAATCCATAAGATATAGCTCCTACTAAGAAAAAGGAATCCAACTGAGATTTAAAAGACAAAAAGGAACACCTGGAGTCATATCTCAAAACACTTGGAGTTTCCATGGAGTTGTGCATTATTTTTGTTTTATTTTATTTTATTTTATTTTTTTTTTAAAGAGGAGCTACATTTCTGTGGTTTCCCCTGCTCTGCCTTGCACACAGCCAAGCAGAGTTATTCTGTGCCTTGGCTGCTCCTCCCTCCCAAGAACTAAACCTGCTAATCTATTCTGTTTACCTTTGACCTGCCCTTGGGTGGGGACGAATGTATGACTTGAAGAAGCAGGGATTAGTCAATCTGTGAAGTAGCAGCAGCACAATGGCAGCTGAGGTTCAGACCTCTGAAGTGTATCAGATTTTGCAGGTCATTCTTATTTTGACTCAGTAAGGCTGCCTGTTTCACTGCACCAGAAAAGTAAGCAATGTTCTGCAGCCACACAAGAGAGACAAACCCTTCCCATTCAAATACCTTGTAGCCCTGGGAAAGTGTACAGAGCTGGGAGCTCCAGGACATGAGTTCAAATCTCACCTTTATACCTTTACAGACTGCTATTTATATTTCCATGCACTTGACAGCTCTTAGTATTGATGAAGGCCTAATATTCCTACCCTAGAAAGCTGTCAGGTTCTTCTGTTTTACAAATAAGTTAAATGAGAAGTTGTATAGTCACTTCAGACAGAGATGTGTATATATCTTTCACATATTTGAAGCCCATTTGACTGAACCCAATTTTAAGGAGAGGTTTAAGCTAGAATGCTCTTTATCTACTGTGGACAAAACTAGAGCACATGAGCAGGAAGAATTTAGCAGAGCAGACAAGTAAAGGAAAAAAAAACATTCTGTTCAGGATTTTATACTGCCCCCATCACCATGGTATGTGTACTGTAAAAAGGCTAATAAAAACAAATTGCTGAAAGAAAAAGATAGTAGGGAAGAGACTTAAGGGAAAACAATCATAGAAAAATAGGAAAGCAATGAGGATAGAAACAAAAATTAAATGGACACTTCAAGTTGGAATTTAGAAAAAAACTGAAGGAAAAAAGGTGGAAAAACAAAAAGGAAAAAACACATCATTTGGTAAATGCTTTTTTAAAAAATTAAAGCCGTTAATATACCACAACGTCAGGCATTTAAGTGGCTAGGATGTTGAGAGGTATGCCTGATGCAGCATGCTACACATGGTCCGAATCTGGGGAACTCCTTTGTTTTTACTGGTTAGTACTTTGGAGCAATACCTTCCAGAATGGAAGGTGACTTACTGAGTGAGAACGGGGAATTTTTCCCCTTACCTGTACATTCCCCCCATAAATGGGACAGTCACCATTTTCAAGGATCTCACCTTCATAAAAACCGTCTAAAGTATATTACTTTGGTGTCTTTTATCCTTTACTTTTTGAACTCTCAAGTTGAAAGACTTTTTCTGGAGAATTCCAGCTAGTGCTAAGCATTAAAATGAGCATCAGGTACCAAAACCTCAGCCCAAATCAGTAATGGACTCCACTAGTCTATTTATAAGAAAAGAACATTATGACAAGTAGAAAATGTTATTGTTCCTCTGTGATGTTTCAATCAAGTGAAGATAGTAATATGTCATAATAATGTAACATCACACTGCCAATAGCAAAGTAATATCTAGATATCATATTGTGATGAATGCTATGGCTCTCTGTAACTTCATCTGTTGAAGAAATGACTCTCTGACTCTTCAAGAAAAGATTAAGGATGATACTGTGGGAAGGAATGACATGAGTAGGACTCAGAAGATATGGGTTCTATTGCTGGTTCTCCCACAAACTTCTTGTGTAACCTTGGGAAAGTCATTCAATCTCTCCATGCCTCAGCTGTTCCATCTGCAAAACAGAATTATTTCTCTCCCTCACAAGGGTGTTGTGTGCATAAAGCCATTAATATTCATTTGTGATGTACTCAGATACTATGGTGCTGAGCACCACAGAAAAGCCTATAAATTAATCTATTCAAAACTGAATTCCACTGATGTACAGGAGACTTAAATACTGTACTTCAGGCCCAATATTTTATCCACCCTAAAAATTGTTTTCTGATTTTTGGGACGGGGGAGAGGGGAGGAAGGGTGCAGCGGAGGGGAAAGTAGAGATTAAAGTGAGACAGAAAGAAATCCTCTGTATTACAATATAAATACAATTTGTGTAATGTATACTTAAAATTCACTACTAGGTCAATGTGTAATAATAAACTAATATTTTTGAAATCCAAAGAAACTAATGTTTTGTTCTCCTTCTACTTGTTCTGCAAGAGCAAACTAAATCACTATTACCAGTAATGTTGGCAGACACACAAAAAGGGGAAAAAAACCGCAAAACCAGGAACAGTAATGTTAATTTTAAAGACAGAAAATGTGTCAAATGGGTTTTGAATGTGACAAAAAAATGTACAAACAATGGTTAGCAAAAAAAAAAGGACAACTATATTTAATTAAATAGTATCCTTTTAAAACGGCATGAAGTTTGATCAGAAAATGTATTGTACTCAAAGTCCTCTATATCAAAACAAACCACTGCATTTCTTGTTCTGTTAGTAAAGTCATACCAATGTCAAAGGGGAAAAAAAAGCTATTGACTAACCATCTTTGTTTTTATTTAACAAACATGAAGTTTAACAAACATGAAAATTACTTGAGTTTCTCAGCAGATGTCTGGCCTGAAATCAGAATTCCATATACACATGCTTAGATCATTTCATCTGGAACTACTAACTCTCAGTTTCCACTAATTGCAACTTGGTGAAGACTGCTGAGTAGAATTCTCATACAGCACTAATCCTCAAGTGAAAATCAGTACTTGCACTAAGTATAATTTTTTAAATAATCTGCTTTACATAAAATTACTTTATTGTTACCCCCAAGGATTTAATTTTAAGATGCTAATGTTCAATGCTTTTAATCATAAAGTTATTTACGTGGATAGTATTTTGAAAAAATCAGAAAGTCTGACTTTACCTTATGCTATTCATCTGCACTCAGCTTCTACTTAGCTGAATTATTCAGCACCTCTACCTTATGTGCCACCAATGTAAATCACAATTTACTAACTCCAGTTTCCTCAAATCTACGACTTTAAGATGTACGCACACACAATTTTTCCACAGAAATGTCTGACAACTCTCCTAAAAGTGCAGTGTTTGCTCCATGAAAACAATAAATTATATTAATTTACACTAGGGCTGTCCACCGATTAAAAAAATTTATCGTGATTACTTGTGCTATTAAAAAAATTAATCATGATTAATCGCACAATTAATCACACTGTTAAACATTAATAGAATACCATTTATTTAAATATTTTTGGATATTTTCTACATTTTCAAATATACTGATATCAGTTACAACACAGAATACAAAGTGAACAGCGCTCACTTTATATTTATTTTTGATTACAAGTATTTGCACTGTAAAAAAAAAGTATTTTTCAATTCACCTGATACAAATACTGTAGTGCAATCATTTTATCATGAAAGTTGAATTTACAATGTAGAATTATGTACCAAAAAAACCTGCATTCAGAAATAAAACAATTTAAAATTTTAGAGCCTGCAAGTCCACTCACTCCTACCTGTTCAGCCAATAGCTCAGACAGACAAGTTTGTTTACATTTTAGGACATAATGTTGCCTGCTTCTTGTTTACAATGTCACCTGAAAGTGAGAACAGGCGTTCGCATGGCATTGTTGTAGCCGGCATCGCAAGTTATTTACATGACAGATGCACTATAAAGATTCATATGTCCCTTCATGCTTCAACCACCGTTCCAGGGGACATGGGTCCATGCTGATGACGGCTTCTGCTCGATAACAATCCAAAGCTGTATGGACTGATGCATGTTCACTTTCATTATCTGGGTCAGATGCCACCAGCAGAAAGTTGTTTTTCTTTTTTGGTGGTTCGGGTTCTGTAGTTTCCACATCAGAGTATTGCTCTTTTAAGACTTCTGTTTACCATATCTGGCATGTAAATACTTTGCAATGCTGGATACAAAAGTGCCAAGCAAATGCCTGTTCTCACTTTCTGGTGACATTATAAAGAAGAAGAGGGCAGCATTATCGCCTGTAAATGTAAACAAACTTGTTTGTCTCTTAGTGATCGGCTAAAAAAGAAGTAGGACTCAGTGAACTTGTAGGCTCGAAAGTTTTACATTGCTTTGGTTTTGAGTGCAGTTATGTAACCAAAAAAAAAAAAATCTACATTTGTAAGTTGCATTTTCATGACAGAGATTGCACTACAGTATTTGTATGATGTGAACTGAAAAATACTATTTCTTTTGCTTTCTTTTTGTTTTTTAATGGCGATAAATTTTTTTGAGTTAATCGCATGAGTTAACTGCGATTGACAGCCCTAATTTACACATTTACGTACCATTTTGTAGAAGATACTATAATTGCATTTTAGAGAATATAGTAATAGACTATCAAGGGAAAGAGAGTAACAGAACATAATAGGGTTGCCAACTTTCTATTTGCAGAAAACCAAACACCCTTGCCCTGCCCTGCCCCTCACTCCATCCCCCTCCCTCTGTAGCTTGCTCTCCCCAACCCTCACTCACCCACTCATTTTCACCAGGCTGGGGCAGGAGGTTGGAGGGGGGTGGTGTTGTGGGCTGTGAGTACAAGCTCTGGGGCGGGGAGGCAGAGATGAGGGATTTGAGATGCAGGAGAGGGCTCCAGGCTGGGGCAGGGGGTTGGGGTGCAGGAGGGCTGAGGCCAGGAAGGGGCGCTGGGCTGGGGGTGCAAGCTCTGGGCTGGGGCCGGAGATGAGGGATTTGGGGTACAGGAGAGGCCTCCAGGCAGGGGCAGGGGGTTGAGGTGTGGGAGGGGACTCTGGGCTAAGGCAGGAGGTTGGAAGGGGGTACTGGCTCTGGGCTGGGGGGGTTGGGCTCTTGGGTGGGGCCAGAAAGAGGAGGTTACACATCCTGTGCAGTAACTGACTTTCTTCGAGATGAGTGTCCCTCAGGTCAAGGTGCATCCCAGCACTTTCGATCAGAGACTTCTACAGCAGTACCCCTAAGGGCCATGCAGGCGCAGTGTCCTCAAGAGCTGTCAGCGTTTGAATAGCACGTGCACGGCCCGGGCTCCTCAGTTCCTTCTCTACAATGGAGTGCATTCCAGATTCTGAAGTAGAGGGGAGGAGGGCGGGTAGTGGAGCACCACAGGGACACTCACCTCGAAGAACGTCAATTACTGCACAGTGTGAGTAACCTCCTCTTCTTCTTCCAGAGATGTCCCTGTGGGTGCTCCACTTCAGATGACTGAAAGGCAGTATCCCTTAGGATGGTTGGGACTTCAAATCAGGTATGAAGGCTGTTGACAAGACAGCTCTACCCATCTTGATGTCGGATGCTGCTGTGTGCATGACAGCATAATGATTGGCGAAGGTAAGTTTCAACGCCCAGGTAGCTGCCTTGCATATGTCAGAAAGCAGGACATTATGGAGAAAGGCAGTGGACGTGGAGACAGCTCTAGTAAAGCGTGTCTTAATTGATGTAGGAGGGTGTATTTGTTTCAGTTGGTAACAGAGACGTATGCAGTCTGCAATCCATCTGGAGAGTCTCTGGGTCGAGATAGTTTTTCCCTGTGATCGCTGAGTGGTAGAGACGAAAAGTTTGGGGGTTTTTCTAAACAGTTTTGTTCTATCCAGGTAAAAGGACAGTGCCCTGCACACATCAAGAGTGTGCATTGCTGTTTCAAAAGCATTAACATGAAATTTTGAGAAAAATGTTGGTAGGTGTATTGCCTCATTGAGGTGAAAGGAAGAGTGTATCTTAGCCAGGGACTTTGGATGTGTGTGGAGTGTGACCTTATCACGGACGAAAGTGGTATACGGAGGTTCCAACATGAGTGCTTCCATTTCTCCTACTCGTCTGGCAGACGTGATTGCTATCAGGAAGGCGGTCTTCATGGAGAGGTGGAGAAGACAGCATGTAGCCATTGGTTCAAAGGGTTTATTCATCAGCTTTGAGGACCAGGTGGAGGTCCCAGGGTGCAGCAGGCAGTTTTACGTCTGGATATGAAGTTTGGATGCCCTTCAGGAACCTTTTGGCTACTGGATGGGCAAAGACTGTGGTGTTGTCAATCTTATGCTGAAATGTGGTGATTGCTGCGAGGTGGACCTTGAGCGAGCTCGTCGAGAGACCTGATGTTTTAAGGTCCGGCACGTAATCCATTATCAGGGGGAGTGGGGCGGAAACTGAGGTGGTCTGTTTGGCAGTACATCAAGATGTGAACCTCTTCCATTTATGTAGGTAAGTAGTGCGCATGGTGCGTGTCCTGCTGTGTAGTAGGACTGTCCACACTTGTTCAGAACATGTTAACTCCTTATTAGAGAACCATACCAGGCCCTCAGGTGGAGTCGTACATCGGGGTGAAACAGCTGGCCCCTGCGTTGCGATAGAAGGTTGCTGAGGGGTGGGGAAGGGGAATCTGTGGCTTGACCGACATCCGCATGAGGAAGGGATACCAGGGTTGTCTGGGCCACGATGGGGCTTTTAGACAGTTCCAGCATCATTCTGTTCTTATCGTCTGTTGAACAGAGTAATACAACGGTATTGGTGGAAACGCACACATGAGAGTTTCAGTCCATGGGAGCATAATGGCATTTCCACGAGAGTGTGTCCCCAGGCCTGCTCTGGAGCAGAAGGTTGGGCATTTTTTGTTTATTGACGTGGCAAATAGATCCAGTTGGAGATAACCCCAGGTCTGGAAAATGCTGGAAAGAATGCCGTCGTTGAGTGCTGTATGGGGAAGGATCACTGAGCTCTTCTGCGGTGGTACGCTCCCCATCCTGTGAGGGATGCATCTGTAGTGATGGACATTGAAGGGGGTTTTTGTCAGAAGGGAACCCTGGCACAGAGGTTGATAGGAGAGGTTCACCACAGGAGTGAGTCCTTGACTTTCGGGGGCATAGTTAGCAATTTGTTTAATCTGTGGATATTTGATTTGGATACCATGGCTAGCCACCCCTGAAGGCATCGCATGGACAGGCGGGCATTTGGGACCATGAATGTGGAAGCGACCATGTGTCCTAAGAGCTGCAGGGAATCTTGGACTGTAACCTGCGGGCTGGCACGTATCTGGGTAATGAGGGTTCCCATTGTATGCAATCTGTC
Organism: Eretmochelys imbricata; assembly: GCF_965152235.1. Taxonomy (NCBI): domain Eukaryota; kingdom Metazoa; phylum Chordata; order Testudines; family Cheloniidae; genus Eretmochelys; species Eretmochelys imbricata. Next base: position 78,378,643 of record NC_135578.1, read on the forward strand.
CTGGGGAAGAGAGGCAAGACCCGTGGTGGAATCGAGGTGGGCCCAGATGAAGTTGAATTGTTGGGTAGGTCTTAAGGTAGATTTGTTTCTATTTATTTTTAGATCCCAGGGTGTGGAAGCAGTGCACGGTTGCAGAAGAGGCTCGGATCACCTCCAAGTGAGTGGGGGACCTGAGGAGAAAATTATCCAGGGAAGGAAAAATGAGGACCCCTTTCTTTCTGAGATGTGCTATTACGACTGCTAGTACTTTTGAGAAGATACATGGGGCAGTGGGGAAAGGCCGAAGGGTAGGACCCTGTATTGATAGTGTTCCACTCCCACAGCAAATCTGAGAAAACGTCGATGGGCAGGGTGGATAATGACATGGAAATATGCGTTCTGGAGGTCGAGGGTTGAAAACCAATCTCCCTGCTCCAGCGCCGGAATTATCGTTGGCAGAGTAACCATATGGAATTTATTTCTTGATGAACTTGTTTGATGTCAAAGATTGAGGATAGGGCACCATCTGCCGTTTTTCTTTTCTGTCAAGTAGTTGGAGTAAAATATTTTCCCTCTGTGTTGAGCTGGTACCCGCTCTATCACTCCTAGTTGTATGAGGTGTTGTACCTCCTGATGGAGCAAACATTCGTGAGAGGGGTCCCTGAAAAGGGACGGGGCTGCAGGTAAGGAGAGGAAGGGGATGGCATAACTCAATCTGATAATTTCCAGGACCCATCTGTCCGTAGTGATGGCTTCCCAATTGGTAAGGAAGGGGCGTAGATGGTATCTAAAGAAATAGATGGTTGAAATCGGCGCTGAAGAGAGTGAGAGGCTTTCTATACCCTCGACCAAGACTTCAAATTTGTTTATTTGAGGTAGGAGGGTGGGTCGCCATCATTTGTGGAGGGCGACGTCATCTGGTTCTGGGTTTATGGCGTTGTTGCTGTGTATCATATTGTCTGAAATGCTGATTTTGCTCAAAAGTGTGGTAGCGTGGCCGTTGAGATGGCTGATATCTGTACTGCCTCTTTTTTTTTGTGGCAGGTGGCTGGATGCCTAGAGATCTGAGCGTGGCATGTAAGCCCTTCAGGACTTCATTGGTCGCAGAGGCAAAGAGCTTGTCCCCATCGAAGGGGAGATCTTTGACAGCGCTCTGTATCTCCTTGGGAAAGGAAGAAGAGGCAAACCACGAGGCACGCCGCATGACGATGGCCATGGCTGTGAATATGGCGGCTGCATTCGTAGCATCGAGGGAGGCCTGAAGAGCTGTGCGGGAGATCAATTGGCCCTCAGACACCACTGCTTTGAATTGTTGTTGTTTGTCTTCCGAGACATCATCGATAAATTGCATTACTTTAGCATAATTTTTGTGGTCATATTTTGCAAAGAGCGCTATGTAATTAACTATTCGAAATCGCAAGGTGGAAAATGAACACACTTTGCACCCAAAGGAGTCCAGGCTCTTGTTATCCTTGTCAGATGGGGTAAATCAGAAGTACTGGTGCTTATTTTTCTGATTGGCCGACTCAACCACTAGCCAACTGGGTGATGGTGTTTAAACAAAAACTCAGAATGCTTCGACAGGACAAAATATTTGCGGTCCAGTCTCTTGCTAGTGGGAGTTCTCGTGGCAGGGTCTACCAGATAATTTTAGCCGATTCCATGATGGCCCCATTAATTGGTAGGGCTATTTTGGATGAGGTGGTAGCTTGTAATATGTTGGTAAGCCCATGGTGGGTTTCTGGTACCTCTTCCAGGGTAATCTTGAGCTCATCAGCTACTCTTTTAAATAAAGAGCTCATCAGTAGTGGGAGGTGGTGGGGGCACCGTGGCTTCCTATGGTGGTATCACCGTAGGAGAGATGTGGGGAGCGATGATGTCCTGTGGAGGCAGAGCGGCTACTTCAGGTCTTATCTACTTATCAGTGTAAGAAAGCATCGGGAAAGGTCTGACATCTTTCCTATGGGCGGCACAGCGAACGCCCAACTGTGTCGTGGTGTAGCTCCATGGACTCCAGTGTGGCCATTGCCCAGAAAAGGGCACAGGTGGTCCCATCCAGGGGTTACCATACCAGTGTGGGTAGCCACTAGGATAGGAGGATTGTGCTTTAGTGCGTCTCCTACTTGCAGGTAATGGAACCTGGGAGGAATATTGTGAGGAAAACATACTTTCACCATCCTCCTCCTTGCCACTTGAGAGGCTTGAAGTGGTAGACGAGTACTGTAGATAGGATGCTGAAGGTCTCAGTGATAGAATGGTGCCGAGTAGAGGAAATTCAGGGGCCTGGGACACTCTTAAATCCCCTTGATGTAAAAACTGAGGCGGTGCAGTGACTCCAGGTGTCAAACGATAAGGCAAGAGAGGAGTGAAGGATGACTGAAATGGAATTGGTGCCGCTGCAGCTGGTGCAAGCAGAGTCTGCGGAGGCATCTGCTGAGGTGGCATAAGTGTCTGCACTGAAGTTTGCACTGGTGGTGCATATTGTGCCACAGAAGTAAGTGCCTGGCAGGCAGGCGATTTTAGGTGGCTTGGTGCCGGGAACGTCGACTGCGGCGGGTGAGAAAGCGGCGCAGCAAGATCAAACAATGGTGCCGCGGTATCCGCTTGTGGTCTCAGCACCATGACAGCTCTTGGCACCATGTTGTCAAAGATGGCCGAGGGAGAGCTGTATGAAGCGGGCAGCTGAAAGCCCTGAGCCTTGGCAAAAGGTAGCTGAGCAGCCAACTCATGGTTGGTGCCTGAGTCAAAAGTGCTGAGCCACGGAGCGGCGGGCACTGGTGAGGCAGAAACCATCTGAGACTTTCTTGTTGAGGAGTGGCCACTGAGGGGGGAGGAAGCTGGCCGTTTCTTTGTTTTGCCCTTCTCCCTTTGCTGGCCAGGGTCAGATGTGGGTCTGAGGGAGTTTTCTAATAGGAGCAGTTTCAGTCTTAGCTCCCTGTCCTTGCGGGTCCACACTTTGAGCTTGTTACAGTGGATGCATTTTTAGGGACTTGAGACTCTCACAAATAGCATACACACTGTGAATGACTATCTGAGGCATCTGTGCAGGAGTCACATCTCTTGAAGCCTGGGTAGCCAGGCATGTCCGTAACCGAGGAGGTTTTTTTTTTTTTTTAATAACTCTAATAACTAAACTATTTTTCTTAAATAGTAACTCTAAAAACTAAACTGTCTAAATTAAACTGAGAAACAGAACTAACTATGACTAAATCTGAGAGGATTGCTGAACTCCGTCTCTAGCCAGGGATGGTAGAGAAGGAACTGAGGAACCTGGGCCGTGCACCTGTTATTCAAACTCTGACAGCTCGTGAGTCACACACTGCGTGTGTGCGGCCTCTAGGGGTACTGCTGTAGAAATCTCCGATCAAAGGAGCTGGGATGCACCATGACCCGAAGTGGAGCACCCACAGGGTCATCTCTCGAAGAAGAATGAGGGGGTTCAGAGTGCAGGAGGAGGATCCAGGCTGGGGCAGAGGTTTGGGGTGGAGGAGGGGGTGCAGGCTCCGGGCAACGCTTACTTCAGGTGGCTCCCAGGAAGTTGCCGGCATCTCCCTCTGGCTCCTAAGCAGAGGCATGACTACTTGGCTCTATGCATTGCCCATGCCTGCAGGCACCGCCCCCTCAGCTCCCACTGGCCATGGTTCCTGGCCAATGGGGGCAGCTGAGCTGGCGCTGGGGGTGGGGGAGCCAGAGGGAGATGCTGGCAGCTTCCCAGGAGTTGCGCAGAGCCGGGTAAGGAGCCTGCCTGTGCCACCGACCAGACTTTTAACAGCCCCGTACGCAGTGCTGACCAGAGCGACCAGGGTCCCTTTTTGACTGGGCCTTCTGTTCAAAAACCAGACATCTGACAACCCTAGAACATAGTAACTGAAATCCTTTTGTTTGCTATCTAACAAACTGTACTTTGCGGTCAGGTCAATTTTAGCCTAAAATTTAGGAACTGTAAAAACAGGCTTCTAACAAAACACAAAACCAACAGAAATTCTCCAATTACTTTTTTAAAATTCCTGTTGTAACTAGGAATGTGTGTTTTGTTTTGTTTTTTAAATAAGCATTCCCCTGCAGTGCTTGCAACATTAGGTCATCAATTCTGTAAGGTGCTGAATTCCTTCAGAAAGGTATAGAGAACCACCAACTGCCCCTGACAGCAACTAAGTGAGAATATAAAAAGGGATACTCACTAAAAACTGTTTCTAAAAAGTGAAACTGACAAGTCTATTTTCATTATCCAACTTGAGGGAAATGCAAAAAGTACACCAACAGCATAAATAGGTTTTCTTTTTGTTTTTTGTTTGTTTTTTTTTAAAGAAAGAAGCAGCAGCCCATTGGCCAACGTGTGTCACCCTCTGTGCCCAATCTAACTCAAGTTGCACAGACTCATGTGTTTAGTTTTGCAAGTCCCGGTTGAATCCAAATATGTTGACCAAGATGGCAGCTGTCACATCAGAAAGATATTTGAAATTTTCAGTTATATATATAAGAAAAGAAATTTGTGTACAACTAACAAACTGAAGGTGAAGAGGCCTCTCCTTCAGATTAGAAGGCAGGGTTTCCTTGGATATTTAAAATCACTGCAGTCTTAATCATTTTTTACCTAACATGGGGAATTTCCTAGCAAAATGTGTGCTCTCGTACATCTAGTATTGCGGAGGCAAATTTTGTGCTAGTTCCATTTACAGATGACAGTGACAGCTTGATAATTTCCAATGTTCCGTCTCAATTTTCTTTGTTCTGAGTGGGCTACAAACACCACTTGACTGCAATATTTTTGTCCCTAGGCAAAGCTTACACTTTTTTTTTTTTTTTGGTGACTCTTCAGACATTCTGTTGAACAGTGTAAATATTTTTAAAATACCCTTAAAGGGTCAGTATACATAATTATGCCTACATACAATGTTCTGTAGCTTATACAGAACATTGTACCACCACTAGCTAGCATGTCTAAAGAAGACAGTATAAATAGTAAGACTAGAAGGTAGTTTATGTAGCTATAAACACAATTTATTTCTCCCTTAGGGAAGAAACCTCAGGACTGATCAATGTGCAAGTTCAGAGAAACAACTTTTTCCACGCAAGAAATGTCCGATTCTCATCTGCTTGTACCACCCCCAATTCAGCAACTTTTCAGATATACTAAGAGCAGATATAGAATCCAAGTATGAAAGGGTCTGACCTTCAATTCACAAGAGAGAGGATTCTTTTAGTATTTTAAACTCCTGAGTTAGATTTTTGGACATTTCTTTTCTTCATTTTCTGGAAAAGAGCACCAGAAACTCAGTAACTTGACTAATCAGAATCAGAAGTAAGAGGAGAAAACCAGGACACACAATTTTACCCCACTTATTTTGGGAAGAGAAGAGGAAATAAATTCTCAAGGAAGTTGAATAGTTCATTTTGTGAGGGAGGCATTCATAATAATTTAGCAGAGGAGTATGTATCTATTTAGCTGTCTCTCTAATGATTTAACAGATCGACAACATGAAGACATTTCTGCTCCTCTCCTTCAATGAATTTCATGATGAAACTGTTAGTGCTCTCCCAGCTATAATGCAGACTAAAGATGAATATAAGTCATCTGAACCATTTCTAGTGGATTTAGCCTTTTGACTCTCTTCATGCCAGGATTGTACATTAAATAGTATAGATGGTATCAGCAGCAAGCTGTTCATACCATCACTATGCAGGATGCTGCCAGAGAAGCCAGCTGGATTGCTTTTGGGTGGTCCGGACACTAAAATACATGAATAGAAACAATTTTTAAGAGAATGCTGAAAAGAGTTAAAGACTGAGAAACTGGATGCTGCTCTGTCATCTGTGAAGGAAGCGAAACTGGGAGCTGAAGCACATGATGGTGGGGAATGCCAGCTGGCTTGCACTGAACGTTCTCAAGCTGTTTCTGTCATTCTCAACGGGTGGGACAAACCCAAAAGCCCCTGAAGTGGTGGAGGTTAAGCCCATGAGAAGAGCATTTTTCAGTTACAATAGCTATTTTTAAGTCTGTAGCTTGGAGGGGGAAAGGGTTGAAAAAAGTCTTCTGTTTATGATTAGGGATTGCTTAAAATATTCTTTCTACCCATCTATACAGACAGACATTTTATTTCACTCTTCTCTTCAAGTTTTCACTATTTTTTAAACTTATTTGTATTAAAAAGGTGTGCATTGTGTTTTAATCTGTACATCACACCATCCACACAACACTATTTCCTTTCCTTTTTATGAGAAAAGAAGGTAACAAAAACCAAAATCCTTCAGCTTTCTTATGCTCTGTGTGATGAGTTGGGACTATATCTGTACAACTTTAGAATTCTGGCTGACACTGTGAAGTTGTATTATGAAAACCTGCTGTATCATAAGTGCCTACATGTATTTGTATATCTACCACTGCTGACAGGGCCTGTAGCACGTACACACCAGACAAATACAACAGAAGATGCTTAGGACTTAGCAGCCTTATTCAGATGAAAACATCTGAGAACAATAGCTGCTGCTAGTTTAGCAGACTCCTCTGAAGGGAGAGAAGGTGGTAGGAGCAATGGAAACTTATCAAAGGCAGAACAAAGGCAGTGTGGGAATTTAAATTCCTATCTTTGCTAGATACTACAAATCATGGACTGAACACATACTGGAGTTATGACTTATTTCAGCTATCTGTAAACCACGAAACCTCCCTTCCAGCTGCTTTCCTCCTCCACCCCTTTTTTTTCCTCCCTATCACTGGAAGGGTGTTAATAGGCCACTTCACCCTTGGAAGGCCCCTTGAAATATGTGTTAACTACTTATGCTAAACATCTGTCCCACCTTGTATTTACCTGTGACTCTGAATAAGTTTCCCAGACCTGAAGAAGAGCGCTGTGTAAACCTGAAGGCTTATCTCTCTCTCCAACAGAAGTTGGTCCAACAACAGATTTAATAATTTTATTAAGATAATGTTGAAATAAGAAATGGTACAGAGTTCAAGTATAGAAGTTTCTGGTTGTCAGGGAATAAGGTACAGATTATCAAGGGGTGCGAAATTATTACCTCACCCACTTTCTCTCAGGAGTTAAATAAGGGAATACATAGGAACTGCGAGCCAGACAGGAAGTGGAAGCATGAGGCAGAAGAGAACAAGACCACTCAGTATGTAACACCAACCTCAGTGAGGAGGGGGCCCTACCTGTGCCCAGAAGGCACCAAGGACTCTGAGCAGGGATCAGTACTCTCCTGTATTTTCAATGATTAGTGCTTTGCATGATTAAGTAAAACAGCTGCAATTTACAGTGCTACAACTTTCTCACTCAGGGTGTGAAAAAACATTCCCTGAGCGCATCAAGTTTCAGCGCTGTAAAGCACCAGTGTAAACAGTGCACCAGAGCTGGGAGCCATGCTCCCACGGCAGGTAGCTGCGCCCCTCATGGAGGTGGCTTTTTAAGAGCGCTGGGAAAACTCTCTCGCTGCATCACAACCACACAAGGCATGTTTACAAGTGCAGACTAGCCCTTAGACTCTGTGCAAGTTTTGCATTAACTGTTTCACAATTGCTGTGTGCCCCTGAGAAGGTTAAACTGCAAACCAGAAGCTTCAGACCTTTGGGGTTGAGTTTTGGGAGAAGGGTGTATTCAACTAACTCGAGTATCTTGGGGCGGGAGGGTGTCAGTCCTGGGAGCCTATAGCAGGTGGGCTGAGGAAGCTTCATTTCTGAGAAGGGGCAGCAGAGAGAGTCAGTGCCTAGGAAATGTGCCAGAAAGGCCCAGGTAAGAATCAGTACTGCAGCCTGCATTGGCTCCAGAAGCTCAAAACACCTAGTGATCCGGAGCAGCAAAAGGTCTGGATTCCCTTCACAACAGTGCTAGTGGATGGCCAAGATGGGGCACTTGTGAGGACTGTGAAACCCTGTTCCTGCTCATAACAATGAAACAACAACAGGAAAGTGGAAGGATGGTGTTACATACATGCCTAATACCTCTAACTAGAGAAATTCAGAATGTATTCTGAATTCATTCAGAATGTGGGCTGAATAAAAATTTTACCAATGCCACAGCCTGCATTTTGGAGGCAAATTTTTCATCATCAGTAAGGCATATATATTTATAACCATCTTTAAAGATGGTTACACTTTTGACCTTTCAATGCTGACAAATGACGAACCTTTAGAAAAACAATGCTTTGCAGTACAGAGTTACTCTTCCGTCTTCACTTTGCATTACCATCTCTCACACATTTAAGTTCTCAACAACTTATATCTTGATATCTGGAACCCTCAATATGTTTGGGGTGGACAGACTGACCTCTGCTTACCCTGATGAAATACTGAGGTACAGTAAGACCCAGCTAAATGATGGTTTCATTTTTTCCTCCCATCTATTCTGGTTAGCGGTAGACTTTGAAGAAGCAGATTTACACAGATGAAAGGGTCCAACAACAAAAAGCTGGCAAGGTATTTTCAAAGCTTTTTGTGTCAGCCATTTTTGACTTTTTAAAAGGACCCATAGAGAGGAACTTTTAAAGATGGTCATGTGCACACCCTTCCACTTCCTTCCTTGTGTGGTGAAATACCCCCTGCAGGAAATGTAATGAATGTGAAGAAATGGAACTGGAATTTGTGCTAACCTCCCACAGTCAGCTGTGCAACTAGCCACCCTCTGTTCTTGTCTGGGGTCATTTTATGTTCATAAACTCTTTGGGTAAAATTTAGCCTACAGAAAAGGTTACAAAGTAGTGTTTGCAGGCCCTGCAATACTAATGCTGTTGTCCTGAGAGCAGCAGGCAGTGTAAGAACTACTTCCACCATTGGTTACTAGGCAACCATAATAGGAGCCTGTGGGTTCACTCCCTGCTCTGTTCTATCCAGACAGTGAGCAGAGAAGCAATAAGATTATTTGTGCTGTGCACATTTTGTGCTTCTGATTCTTATATGTATTTTGTTGTGGGAAACATGTTTTAAAGGATTTGTTGTTGTTTGTCCACAATATAATACAATTGATCTTGGCCTGTGAAAGACTGATATTGCCAAATTTTCAGATAAAGACACCATGTTGATGACACCACACACAGCATATATTATGCTTTAATTCTTCATGTCCTCTCTTTTTAGTTTCAAGCAAACTACAGTATTTAAAACAAAGGAACATAATAAGCAGCTTTGCTGCTATAATTCTGGTTCTTTCACCAGCAAGGAATATTACAAAATGAATTTATAATTGCTTAAATGAATGTGTTTGTTGGATATTACATATTGTACGCATGGTGTTTCAGAAAAGGTACAGATTACAGTTTTAACTACTCAATCTTGGTTATACTTAAAATTTATAAGTTTATTGTAAATTCACTGATATTTTTAACAAACCACTTATTGGAACCTTATACCTCGAACTGCCTAGGTAGTTAGCTGATTTTTTAAAATAAACATCCCAGTTCACAACTATCCAACCTCTTAAAAATCAGTACAAAAACTGATTAATGGAGTCTTGCTTCTCAAATGCAATATTCAGAAATAATTGTTAAGGTTAGAATTTGTCTGAAAACAGCAAATTTTATCTATGTTTAGGAATAGTGTAGGTGCTTAGTTTGAACCAATGAAGTGTTTAATTAAAGGGGGGGAGGGGGGACACGAAATCACACACTTCCTCGTATCTATTCTGTTGTGCCTAGATATTTAAGAATTCTCAATTTAAAACACCAGAAATGTCTACTATAGGAAAAGTTTTTTTTTTAATACAATTTGCTATAATGTTTTTCAGAGAAAAGGCAAGCTTACCATTGTGTTTGTTGAAAGGAAAAATATACATACTACCTTACTACACTGAGATTTTGCCCTCATAAGCAGTAATTTTCAAGTCAGTGTACTGCTTAATAGATGGTTGAGTTTTCTGTATCTTACTACTTCTTCATTCAGTTGTTTGCTTTAGTACTATTAATCTACATATTTATACACTGATTTTTCTTGAATACTGGAAATTCCTTATGATGAACTCAAACATTGTTAAACTCAGTTGTAGTGAGTCAAAGTCTGTCCTGAATTTTTTCAATTCATAACAATGTGCAATTTGCAGGTCTATTTATAATGAACCTCTGCTTAGTGTGAATTTCTGTGAAATATACAACTTCACTGTAATATACCATAGTATTCATGTTTATAGATTGGAATGTGTTTGATGACACAACAGTATGCGTAAATTTGTTATTCTTCAAAGAAAATTTTAGTTAAATACAACTACTATCATGGTGTCATTTTCATGCTGGGGCTAAATGGTGAAGTGCTGTAGAATAATATACTAGATGGATATCTGATGACAAGTTGAAATCTTTCACTCTACAATAAAAGCAAGCATAAAATTACACCAGTTGGAAATCTCTGCTCAGGAGAAGCCCCAGAGGTAATTAGCAGGACTGGAGAAAATCAGAACTTAAGTGAAATTTTAGAGCTGCATGGGGAAGCAGCATATCTGTCTACATTATACCAGACTCAAACTAATATTAGTGGGTAATTTTCTAAATGCTTGCAAGTTTTTGCTTTAAAAAAAATTAATATGCATTCATACCACGCAACAGTATACAGTACACCCTCACTATAACAAACCCCTGAGGAGCCAAGCCATTTGGTCATTATAGCCAGGGGTTTGTTATAGGGAAAGAGTCCTGCTGCAGGGCGGGGAAGTGGGAGAGGATTGCTGACACTTTGAGCCCTGCAGCCAAACTGACAGTTCCTCTGGCTCCCATGGAGCCCCTGCTGCTTACTGCTCCAGGGCCGGAGCTGTCTGCCCCCCACCTACCCCTGATTCTGGCCCCGGGGTTGGAGGAGTTGCCTGCCCCCCTCTGAACCCCTGCTTGCAGCCACGCGGAAACTGTCTGCCCCACCATTTGCAGCCCTGGGGCTGGAGGAGCTCTCAGCCCCCTCACCGCATCAGGTAGGGCTGGAGGTAGGATCCAGGGACCAAGTTGGCTATAGCTCAAGGTTTACTATTGCGAAGGGCATTATAGCAAGGATGTACTGTATGTTAATGGAAAATATAAACAATTTTAAAGTACATTTGCCATATTTTGGACCCAAAGTACAAAAAATATTGATAATTTGTCTTATGTATCACGTTTCATACTCATATGTGTTCATTATAGATATACAGTAGGATAGTGAATATATAACAAACATTTTTACACCCACCACTTACTGTGGGTAACAAGACAGAATTTTCATGTCATTGCTAAACCGGTTTGCCTCGATCCTCTGCTTAAGTCTGACTTTTCCCTAGAAGCAAAGAGTCTTGCCATAACAAAGAAATACTCGACTAACAGGCCTGACCATCCCAGATTAACGAATGAGAGTCGCACTCAGTCACACACAAAATTTTCACGTAAGAAATAATACCTGCTATATCCTTTATACAGCAATCAAAATAAAAACTGCAGGTATGTGATTGGTAGGCAATCAAAAATTATAGGGTGATAACTACTGCATTACATGTTCAGGATCTTGTAGGAACAAATTATAAATGAAGGGCCTCAAAGAAACTTCTTACTGATCTGTGAAGAAATGGACTGGCTTAAAAGCAGCACCCATACAGACATGAAAAATGGAAATCCTATAATGACAAGAAACATAGATGTATTACGTAAATCCATATATGAAGTGCAAGATTTACTAACCACGTAAGATGATGAAGGTGCTATAAGAATCACCAGATGCTGTGACCTAGCTGTTATATGTATCCCATTTTTTGAAAAATAAGTACATTTAATGCTTGTGAAAAGGTGCTGGATCTACTATCACAGAAACTAAAGTTTACTGATCCACACAGCAGATATGGGTGGCATAGGAATCTGTGGTTCAAAATTCCTCAGTTAATGTGCCTCTAACCCTGTTCTGGAGCAAACACTTCTAGAGGGGAGAATAATTTAGTCTCCTTGCCTACTCAATTCTTATCCTTTCTGCTAAGACTAAAAGGATGCCCATTGTGCTGTTTTGTCTGGCTTGAGCACTTGTCATCTTGAAACTGGACTAAGACAACAACCTCATTTCTTCCAGGCCAGAAGACAGATCATCATGTTAGATGCCAATGTGTTTTATGACAACTGATCTGAACTGATCTGAGCAGGAGTCAGACCAGTGATCTACAGGAGAAAGGTTCTAGGAACATCTATTTCCCAATAGTAACATTATGATGAATATGTTCATTATCTCAATTACAATGGAAATAGGCCAGAGGTTGAAGCACAGGATATGAAATTTGGAGTCACCCCACACAGGTTTAAATCCAGCTTGTTTTGACTGTCACTAAAATTTGGCACCTAAGTGCCTAAATACCCTTTGAAAATGAGATTTAGGCTCTTAAATAAGTTAGGCATTGCAGCAATCAGCACAGCATGACTAAATACCTTTACAAATCTGAGCAAACGGGGCTGAAACTAAGTGCTCAGACTACTACCATGATGTGTAGCAAAAAACAAAACAAAACAAAAAAAACAATGGGGAGGGGGGTGAACCTAGTTCACCATAAAGCTTTAAAACAGTCTCTAAGGCTTCCATGCTGAAAACACAACTCTGTTAGACTCCAAAACAGAGGGTTAAATATATTTAGGAAGGATTAAAATAGATCTATCTTTGCATACTGGGTTCTTAAGTTCTCCATTCAGAAATAGGTTAATGGCATTGTAGAACGAGCAGGAGAACAAACTTATCTCCTGAACTCCAGGAGTCTTACCTCTGTTGCTTCTAGAAAGCAAGATGGCATTTCTAAAAAGTGATGAAAACAGAAACTAGTTTAGACTGTATGCTCCTTCAGGCAGGGAAGGAGCTCTCATCTATTTTTTCACAGTGCTCTGGGACACCTGTCATTGGCCGCTTTCGGAAGATAGGATACTGGGCTAGATAGACCTTTGGTCTGACCCAGTATGGCTGTTCTTATAATGTATTTTACAGAAGGATTCCTTTATATCCTAGGAACACTACTATTCAATATTTTTATTCGCACATTCTAAACAAAAATTATTGGTCATGAAACTACACTGTCCCTGGAAATGGGAGGAGGGATGTGCTTCTGAATACTGTTCACAAAATATATGCCAGTAACAGCTGACTACTTAAGTCAACAAATACTTACTATAATGAAACCTTAGTTCAAGTGGTCAGTGAGCTCAGCATCTTGGTATACAGTACACAAAACATACAAAATGTGTCTAGTTAGATCTAGACTTTAGGTTCCATCAGTATGTTAAAAAGACTCTAATATCAGTAATCTGTTGGTTACCGTGTCAGTGAAATAATAACTTAGATTCTTATTGTAACCAAGTAATTTTCATTTGATGGTTCATAAATTGGGGATCTCAGTCCAGCAGTGGACAGCTGAGATGCATGGAACAATCATTTCTCTCTCACACTCAGTGACGATCCTCTCCCTGTCAGAAGGAGGAACCTCTGGAGGCAGAGGTTAAAGAAATCTTACACTAGTGTCCACTATATGTTATTGGTCATACTAAAGAGACAAGGTGGGTGAGGTAATATCTTTTATTGAACCAACTTCCGTTGGTGAGAGAGAAGCTTTCAAACTACAGAGAGCTCTTCATCAGGTCAGCTTTGTGAAGCTCAAAAGCTTGTCTCTCACCAACAGAAGTTGGTCCAATAAAAGATATTACCGCACTCACCGTGTCTCTCTAATATCCTGGGACTGACACAGATACAACTCTGCACTGCTTGTACTACACCTTTTCAGTGAAAACAGGAATTCAGTTTCTGATATCAACAATCTGGCACAAAACTCCTCTCTCTTTAAAATAATAAGTAAAAAATATCTGTGACTCTAACTCCTCTTATGGAAGAAAATAAGAGATTGAAATGTCTTCTAAAGACAAGTCAAGGATTAACAACTCCAGGTAAGAAGATCCCGACTCTAGTGTAAACAAAAAACTCCTAAACCTAAAAGCAGTCTCTGCAGCATCTTTAACCTTCAAATACCTACTTAAAAAATTTAATAGATACAAATGTTATACTAGATAGTGTATCCTACTTCTTTCCATGCTGTAATTACAATAGAGTATTAATTATAAATAATTATGATGTAGCCAGCATTTCATGTGACAAGTGCACATTTTTCAAGAATTACTGTATTACTTCTATACTGATTTACCACCCCAAACAAAACTCCCGTTTTTTTGGGGCAAGGACAAAAACCGCCCTGGCACCTATCCACTACACTTATTGCATGGCTAGGTGATAGAAATCAGATTGCTTTACAAGATGCAACATTCTTCCTCATACATTCACTTTTGCTTTACTGTAAATTTGCTCAGATTGTTCTCTGAGAATCCAAAGCAACCTACTGCCAAAATAAGGATACTTGCCACAACTGAAATGAGCAAGATTGGAGGAAATAAACTCTCATGAAAAGCTGAAGACAATTATACCAGGCATTTTCTTAGTAAACTAAGAACAAATTGGAAGATTGAAGCTGGACTCAGACAAATAGTTTTGAATTTGCTTAGGTTCCTCAAATATTAGTGATTCACGACAAAAGCATCAATCATTAAGTGAACTGAAAAACAGAATTCTATCTATATAGGTCTTATTTCCATTTTATTTTTTAAGCCATGTATTTGGAAAAAATACTACAGTAATTTTGAAGGAGGGAGGAACATTATTGTGGTGTTGATCAGCGATTAACACTCTCTCTCAAACAGACTCAAAGTATAACCTTTGTATAACCTACAATAGACAGCCCCCCAAACTGAAGCAAATACTCACCAGCAACCACACACCACACAACAAAAACACCAACCCAGGAACCTATCTTTACAAAAAAGCCCATTGCCAACTCTGTCCACATATCTATTCAGGGGACACCATCATAGGGCCTAGTCACGTAAGCCACACTATCAGAGGCTCGTTCACCTGCACATCTATCAATGTGATATATGCCATCATGTGCCAGCAATGTCCCTATGCCATGTACATTGGCCAAACTGGACGGTCTCTACGTAAAAGAATATATGGACACAAATCAGACGTCAGGAATTATAACATTCAAAAACCAGTCGGAGAACACTTCAATCTCTCTGGTCACTCCATTACAGAAC
Source organism: Eretmochelys imbricata (assembly GCF_965152235.1). Classification (NCBI taxonomy): domain Eukaryota; kingdom Metazoa; phylum Chordata; order Testudines; family Cheloniidae; genus Eretmochelys; species Eretmochelys imbricata. The sequence continues at coordinate 78,393,667 of NC_135578.1, forward strand.
TAAAAGCTGCAATTCTTCAACAAAAAACCTTCAAAAACAGACTAACGAGAGACTGCTGAATTGGAATTAATTTGCAAACTGGACACCATTAAATTAGGCTTGAATAAAGACTGGGAGTATATGTGTCATTACACAAAGTAAAACTACTTCCCCATGTTTATTCCCCCCCCCTCCCCACTGTTCCTCACACGTTCTTGTCAACTGCTGGAAACGGCCCACCTTGATTATCACTACAAAAGGGTGGTTTTTTTTTCTCTACTGCTGGTAATAGCTCACCTTAACTAATCACTCTCCTTACAGTGTGTACAGTAACACCCATTGTTTCATGTTCTCTGTGTATATAAAATCTCCCCACTGTATTTTCCACTGCATGCATCCGATGAAGTGAGCTGTAGCTCATGAAAGCTTATGCTCAAACATATTTGTTAGTCTCTAAGGTGCCACAAGTACTCCTTTTCTTTTTGCAGATACAGACTAACACGGCTGCTACTCTGAAACCTATAATAGAGAGACAGCTTATGGCAATTTGCATTGGACTGATTATAGTCAGAGTAAAAAAAAGAAAATCAGTATTCTATCCCTTTTTATTTACTAAAGAAGAAATGTTTTGAAATCTTATCTTTCAAGAAAATCAAATTATGTTTTTCTAAGGATTCTGGCGACCAGATCCCTCACAAACACCATGTCTTAAACACATACACAACTACATACTGAAAGTACTCTTCTAATTTATTAGGGCTATGATTAAGAAATCTGGAATGCTGGAATTGTGAAAACACACTTAGAAACAGCAGCAATTATCCATTTATGTCACCCATGAGGGGGGAATCAGACTATTTTTTAAAAGAAAATGAACTACTGTAATTCAGTCTTAAGAGAAGAACAATAAATAATCAAGTACAAATGCACTACTTGAGTTTCAATGACCAAATCACATCTCCAGTAGAATAGACAATATACTGTTATCTACTCCATAATTAGCTGTATTAGTTAACTTTTAACAAACAGGTTAGAAATTTTATTTTGAAGGAGGATCTGTGACACAGTATATGTAGTTTTTTTCCCCTTACAGATTCACCACTAAAGTCTGTGAAATGGTGAGCACCTTCTGTTTCCATTGACCAATGGGAAATGAATGGGCTCAATATTACACAGGATTTGGCCCATAAAAAGCTTTTTAAAAATAACGCACAGTGGATTCAATTAAACTGGATGACTTGGACTTGTATACTACCCATATCTCTTACCTGATAGGGCTGAAAGGCACTATCTTCAGTTACAAAATCCAGTTGTTTGTCCACAAGGAATTCTACTGCAGTGATTGACCTGTACACACTTTTTCCAACCAAGGGCTTGAATGTCTGAAAAAATAAAATGAACAAAGCTAAAAATTTCAAAGAACCAAGATAAGATTTGGCTCCTCCTTTACCCCATTGTTCCAGCAAATATAAAGTCACATGTGTTATGATAACCCAGTTAATGCTTAATTATCTCTTGCTCATTCAGAACAACTAGTCATTTAAGATAGGAACCTGAATGTATTTTGCTGGTTTGTTTGTGCTGTCAGTGGAAAGACTAGGGTGAGAACACAGAACTGCAATACATAGTCTTCCTTGTCCACATTGCTGTTGAGCAAGAGAGTGTTTACCACAGAAAATCAATGTTCCATTTCAGAGCACAGGATTTTACCCTGGCCACACAGCTGCATATTCAGGTCGCCTCTTTCAGCCTGCAGGTCAGGCTTGCACAGCAGCATCTGCTTAAGACAACATGGTGGAAGGAAATGCAGGCATGAGACTGCACCCTTCATCTCTGCTGAATTCTCTTCCACCATGCTTGGTCAGTTTCCCCATTCTCCTGTTCTCTGACACTTATATTGCCTCTCCTACTTTCATCTTCCCTTCTGCACTCCCTCCAGGCTACATTACTCCTTCCCCTACCAGCAATCAGACTCAGCTGCTCCAACACAGCAGCCTCAGACAAAACAGCTTTTAAGCCTCCAGTGACATGATCTTCTCTCTCCTTGGAGGGCTTCTTCCACACTTACAGAGAGAACTATCAGCTCCTGCACACTGACTCAGAAGGATGTGCTTCTCCCAAGTGGAAATTCTGCCGCCTCCTCTGGCTCCAAAATGCTTTCGTACTCTCCCATTTAGTGCAAGAAGGAGAATCTTACAGAGAATGAGTGGGAAGAAAATATAACTGGGGAAGAAGGTTCCCCTTGAGCAGTCACTCTGATCAGTGGGGGTGGAGTTTCCCGGACCAGAAAAAGTATAGTGACAGTGTGACTGGACAGGGGTTTACCAAGAGGAGGAGTTAGATGACAGATTGGTGAGAGGGAATCCCAGGAAAGTGACTGAGGGTAGCGGAAGGAGATATGATGAGGTTGTGAAAATGGGCTGACAGTAGAAAGAGGAAGTGATTAAGGGACAGGGGGAAGACAAGAAAGGGCACTTTCAGCAAAGAAAGTGCAAAATGCAATGAAAAAAAGAAGGGAAAGAAAGAGCAGATGAAGAAAACTGTACAAGACAGAAAATCAGGAATGAGGGAATACAGGCAATAAAAGGAAAATACATCAAAACCGAGAACGTAAGGTAAGAATACAGGAGGAAAAAGGAAAAAAATAAGTAATATACATACACTCAAAATGTATAATATAGAGATTAGTGAAAATGCCACATATGTGTGAGAGTATATGTGCAAGTGAGGGCGAACAGATAGCTAAAATAACGTGCCTGGGACAATCACACACAGAGTTTTACTTCGGTCACCTAAACAGTGCAGCAATCATAATCTACACTGATATGCTGAACATGAAACAAGAAAAACTGGGAGCTAGCATCTCCGTAGCACCACTCCATTAAAACGTCTAGTATCTCACCAACCAGGCAGGGGCTTCTCCATTATGAATCACTGTTCCACAACATGACACGCTGAATCTGTCTCTCCAACCCCCCTTTTTTTTTTCCAGTTGAAGTGCAAATAAGAAATTTCACACTTGCTTTATTTAGCTAAATCCAAACAGGAATATACTATGAAATCATCCTAAAAACAGACTTATTTCTTCTAGAAAAAGAATTCGCTGTACTAATAACATCTCTAAAATAATAGAAATGGAAACAAAACCCCACCCTCTTAAATAATTAAAAAAAAACCTGCAGAGTTTAGCAGGTCTGGCACTTATACAGCAAACGAGGAAACATATTCCCAGAGCCATGTATTAGTTTATTTTAACTATGTCCTATTTGGGGGAAGGGAGCTACTTTCTCTATATTTACCATGCAGATTTAGCATGCTACATTGCTCGTTTCTGTATTTTCTCAATTATAATCCCTTCTATTACTGTCTCTGAGAAGGAAAAAACTCATCAGCCAATCAGCAGTCCTCAAAAGTATGATAGCCACAAGAGATTATTTGAGGGAGGGGAATGAAGATGAGAAGGGGCAGAAGGAAAGGAAGAGAGAGAAAAGAAAGAATGTGCTGGAATGTTGGGCAATCATGGATCCTCAATGGTTTGTAATTATGTAACTTCTAATACTTTACAGAATTCCTTTACTCAAGTTGTTTACATATAGCTGGCCTTGGAATAGTTAGTCTTTTGAGTCAGTAAAGAATGGAGTTCAAACCCTATAATCTGGAACAAGCCATGTGTGCAAAAATAAGTTTTAAAGAACAAGCAGTTTAATTTAACAATTCTGATGGTTTAGTTTTTCTATTTACTATTTAGCATCTGCATATTTACATATACTCTGCTTCTTCTTCAAACTGATTTTTTTACATTGCCTTAAAAATTTAAGTCAACAAAAATGATTCTGTATACATATATCTGTACATAGAATGTAATTAACTAAACAACAACAACAGCAACTATCTGGAGTGTGACTTAATGCTTGTCTTTGAGCAATACTACATAGTAAGTTACATATAAAACACCAGTTTATCTGATAGCAGGTATTGTATGAACTGATCCCAAATCATGTATCTGTGAATGTTGTTCTCTACTCAGAAAAGTAATTTAATACCTACTAATTTAGTTTCTCTAACCCCCTTAATAGGCCAGCCCAGACAGTCTGGGAATATAAATCCTCCTACAAGCAGACAGACAGAAAATAAACCAAAACTGTGCAATGCCACACCTCCCTAGAACAGGGGTGGCAGGCCAGCTGAATGTGCTTAGCTTGAAATTTCCCAAGCAGTAATGGAAAACATTCTTATATAAAACATCTATAAAGAGAAGTCAGAATTCTTGGAAAAACAGTCCAGATTCCATCAGTGAGACTCCAGAACTGGAATGTAGTAATGGATTTGGAGAAGCAAAGCATCAAGTAAAAACACTGTCATTCTCCAACTGTTTCTTCATTTTTCTACCTGCCAGCACAGACAGTGGGAATTCCAGTAAATAGTATCCCATGCCACAAGAGACATAAAATGGGTAAAAAAAAAACAAAACACAAAACCTGAGAGACTAATCAACTACGGCATGAAGGACTCAGCGATCAGAGTCAAATATATAATGACAAGAAAATATATACAAGGATGTCCAAGTGGCCTCTTTACAAGACTACAGAAAAAAAGCTTCTTTACAAACCACAAAGTCTCTTGAGAAACACGTCTATGTGCTGGAAATGGGAAATACTGAACATCTTCAGCCTACAACCAATCCTCCTTTACATGGGCAACAAAACATAGCTTTCCCTTTTTATTTCTTGTAGCTATATGATTCTAGGACTTAAAACCCGAAAGGCCTCAATTAAGCAAAGCACTTAAGCACATACTTAAGTCTATATCTATTCAAAACAGCACATAGGCACATGATTAACTTTAAGCAACATAGGACTTTGGAGTTTTTCTGAATTGGTGCCTCCAATCCTGTTTATTTTACTGCATTGTGATCCAGTGCTTGGTCAAAAGAAGTTCCATGGATACAAATGCTTTAGTTTCTTTATTACCAGTGTCATTAATAATTAATATATATAGTGCCTAAATTGACTTGCTCCTTTGTTACATCATCAAATAATGATTAATACAGCTTTGTACCAGTGCATGCAGCAAAGCACCTGCCTGGAGGGGGCATCTAGCATAGCTCTCAGGCTAACACCACCATATAACTTTCAGGCTTTTGTGACCTTGATGCAGAAATTGGGTGGGTTAACATATTTAATAAATTACTCTCATTGCCTAACAGAGTGTGGGTCTTGTAGACAAATTCCCCTCACCTCTGCAATCACACAAACCATCTCACCCATTTATGATCACTGTAACAACTATAGATATTGCTTACATAAAGTAGTAGTATCAAGAAAATGTATAGTGTATTTTTTAGATCTATTTAACCCAATTAAGCAGCTGGAAACAAAGTAGTCCACTACTATGTGACCAACCAGCTCTCTGAAGACCATCAGCAAGAGCACATAGGGCACCAGTGGGGTCCATGGACCTCAAACTTGAGAACTGCTGTGTATAGACCGGTTTCAGAATAGCAGCCGTGTTAGTCTGTATTCACAAAAAGAAAAGGAGTACTTGTGGCACCTTAGAGACTACCAAATTTATTTGAGCATAAGCTTTCGTGAGCTACAGCTCACTTCATCGGCTGCATATAATGCATATAAATAATAGAATATTATTTTTAGAATGTCTACATTATTACAGTGGCTAATTTTCATTGCAAGGAATACTCAAGTTATAGCTGAATAAATAATTGTGTGGTTAGTTCATTAGGGTATTTTCAAATGTTTAATATGAATTATTATTATTACATCTTGTTTAGGTGGGTATTGAACTCAAATGCCTAAAACCCCACTCTTCAGCTCACACTAAGGTCATTTAGGTATTATTCTTATATGGTGTATTGGCCTTGTTAAAATACCCATTTGCCTAGTAAACATTTACAGCATTTTATCCATTAAAAAGTATTGAAATTAAGTAACTGTTACTGTTTTTAACTAAAAGTATAACATTAATATTCACCAGTTTTTGCTTTCTTTAGCAAAAAAATACAGAAAACTTGATACATTTTTTATTTAAAACTATAATACTTGAAAAGATCATTCACACTAATTTTATATATGCTAGTAATTAAACTTACTTTTCTATTTATTATTTTCTAGTCAAACTGTTTAATTAAGATAACACAAACACTGGCACGCTCTCATTATGCTGCTTCATCATTAAACCTCCAAACAGCTATATTTTTTCCCAATAGCTGTTTGTTGCCATGATTTATACTCAGAAGTAATTTTATCAAGTAGCAAAAGATAAAAGATAAATAAAATGGGTTTTGAAATTCAAGCTCATTTCTTATAACCTCTCTCATATAAAAGAACCACAGGTTGTTGTATTTCCTGTAAGAGAGAGCTAGTCATTTTCCAATTTGAAAAACACATAATTTAGGACACATCCCAGCTTTTCAACTTAGGTCAAAGGGTTCTGGGAGTAATGTTTAACTACTGTTAGTACTGGCTAAAACTAAAATTATTAGCACCTCAGGGGTAATTAACAAGAGTTTCCAATTCTTTTAGGCCAAACTGGTGGGGCATTTTTGTTTTTGATATATCAAGCTGTGATGTACACAAATTCCTTCAACTATTATTTAAATAATTTGTTTCTACCATAATACACAAGTTCTACGGTACTAAATGACCTGAATCTACAAAAAGGTAAACTAGATATTTACATTTAAGTAACTGCACTGATCTCGTAAGTAAAAAAAAATTTAAGTATTTCATACACAAAAAAATCATGACACACATACCTTTATAATCAACTAAATACATTCCGATATACAAATTTATTTTAGTATTTACTACATGCACTAGATACATTTTCATCTATGAATAATTTCTAACATGTTCTCCAAAAAAAATGAAGGGCACATCTAAAATCATCTAAATTCAACATACACCCAGTTTTAAGTGGCAAACAATGTATTCATTATTCATCTAAATACTTAAGTCATCAGAAGCATAATCATGTGTTCTACTAACATGCCAACACACCATCTTCATATATGAAAACAAGAAATTATGTATGCATTTATTTTAATAAAGCAAAAACTTAAAATTCTGCTAACATTATTCTGGCTTTTCCAGTGAATTAGTACTAAATATTTTACCGGTCTAAGTGCATTTGGAATGTAAAGAAATGTAAATAGAACATGTGCATAATAAGTAAGTAATTCAAGACTGGGCAGATCTATCATTCTGCTAGGTACTTCTACAGCCTTAGGGAGCTGCCATCTGATGAAAGTCACTGTGGAATACAATTCTGGCCACAAAACAGCCTATAATTCAATACTAATGCAGAAGACTGAAAGTAACAGAAAAATTGCTTTTATATTCTATATTCAGCACTGGAAAAGAATATCTACCTACTGGTTACGCAAATGGCACTAACGTGTTAACTAGAATATCACATATTGAACCAAACTACAATAAATTCCCAATAGTGTGTGGATGTCTGCCTTATTATGGCCTACCACTACATAGGAAAAATGCTTAGAACAACTGTATCCTGTTTGGAGTTCCATGGTGCACTACATTCCATTCACATGAGAAAAAGCAGACCAGATGAGCCTTCCCTGAAAGGCATTTTTAAAATAAATCAGCCACAGTCCTTACAACACAATTGAGCTGCTCAACACACACCATGTTGAAAACACACCATTTAAAATGTAACAGGAAATACATACATCGTTTACATTATTTTTTCCATGATTTTTTAATTTTGACTGTACTCAATCCTTTAAATATTTTTAGAAAATTACCTATATAAAAATAAGTTTTTGTTGACACCTTTTGCATCTCACAAATATGAGGTTTGCAAACAAATATTAATATAACCAATATCTTAATATGATACTGCAAGTTTTATTTAACATAACATTAGTGTCCTGTAGGAATGTCAAATCTAATCTCTCAGCCAGACAGGGCTTTGGAACAACCACCACAGTTGTTAGAAAATACCTGGGGTGCTATAAGAAGAAAAATCAGCATATCTGGAATAAAAAGTCAAACTGTTTAAAAACACTGAGTGAAGTAAGGGCAACACCATACACAGCCTACCAGCAGCTTCTTATACTGTATCTTATATATACACACACACAAATACATACATATATATATTTTTATATATATATATATATACACACACACACACACTTTCTCAATGTCCTAAGAGAACTGAGTTTTATTAAAATTATTTTTAAAGTGAAATACTGTTTTGCTATATTTCTAAAACTGAGAAATCTCAAATAGCCCATTCCACACTCAGTGAAGAAAAAAATGTATCTAAAACTTAAGTATTAATTCAAAAAAGACAAGAAAAGAACAAAATATAAATCTTACTTTGTCCTCGACAGTCTCAAAGTAGCTTTCTTACAAGTCATGGCAGTCAGATATCTGGTAAATCTCCCATTTGCTCTAGATCAGTGTTTTCACAGGATCTCACCCACTCATACACACCACTTTAGTCTTCAAAATCAAAAGAAAATGTTTTTAATCAACTATTTCCGGATTCACTTGCATCTTTGACACTGAACATTCAGAAAAGCTAGAAATGAAAATCAAGCCCAGGCTGTAACCTAACAAGTATTCGACGAGCAAATCCTGTCTCCGTCTCAGCCCTGGCACGGAGGCGGAGTACAACTCGGTCTTTGTCATCAACAGTGTGGTGTTAACGACTGAGAAATCCTGCAGCTGAAGCACTACTGCGTCCCCAGATCTGGGTCATGATAATTTCTGCCGAGCCTGCTTACATAACCAAGCAGACACTCCAAACAGACAGCACATCGAGACAGCAGCTAGATATCCACAGAAAAAAAGCCTCTCGAAGGATACTTCTCTCTGTCTGGAAACGCAGTGCAATAGCTTCCAGCAGCGCAGACACCCAAATGAGAAACCAGCTCTTTGCTTAGGGCATGTTGCAAGAAGGGAAGAGGCGGTGCTCTGTAAACTGTAACTAATCCCCCGTCACAGGTGGTGATGGAGTCACTTCCAGCACGAGTCACATTACCGATTACTCATTTGGCTGGCCAGAGAGAGTGGGTCATAATTTTAACTACAGACAAAGCCAGACTAGTGGCGAGACTGACAGCTCAAGTTTACCGTCCTTGCCATACAGCAAATGCAGATATCAAGTTTTCACTTTCCCGATTTACTTGAAAGAGACAGGGTTTAAGAATACAAATGGTAGGCCTCTGGTGTCTGTCTCGCTCCTAAAGGAGAATGTCAATTTGGATTCTAACACCCTAGCCATTCTACAATTTTATAGCAAACTGCTACCAAACAATTCTGATTTCCTAAACTGTTTTAGATAATAAACAAGAACCGGTATTGGATCTAACTCTCAAAACAATCTAATCTCTAATTGTTAGCAAAGATAAGTAAAATGCAATTTGTGCAGTGTATTATTATTTTACAAAATCTAAACTTTCTTTTTTCAAATCTCAGTGTAATAAACAATGTAAACAGCTTTGATTCGGATTTTTTTTAAAGAAACACACCAGAAACTTAACTTAGTTTGCTGTTCATTCACTATTTATTATTATTATAAAAGTGCCAACAAATAGCCCTAAAACTGGGGAGGGGGAAAAAAAGATGGGTGCAGGATAACAGCTTTAATACAGGACTGATTTAAGACCAACATGCACTCAGATCAGAAGACGGTAAGGTAAAGTACATTCACAGCCAGGGGATTAAGCTATACCTCTTTTGCTGCTACAAGCCAACCACACTGCAAGATGAAATGGATTTGTGAAGTCTGGCAGGGTTTTACTATTTGGAAGCCCTTTAGTTTCCCACAATATATGTTAACAGTTTATAACTGATGCAAAAGAAAAGGGGAGTTTTAAGTGTACATTTTTCCCCTCGCTTTCTGAATACAACCTCCTAGCTGCTCTCCACTGCCAAATATTTACAACTCAATAAAAATGTGTGTTTTGCTGCTTTTGTACAGGAATTGCCAACTTACATATATAGTTACAAAAAGACATGACAGATTTTATTTGATAACTTGCCATAAATTACTGTAAATTTGATTCTACATGCTTTGTGCTTTTATTAATTATCGTTTGCATTAAAAACAGAACGAACAATGCACCAGACTTTCTAAAGAGGAAAAAATATGTGTGAGGTGCAGTATCTAATATAAAAAACCGTTTCCAAACAATTATTCTAAAAATTCAGCAATTATGCTCATAATCTACTCTTCAGTTTTAGTTCACATACACAGCAGGTAGAAAAAAATCATAAGGAAGGCTGGGATTACCAAACATACAGGCATTATTTCCTCCAAACTCTTTAAACAAAAAACAGTGGTACATTCTTTATTTTATGGAGGTCCGGGGAGGGGGACAGTTTGCCAAGAAAATAATATGAAATCAATTCTTGACTACCCCTGTTCTCATACTGAATTATTCCAAATGACAGACATAACAGTGAACTGGAATGCAATAAATATACCAAGACATGAAACCATAAAATTATGTGAGGTTAAAAATTAAAGGTGAACTGAAAGGTCTTTTGCCCACTAAAGACATTCTTCAGGGTAGGGTTTCTTCCATAGCAGTTCACGACACCTTATACACAAAACCAATGCATCAAACCATGATATCTGTGCTCACTTTAGGACATTACCTAGCCTAAATTAAGGCTGCATAACTGCACTTTAGTTCAACGGGATTCTTAACCTCTCCTCAGAAATAATTTGAATTTTGATATTCCTTGGCCTTCTAGGCCTGCCAGTTCCAAGTGATAGAATCGGAATGGCTCAACCCAATTGCCACATATGGCAATCAGGGTTTTAGGAATGTTTTAAAGACATTTCTGATACCTGCAGACTGGATAATTGTTTGATTTCAATAGCTAGAGAAATCAATTTAAACAGGCTGCATGGGCCCCAAATTACATCTTTAGCAGAACGCACCCAGGGAAAGGTGATTTCAAGGGGTCTATTGGACTAAACAAACCTCTTCACAATCAGAGTTATCTGAATGTGTGGGGAAATGTTTAGGAGGGATGGATAGTACCTTCTTCCACCACTGGCAGATGATCAGAGGTGGAAGGTCTCCTAGATATACTTGGCCCTGCCTTAGTACAGGGGGCTGGACTAGATGACCTCTTGAGATCCAGTCCTACAATTCTATGATTTTATACTCCTAACCAGCAGTCAAAGATATAAGAGCTCTTCCTCACCCCCACCAAAGAAATATTTTAAAATAAAAACTCTAGTCACATTAACTTCACTAGATTTTCTTTCTGCTATCTTTTTTTTTTTTTGAAACATTTCAACTACTTTCACCAGCACCAACATTGGTCATGAGAAGAGATGGCAGTAGAGAAAGAGAAACAGCACTTCTTTAGACTTTATTTACATCAACTTCATACATTTCTGAGATGCTCATCAATTCTCTGGCACTGAGCAGAACTTCCCTCACTCCCTTATGCTTCAGGGATAATCGTATCAGATAGTTTAGCTCTGTGAAAGCTTCTCATATTGACATGACTTGGAGTTGTTGGCTCAGCACCTATAAAAATCAGGGCTTTAGCTATTAGCGGTATCAGCAGCTCTTTCAGGGGAAACAGAACCTTGGCTTCCCAACTTGTCAAGCAAGCAAGAAACAAACAGCAGTATTTTGTTTTGAAATTATTATTTTTAATTCTATACCTTCACTAGGCTAATACTTTGCAATCTTCGTTTTTAAAAAGCATTTTAGTTCAACCTTTAATAAGATGACTGTAGTTGTAGATCTCCCTAAAGAAAAATATACTGCTACTTCTCTTACTAATTACTTCCATTCACCTAGGCCTTCCCCCGCACCCCATTTACTAAGCCTTTAAGTAAGAGTTCCACTGCTGCAATTTATTCCAGTATTGAAACAACTGGAATATGCCTGTTACAAAGCACAATATATTTTTGTGATATTTAATTCTGAAATTCTGAACTCTCTGCATAACATCTGTCACAAAGCAGACAATTCTTAATAATGTCCAAGGCAGGCACTTGTTAAAATATAAATCACAAGGCTGTCTGGAGGGTTGACAAGTTTGAGTGTTTGGACAAAGATTTATTAATAGACTGCAACTTAATAACAAAGAAAATTAATATCTGCTATGGCAATGCTTTTGCACACTAACGAAAATATTTTGCTAAAAATACTTAACTAGAACCACATATGCATGGAATAGTAGCTAAAAGTAAATGATAAATTAGTTTCCATTTTAATATTTCATTTTACAGTGTTCTCGATGAAAATCCACTAACCATGTTAAGGACCTCTATATTCCGAGATAGTTAAAACTGGTGCAAACAGCTACAGTAGGTCCGCTGCACCAATATAAAAAGATTTATACCAGTGTGCCCTACTCTTGTAATTTACAATATTTTTGTAAATAAAACCACTGAAGATAAAATTAATATATCACTTAAAAATGAGGGTCTTGTAACATGGAATATGTAGGTGACTTATTTCTGAGACTGATAGAAAACACTAATATCTGAGTTTGTTGTTGAAAAACACGAACTTATACACTTGAACAGCAGCTTATTTTACAGTTATATACATTTCAGCACTAGTTTAAATCAGCATTTGCTTCATTTCACAATCAGGCATAAACTCTGTCCAACGATCCATATCATAAACTTAAAAAACAGAGCTGTCTTTGTTCCTTGGCACTGCCAGTCCCCTATGGAATCAAGCAGCACACACAAGTGCAGTTGGCAAACAATCCATGACCTTCATTTACTGTCTTGGCTTAATGCCATAGGATTCATGTGTTACTGGTAACATAGTATACCTATTTTACAGAAAAACCTTCAAACTAGCTTAAAATCCATGAAAAGTATCCAAACATTTCAGCCATTAAAGAAAACTGTATTGTAATTTGTAAATTTTGCTACTATTAAAAATTTATTTGGTATAGTCCAAGAACACACCCAACTCTTTTAATCTGATTAGACAGACAGACAAACAGAAGTGAGACAATGTATTTTTCAGATTTTGTGTTTTTAGAATTTGGGATTTAAAAAAATCTAGGTGAAATAATGTAACAGCAATTTCAGTTTTACAATTAATTTTTTAACCCATTCACAAAGATGGGAGGGAGGCACTTTGTAACCAGTTTGATTATTTCTCCAAGTAATCTTTAAAACTTTCCTTACACAAAGAAAGCAACATACAATAGTTGCATGTTCAATGCATTTTCAGTCATGTTTGTTCATTCAGGTCCTACCCAAATTTTGAACAGTATTTATATGCAAAACTACAAGGGGAATGTTTGTTATTGGCAGGGGCAGCACCTCATTCAGCTTCTTTGTTGTAGCGGAGGAAGGAGGAGGAGTCTCAATGGCAAGCTGAACCTCGTATCTGCAAGATGTGAGCCATTGGCCTTCAGGTAGGCTTCTGGCATAACAGCCAGAAAACAGCATAAGCATGGGTAAATTAAAAGCATACATGGCACACCAGGAGCTTTATGGTTTACCTCTATGTTTATTTGGGTTGAGGGTGAAGTTAAGAGGTTCACCTTCAATACAGTGCATATCAACATAAATTTATTTATTAAGTGCATTATCATAATGCCCAGTCACTGATCAGGAACCCCTTTTGGTAAGTGCCATACAAACAGACTAAAAAGATGGTCCTCACCCCGAAGAGCTTACAGTCTAAATATAAAACAAGAGACAATAAAACGTAAGCAGACAGACTAAAAGGGGAGTACATCCTTGACCCATCAGCTGTCTTCCACCCAGTCGACCATGCTCCTCTTCATGAAATCTTGTCCTCCGTTGGCTTCTGAGACTCTGTCCTCTCCCGGTTCTCCTCCAACCTCTCTAATCACTCCTTCAGTGTTAACTTCAGAGGATTCTCAACATCCTCTCCCACTTTCTGTGGGGGTTCCAAAGGACTCTGATCTTGATCCCCATCTCTCTTCCCTCTACATTTTATCTCTAGATAATTTCATGTGCAAACACAAATTCAACTATCATGTCTAAACTGACCATTCAGATTTCCTCTCTACTCCAGACCCTGTCTCCTTCTGGCCAAACTGAAATCTCAACTTGTTTCTCTGACATCTCTTTTTGGATATCTAGCTATCAGCTCAAGCTCTACATGACTAAAAAGAGCTCAATCTCCCTCCCTGCCACTTCCTTTCTTGATCACTGTGGACACAACACTATTGTTCTGCTGGTCATTCAGGCCCATAACCTGCATGGCATCTCTGACTCAGACCTCTCCTTAGGTCTTCACTTCCAGGCTACGTTCAAATCTTGAAGAATCTTTCTTCATAACACCTCAAAGATACTGCCTTATCTGCCCAGTTAAAACTCTTGTACAGACTCTTAACGTGTCTTGATTATTGCAACATTCTTCCTTCTGGCTTTGACTAATGTAATCTTGCCCCATTCACATCCATTCAGAATGCTGCTGCAAAGATCATTCTTCTAACAGGTCACTTTCACCATTCTACCCCTCTAGTTGAATCCCTACATTGGCCCCTCTTCTATTCCACAAATGTAAGCTATTTGTCTTCACTTTCTACTCCTGGGAGAATTCTGCGCCAAAAAATTAAAAATTCTGCACACAATATTTTAAAATTCTACAAATTTTATTTGTCAATAAATAAATGTGGCTCCACCATGGCAGTGGGGAGCACAGGCCACTGGCTGCATTGAAGTGAGAGATCACCCTGAAGCCTCCACCTCTCCTGGTACAGGAACTCAGCAGTGAGGCTGCACCTGACCCTGACACAGTTCAAGGGCTGAGCCTGCCCCAGAAATACCCCCAGGCCCTGCCCCTCTGTGCCAGGTGTGGGTGGGCAGACTCAGCCCAGCAGGCTCCAAGTGTGGAGGGGTTTAGTGTGGGGGGATACAGGCATAGGGGAGAGGTTTCAGTGTGGGGCAATCTGGGTGAGGGCAGCTCAATGGGAGATCTGGATGCACAGAGGCTCATTGCGGGGTTCCAGGTGCAGGGGCAATGGGATCCAGGTAAAGGGGATTCAGGTAAAGTTGGTTGGGGCTCAGGAGAAGGGGCTTGGTGTGTGGAGATGGGGCTGGGGGGGGGAAGATACGGGTACTGGAGGAGTGGGGCTTGATGTGGTGAGTGTCCAGGTGCAGCTGGTTGGGGATCACTGGGGTGGAGGGGTCTCAGAGGGGTACAGGTTTAGAGAGGTAGAGCTTGTCAGGGTGAGAGTTCGATGGGCCTGCTTAACAGGGGAGCCCCAGCTGCTGCCAAGGGGACGCCACACGCTGGGCTCCCGCTTTCCCCTATCCCCTTTTCTTCTGCATTCCCCTCCCCCTGCCCTCCCCACAGCATTCCCTTCCCCTCTTCCCCTCACCCCTCCTTACCCAGCCCCACTGTGGACACTCACTGTTGCAAGAATAGAAAACAGGAAGGCTCCCAGCACACAGAAGGGGAACGACTAGCACTAGGACCCAAGAAGCAGCGTTCAGCTGCAGAGTCAGCAGAGCCGAGACACAGCCTCCTTCAGCTGCGCAGCTCTGTGCTTGCAGAATGATGGGGGGTAGTGGCATGTAAGCCCGTGTGCCCCCCCATGCCTCACCTTTGTTTGGAGGGGGCCATTCCCCCCCACCCCCGCGAAAGTGTGCCCATGGTCAACCTCTGCCCTTCCCCCCTCCCCCAGTGCAGCTTCCCTTTGCTTCCCTGCCATTTTCTGCAGGGAAACACAGGAAATCTTTGGGTGGGGGAGGGTGTTTTCTGTGGGTGTGCAGTCACAGAGAATCCCCCCAGGAGTAACTTTCAAGGCCCTTCATGACCTATCCCCAACCTACCACTTATCTCTCATTCACGATCAAGATGTCAACTCCTCCCTGTGATGAAATCAAGATGCCAGCCTCCACTGCCCACTAGTTACATCAGGGGTGGGCAAACTTTTTGGCCCAAGGGCCACATCTGGGTGGGGAAATTGCTTGCAGGGCCGGGGCAGGGGGCTGGGGTGTGGGAGGAGATGTGGTGTGCAGGAAGGGGCTCAGGAAAAGGGGTTGGGGCAGACGAGGGATGCGGGACGTATGAGGGGGCTCAGGGAAGGGGGTTAGGGTGCAGAAGGGGTGTGGAGTGCAGGGGCTTGAGGTGCAGGAGGGGTGCGGGGTGTGGAAGAGGTGCAGGAGGGGTACGGCGGGGGCTCAGGGTGGGGAGCTGGAGTGCAAGAGGGATGCGGGGTGCAGGCAGGGGGCTTAGGGCAGGGAGTTGGGGAGTGGGTCGCAGGAGGGGTTCAGGCTCCGGCCCAACGCCACTTGCCTAGAGCGGCTCCGGGGTGGCAGCAGCGTGCACCGTGGCCAGGGAAGGTTCCCTCCCTGCCTGCCTGCCCTGGCTCCAGCCCCTTACCACTCCGGGAAGCGGCTGGCACCACGTCCCTGTGGCCCCTAGGGAGGGGGTGCAGAGGGCTCCTCGTGTTTCCCTCGCCTGTGGGTACCTTCCCCGAAGCTACTATTGGCCGTGGTAACCCGTTCCTGGCCAATGGGAGCTTTGGGGGAGGTACCCACAGGCAAGAGAAGCGTGTGGAGCTCTCTGCCGTGCTGCCCCACCCCCATGGGCTGCAGGGATGTGGTGTGGCCACCTCCAGGAGTGGCGTGGAGCCTGCGGCGGTGGCAATCCAGCGGGCCAGATCCAAAGCCCCAAGGGGCTGGATTTGGCCCGCGGGCTGTAGTTTCCACACCCCTGAATTACATTTTTAAACAAGCACCTTCGGGCTTCCTATCATGCTACCTTTCATGCTTGCGAGAAGTTCCCCATGAACATCTGTTTAACTGATTCATTGTCTCCCTTCAGACTCCTCCTTAAAACGTTCTTTCTGTGATGCCGACAAAAGAAATGGAAAAGTTAGGCTGCTGAGGTGCTGAGATCATTGCCTGTCATGCTGACCATAGCTTCATTGTTTTCTTATAGTCTCCCATCTATCTATTAGTCTGCATCCATTTGCTGTCTCTTGTTTCATGTTTATAACAGTAAGATCTTTGGGGTAAGAACTACCTTTTTATTTGGGGTTTGTATAGCATCTAGCACAATGGGGTCCTGGTCCATGACTACGACTTCTATTTGCTATTTATAATGTATATATTATTTATAAATAAAGACAAATAATAAACAACCATGACCTTAATGGACTAACACCTATCTTCCATAGAGCAAGCCAGTCACAGAAGCAGAGCATGCTTTCCCACACTGCTTTGCCAATATTCTTCAACCATCTTTTCTGGAAGTACCCTAAAGATTCTTCAGTGTTCAAGCCTTGTGACAGACATGAGATGTTAGAACTGTGGAAATGTCAATTATTATTATAATGAGGTGTGCTAGATACTATGGGCATGGATTATTCATAGAATATTATTTCTTTAATTGTTCTATGTATCTGTGAGCTAGCAATGGTATTCTGGTTCCATGGGGGAGGGTTTCAGAGCTTTTTGTAGGAGCTAAAATCACTGAGGGAGAGGTTATTAATGCAAATTCCTAGACAGGTAAGTAACTCAGCAGGGAATTGTATATACTGGTTTTAATTGGGTTCAAGAGGCCCAGCAGACAAAAGACTGAATTATACAAAGAGGCAGCCTGAGCTGACGCGGGGGGACCCTCCTCAATCTATGAACTGACATGTATTTAATCTTGTAGCTCAAGTAGTGTAAGTGTGTGCTGTGGTGTTAAATGTTGAGGATTCAAAGCCCGATGATGCATGACTGAGGGATTGTTAAAGCTGCACGAAACAGAATTTGCTTTGGGGAAATGATGGGGTTCACCTGACCAAGAAAGGGAAGAGCATCTTCACACACTGGCTCATCAACTTAGTGAGAAGGGCTTTAAACAAGTTTCAAAGGGTGCAGGTGACAAAAGCCCACAGATAAGTATAAAAAAGGCAACCTTAACAGAGGGTTAAGATGTTGGGAGAGGGACATGGAAAATTACAATAGGGTCATAGGAGCAACAACAGAGAAATCAGTGGTGAGTGTGCTCAACATCTTAGATGTCTATACACAAATGCAAGGAGTATGGGGAATAAATAGGAAGAACTAGAAATATTAGTACATAAGATAAACTATGACTTAACTGGCATCACAGAGACTTGGTGGGATAAGTCTCATGACTAGAATAATGGTATACAGGGATATAGCTTGTTCAGGAAGGACAGATAAGAAGGGAGGAGATGTTGCATTATATACACACACACACTCTGAGGTTCAGAAGGAGATGAGAGGCAGAACAGTTGAGAGTCTCTGGGTAAAGATAAAAGTAAAAAACAGGGGTGATCTCATGGTAGGTGTCTCCTATAGACCACGAAATCAGGAAGGAGGAGGTGGCATTTCTAGAACAAACAGAACTATTCGAAACACAAGACCTGGTAGTAATGTGGTATTTTAACTACCCAGACATTTGCTGGAAACGTAATATGGCAAAACGCAACATTTCCATTAAGTTCTTGGAATGTGTTGGGGACAGCTACTTCTTTCAGAAGATGGAGAAAGTAACTGGGAAATATGTATTTTAGACTTGATTCTGATGAACAGAGACAAATTAGTAACAAACACTGAAGGTGGAAGGCAATTTAGGTGAAAATGATCATGAAATGATGATTTCATGATTCTAATAAAAGAAAGGAGTGAGCAGCAGAATAAGTACAACAGACTTAAAAAAAACTTTAGCAAACTTGGAAAACTGTTAGGTAAGGTCCCATGGGAAGAAAACCTAAGGGAAAAAGGAGTTGAGGTGAGTTGGTAGTTTCTGAGAGAGACGATATTGAAGGCAGAACTCCAAATTATCCCAATGTGAAGCAAAGATAAGGAGTATAGGAAGTGGCCAATATAGCTCCCTCGGGAGGTCTTAATGACCTGAAAGTCAAAAAGGACTCCTACAAAAAGTGGAAATATGGATGAATTGTAAAGGAGGAATACACGAGAAGAGCACAAACATGTAGAAACAAAAATCAGAAAGGCTAAGGCACATAGATTCCAAATAGAGAAGGGACCATTGTGATCAACCAACCTGATCTCCTGTATAACGCAAGCCACAGAACTTAGCCAAAATAATTCCTTTAAACTAGAGCAGGGGTGGCCAACCTGTGGCTCCGGAGCCACATACGGTTCTTCAGAAGTTAATATGCGGCTCCTTGTCTAGGCACCGACACCAGGACTGGAGCTACAGGCGCCAACTTTCCAATGTGCTGGGGGGTGCTCAGTGCTCAACCGCTGGCTCTGCCCCCACTTCTCCCATTCCTGCCCCCTCCCCTGAGCCTGCCCTTGCTCCTCCCCTCTCTCCCCCCAGAGCCTCCTGCATGTCACAAAACAGCTGATCAGGAGGTGCGGGGAGAGAGGGGGAGGCGCTGACTGGCAGGGCTGCTGGTGCGTGGGAGGTGCTGGGAGCTCATGGGGGGCTGCTGACATTAATCTGTGGCTCTTTGACAATGTACACTGGTAAATTCTGGCTCCTTCTCAGGCTCAGGTTGGCCACCCCTGAACTAGAGCGTATCTCAGAAGAAGAAGAAAAAGATCTTGATTTAAAAATTGCCAGTGATGGAGAATCTATCACAATCTTTGGTAAACTGTTCAAACGAATAATTACTCTGACCGTTAAAAAAATGTTTGCCTTATCTCCGGTCTGAATTTCTCTAGATTCAACTTCCAGCCATTGGACCTTGTTATACCTTTGTCTGCTCGACTGAAGAGCCCATTATCAAATAGTTCTTTCCCACATAGGTATTTATAGACTACGATCAAGTCACCCCTTAACCGTCTCTTTGTTGAGCTGAACAGTTTCAGCTCCTTTGGTCTAGCACTATCAGGCACTATTTTCTAATCCTTCAATCATTCTCATGTCTCTTCTCTTAACCCTCTCCAATTTATAAACACCCTTCTTGAACTGTGGATACCAGAACTGGACACAATATTCCAGGAGCTGCTGCTAAATACAGAGGTAAAATAACTTCTCTACTCCTACTCGAGATTCTCCTGTTAATGCATCCAAGGATCCCATTAGCTCTTTTGGCCACAGCATCACAATGGGAGCTCATGTTCACCTGATTATCCACCATAGCTCCCAAATCTTTTTTAGTTATGGCTTCCCAGGGTACAGTCTCCCATCCTGTAGACCTGGCCTACACTCTTTGTTCCTAGACGTATACACTTATATTTTGCATGAACTAACATGCATATTGGTTGCTTGCACCTAGCTTATCAAGCAATCCAGATTGCTCTGTAATTGTGATCTGTCCTCTTATTTATTTACCACTTCTCAATTCTGTGTCATCTGTAAACTTTATCAGTAATGATTTTATGTTTTTTTCCCGGTCATTAATAAAAATGTTAAAACAGCTTAGGGCCAAGAACTGCTTCCCTGTGAGAACTCTCTCTATGATAATTCCCTGTTTACAGTTACACTTTGAGACCTATTACTTAGCCAACTGTTAGTCCATTTAATGTGTGCCATATTAACTTTGTATCATTCTAGTTTTTTTAATCAAAATGTTGTGCAGTACCAAGTCAAATGCCTTACAGAAGTCTAAGCATAGCATATCAACATTATTACCTTTCCCAAGCTTCTAATATCATCCAAAACAGATAAAGTTAGTTTGACAGGATCTATTTTCCATTAACACACACTGACTGTAATTAGATTATTTTGCTTTAATTCTTTATAAACCAAAGTCCTGTATCCACTGCTCCTTTATCATGTCCAGGATCAATGAATCAAAAACTGAAAAGCCTATAATTACAGAGATCACCCCATTTACCCTTTTTAAATATTGGTACAACATTAGCTTTCTTCCAATCTTTTGGAACATCCTCTGTGTTCCAAGACTTATTGAAAATTAACATTCATGGTCTAGCGAGCTCCTCACTCAGCTCTTTTAAAACTCTTGGATATAAGTTATCCAGACCCCCTGATTTAAAATGTCTAACATTAATAGCTGTCGTTTAACAGACTCCCAAGTTGCTGTTGGAAAGGCAAGTCTCATCATTATATAACTACATCTGGTTTTTCCCCCAAATACAAAAAAATATTTACTGAACATTTTTGCCTTTTCTGCATTATTATTGATAATTACGAGATGGAAATGATAGAATTAACTAACACCATAGTTAGGATTCTTTTTGTTCCTAATGTACTTTAAAAACTCCTTTTAATTGTCCTTTAACTCTGCTGGCATAGATTTTGCCATGTGTTCCTTTGTTTCCCTTATCAATTTTCTACACCTCATACCCTCTGATATATATTCATTAATACCAATTTTCCCTTTTCTTCCATTTGTTGATAGATTTGTTTTTACATATATAAAATATATATAATCTAGCTGCCTTCACTTCCCCTGTAAACCAGGTGGTAGTTTTGTTTTGTTTTTAAACCAGTGTGGCCTTCTTTCTTGATTCTTGCTTTTGGGGCATCTAGTAAAGTGTTCTTAAACTATTCCCAATTGTCATGCATATTTTTTTTTGTTTAAATTATTCCTCCCAACTGATTTGGTACCCCTTCAGCTTTGGAAAATTGAACCTTTAAAAGCACCGAGATCAGGCTCCATATGTGATTCAGTCATTTCCCCCCCAAACACTCCTGCTCAACCTCTGAGAAACTCAAACTGATCCATAATCTCAACAACTAGCTTCTCCACCTTCTTACATTAATTGAACTCTGGGCTCTCCTTCTGATTTAGCATCTGTCACTGCCTTCTCTTTCTCACTTCCCACAACCTGCAAGCCATTACAGCAACCTTGGGCTCTGCCTTTCATCCTCCCACTATTTCCTGCCTCATCTTGCGCCACATCCCTACTCTTTCAGATCTTAGGGACATTTCATTGCCTCACAGTGGCTCTTATCTATTACTCCCCTAAGCCCCTCCTCCTTTCTTGCACGGTTTAAATTCATGTGTCACTTTCTTTCCCTGACCTTAGTATTCACCACCCACATCCTGGGTGACAAATTTCCACAGCAGTGATCCCTCTTAATTCGTCTGCTTCTCAGTTCCTTTTGCTCATCTCCCCCAATCTCTAACTTTGGTCTGATTCCCTATTCACCAGGTTAGTCACTTGCATAATTTTTTCCCTTTTTTCTTTTTTTTTAAAAAACCAAAAACCTCTCTCTCTCTCATTGCTCTGTTTATTTTCCTTCAACATAACTCCTTCTCCTTTTTTTTTCCCCTGTCAAAAAATGGGATGGTCTTTTAAAGGAATTGGGCTTAGCCCCATCTGTGACTAAACAGTTATTTCCCAGGTGATGAGTCTGAGGACAGGTATCTTTCGATAACTTGTAGATCACCTGGTCCTCGGGGGTATAAGCAGCTCAGTTAAGGAGAAAACCTTGCAGGCAGCAGGGTAGGAGATCTAGGACCTGGAAAGGACCTGGAAAGGCCTGGCTGGAGCTACTTGAAGTGCTGGGCAGAAGCTTCAAGAGAAAGAGGCTTAAGGAAACCCCAGACAGCAAAACCTGGATTTCGGGAAAGAATTGTTGAGGCCAGGACGGGGCTGAAGAAACTAAAAGTGGGGAAAGGCTTCTTTTGATTTGACATCTGGTTTTCAATAAACCAGACCCAAAAATGGGATTTTATTTGATTTATAAATGTCTGGATGCAGGTTCTGAGAACCCCAAGAAGAGGAAACTGAGGCAAATTTTTATTTCTCTTCTCCCTTCACAACCCTTCCCTCTTATCTCTATTTGCTCTCTTCTGTTGAGATCAGGGAGTCTACTTATTTGCTTGAATAACAGTTGTGGAAGAATTTTATGACTTTTGTGATATATTTTGAATAAACTATTTTCTGTATACTTTAAATATGTACCCAACTTACAGAGCAGAGAAAATAATACACGATTATATATGAATTTCATGAATTTTTTCAAATAATCAAACCCGTTTCATTATTCTTCTGAATCAAGTCTACTTTCAATTTTACTGTCCTACCTTCTCAGAGTGTTGTGCCTTCTTAAATCTACAATCTTGTCTCCTTCCCTTCATTCTCTACTAATCTGTTCTTATACAACTGCTAAATGTCTCACAACTAAGCCAACTTCCACAGCTTTAAACTTATTCTCAGCTCTTACTCTTTCTTCAATCTTTCTAAACCCCTCTCTCCGCTTAGTTTACCTTTATGCTGCCAACCCCAACAACCATCTCTCTTCCACAAACCCTTCTTTCAATTCTTCCTTCCCATTTTTATCCTGCTGATAAGGATTTCAACTTCTTAAAAATCAAAATTGAAAATATTCAGCTCTCCCTCATGTCAGTTTCCTTTCTTTCACATTTCTGTCATTAACTCTTAAGTTCTCTTCTACTCTTTGCTTCTAAACTTTCAACCTGTCATCATGACCCCATCCCTTCTGAACTTATACCATTTCGGATTCCCTACTTCCCCTTCTCTAACCAGGTTCATTTCCCACTACATTCAGTCTTATTGGCCCTCCCCTCTCACACTTAATGTACTAGGTAAAACAAGAGCTCCTCAAATCCATTTCAAACTTTCCCTTCTCTCCTGTGTCACCAAAATCAGACAGCATATTTATGTGAAAACAAGGCAAACCCCCTTCTCCAACTATCTCAAAATTCCTTTTAAAGATCATTTCAGTCCTCTTCACTCCAGTAAAACCACTCCTCACAAAGGTAACTAACAACCCACTCTAACTAAATCAAAAGGGCACCTCTTTCTAATCCTTCTTGATCTACCTACTGCCTTGGACATGACTGATCCTTCTTTTTTGGTTTCCCTGTCTGTGTGCTCCCTTGGGTCTCCCTCCTATTTTACTGACTGTTTCTTCAATATATCCTTTAGTGACCTCTTAATCCCCTTCCTCCCCTCCATCTCTTGGCACTCCTTTGAGTTCTCTGATTGATCACCTCGTCTCTCCATATCATGAAATCCTTTACTCCTGCATAGCTTCACCCATGTCTGTCTGCCTACCCTTTTCTCCACCTACTTTGTTCCATCCAAACCTCCTGCTTCACCACCCACTTATTTCCCCTCTACCATTCTCATCTTTATACTGATTTGCTGGTTCTGGTTGGTGAAATCACAGGAGGAGACCTCATATTGATTAGATGAGGTTCCTCTGAAAAAAACAGGCATCACATATCCGCATCAGATTCTGGAAAATAGTTCTGAACAAGAGGCATACCCCTTAAACTCTTTCTTTGATTTAGCCATAACCAGTACAAATCCAAACAGAGCAAGGAAAGGCATTAAAGTGGGGGCTTCCTAAATGCTATCAAGCAATGGAACTAGAACAAGAGACAGAGGATCCACTAAAACATTACACAAATCCTCTAAGAGGAGGAGACACACGACACGGACAACGTTAAGGGGGTGTATGAGTAAAAAGTTTGGGGATGGGGACCATTGGACTAGAAAGAGACGTTCTGGGTCTGGTGCTGCCTTAAAAGTCTTGGGGCCATAAGCAAAGAAGCTATCCCATTTCTAGTTCTTCCTGCATTTGGAGAAGCAAAACTTTATACATTCTTTGAAAACAAATGAGACTGCAAAGAAAATACCAGACCTCAATTTCTACTCCCAACTGGAACATCCCCAGAGCCCCAAACTTTAACTAGCCACTTGGGTCAAAAAGCATACATGTAATTATAAAACAATCAAAGATCAGTCAATCACTACTGACCAACATACATTTTTACAGATATTTGTTAAATGCAATTATGGAAGTGGTAATACTTAGATCTTGAAGTGAGTTATTTATTATGAACGTTTTTTGTATGAATGTATATTTGTGTTTCGTTATAATGCATTTTACATATTTGTAATATTGAAATGAAGTATGTATAATAAGAGTTCTTCCACAAATATTTAAGTGTTTACATAGCAAGGATTTGTAAACTTGTTAACTTTCTAAAAAAAAAAGTTAAAACAACAAGATTTTAGTATGAGAGTTTAATGACATTTGACCCATGTTGTCCTTCAAATATATTTGGGGCCAACCTTTTCCTGCCATGAGACTTTTCCTTCCATTAAGATGGCCACCCATGCCTCGTATTCTCTATTCTCACTCTGGTACACAGATAATTTTTTAAATATTCAGCCATCTTTGGAGATGTTACTTTCTGCCTAACCCCAAAGACATCCAGTTTTCAACAATTCCAAGGAAGGTACAAGGCCCTTATTCTTTTCTATACAAAAAGCATGACTTCTTGACTTGCAACTATTCTTTATGAATGAAACTGCACTTTTCTTCTGAAGTAGCCTTTGGCCTCATACAACTCTAACTACTTAAAGTCTAGTTTCTAGGGTCAGACTAAAATCTGAGAAGATCTATTAACATTCCTTATCGATGTTTTCCCCTAGACCAGTGGTTCTCAAACTTTTGTACTGGTGACCCATTTCACACAGCAAGCCTCTGAGTGCAACCCCTCCGAGTGCAACCCCTCCTTATAAATTAAAAACACTTTTTTGTATATTTAACACCGTTACAAATGCTGGAGGTGACGCAAGGTTTCGGGTGGAGGCTAACAGCTCGCGACCCACCCCGAGGGGTCCCGACCCCCAGTTTGAGAACCCCTGACCTAGACTGTCTTCTGGCCACCTTAAAAATCATCTTGAGGATACGTGTCATGGAGGTGCAGAGTTAGGAAAGTGTTCTGCTAAATGACTGGCAGGCAGACCAAATGGGTCATCACCTCCTACTTTCCCGTATAAAAGGTTGGGAATCTCTTTAAGACAGAGAGAAAAGACATAAGGTCCTATAAAGAAAAATTCTAGGAACAGTCCCCTCAGGAGGGAGCTCAGATTGATGCTATTACCTAAAAATAATGGAAACCCACAGGAGAGGGGGTGTGATTTTGGACAACAATCCATTGTGTCAGTGCAATGTTGAAAGCAGGATTGGAACCTCATCCATTTATACTTTAGGTGAAGTTGGAAAGTAATCAAGATATCATATTAAGAGGGCTCCCCAAAAATGTAACATTATCAGCTTCTCCCCAACAGAGACCTGGATGGATAAACACTGCTTTTCCTTCTCAGAAAAACTGGGGAGCAGATAGCATTGTAACTATTTCTTACCAAACAGGTTTTTCATTTTTTATAGATTCACTCGTCTTCAAACGATATAATCAAAATAATGAATAATTTTGTACTATGTGAGGAAATCCTAGCTAGACCTGTAGTTATATACTTTCCACTATAGGGCCTTGATTTCAGTTATCTATAAAACTTTGCCAAACTAAGTGCCTGAGCTGAAATTTTCAAGGCTGAGGATCTGCCTCAGGCTGAGTTAATTTATGTTAAAGTGTCGGCTAAAAAGATTCAACCATCCATCAGAGAAGAATATACTGGCTTTGTCCAAGTTAAGAAATTAATACAACTGTTTCGTTAAGAAGCTCTAGTGCCTTCATATTTTATAACAGACTGGAAATTTTGCCCACTTTTGGCTAAGTTATAAGCCTCTCAAAAATCGCAGTTTGGAGATAAAGTATTTGGGACAGATTTGTTGGGAACTGACAGCTAATTCTCTAAGATTCTTTCTGCCTAAACTCTCACTACAAACATCAGGTTCTCTCTCTCAAAAGCTGGATTGGGACAGAAAGGAGGCAGAAATATTTCCTGATTAATACAAGATGAGCAGATTTTGAGAAGGAAGTACAACTGTGCTTAGAACTACTTTTCTAATTAGAAATAGTAATATATCTGTGTAAGAGAATACATTTATTTTTTCCCAGGAGACAGTGCCAGTTTTATCCTAAATCTGTGAAAAAGAAAATGTATTCATGCTTATCTGCAAGTTTCCTTTCTTTGAATAATAAAGTCCAGAAATACAGCCTACTGCAAAGAAAGAGATCAGCCAAAACACAGAAGGAAACTGATATGCAAAGTTTTGAGTTTATTTCATTAGGGGAAAAGATCCATATGCTCTGCTTTAAGAGTAGCTATTGTTTTTTTCTTCCACCTATAATTAATGCATTCTCTAATTTCGGAAAGTAGGATAGAATTATCCTGGCTGTGCAAGTTGTCTTAACTGAAGGAATTTCCAGGGGCAGAGAATTTTTCTACTACCAATGACTGCCTGGTCTGATTTTGCTCTCAAGCTGCAAGCAGACTGAAGTATCCATTGTAATGTATGTGTATGTTAACATGATGATGAAATACTTATTTCCAAAGAAGAAACGGACAATCTTTATTGTCAGAAAAGATATTACATTAAGTCTCTAGTTCAGAGGCATCACCCCTCTTTTGAGGGCAGCAATGCACTCACCCTGCTGAAAGGGCAGAGAACCAACAATCAAAAGCACAGTCAGCAGAAGAGCTTTTGAGTCCTCATGTGCCACAAGGAAGTACATAACTGTTTCACTGTAAAAGTAGATACAGTCTTTAAGGAGAACCGTGGCACAGTTTTTCTTATGCTCTATTTTCAAACAAAAAGAAAAATGGAAAGAGAGAGAGAGAGAGAGAGAGAGAGAGAAAGTAATACAGAGGTTCCCAGGATTTTTTATTTATTTTAAATGAATTTCGTACTTGGCTAAGAGGCTAGCTGTTTCGGGTTAAGGGGTTTAACGATTACTAATTAACTAGTTATGAATAAATAAGGAATCAGAAGGACCACAATTTACTCAATTTGTGTTATATTCAGAATTTCTTAAACAAAATCAGTTATGAGATTAGCAACACTAACAGACATCTCTGGCTTTTTACTCACTGTAGGGAAGAATACAGAAAACATGAAATACCAACCACAGAAGATTTTTTTTTTAATACTTCATTTTATTCACTACTTTTCTTTCTCTCTAATATCCATTACTTCATCTTAGATCATTGCAATGAGCTTTAGAAAGCTGAGTTTGAAATGAAAAAAAAAATTTTTAAGTAGACATGTTGAGTAAAGAATACCTCTTACATTCTTGATGCTTTTCACAATACCATTGTGTCATTTCTTTCATCGTTAAATTGCTCTTAGATTGCACCCATCAAAAATATTCCTGAGAACCCCCGAATCCTCCTAAATTTTAGATTCAAAGACTTCAGCTGGTCCTCCACTATCATCTCCTGTTCCACTGTTTATTTCTGTTTCAATTTTAATTACAGGCAAATACTCTAAAACAGAAGAACAATTCTACTGAGCTAGGCTGTGGCTCCCAAAAAGCTGGACCTCAATGAATGGCTGTATATTATCCTGAACTGAAAATGAGGTTGGAAACTACTCGATCCCCTTCCTATGTTGTAAAGGCAGAAGCTATTAAGAATTTCTCTTACTAGCTCAAGGAAACCTTAACTGCATTTCAGATAGCTGATTTTACAATGTCATGAGAATCTGCAGAGAAACTATTTTAAATTATGCAAAGTAAACCACAAAGCATACAAGAGGAAAAAACAA
Source organism: Eretmochelys imbricata (assembly GCF_965152235.1). Lineage (NCBI taxonomy): Eukaryota > Metazoa > Chordata > Testudines > Cheloniidae > Eretmochelys > Eretmochelys imbricata. The sequence continues at coordinate 78,421,958 of NC_135578.1, forward strand.
AATAAAGTAACCCTCTAAGAGCTGTAAATGTACTCAGAACAGGACAGCACCAAACAGAATGCAGACTTATGCTAAAGAAACAATCTTCAAATTACGATAAAATCTAAACATTCACTCCCATTATGTAATTCAAAATCATTAAATCTGACTTTTTACAGCATTCTATAAAAGAGAAGTTAGCAAGACACGTAGTTTAAAAAACCTTTTAAAATTTTGTTAAGTATGTAAATATTTTTTCCTATAACTATGATACTTTTAAATAAGACAGATTTTTCTCATTGATAGTTTCCTCCTTAATTACAGGCTGGTAATTTTGTGTTCCAACACTTTGGATCATTGCTTTCCTATACATTCTGTGTCACAATTTAAAAAAAATTCGAAGAAACAAAATATATTTGAAGGACAAGCATGTGTCACCTTGAATTCTAGAAGATAATGTAATAAATGATAAAGTATATTTCACCTTTATCTTAAAAAATTACTTTATTGAATTCAGTATACTATCCTGCAGGCTGTCATTGCAGGCTGTTGACTGAAGTTATCACTGAAGCTGATGGATGTAAATGCTGCCCTTCATTTAAGACAGCTATGAGAAACAGTTTCAGCTTCTTAGTGAAACAACAGCGGCCTCCATACCATAACACAGGTACATTCCACCACCCAAAACAAAGACATTTGAAGTTATTCCGGAATATATATTATGTGAGAGAGGCTTGGATGGATTTATTTGTAGTACATGGAGTGAGGGGGTGTGAGAGTGAGAGCAAGAGAAGCAGAAGAAACACCAAAGAAACTAACAGATGAAGCAGAAAGCCAGACATAACCTGAACAAGCACTGAGAAAATGGCACTGGGAACAGTCTAGAGCAGTGCTACTCAAAGTGGTGGTCCACGGACCGCTGCTGGTCCATGAGCCATTGGCTGCTGGTCTGCGTGCACATTGGAAAAAAAAATTGCCTGTGCCCCACATCAGATAGCTTGAGAAGCACTGGTCTAGAGAGAGCACTTTTGTTCTGAGTGTTGGCTGAAGGGAACTTGGAGCTGTGAGCAAAGAACTCTTTCTAGTTTGAGACCTCCTGTTTCTGAAAACAGGATTGCATCGAAGATACTCTGGCTCCATCATTAATTTCTCCTCCTAACAGAAATAACCCATAGGGCCCAGAAGTTTGGCTAAACGTTCAGGTCAAAGGGGGTAACACTAGTTCTTTACTACATGAAACACTAACAGGGTTAAATTATGGGTTAAGAGCCAGAGTACAAAGAGGCTGAGGAAAGGAAAGGAGAAAAATCATATTGACATCCAGCTACTGCGGAGAAGGGTATTGTGCTGTGTAAAACCTAACAAAACCTGACACAAGGAGCAGGGCCAAGGCAAGTAAGGGGCATAGTTATGCCCATTTTCCTGAATACATCACCTTTAGGGCAATGTGTACAAAAAAAAAAAAAAAACCAAACAACCCCAAACACCACTCCCCACAGCTTAAGCTAACTTCCTAAACATTAACTATCAGTGTGCAAGTAAAGAGATGATAGCAGCTTCTTGCACAGTTGTGCTGGAGTAGTGCCCTTTTGGCTTTCTCTGATGCCCCGATGTGCAGAGAGCCATAATTATACCAATATATTTTCTTAAGGCTTATTGCTAACTTTTTCCACCCCACCCACCAATACCCCCCAAAAATATTTCTGGATTTTTTTTTGGGGGGGGGGGGGGGGGACAACATCAGAATCAGGAAGTCTGTCAACCAATCCATGCTCTCACTGGACAATTGAGGTGCTAAAGGAGCACTTAAGGAAGACAAGGCAGTAGCAGAGAGGCTAAATGGATTCTTTGCATCCTCCTCACTACAGAGGATGTGAGGAGGATTCCCACACCTGAAATATTCTTTTTAGATGACAATTTTGAGGGACTGTCCCAGATAGAGGTGTCACTAGAGATGGTTTTATAACAAATTGATAAATTCATCAGTAATAAGTCACCAGGACAGGATGGTATTAACCCAAGAGTTCTGAAGGAACTCCAATATGAAATTGCAGAACTGCTAATTGTGGTAGGTAACCTACCCCTTAAATCAGCCTCTGTACCTGATGACTGGCAGATAGATAATATAATGCCAATTTTTAAGAAAACTCCATAGGTGATCCTGGCAATTATAGGCCGGAAAGCCTAACTTCTGTACTCGGCAAATTTGTTGAAACTATCAGACACAGGGATGAACATGGAATGTCAGAGAAGAGTCAACACTGCTTTTGTAAAGGTTAATCATATCTCACCAATCTACTAGAATCCTATGAGGTGGGTCAACAAACACGTGGACAAGGGTGATCCAGTTGATATAGTATACATGGATTTTCACAAAGCTTTTGACAAGGTCCCTTACTCAAGGCTCTTAAGCAAAGTAACCAGTCATGGGGTAACATGGAAAGTCCTCTCATGGATCAGTAACTGCTTAAAAGATAGGAAACAAAGGATAAGACTAAATGGTCAGTTTCACAGTGGACAGAGATAAATAGCAGGGTCCCCCAAGGATATGTACTAGAACCAATGCTGTTCATCATATTCATAAATGATTTGGAAAAAGTGGTAAAACAGTGAGGTGGCAAAGTTTGCAGATGATACAAAATTACTCAAGGTAGTTAAGTCCAAAGCTAACTGGGAAGTTACAAAGGGATCTCACAGAACTGGATGACTTAGCAACACAATGGCAGATGAAATTCAATGATGATAAATGCAAAATAATGAACACTGGAAATCAAAATCCCAACTTTTTTTTCAAAATGATGGTGTCTAAATTAGCTGTTACCACCCAAAAAAAAAAAAGTCTTGGTGTCGTTGTCGATAGTTCTCTGAAGGTATGTACTCATTTTACAGCAACAGTCAAAAAAAGCTAACTGTTAGGAATCAAAGAAGAGAAAAGAAGAGAAAAGAAAAAAGAAAAAGATCATAACGCCACTATATAAATCCACAGTATGCCCACCCACCTTGAATACTGTGTGTAGTTCTGGTTGCTCCGTCTTTTAGAATTGAAAAACGTACAGAGAAGGGCAACAAAAAATTATTAGGGGTATGGAACAGCTTCCATATGAGGAGAGATTAAAAGGACTGGAACTGTTCATCTTAGAAAAGATGATTAGCAGATGCTGTGGAGAATGTGAAAAAGGAAGCATTATTTATCCCTTTACATAACACAAGGACAATTAAACTGATAGGCAGCAGGTTTAAAAGAAACAAAAGAAAGTACTTGTTTCCACAATGCACAGTCAATCTGTGGAACTCATTGTGAGGGCCACATGCATAACTGGGTTCAAAGAAGATTTAGGTAAGTTCATGGAGGATGGGTCCATCAATAGCTATTAGCCAAGTAGGTTAGGGACGCAACCCCATGCTCTTGGTGTCCCTAAGCCTCTGACTACCAGAAGTTGGGACTGAATGAAAGGGGATAGATCACTTGATAATTGCCCTGTTCCGTTCATTTCCGCTGAAGCATCTGGCATGAGCCACTATTGGAAGACAGGATAGTGGGCTAGCTGGACCATTGGTTTTCCCCAGTATGGCCATTTTTATTATCTTAACTTCGTCTTGCCTTTTTGAATGAGACACTCATTACAAAATTCAGCTTGGGTGGGTAGGCCAGAGCTGTTATATTCTTTTCCTGCTGCCATGGAGTCTTCCGTTAGAGTGCTGTAGTGCTGACAGTTCACATCTTTCAGAGCTATAATTTTAGGCTGCGTGCAGAATCAGGCAGGCATGCTAGCCTTAGTTACCCTTGAGTCACATTTCAAGCTTCACACTGCAACTCTGAGATCTTAAAACTTAATTTAAAAAGATTAAAGCAAAGATTCTGCCCTCATCACAAGATTCCAGAAGAGGAGCCCATAGGCATGAGCCTATTGTGTCTATGCCTTAATACAGCCTTGATCTAGCATGCACACACATAGTGAGGCAGTAAGTTTGGAAGAAGAGTTTCAACTCCACTAAATTTCCTAACATGTGACCCCCAACACAAGAATACTCTATCTCACAAAAGGAACTTGGGGTAGGTCTGTAAGAAATGTTTCAGAGTAACAGCCGTATTAGTCTGTATTCGCAAAAAGAAAAGTACTTGTGGTTAGTCTCTAAGGTGCTACAAGTACTCCTTTTCTTTTTCTGTAAGAAATGTTTGCTAAATCAGAAGCCCGAAGATGCATTGATAGGTGTTATATAAAGATAAAACATTTTGTGCAGCTTGTTTGCCGAATGTGCTCAAGAAGTTTCAAGCACCTGCCATGCACAATTGATCAGATGACTCCTTTTTCACATCAGAAGCTGCAAAAGTCTGTTGGTTAGTCTGCAACACAATGACTAATCTGTTTGGCTACAGTGAAAGAGAAATGCTGGAGCTCTGCTTAGGAGAGTATCATGCCACTGTTGTGCCCAAGAATGAAGAACAGTATTTGTCTCATCCATAACATCCTCAAAGTCCCAACCAGTGAAAGCAGATTCTGGGTAGTGAACAACTTCGATTCTTCATGGTCTATACTTACTTGACTCTGAAAATAAGTATAAGATGCTGTGAAGAATTTCCAGTCTATTTCTCAAATAAGGCTTCTAAAATTTGGATGGGATTGGATTACTTATATAGTGTAAGAACTGTGTCTGGTGACTGCATAGTCTTTCCTGCTTGAATTTCAGCCAGCATCCATCATTAAGGATCTATCAGCACTTGGGAGTATTGAGTTATAACATGCAAATTGGACCCATATCGCCATCTGAGAACATCCTGCAGGGAGATGCTAATTAGAAGAGTTTGCAAACACCTCACTTTGGGAGGGCCAGACACCAGTATTTTCTTAAAGAATAGATTGTGAAAGCCTTTGCTCAGGAAACCATCTCTTGGTGCTGAGAGCATCATATTACTGTACAGTCCTGAATTACCCATTTTAATGCAAGATTTTTAAGAAGGTGGTGTTAAGGCAACTCTGGCAACACCTTGAGTTACACAATTTCCTGATTCCCTGTCATACTTACTTTAGGTATGGTACTGGTTCAGCAACTGAAGTCATCTTGTTGGTTAATCTCCTTTGGTGTTTTGCCAGTTCTATCTTTATCATCTGCCTCTGTAACCCCTGATCACATGGTATTCTTCATATGCATGCTGATATTAATTAGGACACACAAAGTTGTTCCTAAATGGCTCCACTTTCTATTCAAGAGGCCCTGAGGATAGTATTAAACTATTGTACCTCTATTTCAAGAGCTCTTTCATGTGGAGTGCCACAAGTTCCTTCTTCGTCACACCTCCTCTTCAATATGCATATGAGGCTAATAGTGAAGATACTGAGGCAGTGCAAGCTGCAGTGTGCTTTTACCTCTAAATGTCGTAAATCACACTTTTGGATGGTGGAGTTGGTAGGCTTCCCTCAGCATCCAGTAAGGATTAAGATTTGAATGACAGCTAGCTGGGGGAAGCTCAGCTTTTATAAGACAAAGGTCTTGTTGACTGACTATGAGAAAAAGCCAGCAGAATTGGTGGAAGCAACAATTCAGATTCAGACCTCTGAATTACAAGTTACAGATTTGCGTATGTCCTGTTATCATACTCAGCCTTCCTGTCTGGAGTGCTGTGCAATGAGTGCTGCACTTCAGACTGGCTAAAATGCATTGTGATAGGGGTTGAGTGCAGTGGGTAAGGGTTGTAGTTTGCAGGGCTAGGTGGTGAAGCCACAGGTGTTAAAGGCAGCTGGTGGCGATAAGAACCCAGATGTTGGGGAAAGTGGTTTGGCAATGATATGGAGGCACAAGGGAAAGAGTTTTGGGACAAGGACTGCGGGGGGGGGGGGGGTGGCGGCGGGCACGGAAGTGCTCTGCCTGCATTGCTATGAGCACCTGTATGGCGTCCGCTTGGCACTCCAAGATGCTTAGCAGCCGCTCCGTGCTTTGGTGCCAGCAATCCACATTCTGCTGGCGGACCCTCCTTTCACTCTCCCATCACTCCTGCACTTTTTGATTTTCATTAATGGACTGCTGCATCACTTCATGCAGCACGTCCTCTTTGCTTTTTCGAGTACGTTTCCTGATTCTTTGGAGTCTTTCGGCCGTTGATTACAAGGACGGCTGGGATATTAAGGTTGCATCTGTAAAGCCAAAATGCAACACTTAACAGAGGCAGCATTGTTCACACCAGACAGAGCAATGATTTGGCCATACTTAAAGACAAGCACAGTGTACACAATAGCAGAAATTGCCCATCCCAAAGTGAGGGCACATAACCCACAGGAGCCTCAAAATGGTGAGTAAGCACAGGAGCAAGGGGGACTGATTGTTTCACAGCTGTACTGTCCTCTAGGGTTGTGCGCCTTGTGGAGAGCCAACAGCTGCGGGGGGCCCCTATACTGAACACTGTCCCCAAATTTTCCACAGGATGAGTTCTTCCTGGAAGATATCTTGCTGCTGAGGATGAACTGGAAAGCAAGGGAGGGTCTTCTACTACAATGCGGCTTCTGCCCTGGCCCATATGTAGCTTGCCCGTGTGCAGCAATGGTCTCCCAGCCCATCATGGCACAGTGCCGCAGACATTAGCCTTATTGGGACAAGGAGTACAGTAGCTCTGACAAGGAACCTGTGCAAGCAGATTGCCCAGGTTCTGCATGAGACCTTTGAAAAGATCACTGCAGCCGACTACCACGATGAGAGAGAGCACATCAACGCCCTATTGCGCATCTAGGCATGCATGCAGCCCGAACGCTCCTTGCCCCCACTGAACAATTTCCTTCCTAGAATAAAAGCCGCTTACCAGGCACCTCCTCTGCTCTTTGTTCTTCCCCAAGCATCATCTGCTGCGACTGGCTACCTTCCTCCTGGCTTGAAAACAGCTCCTGGCTAAATGCATCTAGGGATGCCGGGCTGTCCCCCTCCTCCTCAGCTCCCACACTCCTGCTTTCCTCCTCCTGCCTTGTTGAACTCGACTCTGAAGCGTCCATGGTGGTCTTCAGAGTGGAGATGGAGTCGCCCCCAAGTATTGCGTCCAACTCTTTGTAGAAATGGCAGGTCACAGGGGCAGCGGCGGTTTGCCTCCCGCGCTTTGACCCTGCACTGCAGTGCATCCCAATCATGGCCCTTTTCCATCATGTCCCTTGATATCTGCCCAAAGGTATCGTAATTCCGATGGCTGCAGCACAGCTGGGACTGGACAGCTTCCTCCCCCAAAACACTGATGAGGTCCAGCACCTCACTATTGCTCCATACTGGGGATCACCTGGCGCATGGAGGCATGGTCACCTGGGAAGATGTGCTGAGAGCACTCCACACCTTGCTGAGCAAACAGAAAGGGGATTTTCAAAATTCCCAGAGAATTTGAAAGGCGGGTCTGACAGTTGGTCGCCTGAGGGCAGGGCAGTAGAGTTCAAAGTGACGACCAGAGTGGCTAGAACAGGCATTGTGGGACACTGCTGGAGGCCAATTAGAGCGCATTAATAGACCAGGGCGTCCACACTGGTGCCGCAGCATAGCACACATTATGCTTCTTGTGGAAGTGGATTACCAGGAGTGCTCCAACCGCGGAGTCTGGGCGCTCTACGTGCCTTGCCAGTGTGGACATGTCAGGGGTTAGGGCACTCGGGGCCGTTTTAATGCGCTCTAACTTGCAAATGTAGCCAAGCCCTAAGGAACTTTTAGTGCGCCCTAGCAGTGCACGCTGGGGAGTTTCATAGATTCATAGATATTTAGGTCAGAAGGGACCATTATGATCATCTAGTCTGACCTCCTGCACAACGCAGGCCACAGAATTTCACCCACCACTCCTACAAAAAAAAACCTCACACCTATATCTGTGCTATTGAAGTCCTCAAATTGTAGTTTAAAGACCTCAAGGAGCAGAGAATCCTCCAGCAAGTGACCCGTGCCCCATGCTACAGAGGAAGGCGAAAAACCTCCAGGGCCTCTTCCAATCTGCCCTGGAGGAAAATTCCTTCCCGACCCCAAATATGGCGATCAGCTAAACCCTGAGTGCAACACACTGGTATGCTCTCCAGAGTGCACCCATGTAGTCCAGACTCTGGTGAAGCAACCCAGCAAAACCTGACAAATAGGTGTAGAACCACATGGTTGCATTTAAGAAGTGCTGTAGAAGCATAAGTCTGGCAGAAGCTGATATAGGTCCAAGTGAGGGGAACTGGCACTGAAGAGCGCTAACCCAGGGGGCTGAAGAGTAATACCCCTAGCTACCAAAGAAAAGAAAATTTCAATTAAGGCAAAGGCTAAATACTTATTGCGACTGGTAGACCAACAGACTTCTCTTTAAATAAATATTAGGGCTGTCGATTAATCGCCGTTAACTCACACGATTAACTCAAAAAAATTAATCATGATTAATTGCACTGTTAAACAATAGAATACCAATTGAAATTAAATATTTTTGGATGTTTTTCTACATTTTCAAATATTTTGATTTCTACTGCAACGCAGAATACAAAGTGTACAGTGCTCACTTTATATTATTTTTTATTACAAATATCTGCATTGTAAAAATGATAAAAGAAATAGTATTTTTCAATTTACCTCATACAACTCCTGTAATACAATCACTGCATCGTGAAAGTGTAACTTACAAATGTAGATTTCTTTTTTGGTTATATAACTGCACTCAAAAACAAAACAATGCAAAACTTTAGAGCCTACAAGTCCACTCAGACCTACTTCTTGTTCAGCCAATCGCTAAGACAAATAATTTTGTTTACATTTATGGGAGATACTGCTGCCTGCTTATTTACAATGTCACCCGAAAGTGAGAGCAGGTGTTCACGTGGCACGTTTGTAGCCTGTGTTGCAAGGTATTTACATGCCAGATATGCTAAACATTCGTATGCCCCTTCATGCTCTGGCCACCATTCCAGAGGACATGCTTCCAGGCTGTTGATGCTCATTAAAAAAAATAATGCATTAAATTATATTTGTGATTGATCTTCTTGGGGAAGAACTGTATGTCTCCTGCTCTGTTTTATCCACATTCTGCCATATATTTCATGTTATAGCAGTCTCAGATGACCCAGCACATGTTCGTTTTAAGACTACTTTCACTGCAGATTTGACAGAACGCAAAGAAGGTACCAATGTGAGATGTCTAAAAATAGCTATAGCACTAGACCCAAGGTTTAAGAATCTGAAGTGCCTTCCAAAAATCTGAGAGGGACAAGGTGTGGTGCATGCTTTCAGAGATCTTAAAAGAGCAACATTCCCATGTGGAAACTACAGAACCCGAGCCACCAAAAAAGAAGGCCAACCTTCTGCTCTTGGCATCTGACTCAGGTGATGAAAATGAACTTGCGTCAGTCCACTCTACTCTGGATCGTTATTGAGCAGAACTCATCGTAATCATGGACGCATGTCCTCTGGAGTAGTGGTTGAAGCATGACTGGACATATAAATCTTTAGCGCATCTGAGAGCCCTAATAAATATTTAAAAAAAAAAAAAAAAAAAAAAAGAAGAGGGGATAACCCTTCTTCTACCTTTCCCTTCCTTCATGTCTTTATTCAGCTTGTGACAAGTGGTCATCATGTCTTTAGCCAAGAGGAGAAAGGTAGATCAAGAGTGTCATGCGTTTCAAGAGAAATGAAGAATTTCTTATTTCTTTTTGGACATGAATGGAAAGCCCAGGTGCTTGACCTGAAGAAACAGATAGCTGTGGTAAAAGAAAACAACATTTGAAGACACTATTGAAACAAACTATGCTGAGAAATATGGTAAGTACATAGGAAAGTTATGCGAAGATAAAAACTCTGAATTAGCACATTCTTTGAGAAAGCAGCAGTGCTTATTAATGCTCCACTTTTAAGTGATGTTGCTGTTAAGGCAATCTATGTGGTTGCCCATGAAACAGTTAAACCATGTAGTCCATTTTCTGAGGCAGAATTTTTGAGGAACAGCATACTAAAAGCTACAGAAATAGCATGTCCAGATAAGCAACAAACTTTTGCAAATATCAGCCTTTCAAGAAACACAACTGCTGAGAAAAATCAATGATTTAGTTGAGAATTTGAACAGTCAAATCCAGGTCAAAGTTAAGTCCTTTGCTGCTTTTTCATTTGCAACTGAGGAAAGCACAGATGTAAGTGACATTTCTCAGCATGCAGTATTCATTAGCGGAGTTGATAAGAACAGGTGTAAGGCAAAGGAGCTCTTAGAACCGGTGCTGATGAGACACAAGAGCAAAACATTTGATGGAAGCTCTGAATAAATTGGCTGTGGGCTGGAAAAGAGCCGAGAGAGTCTGGCCCCATAGAAACAAGAGGCAAAATTGCAAACCATCAATCATAACCAGCAGTTTAGTGATTTTACATCAAAAAAGCTCTCTGTAGTAGAACTCTGAAAGTGAATCTTCTTATAGATATGGTTGTTAAAACTGTAAATTATTTGAATTACTGGTCTCAACCATGAGCAATTCTTCCACCTGTTGGAAGAATGTGACATTCATTGTGGACTTCTGTATCACACTGAAATTCAACGAGTAAGTCAGGGATCAGGGTTGAAACATTTTTTTAATTGAGTAGTGAGATCCAGCTTCTCATGGATCAGAAAAGGGAAGATGTCACTGAATTACAGGACAATGAATGGCTTCAAGACCTTGCTTTCATGGCAGATATTACAGAGTATCTGAACTCACTCAACATAAGAATGTATAGGTGCAACCAAGTCGTGATTGAATACTATGACAAAATTTGTGCCTTTGCAATTAAGCTTCAGCTGTGGGAGAAGCAACTTTCCCAGTGTAACTTGGCACATTTTCCCATCCTGAAATCACTATGTGACACTACTGGGACTCAACGTGAAAAGTCACAGAAAGGTATGTGGGCAAAACTGATGAACTGAGAAAAGAATTTCAAGAACGATTCTCTGATTTCAGAAACCACGTAGAAGAGTTTCCAGTTTTCAGCACACCATTTTCTGTCAATGTGCATGATGTACCAGAGGAGCACCAAATGGAACTTACTGAACTACAATCCAACATTCTGTTGAAGGGCAAGTTATCTGACATTGGTGTTCGCACGTTTTATCAGTATCTGTGATCAACCTATCCCAAACTGAAGTTCGTTGCATTAATAACTCTTCCCATGTTTAGGAGCACGTACTTGTGTGAACAAATATTCTCCATCATAAATATCAACAGATCTAAATTACACTCTCAACTAAGTGACAGCCTCAGCCCAGTCATTTGCTCCAAATGCTGACACACTGGTTCAAGCTAAGAGATGCCAGGTATTAGAGAGCAGCAGTAGCAAATCACTAAAATCGAAAATAAATGTAATTACCAACATGGTTTACATTTATTTCTATTTTAATAACTTTTGCTGAATATGGCCTGCATAAAGTGGCAGGGTATCGGATGAGGTCCTCCACATTAAATGACTTTTATACCTCTTCCTCTAAAGCAGGGATCAGCAACCTTTCAGAAGTGGTGTGCCGAGTCTTCATTTATTCACTCTAATTTAAGGTTTTGCGGGCCAGTAATACATTTTAATGTTTTTAGAAGGTCTCTTTCCGTAAGTCCATGATATAGATAACTAAACTATTGTTGTATGTAAAGTAAATAAGGTTTTTAAAATGTTTAAGAAACTTCATTTAAAATTAAATAAAAATGCAGAGCCCCCCGGACTGGTGGCCAGGACCTGGGCAGTATGAGTGCCACTGAAAACCAGCTCGTGTGCCATCTTCGGCATGAATGCCATAGGTTGCCTACCCCTGCTCTAAAGAATATACAAAGCTATGTTCCTATTGGTTTCTACCACCCAACCAGTGGCAGCCAAAACTCAGAAATAACAGGCCATAATTATTGAGTTAATCAAATAAGGCATATGGTAAATATCATTCTTCCAAAATGAGCGTTACAGTATTCTTAGAAGTAAACCAACATGCAGCTTGACATTTTTCATATTAGACGATTGGTGGTCTTCTTGTTATTAGAAGCAAATGTAAAAAACCAAAACAGGTATTTTTTAATGCAGGGTCTTCACATATTTGTCATTTGTCATCAACTCAGACAACTTGATAAATGGGTGCTGGATTGGAAAATGATGTTAGAGATAGTGTGATTAGGGGTTAATGTCTGATCTACTAGAATACTGTTCTTTGAATAATATGTACAAATGTTTCAATGGGACTTGACAGAGTCAACTGTTGTGTAAAATCGTCTGTGTGTGCATGCTCTGTGGGACAAAATGCAAGCCAAACTATGTAAAGGTTGGGGGTTGGGGGTGAGGGGTTGTTCCACTTCAAATTACTGAAGGAAAAAAGGAGAACAAAATCAAAATGTTTAATGTTAAGATTGAATCAATACTACAAAATCAAAGAAATATTAAGTTGATGTCTGAACTCTTATTATTCCAGTGTATTGCATCAAGCTTGTATCTGTATAAACAGTACAAAACAAGTTAGGAGTATTCCCTTGGAATTCTCTTGGTGGTGTCACTAGTTAAAATTAAAAGCAGACTGTTTTTCAGTTACCACTGCTTGTACTGTGTGTTTAAAGAGACAGTGAGCTTGAAAAAAATCACTTTCCATCTGAAAGTTTTATAACTAATCTTATAACAAGTAACATCTTAGATTGCTATAAATTAAAGATTAGAGAAAAAATACACCTTTTTTCAGCTTCTGTACTTAGTGCTTTTGACAGAAGTGTGTGTATAGTAAGTTCCCTTGTTTTGCCGATAGTCAGTTTTACTTTCTGCCTCACACAAAAGTTTGAAGACAACACTCTCAATCACTGTCCTGGGTCATGTTCACATGAAGATGCTTCCTCAGGCTGTAGTAGAGGATGTTTACCAATTAGAACGGCAAGGAAACTGAAAGGAAAAGGCAGCAGGAAATAGTGTGCACAAAGGAAGAGAATGGGGGAAGCAGGTTTGAATTTTCCCTTTGGGGATGCCCAAAATACCTTTCTAAACATCAGCTGAAGAGCAGAAAAATCCCTCTTAAATTTAAAAGAAAATGAAGAAAAAACTATGACATACCAATTTAAATATGGTAAAACTTAAATTTAAAAAATACCATTTTTCTGACAAGATATCCTGTCAGAAAAAAGTGTTCTGAAAGGTGACAGTATCCCAACTACCCTTATGTCGTCTATTATAAGAAAGACCCTTTTAGAAGGGAAATAAAGTATACTTATTTCAGGTTATTGCACGTCTAGAAGTGATTAGTTTTATTTAGGTAAGCGGGGAAATTTTCTATGCTTTTGATCAATACAAAAATTCTCGTTTTTCAAAAAGTTAATATTCTATCTATATGAATATTTTGGTTATAATGACCAAGCCAAAGATTTAGTAGCATTTTCCAGAAATGAACAATTCAATCTGAATTTGATTTAGTTTAACATGCACCCTATTAAGTAATCAGAAATACAAATTCTAATACGGAAGAAAAAGGCAAAGACACCTTTTGTAACCCATCCTTTTTAACCAGAAAGGAAAATTCCAGGTGATAGAAAGTTAATCAGATATGATGATTTATACAACATCATGAACTACCCATACTTCTAAAAAGATAAGCTTTAAAGTAAAGAAAAACATTTACAAATGTTTTCATACCAAAAAATGATAAAAACAACTCTAAAAAGAAATGTATCAGCATGACACTGTAGGACACACACACTCTATATCCTAACAACACTAATGCTGAAGAAAATCACATAACTTTTGATTAAAGCCGTTTTAACATACAGCGTACAAGGAAGCTTACTGTCTGCTATCTCCAGTGTAAAGCAACACAATATGGGAAACGCAGTCTGAATATATTACAATACACTTGCAAATAAATGTTACTCAAAAACACCAGGACAGTCAACAAATGCTAGCATGGCAATAAAGAACCATATTTCAATATATTTCAGCATTAGATGGATATCAAACTATTTTGATAAACTGTAAACAGATAAAATGGATTACGTAAAAACAGAAAAAGGTTTGAAGCAGGATGGATTGTTGTGTTTCAGCCTATACAAGTGTTTTTACCAAACTGTTCCTATATTAAAACAAATTGAAGGAGATTTATAAACATTTCAAGATACTAAATTTGCCAGTTTAAAATAAATTATATAACATACAATGCTGTCACTAAAGAGTGCTGAATTCCCAAAGGGTGGTCTCTGGTGTTGAACAAGAATTTTGTTTCCCACTTTTCTTCTACGGCTTATAATTGTTTTAGAATGGTTATATTTTACTCCTGGGGGAATTCTGCACCACTGCACAAGGCAGAATTTTGCAGAAATTAAGGTTGCATGCGCAGAATTTCCTTTCCCCCACAGAAATGGGCAGAGAAACAGGAACTTGGTTGTCATAGGGGTTTCTTTAACTCTCTATTCCTGGGGGAATTTTTGTGTGTCTGTATTGTTACAGACATACTTGCTGATGGGTATTTTGAAATAAATTACCAAAATAATTGAAACTGGCGTGATTATGTTGTGTTATTTTGACAAATAAAATTTGCACAGTTTAAAAATACTGTGCTCAGATTTTTTAATTTTTTGATGCAAAATGCCCTCATGAGTAATATTTGAAGTATGCCCTGTGGATTTATGTATATAATAAACATTTCTCTGGGCACCTCCCAGCATTAATTAGGATCATGGAGAGATGGATGGGAGGCAGAAGAAAAGCACCCACTTATTTTTTAAATGGGGATTTAAAGTGAGGATTGTTCAAAGGCTATGGAGGCAGTAAATTCTGTGATCTGGAACCACTGGATTCCAGGTATGATGCAAGGGAAGATGAACTCTTAGTGAAGGGGATAATGGGGACTTAAAAGTTATGGGTAGCTGATATTTTGATTTTGAAAGTGGACCGCAAAAATATTAAACAAGAATACTGGCATACATGCAAGGCACGTTACATAACTATTCACAGTATTAACTTATGTTAAAGAATATTAAGGTTGAACAGCCAAGTATTGCCAAGTTAGGAAGCGTCATTATTACGGCTGTTTGTGCAAACTTAATTCAGCCCCTTTGTGCATATGTATTATGACACAGTCTTTAATTGCATGATCACATTTTTTCACGACTCTGTCTCATTCAGTAACCAGGATGGATTGTGCTCAGTGAATATTATTTTTATCATCATTCAATGAGTGACCCTAAGGTCTCATTTACCACACACAATACAAACCCTGCACTGAATACAGAATCATTAATTTCCTCATGGGCTTTTCTATACCATAGTATCAAAGTGCTTCACAAATAATAATGAATTTATCTTCAGAATGCTGCAAGGTAAAATGGAATTATCCTCCTCTTTTTACAAATGGAAAAGTAGGAGACAGAGATTAAGGTCAAAATTGCTAAAATAGTATTCACTAATTTTGGTTGCCCAACTTGAGATGCCTAGGGCCTGATTTTACAAAGGACTTACTATTTTTACAGGAATCCCTACAAGCCTTTACCAAGTGCTTTTCTCTGCAGGTGCTCATAGTTTTTCCAACAGTAGAAGCCGCATGAAATACACACGATTCTGAACACTCACTGGGTTCTAAATAATAGCAGTGAAAGTGACCAGAATCTATGTTTGATTAGTTTCACATGGTTGCTGAATTCTTAGTATTATTATAGAGCCTAGCATCCCTAGGTACTGTATAAACAGAACAAAAAAACAGCACGCGAGAAACACTAGAGCTGGTTTCAGACGCAGGTAACAGTATGCCAGCTTATACATTTGAAGTTATTTCCAGAACATTAAGGATCAGAATTTTGGTTTTTAAAAGACAACTTAAGTTTTACAGATACTGAATGCTTACACTCCACTTTTACTGGGGAAATCTTCCCATCTGCAAGTGAGTTTTTCCAAGTCCTAGCTATATTTCGCTAGCTAGAACATGAGCTCCCCCCCTCTCCCGCCACACACACACACAGAGAACCTTCTGGGTTTCTAACTATTAATCTCTTGCTTTTGAAATAAGCAATTATACTGGAATAAATATTTTTTCCAATTACTTCCCATTTAATCACAATTTTCTCAAGACCAAAAAATAAAGATAATGTGCTTAAATAACATGCCATCCTGTAGACTAATAACCAGTGAGGAAGTCACTGAAGTGATTCATAGTACCCTCAGGTAACCTTCAGACTATTCTGATACTAAAGGGCTACAGCAGAAAGCATTAGCTGCTGACTCAAGCAGATGTGATAGATGTGCTTCCATTCCCCCCTCAGCATGCCGTATTCTCTGTACCATTAAATCTGATTCATCTTCATCACTCTGCCAGAATCAAAAGAATGGATCAACCTAAGACATTCAGCATGGCTTCCAAGCCTGTACTACTTTGAATACAAACTGCAAATAAGCTCTAAAACAATTCTGCATATAGCAACTTGCTTTTCAACCCTAATAAGAGTTTTACAAATTTGTTACTTTCAATTTTTCATGCACTCATATACTGTGAGCATGTAAACAACTTTCAGTCATAAAAGTGAATATCCTGACACTAAACAGCAAGGCAAATATTAGTGTATTACATTAAGAGCTTATTACTAGGACACAGTGGTGAAAGTTCTGCACTTTCTGGCACACAGGAGTTAAAATCATTCACATGTAAAGAGAAACTTAAGGTTTTATAAAAGCTAGCTATTCATTCTTACCAGAAAAGGAGACACCACCTCATAGTAGGCAGGCCAAATGCAGCACAGCTGCCCAAGAGCTTCTGAGTGATGCCATCAGGAAGTACAGCACTAGGAAATTTCAACCTTGACAGTAACATTAGGGAGGAAACAAATTTGGCTAGTAGCAACATATTCTTGCCAACACACACTCACCCAACAGGATGGGGTTCTGCGAACACACACAGGGCTGAAGAGTCCTTTACCCTGCAAAAAGCTGGAAACAGTTGAGCTGTATCTGTTAATTTCCTCTACTGGCAACTTACAAGGGTACACTTAAGCTCTAAATAGCTTCTAAACGGTTAAACTGCATTTGCTTCATCTTTCAAGAGAATGCTCTGCAGGGGGACAAGCCCAAAATGCAAATACTTCCTCAACTTACTGGGGCTCTATGGGGAAGCCACATTTTGTCCCCGATAATCGGTTTCTGTGGCTTGGACAGTCAGTGTGGATGCTAAGTTGCTTCTTTTCTGTGGTGTAAAACAGGTAAATGGAGAGCCAATCAGAAGGAATTAATGTTGATATTCAGAATTTAAGAGGGTATCTTCTTTAGAAAGGACAGTTATCCCCTTCTCCTCCCCCATTTGAAGACATGAAAATAAATGTTAAGGTTTACATGAAGGAGTCTAGATTTGGGGCTTGACAAGAAGAGGTTACTTACCTTTCACTAACTTGAGTTCTTCAAGATGTTTTGTCCCTATAGGTGATCCACTGTAGCATGTGCACACACTTGCGAGTGCTTGACAGGAAATTTGAATTAGCAGTGTTGCAGGTCTGTGCCTGAGCACCATGTGCTCCAAAGTGAGAGCATACAGGAAGGAAGGACCCACTGCCAATCCAGTTCCTTCACAACTACAAAGTCAGACTCCACAGCAAAGAGAAAGGAGGGAGGGAGGTAGTGCACCCACAGGAACAAAACATATCAATGAACTCAAGTTACTGAAAGTTAAGTAATCTCTCCTCTTCCTCCTCCAAGTATATGTCCCTTTGGGTGCCGCAACATAGAAGATTCCCAATCAATAACTCAATGAGGAAGCATGTGCAGAGGAAGCAGATGCAAGTCAGTGCAGAAGACACTATCACCAAAGGCTGTGTCCATCCTGGATGCAGATAGGATAGCGTAATGTCTGGGGAACATGTTAACAGAGGACCAAGTTGCAGCCCTGAAAATGTCCATGAGGGGAATGTCCTTGAGGAGGGTAACAGAAATGGACTGAGTCCTGGTGGAATGTGCTGGCACCTTAAGGAGGCTACAATGCAACCTGAAACCCATTTAGAGAGTCTCTGAGAACCAACTGATTGTCCTTTCTTTATTTCAGAAAAGGATATAGAAAGTTGAGGAGAAATCCTAAAGCTTCTAAGTCTGGCGCAAATGAAAGGCAAATGCCCTCTGAACATCTGAAGTGTGAGTCTAGCTTCTTCTCTGGAGGAGTGAGGCTTGGGAAAGAATACTGGCAGAAAGATATCCTGATTAATATGAAAGTCCGACAAAATCTTCAAGGAAAATTGAGGATGGGGGCTCAGCGTGACCATGTCACAATAGAAGGTAATATAAGGTGGGTCAAACACGAGCACTCCCAGTTCTCTCACCCTTCTATGCAAGGTGACAGCTACCAGGAATGAAATCTTAAAGGAGAGGTGGTGGAGTGAACAGGTGGCCTTATATTTGAATAGGGGGGTCCTCGGGATATTGAGGACCAAATTAACATACTATGAAGGTGTGGGGTTCCAGCTATGAGGAAAGAGATAATCTCTTAAGGAATCTGGCCATGGTAGGGTGCCCTTGATCGGCAAATGAAAAGAATAGCTGCTTGGTGTACTTAGACCAAACAATCAGAATCAACTTGTTTTGAAATGCAGTAGGTAATTGAGGATTTTGGAGAGAGGCGTTTCAGGAGCAGATACAGAGCGATGTGAACACCAGAAAAGAAAGCGTTTCCACTTCTGTACGTAAGTTTTACATATGGAAGGCTTCCTAGCACTGAGAAGTACAGACTGGACTTCCTCCAAGCAGTCCAACTCTGAGGTTGAGAAACAAAAGAATCCAGGCCTTGAGGTTCAGAGCTGGGAGTTTGGGATGGTTCATAGTCCCTGAGTTCTGTGTTAGGAGGTTTGATAGGAGCAGGACATCTCTACAGAAAGGTGAAGTAGATCCAAATATCACACCTCTCTTGGCCAAGAAGGTGCTATCAGGATGACCCCCGCCTGCTCTTGCGGTAATCTGATCAGCGTCTTGGAGAATTAATGGTGTTGGAGGGAAGGCATAAAGGAGAGAGCAGGGCCAAAGAACTAAGAGTGAATCCCTTAAGGAGTTGTGGCCAAGTCCCCTCATGGTGCAGAAGATCTGGCATTTTGCACTGTCTGGGGTTGCAAAGAGATCCATTACAGAGATGCCCTAAGCTTTGCAGATGTTGTACAAGACCAGGTTGTTGAGCTCCCACTCGTGGTCCTGATGGAAGTGTCTGCTTAGGGCATCTCCTAAAGGTTTCTAGAGACCTGGAAAACAAAACATGGAGATCTCTATGTAGTGGGTAATGCCATAGTTTTAGCGATTCTGTGCACACGGACTGGGCTCTTGCTTGTTGATTTATATACTACATCACCACCCTGTTGCCTACCATTACCCTGATGACAGCACTGAATGTCATAGAAAAAATGTTGGCATCCATAACCAACTGCCCTTAGTTCTAGAACATGGGTCTTAACCCTTATCTTAGCAAGCATGAAAAATCTGACCAAATGCGTCAAAGAGTTTTAGAAATTTTATGCCATGGCAGCTTAGGAGCAATGGTCCAGTCCCACTCTTTGGAAGGATGTTACCTGGAAAAACAGGGATTCTGAAAAGGACTTAGGAGTCATGCTGCATAACTAACAGAACATGAGCTCTCAGTGTGATGCTGTGCCTAAGAGGTCTAATGTGACCCTTGGATGTAAAAGCAGGAGAACATTGATTAGGAATAGGGAGAAGGTGCTTCTATGTATATAGCTGGTGAGACCATTGGTGGAATACTGGGTCCAATTCTGGTGTTCATATTTCAAAAAGGATGTTGAAAATTTGGAAGGATTCAGAAAACAGCCACTACGAAAGATTTGAGGTCTTGAAAAATCTACTTTACAGTGAGAAACTTAAGCAGCTCAGTCTATTTCACTTATTAAAGAAGGTTAAGGGATGATTTGATCACAGCCTGAAAGTATATACATAGGAAGATTTCTGGCACTAGAAGGCTCTTTAAATTAGCACATAAAAGACATAAAAATAGCTTCAACTTCCAGCCATTGTAGACAAATTCAAATCGAAAATAAGGTGCAAATTTTCAAGTGTGAAGGGAAATAACCATTCAAACAACTTACCTAGGAATGTGGTGGATTCTTTGTCACTTGAAGTCTTTAAATCAAGACTGAATGTCTTTCTAAATGGCATGCTCTAGCTCAAAATTATGGTCTTAAAACAGGAAACATTGAGTGAAATTTTTGTATTGTTCAGTAGGGCAGAGGAAATAACCATAATGATCCCTTCTGACCTCAAAATTTAAGAACGTTTATAAGACAACCTCTTAATATGAAGCTATTGACCAATCAAACTGAAATGGCTAATTAAAACTGACTATTTTACTTCATAAATTTCTACCATGTCCAGACAAAAAAAGTCAAAACAGCTAAAATACACCAAGACATTCAAAAATAATTTTTGCACAATTAATCACATTTGTTAAAATTAATATGCCGATGTCCCCTGGAACTTACCTCTCTATAAATCATGCAAGATGATCTGAGAAAGGCCAGATTCAGCACCTGGATCCAGAATTATTCCATCTGACAGCCTGGGCTATAGAACTGACTTCTTCGGAGCTTTGCTGTTCCACTAGAGTCCAGAAAGTGCTGTAAAACTCCAGTTCAGTCCTTTCCTGTTAGGTCCATAAGCAGAAGAGGTTCTTTCTGTGGGCGGTCAGAAATAACACAGCTCCATCCATGGTTCCTTTTCTGTCCTTCAATATTTGCTCCACCTCAAGTCCCTGGAACTGTCTCTCTCCACTATCAGAGTACACCTTGAAGTCATTTCTGCTTATCAAGTGGAACACAAGTTTGTGTTCAATAACTCTACAGTGAAAAGGTTTCTGAAAGGACTGTGAGGTATCTGCCCTGCTGTGAAGGATCCTACATCTAGCTGGGACTTGAGTCCTCATGCAGCTGACAGTGCCTTCCTTCAAAGCCATGGGAGAATGTTCCATATTACATCTCTGTATCATGAGAGTTTTCATCACAGCCATAACCTCAGCTTGGAGACTTGGTGGCCATGCCATTATCTTTTACAATCTTCATATGTGATTTATTGTTCACATGCTAAATTTCTGCCTAAGGTGGGAACCAATTTCCCTCTCAGACCTTGAATCTGCCACCATTTTTCCCAAGACCTCACCCCTCAACCAAGAAAGGCAAAATTGTGTATTGTAGATGTTAGAAGACATTAGCTTTTGAGCTATTTAGGTCAATGGTGCTTAGAGACTCACCTAGATAATTAGTATCATGTGAGGAAAATCACAAGGGTCAGGCCATTACAACTCAGCACTTATCTAAGTTAAACATTCTTACTATTGAAGACTGTTACAGACTGGCTAATATCACCATAACAGAGGGATTTAGGGATCATTTGATCAGGCCCAATGCACCGTCCAGGGCTTGTCTTGGGCATATCACAATAGCAGAGATCTGTAGTACCAGATCAATTGATACCTCCATAAAACATTACTCAACAGATTTGGTATCCAGATGTGATGCCCCAATTTGTGAGGGTGGTATTACAATCCCTGCTTAACTAGATCTGGAGAGGATATGCACTGTTTGATAAACTCCCAGTAGTGAGAATATGCAGAGGCCATTCAATAAAATGAAGGTTATTTACAACCAGAGCTGTGCATATAATGGTTTTCTAGTTTGCTGGCAATTCTGCAAAAACAAAAAAAACATTTTGCATCAAACCAAAAACAGATTTCAACTAACAGAAAAGTTTTTAAAAAATCGTTTGTTTTAATTCTTTTTTAAATAAATTCAAAGGAAATTTCAAAACAAGTAATCTTGCATCAAAAAAATTAAACATTTCATTTAGAAAATGTCAAATGAAATGTTTTAACTTTTTAACTGTTTTAACAGGAACAGTCAGCATGGATTCACCAAGGGCAAGTCATGCCTGACTAATCTAATTGCCTTCTATGATGAAATAACTGGTTCTGTGGATGAAGGGAAAACAGTGGACGTGTTGTTCCTTGACTTTAGCAAAGCTTTTGACACGGTCTCCCACAGTATTCTTGCCAGCAAGTTAAAGTATGAGCTGGATGAATGGACTATAAGGTGGACAGAAAGTTGGCTAGATTGTCGGGCTCAACAGGTAGTGATCAATGGCTCCATGTCTAGTTGGCAGCCGGTATCAAGTGGAGTGCTCCAAGGGTCGGTCCTGGGGCCGGTTTTGTTCAATATCTTCATAAATGATCTGGAGGATGGTGTGGATTGCACCCTCAGCAAGTTTGCAGATGACACTAAACTGGGAGGAGAGGTAAATACGCTGGAGGGTAGGGATAGGATACAGAGGGACCTAGACAATTTGGAGGATTGGGCAAAAAGAAATCTGATGAGGTTAACAAGGACAAGTGCAGAGTCCTGCACTTAGGACGGAAGAATCCAATGCACCGCTACAGACTAGGAACCGAATGGCTCAGCAGCAGTTCTGCAGAAAAGGACCTAGGGGTTATAGTGGACGAGAAGCTGGATATGAGTCAACAGTGTGCCCTTGTTGCCAAGAAGGCCAAAGGCATTTTGGGATGTATAAGTAGGGGCATTGCCAGCAGATCGAGGGACATGATTGTTCCCCTCTATTCGACACTGGTGAGGCCTCATCTGGAGTACTGTGTCCAGTTTTGGACCCCACACTACAAGAAGGATGTGGAAAAATTGGAAAGAGTCCAGCGGAGCGCAACAAAAATGATTAGGGGACTGGAACACATGACTTATGAGGAGAGGCTGAGGGAACCGGTGATGTTTAGTCTTCAGAAGAGAAGAATGAGGGGGGATTTGATAGCTGCTTTCAACTACCTGAAAGGGGGTTCCAAAGAGGATGGCTCTAGACTGTTCTCAGTGGTAGCAGATGACAGAACAAGGAGTAATGGTCTCAAGCTGCAGTGGGGGAGATTTAGGTTGGATATTAGGAAGAACTTTTTCACTAGGAGGGTGGTGAAACACTGGAATGCGTTACCGAGGGGGGGGGTGGAATCTCCTTCCTTAGAAGTTTTTAAGGTCAGGCTTGACAAAGCCCTGGCTGGGATGATTTAATTGGGGATTGGTCCTGCTTTGAGCAGGGGGTTGGACTAAATGACCTCCTGAAGTCCCTTCCAACCCTGATATTCTATGATTCTATGAACTTTTTGGCGTTTTTTCTTCAACTCAGACAATTCAGCAAAATTGACGAATTCACAATATATTTCAGTGTTGCCAAATATGCATTTTCACCTAAAAAAACCTTTTGGCCAGCTCTACTTACAAGTGGGAGTTCTTCAAGATGAGCTACTGAACATTCACACTATCTGCGTATCTTCCCCTCTACCTCAAAGTCCTGTTGTTCACTACTGGAGTCTGGGTTTACAGGTGGAAGGAACTGAGGATGAAGAAGTAGTCCTCCCCTTTCATTGCTTTACCTTCAGAACGTTCAAAGCCATGAGAATGGGCATGCGGTCACTCCAGCAGACACTGGTTCTAGAGGTTTCCACCAGGTCAGCGGCACCATAAGGGCATCTCCCAAGAGTGGCAATGTGTAGAGGCCACTAAAAGACCATAGGAACTCCTTGCTCATAATCCCTTTCTCAGTTCCTTATTTACACTATGACCCAAAGTCCGCAGTCTTGAAGAAGCCTGAATGATACTCCAGAAAAAAAAAGGTTTCAGAGTAACAGCCGTGTTAGTCTGTATTCGCAAAAAGAAAAGGACTACTTGTGGCACCTTAGAGACTAACCAATTTATTTGAGCATAAGCTTTCATGAGCTACAGCTCACTTCATCGGATGCATACTGTGGGGGAAAAAAAAAAGGGAATGGTGGATAACAAGCTTAAAATGTTGAGCTATCATCACAGTGGAGTAGATAACAGCAGTAGTTAGCGACTAAGTATTATCATATAATATTACTGCAACACCTACACTCACAAGAGAGCATATAACTGTCATGAAAATTTCTTACATACTGTTTTCCCCAAGAGATTACATTTTTTAACATTCCCAGTAGTTTTTAGTAGGGCTGAAAAGCGATTAAAAAAATTAATTGTGATTAATCACACTGTTAAACAATAGAATACCATTTATTTAATAATTTTTGGATATTTTTGACAGTTTCAAATATATTGATGTCAATTACAGCACAGAATACAGAGTATACAGTGCTCACTTTATATTTTTTTTATTACAAATATTTGCACTATAAAAAACAAAAGAAATAGTATTTTTCAATTCACCTCATACAAGTACTGTAGTGCAATCTCTTAATCATGAAAGTTGAATTTACAAATGTAGAATAATGTACAAAAAATAACTGCATTCAAAAATCAAACAATGTAAAGCTTTAGAGCCTACAAGTCCACTCAGTCCTATTTCTTGTTCAGCCAGTTGCTCAGACAAACAAGTTTGTTTACATTTGCAGGATATAATGCTGCCTGCTTCTTGTTTACAATGTGAAAGTTAGAACAGGCGTTCACATGGCGCTGTTGTAGCTGGCACTGCAAGGTATTTACATGCCAGATGCGCTGAAGATTCATATGTCCTTCATGCTTCAACCTCCATTCCAGAGGACATGCATCCATGCTGATGATGGGTTCTGCTCGATAACAACCCAAAGCAGTGCAGACTGACACATATTCATTGTCATTATCTGAGTCAGATGTCACTAGCAGAAGGTTGATTTTCTTTTTTCGTGGTTCATATTTTGTAGTTTCCACATTGGTGTGTTGCTCTTTTAAGATCTCTGAAAGCATGCTTCACACCTCATCCCTCTCAGATTTTGGAAGGCACTTCAGATTCTTAAACCCTGGGTCGAGTGCTACCTTTAGAAATCTCTCATTGGTACCTGCTTTGTGTTTTCTCAAATCTGCAGCGAAAGTGATGTTTAAATGAATATGTGCTGAGTCATCATCCGAGACTACTATAACATGAAATATATGGCAGAAAGTGGGTAAACACAGCAGGAGACATGCAATTCTCTCCCCAGGAGTTCAGTCACAAATTCAATTAACGCATTGTTTTTTAAATGAGTATCATCAGCATGGAAGCATGTCCTCTCAAATGTTGGCCAAAGCATGAAGGGGCATACAAATGTTTAGCATGGCTGGCACACGAATACCTTGCAATTACAGCTACAAAAATCCCATGTGAACTCCTGTTCTCACTTTCTGGTGACACTGTAAATGTAAACAAACTTGTTTGTCTTAGTGATTGGCTGATCAAGAAGTAGGACTGAGTAGACTTGTAGGCTCTAAAGTTTTGCATTGTTTTGTTTTTTAGTGCAGTTATGAAACAAAAAAAATTCTCCATTTGTAAATTGTACTTTCACAATAAAGAGATTACACTACAGTACTTGTATGAGGTGAATTTAAAAAATACCATTTCTTTTATCATTTTTACACTGGAAATATTTGTAATAAAAAATATTAAGTGAGCAGTGTACACTTTGCATTTTGTGTTGTAACTGAAATCAATATATTTGAGAAGGTAGAAAAACCTCCAAAAATATTTAATAAATTTCAATTGGTATTCTATTGTTTAACAGCACGATTAAAATGGTGATGAATTTCAATTAATTTTTTTAAACACGATTAATTTTTTTGAGTTAATCCTGTGAGTTAACTGCAATTAATTGACAGCCCTAGTTTTTAGTAGTAAGTTAAAGTTTTATTCCATTGCCATTTTTACATTTGCAGACATTCAATGAGGCATAAAATATTAAGTAAAAGTTTTAAAGCAGCAAAGATGATCTTATAAGCATGCTCTGTTACAATGACTTTCTACTACACAAAATCGTTGATATCATTTATTTAATGCAGTGTAGTTGTAGCCATGTCAGTCCCAGGTTATTAGAGAGACATGGTGGGTGAGGTAATATCTTTTACTGGACCCATTTTTATTGGGGTGAGAGAGAAGCTTAGGAGCTACACAGAGCTCTTCTTCAGGTCTGGGAAAGGTATTTAGATGGTCACCGCTAAAAACAAACTCGGATAGTTTAGCATAAATAGTTAGCACATATTCTAAAGTGACCATTCAAAGTGAAATGATCCATTAACATCCCTGTAGTCATACTGGCCTCGCAGAGGAATTACCTACCGGGTTTTGATTTATGTTGGAAAGAGTGATGCAGATTGAATCACATCAGGACATCTCACGGGAGATGTGGACTTTCATTTCACTTTCACAAACCCTCTTTAAATGAAAAATAAGGCAAATACCTGCATGCGACTGTGGTCACTAGGCACAAACAATGAATCACATCATATCTGAGTGTCCCTTTCGTTCTTTTGCTGGGGATCTGAAGGACATTCACCAGCTCACTGCTGCATAAATGTGCTGGCTATCAAACAGATATATATTTGTAGTTATTACTACCTACCCAAGCCATAGGAAAGAAGTAGTAGTCATACAACAACAACAACAAAAAGGGGAGGAGGGGATTAGTGGGTTACAGATTGTAGGTCATAAATCTAGCATCTTTATTAAAAACCATGATTTTTAGTCTCTAACAAAGTTATAAATTTAAGCTCCTAGGCTCGGCTTTTGAAAGTGATGTGCAGGTTTCCTTTAAGGATGTGGACTGAGAGGTCAGATATAGAGTAACTGCTTTATGAAAAGTATTCACCCACAGGTGATATGGTGTTTTTGTTTTTTATCATTTTCCTGTGCACGGTCATTTGAGAGCATAGTGATTGTCTAGTTTCACCTACATAGTTATCGGGGCATTTAGTGCACTGGATGAGCTACATCACATGTTGGGATAGGCATGTGAGGACCCATGGATCTTGAAAGATGCATTGTGGGGGGTGTTGATCATCGTAGCAGTGGAGATACATATATATATAGGTTTTGAATCTGTTGTTCTAGCAGGATCTGGTGCCACTTTGAGTTGGTGTGTCTGGTCTTTGGGGGGCTTGCTTCTGATAAGCTTGGAGAGGTTGAAGGGTCACTTGAAGGCCAGAAGTGGGGGTTCAGAAAAGATTTCTTTCAAAAGATGAACCTGAGAGCTTAATTCAAAACTTTACTAGACACTAAAAGCAGTGTCTTAATAAAGACCCTGAATTTGTGGCTTATTACTAAAGCTAAGATTTAGTCATGGGTATTTTTGGTAAACATCATGGACAGGTTATGGGCACTAAATAAAAATCCACAGCCTGTGACCTGTCCATGACGTTTACCAAAAATACCCTTGACTAAATCTCTACTTCTGGGACCCCACTGCTCTAGGGTGCCCCTGCTGGGAGGGTCGGGGAGGGCCTGCTCAGATGCGCCCTGGAGCTAGCCGTACCAGCCACAGCTTGGGTGGTCCCAGGAGCCAGCTGTCCGGGGCCTCCTGAGCAGTGGCTGGTGTGGCTGGCCCTGGGGACCACCACAGCAGCTGGCCCTGAAGTCAGCCACACCAGCTATTATGGAAGTCACAAAGTCACGGAATCCTTACTTATTACAGCAATTTGAAACCAACGAACCCCCTTTTTTTTGTCAACAGGCAACTTCACCTTGAATAGTCTCCTGGAGTATGTGCTAACTACAGTACTTACGCTAAACCATCTGTTTGATCATGTATTTAGCTGTTATACTCTTAGTACCTTTCCTAGATCTGAAGAAGAGCTGAGTGTAGCTCATAAGCTTGTCTCTCTCACCAACAGAAGTTGGTCCAAGAAAAGATAGTACCTCACCTACCTTGTCTCATCATTTATTTTTTCTGAAGGACACCAGCAAAATACGGTAACTGCAGCTCACTGCATTCTAATTGACTAACAGAAGAGATGACTATTTTAATTAAATATTAAAAATGTTTTGCAAAGTCTTCTTGGAAGTCAATGCCATTAACCTATTTATAACCTGTCTGCTTCAGTAGATGAAATACAACACCTTCTTATAACATCATAACTTCAACTGATTACTTCAATTTCAAATTAAAATGCTTGATCAGCAATATTTTCAGGATATGTGAACTATACACAAACATGTTATAAGAAAAATAACAAAAATGTTAAATGCAAAAATGTTAAATTTTACAGTTCTAGTGAGAAATTAAACAGCAATAAGCAGCTTTGTGGAAATAGGTGCCACTTGTTCAGCTATCTAATGGACAGAATGTTCCCTTCAAAACCATCTGAAAGGAGCAGCAGGATGACAAACAGAAGATTGAAATTCCTAATAATGAAATACTTCATTCTGGCAATGACTGATGCAGTCAATAGTCTGAAGTGAAAACTCTGCTATTAACTGTGTTAATGATTTATCTGGTTGTAAATGAGAAGTCAGATTGATTTGAGGTTAGCTGACGTCAACCACCTCTCTTCTCTGGTAACACACCGAACACGGCTAAGGGACGATACAAATTTCTTTCAAATCCAAACAAAAGGAAAAAACCCACCCCAATTCAGTTTTCATAGGCAATAAAATAATCTGAATCTGACTAAAAAATTAAATACTAATTAAATACTTCACTTTCTGTTCCTTTACAAATTGATTAAGTCAATGGTTCTCAACCTTTCCAGAGTACTGTACCTCTTTCAGGAGACTGATTTGTCTTGCATACACCAAATTTCACCTCACTTAAAAACTACTTGCTTACATAACCAAACATAAAAATACAAAAGTGTTACCGAACACTATTAATGAAAAGTTGCTTACTTTCTCATTTTTACCATATAATTCTAAAATAAATTGTGACTCCAGGGTGAAGAACACCGATATAGTATATAGAGCAGTATAAACATGTCATTGTCTGTATGAAATTTTAGTTTGTATTGACTTCACTCGTGCTTTTCATGTAGCCTATGGTAAAACTAGGCAAATATCTATATGAGTTGACATACTCCCAGGGGTATGTGTACCCTGATCGAGAACCACTGGATTAAGTCAATGAATTACCATATTTTAAAAAATGCAATCTCATATCTATTCCCTAAGATTTTGTACAGCCTGAAACTACAATTATCATTATCCTTGCACTTATTCCCCACGTCTGCCAAATTACTCTAATAAAAAATAAAATAAAATATATCAACTATACCTTGACATTCTTTATACAATTTGTGTTAAAATAAACCTGACCCAAACACAGGACACTTTAAATATCTTAGAGACATTGTCAATGTTTTGGTTTTTTTTTTAAAAAAAGCAAACTAACTTCTCTTTGGATTTTTTTTAGCCTACTATTGTTACAAGCAAAACCTAAAACTACTATAAGAAAGATCAGAATTTTCCTTCTATTATCTCGTTGACTCTTTGAATTTCACTACAATTTTTATCAGGGTGGTTAAAAATGAATGATTAAAATTTTTTTTTAAAAAATCAGATTTTATTTAAATCTGATTTTTCTTATAAAATGCTTTTTGATGGAAAAAACCTATCTAAAGAGTTTTAATTAAGATATCTTTGAGGTATAACGTATCATCATGGAATACGGATTATAAATTCTAATTCTACAGTATGAGACAATATATCCATATAATGTTTAAGAAAAGTTTTGTAAATGAGTTCCAATAGGTCATGGATTAGGGATCCAATTTTATGGGGGTCCCCACCTTCTGTACAGATTATTTAGGTTAATCTTTCTATCTACCCAACGGGTCTCAATGCTCAATCTAAAAAATACCATCACGGATGCTTAGTTTTGCAGTTCTCAAAATGTGGATTTCTGTCTCCAAAGATAACATGCTTGTTAACAGCAAAAAATGTTTTAAAATAAATAAATAATATATAGCAGTGAAGCCTATTTCTGTAGCCTTGAACAAAATGCAGGGAAATAGCTGTTTTATTGATGACGCTGTTGAAATTTGGAAGGAACTGGGTGAGATCTTAAAAAGAGAAATATGCAATGACAGAGTTAAATTACAAGCATTAAAAAAACGAATAGGATAAGAACTATCTCCAGCTCATTCTCTTGCAAATATTCTCAATACTCAGTACCAGGGTCAAACCTGAACTGCTGAAGAAGAGGAGCTGGCTATGACATGGACATCCAGCAGTCATCCCTCCATGATGCCAACTATAATAAACTTCAGAGCGAAGGGTGAACCATTCAAGAAATAGATGTTTGCTGATGATGTTTTAAAGAAAGTCACACCAGTGAACTGGTGGAAGTCACTTAAGCACTTGGATTCAGAGACTGTTGAAGTGATCATCTCACTTTTAACAGCAGTAGCTTCTTCTGCCAGTGTAAAAAGAATATTTTCTTCCTCTGGACTAATTCATTCCAAATTGAGAAATCGTTTGGGACCTGAAAAAGCAGGAAAGCTTGTTTTTCTTTTCCAGATTATGAACAGGAAATTGAAGGTGAAGACGACTGAGTTAGCTGCAGAAGCCAATATTTTAAGTTTCTCATGTTGACCTGGCTGACAGTCTATTTAATTTTTGTTTTTTTTTAAAAATACATTTAACTATTTTAGTTAACAATTTTAACAAAAACAAACCTGATTTTAAACAACTTGAACATTTTAACTAAATTCAAATATTCATATGCTTGTTCTGTTAAAATATTATACGTTTGCTGTTGAAGAAAAAAATCCATAATGTTGTTGCTTTATTTAAATAAAACAATTTACACTTCTGTCTGGTGATGTTCTCCTCCTCATACAGCATTGCAAGAAAATCCTCCAAATATTAATGATTAACCTGTTGAACTGGAGATAGTTCACCTCCCAATGACTTCATAAATATCTGCTTCAATTACCTTTCGTAAATGAAATGACCAAGCAATTATTCATTTTCTGATACAGCTGTAAAACTAATCTGAAAAGTGTTCAAAATAAATCACTTTAAAAATGTATAGTGTGTACCTTCTAAAAACAAAACCTACATCGATCTCTGAGTTGTGAAGATATGTATTAAGGTTGTAACAACCAACAAGAATGCACTTTTATGTGGAAATCCATGATTAAGTCGACTCTTCCAGACTAATGAGTTAAATCATGATTTAAATCAATCAGATTTAAATCAAAACCACCCTGATTTTTATATATAGTAATTTTCACTGTGTATTCAGACAGTCATTTCCCGGTTTCATGTGTATGTGGGGTCTCTCTCTCTCTCTCTCTCTCTCTCTCTCTGTGTGTCAGCAAAAGCAGAGAGAAACAGAAAAAAAGAAAATGTGAATGTAAAACCATAAAATTTGGGGGAGGGGACTAAGAAACAGGAATAGCATCACCTTTAACTCATTTCCTGAAATTCCCTGATTATGTTCCTTTAAAAGACTGTCATCGTTTTTTTTCAAAACTACACTGGAAACTACACTTACTTTTTAAAAAGTAATCAAGATCACATTTGGAATTTCTGGACCCTTCCTCAAATTCCTGGTTTAGACAGGAGCTAGAAGGGTGTTGCTCTAACAACATCAGAAGGAAGGACTCAGAACAACACGTTCAAACTCCTGGAGTGGGAGGGTTGGTTGAAGTTACTGCAGGATAGAATAGCTGGCTTTCCAGTAAAAGTCAATTACTACAGCTTAAACAAAAAAAGAAAGTAGAGGATTGGAGACAGCTCCCCAACTCAGGGTGCTTCTATAGCAATGGTCAACAACCTTCTACATACCAGTAGCTTACCCTTCACCACTCAGACTTCCTTTTAACTCCAGGACCCTGCAACTTTTGAAGTTTCATGTGCTTGAGCAAACTTCCTGTTACCCCCATGCTGAAGGCTAAGTCCTTGTCTACACTGCCCCTTTACAGAGCTGCAAAAACACCCCCCCCCCCGAGCACTGCAAGTTTCAGCGCTGTGAAGTGGTAGTGTAGTGTAGCTACTCCCCTTGTGGGGGTGAGGGTTTTTTTACAGCGCTGAGAGAGCTCTCTTCAAGTGCTGGTGTCGTGACTACACACCACGTTAAAGTGCTGCCATGGCAGTGCTTTAACATTGCTAGTGAAGACATACTCTTATTAAGGAAGAACAGCACTATACCACATTTCTGCTAATCAGATATTAGCCTGGGACTTGGCCCTTTAGTTTACAGGTGCTTGTCTGATCTTCCATTTTCTATCAAGGTTTAGTTTTGAACATGAGACTTGTCAAAGACCATTTCTGCACAGTACTTTTCACAATAAGCATCCAACTTTTGTCCAAGACAAATTATACTTTAACTTATAAAGTTGGCATGTACGCAGGATCACCAAGAAACATTTACAAACATCAAATATTAGCTAAGAAGTGTTCAAGAAAAAAACCCTACTTTTGGTACTGTAAATAATTATGCTCTGGACATTGTGTGTCATGTTACAGTTTTATCCTAGCTCTCTGTGCATACCCAGCAGGAGCACTCCTAGCATCTAGGATCTTACAACTTCCGCTGAGGTGCAGCAGCCTAGGCCTGGCCTACGCTACAAACTTCGGTTGACATAAGCCACATTAAGTCGATATAATAATGTGTCTATATTACCAAGTCCCTTCTGCTGACCTAAGTGGCCTGTAAAGTCGAGTTCTGTACTCCACCTCCATGAGAGGTGTAGCGCTTGATTGACCCCAAACATGCCCTCTCCCAGACATCCACCCAAAAGGTACTTCTCTTCTGGTTTACCATTTAAGGGGGTACACAGTAAGTGTAACACATGAAATGCACAGATACTTAGCACAGGATTCTAAAATCATTGCTCTTTACTTAATCACATGAGAAATACACAGATGCACACAAAGAAAATAAACCATACACAAATCTCCCTTTCTCAGTTATCTCACCACTCCAGAGCATTCTTTGGGTTGGGATCAGAGTCCTTCTAGTCGCAGTGCATAGCTTATGTTTTGAAACATGGAGCCGTCTCTCCCTCAACTCACCTTTTCTGACCTTGGACTGACCATCACCTTTCCACTCTCCTCTCCAAAACTTCCTGTGCCTGAGTCTCTCTACTTTGTATAACCCACCAGCAATATCTCTGTTTCTTTAGTCTACTTGGGGAATTTCCACTCTCACCGCTTTCTCCCTCCTTTCAGGTAAGAGGAGGAAACATCTTCTCCCAGCTTGAGCAAACCCACTGTCCTAAGGTGTTTCACATTGAACAGATGCCTGTTGAGTTCTAGCAACTCACACTGTCTTCTGACTGAGAGGTAAATGCTTAAAGACTTGCCAGCAATGGCAGATACAGAGAGACCTTCCATGATACAGCAATAACTTAACACGAACCAGAATTTCTAAATTGTACAAACTGCCCAAAAATTGCCACAGAAGTATGACCTAATTCAAATAAGATTATTTATCATTATTTTTGGTAGAAATTTAGGGTGTAGCCTACTGGATCATTGTCAGAACAGAAATAGTAGTAAATAGTAAAAGGGGATCCACCATAAAAGCTCCTATCTCCCCAACCCTCACAGATTATGTGACTGCCACAAGGAAGGAACCCTTCAAAGACTGGTGTGAGAGAGAATATGATTCCATGGGCTTTAACGCTGGACCCGTGAGACATGCCAGAGCAACATTTTAATCCCACTGTGGAGGTTGGTTCCCATATAGATGGAAACACCCTCAGCAAACCCCTAAGGAATTTGGACATAGTGGGAAAGGGAAACAAAAGATTGTATACATCTTTACATTGTAAAGATGGATAGTAAGCACTAAGAGCTGTGAGATGCACCCTACAGAACTAAATGAAAGCCCCAAGTTCTTTTAGAGAGAGTAAGCAGTACAAAATTACAGGGAACGAAGCCTCAAGAGGCTGAAGTTGATGGTTCATCCAAGCTGAAAATCTTCTCCACTTAGCGGCATACATTTTCATGTTGGTGTCTTCTCCTACATTTAGGATGTTCTGTAGAGCAATTGAACACAACCTCCCTTTCTGACATCCATCCGTACTTGTGAATGAAAGATTTTCCATTACAAGGACAGTTCAATATTATACTATACCGAAAAATTCATTTTTTGGGGGGGGGAGAGGGGGGAACCACATTTCTAATAATGTGCAATACAAAGTCTAGCTGCTAAAAATATAAAGATTAATTTGTTCTTCTGTTTAAAATGTAGATTCTTTACTGGAGCATTAACCAAGCAGGTGAGGGAAGTCAGCATTTTGTCATGAGATGAATCTGTTATATAATTTCCTCCCAAAACCATCTAATTCCTGGACACAACCACATGTGCAAGTATGTTCCCTTTTCCCTGCAATCAAGTGCTTCCTCAGTAGCAAAAATGTGATTGATCTTAACAAGAGACAGAAGCCATCTATACAGTAATTTATAAAATTATTCTTTATGAGCTACACAAAATGAAAATGTACATCCCCTTTCTCACATGCAGACCTGCTCATCCACATCAGTTTCTTTTCCCAAATACCTGTCCCATCTTTTCATTTGAGTTGTTTTCTTAACATCTTTTTCAGTCAAAACTGTATATATCTTGGAAATTAAGCCTTTTGTTCCACCCTGTGTCACAGACCTCACCCTGCTCATGGGTCAACTCCTCAAATGTGGTTAAAAGTCTAGATAGAGACCCCTTCCCAGATTTCACAATAAAACGTTTGACTAGTAGATATAGAAAATAGAGGATTATATTTACATTATTACATACCTCTTGGTATAATTTCAAATCAGGAAGCAGCAACAGCTGTCCAAATTGAGTAATCTCAGCTCTTACCCACAGTGCATTGTCATGTTCGGATTTCTTAGGGACACATTCCTGATTATTAATTAAATTAGCTGAAGGAGAGAGGCCCGGTGACAGGAATTTAGAAAATTTGTCCCAAGCTCCTGAGATGGTCTGGATGATACTTTTTATTCTTGAAAAAAGAAAAGGAGGACTTGTGGCACCTTAGAGACTAACAATTTGTAATTACTAATAACAAATTACTAACTAGTAATTTGTTAATCTCCAAGGTGCCACAAGTCCTCCTTTTCTTTTTGCGGATACAGACTAACACGGCTGCTACTCTGAAACTTTTTATTCTTGGTGATCTCAACTTATTTTTAACCCCACAATTATTATGAATAGCTATATTTGGGCTCCAGTCTTGTCAGAGTTTTACCAGTGTTTGGATGCTCTGTCATAAAGCTAATTTATCACATTTTAATTGCGGTACATAAAAATGAGCCAAAGTTACGGAAAGCTAATATATCCCACTGTGTAGGCTTATACAGAACTTCAGAACTCACCTTTGGCTTTTATGATTCCATATGAAATTTAATAGGGCATCCTGCCATGTTTTTAACGTCTTGTCAGGGATACCAACAGAGATGCACTGAAACAAAGTAACTTTTATTTTTTACCAAAGTTACCCTGCGCCTAGCCAAGGAATTTCATATTTGTTCCATTCTTCCAAATCTTTTATAATTTTATTACACTGTAGAGGATAATTTGCCTTTAAAAGATTTGTTTTGCCACCATTATTTATTCCTAAAGATTTAAAGATTTATATATATGTAGCTGACAACAGTTTACCCTTTTCGGACTATTAATTCCTAACATTTCAGATTCATCATAGTTTATTTTGACACCTGATACCTGACCACATTACAAAGTCAGTTATTCTATAATTTTTAATGAGATTTCTGGATTCTGCAAATATAACAAGTCACCAGCAGCATACAAAACTATTTTTTCTTCTAATCCAAAAGATATTTTGATGCCCTTTATATATGGGCTATTTCTCACATTTATTGCAAATGTCTCCATCGGCAAAGCAAACAGAAGGAGATAATGGGGTACCGTCTCATATTCCTACACAAATTGAAAGGTGAGGACTGGTGACCATTAAGTAATGCAGTCAGTCACTCAAGAATGAATATACAGGGCTATCAAGGCTGAATTCCCACTCTGGCACTTCAAGTGCAGAAGGTGGGGGGCCGCAAAGATTCTAAAAATGAATACTGGCCACTCCAGGCTGGTGTTAAACTCCCAAGGTCACAGTTTCTCTCTGACCTTGGGTGAGTAGAAGTTGCCACCGCCCAAGTGCAAAAGAACTCCTTGGGACCCATGAAGGCACACTTGGGAATTCCTTCCTGTGGGGTACCCTCAAGTCCTTTCGCCCTCCCTCTGAGGAAGAGCTGAGAAAGAAAAAGGAAATTAGCTATTTCCCCCATCTCATTAAACAACATATGCACAAACCTCTTAGGACACCAAAAATCCAATCCTGTTATTAAAAAAGGTAAGTTTTATGAAAAGAAAAGAAAAGAAATAAAAGAGAAAAGAAAAGAAAAGAACATCTGGAATTTAGGCTTTTGCTAGATTTAAAAAACCCACTCACAAAAATTAAACATCAAGAATAACCTTCTTGAGGTCCAGCTTAAATGTTACAAGCAAAACAAAAAGCATTTGGGGTTAGCACAGAGGAGTCCACAAGCCAATAAGAAATGAACAGAAATAAACCTAATCGCGTCTTTCTAAACATTCCTGATCTACTTTCATCTCTGGGTTGTTAAATAAGTAGTTCTAGATATGATCTGATGATTTTCATATCTGGCCTTCAGCTTCTCACAGCATAACTGCTCCCTGTTCCCCTCTTTCCTGGAGAACAACACTACCAGAGACAAAGGGAAGTTTTTTCCCCCATTTAAAAAGTTCTAGCCCTCCCATTGGCTCTTTTGGTCAGGTGCCCACTCCCTTTCTTTTACCTATGCAGGGACCTTTTTTAACCCTTTACAGGTAAAACAAGCAGAGATCAGCCACCAAGAGGGACTTTATAGCTAACTGGCTGTCCAGTTATGAGTGTCCATAAAAGGGAGCTCCCCCCTCTCATGTATCGATATGCCCCTACAAAATTGATTTCCAAAACCAAACCTTACCAAAATTTGTTTGAAATACTCCCATTCCAATTTCTGAAAGGCTCTCTCTCAGCATGTGAAGAAAGCAGCATACAGGAAAAAATATTAAAATCAATATTATAAATCAAATTCAGAGTTCCTCTGATATTACCAGATGATGCTTGCCTGCTACAAACCCAGATGGATGCAGGTGAGCATATTTGGGCAACATGGCAATCTGTTTGCTATCGATTTGGCACAAATTTGAGCGCCCATGTTAAAGAAATAGGTTTGTATGATACACAATTGGTAAGATGTCTTCTTTCTTTTGGAAGAATAATTTTTGCCTCTTTCAAAATACAGAAAAAGCTAGTAAAAGTTTCAGAGAAGTCCTTTTGTATAGCTAGTCAGAAGGATGGCTGACTTACTGTTTCTTTTTTTAACTTTCTGGCTAAAAGCCCAATGTTTTTGTTTAGCGTATCTGTTTACTCAGTTTTCTGTTTCTGTTTACTGTTTTCCATTGTGCTGGAAATGGCCCAAGTTGATTATCATACACATTGTAAGGAGAGTGATCACTTTAGATAAGCTATTACCAGCAGGAGAGTTGGGTGGGAGGAGGTATTTTTTCATGCTTTGTGTGTATAAAAAGATCTTCTACACTTTCCCCAGTATGCATCCGATGAAGTGAGCTGTAGCTCATGAAAGCTTATGCTCAAATAAATTGGTTAGTCTCTAAGGTGCCACAAGTACTCCTTTTCTTTCCAAAACAAAGTTCTTTAAAAAAAAAAAAAAAAAAATTCAAGAGCACTTCCTCTCTTTCCTTCTTTTTTTGTGAGGTATGCTGATTTATTTATAAGGAACCTTTCCAGCAGTCTAAAGGATACTTTTATTGATCCCTTCTCCTTATCGTTTTCGTCTATATATTTCTGAAAGTTTTCTTTCAGCTCTTGAATTCTCAGGGGGTCAGAAAACCAAGTTCTTTTCAAGTGCCAGGATCTTTGTTCTTCCACTGAAGCCCAATTTTTTAATCTAATATATGTAGGGGCATGATCTGACCAAGTTATAACTCCTAGACTGGCTTTCTAAACTAAATTAAGCCAATGTCCCAGAAACAAAAGTCATATGAATCCTGCAATAATATCCATGAATAGCAAAGTAATATGTATAGTCACTGATATCTGCATTCATCTCCCACCGGACTTCCACCAAATCCTCATTTTCTAAGTGATGTAACAAATTTGCATTTGACTTTCTTCTCAATGTTCTCTGTGTATATTCAATCAATCTAAGGTAGGGTTAAGCACCTCTTAAACCCCTTCTCCCCCCTCCAGATTAATATCCCCTTCCTTAAAGTTTCCTAAGTCCCAAAAAAAAAGATTAAAAAAAGAAGCTTGCCTTTGACTGGCAGTATATACATTAGCTAAGGTGAGAAGGATACCTTTTCAAGGACCCCTTAATTAAAATATATCTGAGTTGTGCTGAGACAATGAAAGGGAAGTTTTTACCAAGATTATTGCCACCCCTCTTCTTTAGGTTGCCCTTGAGACACATATGGTAGTTGTGTCCATGAAGAAAGAGAGGATTACTCACCCTATGCAGTAATGGAGATTCTTTGAGATATTTGTCCCTGTGGGTGCTCCACTTCAGGTGTGGGTGCATCTCGGAACTGTTGATCAGAGATTTTCAGTAGCAGTGTCCGTCTGGACTGCGTGTGTGCAGCAGTCATCTCGGAGCGCCGATGGTGCCTCATCTAGTGCACGTGTGACCAGACTCCCTGTTCCTTCTCTACCATAGAGTCCTTAATGCAAACTCCAAAGTAGAGGGGAGGAAGGTGGTTTGTGGAGCATCCACAAGGACACACATCTCAAAGAACCTTTTACTGCACAGGATGAATAATCCTCTCTTCTTCTTTGAGTGATGTCCCTGTGAGTGCTCCACGTCAGGGGATTGTAGAGCAATGCCCCACTGTGGATAAAGGGCTTAGGATTTGCTTGGACAGTTGAAGAGAGAATGGTGAGGCCTATTATAGCATCTGACCTTGAGCTTTGAGTGACTGAATTGTTCGTGAACATGTGAACTGAAGCCCAGGTAGCTGGTCTGCATACGTTTATCGTTATGTTTTTCAAGAACACTACTGACGTTGCTATTGAGCCTGTAGAGTGGGATGGATCCCTTCTAGGGGTTCGGTGTTATTCGTTCAATAACAGAGTTGGATGCAGGCAGAGATCCATTTAGATAGTCTCTGTGTGAATATTTGTGCATCCCTTGAAGCATTCTGTTGTGAAAATAAAAAGTCTGGGGGGGACTTCCGGAAAGTCTTGGTTCTGTCTAAATAAAATGCTGTCACTCATCTGACGTCTAGCATATGTAAGATAATCTCTTGTGAGTTCCCGTGTGGTTGGAATTAAAACATGGGGAGGTGTATGGGTTGCTTTATATGGAAGGATGTTGATATTTTAGGTAAAAATTTTGAGCGTGGTCTCAACATGACCTTGTCTTTAAAGAATCTGGTATAGGGTGGGTCAGCCATAAGGGCCCCTATCTCACTAACTTGTCAAGTGGAGGTGATTGCAACCAAGAATGCAACCTTTCAGGGGAAGATTTTCCAGATTTGGGTGGAGAGTCTGGCCATTGTCCTGTTAGAGGAGATCCGCCCAAAGTGGAAGAGTTCGTGGGGTGCATACCACCATGCCCATCAGTTAAAGGTACCAGGTCTCTCTGGGCCACTTTGAGATTCTCAGTAGAAAGTAGGCCTTGTCAGCAAATAATTTGTGCATCGCTTGCGGGATCAGTGAGAATGTGTACAGGAGTGATGTGTCCCATGTGATGAGAAAGGTATCCACCAATGATTGATGCAGAAGAGTGGGCACTTGGGGTTTAGTGATGACTCAAATAGGTCGACAGGGGGAAAGCCACATCATTGAAATACTGACTGTAGGATTCTGTTGTTTATTTCCCATTTGTGTTCCTGAGAGAAATGTCTGCTTAGTGTATCCGCCATCATGTTCTCACATCCGGGGAGACAGAGATATTTACTTTGTTTTGTATGCACCCGTTCCACAGTTTCATGGCCTCACAACGTAGTGAGTGGGAGCAAGCTCCTCCTTGGCAATTGATATAGAACAGGCATGCTATATTAGCCAGACTGACTTGTTCTTCACCATTGGTAGGAAATGCCTGCAGGCATTGTGTACTGAATGTAGCTCTAGAAGATTGATGTGTAGTTGAGTTTCCACTGTTGACCACCTTCCTTGAACAGTGTGTTGGTTCAGGTGGGCTCCCCCATTGGCATCCATTGTGATTATGGTGGATCCTGTTGAAAGGAGATCCCCATGCACACATTCTGTGGTTTTGTCCACCATTGTAAGACGACGGACTTTTTGGTGGTACTGTTAGTCTCTTATTTAGGCTGTGTTTACTGGGGATGTATACTGAGCTCTGCCAGCTTTGTAGGCAAAGCACGTAGTGTCGCATGTGTCTTTCCAGAAATGTCATGGCCACCATGTGACCTAATAGTTGTAAGCAAGTCCATGCCTATGTTTGAAGACTGGGTTGTTGTCTACTGAGATAAAGTTGTTCAGTGTCACAAATCTGTTCCTAGGTAGCGATGTTCTCGCCTGAGTGGAGTTGAGGTGTGCCCCAGTGAAGTCCAGTTGTATGGAACTAGGATTGATTATTGTTAATTTGTAACCCTAGGTTCTGTAATAGGGAGATGGTGTTTGCACCACATCTGTTGTTTCTCTGAGTCGTACCTTTCAGTAGACAATCGTCTAAGACTAGGTACAGGAAGTTTTCTTAAGTGTACCGCTACTACTGCAAAGATTTTGGAAAAGACTCGGTGCCGTCGACAGGCCGAAATGTAGTACTCTGTATTGGTAGTAATCACCCCCCACTATGAACTGTAGAAATAGTTTGAGAGTGGGGTGTACGGAGATATGAAAATATGCATCTTGCAGGTCGAGGGCTGAAAACCAGTCCCCCCTTTCTAGGGCCGGTATTAGCATAGTGAGTGTGACTATCTTGAATCTTGAGTTTACACAAATTGGTTAAGCATTCCGAGATGTAAGATGGGTCTCCATCCACCATTTTTCTTCTGGGTCAGGAAGTAATGGAAGTAAAAACCCTTCTTTCTGTGTTGTGTGGGAATTTGCTCCACATCACCTAAATGTAGGAGATGGTTTACTTCCTGTCTTAAGAGGTGCTCGTGAAAAGGGTCCCTGAAGAGGGACAGAGGTGAGATTGGAAAGTGGGAGAGAAAGGGGATGGCATAGCCCAATCTTACAATCTCCAGTACCCACTGATCCATTGTAATTCATGCCCAGGCAAGGTAAAATGGGCGAAGTCAATGGCCAAAGCATTGGCTGGAAGTTGGTATTGGCCAAATCTTCAAAGCCGTTTAGCAGAAGCTGGTTGCGATGTTGACAGCTGACTTGAGGTGTTCACCGTCTTTGTGGATGCTGTTTGTTTCTTTGAGATTCATACTGTCATTGTTGGGAGCAATGATGTCTCTCTGTGCCTTTGATATGGTAGGTAGCATCATCTTCTTGTAAGTGGTGTGTATATGCCTAGCATACGTAGGATTTGCTCGTGAGAACTTCATCAAGCGTAGAACTTCATCTGTTTTGCGGGAGAAGAGTTTTTTGCTATCGAAAGGCAGGTCCTCAACTTTTACCTGAAGTTCTTTGGGAATACCAGATGATTGGAGCCATGAGGCTCTGAGCAGCACCCTGGCAGTAGCAGAATCTGATATATCTAAAGACGCCTGTAATGTCATTCTGGTGATCAGCTGTCCTTCAGTTATTACGGCCTTGAACTGTGACCATGTCTCCTCTGGCAGGCTGTCAATCAAGTCTTGCAGTTTGCCATAATTGTCGTGATTTTATTTACCTAGGAGAGTAGTGTAGTTGGTGACTCGAAATTGCAGTGTTGCTGAGGAGTACACTTTGACTGAAAAGGTTGAGCTTTTTGCAGTCCCTGTCCTGAGGGGTGGACCTGTATTGAGGCTGTTTGCCACTTTGATTCGTGGCTTAGACCACTTGAGACTTGAGTTGTTGGTGGCAGAACAGGAAATCCATCCCGTTGGCGGGGATGTAATATTTTCTGTCACCCTTTTGCACGTTGGTGGTACCATCACCCGCGTTTGCCAAATAGTCTTTCACGGTTCTGAGATGGCATCATTTATCGGGAGAACTATCTTAGAGAATGTATAACAATTGTGCTGGTTTTCCTGCACCTCCTCCAGTGGGATATTTTGATTGATGGCTACTCGTTTAAATAGTTCTTGGAATTGTCTGAAGTCGTCAGCCGTGGTAAGGAGTGGTGGCATTATGGCTTCATCTGGGGATGACAATGAATTGCATGCAGGTGATGTGACCTCTTGGTCTGTGCTTTCTTCTCTCTCTTCTCCTGTGTCCTCCACTACCACTGAAGTCTCCTGGCTAGGGGATGGTGGGGGGCAACCAGAATTTGCTCCTGGTTGGAGTCGTGGATCTAGTATGATGAGCCCTATATGACGCTCAAGGGTCCCAAGGGGTCCATTGCATGGGGAACAACGTAGGTGGGAACATCCAAGGCTGTCCATACCAAGGTTGTACATCTTGTCTGTACTTGGTTTTGGGTGTCATGGGTCGTGGCCTCCGTTCAGTGGGTGAAGAGTGTTGAGACGAAAAGCGACTTTCATCCTGATCATTGTCCTTATCGCTCGATATAGGTGGGGCAATAGGCAATGCTGTTTGCTGTATATTAGTATGCTCAGGTGAACTGTTGGTGCTGAACAGGGGTGACTGCAGGACCGAGGAGATTGCAATATCTTTCTGTTGTAAGAATTACTATGGTGCTGTTGGTTTCAGTACCATCAGTATCAATGCCATGGATTTATATGGTACTGATGTCTGTGCCAATGGATTATATGTCATCTTGCTCAGAGTGGTCGGTGTCACCTTGGGTCTGTCGTTTGGTGCCAACAGAGTCCTCAGTGCCGGTGGCGGCGGCATGAACTATGATGATGGCCTCGGCACTGTCTCCCTCATCAGGGTGGACAGTGCCATTGAGGAGGAGCCTCAAAATGTTTGAGCCTCAACTCCTTCTCCTTGTGGTGGCGCTCAGCAGAGGCCGCGGTGTGGACAGTGCTGGAAGTGCCCAGTTCATCAAAGGTGCTCATTCGTGCGGAAGTCAGCACCAAGGACAGTGACC
This sequence comes from Eretmochelys imbricata, assembly GCF_965152235.1. Taxonomy (NCBI): domain Eukaryota; kingdom Metazoa; phylum Chordata; order Testudines; family Cheloniidae; genus Eretmochelys; species Eretmochelys imbricata. The sequence continues at coordinate 78,464,681 of NC_135578.1, forward strand.
TGGTTGGAGACCGCTTCTCTCTCTCTCTGCGGAGGTTGTGGCTCTTTTCCTCATATTTTTGGAGAACTGGGTGCCCTTGGTAGTTGAGATTGTGCCAGGGAAGCCACCTGAAGAAGTTTGCTGCCCCATATCAGAGGTTGGTTGAAGTGATTTTTGCATTAGTATCAATTTTAGACACAGGTCTCTGTTACACCTGGCTCTGGCTTTTAGGTTGCGACAGTGAGCGCACTTCTGAGGGATGAGAGACTCCCCAGGGCAATGGACACAGAGTGAGTGCCCACTTGAGATGGGCATGGCTTTGTGGCGTGAGCTGCATCTCAAATTCTGGGGAGCCAAGCATTTTGTAGCGCGGATAGGTTTTGCACTACAGAAGAAGCTAACGAAGGAAAGATTTTCTTTTTTTAAACTTAGGCACTAACTAGGTACTCTAATACTAACTATACTATTTAACTACTAAACTCTACTATCTAATTTAATTTGTTAAGGTTATTGAAGGACATTGGGACACCACCATGGAGCTCTGACTCAGGCCAAGGACGGTTGAGAAGGAACTGACGGGGGTAGGGTCGCACACATGCTAGATGAAGCGCCAATGACACCGCAAGACGACTGCTGTGGATGTGCGGCATTACTACCGAAAATATCCAATTAAAGGCATTGGGAGGCACAGACACAAAGCGGAGCACCCACGGGCACATCAAAGAAGAATCAGGTATTTATCATCTTTTTTTCCAAGGGTGTTTCCTTTAAATAGATTATATTAGGAAAATCCTTTTGTAATAAGCAAAATACCCATTTTCTTTTTGTTGGATTGTTCATCCCCTTAACATTAACAGTCATGACATTACTAAACTTACCCATGAATACTATGTCTGCACTCAGACAGAACATTACCCCCTTGTTAAAAGCAGCCACATTACATTACATCTTCACCTCTTCTTTAAATAAGACATGTTTAGACAGAGATCCCATTATACACACAATCATGTTAAAACTCGCATATATTGCTTTTCCTTTTTTAAATACTTATTTTGTTGTACCATGATGCTGATACCATAAATGTTTAAATTCTGAGCCCTAGGTTTTTAATATTTTTTTCTATTAAAACGTAATATTTAACATCTGTTTTCGTTCTTTTATCCCATTTCCCTCCCTTTCTATTCATTTCTCGCATTATTACCCGATCCTCTCTAGCTGTAGGAACCCAAAACTAGGAACTCTCTAGCTGTAGGAATCTCCTTACTTCCTCCATGGGTGTGTTTGTTACTTGCTGAAGGGTTTGCTTTTAATTCTTAACAGAAACAAATCTCATCTAATCTTATCAAATATCTATAAAACATCAGGCATTATTAGAGTATACGATCTTTCAGTTCACTTATTCTTCACGCTGTCCACCACAGGTGGCCCTTCTCTAATAATTATCACAAACATTCTAAAATGTAGACCTTTAAAATCGAACTTTCTTCAGTAGGGGAAATCTCTTTCTCCTGTTACTTCATTATTAAATGTGTTTATAATACATATCACAACATCAATTTAATTATAATTTTATACCCAGTAAGTATACTGTATCCACATAAAAGATCCTGGGTGCTACACAGCCCAGTCTCAATTCAACTATATCCCTTTATCCTTATAACCACCTGGATACAGCATTCATAATTTATTGTAATATTTAGCCCATATACCAATCTTGTTCTTCTGGATCTAGACAGTTTCTTGGGCTCTCATGTCTGTCCTGTTGTCTTGATGATGCATCTTTTTGAGCCATTCTGGCTCTCTTTGATCACACTCATGTGCAGTGATTTCTTGATGACATTTTAGGACTGATGTCTTTGATCCTGTTCAGATTGTTCTTGAGCTGATTTACCTATTCCCATGTTCATGAATACCTGTTTCCCTTCTTTTTGGTTTGAGACAGATATATCTGTCCTTCCATTTAAAGGACTGTCTAAAATGGGCACCCCCATTTGTATCTTAGCCCTGGTCTACACTACGGGATTAGGTCGAATTTAGCTATGTTAGGTAATTTTAAAAATGACTGCTTCCACACAACCAACCCCGTTCCATCGACCTAAAGGGCTCCGCAAATCAACTTCTGTACTCCCCCTCGACGAGGAGAGTAGCGCTAAAAATCAACCTTGCTGGGTCAAATTTGGGGTAATGCAGACGCAAATCGACGGTATTGGCCTCCGGGAGCTATCCCAGAGTGCTCCTTTGTGACCACTCTGGACAGCACTCTCAACTCAGATGCACTGGCTAGGTACACAGGAAAAACCCCGGGAACTTTTGAATTTCATTTCCTGTTTGGTCAGCGTGGCGAACTCAGCAGCACAGGTGACCATGCAGTGCCCCCAGAATCGTAGAGCACAGAATGTTTCTAAGCTCCCCCTATCATCTCTGTCCCTGAGGTTATCGCAGACTAGAAGGCGAAAAAAACACACTCGCAATGACATGTTTTCTGAGCTCATGCAGTCCTCCCGCACTGATAGGGCACAGCTTAAAGCATGGAGGCAGTGGCAGAGGCCAGGAAAGAATTAAGTGAGCGCAAAGAGCGGAGTAGGATGCAATGTTGAGGCTAATGGGAGAGCAAACGGACATGATGAAGCGTGTGTTGGAGCTGCAGGAAAGCCAACAAGAGCACAGACACCTGCTGCATCCACTGCCTACCCTCCTCCCCATGTTCCATAGCCTCCTCACCCAGATGCCCAAGAATGTGGCGGGGGAGGCTCCGGGCACCCAGCCACTCCACTCCAGAGGATGGCCCAAGCAACAGAAGGCTGTCATTCAAACAGTTTGATTTTTAATTTGGCAATAATAAGCAATGTGGCCTTGTCCTTCCCTCTTCCCCCACCCCACCCGGGCTACCTTGTCCATTATCTCTCTCTCTCTCTTTTTTTTTTATTAAGAAAGAATGCACGGTTTCAAAACAATAGTTACTTTATTTCGAAGCGGGGAGGGTGGTTGGCTTACAGGGAATTAAAGTCAACAAACGGAGCGGGTTTGCACCAAGGAAAAACACACACAATTGTCACACCGAAGCCTGGCGAGTCACGAAACTGGTTTTCAAAGCCTCTCTGATGCTGTGCAGATAGAATCGTTGAGGAATTTAGCTAAGATTGAAGAAATCTCTACTGAGCATGTGCAAACCGCATTTTTCCAAAGGCTTATAACTTGGCCAAATTTGAGCATCCTTTCACAGTGACAGGAAAAGGCACATTCCTGACACAAAGACTACCCTTTCCAAATTTCACATCCCTGCTCCAAACTGTAGGGGCACTAGACCTCTTCAGATAAAAGGTTGCCAGAATTTAACATGGGCAAAACATATTTTTCCTAGACACATTCTGAGAAATGAGTGAACCAGTTTGGCTGAAATTTTCCAAAAAATTCAGCCTGAGGCATACATCCAGCATGGAAAATTTCAGTGAAAGATTGGTGAAGTGATAAATAATTGAAAACAGTGCATTAGAATAGCACATATCAGACAAACTTAATACAGTTCCTCTAGCCCAGCCTCTACTATAAGCCTAATGCACTCTACATGGGACGACATGTTAAAACCCATTTTAAATCTGAAGCTGGTATAGAATGTGGCTGCTTGCTTAATCACTACTTAAAACACGCAGAGCATGGGGTGCTAGTCCTCTGCACTAACTCCCAGAATGTGGAGTTTAAGTTGTGTGTTCTAGCCTGTCAAGGTTCCTTCCCCGCTCTGAACTCTAGGGTACAGATGTGGGGACCAGCATGAATGACCCCCTAAGCTTATTCTTACCAGCTTACGTTAAAAACTTCCCCAAGATACAAACTTTGCCTTGTCCTCGAACCGTACGCTGCCACCACCACCAAGCGTTTTAAACAAAGAACCGGGAAACAGCCCACTTGGAGATGTCCTCCCCCAAAATATCCCTCCCAAGCCCTACACCCCCTTTCCTGGGGAAGGTTTGATAAGAATCCTCACCAAATTGTACAGGTGAACACAGACCCAAACCCTTGAATCTTAAGAACAATGAAAAATCAATCAGATTCTTAAAAGAAGAAGAATTTTAATTAAAGAAAAGGTAAAAGAATCACCTCTGTAAAATCAGGATGGTAAATATCTTACAGGGTAATCAGATTCAAAACAGAGAATCCCTCTAGGCAAAACCTTAAGTTACAAAAAGACACAAAAACAGGAACAAAGATTCCATCCAGCACAGCTTATTTTACCAGCCATTAAACAAAAGGAAATCTAACGCATTTCTAGCTAGATTACTTACTAACTTAACAGGAGTTGTAAGTCTGCATTCCTGATCTGTTCCCAGCAAAAGCATCACACAGACCGACCAACCCTTTGTTCCCTCCACCTCCAGATTTTAAAGTATCTTGTCCTCTCATTGGCCATTTTGTGTCAGGTGCCAGCTAGGTTACCTTAGCTTCTTAACCCTTTACAGGGGAAAGGGTTTTGCCTCTGGCCAGGAGGGATTTTATAGCACTGTATACAGAAAGGTGGTTACCCTTCCCTTTATATTTATGACATAGCCTATAAAAGTCTACGTTTTGGACCAGATTACTAGAAACACTTTCTTTTGCCACTTGATATTGTCTGAGTGGTGAGCACTGGAAGCATTTGAGCTAGAGACCCCTTAATTTGAGGGGAGCCAATAGGGGAGCCATTGATAGGACTTCTTTGTGAAGGCCACTTGACTTCTGAATTTGACAGTCTGGACTTGTTAACATTCCAGTCATTCTGAAAATCCCACCTCTCTCTCTCTCTGAAAGTATTTGAGGAGGTGGGATTGGTTGATGGACTATTAAACTGGGTTTATGTGAGAAAAAACTTGATCTGTTAATATGTCTGATTAGTATATTTTCTACTAGATTTGTTTTTATTTTGTGACGTGCCAAGAGTTTAATACTGTACATGTAAAAAAAAAAAAAAAAAAAAAAAACACACTGCTTCACAGGTTTTGCTGTAAATTTGGTATGATTTCACATACTCTCAGAAAATATCAAACTCATTATCTGAGTGTTGATTTAATGTTTCAATCTGGTCCATGGGTCGAAGTACAATTTTGGCTGTTTAGAGATGTTTTGCATCCTTGTCTGACTGCAGAAAGTTTCTGTTCAGTTAACAAAATTAAATATTGCATGTAAAGACAATTAAGCACATTTTAAAAAGTGAATACATTATGTAACCTCTTTCCCTCTATCTGTGAACTTACCCTCATGCATTCCCTCTCCTCTTGATCTGCTCCTTATGCACGTATGTGCATGCACACCACTTTGTAAATACCTTTCTGCCCTTTCTTCCCCTCCTGCCTCCCTATCCCTCCCCCCCCCCCAAAAAAAAGAAACCCAAGAACACACATTAGGCATTTTTCTTCTTATCATGCAGCAGCAGCATGAGAAGTTCTCTGATCTGGGCCTAGTCCTTCAGAGGTGTCAGAAACCAGGAGGAGGAGGAGAAGAAGCCAGTTCCTTTTGATCTTGGTGCTTCAGGGCTCAGCTGAAGAAGTGACAGCAAAGACTGGATCAGGGGAGAGAAGGAACTAGTCCCCTGAGATTGGTAGTGGCAATAGTAGGGATGAAAAGGAAGCAGTGTAGAAGAAGGAGCCACTCCTCTGAATCCCATGCAGCACAGAGTGGTGATATCAAGGTCTGCTTTGTGGGGAGGAAAAAGAGGCTGTCCCCTAAGAGTGGTCTTTGGGGGTTTGGAGAAATGCCACCTCTTTGATCCTTACCGTACAGGGCTCAGTGGTGTGGCAATAGCTCTCGGGCTGCTGCGCTAGGGAACAGGGAAAAGATGCTTATTTGCCTGTGCCCAATCAAGCATAAGCTCCCTCCTCAGCTCTTTGCACTCAGACCCTTCTCCTTCTGGCTTCTTTGAATTGCAGATCAGTCAGCTGCAGGCCAGATTCTGTTGGAAACTGCAGTAAGCTGCAGGCTGGATGAAAGTGTCTTGCGAGACGGATCTGGCCCATAGGTCATGTTCTTGACACCTCCAACTCATGTATGTCAGTATTAAAACATCTAGTAAAAATAGCTCTGGGCACTTCTTGCAAAATTAAAGAAACATACTATATCCTGTAAGCTTCAAGATTAACACAATCAGCCATAATTCCCAGCAATTCTCACACAATTCCCAACAGGCTATTCAAGCAACATATAACCCACTCCCTCCACAAACAGTTGAGAGAACAGGATTGTCTCTGCAAAATGTCCGGTAGGCTAATCAACCTTGGCTCTGGTGGACCAAGCAGGGAAATGAATCATGTGGGAGAGAAGTAACAGAAGTTTTGTCTATTGCTACTGCCTCCTACTGTTTATATCTAGAATAGGGATAATCATGTCTATTCCACACATCTTTGTTTCCAATTTATCTTTCTCTACTGGCAGTGCTCTATACTGAGAAAGATCTTAAAAATGAGGTATTTAAAAAACTCACTACCCCCAATATCCTAAACTGAAACTACTTCAAGTGCTAATCCCTGTGCATATTCTGCTGTGGGTACTCATGTGCCTGAGACCAGAGAATTCTAGCAAGTAGAATCCATTGGTCTGCTCCTGTGTTGTTGCTCTCCTTGTGCTCTGTGATGAGGTACAGACCAGTGCCTTTCCAGTTCCTTTTTACTGCTGCATGGCCTGAGTCAGAGTATATGGTGTCCAGACATGATCATCTTAGATATGTTTTCCAGTAATTAATTCAAAGTTGATATAGTTAGTTTTTTTTGTTAGTAGTTTTAATAAATTTAGATAGTAATTAGTTAGAATCGCCACTTTGGGGAATTCTGATCCCCCAGCGTGAGACTGACATTGTCTGCATTCTAGGCTTTAAGAATTTTGTCTCCTGCCCCTAGTGCTGTTCCTATTGCCTTGGGGAAGTTCATATCTCTGCTAAGCGCAGTATCTGACAGCTTTCCCAGCTGAATGTGATAGGTGTGAGCTCTTTGGCTTTGGAAACCCTAATTGGAATGCACTATGAGGTCCCAGTCAAATTCAGGCTGGAAAGACCCCTCCCCGCAGTACATTGGTCTGAGACTTCAAGGAGTGCACCTCATAGCTAGATGCCCAATTCAGGGAATGACTAGGGTAAACGACCCTTCAGCTGGGCCTTCTCAGGAGAGTAAGTGCATTCTCATAAGCATAAAAAATAGATCTCCTCCTAGATCCCTTAAGAGAAGGGATCTCTTCATGACCCCATCTAGGTTGGATAAGTCCTTGCCCCCAGAACACAAGGACTTGGGTCCTCCTAAATCTTGTCTCTTTGATAAAGAAGGTGCACAGGAGCAAGGCCTCCCCACATAGTCATTGACTCTATGGTTCCAGCTAAGCTCTGGGAGATGAAGGACTGATCCATCGGTACCAGTGATGACCATGTGGTTGGAGGCTCTTTCACCAGCGGTGCCATCACAGCCCCATAAAGAACTGCCATTTATTAAGAATTCCTTTACGATGACTCCAGTGGCATGAGGTGATGAGAGACAGCCTTGTAGGGCTGCTGTATCCTACATTACTCCAAAGGATATCTTCAACCTGACAGACCTGCAATTTCCCCTCTTGTTGGTACTGACTGTGACCAGGGAGATTCAAACACCAAGGAGAAGCCCATCTCCCATTCCATCCACCAGCCACAACTACCTGACATTGGTACTAATGTCACAACCAGTGGAACCAGACCCAACCTTTTCACCATTGGGAGCATTGGACGTACCAGTGGCACCATCTTCCCCTTCACCAAAGGAGTTGAGCCCAGGCAAGGGATTAAGAGTCTCCTACTAGGAGTCTCGTCTGTCCATGCCAGGACCCCCTTTTCGGACCAATGATACTCTAAGCCTTGGGGACCACCACAATCTACTTTTGACCCCAATGTTGGCTTTACTGGGGGCCATTGGACCTATACACACAGTATCCAGAACCTGTGCGACCCAATTGGGAGTATTGTCTTATCCCTCTTTTCCAAAAGGCCATAAGAACTTCCTGAGCCACTGAAGAGGAGGAAGGTGAACCAGAACTGCCAGAACCACCAGTATCAACAGGTATTTCAATTTCTTCACCTTGTGAGGCAGTTGCTCTTGCCTTGACAACCACACACAGTTCTAAGAGCTGCTTTGGAAAGTAGGATAAGAGTTCTAAATCCCCTTAAAGGAGGTCCAGATCTCACAACACAAGCTCCTGGACATCTTATAACTTACAGGATCTAGCCAAATAGCACTCCCAGTCACCAAGGCCATACTGGAACCAGCAAGTACTGTACGACACATGCCAACCACCTATGCCCCTACCCCTAAGAGTATAGAAATGTGGAACTTTGTCCTAAGGGAGTGGATTTGTTCTTCTCCCACCCTGTCCCAAACTACCATGTCCTCCAAGCAGCCACAAAAAAGTTTTGGACAATGCCACCCAAAGGCCATCCCTGCAGATAAGGAGGCCAAATGCTTAGGTCTTATGGGGGAGGGGAGAAGAGGCTACAATTTAGAATTTCCAAGTACCACTTGCTCCTGGCAAAAAAAAAAAAAAAAAAGGTTACTCACATCTCGCTGTTTAACAACAGTTACGAGAAAGTGTTGTTCATGTCCATTCCAAGCAGCTGTGTGCATGCCGCGTGCACACCAGCCGGAAGATTTTTCCCCTAGCAGCGTCCGTAGGGTCGGCCTGGGCACCCCCTGAGGTGGAGCCTTCATGGTGCCCAATATCGAGCCCCGCCAACCCCTCACCCCCTCGGTTCCTTCTTGCCGACCATTCCAACAGAGGGGTAGGGGGATGGGTATTGGAATGGATATGAACAACACATCTCGAAGAACAGTTACAAGAAATTGAGTAACCATTTTTTCTTCTTTGACTGATTGTTCATACCCATTCCAAGCAGGTGATTCACAAGCTAGAGCTCAGGAGGTGGGGTCGGAGTTATCCACAGAAAAGAGCTCGGCTCTCCCAAAAGCTGCATCATCCCTGGACTGTTGTGTAATTGCATAGTGCGACGTAAATGTATCTATAGAGGACCACGTGGCTGCCCTGCAGATTTCCTGAATAGGGACTTGTGCCAGGAATGCCATAGAGGAGGCCTGGGCCCTGGTAGAGTGAGCGGTTATCTGCGGAGCGGGTTCCTTTGCTATGGTATAGCACTCCCTAATGCAGGACGTTATCCATGACAATATCCGTTGAGATGATACCGGAAGGTCCTTCATTCTGTCTGCCATGGCTACGAAGAGTTGGGCGGATTTCCGGAATGACTTAGTTCTCTCTGTGTAGAAGGCTAAGGCCCTACGCCCGTCCAGTGAGTGTAGCCTGCACTTCCTATCAGAGGTGTGCGGCTTGGGATAAAACACTGGGAGGAAGATGTCCTGGGTCATGTGAAAATGGGAAATAACCTTTGGGAGAAAAGCCGGATGCGGCCCAAGCTGAACCTTATCCTTATGAAAAACTGTGTAAGGGGGCTCAGACGTGAGGGCCCTGAGCTCGAGACCCGTCGGGCCGAGGTAATTGCCACGAGGAACGCAACCTTGAATGAAAGATATAGCAGAGAGCAGGTGGCCAGAGTTTCAAATGGCAGGCCTGTAAGCCTGGAGAGAACTAAATTGAGGTCACAGGCAGGGACAGGCTGACACGTGTGTGGGAAGAGCCTATCCAAACCCTTGAGAAAACAATTGACCATAGGGTTTGCAAAGACCGAGAGACAGTCTGAACCTGGGTGGAAGGCAGAAATAGTGGCCAAGTGGACCCTTATTGATGACCGGGACAAGTTCTGGTGCTTTAGGTGAAGGAGGTAGTCCAGTATAAATGGCACAGGGGCGAGGAGCGGTGGCTGACTACGTTGCTCCGCCCAGATGGAGAACCTATTCCACTGAGCCAGGTAAGTAGCCCTGGTGGAGGGCTTTCTACTACCCAGGAGGACTTGTCTGACCTGGTCCGAACAAGAGAGCTCTGTGGCACTTAGCCATGGAGCATCCAGGCCGTAAGGGGGAGCAACTCCAGATTCGGGTGGCAGAGACGGCCCTGGTCCTGTGTGATCAGGTCAGGAACCAGCGGTAAGGTGAGAAGGGCCGCTACGGACATTTTCAGGAACAAGGTAAACCAGTGCTGATGCAGCCAAGCCGGCACTATTAGTATGATTCGAGCCCAGTCCCTGCGGATATTGAGAAGCACCCTGTGGACTAGGGGGATGGGTGGGAAAACGTACAGCAGGCAGCCCTCCCACAAGAGGAGGAAGGAGTTCCCGATGGACCCCACACCGTGGTTCCTGAGAGAACAGAACGTCTGACATTTCTTGTTGTCCGGAGTGGCAAACAGGTCTATCTGGGGAGAGCCCCAAAACTGGAAGATTGAGCTCACCACATCTGGCCGAAGGGACCACTCGTGGCCACTGAACGTTGGGTTGAGGCTGTCTGCCAGTGTGTTTCGCACCCCTGGGAGGTAAGAGGCCTGCAGATGAATTGAGTGCTCTATGCAGAAATCCCACAGCGCAAGGGTTTCTCGGCACAGGGGAGAGGAGCATGCACCTCCTCCCCACCCCGGGTTTGTTGATATAAAACATTGCCGAGGTGTTGTCCGTGAGGACTGAAACACATCTGCCCGTTGTTTGTGTTTTGAAAGCACAGCAGGCCAGACACACCGTCCTCAGCTCTCTGACTTTGATGTGAAGAGCGAGGTCTACCAGAAACCAGAGGCCTTGGGTCTTGAGGTCCCTTAAGTGAGCCCCCCAACCCAGATCCGAGGCGTCTGACAGCAAGGTGAGCGAGGGCTGGCAAAAGGTACCCCCTGCGCAAACCATTTGGAGGGTTGAGCCACAATAGGAGGGAGTCCAGTACCAGGCGGGGCAGGGTTACAACCCTGTCCAACGCATCTCGGGCTGGTCGGTACACCGACACGCGGTCCTGGCATGCTGCACCATCTAAGTGCATGAGACCATGTGTCCCAGCAGCTTTAGACAGTTTCTTGCCGATGTCGTGGGGACTCTCTCAGGCCTTGTATGATGTCCTGAAGTGAGCAAAACCTGGCCTCTGGGAGGTACACTCTGGCTTGAGTACAGTCCAGGACCACGCCTATGAACTATATCCTCTGCACCCGGGACAAAGTGGATTCCTCCTCGTTCAGGAGGAGACCTAAGTTGAGGAAGGTCCTCTTTATAAACTTGACCTGAGCTTCCACCTGGGCCCTTGAGCAACCCTTGATGAGCCAGTCATCGAGGTATGGGAAAACCTGTATTTGGCACTTGCGCAGGAACGCCACAACAACTGCCATGAATTTTGTGAATACTCGCGTGGCAGTCAACAGTCTGAACGCGAGGACTGCAAACTGGTAGTGACCTGTGTTCACCACGAATCTGAGGTAGCGTCTATAATGTGGGACTATTACAATATGAAAATACGCATCCTTCAAGTCGAGGGCGGCGTACCAGTCTCCTGGATCCAGTGAGGGGATAATGGACGTTAGCAAGACCATGCGAAACTTGAGTTTCTTTATGTACTTGTTGAGTTGTCGCAGGTCCAGTATGGGTCTGAGGCCCCCCTTGGCCTTCGGTATTAGGAAGTACCGGGAGTAAAAACCCTTGCCCTTTAGCTCCTGAGGAACCTCTTCCACTGCCCCTACCAAGAGGAGAGAGACTGCACCTCTTGACACAGAAGTTGCTCGTGAGAGGGGTCCCTGAAAAGGGACGGGGAAGGGGGTTGGGAGGGTACAGAACTGGATGGAATATCCCCTCTCTACTGTGCGGAGCACCCAGCGGTCCAAAGTAATTTGAGACCAGGCATACCCTTTAGAGGGAACAAAGTAGCAGCGCTCAGATTTCTTGGCCGTAGGTGCCAGAGAAGCAGGGGTTTGCCACAACTTCTTAGACGTTTCAGTTATTGACTTGATAAATGGCAATGCACCCCTGGATGGGCCGGAGGGAGCCAGGATGTCTATGACCAGGTCTAAGTCTTCTTCTACCTCCTCTGCCTGAATCCCCAGGCTTTGGGCGGCCCACTTCAAAAGCTGTTGAAGAACCCAGTTGTCCTCCAAAGCTGGGGCTGGTGAAGTCCCTGTGACCACTGCATTGGGTGAAGACGAGGAAGAGAGAACCGGAGGTGGACCCAGTTCACTGCCTTCAGCCCCACCCCCGCCGGGGTCCCTCGGCACGCGGTACTTGGACTGAGGAACCGGCGCCGATGAAGAACTCTGCATCACAGCCGGTGCCAGGGTAGGTAAAACTGGTGGGACCGAGACCGTCAAGGTTGGTAGGGATGGAGACGAGGCTTCCATCGGTGTTGTCAGTTGGGGAGCTGGTGCCGGGGCTGGCTGAAGCATCGGTGTCGAAATCATGAGAGTCGGCAGGGCCACTCCAGTCAAGGGTGGCACCGTCGTCACCAGTGCTGGCGCTGATTGTGGCACAAATGATGTTGAGGACACCAACACCGTTCTGGAGCGCGGACCATGGACTTGACCCTGGCTCTGATGGTATGCCCAGGGTGTCCAGAAGGGCCATTGAGCAGGTGGTTGCCACTGTTCATGCCAAGGTGCCAAGTATGGTTGGTGACTGCGCCGGGACTGGTATCTTCTGCTGTGCGATCTGCTCGACAGAGCCGAGTCTACCTCCGACTCCGATCTCTCCGAATAAGACGACCACGAAGGAGCAGTCCCCTGGGTCTCCAACGAACAACGACTCGACTCTGGGGAGCAGTGTGCTTCCTGTGTCTGTGCGGGCGGTGCTGGAGATGGCGACCAGTGAGCCATCATGTTTGGCTTGCCCCTGGAATGAAACAAGGGCCGTGCGGTCTCCAGAGACTTGTCCCTCCTTCGGGGGTAGGCCGGCACCGGGAGGCGCATCAGGTCCGTTGCCACCTCAAATGCCTCCGGCGTCAATTGTGGTTGTATGTCCACCAGATGGTCCAGGGACTGAGGAGGGTTCGGATTCGTCTGGACCCCAGCCGGGGCAGGAGTCAACGAGACCCTGGGTGGAAGCGAGGTGGACGCGGTCTGTGCCGAGCCACTCGTGGACGGCACCAGCCCCTTAGGCTTCGGGGGGGTGAGGGGTGATCGGCCCCTCACCGGCCTCTTCTTCTTTACGGGCACCGGAGATGGAGAATGGTGCCGAACTGATGTCGACGCCCTATGTCCTGAAGAGTAGCAGTGCGGGTGGGCTTTAGAGTCCTTAGTCTGGCCTGAATTGCGCGCCGTTGGCATCAGAGCGCAGCACACTGAAGAGGATACGGTCGGTGCCAGGTCATTTGGTCCCGGATCAGATTGCGGTCTCAGAGCCGCCTCCATGAGCAAGAGTTTCAGTCTCTGCTCTCTGTCCTTAAGGGTTCTTGGGCGGAAACGCTTGCAAATGTGGTGCTTGTCCTTTTGGTGAGTCTCACCAAGGCACCGCAGGCAGGAGGAGTGAGGATCACTCTTGGGCATAAACTTGCCATAGGACTCAGAGTTTAAACCCCGGAGACCCGGGCATACCCCCGGAGGGGAAACTAACTAACTATCTACCAAACACTACTAACTATGTGATAAGTACAACTATAGAGAAAAAACTATTTACACTAAGAACAAAGACATTGCTAATGCGCTTGCTGCAAGAGCGAGCAAAGTTCCAGCTAGCCATCACAGGCAGTAAGAAGGAACTGAGGGGATGCGGGGGGTCGGCGGGGCTCGATACTGGGCGCCATGAAGGCACCACCCCAGGGGGCGCCCAGGCCGACCTTATGGATGCTGCTGGGGAAAAATCTTCCGGCTGGCGTGCACGCAGCACACACACACCTGCTTGGAATGGACATGAACAGTCACTCGAAGAAGAATATGAGTTTTTGAATTATTCTGAGTTCCTGGACTTTAAAGACAAATTACCCCCAGGAGGATCATAGAATCATAGGACGGGAAGGGACCTCAAGAGGTCATCTAGTCCAGTCCCCTGAGCTCATGGCAGGACTAAGTATTATCTAGACCATCCCTGACAGGTGTTTGTCTAACCTGCTCTTAAAAATCTCCAATGATGGAGATTCTGCAACCTCCCTAGGCAATTTATTCCAGTGCTTAACCACCTTGACAGTTAGGAATTTTTTCCTCATGTCCAACCTAAACCTCCCTTGCTGCAATTTAAGCCCATTGCTTCTTGTCCTATCCTCAGAGGTTAAGAAGAGTAATTTTTCTCCCTTGTTCTATCCTCAGCGGTTAAGAAGAGTAATTTTTCTCCCTCCTCCTTGTAACCTTTTATGTACTTGAAAACTATTATCATGTCCCCTCTGTGTTCTCTTGTGGAGACTAAGCAAACCCAATATTTTGCATCTTCCTTCATAGGTCATGTTTTCTAGACCTTTAATCATTTTTGCTGCTCTTCTCTGGACTCTCTCCAATTTGTCCACATCCTTCCTGAAATGTGGTGCCTAGAACTGGACACAATACTCCAGTTGAGGCCTAATCGCGCAGAGTAGAGTGGAAGAATTACTTCTCGTGTCTTGCTTACACTATCACTAATACATCCCAGAATGATGTTCGCTTTTTTTTGCCACAGTGTTACACTGTTGACTCATATTTAGCTTGTGGTCCACTATGATCCCCCTGATTGTTTTCCGCAGTACGCCTTCCTAGGCAGTCATTTCCCTTGTGGTATGTGTGCAACTGATTGATCCTTCCTAAATTCTTAAAGAGAATTATATCAGATCACAATTCTTAGAACAATATAAGGGTATGTCTACACTATGAAATTAGGTCGATTTTATAGAAGTCGATTTTTAGAAATCGATTTTATACAGTTGATTGCGTACGTCCCCACTAAGCACATTAAGTCAGTGGAGTATGTCGTCACTACCGTGGCTAGCATCGACTTACGGAGCGGTGCACTGTGGGTAGCTATCCCACAGTTCCCCGCAGTCTCCGCTGCCCATTGGAATTCTGGGTTAAGCTCCCAATGCCTGATGGGGCAAAAACATTGTCGCGGGTGGTTTTGGGTACATGTCGTCAGTCGCCCCTCCCTCCGTGAAAGCAACAGCAGACAATCGTTTTGCGCCTTTTTTCCTGGGTTACCCATGCAGATGCCATACCAAGGCAAGCATGGAGCCGCTTGGAGATTCAGTCCTGCCTGGAATATCATGCGAGCTGGAGGCTTCTGCCTCAGGCTGCTCTCCCAGCCAGCAGTACCGTGCGGTCACACCTACCCCAGCCTACCCCTTGCTCCCATAACTCATGAAGCCTGGACACAGTAAGGAGCAGTTCAACTATAGGCTGAGCAAGTGCAGAATGGTGGCAGAATGTGCCTTTGGACGTTTAAAAGCTCGCCGGCACTGTTTGCTGACTAGGTCAGACCTCAGCACAACCAACATTCCCATTGTTATTGCTGCTTGCTGTGTGCTCTATAATATCTGTGAGAGTAAGGGGGAGACGTTTATGGCGAAGTGGGAGGTTGAGGCAAATCGCCTGGCGTCCGATTTTGAGCAGCCAGACACCAGGGCAATTAGAAGAGCACAGCAAGGTGCACTGCATGAGCATACTCCAGCTCAGGTCTGCACAGGACTTCCCCTGCAATTACAGCTTTGGGCTGCTGGAGCTCAGATTGAGTCTGGGCACTAGAACTGGAATCATGGAGATTGTCTCTCCTCTTGTGCTGGAACCACACAAGCATGGGGGAGGAAGCTACCTGATCCCAATGCACAGAGGACAGGAGCCAGACCTACAGCATGGAAAGGGAGGGGAATAAACAGGGAAACTGGGACTGTCTGAGCAAAGAGACTGGGACAAAGAGCCAGAGAATGATGGGAACATAAACAGGACAAAGAACCCAGGCAGGGAGACTAAGATGGGTAGCCAGTGAAGCTGAGGAACATGGATGGTGGAGAGAGAGAAAGTGACTGGAGGCCAAGGTGAGGGAGACTAACTGATTGGATGAGGTGCTGGGAGGGAAGGAACTAGGACTGGCTCAGCAAGGAGACTGCATCTGGCAGGGGGAGGGAGGAAGGAAAGTGTCTGGGACACGGACAGATTAGAGAGGACAAGACAGAAGGGACCATGCCATAGCCAGAAAACTTGCAGCCAGTAGAGACATAAAGGTAAGGAGTCAGTATGAATTAAGGTAGTAACATAAAAGCCTACAGCTCTCAAGCCTGTAAGACAATATCTTAGCCATACTAACTGAGGATTAAGGTCAAAGACTTGGCATAAAAAACTAATTCTTAAATTAACTTGTATTACACGATGTCACAAGAGAGAATGATGCATAAGTAAGTGTTGCTAAACTGCTGACAGGTGACCACAAGATGCCAGTTTGTACCAGCTTTTCAAGTTAGGAACATCAGCAGATGT
Organism: Eretmochelys imbricata; assembly: GCF_965152235.1. NCBI lineage: Eukaryota > Metazoa > Chordata > Testudines > Cheloniidae > Eretmochelys > Eretmochelys imbricata. Next base: position 78,480,923 of record NC_135578.1, read on the forward strand.
TCAACCACAAGAATGCCACAGGAATTAATTTACGTACATGCCAGTAAGTTTGAGGTGAAGGGTTTAGTGACCTAAGGAAGAAGAAGAGCACCCCAATAATGGTAGGGTGAGAAAACACAAAAAGAAAAAGGGCTAAAACCCCTACTGAATATGCATTAGGTATGGTAGGCGTTACTTAATCTATGACAAAAGGTGGTACTCTGCTTATTCATTCCAGGGAGACTTCCTGGAACCTGCCAGGCCAAAGGACTACACGTGGGTCAGGATATTTACTACCGAGCTCCCCTGCAAAGGATGATGCGAGTATTTAAGTTATCGTGCTGAACACCGTGTATCACCCTAGTCTACTTTGCTGGTTTGTAGTTTTTGTGATATTGATAAATGTGCTAATAAAAATCTTTCCTCAGCGAATTTCTCTCCCGTGTGCACAAGGTCCTCCTCATAGTTATAACTATGTCTGACCTAGAGGCAGTTGGACTCTACCAAACTAGAAAGTTAAATTGGAAACTCTAAATAATAATTAACCGATAGATCAGGCAAATATGATACAAAAAACTTGACAATAGTTAGGCTGCTACTGTGAAGAGACCACTATCATGCTGACCAATATTGCCTCATTGTTTGCTTGTACTCCATCTGTCTGTATCAATTTTTATCCTTTTGTCTTATAGATTGTAAGCTCCTTGGGATAAGGACTGTTTCTGTTCTGTGTTTGTACAGCAGCTACCACAGTGGGATCCTAGTCCACGATGAGGGTTTCTAGACACTGTGGAAATAGAAATAATACTAATACTACTACTTGGGAGAATGGGCAGAAAAGAGTGTACCCACTCAAGTATACTCCCCTCCAGAGCCTAGAACAGAATCCAAGATTCATAAGTCTGACTATTCCTCTGCTGTCAACAAATATTTGCAAAAAAGCAAAATGTACCATTCCTCTCTAGTAATTAATTATCCACATAGAAGATGTCTGGCAGCGATCCCATGGACCTGCCTAACTTCCTCCACTAAAGGTTAGTTGTCTCCTTATTCAGTTCAGCCATCTTCCTAACTAAACACCTCTACTTCACCAACTTAATTGAATCCTATGTTCTTGATTCCAGATGCCTTTTTGCTACTTTTTCATCACTCCCCAAACTCCTCCTCCTGCCTCCACCCATTGGGGCACGGGATTTAGCCGTCAGTATGTCGCTCAGAGGTGTGAATAAGCCACTCCCTGAGCAAAGTAAGTTATACCAACGTAAGCTCCTGTGTGGACAGAGCTATGTTGGCGGTAGAAGCTACTGCCGCTCGCGGGGGCTGGAGTAAGTGGATGGGAGAGCTGTCTCTCATCAGCTTCGAACATCTGCACTAGCAGCACTACAGCAGCTGCTGTAAGCTCTGTAGTGCAGACATAGCCTATAATCAGGATGTTTACAGCTGGCGACTAATTGTATGTTCCTTATGTTCTGAGTATCTAACTTGAAACCCTGAGATCTGCTTTACAGAAGTGCTGAGCACTAACACTGCAACTGAAGTCAATGGGATATGTGTTTTGAACACAAAGTGCTATTCAATGCTATATACTCTGAAAAAAACAGGTCCTAGGTGTCTCGAATTCAGTAATCAAAATTACTGGATACTTTTTACTTTAATTTCTCTATGCCTCAAATCCCCATCGTTAAAATAGGAACAGCAGCAGCCCCCCACAGGGATGCTGTAAAAATAAATGCATTAGAATTTATGTAACACAGAAAAGCCCTAAAAAAATTAACAATTCTTTTCAGAGCAGGGTTTGAACAGTATGTAGGAAATAACATGTGGTGCCATACACTGAACCATGAAAAGAGGACAAAATTTTCAATAGCTGTTCATTAAGTCAGCACCAGTGATTCTATGCACTGAATGAGGCACTGGTCCCGGGGAAAAAAAAAGGTATGTGATCATGCAACCAAAGACTAGTGTAATGCATATACATAAGAAGGCTGAATTAAGATTGCACACACAACCTTAATTCTGGCATTTCCTTATGAGGGTGTTTGACTTAGTTGTTGTGTGTGTAACTACTATGGCAAGGTCTGAGAAGAGGTTGCACTCTTCTTGCAAAGCATGAAAGCATCTAGCTTGCTATCACTGCTATCTGGTCATTCAGAAGCAAACCTAGATTTAACATTGCGAAGTTCTGGATTTAATTTGCAAATGGCAGATACTTCCTTAATAGGGATGCTGATACATTTCACAAGCTCTTCCCCTTACTTGGCCACTCTAATGTTCTGTCTGGCTTGAGTCAGAGCCAGCTAGTCCTCCTCCTGACTCACTTTTAAAATTCTCTAAAGTACTTTAAAATTTTCCTCAAATTTGGATTATCTACGGAGGAGAGTGGGAAGAAGGTTTGGTCTTTTGGGGGAATTCTTCAGGTCCCAAGATAAAATTATTGCTGGAGCAGCACTCCTCCCTACTTGCCCTCAGACTGCAGCTCAGGTGTACTAAAAGGAGCAATGTTTGATACCTGTCCCCCCCCCCCGACACACACACCCACACCCACTTTGGAGTTAGGGTGGTTACATCACTCTGCAGCCTTCAGTAAGAGGAGCACACAATTCCCAGATGATGGGTAGGTCAAGTTCCCAACAAGCTTCTAGAGCCCTCACATGAGCAACACAACAGTTCAGACAGGCAAGATATATACGGCTTCTCTGCATCATGGTCAAAGGAAGCCCTCCTTCTAAACAGTCCTGAACCAGGGACTGTTAACTCCAATTATTTCTTCCTTTATGGATCAAGCTTGCAATTCCCAATCAAGGAGAATGAGAAATCATTAGAAATCTTCCCCATCTACCCTAAACCTCTGAAGGCAAGGAGAGCTCAAAGGAAAATAACCATGTTAAAGAAAAAAGGGCCCTAAAGAGAAAGGAAAGCTCTCTAAAATAGTGGTTCTCAAACTTTAGTAATCTGAGGACCCCCATTTTCATTTAAAATTTTGCCGCAGACCTTGAAGCCCCCTGCTCAGCCCCAGGCACCACCCCCACTCCACCCTTCTCCCCCCTCCCCAAGGCTCCATGCCCACCCCACCTCTTCCTGCCCCCACTCCACCCCACCCCTCCTCTTCCTGCTCCCTCCCATGAGTGCCCCCATCCCTTCTCCTCCCTGTGGTGTGCAGGAGGTGCTGGGAGGGAGGGAGGGAGTGGAGGAGTTGATCAGCGGGGCCCATAGACCCCCTGGAGTTCCCTTGCAGACCCCCAGAAATCCATGGACCCCAGTTTGAGAAACGCTGCTCTAAAAGAATCTGGGATGGGGTAAAAAAAAAAAAAAAAAAACCAACTTCACCTTTGTCAGTCAAGCATTCCGTCTCAGACTCGTCACCTGACTACAGATCCAGAAAACATAAGCCAATGAAAATAAAAATGTTTATGAAGAATGGAAGAAAGGCGGCCCCTTCCTGCTCCTCAGCTAGCTCAATTAGACCAAGCCAAAGCTGAAAAATTTCCAATGAGAAGACAATGAGGAATCTGGTGGCACCTTAAAGACTAAAAGATATATTCGGGCATAAACTTTCGTGGGTAAAAAACCCACTTCTTCGGATGCACAAAGTCTCCTCTGTTAGTCTTTAAGGTGCCACCAGACTCCTCATTGTTTTTGTGGATACAGACTAACATTGCTACCCCTCTGATACTCGGTCCAATGAGAAGCTGCTCCCATCACACCTATTTGATCACATGCTTTAGAGAGTGCTAGCAGACCTAAAACTGCTTCTACACCACAGAGAGGACTCAGGAGCCAGACAAAAACAGGTGTCCCAGACAAACATTTCAATTAACCTCAAGAAGAAATACTGTGTTCCTCCCCATCCTCCCTTTGACAATGTGATTAAGGCTGCATGTGAGGGCCCAAAAAAATCCAAGCACTTACACAGGCAGATTAAAAATTTCAACACTACCAAAGGACAAAAAGTACTGTTATTTCACCCAAGATGTATTTGCAGTTCCACTGGACAAGGACACCAATGCCCAAAAAGAATGTGTTGCCGCTCAAGGAGCCCACTGACACAAAAATGGAATTCTCCTGAAGAAGGAACAGCAGCTTTTGCTGCTTTATGGCAGCTTTTGCACTCCGCTTCAATTTTTTTTTTTTACTTGAGCCATCCTAATCTGAACAGACAAACTGGACCAAGTGAAAGCCATACATCGCCAAGGCATGAAGCCCACTCTAAATTGTTTCTTTATGTGCTCGTTTCAGGATAGAAGCTTCGCTCGACCTGCTACGTTTAAATGCTGCTCCATGGCCTCCAGTACGATGACCCAATGACAACTATGGCTCTAAAAAGCTGATTGTCATGCTAGGCCACTCATGACATCCATAAAGTACTCCGGATGGAGAGAAGGGCATAAGGGGAATTAGTTTGGTAAACACATGCTCAAAATGATGGCCAAGCCAAAAAGGGAAGAAAACCATACAAAATCACCTAGCCAAGTCAAAACTAATAATTTTCTAAAGACCACAAACTTAACACCAGGCAAAACGAAAAAGTCTTGCTTCAATCAGGGAGGCATGAAACTCCAGGCAGGGCTAACATGGAAATCGATCCAGCTTCAAGCATTCCCTACAACTACAGGACACTTACCTTCAAGGAGATTACCTGATCTGTGGGGAGGAGGAGTTGGCTTTAGAGATTTTACCCCATGCAGAATTCCCCATTTAAGTTTCTTCATCTTGGGGAAATTTGACTAGGTTGCTGGTCCTTGGGTGCATATGCACTTCCCAATATGTTACGAGCCTTGAACTTTAAGACTAGAATCTACAACTTCCAGTAACTGCTTAACAGGGCACATGATGAAGAGGCAGCTGATTTAGAATCATGTGAATGCCTGCTGAATACTGCCTAAAGGAACAGGAGTGCCAGCTCCCTTACCAGACGTTGGAAAGTGGGACAGGCCTCCTGCACCCAGTGTTTATAATACTTTCAGCTTTTTAAATCTTTTGTGAATAGAGCCAGCCCCAAAGAAAGTGACATGGACGAAATGATTGTTGGGAGGTTTATTCTACTTTCCCTGGCTGGTGAGCTTACCAACTGACTTATACAGACAAAACAAGGAAAAAACATAAGAATTTCTCACCTCATCAATGCAAAGATAATAGAGCCTGCCCCATCAACACAAAGGTTTTACAGAACATATTCATTATGGTTCCACAGAAGAATGGGGATTTGGAGGCCATCTTAGATCACAGGTTATTCAACAATTTCACCATGAGACTGATATTCCACATGGAGACATTAAAATCATCATCATATCATGGCTAAGCATTCCCAAGACTCATGATATTGATATGCTTGTTGGAGTTCTCCTTTCACACTCCAGTCTGAGAAGTTACAGGAGATTTCTACAGTTCTATTACAATGGAAAACATTTTCAATACAAGATTCTCCCAATCAGGCTCAACTTGGGTCTTTAGGAAGATCCTGGCTGTGCTAGTAGGTTCTCTGAGGAAGACATGGATTCATGTCTGACCCTTTTTTAGATGACCTCATCAGATCCTCATCACAGCCTAGGACTACCCAGGACCTGTCAGCAACAAGAATAGCTTCCTAAGGAAACAGGGCGAAAAAGCCATCTTTAACCCTCTCATCTGCTTCAGCATCTGAGTGTCACTGCAGATATCCAGAAGGATACAGTTCTCACTTCAGAGAAGATGCAACTGACTATTTTATCACTGATTCAATGAGTCTCTACTCACCCGTCATCTCTCTGGACCTTGATGCAACTCCTACGTATGCTGCTATTTCCATTAGAATTACACTGCCTCCTCAGCCCTCCGTAGTCACGAGCTCTGGGATGCAAGTTGTTAACCCAACTCCAATCTCCCTGTACCAGTGCAACATAGTGCTACTAGGTTAATTAACACAAACTGCTTTGTCTGTAAGAGGTGTTATCAGTTTTATTATATCACTAGGAGATACTAAGTTTATCATGGTCTGCATCACCTCAAAAATTAAATTAAAATGAGTGACTAGTATCACGGAATTCCCATCCTTTCACATGAGCTTGCTCGACCAGCGGAGTCAAGACTGACAGACAAGAAAACAACTAACTTCCAACATCAAGGTAATTACAATGAAATTAAACAATTTCCTAGTAACATTCTGTGTTTAACAGCTTAAAAATGACACTTCAAATATCTTACCAATGCAGGCCATTGAATTTGTTTGATCTTTGATCCCTGAGTCTGGCTAGGGTCCTTTCTTTTTGCCCAGACCAGCTGGTACTCCACCAAGAAGGCTGCAAAATCTTCATAAACCTTAACCCACTCTCGTTTTTCCCATTCAAGGTCATCAAATTCCACATATACCTGGGAAAATTAGAGAACACAAAACAAAATATTTATTATTTCATATATAAACAATTGCATTTTGTACAGTATAGATTATAAAATTAAAATACAAGAATTTCAGTAAATTAATCTGAAATACCTGCTCAATCTCAATGAAAATCACCACACCACAGTCCAGCTACCTCAGGAGGAGCTTCTGCCAGTGCCAGAGACCAGTCCCCATCCTGGAGTGCCCCACTGTTCTTAGATCTTTCAAGCGGGTCAGCCTGGCCATATCTCATGGCCTGAGAGGCCATGCACTCCAGCTACCTAAGGGTACCTACTAGTGTACCTTCAAATCATTTCCCTGCTTTTTGTTGTTGTGTGTATTGGCCCTTGTCCATCTACCACTCACCCACGGCTCTGATGACCCACCAGCACAAATCTAGATGCCATATCCACACCCTCTACCACCTCTTCCTGACCTCTGGTGACATTGCCTCATTCCCCACCCTCTCCACTATGTCTGCCCCTCTCCTGCCTCTGTTCGTAATCTCACACCCATCCTCCTTCCCCCTTGCATTTCTCTTGCTGTCTCTGAAATGTCTACTACCATCTCTAAAAACAAACAAACAAACAAAAAAACCTCATCTATGACTTCATATCTTGCTCCCACCAGGCCCTGGCTCTCAAAGAGACCTGGATCCCTTTATCTGACATTGCCTCTGCAGCTACCCTCTCTTATAAAGCATCTCCTTCTCTCATACTCCATGCCCTGGATCAGACTGTAGTGGGAGTGTGGGGCTTCTGCTCTCCAACTCCTGCTGTTTCCAAACCCCTCCCACTCCACCTCCTTCCCACTCTTTGTTCTGCACAGCACTACATCCAATTCTTCTTCCCACTCCATCTTGTCGTCATCTACTATCCACCCAATCCCTCCCCATCAGCTGTCCTCTCTGATTTCAACTCCTGGATCTCTCAGTTCCTCTCCTCACAACCACCCCCAATCAGCCTCAGTAGCGTCAACTTCCATGTTGATGACCCATCTGACCCCTTAGGTGCATGTTTCCTTGCCCTATAGTCTTAATTTGACTTGCAGCCCTTGTTAAACTCTCCCAAAGAGCCATTCATCTGACTTGGTCTTAACCAAGCACTTGACCTCTCTTTGATCTTGCTGTTGCTCATTTCCCCCTCTCTGACCATCACCTGTTCTCTTCAACATCAACCATGAGCCCCCTCCCTCGTGCCCTGTCTCTTGGCCTTCCCATGACTTTTAGTCTATCAGCATATCTATCAACATACTGGATTTCTCATCTGTTTTCAGTCCTCTCTTCCCTTTTCTTCCATTGATATGGTTGTTGATTCTCTCCATTCCTCACTCCCCTCCACACTTGACATTTCTGTTCCTCTCTTTTATTGTGAGGTCCGCCTTCCAACTCCATCAAGCTCTGGCTCACCCCCAACATCCACTTCCTACATTCCTGTTCTTCTGCTGCAGAGCATATCTGGTGAAAATCCCATGACCAGACCGACTTCTGCCCTTCAGTTCTGCCATCTTCCAAGCTAAACAACTGTATTTCTCCAACTGAATTGAATCTCAGGATCACAACCCAGCTGCCTATTTGCTCCTTTGACGTGCTCTCAAACCCTCCCCTTCCTGCTCTTTTCTCTCTGCACAGATCTTGCCAATTTATTTCAAGAGAACATGCACCAAAATATGATGAGACATTCCCGCTTCAACCCTCTCCTCCTTCTCCCTGGTCTCAGATGAATAAGTTTCTCATCTGCTCTCCTTCTCTAACCTCTCCACTTGCCCCAGTGACTCCATCCTATCTCCTGCCCACCTGACTTCTTCACACTCACCTATTTCTCAAATACTGACATCTAGCTCTCCCTTCCATCACAAACGCTGATGTTTATCCTCAGCAGCTTCCATGCTGGCAGCCCATCTGAGCCTCCCATCTCACTTCCTTGTTTGACCTTTAACCTGGGTCAATCCTCCCACCCACTCAACTCTGTCTTTGCAAAATATTACTTCTTCTCTCATCTCTCCGTAACCGAGTTCCCCCCTCATCTCCTGAAACATCACCCACTTCCTTCCCATCATCTCCACCCTTCCAGTAAGTCAATGGCCATGACTCCTACCACTTAGCCTCCCACATTTCCCCACTTACCCCTTCTTGTTGATAAACTCAATTGTTATTCACTCCACTCTCTCTCTCCAACCCTCAACTCTTTCCCCACTCTCACCTGCCACAAATTCAAATTTGAATGTTAACTTCTACAAAAATCTCAATGTTTCGTATATAAAAATTTAAAGCAGAAAAGTTAAGTGGCAACAGAGTAATACAATACCCTTCCACTCAAATCCTAATTTATATTTGTGCTCACTTAATAGAGCCACTACCATTTAATTTGCCAAGACTGGAAAAGAGCCTTTATAAAAACTCAGAACTAAATGACGTACCTAATTACCAACTCTCATATTTATTAAAATACAAAGCGTGTTAGGTAATTTTTCTGTAAATTAGGGTAAGTGTAATCCTTTTGTGATCAAAATATTTCAGAAGAGTTCATTAATGTTTAAAGTACAGTAAGACCTTTTTAACCATAGCAGAAGAACACAGATTGCATCTTAAAGTATTATCTTGCTAATAGCCATACTTTGTATAGTAGTTGCAATTATTTTCTCTAGTCCTTCTGAGAAGGATTTTACCTTTGAAATACATCAAGTGGCATGAACTTAAACATTTCTATGCTGTTAGATCGTCCAAGACACATTTACAGAAACTTTGTCCTATTTTTCCTTCCCTGCAAATTAGATGAAATTATTCCGAGGCTGGTCAAGAGCTGTTTACAAGATAACTTGCACCTGGCTAGTCTATCCCTGGAAAAAAAAAATGGCTCATCTAAATTCTCCAAAGTAGCAGCAAGTTATATTTCGCACTGGTGTGAGCATTGCTAGAGTGTTGTGTCCAGTTCTCATATCGACAATTCAAGAGGGTTCAGAGAAGAACCAGAGAATGACTGAAGGATTAGAAAGCATGCCTTCTCATTAAAAAGTGATAGAATCAAGGATCTCACGCAATTTAGCTTAAGGCCATGTCTACCAGCTAAATCAGCACTGCTGCGATCTTCTGGTGAAGACACGTGAAGTCAATAAGAGAGCGCTCTCCCATCAATGGCTGTACTCCACCTCCCCAAGAGGCGGAAGCTATGTCAACAGAAGAGTGTCTCCTGTCAACACAGTGCGGGGTAGATATCACTCTAAGTCAACCTATGTTATGTCGAACTCAATTACGTAATTTATGTAACTGAACTAGTGTGACTTATATCGACTTACAGCATTAGTATAGACCAGCCCTAAGAAAGAAAGGTAAAAAAGAAAGGCTGTGACTTGATCATAGTCCATAACTACCTACATAGGGAACTAATATTTGATAATGCGTTCCTCAATGTAGCAAACAATCCAATGGCTGGAAGTTGAAGCTAGACAAACTCAGATTGGAAATAAGGTGCAATTTTTTAAAAATCGGTGAAGGTAGTTAACCATGGGAACAATTCACCAAAGGTCATGATTACAGGAAATTTCAAAATCAAGACTGAATGTTTTTCTAAACGATATGCTCTAGGAATTATTTTGAGGGCATTCTGTGGCTTTAAGGTCTTTCTATGTTATACAGGAGTCAGACTAGATGATCACATCAGTGCCAAATATAACTTGCTCCTTTCTGCCCTTGGAATCTATGAAGTTTAAAAATGGAGAGAGGCATGAAAGCTCAATTTGATTTAAAAAAATGAATAAATGCATTTGAAAAAAAATAGAGTCCCATGGGCTCAAGCACTTTAGGAACTACTGCTTTACATACGTCACATTTTCTGAAATACTAGCCAAATAAATACTTATGAGAATATAAATGTGTCTATCGCTAAAGATTTACATGTAAATTCAACACCCCACCTGAACAAAACTTGGGTACAGTGGAGAAGGAGAGTCATCAGGAGACGTTTGTGGTCCCTGATTTTTAGCTGCTTGTCATTAGAACAACTTAGAACTACAAAGGAAGAGTTCTAAAAATAGAGTAGAATTAGGTATGGCAGAGATCAACTCTGCTATAACCCAGCCTTATCATATATCTACCCTAGTACCCATACACCCTTTCCGACCCTACACGAAACTGCTTCTTTCATGCGTAAAGTTTTAAGTGAATAAATTAACTTAAAATTAATCAACTTTAAAGTTCAGTTATTTAAATCACCAGTTATCATGCTTTAAATCAGCAACCAGGAAACCTAAATTTAAATAATTTAACCTTGTTTTACATTTCAACTTTTTAATTGTTTTCCTAAAGAATGGTTAAGTCAGTAACCATTAAAACATGTTGACTTGAAGCTATACATCACTTTTACACTAAATTTGGTCTCTCTGTTAACCAGAAGACTACACTATATCTATACACTTTCATTTAAGCAATTATGTAACATTATATATTTTCATTTTCTTAATTTTTACTTTTTATTATATTAAAAAATTCATCACTGACCATATTCAATTTACTGAATTATTATTATTTTTATGTGGTTTATGTCAAGCTCTATTTGAATGAAAACTGGAATTCATTTAAAAATAAATAAAACAGCCCTTTAAATTCATTTTTATTAGTTAAAATTATGCTGGATACATAAGAAAAAGTAAGATTATCAAAACACATTTTGCATTTAAAACTAACTGATTTATGAAATAAAGGAAGTATTATCTGTTAGTGAATTGAACTGTTTCTGGTCACAATGTCCTTCAAGATTTTAGAACTAGTAGATCTCATCCTTCCACACCTAGTTTTTAGTCACAGATTGGAAAAAGAAAATGTGTCTTCTTGTTTTTTCAACTTCCAATCAGTATCTTAACTTTGAATGAACTGCACTAATAGAATAAACTGAAATAAAGAAAATCTCTTTGCACCTGCAAAAACTGGTTCTGCTTCCATGTGCTTAGCTAGTAATTTCAATTATTCAGTAGTCTGACTTTCTTTCAAATTGTCAAACATGTATTATTACTTAGTATTTTTTAAATTAAAATCAAATGATTTTTAATAGACTATAGTCCATTTAGACCTTAATGCTGATTGCTATAATTTCAAATTTTATTTTGAATAGATTTTTAAGAAAAAGGAATTACATTTAAATAAAAAACCCCAAAATAAAAAATAAATCCATTTTTAAATTTAAAAAATAATTTTTTTCCACCCTGCAGGCTAGTCAACCATGTTCAAAAGAGCCGCTCGCCATCCTCCCCAAGCCCAGACAAAACAACACAGCAACCCAGGCCACTAAAATAAAATCTGTAGCCAAATTGGGATCCCTAATGAATGCCAAGGCTCAAAATTCCCAACTATTTTCCCTTTACTTAACTGATATAGGTCTCTAAAGGAGGATATGCTGCAATGCCATCCTGTTCTGTGCAGACAGAACAACAATTTGGAAAGTCTTCAGAGGAGCCCGGCTTCCCAGCCCTCCCAGTTATGGACAACTCTGTTCTGCCTCCCTGAAGCAGTACATGTTGAAGATTCAGCAACATGGCACTGAAGATCTGGACATGAAGGAGAAGTTCTAATTGGGAATATTTTATAAATATAATTGGTTTTAGCTTGCTAGTTTTTACTATTCTTGTTACAATTTTCCAGCAGAAGTGGGACAAAAACCTTCAACAATACTTTTTCCAATTAAAGCAAGGTTGCAAGCTATCTTCTAATTAGAGCTGATTGGAACTCTCAAATGTATTTTTATCTAAATATGCTGTTTTGAAGCTGAAACATCAAATTTGATTAACTTATTTTTAGACAAAGGAAATGCAGTAGATCTAATCTACCTGGATTTCAGTAAGGCATTTGATGCTGTTCCACATAGTAAATTAGTTATATTGGAGAAGATGGTGATTATGATGAGAACTGAAAAGTGAATAAGAAACTGGTTAAAAGGTAGACTACAACAGGTCATAGTGCAAGGTAAACACTCAGGCTGGAGGAAGGTTACTAGTGGAGTTTCTCACGGATTGGTATTGGGACCAATCTTATTTAACATTTTTATTACTGATCTTGAAACAAAAAGTGGGGCTGCACGAATAAAATCTGCGGATGACACAAAGCTGGGAGGTAATGCCAATATGGAGGAGGACCAGAGTATCGTACAAGAAGATCTGGATGGTACCTTGTAAAGTGGAGTAACAGAAATGTGCTGAAATTTAATAGTGCAATATGCAAGGTCACAAACTTAGAGACTAACAACAAGAATTTTTGCTATGAGCTGGGGACACATCAGTTGGAAGAGACAGAGAAGACAGACCTGGGTGTATTGGTTGATCACAGTAGGATTATGAGTCGCCAGTGTGATGCAGCTGTAAAAAAGGCCCTAGGATGCATCAGGCAAGGTATTTCCAAGTAGAAGTGAAGGGAAGTGTTAATACCATCATACAAGGCACTGGTGAGAAATCAGGTGGACGACTGTGTAAAATTCTTGTCCCCAGTGTTTAAGAAAAGATTAATTCAAACTGGAACAAGTGCAGAGAAGGGCTACTAGGATGATCCGAGGAATGGAAAAGCTACCTTTCAAAAGGAGACTCAAAGAGCTCAGCTTGTTTAGCTTAACCTCAAGAAGGCTGAGGGGACATATGAATGCTCTCTATAAATACATCAAAGGGATAAATAACAGGGAGGGAGAGGAGATATTTAATTTAAGTACCAATGCTGACACAAGAACAAATGGATATAAGCTGGCCATCAAGTTTAGACTTGAAATTAGACAAAGGTTTCTAACGATCAAAGGAGTGAAGTTGTGGAACAGCCTTCCAATGGGAGCAGTGGACAAAAAATCCCTAACTGTCTTAAAACTGAGCTTGATAAGTTTTTCATAGAATCATAGGGTTAGAAGGGACCACAAGGATCATCTAGTCTCACCCTCCTGCCAAGATGCAGGATTTGTTGTGGTTGAATCATCCAAGACAGACGGCTATCCAGACTCCTTTTGAAAACCTTCTGTGAAGGAGCTTCCACAACCTTCCTAGGTAGTCCGTTACATTGTCTTAGAGTTAGAAAGTTTTTCCTGAGATTTAATCTAAATCTGCTATGCTGTAGTTTGAACCCACTGCCTCTTGTCCTGCCCTCTGTGGCAAGAGAGAACAATTTTTCTCCATCTTTTTAATGGCAGCCTTTCAAGTATTTGAAGACCACTATCATGTCCCCCCTTAATCTCCTATTTTCCTAACTAAACATATCCAATTCCTTCAGCCTTTGCTCACATGGCTTGCATTTCATCCCTTTGATCTTTATCGCTTGCTTGATCCTTTGCAGTTTCTCTACATCCTTTCTATACACTGGTGACCAAAACTGTATACAGTACTCCAGCTAAGGCCTAACCAGCACCAAGTAGAGTGGCACTATCACCTCCCTTGACATGCATGCTAACGCCTCTGCTAATGTAACCTAAAATTGCATTTGCTTTTTTGGCAACAGCATTACATTGCTGACACATGCTGAGGTAGTGATCTACCACTACTACCAGATCCTTTTCAGCAGTGCTGCTGCCAACCCAGTTATCCCCTATTCTATATTTGTGCACTTGGTTTTTCTTCCCTAAGTGTAGCACCTTACATTTGTCTTCGTTGAATTTCTTGAATTTCACTTTGTTGCCTATAGCCCAGTTCTCCAGTATATCAAGATGCCTCTGAATTTTAGCTTTATCCTCAAAAGTGTTAGTAACCCCCCCCCAGCTTTGTGTCATCTGCAAATTTGATCAGTATGCTCTCTATTCCTACATCTAGGTCATTAATAAAGATGTTAAACAACACTGGACCTAAGACAGATTCCTGTGGAACCCCACTTGAGACCTCCCTCCAATCTGACCTCATTCCATTAATACACTCTTTGTTTGCAGTTGTTTACCAATTATGGATTCACTTAATGGTAGTTCTGCCAACCCTGCATTTCTCTAGCTTATTCATCAGAATGTCAAATGGGACAGTGTCAAAAGCCTTGCTGAAATCTAGGTATATTATTTTGGAGGGGATAGCATGATAATGGCTACTTGCCACTGTAGGTAGTCATCTGTGACTACTAACAGCAAATATCTTCAACAGCCAGTGATGGGACAGTAGATCGGCAGGGCTCTGAGTTTCTACAGAGAATTCTTTCCCAGGTATCTGGCTGGTGGGTCTTGCCCAAATGCTGAGGGTCTAACTGATCACCACATTGAGGGTCAGAAAAGAAATTTCCCCTAGGTCAGATTGGCATAGACCATGGGGGGGCGGGAGGGGAGGTTGCCTTCCTCTGCAACATGGGGTACAGGTCACTTGTAGGTGTAAACTAAAGTAAACGGTGGATTCTCTGTAACTTGAAGTCTTCAAATCATGATTTAAGGGCTTCAGTAAATCAGCCAGAGATACGATCAATTATAGGAATGGGCGGGTGAGATTCTGTGGTCTGCAACGTGCAGGAGGTCATGATGATCCCTTCTGGCCTTAAAATCCCTTCTGGCCTTAAAGTTTAAGTTTTCAGTGGGAATGTTTCTGTGGTCCAGGGCACTCTGGTCACTTCTGACCAGACAGAGGGAGACCTAAATTGAAAACCTAGCCGTTTCTATCTGAAAACTGATGTGTCAACACAATTCCATTTTGTGAAAAAGTTTATTTTCATTCCAATGAAGAACAAAACCAAATTTCGAAACCTTGAAAGTTGTTGTAAAGCAGAACTGTCATCCTCCAGCTTACCCTACTTCTAATGCTGGGGATGGGCGCGGGAGGGGAGAAAAAGAAAAAAAAGCATAGCTCAAGTATATTCCTCTTTTTTGAAACCATCAAGAGTCAGCAGGATGTCGTTTACAACTCTTCCACACTGAACTACTATATACCATTACTCTTCTGCCAAGTTATATGTTGTAGGCAACTGGAGTGTTAAGAATCTGAAGGTTGACATTAACTATATTTATTCCAATACCACCTCTAGACAACACAGCTAGAAACACTAAAAATTCTTTTAATTGTGTAACATTTTAACAATCTCAGACAAAGCAATTTTGTTTAATAAGCAAATGGATTTCTGCACCATATTTATCTACAAGGTTTCTACCACGGTATGCTAAAATGACTCATTGGCTGGCATTTACAGAATGGTTTCTTGTTCTCTCTCCCAAATGGGGAAGGTAAAGGGGAACAAAGGACAGTCATTGCATTTCCATGCTATTGCATTAATATTCCTCATCATGAGCTCAATGTTCAAATTTTTTTTTCTCAGTTTAATAACTGCTTAAACCTCACCCTGGCTACAGTTAACAAAATATCTGCCCCCTCCCCCCACCCCAGTAATTAAGCAAGTATCAGTGTTTTGGGTAACTCACCTTGGAAGGTCAAACAATTCTTACACTTCTATGACATATATGACTTACTTTATAAACAACAGAGCATAATCTTACATCATTCAAGTCAATAGGAATTTGGCCTTTGACTTCAAAGGGAGGTCACAGTGAGCACATCACATTAATTTCATTTCTGACATATGATACAGTTAAAATATGGAATGTGTTATTTATAACTATAATGTATAACTAGTGTTCTTCCTCAAAGAAGAGATGTATGAGCTGAGAACTAACCTAAAAATTCATAAAG